>NC_072378.2:63190000-64434642 GCF_028885625.2 Pongo pygmaeus | reverse complement strand
GAATAAGCCCTGATTCTCAAATAGAGAGAAGTGAAAACTGCATGGAAAAGTTGGAATTATTCATATTCTTGCAAGAAATACCTGCCACTCTGGCTGTACTATTATTTTCTTTCCCATTCTATTTCTATAAAATGACATGTTGCCATGAGTTTGACTTCCTAAAATCAGTTGAGGCTAGAATATGTTGAAAAAATGCGTGCTATTTTAATACTTGACGTTAAAAACTGTAAGAAGAAATCTAGAAATTGTTAAATTAACCTTTATTCTTTGATATCCTCCCCACCCTAAGTAATCTATTTCTGATGCCTTTTTCTCTTGTTTGAAGGTCTTAAAATTTACTCAAAATATAAAACCAAAAAACTATACTAAGAAATCACATTAGTTCTATTTGTAAATTGAATATTGAATAAATGTTGTGTGTGCCTAGAATAAATTTGGTACAATTTAACCTATAAAGAATGTGTTTAAATAACACTTTAAAAGATTAAGTTTCATGTGGCCAGACTGCTTCTGTCTAAACTTGAGTATACAACCCCAAATAGTGCCTGTGTTCCCAGTGTATTGGAATCTGCCCAACCCTTGAGGCAATAATAGTGAACGCTGTTACTATGGCTGCTAAGGTAGTTTCTCATTGAGGAAATATATAAAAGGGGTTCTATTTGCCTCAGCATATTTTCCATTTAAACAAAACCTGTTTATTTATGGAAGAAATATATCCAATATCATCAAGGACAATAGTATGTCAAAATTAAAAGTCTCCTGGTATCAACTAATACTTCCATTTAAATGTCTTCAAATACTGTGATGTTATGGTGACTTTTTACACTTGTCACCTTAACCTAAGAGGCGACACGGTTCTGAAACACAATCTTTTAAGTGAGATAAGTGCTTTCCATGAATTATAATGTTTTAAAGTAGATATTTATGTTTATGAATTTGAAATGATCCATAATTCTTAGTGAATTCTATCATCTCATTTCCAAAGTACTTTTATCTCCATCATTTCATCTTTGTTGTCATTTCATTCTGTATTTCTCACTCATTTGTTGTATAACTGTGCAAACATCAATCCCCAAGGTAAGGAACTGTACTAAATAGGCTTAGTGACAAATATGTAGTTACCAGTAACCCAGGAGTAGTTTAAAACCAATAGACTCAGACACACTCTATTATCCCACTTATTTCATTACCATTGCACTAGACCTCTACGTGCCTAAAGAGTTAATTTTTGTCCAGATATCCCATATCAAGAGGAAGTAGTGATTTGTGATTTTTCATATGAAATGTGATCTTTCCTGTATTTTAACTCTCACAAATTGACAGGAGCACAAAACATTTTCTTAAAGAACATTAAATTCTCGTTCCCTTCTTCAATTTTTGTTGAGGTAAAATTCTCTCAATTTCAGAAAGAAAGTTAAGTTATCTAATATATCTCTAATAATCAGTTAAAATGTTAGCTAATAGATAATATCTAAGACAGATGATCTACTTAATTTCTTATCTACAATATCAGAAACCAAATTAGAATTATACCTATGTTTCTAGTTTGGGAATTGTAGGGAACTAATGCGTGAAGAGAAGTAATTTGTAAAGTGCTTTGCAATTAAATAACTTACTTCTGACAAAAGTCGTGGATGTGGAGATTAAATATTCATTTCTAAAGAGAATATCAATGTTCTGAGTGTATATCATGGACATGGTAAAACTGGGACTTCCACCTTAAATTCTTATTTTCTATGTAACTTTTAAATACAATTATATAATAAAACCAAGAACATACTATTAATAGTAGCCAGGTAACAATCAACTAGTCGTCACTAAAATCCATTGCTTAAGACAACTGTTTTTCCTTGATGAACTGTGCCCAAAATACAGTGCCATTCTCCTAAGAAAAAACAAAAAGAACGAACACATAGCTAAGAAATATAACAGAGCCTAGCACTCATGTCATAGTCTGCATGGCTTCTTTGAAATTAAAGTAAGGTAGGTTACGCACTGGAAACAGCCGAGAAAAGTTATGCTGCTTTATTTATAATCGTAATTCTACCATTGATTACAATATTTTGTGTTTAGAATAAATTGACTAAACTCCAGTGATCCATATTTTCAAATCTGTAGAACAAATGTGATGCAATAGATGTTTTCTAAATGTCTTTCAGCTCAGCTCTCTAAAATCAGATGCTGCTCTGAAACTAAGATTTCAGAGCTGGTGGCAATGGCTGCCATAGATATTTCTGAATATGTGAGTCTGAGTGTTCTGAATGTGAATTCTACTTGCATAAATTCAGTCAACACTTGTATTGAAAAAGTTCCAGTTTGGTGTGGGACATGATGTCACAAAGTTGGTGTACTCTACTATCTAGTCTTCATAAGATACATAATAAGTATATCAAAATGATTTATAAATATCTGGAATCTGAAAATCTAGAGACTGTTAATATTTTAGTGGCTCCATGTGCATCTTTATTCATGATAAAAATGAAACGTTATATCAATATATCTATATAACATTTGAAATTATGAGCAATTCAGATCATTCACACATATAGTTTGTCTTTCTTTTATACATACAATATGTATGAAAATTTTCCACTTCAAATTTATTTTTATTACATACTAGAACAACATATATTATTGTAGCTATGCATCTATCCAAAATAGACATTCCATAGTGTTGTGCCAGACATTAGTGTTTTCACATCTTTATCCAAACGTTTTATCATATTTTAATAATACATTTCCTAGAAATGGGGGAGATTTTATTAAGTCAAAATATGTAAATTTATTTGAGGTTTTAGATTTGTGAAGCCAAATTGCTTTCCAGAAGGTTTTTAGACTTTTTTTCCAGAGACTGAATAACAAAAGCCTTATAGCATTAGGTGTTATTTTTCTTAATTGTTTTTAAATTCAGTTTTAAAAATATGTTATTATTAATATGTTATTATTTTATATTTGAATCTGTATTTATTTGGAATTAGAATGATTATTTTTATGTTGCATTAGCCTTTTGTTGATTTTTTTTTAAATTTAAAATCAGGATTTATATATTTGTTCTCGGTTTGTTGCTGTTTATTTGTTTGAATCATGCTATGGTTTGAATGTTTGTTTTCTCCAAAACTCTTGTTGAAATTTAATTGCCATTTTTATGGTATTGGGAGAAGGGACTTTTAAAAGATGGCTAGTCATGAGGTCCTGGCTGTCATGAATAGATTAATGCTGTTATCATTATCATGGATGTAAGTTTGACCCCTGTTGCTCTCTCTCCTACTGTTTGCCTTTCTGCCATGTGATGACTTCTGCCATCTTACGACAAGCAAGAAGGCTCTAAACAAATGCTGACCCCTTGATCTTGGAGTTCCCAGCCTCCAGAACTAAGAGCCTATACATTTCTGCTCCTTATAAATTACCTAGTCCATGGTATTCTGTTATAGCAGCACAAACAGATGAAGACACATAATGATGTTTTATGTGACTTTATCAATTTATTTAAAGTCATTCATAACATATTCTGAAAGTATAACTAAACCTAAACTAAGGACAAGTCAGGGCAACAAAAGACTATGAATTTCCTTTAGTCAAATGATATAATTATGTTCCATGGAATTCCCATTCCATTGAGATATTAATCAGCTAAAGTATTTCTTGAACTGCAGTATAGACACACTGTATTTCAGCTTAAAATGTTTGTTTGGGGAGGAAGATGAGGTAATAGTGCAGTCATTGCTTGAGACAATTTTATTTCACTCATTGATTATGGAAGAAAATACCAACTACACTTTTTTTCCCCTAATCTTTCCCTAATCCTAATTTCCCTTTTTTTTTTCCAGTGTCTCCATCTATGTGACACACTTGTTTCAAAAGAATCAAAAACAGAAAATATAAAATACTAACTGGGTAGAAAGTATAATAAAATCAGTACACTTATAATAGTTTAAAAGCATATAAAATTAGAAGAAAAAATATTAAACAAGAAATATGTCATAACTGGTAACAGAAACACAAAATTTGATAAAGCATTTAAGGAAGAAGGATATGAGTGGAGAAAATCCTGTATTTCCAAATAAACTTTTTAGTGCTATACGTATTTTCACTTTCATCACATCATCAAAATTCCATATAAAATTTAAAGAAGATCCTTTGGAAACTCAAAATAACTCCAAAATTGTATTTGGAATTATAAATAGGAATATATACTTTAAAAATTCTGGTGAAATTTGTGGTGTATTATCCTTTTTACACTTTTTTAAAGGTACTCAGCAAAGCTTAAAATGTTTAAGTGAGACCTTTTGACAGATGGAAAATGCAACCAATTGAGAGATTAGAAACACATTAAGAATGAGAACATATGGCATTATGCTAAATAATAATTTAATAAATGTTCAGGTAATAACTATATGAAAATATACTGTCCTTTATTTTTCAACATTTAAAACTTTTAAAAGTTGAAATTTGAAACATAAATGCAAATGAATAAAGAACAGAATAGAGGCTCCGCACAGTGCCACTTACTTGTAATCCCAGCAGTTTTCAAGGCCACAGCAGGAAGATCGCTTGAGCTCAGGAGTTTGAGACCAGCATGGGCAACATGACAAAATCCTGTCTCTACAAAAAGATACAAAAAATCAGCCAGTCATGGTGGTGTGTCCCTGTAGTCCCAGCTACTTAAGAGGCTAAGGTGGGAGGATCACTTGAGCCAGAGAGGTCAAGGATGTGGTGAGCCAAGATTGTGCCTCTGCACTCCAGCCTGGGTGATAGAGTGAGACCTTGTCTCAAAAAACAAAACAAAACAAAAAACCCAGAATGATGAATAACTGTCTTGTTTGAGACTTATCTAATTCCTTACAAAGTATAAAAGAAGTAAACAGAAAAGACTGATGTAATTCACTATATAAAATTATATATCTACTACCAAAAAACCAGTTAAACAAAATTGAGACTAATAGATTTGTGAGGGTTAGCATTTAAATTATGATTGAGTGTGTGTTTTAATAATATTATATATGTCAAGGAAATACAAAACATGTCAAGGAAACAAAAAAAGTCATGAAAAGTACTAAATGCAGTGACATGGAAATACTAAACATCTAATATTTGGAGAAATGTTTGCATTATTATGATGTAAAACCTTAAAAACCATTAAGAAAAAAATACTATATTTACTAAAACTGGGCACAGAATTAAAAAAACAAAACTTTTAAAAGCTGTAAAATTGGCCTGGAAACATATAAAGATTTAAATAAAGTTTCATTAATAGCCTATTGTGTTCAAATTTTAAAAATAAGTTTCATTCTCTTTTTTCTTTGAACATTTAACACCCCCTTTTATTTAAAGTTGGATTTGTTTATTTTATTATTTTTAATTTTTTTATTATACTTTAAGTTTTAGGGTACATGCGCACAACGTGCAGGTTAGTTACATATGTATACATGTGCCATGTTGGTGTGCTGCACCATTAACTCGAAATTTAACATTAGGTATATCTCCTAATGCTATCCTGCCCCCTCCCCCTACCCGAAAACAGGTCCCGTTGTGTGATGTTCCCCTTCCTGTGTCCATGTGTTCTCATTGTTCAATTCCCATCTATGAGTGAGAACATGCAGTGTTTGGTTTTTTGTCCTTGCCATAGTTTGCTGAGAATGATGGTTTCCAGCTTCATCCATGTCCCTACAAAGGTCATGAACTCATCATTTTTTACGGCTGCATAGTATTCCATAATGTATATGTGCCACATTTTCTTAATCCAGTCTATCATTGTTGGACATTTGGATTGGTTCCAAGTCTTTGCTATTGTAAATAGTGCCGCAGTACACATACGTGTGCATGTGTCTTTATAGCAGCATGATTTATAATCCTTTGAGTATATACCCAATAATGGAATGGGTGGGTCAAATGGTATTTCTAGTTCTAGATCCCTGAGGAATCGCCACACTAACTTCCACAATGGTTGAACTAGTTTACAGTCCCACCAACAGTGTAAAAGTGTTCCTATTTCTCCACATCTTCTCCAGCACCTGTTGTTTCCTGACTTTTTAATGATGGCCATTCTAACTGGTGTGAGATGATATCTCATTGTGGTTTTGATTTGCATTTCTCTGATAGCCAGTGATGATGAGCATTTTTTCATGTGTCTTTTGGCTGCATAAATGTCTTCTTTTGAGAAGTGTCTGTTCATATCCTTTGCCCACTTTTTGATGGGGTTGTTTGTTTTTTTCTTGTAAATTTGAGTTCATTGTAGATTCTGGATATTTGCCCTTTGTCAGACGAGTAGGTTGGGAAAATTTTCTCCCATTCTGTAGGTTGCCTGTTCACTCTGATGGTAGTTTCTTTTGCTGTGCAGAAGGTCCTTAGTTTAATTAGATCCCATTTGTCAATTTTGGCTTTTGTTGCCATTGCTTTTGGTGTTTTAGACATGAAGTCCTTGCCCATGCCTGTGTCCTGAATGGTATTGCCTAGGTTTTCTTCTAGGGTTTTTATGGTTTTAGGTCTAACATGTAAGTCTTTAATCCATCATGAATTAATTTTTGTATAAGGTGTAAGGAAGGGATCCAGTTTCAGCTTTCCACATATGGCTAGCCAGTTTTCCCAGCACCGTTTATTAAATAGGGAATTCTTTCCCCATTGTTTGTTTTTGTCAGGTTTGTCAAAGATCAGATAGTTGTAGATAAGCAGCATTATTTCTGAGGGCTCTATTCTGTTCCATTGATCTATATCTCTGTTTTGGTACCAGTACCATGCTGTTTTGGTTACTGTAGCCTTGTAGTATAGTTTGAAGTCAGGTAGCATGATGCCTCCAGCTTTGTTCTTTTGGCTTAGGATTGACTTGGCAATGTGGGCTCTTTTTTGATTCCATATGAACTTTAAAGCAGTTTTTTCCAATTCTGTGAAGAAAGTCATTGGTAGCTTGATGGGGATGGCATTGAATCTATAAATTACCTTGGGCAGTGTGGCCATTTTCACGATATTGATTCTTCCTACCCATGAGCATGGAATGTTCTTCCATTTGTTTGTATCCTCTTTTATTTCATTGAGCAGTAGTTTGTAGTTCTCCTTGAAGAGGTCCTTCACGTCCCTTGTAAGTTGGATTCCTAGGTATTTTATTCTCTTTGAATCAGTTGTGAATGGGAGTTCGTTCATGATTTGGCTGTCTGTCTGTTATTGGTGTGTAAGAATGTGTGTGATTTTTGCACATTGATTTTGTATCCTGAGACTTTGCTGAAGTTGCTTATCAGCTTAAGGAGACTTTGGGCTGAGACGATGGGGTTTTCTAGATATATAATCATGTCATCTGCAAACAGGGACAATTTGACTTCCTCTTTTCCTAATTGAATGCCCTTTATTTCCTTCTCCTGCCTAATTGCCTTGGCCAGAACTTCCAACACTGTGTTGAATAGGAGTGGTGAGAGAGGGCATCCCTGTCTTGTGCCAGTTTTCAAAGGGAATGCTTCCAGTTTTTGCCCATTCAGTATGATATTGGCTGTGGGTTTGTCATAGATAGCTCTTATTATTTTGAGATACGTCCCATCAATACCTAATTTATTGAGAGTTTTTAGCATGAAGAGTTGTTGAATTTTTTCAAAGACCTTTTCTGCATCTATTGAGGTAATCATATGATTTTTGTCTTTGGTTCTGTTTATATGCTGGATTACGTTGATTGATTTGCGTATGTTGGACCAGCCTTTCATCCCAGGGATGAAGCCCACTTGATCATGGTGGATAAGCTTTTTGAAGTGCTGCTGGATTCGGTCTGCCAGTGTAGGATTTTCCCATCGATGTTCATCAGGAATATTGGTCTACAATTCTCTTTTTATGTTGTGTCTCTGCCAGGCTTTGGTATCAGGATGATGCTGGCCTCATAAAATGAGTTAGGGAGGATTCTCTCTTTTTCTATTGATTGGAATAGTTTCAGAAGGAATGGTACCAGCTCCTCTTTGTACCTCTGGTAGAACTTGGCTGTGAATCCATCTGGTCCTGGACTTTTTTTGGTTGGTAAGCTATTGTTGCCTCAATTTCTGAGCCTGTTATTGGCCTATTCAGAGATTCAACTTCTTCCTGGTTTAGTCTTTGAAGGGTGTATGTGTCAAGGACTTTATACATTTCTTCTAGATTTTCTTGTTTTCTTGCGTAGAGGTGTTTATAGTATCCTCTGACGGTAGTTTGTATTTCTGTGGGATCGGTGGTGATATCCCCTTTATCATTTTTTATTGCATCTATTTGATTCTTCTCTCTTTTCTTCTTTATTAGTCTTGGTAACAGTCTATCAATTTTGTTGATCTTTTCAAAAAACCAGGTCCTGGATTCATTGATTTTTTGAAGGGTTTTTTGTGTCTCTATTTCCTTCAGTTCTGCTCTGATCTTAGTTATTTCTTGCCTTCTGCTAGCTTTTGAATGTGTTTGCTTTTGCTTCTCTAGTTCTTTTAATTGTGATATTAGAGTCTCAATTTTAGATCTTTCCTGCTTTCTCTTGTGGGCATTTAGTGCTATAAATTTCCCTCTATACACTGCTTTGAATGTGTCCCAGAGATTCTGGTATGTTGTGTCTTTGTTCTCATTGGTTCCAAAGAACATCTTTATTTCTGCCTTCATTTCATTATGTACCCAGTAGTCATTCAGGAGCAGGTTGTTCAGGTTCCATGTAGTTGAGTGGTTTTGAGTGAGTTTCTTAATCCTGAGTTCTAGTTTGATTGCACTGTGGTCTGAGAGACAGTTTGTTATAATTTCTGTTATTTTACATTTGCTGAGGAGTGCTTTACTTCCAGCTATATGGTCAATTTTGGGATAGGTGTGGTGTGGTGCTGAGAAGAATGTATATTCTGTTGATTTGGGTTGGAGATTTCTGTAGATGTCTATTAGGTCCGCTTGGTGCAGAGCTGAGTTCAATTCCTGGATAGCCTTGTTAACTTTCCATCTTGTTGATCTGTCTAATGTTGACAGTGGGGTGTTAAAGTCTCCCATTATTATTGTGTGGGAGTGTAAGTCTCTTTGTAGGTCACTAAGGACTTGCTTTATCAATCTGGGTGCTCCTGTATTGGGTCCATATATATTTAGGATAGTTAGCTCTTCTTGTTGAATTAATCCCTTTACCATTATGTAATGGCCTTCTTTGTCTCTTTTGATCTTTGTTGGTTTAAAGTGTGTTTTATCAGAGACTAGGATTGCAACCCCTGCCTTTTTTTGTTTTCCATTTGCTTGGTAGATCTTCCTCCCTCCCTTTATTTTGAGCCTATGTGTGTCTCTGCATGTGAGATGGGTTTCCTGAATACAGCACACTGATGGGTCTTGACTCTTTATCCAATTTGCCAGTCTGTGTCTTTTAAGTGGAGCATTTAGCCCATTTACATTTAAGGTTAATATTGTTATGTGTGAATTTGATCCTGTCATTATGATGTTAGCTGGTTATTTTGCTCGTTAGTTGATGCAGTTTCTTCCTAGCCTTGATGGTCTTTACAATTTGTCATGTTTTTGCAGTGGCTGGTACTGGTTGTTCCTTTCTATGTTTAGTGCTTCCTTCAGGAGCTCTTTTAGGGCAGGCCTGGTGGTGGCAAAATCTCTCAGCACTTGCTTGTCTGTAAAGTATTTTATTTGTCCTTCACTTAGTTTGGCTGGATATGAAATTCTGGGTTGAAAATTCTTTTCTTTAAGAATGTTGAATATTGGCCCCCACTCTCTTCTGGCTTGTAGAGTTTCTGCCGAGAGATCAGCTGTTAGTCTGATGGGCTTCCCTTTGTGGGTAACCCGACCTTTCTCTCTGGTTGCCCTTAACATTTTTTCCTTCATTTCAACTTTGGTGAATCTGACAATTATGTGTCTTGGAGTTGCTCTTCTCGAGGAATATCTTTATGGCGTTCTCTGTATTTCCTGAATTTGAATGTTGGCCTGCCTTGCTAGATTGGGGAAGTTCTCCTGGGTAATATCCTGCAGGGTGTTTTCCAACTTGGTTTTATTCTCCCCATCACTTTCAGGTACACCAATCAGACGTAGATTTGGTCTTTTCACATAGTCCCATATTTCTTGGAGGCTTTGTTCATTTCTTTTTATTCTTTTTTCTCTAAACTTCTCTTCTTGCTTCATTTCATTCATTTTATCTTCCATCACTGATACCCTTTCTTCCAGTTGATCGAATTGGCTACTGAGTCTTGTGCATTTGTCACGCAGTTCTCATGCCTTGGTTTTCAGCTCCATCAGGTCCTTTAAGAACTTCTCTGCATTGGTTATTCTAGTTAGCCATTTGTCTAATTTTTTTTCAAGGTTTTTAACTTCTTTGCCACGGGTTTGAACTTCCTCCTTTAGCTCGGAGTAGTTTGATGGTCTGAGGCCTTCTTCTCTCAACTAGTCAAAGTCATTCTCCACCCAGCTTTGTTCCGCTGCTGGTGAGGAGTTGCGTTCCTTTGGAGGAGGAGAGGCACTCTGATTTTTAGAGTTTCCAGTTTTTCTGTTCTGTTTTTTCCCCATCTTTGTAGTTTTATCTACCTTTGGTCTTTGATGATGGTGATGTAGAGATGGGTTTTTCTGTGGATGTCCTTTCTGTTAGTTTTCCTTCTAACAGTCAGGACCCTCAGCTGCAGGTCTGTTGGAGTTTGCTGGAGGTCCACTCCAGACCCTGTTTGCCTGAGTGTCAGCAGCGGTGGCTGCAGAACAGCAGATATTGGTGAACAGCAAATGTTGCTGCCTGATTGTTCCTCTGGAATTTTTGTCTCAGAGGAGTACCTGGCTGTGTGAGGTGACAGTCTGCCCCTACTGGGGGGTGCCTCCCAGTTAGGCTACTCAGGGCTCAGGGACCCACTTGAGGAGGCAATCTGTCTGTTCTCAGATCTCCAGCTGCATGCTGGGAGAACCACTACTCTCTTCAAAGCTGTCAGAGAGGGACATTTAAGTCTGCAGAGGATTCTGCTGCCTTTTGTTTGGCTATGCCCTGCCCCCAGAGGTGGCGTCTACGGAGGCAGGCAGGCCTCCTTTAGCTGCGGTGGGCTCCACCCAGTTTGAGCTTACCGCCACTTTGTTTACCTACTCAAGCCCTGGCAGTGGTGGGCCCCCCTCTCACAGCCTTGCTGCCACCTTGCAGTTTGATCTCAGACTGCTGTGCTAGCAATGAGCGAGGCTGTGTGGGCATAGGACCCTCCGAGCCAGGCGTGGGATATAATCTCCTGGTATGCCGTTTGCTAAGACCATTGGAAAAGCACAGTATTAGGGTGGGAGTGACCCAATTTTCCAGGTGCTGTCTGTCACCCGTTTCTTTGACTAGGAAAGATAATTCCCTGACCCCTTGCACTTCCTGGGTGAGGCGATGCCTCACCCTGCTTCAGCTCACCCACTGTCCTGCACCCAGTTTCCGACACTCCCCAGTGAGATGAACCCAGTATCTCTGTTGGAAATGCAGAAATCACCCATCTTCTGCATTGCTCACGCTGGGAGTTGTAGACTGGAGCTGTTCCTATTCGGCCATCTTGGCTCCACCCCCCATTCTCTTTACTTCTGTCAAAATTAGACAAAGTTGTCATGGTCAACTGTCAGAGGCTGGCGCATGGGTAGTAAAGGAGTTTACCCAAGACAGTAACAAGTTTAGAAAGACAGATTTATTAGAGAAAAGGGAACAGTACGTTGCAAGGGAGCAACAGGCAAGATAGTAAAAAGAAGGCTCTCTGCTGTCTGCAAAGAGGTAGGGAGCTAGAGGGAAATTTTATAAGGTCATGCTGCTTAGTCTGAATGCTTACAGACAGGATGCTTGGGTGCATGTGAGCTGGTGAGCTCAGGGCCTGTGGCAGTATACTCGGGTGCCAGTGAGCTGTTTGCAGTTGACCCCATTTCTTGGAACACTCACTCCCATCTACCCATTTGTCTGTTTCTGCAAGCTAAGCCTATTTGTCAATTTTAACTCCTTAGTGCTCCACAAAAGTGAAAGGGCCTAACAAACTCAAATCTAATTCTGTGAATGATCTGTGGAGAAAAAAAATCATTCTCATGCATGATGCATTGTTGCTGGTGCTATACATTGCTAAAACGTCTCTGGAAGGCATTTTTACAATGAGTAACATCAAGTAACATAGGTACATGTTTTAAACTCACTAATTACTCTTCACAGAAATGATTCCAAATAATTATATCATTAATAAAAAAAAGACAGTGATCTATGTAGATTATGTATAAAATTTGCCAATATGAAAAAACTTATTGTTCATCTATCTATTTAGAGAAACTGGTTAAAGCCATCTCTGAATGCAATTCAGACTTAAAATAATTATGTATCTGTATGTGAGGGTGTATGTACCTATATGCACATACACAGACACTGAACTGGAAAGAGAACAAACTTGCTAAAAAAAAGACAGATACAAAAGAATATATATAGCAAAACCGTATACCTAAAAGTGTGTACAAACTACAAACAATCCTGAAATTTAGTAAAAGACTCGACTGCTATGATAAACACTTAATTGGCAAATTAATATAATAATAAAATAGAATTTTTCTTCTAACACATTAGAAGGATATTAACATAATGTCCATTTTATTTCGGAGGGTATATGCCATGAACTATTGCTCAAATTGCAAATGGATGAATAATTGCAAATTATTTCTAGTGGCCAATTTGATAATTTACATCAAAGTCCTTGAAATGTGATTGCTTTTTGACCTGGCTAAATTACTTCTTGACATTTTTTTCTAATGAAATCTTAGCAGACAAATTAGTTGTCAGTAAAGATTTTTGAATATAGTCTTGTTTATAAAAAATTCTGAAAGTACTCAAAATACCAAGTTAAAAATTGCAAATTCCCTTAGTTAATTGAAACACTCAGAAATGTAATGTTATGTTTATACAAGCATTAAGACACTTTTTAAAATAAGTAATGATTTGGAAAACACTTAAATTATCATAGTGCTAAGTTAAAAACCAGAATACAAAGGTATATGATAATGATATGAACTGACATATGAAAAACATATACCTAAAAATTCCATTATTTCAGAATTATGAAGGATTTTAATTTTCTTAAAATTTACATGTTCTAGTTATTTATAATTAGCATGTATTTTATTGCAACTTAATGCAAATAATTTCCAATGATGTTACCCATCATTTAGGTAAGCTTTCAAATTTTACAAAATAATTGCAAAATTATATAATCATTTAATTCTTAAAATCTTTTCATAGACATTACTATCTCTAATTTATAGATAAGGAACTGAAATTTGGATTGTTGAAAATACTTCCTCACTTTTCACATAGACTTTAAGTGGTAGAGAGATTTAAATCACAGGATTTTATGTGGATGAAGAATGGATGTTAATATAGACAAGTAAGGCTTTTGATTTAAGTGAAAAGTATATAAAAACTTATCATTTCAATATAGTTTACTATTGTTATAGTTTTCTTGAAATAAAATGTCATTATATAAAAGTAAAATTATAACCTAAGTTTTGTATTGTGAATCTTTACTCTTCACTAAATCATCTTGCTATTTCTGTGTCAATTTCTAATTTTCATCTGGGAAGTCAACATACAGGGACCAGAGCTCCTTCCTGACTTCTGCATTGCTCTACAATGTTGGTTTTAAGTATACATTTAGCTATGCATAACAGGGACAACTAATGAAGAGTAGAATTTTAGTTTCCAGAAGCTGAGAGGATCAGGAAATGGCAAGATCTTGGTCAAGGGATAAAGAGTTTTAGTTATGTAAGAGGAATAATTTCTGAAAATCTAATGTACAGCAATGTGAATATAGTTAACAATTCTGTATTGTGGATTTAAAATGTCCTAAGAAAATAGATCATAAGTGCTCTAACCACACACACACGCGCACACACACACACGCGCACACACACACACACTTAATTATGTGAGGTGAAGAATGTTAATTATCTTGATTGTGGCAATTATTCCACAATGTATTACATATATCAAAACATCAAGGCATATATGAAATATATGCAATTTTTATTTGTTAATGATAACACAGTAAAGATTTGGGGGAAAATAAACGTCTCATTGGCATTTTGATAACAAGCACAACTAACTAAGCATACCTATGCCTTGTGTGTAAATTAGTAAGTTCTACAAAAGTTATGGTTCTTGTATATTCATTGAGTCAGTTAAGTTTGTTGATTTTATTAAATTAGAATATTTTATCACACAAAACTTTTGACTCAGTGTTATTCACCATTATTGATATGATTTCATCATGATCCATGATCTCAAGTCCACTTGTTAAAATCTTCACCTTCATATATAAACTTACACTTCAGGATCTTATAACTGTTTATTCATATTTGTTCCTCATTTATAAAACCAGTGAGAAATGCTTTAGGAATAATTTCCTGTCTGGTCACTTATGACCACAAACAACACTCTTTTCTTGTTCTTTATTTTTCTTCATTTTAATTTTTTTGAGAGCACCATTTATTCCAGTAAGGTTTTCTTATCTCTTCTTTCTCATACCACTCAAACAATATGCTTTGCTCAAATAATCTTTTCTTGTGCTTCTCTGTCTTCATTATTTACCTTGGATATCCTGCGTAGTTTGTAACTTTAACTATGACTGGTATAGTATCTAAAAGTTGTAACTATAGCCTAAGCACATCTCCTGTGCTTGCCTTACTATTATATTCCAAATGTCTGAAAACTGTTTCCAGTTGAACATTCCATCAATGCTTCAAACTCGGTAGATCCAAATTCAATGAATGATACTGTCTTACCTTAAAACATCCTTTCCTTTTCTTGACCTACTATTTTTGTTTGTGATAAAACCATTTTCACAGTCTCTCTAACTGTATTACCCTTTTCAGATATCCCAATGGTACTGTTACAAAAAATAAAAGAGACTTTTTCATTAAAACCTTTTGAATTTCAGTGTGTGACATGTTCAGGCTGGCTTTTATGAAATGAATGAAACTACATAAGAAGTAACTTTAGAGAGAGGTTATTTGTATCTGTATCCATGAACAAAAAATAATCTTAGTTTAAGAAAAAAATAGATGTCATATTTTTACATGAGTGAATATTTGAACTTTTTAACAGCTGCCAAAATTTCTGTTAATATTTAGTTGCAATGAGTTAAATGTGATATGTATTATCATATTATAATACATACAAATGTAATTTCTTATGAAAATTTCCAGTGCTCATCTTTTTATATTTAGTGCTTCACTTAGATGATTTGCAACAATTTATGGATCAGTCAAGCATAGAGAATGCGGAATAAAAAATGCTTGTTAACATGAATGTCAGTTTTTTTTCTGGTTTTAAAAATCATTGTCAGATGAAACTTTAGAAGATCGAATTATCTTCTAAAATCTTTTAAGATATTTTGTTCTTGGTATTATTCACAAACTTTTTCCAACTAGTGTTGTCATATCAATTGACTTTAAATTATCATAAATCATCAGTGATTGGCTTAAGCAAATGTGGGGGACTCTATTCTGGTCATAAAGAGGTTTGGAATTTGTAGAATGTTAAAGTCTAATGGCAATTTCTTTTTTCAAAGGTGGACAGAGAAATTACAAATATTTTTGAAATTTGTATTTAAAAATCAGTGCTATAAACTGATGTATCTTGTGCTTAGTTTAATGGAAAAGAGTGAGAAATATTTGTGGACAATGATGAGCAATGGAAAGTTCTAGGCCATATTTATAGCCATATAAATGTAATGTGGAGTGTGCTTTATATAAAATTACGTTCTCTTTCATAGCCTTTTTTCTGCATAAGAAAGTGGTCATTATAAGCTGTGTAAACAGATGTAGATTTACCATCTGTTGGGATTGTGGGTGAAGTTTGCTTTAAGAACTTCCCAAACTGTGTCCCTGTTATAGCATTTTTTTCTTGTAGCTTATATTATTTTGTATCATGTGGATTGGTGTGTCCTATTTCTCATATTATTCAGTCTTTATGAAGTCAGAGTCCTTATGTTATCTTGAAGAAAAAAGCTATATATACGTTGTAATTACTCAAGCATACACTTAAGGGCATGTACGAAATTTTAGTAAAAATCTTTTATTCTGTCAATGTAATTGTAGCATATTTATTTAAGATTTAGCCTTACTATGCAACTAAATTTCAAGTAACTCTAATCTATTACTTTAGTTTTAAGGTAATCAATTCCAGAATGTGCTATAACAATTTTGTTCATACAACATAATTACATCTATATATACATATATTGTATCATAGAAGATTAAGCTGTATGTCATGATTTGCCAATGTTAAATCTGTTGGCAACATTCAGTAATGTCTTCGTTACTAAAATAAAAATAAAAATGATAAGCTTAATAATTTATATTCTCATATGGAAATGAAAAATTGTTATATAATCCCATCATTGCCTTCTTTTTATGATTCCTTAAAATAGGTTTTCATATAAAGTTGTACTTCAAAGGATATATTTTTTAAAAAATGTAAGACCAACCTTAGATGTCAGGGAAAATTTATTGGTGTTCGATAATACATATTATTTTTTGTAATACTTGGTTTGGTGAGTCTCCCATTCTATTTTGATCTATATTTTATTCTTCTGATTTATATTTTAGAGAGGTTAGTAGATTTACAGTGAAGTAGCAAGAAGTTCTGTCTCATTCACTCCTGCTAAATATTTTACAGTTCTACAGAACGTCATCTATAAACCATCATCATTTTCAGGAAGCATGTTCCAAAAGAACTACAGACATGAAAAACCACTGAAGTTTAATATTTTTATAGCATAACAAACGTAAGGCTATCACAGCACCACAGTAATTTAAGATGGGATGAGGTTATCTATTGCAACTCTTAGGCCAACATGATGGAATCTGCTGCCAGAATCCAAACAAGCTAATTAATCTCTTCTTTATTATCTTCTTGATAAAGCTGTACATTCTAAAGTAGAGAATTTCAATTAAAATTCATATTTCTTATATAAGGCTCTAAGTTTTTCTTTTTTTTAATTTCCAGGCTTTAGGGCTCATATTGCTTTCTGAAACAGTGCAACACAAATTTGATCCCTTGACCACACTGGGTTCTTTCATGTTCTGATAATACATGTCAAATATACTATGTCTTCTAAGTTTTAATGATGGAGCTCAAGATATCATTCTCTTCTTATCTAAGATCAATATAAAAATACTCTCAATAAGTATTATTTGACATGATATTAATATAGACCTCTCAAGACCATGTTATCAAAGTGTTCTCTAATTTTTCCTAAATAAGTTTGCAAGGACCAAAATTGGAAACAGTATTCATATGTGGTCTGATTTGCAGGGTTGACAGCAGAGATTTTGTCTTCTTCATACTAAAGAGTGGGTCAGTGACAAACCTCAGGGATCCAAAGTATTGGTTATCGTTTTCTTAAAATGCTGTGACTGCAGTCAATCAATTCAATCACTGTTAACAAAATACAAATCTGTTTTATGTCCTTATGAACTGTTCAGCTATATCCTCCTTCCTGTTTTCTACTTGAATAGCTGATTGCCATATTAGAAATATAAAATAATGAATTTTTAATATAAATTTGGGACATGTTTTACATCTAAGAAAAACATTAACAGCATCTTTATTCAACAAATTAAACATAAATATGTAAATATATTCTTTGAATTTATCTTTCCCTCTTCAGGTAGCAGAATGGACAATATAGGCTTTGGGAACCTGTGTATGCTATTTGTTAGCATTCTTATTGGTATATGTATGCCCCTTTGTCAAAATTTCACTTGAGAAAGAAATTTAGATGATGTTTGCATGGGCATATTTTCTATATCAGCTGACTTTCAAGTAGGATTTCCAAGGTACTAATATACTTAAAAGGCTAAGGCTAGACAAAGATTTTCTGTAACTCAATTTACCTTCTATGAAATCATAGACTGATTTATCCTATGATTATTTTAATCAAAAGTACAAACTTTTATAAAAATAAATTATCAAGTGTGATATTAAGGAATAATTCAATGAGTATTGCTGTTTTCTATAAGAGGGAGACTCTGCATTAAATTCAGTTTACCATTTGTTCTTCCTCTAAAGTTTATGCCAAAAGGTAAACTAAACATTTGGAGTTCTGGGAAATTTCCATGATCATATATTTTCCTGATATGGCACTATCAGCTACTTTCTAAATTAATAAAATTCTGTTAACTCATAATATTCATGGTATATAATACTTGGTAAAATTAAAAGTAAGTTAAAACAACTGTTTTTAATTAAATAAAATACAACAAAAATTATATTGAATGATTTTCTTCTCAGTCCTTAAAACTACTTTCAGTCATGTATAGAATTACAGAGTGTCAAGAAACATTTTAAAGAATAGTTTACCTTCATCTGGTGGAATTTGTCAGCTTTACATTTCCCGTAGAATGAACAATGCATATAGAAATGAGGTCAAATGATCCTGTGAGCAGTGTTTGCTTGGTAGGGTGGGTGGCAGAGTTTTGATTGTTTTTTCTTGGTGTGAACTGTTGTCATCACCAGTTCCATTTTAGCACCAGAAACGACCTCGCACAACTAAAGAAATATACTTCAGTGTTGGGTTTTACCACATATACACAAATATGCATCTGGCATTTTGGGTCTTACATTTGAAATACTTTGTTTCTGTTTAACTTCATAAGTATGAATAGCATACTAGACTTTGTGACATAAAAGTTGAAATGTAAGCATTGAAAAGTTAAGTAAAGGTTTAGCCTCTGAAGAAGATCAGCAATTAATACAAGAATTATTGTCTTGCATGGCTATCATGGGGATTATTTAATGTGTTACCTGTTCATAGTAGTTGACTGTAGTTTATGTATTTTCCTGGAAAAAGAAAGGATATAAATTATAAGGGTAATTAGAAGGCGTGTAAAACCCAATAATTAGGAAATCAGTAATATCTCAACAGTGTTTTCAAGAAACTAGTTTGGTTTGGATTGCTAATTCTATACATGCTTTCCTAAAGCTGCCTATAACTATTTCAAATTCAAGTAGCAGATAATCAGTGACACTGCCTTATAACTTACACAGGCTGTGCAGCTTCTATTCAGTTTTTAATTAGAATTATGAGTAAATTATTCATTGTCTGTTGGAGTTGCCTGGAGGAGAGAAAGTAGTTGAAGGTTTCATAAGTCAAAGGAGAGAGTTGCCACTTAAAATATAAAATTATTGAGAAAAATATGGTGGAAACTATTATCATTTGGAGAATCCTATTGTGTCTTACAAATTTCTCATTTTTGTTATTGGATATTCAAAGATTTCTATATAACTTTAAAAATAAGTGAGAAAATTTATGATTATTTTTGTTGTTAATTTTTCATCTTAGATGTCATTGATTTCTATTGCCTTGATCCTTAGTAGTAATTCAGTTCTTAATGCCATAGTATTTGGCTGATGTATTAAAATGTAACTGTGCTTCCTCAGGTTTCCGGTATTTTAATAGTATTTAAATAAGATGAAATAAGCTACTTTTAGTATTTATGCTATTGAAACCATTTTTGGCTTAGACATTTTGGAAACCTTGTACCAATAAGTTTAGTAGTTATTTTCTGACCTTTTAAGTTGGCAGAAAACTGGCCTATTTCCAGAAATTGTAATAAATTCTTTGAAATTTAGATCACCACTTAGACTCATAGGATGTCAACATAGCTAGAGCATTTGGCCATGCTTTCATTTTCATTCCCACTTTAGTGTGTTTTTTTGTGGTCCAGAAAATGGTTTATAGTATAATATATTCACCTCAAAAATGTCAGTTTATTTGAAATCAACCTCTTTTTTCTATATGACAAAAAACTCCATGTACCTTTCATTTCAGAGATGTTCTTTTCTATTATTCAATGGGTTCTTTCTTTCCTCTCTCTCTTTCTGTGTGTGTGTGTGTGTGTGCGTGCGCGTGTGTGTGCATCTGTGTGTGTATATGTGTATGTGTGTATGTGTGTTCTAAAACCTGTAAAAATCCAACATCTTCACCAATGGGGTTCTTTGGTAATTGACTTATTTAGCTGTTCTCTAAATTGAGTCACTCAGGAAAGTGTCCCTATAATTATTTTATAGCACCATCATTACCTTATCACGAAAATAGTTCTTGCAGGTGAAAGAAAGTTTCACATTTTTAGAAGATTGCACTACAATGATCTGTGCTTATTCTCTTCTGTTTTATTGCATACAATTCAAGCCAATACACATTAAAATTTTTGTTTTCAGTGCTAGAGCTTAGTGTGTTTCATTGAATCTCTTCTCAATATGTATAGTACCAAAGGAAGTTGTTCCAACTGTTTAGTGTAACAATTTAGTAAAACATCCTTAAAAGACTTACATATATTAGAAAGAAGAGTGTAAGTGTACTCAAAATTTGAGGATCATTATAGAATGTAAAATAATTTATTTAGCATAACTTTGGATACTGTAGTTAGGGAGAAGTCAGTATATATAGACTTGCTCTCACCCAAAATCAAATTTTGCCTTTAAAAGTTTCCACACAGTCTTATGTTTAATTTTTTACGTTTAAATAATTGTTTTAGCTCTTGTAAAAAGTACCATAATTGAAAAAGCATGTGTTGTATTGGCTGATTTACTTGGCTTTATCTGGAAAATGGAATATCCAAGGAAATTAGAGGTTATACTGTATTTTCTGATATCTCTAATTAAAATGTAAACATTTAAAAATAGAACATAATACACATATTTGTATTTTTATTTTTAAACATTTTAGATATAGCAATTAAATATTTATGCAAACTATCAATGCCGCAAATTATCATATTTGCTTGTGTTATCTTGCACAATTATGTATAGTTTAGGTGTGATTTACGTGGACATGGGGTATTCCCTGTGGTACTAATATAGTGTACCAACTCAGCTCTTGGCCTTTTCCAATCTAATTTCATGACGGATAATCAACTAGTTAAAAATAATAGAATACATTTTTCTCTACATGAAAACAGATTCATTATGGAAAATAATTGAAAACATATATATGAATTATCCCAAAAACCTTTCTTCTTGGACTCAGTCACATAGCAATACAAGTACATTAGTAAATAAAGTAAATGTTCGGGAATAGGGAATGATTTCTCACAGATCACTTTTCCTGCTTAGGACAATTAAAAATGCTGAACAATTGTTTTGATATGTCTTAAAACACGGTAAAGGTAAAATGGTTGTAATTTTCACCAAAGCAATGTAAGAAGATGGATATCCAGAGAGATCAACCATGATCTCTTTGGCCAATTTTGAAAAAGTTGCTTGTGAGATTAAAAACTCAGTAGCTTTAAAAAATTGAGGAAGAGAGGGGAAATTTTCTATCTGGTACAAAATTTAAAAAAGTTTGCCTAGTAAAATCCCTTCTTGAAAGAAGTTGAAAACCTCAAAGTGGCCACAATTTAAAAGGAAGAATGACTTGAACATAAATATATCCTTTCATGGTACTATGACCTGAATGTTTGTGTACCCTCTACATTTCTATGTTGAAATCCTAACCCCCAAGATGATGGTATTGGAGGGTGGGTGGAGCCTTTAGGGCAAGATTAGGTCATGAGAGTGTAGCCCTCATGAATAGGATTAGTGTCCTTACAAAACAGACCCAAGAGAGATAGCTTGCCTCTTCTGTCATTTGATGTTACAGGGAAGAGACGGTGAAGAGACAGGAAGGAGGCCTATACCAGACCTTGAGTCTGCTGGTGCCTTGATCTTGGAAGTCTCAATTTCCAGAATGAAATAGAAATAAATTTCTATTATTTGTAAGCCACCAGCTTATGCTATTCTGTTATGGCAGCCCTAAATCGACTAAGACTCATGAACTACAGGACCATTTCAAGCCATCTTATTTTTTGCAATTAGATTTTGGTGGTACTGGACTGCTACTGAACTTCCTGGCCTGCCAAATATAAAAATGTTTACTTTTTATATAAGAAAAGATAATTTCATTCCCTGCCTCACGTTCTTTCCATCAACAACTTAAAAAATGTGATGTCACTAACAGATTGAGAAATAACCATAGATTTAAGGGAAAAGGACAATTTAAACAAAAACTAGTAGAAAAAAATAGAGAATACAGCATTCCTCAAGGGCTCCAAGCATTTGAGGTAGACTTTAAAATAACTATTCTCTCTGTTCAAGAAGAAATGGTAAGATTGACAAGCTATAAAAAAATCAAGTGAAAATTCTAAAATTGAAACAAAGCGATAAACAAATCACAAACAAAATATAGAAACATAATGCCAAAAAAACACAGCTAAAAAGAAAGGTATGGGAATTGATAATTATACCAAATGAACCCCAAGCAACTGAACAGTTGGGAAATATATAAAATAGATCAAGTTAGAGCATAAAAGAAGAAGGTATAAAATACAGGCATTTGGAATCCCAAAAGACACGGTGATAAAGAATGTCACAAAAGCAATATTCGGAGATATAATAATCAATAGTTGCCCCCAAACAGATAATCTCAAGTCAGTTTCCAGAAGTTCTATAAGACAGGAGTATGGATGAAATTATCTATCTTTATTCCTATCCTTCTGTCTTTTAATCCATCTATATATCTGTGTATCTATGTACCTATATAGTCCCCTGGGCATTTCACAGCAAAATTGCAGAAAACCAAAGAGAAAGTGATCTTTAATTTTAAAGTATTTTTAGACATACTTCACATACCATAAAATTCACTTTTTAAAAGTGTACAATATATCCACTTATAGAAAACTCACAAAGTTGTACAATCCTTGCCACTATTTAATTCCAGAACATAATACTTTCAAGGTTAATTAATGTTGTAGCCTTTATCCGCAATCCATTCATCTTTTACAATAACTATTGAATATATTCCCTTGTATGCATCTACCGCATTTGTTTATTCATTCATCAGTTGATACATTTGGGCTATCATCATACATGCACATATTTTTGTGTGGGTATATGTTGTCATTTTTCTTAGGATAAAATTGCTATGCTGTATGATACCTCTATGTTTAACATTGTGAAGGACTGCCAAACTGTGTTCCAAAGTGGCATTACCATTTTACCTTCCCACCAATGGTATATGCGAGGTTCCATTTCTCCACATTTTACCAGCAGTTGTTACCATCTTTTTTTAATTGTTCTCATCCTAGTGGGTATGAAGGGGTATTTCATTATGGTTTTGTTTTGCATTTTCTCTAACAACTAATGATAGTGATCATATATTTTTGCACTTATTGACTATTTGTATTATGTATTTCTTTGGAAGAACTCTGTCTTCAAATTCCTTGTCCACTTTTAATTGAGACAGTTGCCTTTTTATTGTTATCTTATGAGTTCATTCTATATTCTGAATTAGTGGTTCCTTATAAGATATAATTTGGAAATATTTTCTACCATTCTACGGGTTGTCTTTACACTTTTCTGATGGTGTCCTTTGAAACATAAACTATGTTAATATTTTTTGTCACTTATGATTTTGTTATATGTAAAAAACTATTGCTTAATCCAAGGTCATGAAGGTGTATTCATAGATTTGCTTCTAAAAGTTTTATAGGTTTAGCTCTTATATTTAAGTATTTGGTCCATTTGTCATAATTTTTTTTGTATAATGTGAGATAAGGGTCCAACTTTAGTATTTTGTATGTGGATAAACAAAATAATACCAAAAGGATATTCTATGCTTATTGAATGGTCTTAGCATCCTTGTTAAAAATTACTTGGCCATAAATGTGAGGAAATATAACTGGATTCACAATTCTGTCATGGATCTTTTATAACTACATTTATGTTAGTAAAGATTGCCTTTATTAGTGTTTCTTGTAGTAAGTTTTAAAAATACAAAGTGCAAGTCTTCCAAATTTGATCGTCTATTTCAAGATTATTTGGACTATTTTGTGACTCTTTCATAGCTGCAAACATTTTCAAATCAGCTTGTTAATGCCTAAAAAAAATCAGCTTGGATTTCAATAGGGATTACTTTGAGACTGTAGAAGAATTTGGGGATTTTTGCCACCTTAATAATGAATTCTCCAATTCATGAACACGGGACATCATTCCATTTGTTTAGATCTTCTTTAACTTTTTTCAGTGAAGTTTGTAGTTTACAGTATATAGCTCTTATATTACTTTGGATTATATTGATTTTATTACTATAAGTATTAGCCTTTATTATTTTTGAAGATGTTGCTGATGGGACTTAATTTCATTTAGGGATTGTTTATTGCATGTGTACAGAAATATTATTGATTTTCATGTATTGATTAATGCATCCTGTGAACCTGCTAAACCCACTCTTGGTTCTAAGTTTGTGTGTGAATGTGTGTGTGTCTATTCCTTAGAATTTTCTATATGGAAGATTGTGTCATATGCCATAGAGATAGTTTTAATGTCCCTTTCCAAATAAGTTGTCTTACTTTTTTTCCCTAATATCCCTGGAAAAAATATTCAGTACAATATTGTGGTCTGTTCCTAATCTTTTTGGGGAGAACTTCAGTCCTTCACCATTAAATATAATGTAGCTGATGACTTTCTTTTGGTAGGTCTTGAAAATAAAATCTCACAAGCAGCCAAAGGGTAAAAAGACAAAAAGTGAACTGTTAATGAAAAAAAGTAAGAAATGCAACTAATTTTTCATATGAAGAAATGGAATTCATAAGATGATAAAATATTTTGAATATGTCACAGAAGATTTCTGAAAAATAGGATTCTGTTTTCAGAAAAATATCTTTCAAGGATAACCATATGATATATTTTCTGAATTTATTACAAGTAGACACACTCTAAAATAAAATTTAAAGTATATTGTTTGTGCAAACAGGAGATAATTTGAGATGAAAGCTTGAAGATGTGCAAATAAATTTAAAAAAAAGAAAACTTAAATATATGCAAAGCTAAGGGATAAAAAATAATCCCTGTGAGATTTAAAATATAGATAAAATAAACATTTACAAAAACATCATTTTTCAAGAGTTAGCTTAATGGAGTTATGATATTTTGACATACTTGCATTAACTGTGTTAGGAAAAAAAGTACCAATTAATGTTAGAATTTATTTGCCAAGCATTTTGTTTTGTATATACTAGGATAGCTACTGTTATAGGTTTAACCATGTACCCCTAAAGTTATATGCTCAGGTCCTAAACCCCATTGCCTAAGAATATGGCCTTATTTGGAAGCACAATCTTCATAGCACTAATTAAGTTAAAATGAGATCATTATGGTGGCCCCTAATTGAAATGAGTGATGTCCTTATAAGAAGGGGAACACAGATACAAGCACACAAGACAGAACATTTTATGAAGATGAAGGCAGAGATTGGGGTTGTACATCAAGAATTCAATGAGTGATGAATATTGCCAGCAGATCACCAGAAGCTAGGAGAAACGTGAAACTGACTCTTTTTCACAGCACTCAGAAGTAACCAACACCGCTGGCACCTTGGTCTCTGAAACTATGAGGCAATCGATTTCTGTTGCTAAGCCACCCAGTTTGTAATGTTTTATTATGATAGCCCTAGAGATCTAATACAGATTTTCTAAAACAGTGTAAATAGTATATATGTTTCAAGATAATAAAGATACGATAGATCTAGATCTATGTACATTCACATAAATGTGTAATGATAAAACAATATTTCATAAATTAGAAGTCGAGAGGCGATAAAAAAAGAAGCAGAGAAAATGGAAAGCATATAGTAAGAAAAGGAAAGTGTACAGTAATAAAACTGAAAGGAAAAAATAACAAATGCAATAAAAGTATAATTGTAGAATTAAGCAGTCTTCTCTTAGCAATCAATAGATCAATAGACCTGCAAATCATTAAAAATACAGAAGGCCGGAACAACACATTTAAATAACTTGACCTAAATTAATTTATATAACATATGCATGATTTCCAAGTGCATGTGAACATTTGCCAAAATATATCATACTCCAAGCCATAAAACAAAGTTAACATATTTAAATGATTGTAATCTTGCAAATATGCAGTTTACAAATGTATAAATGTATATATTTTCCCCTGAGAATCTTTTTTAAAAACAACTCACAATTATTTCAGTTAATATTGTAATATTTATTTTTCCTCAGTTATCTGCTCATGTATGATTAAGCTAGAGTCAGGAGGGGCTGCTGTCTGTATTATAATAATATGGGGAAATGGAGAAAACACTGTTATTTTAGTCTCAGGGATGCTTCTGATAAGAACCAGGCAAACTTTTTGTGCAGAGTGCCAGCTAATTGATACCTTAAGCTTTGGAGCCATCTGGTATCTACCACAACTATTCAAATTTGCCATTATAGTGTGAAAACTGTCATGGACAATGCATAAACAAATGAGCCTGGCTGGGTTTCATTGAAAATTTATGGACCATGTCATTTGAACTTTATATAGCTCTCATGTGTCAGAAATATTATTCTACTTTTCAATTTTTTTTCAATAGTTAAAAAAATGTAAAAATAATTTTTAATTCGTGGACAATATAAAAACAGGAATCGGATGAGCTTTGGCCCATATGCTGTATCCTTGCTGTACATACCTGAAGTAGAACAACTACATTGGCAATCCTTCTTTGTCAATAAAGGCATGCCTTTACACTCACTACTTCACCCTCCCGCTCGCCCCCTCACCATTGATCTAGTACACTGGCCCAGAATGTCCTTCTTTAAGAGTGACAAAGACATTTCCAATTTTAGAATTGTAAAACAAGAAAATTAAATTTTAACATATTTCACGTAAGAAACATACGGACAATTTTAATGCAGTGTTTAATTTCATTCTAGAGTCTTTAATCTTACGAAAAAATGGTAATTCAGCTCTATTTTAACTCTCTTTTATAGTTACAACATGTTATGTTGGATGGAAATTTTCTTAAACCTTACGAACTGTGCTTTCAAAACTCAAGTTTTGTGTCTGTTTTGAAAATGAATTTTAAAATACATAGGAGAGAATAAAAGTAGTTAAAGTTACCTAAAAAGTAAATAAACATTTGAAAAATCTCTACAATAATGGAGAACTCAAGAGGTACATGAAGAGATTTTTGAAAATCAGATTTGGGACATGGCAGTGAGAACTTTAGAACCAGAAGTTATTTCTGCAGTGACACAGACTCCTGACCCCTGAATTTTGGCAATTTAGTACTAAAGGGATTAGATTTCTGATAACATGAATGTATTTTGGAAAAAAACAAGAGCATGAAAAATATGTGTTTGGTTGGGAGCATACACACACACACACACAGAAGAGGAGGCCTTATTGCAGTGACAAGAGAAGGCACGTGTGATTTTCACTGGATAGGCCAAGGATGATGGAGATTGTCACAAAACAAAACATTTTAAAGTCCTGGCTTGTCCTCACAAAGAAATGTCTCATTTTAATTTTTAGTTTTAGGGCACGGAGCACCTAAACACCAATGAGAATAATCTAAGAAAAATTATCAGGACTATTTAAGTCATGGAAATATAATGTATTTATATAATACTTCTAAAGTTAGCCATAAAATGGTAATCAGAATTAGTTAACTGAAAAATGGAAATTTATGACATTATATTATTTTTGTTGTATGTAACGTATTATATGTGTCTAATATTAAAATATCAAAATGTAGACTTACCGTCACAGGCCTAAAGATGATGACTGAAGTCAATTGAGAATTACCTTCCCAAAATAAAATAAAAACTTGAACTACTCATTGTCAGATAGTGTTATCAAGGATTTTCCTCTCTATCTCACACATTCTAATTATTTCTTGTATTTCAAGCTCAAGAAAATAACAAGATTTTATTTCATCTGCATTCAGAATCATTGCTTTCAAAAGCTGACACATGGATTATGTCACTTGTCTCATAGAATCCTGAGAAATGGACAGAACTGGTGTTGTCTCCATTTATACATGGAGAAACTGAGATTAAAGACCAAGTGTTGCAGTCAAATACACCTGGTAACTGGCTGAAGTAGAATTCAGTTTGCCAGACTCCGAAGTCCATGCTCTTTCCATTAAAACACACTACTTTATATTGCTGCTATAAAGACACATGCACACGTATGTTTATTGCGGCATTATTCACAATAGCAAAGACTTGGAACCAACCCAAATGTCCAACAATGATAGACTGGATTAAGAAAATGTGGCACATATACACCATGGAATACTATGCAGCCATAAAAAATGATGAGTTCACGTCCTTTGTAGGGACATGGATGAAATTGGAAATCATCATTCTCAGTAAACTATCGCAAGAACAAAAAAACCAAACACCGCATATTCTCACTCATAGGTGAGAATTGAACAATGAGAACACATGGACACAGGAAGGGGAACATCACACTTCGGGGACTGTTGTGGGGTGGGGGGAGGGGGGAGGGATAGCATTGGGAGATATACCTAATGCTAGATGACGAGTTGGTGGGTGCAGCGCACCAGCATGGCACATGTATACATATGTAATTTACCTGCACATTGCGCACATGTACCATAGAGCCTAAAGTATAATAATAATAATAATAATAATAATAATAAAAAGAAAAAAAATTTAAAAAAAAAAGGAAAGAAGAAAAAAAAAAAAACAAAAAAAAAACACACACTACTTTCTTCTGTGAATGTGTATTCCGTGCAATGGTTTGCCTGTTGCAGATGTTTAATAGTTAACCATAAGACCTTATATTTGTAGAATGCTTTGCTATTTAACCAAACTTTCACATAGATTACTTGAGGTTATGGACCATGTGAGAAGGCAAGGAAACTAAAAATATTTCAATTTATAGAGAAACCATCTGGATTTTAGAATGTTTGACCTAATTTTGTTGGCAAGTATACTCAGGCATAAATAAAGGATACTGAGATTTGATCTCTATTCTTTTACTTCCAAGTATTTCAAGTTTTTCTGTTATTACATATTGCTTCACAATACATATTTTTATTAATTATTTGTAAATGTGTATAGTTCTGTATTTGTAAAATGCTTTCACATAAATTTTGTCAGTGTCAGAACATCTCTTTGAGATAAGTAAGGCAGCATTGTGAAGGGGAAACAATTTAGAATTTGGTAATAGAAAGCCTATGAATCAAATGCTTTATCTTTCCTTTTGTTTTCCTTTCTTTGAAATTTTCTTACTGTATGTTTATTATATGCTAAGAATTATTCTGAGACTATAAGTGAATCTGTAAACATAGCATTGAAGATTCTATAAATAAAATTGGAGGAAATGGGAAAGGCAAAAATGCATAATTTTGCAATACACTCAGGCTCATGCTCCGAGAGAGGCTTCTACATTATCCTATGGGAATATCAAAAAAGAGCCATGGAAAGTAGAGAGGAGATTTAAGGGAATATTCCTGAAATGGATGACATTTGAGCTGAATTTTAAAAGATGAATAATAGCAATATCACATAGAAAGAAACTTATATGCTGGCAAAGAGAAATAGATCAGGAAACATTTAGACAGTAAAACACTATCTTTAGACAGATTAACAAGTATACTGGGGGAATCATAGGAAGTGACCAGAAAGTTAAGCAGTAGCCAACTCCTCATTGCTTACTGAAGATAAAATGAAAAGACTTATATGATAATCTAAAGAGTATAAAATATACACCAAAATTTGTGTCAAGACATAGAAAGATTTTAAGTAGGTTATACCATGAAAACTTTATGGCTTAGAAAAATCAGTGTAGATGTAGAAAAAGAGTGTAGATGAGAAGAGATAGAAGGTAGGGAGATATAAGAATATAAATAGAGGAATGAGACCAAAAATTGAGGCCTCAGATGTCAGTAATTAGAAAATTGGGAACCAGGAACAGGATAGGTAGTTTTGGGGGAAAATATAATAAATATAGAGACATTTGGTTTGAATTTCTCATGATATCCACAGGTATATGGAATTTACATATACAAATCTTGTGCATATCAGAGAATTCTTGGCTAGAATTTTTAAGGAAATATAATTTTTAAAGCAAAATAAATTTATTCAAATGCCATCTTTAACATGAGATGAACAAAAGGCTGAGTAAAGAGCTTGGAAAATATTGAAATATAAGGATAAACATCAGAGACATCTACAAAAAGTATTGAGAAGAAATGGCCAAGAATTAGGGCCATAAAATTCAATGGGGTGGTTGCCAACAATGCCAAGTAGTCAAACAAAAGATAAGTGCCCCCAACTTTGAAAATTTGAAGATTATCAGTATATTCATCTATAATTGTATAGCTTTATGGCCTTGGGTAAGTTATGTCTCAGATAATTTGGTCAAAACCAATAGAAAATAGCAGTTACATTAAAGGTTTCATGAAGAATTAAAAACAATATGCAAAGTATTCAAAACAGTCACTATTTTAGAGAGGACATTTAAAAATGTCTCTCTAATACATTTCCTATACCAGTAATCTGGAACTGAGATAAAGAGAGGAAAAGTTATAAACTGAAAGTTACATGACCAGAGAATAACAACCTTGAAACTCAAACCCAGCTCTCCAAATTTTACATCCAGTAGCCCATAGTTAGCTTTCATAAATGCTGAGGTTAAAAAACAAAACAAAACAAACAAAAAACACTGTACTGATTTCTAAAAACATATAGAGAAACAAATATGAGAAAAATTTTGGCACAGAAAATCAAATTGTGGCAGAAATATTAACAGTGGTGAGAAATATTCTAGACATCCCATTGTAACTCATTTCCCATGTCCCATCAATCACCTTGAAGTTAAAACTTTGCCTCTTTGTTACTCTCATTTCTAATTGTTAATTTCAAAATTATGCAGTAGTGACACTTATATCCCTCTCTTCTCTCTCTCCAACTGTTATTTCTAATTGTTTCAAATTTCATGATAGTGGAGTAATGACATTTACACCATTTTTTCTTTCAAAGCTACAAAGTAAGGAAAAGAAACACAATTCTGTCTTTGACAAAACCAGGATATCTACAATACAAAAACTTAACATGAGTGAGTATAGAGTAGATGGAGAGTTGTTAAGTGACTTGGCAGTGCTGAGAGAGGTCAGAATTAAGAACCTACAGAAGTAGATATTAATGGGAAGTACTTTGACTTATCTGGGAAAACTCAGGAAAAGCTTGGTAATTGATAGAGGTTACTGGTGACTGAAAACGAAGAGCTATTTTGAACATGTGCTCAAAAAAAGCATTTAAATTCTGTGGGCCCCCTGACTTTATACAGTCTAAAGGATGTCCCTCCCTGACCCATATAAAAGACAATAGGTAGAAAAATTAAGCCAAAATGTCATTGGCCTATTAAATGCAAAAACAAAGGAGATAAAACAGAAGTATTAGGTAGTATGGCATACCTAGAGCACTCTTTCTAAGTTAATGTTTAGAATGCCCACTGCCAGGTCATTGGATGATAGAACCAGAAGAGGTCTACAGACTTGACCAGTAGAAGTTCACATGTAATAAGAATATTGGCTATACAAGCTATCTATAATGGATCTCAATAATTAATGTGTTGTGCCCAGATGTAGAGTTCTTCCAGTTGGCTTTTTAATCTGTTAAATTTGAATACAGGGGCAAAAATTATGTGATGTTTTAGAAGGATTTCCAACATAGAAGACAGATCCCAAAAGAGCAAGATAAGAAGGGAAGCTCAGAATTTTTCCAGGAATATTCTGTGGCATGTTCTCACTATTAAAAATACAAACAAAAATAATAGCAATATTAAAAAAAAAACCCTCTCAGTGCAATGCTAAAATTTGTTGGTTGCATGCTTGGTTGGGACTCAGAATGCTTCATAGAACTTGCATTTTTGGAATAGTTTGGAATTGTTTCTATTAGAAATTATCCCGCAGTGCAAATTCATAAAGGCAGAAAGTGTTGCATTATCTATGGGGGTATATCTTTTGTGCTGAAATAAAATTACAATTTTAAATAGGACTTACCATAATACAGTTTTATTTTAACCGGAATAGAATTTTGAGACATATGTCTTTGAAATTACAATACTTTCATTTAGAGATACCCAGGTTATGAATAATTTCCTTGTTTTTAAACCCTGTCCTTTTTCTCTGCCACCATATAAAGCATATTTGAACTAAACTAAGACAAGGTTAGTCAACTAATTTTAAAAAGGAAATTATCTACAAATGTTGACTTTTTGTTATCAACACAAACATATTTCTTTGCAAAGGGCCTAAAACACTAGTGAGCCAAGACATGGCATCTAAGAATATGACTATGACATAAGAATTATATTTGTTCCACATTCTAAAATAATGTCACTTAGCATTAATTTTAAAACTCTTTAGCTTTATCATTGATGATTAATTTTTGAGATAAATTATTAGGCCTATTTTGACACATTCCATAATTGTTCAGTCCAACTAAGGAGGTGTAGTTCAGGCAATAGCTCTTGATCGAACCACGGAAGCTTGGATACACATTCCTTATAATATTTCTTATTCCAAAATATTTGGTTGTTTTATGCAGTTATCAAATTGGGGATCTACAAATGCATGGATAGTTTATTGTGACTGGTGATTGTATGTTGTAGACAACTGCTTATTTTAAATACTACAGAATGAGAATATTTGATGTATATTGAGTAATATCTGATTAGAAAATCATCTACCACCCCTATAGATTGTTATTCCCTTAAAGCAATTTATAAGGTTGGTATGATATTACAAAAGGTTTATTTACTTTATGTTCTGTGCCTTCTAGTATAACATAGCATTAATGAATTTCATCCTATAACCCATTTCTAGATTATGGTTGCCAGAGAAAATAATGCACAATATTCTATACATGATATAGGCTCAAGAACAGTACCTTAATGACATGTAAATATAATGGCACTTGATTTATATTTTTATATCAAAGAAAACATGTTAAAGTTAGAATTTGGGGGAAAAAAACCTGTCATAGGAATATAACCTTTTCCTAAATAATTTATAATAGAAACAAAAAGGCATTCTTAAAGAAAACTTTCAGATATTTTTCTCAAAATAGATATAATATTTTAAGAAATTACATGACTATATAATTTTCATGCATTTTTCTAACACAGACTAGCTTAGAGAACTAAATTTTTCTTTTATCTAAAAATTCTACTTTTCTAGTAATTTTTATGCTATTAATTGTAATAGCTTCTCTGATCTCAAGAACAGTAAAACTTATAAAAAATATCTTTTTATGTTTGAATTTTGATTTCTATGACTGAGTAGGCAATAATTAACTACATTGTCAAATAACTTAGGGTAAAATTCAGAGATAAGAATAATGTCAATGGTAGGTAAGTATACAAATGGAAAAATCTGGGAAATAATTAAACTCTATAGATTTGATGAGAGATTCTAAATAAGATTAAAATATTCAATGGCTAGTAAACATTTCCATAACATGACCTAATGTATCATTTACATCAAGACATTGTATGATCCAAGTTGTTACAATTATTTTAATAGTGGTGTAGATTACAAAATCACAGATGCCTATTAGTTGAGTTAACATTTCCCAAGATCATTTAAACCCATGATAGAAAATATTTCAATAGAATAAGTGCTGATAAAGAAAAACTAAGAAATCGACATTCTAATGGAGATATTTTAAGGAGTCAATGAAGTCAAAACACTTAGAGTAACTTGCTAAGAAAATTGAGAACTGAGTCAAATAACAGATGTAGGAGTTTGTAGAGGCTGAGCAGTTCTAAAGAAGAATAAGGTCATTATTTTTTGTTTTAGAATTGAGTGGCTAAAATAGAATAGATGAAAATGTCACTAGAGTTTAAGTTAAGGGACTGGGATGCCAATTTGTCAGAGGGATAATCCAAGTAGATTTTTACATTATCTTTGATGAGAAACTGAGAAGCAGAAGCAAAGAATGGGAGGCCAGGGAAAGACTGATGAAGATGTTGGTAGATGATATAGAAAGGACTAAAAAGGTGTGTGTGACTAAGTTTTAGTACCAAAGAGCAAGGGTATTTTGGACAGTATCAGAGGGAAATGGTCTGGATAATTCTCAGTAAAGTATGTGGAATGCCATCCTCATATCACAGTCCTAATGACTGAGGAATGTGGGGAAAATTTCCCTTAAATTGAGAGGGTAGCAGTAAGATAATTTGTTCTCAGGAATAGCCAAAATTTAATTGAAATATTCAGCAATGATTATATGGTCAAATTTGTTAACTGAGGAATATAGTTCTGAGAGAGCACAGTGGGAAATTTTAGGAGGAAAGGGAACTGAAGGAAGTTGGACTTGGAAAGAGGAAGTCCAGAAAATATGAGAACAGGGCAATATGAGAGGATATATGATTTATAGTCATATATCTGGGCCAAAAATCTAGGACTACAAGACTATGGGATATGGTTAAAGGAGCCAAAATTTAGACAGCTGTCAGTCCCGGAAATTGGACTGCATAAGAATTGAATGAAAAGGACTCTGGGTCTTTTTAGGATTTAATTGTTCCTGGAATACACTATAATTCCAAGGGAGTCTCTGAAGCAGTCTTATTACTATTTTTACTCTTTCTCCTCCTCTTATGCAATCAAATCTAATTAGACACTAGGTCTCATTAATTATATCTCTTGACTATTTCTATTATCTCTCCTTCTTCCCTTCACCATTGCTGCTGCCGCCAACTTAGCTTGTGTTAATCCTCTTTGAAAAGAAGTTAAAAGTTAAAGCAAATAAAATCTACAGACTGAAGCTTGGCTGATTTTCTAAAATACAGATCTTCCTTGTTACTCTTCTGTTAAAAATGTATAAAGGTCTTCTCACTGTTTATTAAATGCCTTGGCATGTTATACAAGGATCTTTATAATCTGGAAACTTTCTAGTGGCATTTCCTGCCTTCGCACATGTTCAGCCAAAGCTTTAACAGAGTCAAACTGCTAACATTTCTCCAAACACAATGTAATTACTTAGTCAATGCTTTGACTTGCTTAATTTTTATCTACACTGCAATGCTTTTTACATAATAGACAACTTTCTGTTGAATAAATAACTGAGGAAATTATATTGATTGAGTGCTGTCACTAAAATTTCCAAGGACAATTCATGTCAAATGTTTTAAAAATGAGGACAGTTAATTAATCAACAAAATATTCATTTTATAGGGTTAATAACCCACAAGACAGTGATTAGAAAGCTAGTCATAAAATGAATCTATACATTTCAGCAAATGTTTCCAAGACTCATTGAATCTACAAACTCCCCCTTTGGAAAGAAATAATTCAGGAGAAAATTCTACTAATCCCTCTGGCATGATCAGTAATGGCAATCGCTTCAGTGTTGTATTTGGTGAAACCAGTTCAATGTCAAATTTGAAAGCTTTAAAGGAAATAATGGTACATGTTGGGTGGCAAAGCTCTTGGTGTGGGCACAACAGCCCTTTCTTTGTCTTCTTTTCATCTAATTCCATTAGAATCAGTCACCTACATGTCAGGGTAGCTTTGATGAAAGAGTTATGTTAAGGCTTAACCTAGATAAAGTGCAGGCAATACTAACCTGTCAGTGGTAACGCTGATAGAATGTCGCCTGAAACAAAAACCACCTTTCTCTACAAAGACATGCTACCTTTCTGTAATTCTGAAGATTCAAAATGATGTAAAATTCCTGAGTGCATTTGCCTATGTGTAATAACTGAAATACTTGGGAAATGTAGCATGCCTGTGCTCCATTGTCCACATTTCAAGATGTATTATATGAGCTTATTTTGATTTCTAAACCGATTTGTCCATTAACTTACAGCATTTTAATTTTTCCTGTTTTGAAATAATATAACTAATATTGTACTTTTTGATAATGTGACCCTGTTGAATTCCTTATTAACTGTTAATTTTGGTTGAATGGCTTGTCTAAATATGAAAATAAATCACCTTTACAATTCCTATCAGTATAATTATATATCCTGACTGAAAATCTGAGACTCATGTCCTTTTTTTTAATATTTCAGTTGGAAAAAATAATCTTCTCTAGTAATCAAGCAGTGGGTATGCTTAATGGAGGTAATTAAATGTACTTAGTGAAGGGACTACTCAAAGATTATCCTAAGTATTAAAAGTTCTCCTGCTCTTCTCACTTCCTCTTTGCTCATATAACCATTACAGTTTAGAAGAGATATATTAATAATTATCAAATAACAGTGTGATCTTTAAAATTATTAAACATATAATTATAACATTACTTTATATAGAATCTGTCATAGTAATTATCCAGTAAAGCAATTTCTTCACAGTTAATCTACTTTAATATTAATTATAATACACCAACCATTTCATTGTATAAAACTATTAAAATACATTTTCTTGCATTTTCTATTTTTCAGTATATCATCCTTATTTCATTTCTCACTCCTTTCTTTTCTTCCTTCCACCTTTTCTTTGCTCCTTTCTTTTGAAATTCTTTTCTACTTTTGTCCATTTTAAGGCAGTTTATTCTTCCTTTCACCTGTACCTACGTGAATTTTCTATTTTCTTAAATGCTCCAAGATTCTTGAAGGTAATGAATTATTGAATCACGTGATCATGTAAGTAAAATATCTACTTATATGTGGTAGGAGTTGACACTGTGAGGTTCGAAAGACTTGAGCCCTGTTTTCCAAGAGCTTAAAATATTGTCTTAAAGGATTTAAGACCTACAAATGAATAGGTGAATCCAAAGGCAATCTATGATGGACACCATCTGAGTGGCATAACATGTAGTTAATATTAATAGAACTGTCGTTAGACAATTATTAGCTAATTGCAAAATAAATGGAGGCACTTTGAATGATATCGGATGATAATAATGTATCTTTCAATAATATAAATGTCACTTGTGAAGAGAAGGCCATAACAGTCTTATCTACTTAACAATGATATTTTAAAGCCCAAGAGTGCAACAAATCATGCCTAAAGACACGATTACATTAACAGTCTAAAGAATTTTTACATTGAATATATTCTGCTTAAAGAAATCCAGAGATATGCTTTTCAATCTGTTTATTACATTTTATACCAAAATATCACTGATGATCACCCTTGTCACTTGTCAGTATGCAGTTAACAAGAGAATACAGAAGACCAATTAGAAATCATAATGATACTATTGATAAAGAACATGGCAGCACTGAGCATAATGTTTATAAGAAAATTTTCTCTAGAATAAAGAAGAAAATTAGCCTTCATGTAGATATGGTGAAAAATAAGTACCCAGCTAAAATATTTAGCAAAACATGTCATATAATATTTGAAGATAGGCATAATATTTACCTATTGCTGCACAAAAATATTACCACGCATTTAGTGGTTAACACACACACACACACACACACACACACACAATTATGATCTCTGAATTTCTGTGGGTAAGAAGTCCGGTACAGATCAATTGAGTCCTTTGTTTAGGCTCTTCCTTGCATAAAAATATCAACTGGAACTGTGAGATCCTTTGAGGTGAAAGCTCCCGAATGCTGTCAACTGAACATGGCCACCCTCAGCTCCTGCTGCATGGCCTCCCCATATGGTGGCTTATAATATGGTAGCTTGCATTTTCAATGCCAGCAGAGAAGAGATTCATCTAGCGAGATGGATGTTACAATGTTATGTAGCATAATAATGTACAGACAATCAGATATTCTCATTAGTTAAAAGCCAGTAACAGGTCCTGTCAATATTCAAAGTAGAGACTACACAAGGACATGAACACAGGAGGCAAGTCGCAGTTTTTGACTTTTTTTTTTTTTTGGTCTAATACAAGTGTCGCCATCTGTGCTCTCGTGTATTATTGGCATGAAATTAATTAACAATACGAAGTCATATTGTTAATTAATTGTTAGAGCAGCATCAGGGCATATATTACATAAAATCTAAAGCCATGAAAACATTTATTTATATTTTAATGAATAATATTAAAATTATCATTTTTTTATTTTACTTTGTTTTACCTATGATTCATATTTTATATATTTTATTTCATGGCTGAACTATTAAAGTGGAAGTAAAGTACTCAAAATGACCTACGTATGCTCTTTACTATACTAGCTGCCTTAGTTTGCTAGGGTTGCCATAACAAAGTACCACAAACTGATGGCTTAAATAGCAAAGATTTATTTTTCACAGTTCTGGAGGCTGGCAGTCTGAGATCAAAGATGGCAGGTTTATTTTTTTCTGAAGTCTCTGCTTGGATTGCAGATGGTCACCCTCTTTCTGGCTCTTTACCTGATTGCCCTTCTGTGCATGTGCCCTGGTCTGTATTTGTAGAAAGTTCCTCTTCTTATAAAGACCAATTGGATTAGGGCCAATTGTTGTGGTCTCACTTTAATGTAATCACCTCTTTAAAGTCCTATTTCCAAATAAAGTCACATTTTGAGGTACTAGGGGTTAGAGCTTCAACACTGGGATTTTCAGGTGGTGGACAAAATTCCTCTCATAACACTAGGTGTGTAAAGTATGGAGAGAAATGAAACAGTTCCTGCCTAGAAGAACATAGGCCAGCATAATTATCTAACAGAATGCAAACCCAATTTTATTTCTTAGCAACACAATCCTTTTCTTTGTCCTAGACCTTGGAGAGATCTATGACAATGATGGTGACATGAGGCAATGGGTGCAACCATGAAGAACAGCATTAGGAAATATTATGCTGGTTCGTGGCCTTTTGCAAGTAATTTGCTATTAGTAATAAAAGTATCTTATATAATTTAATTATTAAGTAATTTGCACTAACATTGATCTATTTAATAAAAACATTTTACAAATGTCATTTAGGTTAAAAATTAAATCAAAACAAAATTATAGAAAATAAAATAGTGGGAGGAAAATTCTAAATATCTGAACCAGTAATATAAGTTAAATAACAAATTCAACAATGGAAATATTTTCCTGAAAAATTAGACTTCCTATAATCTAATTATTAAGAGACTATGTCCAAATATTTTAAATGAGAAAAATATAATGTATTACATGTTGACTCAAAATACATAGCTAATCTCCTAAAATGTAAACAAAGTACAATTAAATGCATATATGTGTGTTTGTATATTTAAAACAAAATAACACGTTAGAATGAAACATGCTATAGAACATTACTATCTAATCAAACTATTACTATTTGTGATGGACTGAGGGCTTATACTTATTCTTCTAGTTACTAGAAGGAATGCTGTCAGACAGCTTTCTGCATGCAATTTTCTTCAAGAATCACCTAGTCAGAGCAGTATCACATTTATTTTCTGAGGCAGCCTGAATCCAATAAGTCACTTAGTTCCCCAAATCTTGACAATCTTAAATTGCCATTCTAGCTTCAAAGCTTCCTACAGGTTGAGTTAAAAACTTTCTTGGGATTATACCAGAACTGAAATTGTCCATCTACCCAATTATCTCTCCTTCCCTATCCTCTACAGATGAAGATCCTAAGAGCACTCTCTAATAACCTCCTGCATGTTAATCTCTGCCTCAGAGTTTTCAATACAATTACACAGTCATTACTTTTTCTGACGCTTGGAGCATTTTTCAAAATGTCTGCATGTGATGTTGATGTTCTACAAATGTTTTCCATACATTTTTTTAGTATCAAATTGAGTAAATAGATCATAAACTTATTTTATATAATCATTGTCAAAAATGTCATACTAAAAAATACATAATATTCTATGTTTTTCCATAATGAATCAGCAAGATTCTATCAAATATTGTAAACTCAAGAAACATTTTGAAGATTAGATGTGAATACTGCCAAAGTTTCACTTAGGAAAAAGTTCAGAGCCCTGATCATATGATTTATGAAATAAGAAAATGAAAATAAATTGATTTAGCATTTAGCTAAACAAAGAGGAACACCAAAATACCCCAGGGAGCAAATAGATAAAATTGGTAATAATAAATAAGTATTAAACATTATTAAACAATACATTTGGGAGATAAAAATCAAAAATTTTTTTAAATTTATGTAAAGAAAATGAGGAAAAATAATCCACTAGTAACCTATTAGTTACTAACCTATTAGAAGAAAGAACAAAATGCTCTAGAGAGTGATATTAAAAATCATAAAAAATAAGAAAATGTCTACAAATCAATATAAGGCAGATGAAGAACAAAGGAAACATGATGAGAAATACATTCTCCTGTAATGACAGACTATTTGAAAATGAGTAATGTAAGTGAAGGAAAAGAAATCTTGAATAAGGAAGGACATAATAGAAAATAAATATACTGGTATTCTGGGGTTAATATAACAAAACCACATAACCTACATGTAGGGGAGTGATTTATTTTAAAATATCCATCTTATTAGTGTGGATGTAATTGGGCATAGATATCTTGGTAGAAAATAAATCATCTTCATATAAAGGATCAGAAATATGTGCTTTTATATAAAATTGAAGAGTATTAAAACTCCTAAATTAACCAGAAAATCTACACCTTGATAAATCTTCCTGAAATAAGAAAAAGAAAAAAGAAGGGAAAAAAAAGTAAAACAAAGAGTAAATATAAAATAATATAAAAAGAAATAATACCAGATATAAGTGTTCACACTATTTCCCCCAATAATGACAGGTGATATGGCTTGGCTGTGCTCCCACCCAAATCTTATCTTGAATTGTAGTTCCCATAATCCCCATGTGTCATGGGAAGGACCCAGTGGGAAGTGATTGGATCATGGTGGCAGTTCCCCCATGCTGTTTTCATGATACTGAGTTCTCCTGAGATCTGATGGTTTTGTAAACATCTGGCATGTCCCCTGCTGGCACTTCTCTCTCCTGCTGCTTTGGGAAGAAGGACATTTTGCTTTTGCTTCTTCCAAGATTGTAAGTTTCCTGAGCCTCCCAACCATGTGTAACTGTGAGTCAATTAAACCTGTTTTCTTTATAGGTTACCCAGTCTTTCAGGTATTTCTTCATAGCAGTGTGAGAACAAACTAATGCAATAAATAGGTACTGAGGTAATGGGGCACTGCTGTAGAAATACCCAAAAATGTGGAAGCAGCTTTGTAACAGGTAGAATTTGGAACAGTTTGGAGGGCTCAGAAGAAGACAGAAACATGCGGAAAAGTTTGGAACTTCCTAGAGACGTGTTGAATGGTTTTGACCAAAATGCTAATAGTAATTTGGACAATGAAGTCCAGCCTGAGGTGGTCTCAGATGGAGTTGAGTTCTTAGGAAGCAGCTTTGTAACAGGTAGAGTTTGGAACAGTTTGGAGGGCTCAGAAGAAGACAGAAACATGTTGAAAAGTTTGGAACTTCCTAGAGACATGTTGAATGGTTTTGACCAAAATGCTAATAGTGATTTGGATAATGAAGTCCAGTCTGAGGTGGTCTCAGATGGACATGAGTTCTTAGGAGCTGGAGCAAAGGTGACTCTTGCTATGCCTTAGCAAAGCATTTTGGTGACATTTTGCCCCTGCCCTAGAGATCTGTGGAACTTTGAACTTGGGAAGACATGATTTAGGATATCTGGTGGAAGAAATTTCTAAGTGGCAAAGTGCTCAAGAGGAAGAAGAGCATAAAAATTTAGAAAATTTGCAGCCTGATGATGAAAATGAAATGAAAAACCCATTTTCTGAGGAGAAATTCAAGCCTACTACAGAAATTTGCATATGTAAAATAGAACAGAATGTTAATCACCAGGATAATGGGGAAAATGTTTCCAGGGCATGTAAGAGACCTTTACAGCAGCCCTTCCCATTACATGACTGGAGGCCTAAGTGGGAAAAATGGTTTCCTGGGCTGGGCCCAGGGCTCCCCACTCTGTGCAGCCTCAGGACATGGTTCCTTGCATCCCAGCAGCTTCATCTCCAACCATGGCTAAAAGGTGCCAAGGTACAGCTCAGGCCATTACTTCAGAGGGTGCAAGCCCCAAGCTTTGGTGGCTTCCATGTGGCTTTGAGTCTGTGGGTACACAGAAGTCAAGTGAGGTTTGGGAACCTCTGCCTGGTTTGAGAGGGTGTATGGAAATGCCTGGATGTCCAGGCTGAAGTTTGCTGCAGGGGCAGAGACCTCATGGAGAACCTCTGCTAGGACAGTGCAGAAGGGAAATGTGGGTTCAGAGTCCCCACCCAGAGTCCATACTAGGACACTGTCTACTGGAGCTGTGAGAAGAGGTCCGCTGTCCTCCAGCCCCCAGAACAGTAGATACACCAAAGGCTTACACCATGTACCTAGAAAAACTGCAGACACTTAATGCCAACTCATGAAAGCAGCTAGGAGGGGCATGGTACCCTGCAAAGCCACAGAGGTAGAGCTGTCCAAGGCCATGGGCACCCATCTCTTGCATCAGTGTGCCCTGGATGTGAGACATGGAGTCAAAGGAGATCATTTTGGAACTTTAAGATTTAATGTCTGTTCTATTGGATTTCAGAATTGCATGGGGCCTGTAGCCCCTTTGTTTTGGCTAGTTTCTCCCATTTGGAATAGGTGTGTTTACACAATGCCTGTACGCCCATTGTACCAAGGAATTAACTAACTTGCATTTGATTTTACAGGCTCATAGGCAGAAGGGTCTTGCCTTGTCTCAGATGAGACTTTGGACTTGGACTTTAGAGTTCATGCTGGAATGAGTTAAGCCTTTGAGGACTGTTGAGAATGCATGTTTTTGTTTTGAAATGTGAGAACATGAGATTTGGGATGCACTAGGGGTGGAATGATATGGTTTGGCTATGTGCTTACCTGAATCTCATCTTGAATTGTGGTTCCTGTAATCCCCATGTGTCATGGGAGAAACCTGGTGGGAGGTGATTGGATCATAGGGGTAGTTTTCCCCATGATGTTCTCATGATAGTGAGTGAGTTCTCAGGAGATCTGATAGTTTTCTAAGCATACACCGTTTCCCCTTCTGACACTTCTCTGTCTTGCCACCTTGTAAAGAAGGCCATTTTTGTTTCCCCTTCCACCGTGATTGTAAGATTCCTGAGGCATCCCCAGTTATGCGGAACTGTGAGTCAATTAAACTACTTTTCTTTATAAATTACCCAGTCTCGGGTATTTCTTCACAGTAGCATGAGAACAGACTAATATAACAGGTAATCATGAATTTTGTTTAGAAGCAAAACCTATCTATGTTCTATTTAGAAGGGACAAATTTATTAAAGTGTAAGAAAAGTTTAAAATAATGGGCCAAGAAGGAGTGACAACATTAATATCAAGATATGATTAGATTTAGAATTAAAGGACCTAAATAGATGACATGAGACATTATGTAATCATAAGAAAAATGTAAGGGAAATATATAATGATAATGAACTTGTGTCTTGCAAATAACTGCCTGAAAGAAATACTGAAGTTTTAGCAATGCAAAGCTAGCTTGATAAGCAATATTTTCATGGAAAATTCTAGTATCCCTCTTATAAACTAAATATTCTGGTGAAATGATAAATATAAAAAAAGTTCCATTATTTATTTTATTTATGTTAATATTTATACAGAGATGACACGTGTGTGCATATTTAATTATATAACCCTCAAATGGAGAACATATATTTGGTGTTCGGAGAGTATTTATGAATATTTGTCATGTGGTTGGCTACAAAGTAAATATTTATAGATTAAAATAATTAGATATGCTCATGTCATCATCTTTAGTCATATCTAATAAAAGTAGAAATTAATAATCAATTGTTACCAAAAATATAAATGCAGTTTAAAACCCAAAAAACATGCTGTTAGGTAATTTTTAGAGCATAGAAGAAATCCATACAAAAAGTACAAATATATACAAAGCAACAAAAAGTAGAATGCACTATTCCAAAGCTTACAGGACACAATGAAAATGATTCACATGAAATAATGTAGCGTTAAATGATGTCACCATTGTAGAACACAGAAAAAAGACACCTGTATACTTACTTTGAAAACATTTTTGAATCATTCATATTAGGGAATTAATAAAAATTAAACTAATAAATGGAACTCTTCAAATGGTAAAAAGAATAAGTATTTTCAGAACCTGTTTCCTTTAGACTTATCCTTGAGACAAATCTCTTGGTTGTCTGATTAAGAAAAAAGGAAGAAAATGTAAAATTTGACAGGTCTAAGAAGATATAAATAGTCTGATAGAAACAGGACACTGCCTGAAGCAAATCTGATTTCCTAAAAGAAACCAATAGTTTTCTAACAAAATAACCAAATATATGCAAAAAGAAAACACTAGGATAATAATTAAAGAGATTTCAGTTGTAATTACATAGCAACGATCACTAGAAGAAAGCAAGGATTAATTGAAGAAAATGTATTTAAAGAATTTAGCATCATCCCTTGTGCATAGAAAAATTAGTACTGATTTTTTTTTAATTTTGAGGAAGAACAGGAAACCATGATGAGAATATTTACATGATTTATTCACATCCTGTTCTCACTTCTTTCTCATTTTTCCTTTTGAAATGCCCTAAGAATTATTAGGATTTCTTTCTAAGTGTAAGAGAATTAGCGTTCAATGGACCATTATTATTTTTGTTTTTGCGATTGTTTATGTCAGTTATTTTCTTTCCTAATGAGGTGATTTTGAACTTTGGCCTGGGGGAAAAATGTTTTCTTACAAATAAGCTAAACATTGCTTAGAGATCATTATCTTTTAAATAAATATCAGAAAGTATTTTTTTCAAATGTTACTTTATGTTATATGCTTAGCTCAACAAAATAGTGCTATATTTACTTTAAATATACTCTTAAAAATAAGGAAACTGACCATAAAAGTAGTCAAAACTTTCTTCCTATTGATACCTGAAATAAATTCTGAATTCAGAGAAAAGTTGAATTTAAAGTATAATTCTAGGATATAAACAAATAGAAATACAAAGAGTAAATGTAAATTAAATTATACTTAATGGAATAGAGTATCCAAAAAGTAAAAACGTTTTTTAAACCTAGTCATATTAGAATTCAGTAATATATTCCTATATGGAATGGATGTATTCCAGTTGTGTTGATTATAAATCATGAATATTCTTCTGAAATACATTATAAAATCAGAGGTCTTTTTTCCTGCAGAGAAAAACTCCTATTATATAAATTCGAAAATTTTGGCAAGAATGAGGAAGCAATGATGAATATCTTAGGATCAAACTGTTTATTACTGAATAAATACCAGTGGTGCAAAGATTCCTGGGAGTTGTCAAATTGTCAGATTTTAATTTCTAGCAGTTTGATGACATTGCTATTATGTATTGATTATGAAATCTCTCTGTAAGCATCGTCCAATCCCTGAATTGTCACTTATGTTAATTAGGCATTTCTTTCCTCCACATTCTTTTTTTTTTTCTCTTGCATAGTCTGACAGACCTGGACTAAAATACGATAATGCATCTTTCATTGTAACCATCTATATGTCGTTTAGACACAAATATCTAAAGATACAGGGCTTCAATAAACTTAACTATCTGTAAAGTTTTAATGTATAACTCCACTAGTAAGTTTACATAAAATGTGAGGGAAAATACCTATATATAATTATTCTCATACGACAGTGGCATAAAGAAAAAAATAACAACTGAATATATGTTGAAAAAAATTGCATAATATTCTTCAATTTTGTGTTTTTTAAATATTAATATCTAAAATAAATTGGAAGTAGTAGTGGACTAGATATTAAGTGAATAAAATCTGTGAACAATTTTCCAATGGGATATTATTTTTGTTTTCTGTGTAATAAAAAAAAAGGAGGTAGTTATTAAGGTGAAGAATGGTGTGTGTGTGTTTCAAAAGGTGAGTAACTGGGCTCTGTGGCTCATGCCTGTAATCCCAGCACTTTGGGAGGCCAAGATGGGTGGATCACATGAGGTCAGGAGTTTGAGACTAGCCTGGCCAACATGGTGAAACCCCGTCTCTACTAAAAATACAAAAAACAAGCCAGGTGAGGTGGGGCATGCCTCTAATCCCAACTACTTGGGAGGCTGAGGCAGGAGAATCGCTTGAACCTGGGAGGTGGAGGTTGCAGTGAGCTAAGATGGCACCACTGCACTCCATCCAGCCTGGGTGACAGAGACTCCATCTCAAAAAAAAAAAAAAAAGTAAGTAAAATAATGGGTAAAATAACTCTCTTCTTCTGTGATTATGAGTAGATACATTGAATTAATCACTTTTTAAAAAAATTTTAGTCTAATATAGAACATGCACTGTTTAATTTTAAATCAATGAATTATGATCATGGAGACAGAGAAAAAAAGTAAGAGTTTTTTTTTAAAGTTTGCTTTACACTTTGTATTAAGTTTTTAAGCACAAATATTTCCTGTGAATGCTGTGAAATTATTTGGATCAAGAACCCAGATGTTAGATATTTATAATTGATTACTAGTTTAACCAAATTCGTTTTCTCTCTTTAAATATTTTCCATTCAGAGATAATATAACCATATTCTTCAAGTTTTTAAGTTGAATAGTTTAAAGAAATATTGCTCAGGTGAGCTTACTGAATTCACAATAAGAATACCTTCTAACATAGTTTCTTTTTCCGTACTCTTTACTTGAGACTAAGAAATTACATAGCATATATCACAAAGTGGTGTATCTCAGATCAGAATCTAGAATAGAATTGTAATATATGTGACACAGATATTTAGCCAAGATGTGAAGTTTGAGCTGATATTATAAAAAAGCTGAAATATGTCTCTTATCTTAAAAATCTGAAGCTCTGAAATGCTCAGGTTACATTCCTCCATGACAAAAGTTTAGCAGGCATTGAGAGGAATGTGATTTCCCTTAGATAAGACACAACTTGCTACTTATTCAGAAGTTATTTGTGTCAACTCATTTCAACAATTTGTATTAACTGGGCAATATGGACATTTTCATTTGTGAACTTCATTTAACCCAATACTGAGGAACTCACTGTTGTACAATAATGGGAAAAAAAAGGAAGAAAAGAATTTTCTACTTAATTGTTGGTAGTTGTGAATTACTTTGCTGATCCTTTAATGACTAGTTGCTATAGGCAGATTCTGTGCCAGATGATAGCCATAAGAATAAAGATAAATGAGCCACGTTTTCTGGTCTAGAGGAGTAACAGAGACATACATAAAAAGGAAATACTGTGGTAGATGAATCCATAGGATGCAGTTGCAGCGCAGAGGAAATATATCTAATGGAAATGACAAGTGAGGCAATGTGGAGAGAAGCTATGTTTTGGAGGATAACAAAACCTTAAGTTGAGAAAATGATAGAATCCTTAAATTACATCTCAATTTGACATTTTCATCATTTTATCTTGTTTTAATTCCATTGTGCTAAATGTTTTATATACAAATCCCAACAGTGTGTTTTAATTTCCCAAAATAATATTTTTGTTATCTAAATCGAATAATTTTATTTTTCAACTTGAATATTATTGGTTATAATAAATCTATATATTTACAGACATTACAGGAGGTTTTTTCTGGCCTCTTTACATTTTAATGCCCTTTATATCCCATTGATGACCACCGTTTTGAAGTTCTTTTCCACCACAAATTAGATTTGTTTGGTATAGAATTTTACATAAATTCAGTAATATACTATATCCTGTGGTACAAAAAAAAAATCTTTCAGTCTCTATAATGCTTTTAATGAGTATCCATGTTGTTTTATGTCTTAATAAGTCATAAATTTTTACTCCCACATAGTATTCCATTGCATGAGTATATCAGCATATGATTCATTCTCGGGTTTGTGGACACTAGTACTGTTTTGGTCTGTTATTAGCAAGTTTATCATGAGCATTTATGTATGAGTCTTTTTCATAAACATACCTTTTTCCCCTCCTGGATAAATATGTAGAAATGGAATTTCTGGACAGGTATATGTTAAATGTTAGAAGAAGGTGTCACATATATTTCAAAAGTAGTTACATCGATTCTGCTAGTTTCTTTTATCTGAAAATGTCTTTATTTGCTTCATTCATAAAAGATATTTTGGGCAGTTTCAGAACTCAGAATCAATATGCTTCATTTTTAAAGTGTTTTGACACTTAAAATACTCCACTATCTTCTAGCCTCCATAGTTTTAGATGAGAAGTCAGGAAAAATACCATAAAGCTTGGCAACATTCTGAAATATTCGGTATGTCTCCTTGGCCCCCACTTTGTAGGACCTTCAGCTATGTCTGAGCTCCCTATAACTAATGTCCTTTATTAGTTTTTTTTTTTAATTTGGAATAACTATAGAGTAACAGGAAGTTGCAAAGATATTACAGAGTGATTCTGTGTAGCCCTTAACCAGTTTTTCCCAATAGCTACATCTGCTCTAGTACTATTACAAAATCAAGAAATTAGTATTGGAACTCTGTGTGTGTGTGTGTGTGTGTGTGTGTATGTGTATATGTGTGTTTTGTATTTCTATTCCATTTATCACGTTTCCTGTAACCACCACCTGAGTCAAGTACAGAACTACTTTATCACAACAAAGATCTACTGATGTATTTTACCAGTTTGAGTGAAGTGTTGAAACTGTAACTTCTTTTTAAGTCTCTTGATTTCCCCTGATTATAATATAATTGTCTTAACCATTTCCTTTTTGTACACTGGGATTCCCATTAGATAAGATTAAGCTTTTGCTTCAAACTAAAGAGAAATAAAATATATTAGATTTTTAAAAAACTGTTATTGTGTATATTTGAGGGGTATGATATGTTATAAAATACATATATACTATAAAATAATTACTATAGTGAACAAATTAACTTACCCATCATCTTAGATGGTAGTAGCAAATATGTACAATGAACAATTTGAAAGATCTAATATACAACATGAGGACTGTAGTTAATGATAGTGTACTGGAGTTACACATTTGCTCTGCATATTGTACTGTCTTTCTTCTTGAGGTTCCAAGGTTCATTCTTTTATCATTTCTTTCTGTTTACCAAACTTCCTCAAAAATTTTTTTAGAGTAGATCTGCTTATAACAAATTCTCATTGTTTTTCTTCACCTACAAATGTCTTCATTTCTGAAAGATAGGATTGCTGACCATAGAATTTGTGGTAAAGAAAATGTTTCAACACTTGAAAATTTTGTGCCACTTCATTCTTGCCCCCCGAACTTCTGAAGAGAAATATGCTGTCAATTAAATTGTTTTACTCATATAGGTAACATGTTTGTATTCATTCCTTTCTAGATAGATAGATAGACAGACAGACAGACTGACTGACTCACTGACTTCAGTTTGACTAGATGTGTGTTTGGATTTATTTAGAATTATCCACTTAGGGTACACTCAGATTCATGAATCTGTAGGTGTTAATATCTTTTGCCAAATTTAGAAATTTTCTGCCATTATTTCTTTAAATACTTTTTAAACTTCCCCCTCAAGTTTCTCCTTTCCTCTGGGACTCTGATTGACACAAAAGTTACATCTTATAGACTGTTGTTATAGTCCCAAAGTTCCCTGAAGTTCAATTCATGATTTTTTTTCAGTTTATTTTCTATTATTCATTTTAACAAATTTTATTTTTCTATTTTCAAGTTCACCAATTCCTTCCTCTGTCTTTTCCATTCTCCTGTGAACTTGAAAATAGAAAAATAAATTTTACTTATATTTTTATTTCTAAAATTGCATTTCATTTTTCTTAATATCTTATATTTCTTTGCTGAGACTTTCTAATTTTTTATTTTTTCAAACACCTTTATAATTGCTCATTGAAGGATCTTTATAATGACAGCTTTAAAATTCGTTTCAGATCATTACAAAATCTGTCACATTTTGGTATTGTCATTTATTAATTGCCTTCGTGGTGATATTTACTTGGAAAACACAAGTTTTCTATCCTGGACATTTTAGATATAGTATTATGAGATTCTGGATATTTTTAAAAATCATCTTTTTAGCTGGCATCATCTGACACTGCTGGTGGGGGAAGTGAGTCCTGAGTCAGTAGCTCCAGGTAGGGGTCAAAGTCCAGATTCCCCAAATGGCAGCTTTTGACATACCTTGTCACTTCTGTTTTAAGTTATTTGAGAAATCTCCAGAATGCTTTCCACAATGGCCAAATTAGTTTACATTCCCACTAGCAGTGAAAGTGGGATATTGGGCTTTTCACTGGGCCTCTGCTGACACCTCTCTGGTTAAGAATGGGAGGAGTGCATCATTTCCAATGGGCATGGGTAGAAGTCTAGCTTCCCACTCAACATTTGATGATGAAGGTGGGAGCGGGTCTGTATTTGTTTAAATGTTTATTTTAGGTTCAGGGATACATGGGCAGGTTTATTATAGAAATAAATTGCATGCTGTGGAGGTTTGTTATACAAATTATTTTTTCACCCAGGTAATAAGCATACTACCCAATGAGTAGGTTTTTGATTGTTACCCTCCTCCCTCCCTTCACCCTCAAATAGGCTCCTGGTGTCTGTTGTTCCCTTCTTTGTGTCTATATGTACTCACTGTTTAGATTCCACTTACAAGCAATAACAGATGGTATTTGGTTTTCTGTTCCTGTGTTAATTTGCTTAGGATAATGGCCTCCAGTTCCACCCATGTTGTTTCGAAGGTTGTGAACTCATTCTTTTTTTATGGCTGCATAGTATTCCATGGTGTATACGTACCACATTTTCTTTATCTAGTCTACCATTGATGGGCATCTAGGTTGATTCCTTGCCTTTACTATTGTGAATAGTGCTGCGATGAACATATGTGTGCATGAGTCTTTATGGTAAAATAATTTATATTCCGTTTGGGTATATACTCAGTAATGGGATTTCTGGGTTAAATGGTAATTCCGTTTTAAGTTCTTTGAGAAATCTCCAGAATGCTTTCCACAATGGCTGAACTAGTTTACATTACCACTAGCAGTGCATAAGCATTCGCTTTTCTCCACAACTTCGGCAGAGTCTGTTATTTTTTGACTTTTTAATAGCTGTTCTGACTGGTGTGAAATGGTATCTCATTGTGGTTTTGATTTGCACTTCTCTAATGATTAGTGATGTTGAACATTTTTCATATGCTTGTTGGCCTCATGAATGTAATTTTTCGTGATGTTTGGCTAGAGCAGGTCAGTTATTTTAATGTTTTCTGTCTTGCCACATTGCTTTTGTTTGGTTAGAGCAGGCATTTGGGGGTGCTATTTTTATCTGAACTCTTGTTGGTAGTTCAAGGTATTTTTCTAAGCACTTACGATCTGGGATATATAAAGTATAAAGAAAACCCAGTGTGCTCACCAATATGTTATTTCTCGGATCCTAGGATTACTAGCTAGTCTTGGTTCTTCCCTCCAACTTTCAGTTTTCTGTTTGTTTTACAAATAGTGTTCAGGATTGTTAGCCATTATTAGCAGAAATAATAGGAAGAAATGCATTTTTCCATTTCAGCGTGGAACCAAATGTACCCTCTTAATATATTTTAATAATTCTTATTTTTACTACTGTGTTCCAAATATCGCTGGTAGTAGATTGCATGATACATTTTAAAGTAATACTGGGCTTCCAAAAAAAGTAAGAAGCAGACATGTGAAGATTGTGATACTCATTTTATAGTTACATTCTATATTATCATTTAACTGTTGCTAATTTGAAGTTATATCTTAATAGTTCAATTTGCATTGATTACTAATGATATTAACTATTTTCCCTAATTTAAGTAATTAATTTTTTCCTCAATAGGACTCACATCCTCTCATTGAAAAAGTCTCTTTCATTGAAATCTTTCATTGATATTGGTACTGTCCTAGGCCTCGGGTGATATTTAAAAAACGTCCTTCTCAGTTTTTTTCAGTGGTTCATCTTTTTGTACAAAACATTACATTTAAAGATTTCATAATTTTTTGTTATTTTTTTATTTATGCATTATAATCTCTAGCAATCTCTTTTCTGCCCAAGGTGTGGTATTACCACCAATATGTAATAAACACAAAATTTTATCTCACTGAAGCCCATACCTTAGTATGTAAATGTTTACTTATGTTTTCCAAGTAAATATCATAAATATAATTGAGATTCAACATATTTGTAACCAAACGTATGGTTTAGTTTTGTAAACTTGTTCCTCTTAAGTATCTCTTGTATTCCTTCCTCTCTTTCAGTACACAAATGCCACCCATTCCAGTACTAATCCTATATATTTTAACCTCTTAAATATTTATTGATTCTACCTACTTCTCTGCCTTTCTTTCCATCTCCTTATATCCAGCAGCCATTATCAGTCACATGAGCTAATTTAGCAGCTTCCTGCTTTCCCCAGACCTCTCTTTTCCTCAGATACTTCTTTTTGTACACTGAAGTCAAAATTTTCCAAAATACAAATCTGATCTTCTCCCTGATTCTCCATTCCATCTCTGGCTTAAAAGTCTCCAGTGCTTTCCTATTGCCTTAATATCAAGTGGTCAGTCTTTATCGTGGCCCACAGTCTGGGTACAGTCTTACCTCTCAACCTGACCACAAATGGTCTCACTTCTTCATGATGCCAAACTCCTGAGGGCCTTTTAACATTTGGCTGTTTCTGATTGGAATGGTCTTTCCGCACTGCTTATACTCTGATCCTGCTAATTGCTTTATAATGCTGTTTCGTAACTAAATCTTTACTTCCTCAAAGAAACTAGAGTGAATTTCTGTATTATGGGGTTTCCTGGAACCATATATCTATCCTGTTTTATTTTTATCAGTTTTATTTATTTATACATTGGGGTGATTATTTGCTGGATACTTACTTTCTTATCTGGACTCTTCTATAAGGTTAGAGGTCAGAAGACATTTGATTGTGTTCATCTGTGTATCTCGAATATCTACACAATGTGTTGCATACATTTAGTACTCAATATAAAAGTTTGTTGAATTAAAAAAGAAATAAATTGACTGGGTGCAGTGGCTCACACCTGTAATCCCAGCACTTTGGAAGGCCAAGGTGGGCAGATTGCTTGAGCCCAGGACTTTGAGACCAGCCAGGCCAACATGACAAAACCTCATCTCTACAAAAAATACAAAAATTAGCCGGGTGTGGTGGTGGGCACATGTGGTCCCACTTAAGAGACTGAGGTGGAAGGATCTCCTGAGCACCAGAGGCAGAGGTTGCAGTAAGCTGAGATCATGCCACTGCACTCCAGCCTGGTTGATTGTGTGAGATCCTGTCTCAAAAAAGGAAGAAAAGTTATAATTGTGTGATTTTTTTTGTCTAGTAACATACTGTTTTGGTAATATATGTGTGAGTGCATAGGATATTTAATCTTCATTATTTATGTTAGAAATTTAGTTTGTAATTTGTTTTTAATTATGTTAGTAAATAGTCTATCACCTGAGATCTGACATATGTATTATAAATATTATTACATGTTGAAATATCACATATCTGAAGTGTTTTCAGGGTAGACCTTGCTAGTTTTCTCGAAGTAGCTCAGATATTTCTATTAGAAATAATTCTAACTATAAAAAAGTGATTGTAATATGATTTGTACTATAATGACCTTGGAAATTATAAAATATAGCTTACTTATTCCTGCTTGAAAATTTGTTATTTTCAAGAAAGTTTATTCAAATTTAATCATATTTTACTATTAATTTATATTGCTTAATTCTTTTATATGTACCCACTTTACACATATCCCTCTATGGCTTACTTATTTTATTCATGAATAATATGCTACGGATCAAACTTTTGTGGTAACATAGGTACAAATTCTTCAAGGTACTGTATGGAATACATTTGACTTATAATTCAAGGAGAAGGCCACTTTGACAGGAATTTTTTTATTTGTCTTTATTATTTAATTCTGATATTAATGAATGAATCACTTAGAATCATATATACATATTTATTTCTGCCATGAAAGTTAATGTTTCCATTAAATTTACATGTAAAAGATTCAAAAATAGATTTGCTATATACCGTGTTTTACAGAATTTTTAAAAGAAGTTCATGAAGCTTCTCTTGGCCCACAATTTCCAAATAGTTAAATCCAATTTTAGAGTAACTGAGAAATACAGGACAATTTGCATTTATAAAGCTGCATTCCAGTAAGCATCACAGAGAGCTATGTATAATCAAAGAAAATCACAATGAATGGTCACTACTAAAATTCCAGATGAAACATATCAAATGAAATCACAAATAACAGTTAGTGCCAAAATACCAAATTGGACAGATGGAATCTGATTTTAGATTTTAAAAAAATGAATGAGATTCACTATTTCACTGTTAACTGAAGTGATATTTAACAGACTTGGAAGTGTTTAGCAGAAAACTTTCATGCTAAACCATCTATAAGTAATTTTTAATCTATATTTATATCTATTTTAAATCCACTGAAACTATATTCTTTATAAACTATATACTTGAAATATAGTCAAGTCCTATATTAATAATCATCTATCAGGAATAATGCAACATTTAAACTACAGGTCTTCTATCTCAATTACAAACAAGTTTTTGTATATTAAATAAGAGATAGAATGAAAAATAAATTCAGTGACATTAATTTTTTTTCAATAAAAAGTAACACAACTTCATAAAATGAATTTGTCTTTGGAAAAGTTAACTTTTTGGTTGAGGATAACATAGGGAATGTAACTGACTAAATGTTCTAAGAATTAAAAAGTGATGCGATTTATTTTACTCTTCCAACCGTTGCAAACAAAATAACCTAAAGCATCTCACCCATAATTGAAATAGATTTTCTCTATTATTTCCCTAGGAATCAAATCAATTTCCCAAAATAAGACATCAATAGACATTATGAGTCTAAATTACTGAAGTGTGTCATCACTCACCATTCAACCTCTATAGCCACTGCAAGAGTTCCAACCTAAATCATCTCTAATCTGAAAAAATATATATATCAGTTTCCAAACTTACAAATCTCCTATCACACACTCATATGATCACAGACTTTCTCAACAACTTCCCATTTTTTCTAGGTCTGGACAATTGCAAGAGTATCCCGAGATCTTGTCCATTATTCTTTTATAACCCCTGACCCAAAATATTACGATATGTATGGGGTACTGTGGCCCCACAATGTAATTTGCCATTCCTAAAATGTTTCTTAATTTTAATGATAAATTGATCTTTCCCTCTCTTTTTATTTTAGATTCAGGGGCACACATACAGGTTTGTTATATAGGTAAACTCATGTCATAGAGGTTTGTTTTACAGATTGTCACCCAGGTACTGAGCCTAGTACCCAATAGTTACTTTTTCTGATCCTCTCCCCATCCCACACCCTGCCCTCAAGGAGGCTCTAGTGTCTGTTGTTTCCGTCTTCCTCTTTGTGGCCACGAGTTCTCATCATTTAGCTTCCCCTTATAAGTGAGAACATGTGGTATTTGGTTTTCTGTTCCTGCACTAGTTTGCTAAGGATGATGGCCTCCTCCAGCTGCGTCCATATCCCTGCAAAAGACACGATCTCATTCTTTTTTTATGGCTGTCTGCTGTTTTATGGTATATATTTACCACATTTTCTTTATCCAATCTGTCATTAATGGGCATGTAGGTTGATTCCATGTCCTTGCTATTACGAATAGAGCTGCAATTAATATTTGCATGCATGTGTCTTTATGGTAGTATGATTTATGTTCCTTTGAAATTGCTGGGTCAAATGATAATTCTATTTCTAGCTGTTTGAGAAATCACCACACTGCTTTCCACAATGATTAAACTAATTTACACTTCCACCAACATTGTATAAGTATTTCCTTTTCTCCACAATTTTTGCCAACACCTGTTATTTTCTGACTTTTTAATAATAGCCATCCTAACTGGTGTAATATGGTGGTGTCTCATTGTGGTTTTGATTTGCATTTCTCTAATGGTCAGTTATATTAAGATTTTTTTATATCCTTGTTGGCTGCATGTATACCTTCTTTTGAAAAGTGTATTCAAACTTTTCCAACCATTTTAGTGGGGTGTTTTTATTTTCTTGTAAATTTGTTTAAGTTCCTTATAGATGCTAGATATTAGACCTTTGTCAGCTGCAGTTTGCAAATATTTTCTCCCATTCTGTAGGTTGTCTGTTTACCCTGTTGATAGTTTCTTTTGCTGTGCAAAAGCTCTTATGTTTAATTAGATCCCATTTGTCTCTTTTTGCTTTTGTTGCAATTGCTTTTGTTGCGATTGCTTTTGGGTCTTCATCATGAAAGGTTTGCCTTAGTACCAAATAGTCATTTTCCCGATCCTCTCACTCCTCCTACCCTCTACTCTCTGATAGGCCCCCCAGTGTATTGATCCCTTCTATAAGTCCATCTGTTCTCATTATTTAGCTCCCACTTATAAGTGACAATATGCAGTATTTGGTTTTCTGTTCCTGTGTTATTTTGCTAAGGATAATGGCCTCCAGTGCCATCCAAGTCCCTACAAAGGACATGATCTTTTCTATGACTGCATAGTATTCCCTGTTGTGATTTTCTTAATTGCAGTCAATTGTCTTACAACTTCAAAAACTATTGTCCCATTGTTATTAAATATTTCAGATATGTATGGGAAGGGCAAGCTAATATTTATTCCTAATTTTATTTCATGAACGTAACTTTTTAAAAACTTTTATTTTAGAATCAGAGAGTACATGTGCAGATTTATTACATAAGTATATTGCATAATGCTAAGGTTTGGAGTTTGAATGAATCTGTCAGCAAGGTACTGAGCATAGTACTCAAGAGGTAGTTTTTCAGCCCTTGCCCTCCTCCCTTTCCCTCCTCTACTAGGCTCCAGTGTCTATTTTTTCCTATTTTTATCTGTATGTATACTTAATGTTTAACTCCCACTTATAAGTGAGAACATGTGGTATTTGGTTTTCTGTTTCTTCATTACTTCACTTAGTATAATGGCTTCCAGCTACTTCCATGTTGCTGCAAATGAAATGATTTTTTTCTTTTTATGGCTGTATAAGATTCTATGATGTATATGTACCACATTTTCTTCATCCAGTACACTGTTGATATACCCTGGGTTAATTTAATGGCTTTAATATTGTGAATAACACTACAAAGAACATACAGGTGCATGTGTCTTTTTGGCAGAATGATTTGTTTTCCGTTGAGTGTATCCAGTATTGGGACTGCTGGGTCAAATGTTAGTTCAATTCTTAGTTCTCTGAGGAATCTTCAAACCGCCCCTCCAGGGACTAATTTACATTACCACCAACTATGTATAAGTGTTTTATTTCCTCTGCAGCCTCAGAGGTAACCTGTTATTTTATCACTTTCTGATTATAGCTATTCTGACTGGTGTGAGATGGTATCTCATTGTGGTTTTGATATTCATTTCTCTGTTGATTAGTGATTATGAGCATTTCTTTCTTTGTTGGCTACTAGTCTGTCTTGTTTTGAGAAGTGTCTGTTCATGTCCTTTGACCATTTTTTTAATGGGGTTATTTGATTTTTGCCCTTTGTTTTCTTCAAATTTCTTATAGATTCTGGACCTTCATTAAATACACAGTTTGCAAATATTTTCTCCATTCTGTAGGTTGTCTATTTATTCTATTGAGAATTTCTCTTGTTGTGTAGGACCTCCTTAGTTTAATTAGGTTTCACCTGTCAATTTTTGTTGTTGTTGCAGTTGCTTTTGAGGATTTAGCCATAAATACTTTGCCAAGACCAGTATTGAAAAGGATATTTCCTAGGTTTCTTTCTAGGATATTTATAGTTTGAGGTCTTACATTTAAGTCTTTATTTAATCCATCTTGAATTGATATTTGTATATGGTGATAGACGGGGGTCCAACTTCACTCTTCTGCATATGGATAGCCAGTTATCTCAGCATCCACCATTTATTGAATAGGGAGTCTTCTCCTCATTGATTATTTTTGTAAAATTTGTCAAAGATGAAATGGTTGTAGCTGTGTGACTGAATCTGGTCTCTTTATTCTGTTCCATTGGTCTATGTGTCTATTGTTGTGCCACTTCCATGCTGTTTTGATTACTGCAGGCTTGTAGCATAGTCTGAGGTTGGGTAATGTGAAATTTCCAGCATTGTTCTTTTTGCTTAGGATTGCTTGGGCCATTCAGGCTCTTCTTTTGTTCCATATGAATTTTAGAATAGTTTCTTCTAATTCTGTGAAAAATAAAGTTGTTAGTATGGTAGAAATAATGTTGAATCTGTACATTGCTTTGGGCAGTTCAGCCATCTTAGTAATATTGATTCTTTCGATCCATGACCATGGGATGTTTCTCCATTTATTTGTGTAATCTCTCAGGAGTATTTTGTAGTTCCCCTTGAAGAGCTCTTTCTCCTCCTTGGTTAGCTGTATTCCTGCTTATTTTATTCTTTTTAGCTAATGTAAATAGAGTTGCATTCTTGATTTGACTCAGCTTAAACTTCATTTGTGTATGGAAATGCTACTGATTTTTGTACACTGATTTTGTAGTGTGAAACTTCACTGAAGTTGTTTATCAGTTCTAGGAGCTTTTTGGCAGAGTCTTTAGTGTTATCTAGGTATAAAATCATATTGTCATTGAAGAAAGATAGTTCAAGTTCTTTTCTTATTGTGATGCCTTTTATTAACTTCACGTGCCTGATTGTTCTAGCTAGGACTTTCAGTATTATATTGAATAGGTGTAGTGACAATGGGTATCCTTGGTTTTGCTTCTCAATCTCTCCCTTCTCCTTTCTGTTAATATTTATTTTAGATTACTCTGTAAATATAATTTTCAATATTTTTCTTTTTCCTACCTTGATCGGATATGGTAAAGTTTAAGCTGCTGTAAAAATTAGACCCAAAAATGTAATGATTTGGGTAAGATAAATATTTATTCATCTCTTAATAGTTTGACCATGGGAAGTTCTTACTGGAAGACCAGATTTACTTACCAAAAAGTCATCCAGAAAGACAATTGCTTCCATTTTGGGATCTTTCATCCTGTAAGTTATTATTATTATTTGATTGATTAAAACTAGATGTCTGATAAGTCTGTGTTTTTGCTTATAGGAAGATAAACTAGAGAAAGTACTGCACAAGCAATTTATTTTTAACCAGTGAGAGGAAAGTTGCACACACATTTTTTTCTGTACATATTTAATATATGAGGTCTTAGCCCATCACCCTGGCTCTTCATTTGGGAGACGATATGCCTGAGAAAATGAAGAAATGGATACTGAAGGGGCCACTGTTATTCTCTCACACACCTCATTAAAAGTCTGAGTATACATGTGTTCAATGCCTGCCTGAAAAATGTTTCATTTTATATATTTACACATGATGCAATTCCACCTTATTATTAGATACATAGGCTTCCTGTTTCAGAACAATAACACAGCTACGGTAAATTGTTTTTCCATTAATATATTTCTGTTCTTTTTGTAAATTCATCAGCATAATTTTTCTCAAGGTGAAACTATTAAAATATTCAAACACTATTGGATTCTCTACACATTGTAACTCTTCAATCTAAGAAAGTCATGTTAGTTTATAACTTATGTGTATTCATGTTTCTACAAAAATTTCATATGGTTAGACTGCACTTATGTTATTAGTTAAAACACAACTTCTTTCAGTATATAGTTGGGAGATAATTCTCCATCAGTCTCAGGTTTCTGAATATCTTATAAGCAGAAACACTTAACTTCTTTTCCTGACTACATTATCAAGGATGCTTGTATAGTAAACAGCCTTGGAAAACAGAAATACTGTCCCACAAGAGCACAAGTTAAGTTTGACTATAGCCTTAAAGTACAGGGATGGTGTGTCCTTTCAGAGCAAGAGAGCAAAGGACAGACATGTATACTGTGCAATATAGTAAAGAGAATGTGTCTCTCAAAGTCAAATGGCAGACAGTTTTAATGCTCATTATAGGTAATTTTATTCTCTATTCTCAGAGTTCCTCTGTTATACTACAATTACTAATTGTTCTTATTTTATAAGAAATGTACATAATTTCATTTTTTAAACTTTGTTTCTTTGAACTTCTAATTTTCTCTAGCTGCTTCTTGCCTTTTTTATAGGATGTTGTGAACATATAAAATGCATTCTTTCTTTATGTAATACAGTTACAATATGATTATACATATCAATACAAAAATAGGTATGCAGAGAATATACATTTATAAAACATAATATTTTGGAATTCTGAATGAAGAATATATTCTCATTGCTTTTCTAAGGTCATTTGCTGAACTAGACCATCTGTTTATTTTTGTATGACTCTCTGGACCTCACTGCGTAAGAGTAGAGTAAACTTAATGTGTTGATAAAAGTTTTACCTTGCTAATTCTGAGGGATTTAAAAATGTGGTGCCTAATTTATAAATAATTATTACAAGACATGCTATTAATCATGCTGTTATATAATTACCACCACCAGTGTATATTTTCAGATAGAAAACACTAAAATCATTTAGTGTTCTTCAGTTTATAATTATGGTTAGATTAAAACCATTGCAAATGTTTACTGTGTTGATAATCTTCTGTTTTCTGTAGATTGTTTATTGTATTTTGGGGGCCTACATTTAAAATTTAACAATTGCTTTGCAGGCTAGTTGTTTCTTTTCTGAAAATGCATAAATGTCAGAAAATGTTATGTTGATTAAAGGTGGGTGTTATGTAAAGTCTTAATTTTATTTTTATATGTAGATAAATACATACATTATTTCTAGAAATTCAAATATTCTTCCCTACTAGGTGTAAGGGAAATTACAGTGTAAAATTCACAAAAATCTGTCCGTTTATTTAGTATTTTTTTAGTATTTTTCTTCTAACGGAAGGACTTCAGTAGTACAACTATGTTGATTAGAATTATCACATTTTCACACCTAGTTATATTTTGATGATTCTAGAGTTAGGATTGCTGATACAAAGAAGAATTTTGAGATAGTTTTCATTGTCGCAAGCTTCCCCTGGCACAGTGTTCCTTTTTCTATCAATTGCCAAGACCAAGTGCATTGCTAATAGCCTCCGATCAGGGTTCTCCAGAGTGATGGATCACAATTCACACTCTTACCACAATCCAAAAGAGCCTCAGGACAACAGCTTTCAGCAGGGTGCCACCTGTTAGCTAAGAGGTATGAGTTGAGAGAATCCAATCCAGCTCCTAGCAAGGGCTTTCTGAGCACCATCCCCCAGGCTTTTTGGAATGCCAGCACTTTTTCATCAGTTGACATGCTGGGCTGCAAGATTTGGAGAGAAAACTTGGCACAATAAGTGGCAGCTTCCTGCTCTAAAATATTTTGAGGCTCCAGAACACATTCATTACTAACTAGTATTCCTATACTTAGCTGACTGCATAAGAATCCTGAAGGGGTGCTTCTTTAAAAATCATTTTTTGTGGGCCCTACACCAAACTTATCTGTGGAGTGGGCCTAAAAATCTGTGTTTTAATAATGCCTTTTGCCTCTTGTGTTGCTGATGTGGTCAGGCAGGTTCTTGCCTATTAACTGGCACTTAAAAACTACACGCAACAAAGAATTAGATGTGATGGAAAATTCAAGCAGCCTATTTTAGGATCCATCTCTAAATCAAGCTAGAAACTAGAAATTTGTCAAATTTAGAGTTAGCATTAACATAAGAAACCATGATGACATTTCTATTTATTATTGTTGCTAATATTTCTCAGGTTTTACTTGATTAGTTCTGAGATAGAAGTAAAATTGAGCACATTCCTGTGCTAAAGTTTTATTGCCATTGAAGACACAAACGTTTAAGCCTTAAAGAAAAATGGGAGAATAACGCACAAGGTAAAGCAAGACTTTAAATGAAACGATTAATAAGTTTATCCAAGAAACAGTTGTAAAAGGTAAAATGTTGATGCCCCAAATCTGTAAAAAACAAACAACAAAAAGAAACAAAACCCTGACTTGTTGGTGCCTCACTAGAGTGTCCAATTCACAAACTTGCAGAAGGTTTAGAAATCTATGCTTTATAATCTTACCAGGTACTTCATATGTATATGTAAATTATAAAACCATTGTATACAACCAGAAGATGCAGGCTAGATTCCTACCCACAATTTGGTTCAGATGTAGAGACTGATAAAGCCACACATACCCCAAGAGTGCACAAAAAGTTTTATTACTCACATAATAGGGCTTTTCTGAAGAGAGGAAGGCAGGCCTCCTAAATTGGCCTAAAAGCAAGGGAAGGGAGATTGTCTTTGGATCCTTATTGTTAGGAGGTGGGGCCAGGGGGGGAAGGGGTTTACATGGTTTGAGCTTCTCACCTGTGCCAAAGTAGGAAGCACACAGACTTTCTTATCCACTTTTTATAGATGTGAGGGAGTAGGAGAGCAAGGAGGAGTAAGATGTAGAAGCTGTAAGCCATCAAACATCAAAAATTGTAGTCAGATTATTTTTACAACAGCATTAGTCTATAATAAATGCAATTCAACATAGAAATAATAGACATATATTATCGAAAGAACATTGGTAACATTGAAATAGAAATGCATAATTAATGTGCTTAAAAATTTCTGTCATTAATAACTTCATCATAATACCCATTATTGTTCTAGGCAACAGATACAAAATTCTAAACAACTACAAATGGGCAGCGGGGGACCAAGGACTTGATGAGGAAGTGACAGCATTAAGTTACTTGAGATAGGGGGTTTAGCAACTGGTTTCATTGAGACTATATAGATGAGTTGTCTACACTGAACAATCCTAATGACATTGGCTTTGCTTCATGTTTGTAAATAAAATGTACAGCATTATTTTATCTTGAATAAATGAAGGGAAAAAGGAAGTTGAATTAAGCCAACAACAGTGTGTTTAACAGTGACACTTTTGGAACATTTTCCATTATTTTAAAGTCTAGATTAATGTGTGGCAGGAAATACTATGGCCTTTCTGCCCCTTAGGCTTTGCCACAACTTAGACAAATGACCCTTCCTAGGTGTTCAAAGTGTTACAGCTTTCCTGCTACTAGCAGTGAAGAAGGATGGATTCACTGAGATTTTAACAGATTGACAACATCTTATCTTAGTGGTGCACACATGCTTCAAGAAGGCAGAAAAGGCAATTTACCCTCCACTGTGACTATTTGCTTTTTAATTGGCTTGGACTAGTTTTGTACAAGAAACCATTAAATCATAGTTGAATACAAAAGAGGTGTGTAATGGGGGAGAGCATCTGTGTTGGTAATTTCTAAGTAAATAAATTACACCTGTTCAAACACTTCACAGAGCATTTACATGAACAATTAAGTTCTAGGTCAGTGCTGGTGTCTGGAGATGTACAGATTTTTGTAATTCTGATTAACAAGCATGTTCCTAAATGAAAAGAACTATTTGCATTTAGCTAACAGTCACTATGATTTAATGCAACTGTCACTATGATTTAACGCAGATTGATGTAGTCAAGAGAAGTAATGCATATATTGTTCATTAGACATGGAGATGTTTAAGTTGTAATAAAATTATAAAACCTCAAATTTAAGTTCAAAACTCCATTTTTTATTATGACAAATTAAATTATATTTTATAATTTGTGAATTACATGTAAAAATTAAGCATGCACATTATCTTTTGATACAAATTTCTAAAGACTCGAGTTCAAATCACATTCTCGCTTCAGTGTACCATTGACATTTAATGCAACAAATTTATTCATCTGGAAATAATGATTTAAATTTTCTCAATGTGACATAAAGCAAACATCAAGTTCGATGATAAATTCTTATTTGTATCCATGTGTAGGTGGTCTACAAAGTCCCTTTTGCTTTCAATGTTTTTTTTTTATATTTATTTATTCCTTTATATATTTATTTTTGAGGCAGTGTCTCACTTTGTAACTGAGGCTGGAGTACAGTCGTACAATCTAGGCTGACTACAGCCTGGACTCCTAGGCTCAAGGGATCCGCCTACCTCAGCTTCCCAAGTAGCTGGGACCACAGGTGCATGCCACCAGCCCTGCCAATTTTTGTCTGTTTCGTAGATATGAGATTTCGCCATGTTGCCCAGGCTGATCTTGAACTCCTGAGCTTAAGGGATCCGCTCGCCTTGGCCTCCCAAAGTGCTGGGATTACAGGCCTGGCTTGCTTTAAATGTTAATTTAACATTATGAACATCCTTATGATAAAGTGAATGTTTTCACCATTTTAGAATTTAGGGAAATTCTTGGCCAAATATGATAAACTTTTGTCTTTGCCAGACTAAACTGGTGTGTGTGTGTGTGTGTGTGTGTGTGTGTGTGTGTGTGTGTGTGTTTGTTATAAGTCAGCTGGTGAAAGATTAAGAAAGCCAAGAAATAGCCACCAATTGGAAGTTTTTCACCAAAGCTTCTTTCGCTTTTGAAAAGACATAACATTAAGTAATAAACATATATTAGCTACTCTTGTTTGTCAACCTTCTGCTCTTGTATTGTTTCCTTCCTCAATTGCAATTATTTCATAGGTTTGAGCAGTGAATTCCTATCACAAACTGTCTTAGAAGGTCAAGCTCTGTTCAAAGGACCTTTTATTTCTTTGCTTTCCTAGTGGAAGGGGAAGTGCCCTTATATATTCTGTCCATATATGCAACTTAATTAATTATATTTAATTACAAATTTTTCTCATTTATGGCAATGTGAGGTGACTTCCTCTATTTTCTAATAAGGTATATTAAAAGCAGCAAAAAATAAATTTAACACAAAGTAAAACATAATTGTATTACAGAATACATTATGCTTCCATTCTTCCTCTTTTGTAATTTATTTTTAAATATCTCTTTAGAAAAATAATAGCTCAAGCTTTGCATTAGAATACAACATTAGGGTGAACAAATTTTTTTTTAATGTTTGTACATTCACTTTTTCCCCAGTCGAAGAAAGGATGTTTACATAGCAATTAGTCAAGAAGTCTCTTTGGAATTTAAAATCACAGTTGCTCAAGTTTGCCTTTATTTATTATGAGCTTTATATTTAAGTTAAATAGACATAGCATAGCTGCAAGTACTCATAAAAATCATTTTTATCTCTATTTTTTTAGAAATCACAACTAATTGTGTCTTCATATTAATATATGCTCATAATATCTATGTTCAAATATTACTGAATAAATAGATAGATGTATATCTATGCCAGGCACTGAACTCAACACGTTATTGCATTATTTCTCACATAATCATTGTTAAATTTTCAAACAAGTTATTATTTTCATTTTATTTCTAAAATTGATATTTAAAGATTTTAGATGATTTACTCAGATTTAAGAGTAAAACAGAAAATAGTTTTAGTTTGTGAAAACTTGACTCAAAAATTATATTTTTTCTCACTTTTTATAACTTCAATAAATGTTTATCTAATTATTCTACATTTTATAATTTCAAACTATGGAATCAAAGACAATTCAGTGGTGTGTGAAAACTGAAACTAACATAATTTCCTATGTTAAACATTAATGGGACCACACTTTTTTTTCCTATGATAAACAGTACGAATTTCAAAAAATAAGATAGTTACTTGTTTTGCTGAGATAAGACTGAAAATTAATATGTTACGTTTCAAGACTATCACATTTTCTCACTGACACTCTCTTCATAACTTTCCCCTTATTATGTCTATGAATCCAGTGCATAAGCCCAGTTAGGTCCCTGTCTTTGAAGACCTGTCTGAATTATAAACATTATTATTAGGGGAAAAAAAGTGGGGTGATATGTATGGTTTCTTCTGTTGTGGCAAATCCCCTTTTTGTTATATTGTGAAAGCCAAGTTATTCTGGACTACGTTTGAAAAACCTGCTTTTTTAGTATATTCATTTCTGTGCATATGTTATTCTGTACTTTATTTAATGTTTTACTTGTTAAAACAAATTTTTGGATTCTGATATTTTAATATCTGTCCCAATTCAAGATTCAATATGAGACATCTTCCATTACACCTCATATGAAAGCTTATTTTACAAATTATCTGAAAGATATAGGTGGCTATTTTCTCTTAAGTCATTTTAAATATATTAGGCATAAGGCATGATATAAGAAATTTTATGACTTTTTTTCCAAATTTGGTTTTAGTGTTCTTTTTTTTTTTTAGGTTGCAAGCAAAAATAAATTAGCTATATGAAACAAACAGGAAGACTAATAATAAGAAATAAGTAAAGGTGAGACTAAGCAGAAAATGAAAATAACCTAGGTAAATTGTGTTCTGCTTTACATTTTACCTAGGGGCTTTGAGATACTATAGCCTAACCTGAATTGCTTTAAAATTCCAAATCACTGTGGCAATTTATTATACATGTATCACTGCAGAGTAGTAGAACACAGGGAGAAGAAAATGTTCTAAGAAACATGCAAGTAATTGTAGATTAGGCCATTCACTGCTAAAGTAAACATGCTCCAGAGCTGATCATTCTCCATTATACATGTTCTCTAATCACTCACTCCCCCCAAAATATGCTGAATTATTTTTTAACTTCTACCTTAAAATCATGTCCTAATAGAATTGACATGTTTTTTCACAAATTTCCAATAAGACACTCATGAAAATACAAGAAGTGATTAGCAAAGCACAGCACATGAAAATTTAGTAATAATTAGCCTAGTACCAGAATTAGGATTTGATGAAATAAGGCTGGAAACTTAGATAATCTGCTGCCTAATTCCATCTTAATGAAAATAGAGACTCAAATGTTTCCCATTTGTTCTCTTCCTTTGTCTCCTTTTTCAGCTATATAAGTTTCATCCCCATCTCTAAACAGAGAAGACTGTTCCCTTACTTGGTGTATACACTTTTGGGTCAGTCAAGATCAATGTGCACAAGTGTCTTGGCCACTGACAAGATTCACATAAAACAAATTGCTCAGTGGTTAGTGGGCTGACTGCTCATGCAGATACCAGAAAGAATAGGATTCTCACGTGCCTCTGCTCCCCACCAAGAATGACAAGAAGGGCCCTTCTGAGAAAGTAGTAGAATCAAAATGCTCAGGGACTTAATAAATTCAAGAAATGATGGCAATGAACGTACAACATCAGGAGAACTGTAAGAATATGGGACATAGGATGGTGCAGCAGAACGGAAGATGAAAACCAGATATTTAAAATAGACATATCAAATGTAGTCTTGTTTCTTGTTGATAAGGTACAAGTGTTAAGGTGAAGTAGAGGGAAACGTCATTGAATGTTAGATGATTAATATACAAAATGTTCAGGTTGAGATTATTTCATCTATGTAGATGTTTATATCATTGGGATTGATAAAAGGAGATGGGGAAGAAACAAAGTCTGTGAACCAGAGGCTAAAATTGAGCAAAAGAATGGGAGGGTGAAGAGGTGATTCACAGAAAGAGAGGATGATATTGGCTTGTGCTTTTTAGGTGTGTTCCATGGACCAGCAGCACTGGAGTCCCTCTGAGTTTTTAGAAATGCAGAATCTTGTCTATTCCAATCTGACTGAATCATAGTATGCACTGCATTTTAATACAAACTTCACATGGTTTGCATTAAAGTGTGTGACACACTGGTATAGAAAGACAATATATATCTTAAAGGAACCAAAGTTTTTTTTTTTTTTGCTTATTTAAACAAAAAGAGTAATGTCTGGAAGCATTGATAATGAGCCATGTCAGTCTTTGTCTCTGACATATGTGATGTGTAAGAGAAGAGCCTTAAGAAGGCCGCAGAGGAAGCTTGTTTTCTGAAGAAAACTATTTTAAAAAAAATGTGTTGTTTTAAAGTATGTTTTCTGATTTAAACCCGTCTTCATATGGGGAAGAGATAGATTTTCATTTGTTTGTTTCCTTGCTTGTTTTTTGTGAGTGTTGTGTTTTTAGTTTGGCTGGTTGGGGTTTTTTTTACATTTGTTTTTTTTTTTGAGCCGGTGTCTCGCTCTGTCGCCCAAGCTGGAGTGCAGTGGCGCAATCTCGTCTCACTGCAAGCTCCGCCTCCCGAGTTTGTGCCGTTCTTCTGCCTCAGCCTCCTGAGTAGCTGGGACTACAGGTGCCCGCCACCGCGCCCGGCTAATTTTTTGTATTTTTAGTAGAGATGGGGTTTCACCGTGTTGGCCAGGATGGTCTCGATCTCCTGACCTTGTGATCCGCCCACCTCAGCCTCCCAAAGTGCTAGGATTACAGGCTTTGTTTGCTTTTTGAGCCAGGGTCTTGTTCTGTCACCCAGGCTGGAGTGCCGTGTCACAATTACAGCTCAGCCACTGCCTTCCAGGCTCAAGTGATTCTCCCACCTCAGCCTCCCAAGTAGCTGGAACTACAGGTGTATACCACCATGCCTACCTATTTTTGTTTGTTTTTAATATCAAAGAGTGATTCAATATTATGTGAATTCAGGGTTGAGAACAACTGATTTAGGCAAAAAAAAAAAGGCTAAGAAATTTTAAAAATGGGATTCTTTTTACCAGAGTGTGGCAAACCCCAGTGGAGGACCCTAAAAGTGCTTAGGAATACTAGATTGAGTAGAATGTATATCTGGGTGAATGATGACCATCAGTGCTTGAACATCTGATAATGACTCAAGTTTACCTACATTTGAATCATAATATGATTGGTTTTGTTGGTTTCTGAAACCCAGCAGTCACCAGTTCTATTGCTGTTTCTCTTTGTGTTAAGGTTTAGACTTGGTAGCTCCTTGTGCCTTGGTATAAGAGGTATAAGATGATGACTTTTACTGCAAGTAACTTACACATGTTTAGTTTTGAACTTTTGCAAATGTCTTTAAGATAATGGTATTCCCAAGCATGCTGCCCACTTCCTAAGCCTTATGTGCCACAGCAGCATTCACTGGCAGAGCCTCAAGTCTTAGAGCAGCAATTTCTCAACTAGAGGTTTTAAGTTTATAAAAATAATACATAAACTAGTTCTTCTAGAAATAATAATTGAAAAGAGAGAAACTTAACTATTGATATTTTACCTGATTTATTGGTATGTTTTCTTCCCTCATTCCATTTCCATTATTCCTTTTGCTTTAACATAGAGCTTTATTTTTACAATAGATTTTATTTAATATATTTAACATTTAATTTAAACATTTTATATATTAACAAACATTCTGTTAACTTTATCTCAATGACAACTTGACTGGGCATAGAATTGTCAGCTATTTTTTTTTTTTCTTAAAGAACCTGTGAAACTTGTTTATTTGTAATCATTTCAACATCCTTCAAACTTGTCACCCCACTACAATTTCTGCCTTCTAGTGATCCATTTGTCACAAAGCAGGCATGGTAGTCCCATTAAATTATAGATTTATTTGTTACTCCCCAGCTTAAAACTCTCTTGTGGCTTTCCAACTGTCAGAATAAAACACAAACTACTAAATGTAGCATAACCAGTGTATACATAACTGGTTAGTGAACTGTGTGCAGATGACACAATTCACAGCAATCGCAGGTACAGAGACAGAGCTATAGGGCATGGAGAGGTGGGATATCCAGCCAGCTTGATGAGCTGCAGACACATGTGATGCCAAAGGGCTCAGCCTTCCTCCATAGGTCAAAACAGCCAGTATCATAATTCTTCATGGCACGCCAAACACAGGTGTTTCTTATCTCATTAGCAAGCCCTATCTAAACACGCATAATTAACAAGAGAAGTATTTAACTTTACAAAATACACCAGAATATTTTAAATGTATTTGGACTAGTAGTTCATAATTTGGATGCATTTTCTAAATGAAGCCTAATTAGGTCCTCATGATGTGACTACCAGCATCTGTCACAAAAAGGCCCAGCCCACATCTCCTACATCATTTCATACAATTCTTCTCGGGTTCAGAACACTTCAGGTGCACTAGAATATTTTCTATACCTCAAATGCTGTCAACGTGATCTCATTTCAGAGACCAAAACCTCAAAACACTGGATTCTTCATATTATTTGAATCTCAGTTAACTTTCTTCTCCTAGAGAGACCTTCCCAGCCATCTGACTCTAAATCACCAACAACCACAATCCTTCCCCGTTCTTCCTTGTACTATCAGTTTTATTTTTCCCTTGTAGTTATTGTCTGTAAGTATCTGGTTCAAGTTTTTCTTTCCTTTTTATTTCATTGTTTTGCCTCCTTCTGCCTCTAGATGTAATAATTCACCACATTCCACAGCCTCCTCAAAATATTTTTTGTGTAATAAAAACAAATCTGGTACTGCTATTCATAGCTCTATCTCTAGGACATTTATCAGTGCCTAGGCATTAGTAACATATTTAATTCTTTTTTATGTCAGATTCTTCCTCAGAAATTCTTTCAGTTGCCCTTTCTTTTTTGTTGTCTGCTTTTCCTATTTCTTGAATAACCTAAACATGCAGTTCTTCGTATAAACATAAAGTACATTATGTTTTTGTTGTTGAACTCTCTAATATTAAATGGATGGTATTTTGGTCCTCAAATCAGCTAGTCTAATTCCTCTTGCTGCTTTTTATTTCCTGCTGTGGTTTATGTGAGGAGGGACTTAATTCTTGAAAATTTATGTTCAATTGACTGCGGGACAGATATTTTGGGTAATGCGAAGCAGTCTGTAAATTACTCCCTTTATGTAATTAGAGAGTGAAAAGGTACAGCACTTAGCATTTACTGATCACAATGTCTTTCAATGCCTTTTCTCCGGTTCCCTTAATGTCTATGATAGCAACTTCTACCAGCTACCCATGTTTGTCCTATACCTGTTTTAATTATGGAAATGATGGTACATAAATAGCTTTAGAAGGTGCTTTGTCTAATTTGGGATCATGTTGGAAAGAGTTCCAGCTAGAAAGAAAGCAGTTTTCATTCATTCGTTTGGTTCATTTGGTTGGTTCATTTGGTTCACTTGGGTTAGGCTAAGTAATGATATGGTAAAAACCTGTGACCTCAAAAGCTTAAGGCAGCCTTTGGGCTGGAGAAGAGAACACAGGAGAGTTGCAGTCTGGCAATTAAATGTTTCCTGAAGGTGATTCATATCACCTGCTCACATTTGACTGGCCAGTGCAGTCTAATGGCTACAACTTACTTCAAGGCAACAGAAAAGTGCCACTGTTCCATGCGCCTGGGAAGAGAGGAATGCTGGACATTGATAAGGGCTTGAAATGCCCACAGAAGCCCCTAAACCACTGAGGAAGGGAGTAACTGATAGGGTGGCAGGAAATGTTCTCCTTTTTCTTAGACTCAAGTTTCATAATCACAGATTTTCAAAAGTAAATGTAACTGTCATTTTTGTATAACAACTTAAGTCACAAACCCTATTCTACTTAATGTAGATATAAAATATATTGTCTTGGAAGTAAATTCAACCATCTGTTTTTGTTTTTTTGTTGTTTTGTTTTGTTTTGTTTTCATAGAATTGTTATTTAAAACCAGCTTCATTTACATTGCTGGCTAGTTTTCTTTCCTATCTCCTGAAGGACTCAGGTACAGAAACAGCCTTCGTCAGGAGGAGCCATAAACAGTTCCTTGTCACCTTCAATAGCCAGCATCTTGCTTCAGAAGCCAGTCATTGCCCTTGGGCTAGGGAGTGTCTCATTCTCTACAGGCTTCCCACAGAGATAGATTATCTCTTTAAGTGATCCATTTATAGCATTTGTATCCCCTTTTTCCATCCTTCTAGCCACAAAGCACCTTAAAGGACTAAAATAATTCACCCTCCATGAATCATGCATCCATGCCTCACTTTCCAGAGTACTATAGGGAAAATGTGTTAATTAGAGGTGAAGAATGTTGACTTCTTGTGTTTTTTGTAGGTGGGTAAAAGAGGAGGGTGCTATGGTTGGCAATAGAGTCATACTGAGCTTATGAATGTTTGGCATATTATAGACCACTAAGCTTAGTTTCCATTCTACTTTAAACAACTCATAAGTTTTTCTGTGTTTTTATGAGTATTTAAATTTGAATGTAGGGAGAGGGTAAATTACTCCAGGTGTGTTTTCCAAAATGTTACTATTTAGTGTTGTCTACTATCTAATTTGTTTTAGATGTCAAGCCAGCATTTAAATATCCATCAGGACAAAAACAGATAGATAGATAGATAGACAGATAGATACATAGATCAGATAGACAGACAGACAGACAGACATAGTTATTTCATTGTGAGAAGTTACACCACAGTGTTATGAAGTAAAATGTTGGAAGTCAGAAACATGTGGGGTGAAGTCCTAGATCCACCACTTAGTTATATGATGTCCTACAAGTAACCTAAACTCTGTACATCTTAATTTTACCCTCTGAGGAAATCTAATGAACAAATACATGTCTTTTATCAGAGAGGCATATTAAGGATGGCCTCCAGTGGATAATAGTGATATGTCTGCCACAGTCTGTTTGGAGTTTAATGGATATACCTATAAAATCCTGAACATGGGTTCAGATATATAAAAATCCTCAATAAACTATTTCTAATTGGTATTAGTATTATCTTAAGGCATGGCTTAGCTATGAATGTACCTAATGAAAAGATGTAATATATAAATTTTTAAAATTTTCTCCCTTTAACATTGTGTCAGGCATTTTTTTAAAGCATGTGATAGGTCTATTAGCTAGTCTGATCTGAGTCACAGAATATAGTACAAATTAAGTAAAGCAAGAATAAAAGATAATTTCAGGAAGTGGGGACATGGGCAAAAGAATACAGAAAAGAATGCAGTTTGCTATTGCTAAAATAACTGCAAAACAGTGAGTGATGAAGATGAACACGGATAGGCACATATACATTAGGTCATTGAAAACTTTAATGGTCATAGGAAAGGTATATTATGATACTTTGTATAAAATTTTTTGTTTTTATATTTGATAGAAATTCATTCCATAATTTAAAAAAATAAGAGTTTTACAGCCACATTTCATGATGTTTTGATCAGCCTGATAACTGTGCAAAGTATGTGTTTGTGGAAGTTTGCAGGCAAAGATGCAAAAAGACAGCCAAATAAAGAATTTCAGGTAATAGATACTGAAAATTCAAGTTGATGTAGTAGGCTGAGAAATAGGAACAGCTTGAGGATTATTTATTAAGTAAAATCGGCTCTACCTATTGACTGAAAACATGCAAGGGTAAAAGATAACATGAACTTTAGTGGTGCCAAAGAAAAGTTTATAGGGTAATGGGAATCACTAGGGGAATGACTAGCATTATGAGAAAAGTTGACGAATAATGTGAGTGAAATAGAGGACGTATAATTTTGGTAAAAGATAAAGTACATAGGAGTATTCAGAACTAGAGATCTGAATTTGGGAGCCATCAACATGCAGTTGGTTGTTAACCTGTAATAGTGGATGAAATCACTTGAAGAAGTGACTCCAGAGTGTAGAGAACTGTGATCAAAGAGGCATAAAAAACTTCAAAGCAGAGAAATAGCATACCACAAAGAAAGAATGGTACCCAAGAAAGACAGTATTATCTTCTTTATTAATATTAATATCTATGGAGAAAAATAGAATCGATTTTTTCCACTTCTGGAGATACTTACTAAATCCCAGACAGGACTTTAGTAAGTATCTGGAGATACTTACTAAATCCCAGACAGGACTTTAGTAAGTATCTGGAGATACTTACTAAATCCCAGACAGGACTTTAGTAAGTATCTGGAGATACTTACTAAATCCCAGACAGGACTTTAGTAAGTATCTGGAGATACTTACTAAATCCCAGACAGGACTTTAGTAAGTATCTGGAGATACTTACTAAATCCCAGACAAGACAGAAAAATACTACTGTATTTTCTCAGTAATGACCCTGAAATATCACTTTAGAGATGGAGAAATTAAAAAAAAAAATGAGTTTGGAAAGATTACCCAAATTTCTAGAATAAGAATGCCAGGATTTTAGTTCAAGTCCTTCTGGAATTAAAGATTCTGCTGCTGCTTTTTTTTCAAATCTACTTATGAGTTTTAATAAGAAAAAAATGATATTCTATAAAAATGTAAGGCAAAGAAATATAGTTTGTTTTATTTCATAAGAGTCACATATATTTGGCATTTCTTTGTATTTTTATTCATGTATTTAGAATACTTTAACATTTTTTTATGTAATGGAGAGAAAATTAAATACAGCGAGTAACTTTTTTGATACCAGTGAAACTATCATTTGTTGGATATTTCTAGGCTTCTGAATGTTTTACTTATATTACATGTATTCATTAGTAATTCTTATATTTGTTTCTCATATGTTTTGTTATCCCTATTTGGTGGATGGAGATATTACAAATAAGGTCAGTTCTATGTAGCAGAGCAAAGATTCTCATGCTGATTTCTTAGTGTCATTGTTTAATTTGGAAAGCAAGAGTACTTTGCAGAGCTGCCATTTGACAGTGCCTCAGTAATCACACCTACAAAGAGGAATCTGGCTTCAGAAAAGACTGATTTTAGTATTTCTCCTGTCTTTGTTTAACTTATTCTGTCTTAACAATCATGTAGTGTGGGTGCTACTCACTTCCAGCTACTTACAGGAACAAATTAGTCATAGGAAAAAGTGAGACAAAACCAGGCTTGTCTTCCCAATAATTCACAGTAGGGAAAACAGCCAAAAGATGTCACGTTTGTTTCTTTCATTCAACAATATAAGAATTTGAATAAGAAGTAAAGAAGAACTTGGCATGAAGAAAGAAGTTAAGCAATCATTCCAAGTAAATATATTCTTGTTCAAAAATTAAAATTCTGCATTGAATACAGCTAGAAGATACCGCCATTTGAAGCACAATGGCTTATAATTTTATAGGTAGTCTTGAGGATCCATACTACCTCGTTTTAAATTTTGCCTCAAAATTGGTCAAAAGCACTATTATGTGACTCAACTCTGTTTTTTCTCAGTAATAAACCTATACAATTTTTTTTTAGATCTCAATACACTCTATAACATTGAAAGGGAAGTGTATAGACCTACTCATCAGGTAGACTGTCAATTTCTCATTGTATTCTTCACAGAGAAAGTCTTGTCTTTTTCCTCAATTTCAATAGCAGTAAAGCAATACATTTAGATTTCACTGAGATTAGTATTTTTCTCTTTGATTCTGCAAATAGTATTTTGCAACCAGTATTACTATTCTGATCCCTAGAGAGATGGGCCATTTTCAAAATATGTATAACACTTAGTGCCTCATCTTTCTGCTTATGTGCACAACTAAGAGGAGGTTTGCAACAGCTAAACTGACATTTTTAAATCTTATAATGTGAGAGTTATATTATGTAGGCAATTTTCCTGGCATTTTATATTAATATTGCATGCTATCACAATTCATTTTCACCAATTTAGAAGGTGTAGACACATGCTGAACACTTCAGTAAAATGGTATAATGATTATATTTGCATACCATGAGAGTGGAAGCAAATAGTAAAAATATACAGCACCAGTACTTTATGAAGGGCAACTATAATGCAAATGACTACTTAGTAAAGTATTTTATTATCTTCAATGGGTAGAGGAATAGCTGCTTCACTGAGCTTGCTTTTGTGTCATACTGTAAAATTCATTAAGTAATATTCACTGAAGTTAGTAGAGGTTTGAGTAAATGACCATAAATACTGTTTTATATTTTACCCAGAAACTGCACTGCTACATTATTGAGGAAATCTCTCCTTCTAAATTGTGTTCATTTAATTGAATTATTGGGCATTAACTTGATGTAAGCATACAGGAATTCACAATGTAATGTAAGCTATTTATTGAATCACATTTATTTTACTATGTAGATCTTTTTCCTATTCAGAATTTTTAAAATAGCAGAGGGAGCAGAGGAATTTGATTTTGTTTTTCTTTGTTTTTATTTTTAACATTCTCATAATTTTTAATAGAGGTTGATGTTTAACACAAGTTTAGACCATGGTCGCAAGTTGAAAATTAGATGAAAGGTCTATCTATTGTACTTTCCTTTTTTAGCCATGAGATTTGAGAAAGTATAAAGGTAGGTCATATATACAGCAAATCAGGTGATATTTTTCTTCTTAGGCAGCTTTGCAAATCTATCATAAAAAATGATTTAAAAGATTATATTTGTTTTTTTGTGATTAGGTTGTCATTTTGCATACTCGGGAATGTTCATGATTATTAGTATCCAGTATCAAAGAAAATATATAATAAAATGCCAAGAATAACACAATTTTTGACTGCAGAGAAAGCATGCTATGATGGAAAGCAAGTTAATATGGTCATCAGAAAAACTGCTCTGGGCCTGCGTTTGACAAGATGTTAAAATGCAGAGTCTTAGTTATCTCATATCTCAAGCAGAGGTTAAAAGATCTCACATTGATATGGTAGCAAATAAGCTCCAAGTTGAAAGTGAGTAAGGTTTTCTGGGAGATGAAATTATAATGAAATCAGATGAAAATTGTGGCTATGGAATAGTATATGGAACCAAAGTTAACATGGGTACCTTTTTGGTGGGGGGAAATAGAGTCCTGCTTTGTCACCCAGACTGGAGTGCAGTGGTGCAATCTTGAATCACTGTAACCTCCACCTCCTGGGTTCAAATGATTCTCTTGCCTCAGCCTCCTGAGTAGCTGGGATTACAAGCATGTGCCACCACTCCTGGCTATTTTCGTACTTTTAGTAGAGATGGGGTTTCATCATGTTGGCCAGGCTGGTCTCGAACTCCTGACCTCAGGTGATCTGCCCGCCTTGATGTCCCAATCGGGAGGGATTACAGGCCTGAGTCACCTCACCCAGCCCATGTGGGTGCCATTTTGGCAGGCAGTCCAAAATAAAGGTGTGTAACGTGCCAATTATGTAGAATTTTGTGACAAAATAATAGTGATCCAAGAAAAGAAAGAAAATGAATTAATAAACATATATTGTATTAATAAATATATATTTTGTCTGTATTGCTAGGAAGTTTTCTCAATAAATTTGGGGGTTAGGGCTAAAGTTGGAACAAACCAAAACAAACAGGGGTTAAGAAACAAAGAATTAAGGCAAGAGAGAGACAAGGGAGAAATAATAATGGTGAAATTACCAAAACTAAAAAAAAGTATATAAAGCAGGTTATTCTGTTGTCTACATATTCTTCCTAAATGATATAAGAAGTCATAATTTATAATATATACACCAAACTCAACAATGGCTAAATAAAACGCATTCCTCCATCTTGAAAATGTCTTCCTTTTTTTCTAATGTAATTACTAAAAATAAAATATTGGAGTCTTATTTCGTTAATATTTTCTGTGCACATATTTCCTATTAGCTGCCAAGTCAATTCCATCTGCCATATTTTCCTAACATGATCTGAAGTTTCAATACCTGTTATCATTGAGGCAGTTCAGATCCTTATAATCACTCTTCAGAAGCATTAGATGGTCTGCTTTGTTACAATTTTCTCTTCCCAAATTTGTTCTCTATGCTATAACCAGAGTTATTACTATCTTTCTAATATATAAATTTTATCATGGCATTATTTGATTTAATCTTCAATGATTTTTTATACTGCACTGTTGACGATGGAGGACAAGTTTTATCAGCTTAGCGTCATGCATCTTGACACAACGCTACATCCATTCCATGTACCTTATATGTCAAACACAAAGAAAAACATTTATTTTGAAAAAAAGATACACATTTTTAAAATATGTACTTTAATATGATGAATGTTTGCATCTTTGGCTTAAAAAAAAAGCCACAGAGAGAAATAGGGACGATACGTGGAAAAATGATTATCTCTATTTACACTTATTTCTGTCTGGAAAGCTCTAAGCCACAGCTGTTATTTGGAAAACAGCTTGTCATTTTTCAAGAACGAATTCAAATGTCCTTGCCCTCTATAAAGTTTTACCTTCCACCTTAAAACAGAGGTAAAAATTTCCTTCACTTTCCTAGCTTTTTTGGTACTTGTGTAATAACAATTTTAAAAGTGTTTTATAATTTATTTGCTTACACATTTGTTTTCAAAACTACTTTCAAAGAACACAATTCAGGGTTCGGATCTTCCTGGTTCGTTCTTTTGTTTTGGAATTTAACAATTACTGGAACATAGTTACGGGGCAGTAAATGATGGTTAATGAATGAAAAATGTAAATGGAATGGAAAGAGACCAGAATTTTGCAATTACTGTAAGAAGTAAAAGATAGTAGAAAAACTGGTTTTCTACAAAAATTTTCTTGTGAGGCTCTGCTTCACAAAACATGATATAAAGGGTTTCAGGAAGTTTTGTGTAACAGAGATGCTGTGAATTCTTAAAAATTAGGAAAAATTCCAAGAACATAGTTTGAGATGTTTTATATCTTGTAAACCAAGTTGCTCAAGAGCTTCAGATAAGAAGAAAGCCTAGTCTTATTTTGGATATTTCATTAAACAAAAAGGGAATAACATTTTTGATTCCAGTTTTCACAGTAAGAATTGAGTGAACAAATCCCTGAAGAAAGTTATAAAAACATGTATATAATACAGTAAGCAACTATCTGAAGGTACCAGAGGGTGAATAGAAGTAGGCAGGTTCTATAGCAGAGTTTTTGCTTACCTGTAGAAGGGTAGGTAGGCAGAGTAAATTACTGTCACTGTGGGTTTTAGACTACATCTAAGGACAGTACAAGCAGTGCTCACAGTTGTGACAGGGACACACATGGAAAAAAAGTGTTTTTTTATGTAAGGAGTTTTAAAAGTGAAGTAAGGAAACCAGGATTTTTTAAAAAGAATGGGGGAAATGTTTAAAAGGGAAAGAGCCAAAGGGGGGTCTCAAAACTTTACCTTCTCACATGCCCAACTAATACCTTAACCACACATGTGCAGAAAAGACTCAAGACAACTCTTGTAATGACAAATGTATGAAATAACATAGGAGCTACCGCCCAAGTAAAAAAAGGTTTGCAGTTCAATCCTACCAAAACAAACAAAAAATTCTACTATAACGAGAGAAACAACACTTAGAAAAAAATGATGAAATTTAGAATCTCTAAAATTTAACATTTATAATAGCTATAATATAATGCCAAAATTACTAAACATGCAAAAATCCAAGAACACATAGCATAGGTTCAAGAGAAAGGAAAATCAACAGTTTCGACCCTAAAATAACCATGTGTTTGGAACTAACAGAAAAAAATTCTAAAAGTGGCTATTATAACTATCATCAAAGAAAAAAATAAAAATAGTTTGTATAGATGATCTTACATGTATGTTTTACAAAATAGGCAAAAATAGGTTTTTAATATAAAAAATTCTCAGCAGAGTAATAGGAAATCTCAGCGTGAGAAGGAGAAAGAAGTTCTAGAGCTAAAAAAAAAATACGATTTCTGAAATTTGAAAAAAAATCACTGGGTGGACTTCAGAGCTTAATGCACATGGCAGAGTAGAAAGAAAGCGAACTTTCAAGTATACCAACAGATTTTACCCAAGGTGAAGAACAGAAAGAATAAATATTGAAAAGAAAAAAAGCACTGATCTCAGGCAATTGTTAGATGTTATTCAAGTGTCCAACATATATATAATTTTAGTAACAGAGAGTGGAGAAAGTATAGGGCAGAAAAAATTTATATGAACATATCATAAACTGGACTTTCCCAAATTTAATGAAACAAATTTGCAGACAGAAGTTAGTCAAACATGAAGTAGGCTATACACAAAGGAATCATGCTGAGAAACATAAATTATTAAGAGTCAATTGCCTCTTGAAAGCTGCAAAAGACAATTGCCATATTACATACATGGTAATAAGAATCCAATTAAGAGTTGACTTTTTCACCAGAAACCCTGAAAGACAGAAGAAAATGAACACATATTTAAAGTGCATCCTAGTCTGGGCAACATGGCAATACCCATATCCACTAAAAATATAAAAAATTAGCTGGTGTGGTGGTACATGCCTTTAGTCCCAGCTGCTAAGGAGGCTGAGATGGGAAACTCACCTGAACCCAAGAGGTCAAGGCTGCAGTGAGCCAAGATCAAACCACTGCACTCCAGCCTGAGTGAGTGGAGTGAGCTCCTGTCCCAAAAAAAATAAAGTCTATAATTTTTTTAAAGTCAACCTCAAATTCTACACAGAATAAATACCTTTCCATAACCAAGAAGTGATAGAGATATTTTAAACTAAGCTAAAGGCATTTATCTCTAACAGACCTGCATTACAAGAAAGTCAAAAAGAAGTTCTTCGAGCTAAAGGAAAATTGTCTCAGGTCAACAGTCATACATATATTCAGTAAAGAAAGACTAGCATTGTAAATGCTAACTATCTAGTAAATGCAAAATACTATTTTTCCTTGTTCTTATTTTATCTCAATTTCTTTAAAAACATGATTGTATGAAACAAGAATATAACATTATCTTATAGGATTTATAATGAAGGTATGTGTAATACATTTAAGAATTATAACAAAGAATGAGCAAGATTTTAATGTTTTCATATATATTCTCATGAAATATTGCATTAACTATAATTGAACTATAAAAAATCTAGGATGTAAATCATAATACCTAGGGCAACCAAGTAGTATATAAAAAATAAAGTGGCAGACTTAAACCAACCATGTGGATAATAGCGTTAGACATTAACAAATGAGACAGCCTGATTAAAAGGCAGAAGTTGTCAGAATATTGAAAACAAAACAAAACAAAACAAAAAAACACCCACTGTACTGTGGGAAAATAAATCTTTCCTGGATTTCAATTTTGTAGTTGTTCTGTAAAACCACAGCCTCTGGAGCTATGGAATCTAATATATTATAATACATTATAATATACTATAAAGTTAGAGTATAGCTCTCACTTTTCCCAAGAACATTTTCTTACACCATAAAAGTTAGATCTGCAGCCATTTGTTTCCCTAAGGGAGCCAATTGTTCAGATTTAAAAAGATAATACAAGTTTCTTTTATGTTCCCAAGAGCCAATCAATTATATTGTAGGATGTTATATAACAATAACATTAACATCAAAGGTGGGCAAATAGTCCTCGAGGAAAGCTGGAGAGTTTTCTTCCCAGGTGTTTACATTAAAAAAAAAAAAATTCCTCAGGGATCTAGAACTAGAAATTCCATTTGACCTAGCCATCCCATTACTGGGTATATACCCAAAGGACTATAAATCATGCTGCTATAAAGACACATGCACATGTATGTTTATTGCAGCATTATTCACAATAGCAAAGACTTGGAACCAACCCAAATGTCCAACAATGATAGACTGGATTAAGAAAATGTGGCACATATACACCATGGAATACTATGCAGCCATAAAAAATGATGAGTTCATGTCCTTTGTAGGGACATGGATGAAATTGGAAATCATCATTCTCAGTAAACTATCGCAAGAACAAAAAACCAAACACCGCATATTCTCACTCATAGGTGGGAATTGAACAATGAGAACACATGGACACAGGAAGGGGAACATCACACTTCGGGGACTGTTGTGGGGTGGGGGGAGGGGGGAGGGATAGCACTGGGAGATATACCTAATGCTAGATGACGAGTTGGTGGGTGCAGCGCACCAGCATGGCAGGTGTATACATATGTAACTTACCTGCACGTTGCGCACATGTACCATAGAGCCTAAAGTATAATAATAATAATAATAATAATAATAAAAAGAAAAAAATAAAAATAATTGGACAAATCCATTAAACTAAAAAAAAAAAAAAAAAAATGCAACCCAGACCCTTGAAGATTTGAAGCTGAAGACAAAGGCCTTATCTGACTCCCAAGGAAATGTATTTTTATGACGAAGGTAAAATTAAGGATTCTTCCCATTGTTTCTCCAAAAAGACTCCCTTAAAGGAATGGGGGAAAGTGAATAGTCTCTGCCATTTATAAGCACTGAAAACATTTTTTTTTCTCCTGTATCCCTTACCTATTGAGTGAAAGCTGGTATTTCCTTAAGATATTTCTACATGTGACTCTCACCACATCACTCTATGTTGATGCTGCCTGGGAGGAGCAGGGGTGAGGACCAGCACTGAAATGTTACCACCACAGTTGTTCATTTTGCTGTGAGGATAAATAATATTAAGTTCTTTTTCCCAAACCCAGCCACGTAGTGGCCATTTGTCTGTAAATACCTGTGCATGATGTGTAACATTTCAAACCCTTCACAGTTCATAACAACATATATATTTATATTGTTAGAATATATATAATATCTACAAAAATGCATTTTACATGTAAAGACCTATATAGGTCTATTTGAAAGACTGAAAGTAAATAGAAGGAGAAAGATATACCTTGAAAACGGTGAACATACAATGTCTGAAGTGGCTATATTAATATTTTAAAAAGCCAATTTCAAAAGAAGTGTGTTACCAGAGTTCTATAATGACACTTCATGATTATAGCAGGATCAATGCATCAGGAAAACATAACAGATAAATGAGTATTGGTTTCAGATATTAGCTTTAATGCTCATGTAGGTATGCCTTTTGTAGGCTGATGTAACATTGTTGAACGTAAGTTTTCTAATGTGTAAAATAGTGATAACAGCAGAACAAAGTTATTTTGAGAGGCAAATATAATTATGTATTTAAGACATCTGTTTTCTTCTTTTAAGGACACTACGTGAAAAAGGAAGTAAAACAACCTCAGTGGTTATGTCACATTACATGAAATTAAAATAGCCTAACTTACAAGTAAAGAAAAAATAAGGGTCACAGGAAGAAATTTTTAAAATATATGTATTGTATCTATTAAAAGGAAGTTATATTAAAAGAAAGGAAATAAACCAAAAGTATATGTCTAGAGATCGTACTACCTTCAAGCCCAAGATTTTTTGAAGTCTTTTAATATTCTCATCTATCCATACTGTATAAGAGTTTGTGTCTAATTTTTCTCCAATGAAAGGTCAGTTCCAGAATTTACTGAGTAAGTAGCCCCATTTTCATGATTTCTCCAATCATAATGGTATTATGTTGCTGTATGGTCTGTAAGAACTAGCCTGCTAACACCTTTGTTGGTATTACTAACTTCACTATCTTTCTCCATGGTCATCTATGAATCAACTTTTTAATCTTTTTTGCTTTCTTAGCTACTACAGGAAACTGCTTTTTCCTTAAATATGAGTAAAGATTTATGCTCTTCAATTAATCTCTCCAAAGATATAATTTTCCTGCTTTAGCAATAGCATGTAAATTAACCTCCAGTTACAGGTTCATGTTGTCTCCTCAAAGAGAAATCACATACTCATGACTTTTTCTCTGAATGTCTTCAGATTTAGGAAATTCAGAAGCACAGACGTCATTCATGGAATGGGGATTCAAATCTCACCCCATCTCTCTTGCCCTTTATATAGTGCACTGCAGTGGTTTCACAGACAGGATTAGGTCAAGATTCAAAAATAATAAAATGTATACAAATGTGACTATTTCCAACAAATAAACAGAAATGTAAAAATGTATAGTCATTTAAATTTTCCATAAAACACGTGGTCAAAGAAATACTTAAATAAAAATTAAATGAAAGAAAACCATAACGCGTGTTTATGTTTTTCCTTTAGGAAAGGAAACAAGGTTTTTCAGAAAGAGAAAAATAGTTTATGTGTGTACGTGTGTGTATATAATGATATAACCACTATATTATGATTATGGATTGTTTTATATAATTAAAATTTTCACTTAATTTTTTCTCAATATAATTTTGAAGTTACTGAAATGCAACATAATAAGAATGTGGTCAGTAGAAAGACTGAAGAAATTGTTTCAGTAGAGGCAAAGCTGATTTCTAGCATATAGATGGTTATTAAAATTGTTTGATTTTTGAATGTTTAGTAAATATTGTCTTTCATAAAATTCATACAGACCTGCATACTCATATATACCCTGTATGTGATTATTCAAAAGTTTTTTTCAAAGCATTAGTTAAAAGGAAACATTTTATATCAACATGTGTAGTGTACATGTTTTTTTAACCATGGAAAAACATGTATACCACACATGTGGAAATACTAGTGGAAAGACTGAATTTTGTTTACCCGCAGAAATACTTTCATGATTTCTTTTTCTTTTTAGAACATCTCAGTCTTCCACAAAATTAGTATGTGATTTCATTAAATGTGGCATTGAAAGCTAAATATTTGTGTTTTCAGAAAATATATTATTTGAATCCACATATTTGCAATGATAAAAGTATATCATTCTGAAAATTTTAAAGGAAAATATAAAGAAAATATAACCTTGATAGGCTACATGATTAGGATTTCATGCTAATAAGTAAACACATAATTTTTATAAGATTTTGTATTCGATACAAACTTTGAAGAGAGGTCACAATATTACACAAGATGAGGTCGTGATATGCATTTTGGGAGAGAAAGAAAGAAAAGAAACATGAAGTGAGTTGATAAGAATTGAACTGGAACTGGGCATTTAAGAAACTTGTAGGTAAACCTGAAGATATTAGTTAAGTAAAACAGTTACTTCCAATTTTTTCCATGATGAGAAAAATTCTTACATTTTAAAAACTTTCCAATATCTTCATTTAGGATGAGTAAGAGAGACTTGAAGCAACAAAAATTATGTTAGCATTTACTCAAATTGTGGGCTTGATACTATGAGGTTTGCAATGAAGTTATTTAGAAATGGTATGTGAAAGATATAAATTAAAATATGTCAGTAACTCATATTTTATTAAATGTAGTAAAGAAACAACAGATTCTAAACATTGAAGGACACATTATAAGACATTTTGTAAAATAATCTGTTTCTCCTACAAAGCATGAATTCATAAGTAACATTCAGAAAAGAATCATTACCTATTTTTGCTTTAGAAAAACATTGGAAGTGATGATAGTGTAATCACTATCATGATGATTACACTATCATCACTTCAAATGTTTAATACTTAAGCATCTTATTAACATAAACTTCTTTGAAAATTATCTACTTCACAAATAAAGTACTGTATTTATAATGTTCTATAATGCAACCTTATTGTTAATTATTAACAATAATTAAATAATTAAAATTTTTGTTAATAATAAATTTTGCTAATAATATTAACAAATTATAATTTAAATATTTTCTTTAATTTATTATTTAATAATTTATTATATATAAATAATATATAATATATAATAATTATATTTATAATACAATTATATATATAATTATTTTTATTATTTAATATAATTATTATATATATATAATATATATTATATATTATATATTTATATATAATATATCATATTTTATATATAATATATCATATTATATACTATATATATTATAATATATATAAAATATATATTATTAATAATAGTATATAATATATAATAATTAATAATTATATTAAATAATAAAATAATTTATTATTTAATAGTTTAAATAAATTAAATTAAATTAAATTTTGTTAATAAATTAAATTAAATAATAATTAAAATTATTGTTAATTCTTAGGTATCACAACAGTTTGAGAAACACTGAACTTAGAGTCATGAACAACAAAATAAAAGAAACTGATACTTAAAATTTCTAGACATTCAAACATTTTTAATGACCAGTAAATCCCTAGCATGACTGGGAGTTTGTTAGGCCTGAAGAATTACCACCTGACTGCATTTCTATGTTAGCATAATGTTTTCATAATCTCATTGTAAACTAATAATTTTGATTCTGGGGGTGACTATTAATGCTATAGCATAGTATCATAGTAGGAACAAGCTAGGTTATTAAGTGAGCAGGAAATTCAGTGGACTTATAATGCATTTTTGCTGCATAACATTGTCTAAATACTTACTGGAAAAAAGATCTAATGGGATAAGATGAGTAGCCTAAAGAAGCAGTGAACTTTGTGGGTCACCTTTGTATTTGTTAAAAATTACTAATACAATGTTATTTGTGTATGGAGATAGTAGTTTATTTAAATTGATATGTCACTTACAATACAAAATAAATCAACAGCATGTGTCCCATCAGGATGTTAGGCAAAAATGGGAAGGCTTGGCATTGACTGTTAGAGTCTGGTGATTGGATAGTAATTTTTGAATGAAAAGGTCAATGAAAGAACACTCTTAGGTCCAGAGAAAGGAAAGAGGAATAAAAAAGCTCTATTGGATGTTAGGTAAAATCAGTGGTTCTTAGCCCTGGCTATACATTAGAAATATGGTTCTTTAATAAGAAGTACTGTGTCTTCTTACCAGATAGTTTATTTCAATTATTATAGCATAAGACTTATGCATCTATTTATTTTAACACCTCTGATCATTCTAATATGACACCACAGCTGAAAACTCATAGGTTAATGATTCTTGACCTTTAATGTGTATCTGAATTATCCATTGGACTTGTTAAGACATACAATGCTTGACCCTCTCCCCAGTTACTGATTCAGTCAGCTAGGATGAGAGGCCAGAGATTTTGCTTTTCTATAAGTTTCCAGGTGACGGTGATACCGCCAACCTCAAACACCACACTCTGAGAACTACTGCCATATGTTAAAACAAGAAAAACAAAATAGATCCTTAATAATTTAGGTGACCAGTGTTTAAACCACACACTTTTGTACAGTCATGTCATGTCACATCTACAGTTGCACAAATTTAAAGAAAACTAATTTATGAATGTTGTCACCTTTAAATAATTATATCCTAATAAAACAATTAAGACCAATGAAATTAATAGCATTTGTTAAACTATATCTTTGTAATACAATAATGGGCTTTAATTTTCATAATCTTATTAAAGGAAAATAGATGTTTTCCCTGAAAAGTTGTCATGATATGCCAGCAGAGTTTTAAAATTCAGCATTTTAACTTAATTTTTATTTATTTGTGTGAAATTATCAAGCCTGAACTGAAATTCATTCCTGTTAAACTTTCCCCAAAAATTTAGTTTTAAAGTTTAAAAAATACTTTGTGTATTTATCATTATATTTTATACATAAATTAGGACATTGAAGTATATTTAATTAAAGGAAATTAAATATCTGTATAAATATTTGCCTATTGTTTATAGCTACATAAAAAAGTAGATAGAGCCATGATATTCTTCAGCCTCTTTGATTTTGAAAAAATGAAATGAATACTGGGTTTGTCTATTTTTTGTACTACATTAAAATTGCTAATTGATTTTAGAATATTGTCACTTAAAAAATTAGCATCGAATAAATATGATAGTGCATAATACTGTATAAAAATGAGTAATATGCTTCAGGAGATATAAATTAATATTAATGTAAGTCATTTTGCTTTTAAATGGTTGAAATGCAAGCTACAGATAATTTCTCAAAGTCATTAAAGGTGTAGAATAGAAATCAAATATCTTCAAAAATCTTACAGTGCTATTTGCTTAATTCTAATTGTACTGCTGTGTTTCAAAGATAGTTTTTTTCTATGCATCACAATGTAGTTTACTCTTATACACACAATAAAATATAATTAATTTTTCTTTTGACTTTTGAAAGAAAACATGTTTCATTTCAGTGGGAAAATAGCAGGTATGTGAATAATGATGTGGTATACTCCTAGATAAAACAGTTGATTATCTGGTAAATTGTTTCAAGTTCATAAGAATTTCACAGCACAATGTGTCTGGGAGACCTGGAGGATTTATGTTAGTGCATGATTTTGGATAGCGAGCACTAATGCTAATAGTGTAACATATAGTATTGTCTGGGGGAATGTCAGCACCAGGCTGTAAATGAAAAGCTGACCATAAATGCCAAGTGGATAACTAGGGACTGCAATATAGCAAAAAATAAGGTCATTACCCAATCTGATACTTATACCAATAGCAAGGTCAAGATGAACTGTGACTCCAAGTCAGAAAGCAGACAAGGTACTCTGCAATTTGGTCCAGGACAGTGTAATTTAGAGATCGCTCATCAACTCACAAACCAAGAAGTAAGTACATAAAGGTCACACAGAACACAATGAATAAATGCTATTTATTATCTGAGGTAGTTTACTGCTTTAGATTTGGCTGTTTCTTTCTTAATATTGTATGTAAACAAAATTCATGTTTTTAGGTGGAGTAATGAAAATGAAAACAAATAATACATCATATGGCCTGTTGATAAATTTAGAACGAAAAGCTGAGTAATGAAGAAGGACCACTTTATTTTTAAATACTTTTTCTAAAAGTTAATTCGCTCTTTCAACTATTTGCTTAGCATTCACTTACAAGGTACCAACTATGTTATCAGGCACACAGTGGTTTGTAATTTGTAGTGGCTCATTAACTAATTTAAAAACTTCAAATGTTTTCAATATTATGTTGCCCCGTTCCTCAGCCTTCAAACTAAGGCTTACTTGAACAGTTCTCAAATTCTTAGGAAATTCAGCTATTAAGTTCTCAGATAAATAAATGCTTGCCACTTCCCCAGAATCGTTCCTTTTGACATGTAATTTTAATTATTGACTTCTCAGATACAAAATTTTATTTATTCTTACCATCCCAACGATTCTTGAATCCCAACTCCTGCATTTCTGACTAATATTTATTACTCAAGTGTGAATATTTTGAGAGAGGAATAATTCAGTACTTCCCAAACGTATCTCATTTCATCTTTGAATATTGGAGTGAATATCTGTTGTCATATTAATTTCATCTTTTTATTCCACCTTTCTAATCACATTCCTTGAGTGATTAAAAACAAGACCAATTAATACTTCCTCTTGTCAGCTTTCATGTATCTTAAGATTCCTATGATATACCTTGGGTCTCTATTCTATTATTTATTTTTTTGGAGCTTTTTTAGAGGCAGTTTTGATTTGGTAAAACAAACGAGGTCAGCAATAGACTTTTCCAATTCTGTTTCTGAACAACCATATGACCTTGGGCAAGTCATTTGACAACAGGTTCCTTTTATATTAAAACAAAACAAAACAAAATATAACAAAGTCTCTCAAGCCTTGTACTGTAGAATATTTTCTTTTCTGTTTAGACAGCAACATAATTTTGTTCCTTTTTTTGTTACCTTTAGCAATTTTTCCAAACATCTTTGTTATCATTGAAATCATATTATTTGATGTAATACTCAATTATAGCAATATGTGGCACTGATTCCTTGACTTTCTTTTTTATTCTTTGAATGTCATTTTAAAATGTGCATTCATCTTAGAATGCTTTATGACTCTTTACATTCTTCATTAAAAAAACTTCTGATTAAAATTATCAGGTATTCTTTTTCAGACTTAACAAAAAGCTTGTACCTTTATTCTTTTATTCATTAAGGACAAAAACATGACCATTAGCTTGAAGTGATCTATGATGTTGTACCAAGAAATCCTAACATTTTTAATGCCTATTTTTCAGAATGCTGTTATAATATTATTTGCATTATATCAGGTAATCTTGAACTGTCCGCACAAAAGGTGATAGGGTTACTTTTTTCTAAGGTGCCCTTCATCTCTGGTTCATTGTAAATAGTTCTTAATTGGTAACAATTAAATCTGAAGTATCTTCTCTGTATCGACTGGGAGAAGGCTTATCAAGAATATTCAATCTAGTTTTTATGTAAATGAGAATTCCAACAGATAATTGGATAATCACATGTCATTGTCACTACAACTTACTTTGTCAGTCTTTTCATCTTTGCCATGAAATGTTGATCAATTTGTTCCAGTTTTGTTCTTCAAACCTATATCATCTCTTGTCTTTTGCCTTTGATAAAATAAGTTATTGAGAATTACGAAACCCTCTGATTTGCAGCAGTCTAGAGATATGTTGGTGTACAATATTTTTATGTTTTGTAATAAAAACACATTTCAATTAATTTAGTGGAAAGTGTACTCTATTTCATGCCCATCCCACATACTTAAACATATTTCAAAATATTTATAATCTCACATTTAATTTGAGTATTTCCCATTACCCTAGAAGTTCCGTCAGTTATATTAACTGAGTCTAGTGTTTTGAGTCAAAATTCTTTATTTTGCAGTGTTCATCCCCATTTTGTTTAACCCCAATACTGTGCCATTCATCTACTTTTTTAGGTATTTAGTATTTCTTTAGTAAAGTTTATCTTAATGTACTACTTCTTTGTTTTTAATTATTCTTCTCTCTATTTGAAACAGCAATACAAATATGTGCCAGATATGAGAGAATATGATTTTCTTACTCCCTGCTGTTTATCAAAGAATGAATCTCAAAATGTAATCTTGATGACATTTTTATTTTATTCATAAATGTAGATGGCAAAATATCCATTGCCACTAGAACACCTTTTAAGATGACACTCTATTATTTTCATAGGCATTTGATCTATTCAAAGCATTCATTGTATATTCATAAAGCACTAAGAGCTATGCCACATATAATTTATAAATATGGATTATTTAAGGTGTTTGAATTTGGTGAACGCACACTTTTCTCTCACATTTAACTACAGATAGGTGTGTGTGTGTTTATGTATATATATATATATTCTTTACTGGTGGTGTATTTTATTTGAAATACATAATCTTCATTTCTTATTTGGTCTATACAATATTTAGATTAAACATTTACATTGTAAATGGCTTAGCTTGATGGTGTTTCTGCAAATACAAAGAAATAAATATGTACTCTGCTATTCTTTGCATATATGAAAAAATTGTTATTATTTTTTTAAACTTTATAATTTCCTTACAGATTTCAATTTTAGCTTCCTTTTGTTTATAGGAATTTTGCCTTTAGCTCTTCCTCCACTTAAAAAGAAAGAACTGAATAGAAGTATAAATAATGTTTCATCACTCTTCAGCCTAAGGAGTGAAATGATATGGATGAAATTAAAATTTATTTGTAATGTTGTAAACACCATTTAGTGGCTGTTCTACCAGAGTCTAATTACTACATAAGAAAAAGCTGTTCAGAATCCTAAAAATGTATTTGACTTCTTGGGAGTTATATCCATAACTTGTCAAAACTGGCATTTAGCTTCCATTTATAGTATCTCTTCTGGTCCAAAAGATAAGCCAATTTACTGCTGGTACATATTGTCATTTATCCTCTACAACCAGAAAACATTCTGGCAGTAAGAGCTTTACTAGATGAAATGGGAGTTAAGTTTCAGCTTGACTAGTTCAAAGCTTACTCAAGTACTTTAAATCTTCATTCATAAGTCATTCTTTCTCAAGAGAAACGGAATCTCAGCTGGATTCATCTCAAGCACAGAATTTGCTTCTAAAACCCTGAGGCTATAGCAGTGACATCTCCAAAGTTACAAATATCTGTGCGCTAACCCTTTTACTCAAAGAAAATGCATTTACTGACTCCAATATATTCTTTTTATTTCTCTAAACAGAGGCAATTCTATCCAGTTATATATCCTGACTACTGCAATGGAAAAGAAAAGGTTTCTTATATTGTGCCTCTTCCTTAGAATCTTTTTTCATTTCCTTTTATCTGCATTTTACAAAAGAGTGTTACCTCCAAGATAACTGTCGCTACATATTGATAGGACATTTTGAGATATGATGATCCTATTCAAAAGTGGAAATTAAAAACAAAAGCGAAAATACGTGCTTGTGTTAGTTAACATTACACAGAAACAACATAATATTTTACAGGGAAAATTTGTTAAGTATGAGCACAATGTAGTACAGCAGATTTCTAGAAATTATTCACCTTGTATAACTGAAATTTTTACCCAATGAACAACAACTCCCATTTTCCCTTCTACCCAGTATCTGATAATCACTATTCTACTTTGTTTTTTTATTTTATTTTAGGTACTTCCTATTAGTAGAATCATACAACATGAGTCTTTTGTGGCTGACTTATTTTGCTTAGCATAATGTCCTTCAGGTTTATCCATGTTGTTGCATGTAGCAAGACTTCCTCCTTCTTCAAGACTGAATAATCGTACATATGTACCACACTTGGTTTCATCATTCACCATCATTTTATCATCAATAGACATTTAGGTGGTTTCCCTATCTTGCTTATTATGAATAATACTGAAATGAACATGAGAGCACAGCTATTTCATCGAGATCCCGATTTCAATTATTTTGGATGGATACTCAGAAGTGAGATTTCTGAATCATGTGGTAGTACTGTTTTTACTATTTTGAGAGGAATTTCCATACTGTTTTCCATAGTGACTACACAATTTTACATACCCACCAACAGTATATGAAGATTCCAATTTCACTACATCCTCACCAATACTTGTTATCTTGTGTTTTTTGATCATAGCCATCCTAACAGCTGTCGATTAATTACTCATAGTGGTTTTGATTTCCATTTCCCTGATGATTCGTGAGGTTGAGCATTTTTTCATATACCTGTTGGCCATCAGTATTTCTTCTTTGGAGGAGTGTTTATTCAGATTCTTTGCCAATTTATAAATCAGATTATTTGGGATTTTGTTTTTAAATTGTAGGAGTACCTTATATAGTTTGTATATTAACCCTTTATCAGATATATGCTTTGCAAATATTTTTCCCATTCCATTGTCTTTTCATGCTGTTGATAATTTGCTTTTCTATGTAGAAGCTTTTTACTTTGATGTAGTCATAATTCTTTATATTTGCTATTGTTTTGGCTGTTCTTTTGGCATCATATCCAAGAAATGTTGATGGGGCCGATGTCAAGAGCTTTTCCTCATAATTTTTTTCGAAGAGTTTTAAAGTTTCAAGAACTTACACTGAAGTTTTTCACCCAATTTGAATTGATTTTGGTGTAGGGTGTAAGATAAGGGTCCAATTTCATCATTTTGCATGTAAATATCCAGTTTCTCAATAGCATTTGTTGAAGAAAACAATTCATTCCTCATTGTATATTCTTGGCATAGTTGTTAAAGTTCAATTGACCAAATATGCATGAGTTTATTTCCAGGCTGTCTATTCTGTTTGATTACTCTATATGTCTATTTTTATGCTAACACAACACTACCAAAAATTACTTTAATTGTCATAGCTTTGTAACATCTGAATTCTGAAAGCGTGATGTCTCCAGCTTATTCTTTTTCAACATTGTTTCATCTATGAGGGTTCTTTTGTGGTATCATACAAATTTCACAATTTTTTTTTCTATTTCTGTAAAAACTGACAGTGGGATTTTGACAGGGATTGCACTGAATCTGTAGATCACTTTGTGTATTGTGGACATTTTTACAGTATTAATTCTTCTAAACCATGAAATCAACATGTCTTTCCATGTATTTATGTCTTTTAAAATTTCTTTCATCATATTTTTTAGTTTTAGTGTACAAGGCTTTAACCTCCATGGTTAAGTTTATTTCTAAGAATTTTATTATTCTAATGTTATTATAAATTGTGTCTTTAATTTCATTATTAGTTTGTTGTTTATATATAAAAACACAACTGATTTTAAGTATATATGTAGTTTATACTTACCAATTAAAAAACTAAATTTTTAAAAGCCATGATTTTCATTTGTTGATTATGTATACTGAAATTTTACCAAATTTGTCTATCATTTCTCAGAGATTTTTGGGGGGTCATTAGGGTTTTCCACATATGAGACCCTGTCATCTCCAAAGAGATATACGTTTAATTCTTCCTTTCTGATTTGGACGGCATTTATTTTATTTTCTTGTCTAATTGTTCTGGCTAGAACATTTAGTACTATGTTGAATGGAAGTGGTGAGAGTGAGATTCTCACCCTGTTTCTGATCATAGAGGAAAAGTTTTCAGTTTTTTGCCCTTGACTATTGTTAGCCATGAGCTTTTCATATATAGTCTTTATCATGTTGATTTAAATTCCATCTATGCATAGTTTTTGAGAAATTTTACCAGGAGAGCATGCTGAATTTAGTCAAATGCTTTTCCTGCATCTAATGAAATGATCAAGTGATGTTTATCCTTCATTCTGTTAACGAAAAGAATTAATGTTAATTATTCTTTGTCTGGTAGAGTTCACCAGTGAAGCTATCTGGTACTGGGCTCTTCTTCATTGGAAAGATAAATATATACTTGATAAGTAAAATTTGTCTATATTCATTGTGCCCAACATGATGCTTTAATGTATTTATATATAATGGTAGAATGGCTAAATCATGTTATTGAAGATACACATTACCTGATGTACTTAACTTTTTTTTTTCTGGTGACAACTTTTAAACTCTCTTAGCAACTTTCAACATTTAAATTATCTTAGCAACTTTCAATCATACAATATGTGGATATTAACTGTAGTCACCATGATGTATAATAGATGTCTTGAAATTATTATTCTTGTCTAACTGAAATTTTGTGTCCTTTGACTAATATCTCCCCAGTCCCCCAATACTATAGCCTCTGGTACCACCCTTTTACTGTTTACTTCTGTAGGTTTGGCTTTTTAAGAAATTTTTGATTACTGATTGAATCTTTTTCTTTGTTATTGGCCTAATCAGACCATCTCTTTTTTCACGATAAGTCTTAGTAGGTTGTATGTTTCTAGGAATGTATACATTTCTTTTAGGTTATCCAGTCTTTTGGTGAGGAATTGCCAATAGTAGTCTCATTTAATTATTTTTATTTCTGTAGCATCAGTTTTAATATCTCATATTTTTTTATTTTGAGTAGTCTTCTTAGTTCATGTACCTAGAGCTTTGTCAATTTTATTTTTTCAGAAAACCAACTCTTTGTTGACATTTTTTCTTGTTTCTCTAGGCTGTTTATGTTCAAATCTTAGTTATTTCTTTCCTTCTGCTAATTTTGTGCTTAATTTGTTATTCCTTTTCCAGCTTCTTGAGGTATAGAGTTAATTGTTTAAGATCTTTCTTCTTTAATAGTGTAGGCTTTTATAACTATAAACTTCCCTCAATATTGCTTTTGCTGCATGCCTTAAGTTTTTCTGTTGGTTTTATTTTTTTAAGAAAAAAATCTATTTTGAGATGGTTTCTAATTTCCATTTTGATTTCTTTTTTTGACCATTGTAGGTTCAAGATTGTATCATTTACTTACCTTTTTTTTTTTTTAATTTTTCAGTTTGTCTTCTGTTATTCTTAGTTTCATTTCTTTGTGGTTGGAAATAATACTTGGTAAGACTTCAATCTTCTTAAATTTACTAAGACTTGTATTATGGCCTCAATTGTGATCTGTTCCAAAGATTATTCTGTGCATGTTTAAAAACAATGTTTATTCTGCTGCTATTGTATGGAATCTTTCATATGTGTCTGTTAGGTCCCGTTGGTCTATAGTATTGTTTTAGTCCTCGGTTTCCTCTTTTTTTTTGTTTCGTTCAGATATCCCATTCATTATTGAAATGGAGTATTAAAGTCTCCTGCTATGATTTTTTTCTGTCTGTTTCTCCCTTCATATAAGTCATGTTTGCTTTATGTATATATTTAGGTGCTCTGATGTTGGGTGCCTATATATTTGTAATTGTTTTATCTTCCTGATGAATTGACCAGTTATCATTATATAATCTTCTTTGTTGCCTGTGAAAGTTATTATTTGTTATGTTCAATATGATGTTTTCAAATATGTATATATTCTGAACTAACTAAATAAAACTTAACAACACATTTTTGTAACACCTTTTTACTTAACTATATTTTGTCTCATACAAGTATAGATATCCTGCTCTCTATGGTTTGCAGTTTGCATGGGATATCTTTCTCCATCTCTTGACTTTTAGCCTATGTTAGTCCTTAAAGCTAAGGTGGGTTTCTTATAGACAGCATAGAGTTAGATCTTTATTTTTAAAAATCTATTCAGGCACTCTATGTATTTCAATTGTGAAGTTTAATTCATTTATATTCAAAGTAGTTATTGTAGGTGAGGACTTTTAATTAAACTTTTAAAAACTTATATTCTATCTATTTTATAGTTATTTTGTCCCTATTTCCTTCCCTTGCCATCTTCTTGTGGAATTATATTTGTTTTTTAGTGATATACTCTGATACATTTTATTTGTGTATATTTATGGATATATTCTTCGTGGTTACCATGAGGCATGCTTGTCTTATAGCAGTCTATTTTAAGCTGATGGCAGCTTAAATTCAAACAGTATAAAATTTCTACACTTTTACCTCCACGCATGTACTTTATCTTATTGATTTTATAGTTTACCTATTTTATATTGTGTATACATTAACAGATTTTTGTGGTTATACCTAGTACTTTTGTCTTTTAACTTTTATATTAGAATTATCTACTATCGTTATGGTATTACAGTATTCTTGTTTTTTCTATGTATTTACATTTACTCATTAAGTTTTATACTTTCATTTTGCTGTTTAGTATTCTTTCAGAATTCCTTTTAGCATTTCTTGTAAGGCGGGCCTGCTATTGATGACCTCTCTCAGGGTTTGTCTGGGAAAGTGTTTTATTCTTCCTTCATTTATGAAGAACAGGTTTACTGGGGATAATATTCATGGTAGGCATTTTATTTTCTTTCAGCACTTTCAGTACGTCCTTTTACTCCATTCTTGCCTGCAAGGTTTCTGCTGAGAAACCAACTGATAGTTTTATGAGGGTCGCTTTTATGTGATGTCACTTTTCTCTTATTAATTTTAAAATTATCTTTGGTATTGACTTCTGATAATTTGATTATAATGCATCAATGTATTGGCGGTTTGTAAATCTGAATGTCATTTGCTTCCAAAAATTTGGGAAGTTGTTGGTTATTATTTCTTTAGATAAGCTTTCTGCCTTTTTCTCTTTTTATTCTCCTTCTTTGACTCCCATAATGTGTATATTGGTTCACTTGATGGTTTCTCAAAAGAACCTTAGGCTTTCTTCACTCTTTTTCATTCTTTTTGTGACTTGTGACTGCACAATTGCAAATGACCTGTGTTAGATTTTCTTGTGCAGTGAGTAGTCAATTCAGTCGGAAAGATAATTAGATATGTGCTTGGATATAAAACACAAAATGTGTAGGATAAAAATGACCATATGCTATCACGGCAACTAAAAAACTATGCCTGGCTGCATTTCAAAAGTTTAATTATTTGATATCTAATTAAAGAGCTAAACAGTTATCAGAAGATAAGATTCAATGAAATTAGCGAAATGAAAACATTGGCAGTAGGATGATTGTTATATTATTAAAATAGCGTGTTGCATGACTTTTGCATTTGCAATTGCATAGTCATATACTTCTATGATAATTCATGTTATAACACATTTGATTTTCAGACGCTGGTAAATATATGAGCAGTTATTACTTTATGTCACAAAAATCATAATGTTAGGAATGCCTGAGAAATAAAGCAAGACAATTCTAACTTTCTGAGAATTTCATTGTTAGACCACTTCTACAACTTTTCTGTTTTAATAGTATGAATATTTGCAACTTTGTTAAGTACTAAAAATTTTACATGAATTCAAGACTGACTGGATTGAATACAGCTTTATTCGTTTTCATTCTTGAGTTTGTATGTTTCATGAAAGAACCAAAAATTATCTTTTATTTTTCTGGTAATTGTATTTTTATATTCTAATGTGCATCTTGTTACACAGATGGGATCAAATAATTCACAAAAATATAAATTAAAAGCCATAATAAATACTATTTTCAATATTAAAAGTTATGTTAACCTAATTTTCAGGTTTCAACCCAAGCTGGGGTCCAAGGGAAGTCAGTAGATGGGTGGCAGGTAGCTGAAAAACACTCGAGGGACCGTAGGCAGGTGGGATGTGGACTTATTCTTTCTCTCTCCTACAGAGTCAGCAGTGCAGTTATGTTCTTCACAGACAACAGTGGCTCAAAGCCAGGTATGAGCTCACACAAACAGGTTACAACCAAATGGCTACATAAATGTAATTATGTAGTGCATGGGGTTGTGCGCCTCTGCTCCAAACCCGCTGTGTCGTGCTGTACTGGATGTCGGCCTTGGCCTACTCCAGACAGAAGCCACAGCCATTCTCCTTACACTAGTCAAAATTGTGAAGCAGATAAATACAATAAAAACTCAAACTATGTGAAGATTAACCTTAGCATTTTAACTAACCATAAAATTGATTCCATAATTACTATATTCAGCTCATTTGTTGTCAGATTATTTTTAATCATAACAAAATACATGTTTGAATTATCTAACTTCTTTTTATTATTAAGCAGTTATTTATTTATTTATTTATTTATTGAGATGTAGTCTCGCTCTTTCACCCAGGCTGGAGTGCAATGCAGTGATCTAAGCTCACTGCAACCTCTGCCCCACAAATTCAAATGATTCTCCTGCCTCAGCCTCCTGAGTAGCTGGGATTACAGGTGCCTACCACCATGTCCAGCTAATCTGTTTTTTTTTTTTTTTTTTTTTAGTGGAGATGGGGTTTCACCATGTTGGCCAGGCTGGTCTCAAACTCCTGATCTCAGGTGAGCCACCCACCTCGGCCACCCAAAGTGCTAGGATTACAGGCTTAAGCTACCGTGCCTGGCAGTTTTTAAAATTTATAATACCAACTGAGAATTAAATTTCTCCTAATCCAGAATATGAACAAATTTAATATTAACAATTAGTGTTTATTTCTTATACTCTAAAAAATACATGTCTAATAATGTACAATTAATTTTAAAGGAAGAAAAAGGTACAGAATATTATACATGAAATATTAACTTCATGAAGGTTTTATTAATAGCAATTAAATAATGTTATTGAATATTTACTGTGTACTAGGCCGTATTAGAGCATTGCATTCTCAGACCTTATGACAGGTTAGTATTACTACCCCTAATTTATAGACCAGAAAATGACAGTGTAGGGATGTCAAAGTAATTGCTCAAGATTTAATAGTAACTAGAATAAATGGATCTTTGGGACAGCAGCTTTGTGTTGTGGATCCATGTACTATTCTTTAAAGTGTTTTGGGATTTATGACACACTGGTAGAGACTGCATCAGCTGCTCCCATGACTTATCCTTTAACTTCTCTTCTGTTTCCATTCAGTTAGTATGTTTTTATTTAATGTTTCCTATATGCAAGGTGCTCTGCTTTGCAGTGTAGACAATATAAAATCAAATCCAGTATATTTCTAATCCACAAAGGCCTTACTGTATTTGATGAGTGTATTAGTCCATTTTCACACTGCTGTAAAGATGTACCCAAGACTGAGTAATTTATAAAGAAAAAAGTTTTAATTGATTCACAGTTCTGCATGGCAGGTGAGGCCTAAGGAAACATACAATTATGGTGGAAGGTGAACGGGAAGCAAGACACCTTCTTCACAAGGTGGCAGAAAGAAGTATAAGAAGGGGAAATGCCAGATGCTTATAAAACCATCATATCTCATGAGACTCACTCATTTCATGAGAATAGCAAGGGGTAATCCACTCCCATGATCCAATTACTTTCACCTGGTCCTTCCCTTGACACCTGGGGATTATGGGTATTACAATTCAAGATGAGATCTTGGGTGGGGACACAGAGACAAAGCATATCATTCTGCCCATGCCCACTCCCAAATATCATGTCCTCATATTTCAAAATAGAATTATGGCCTTATGCCCTTCCAACAGTCCCCCAAAGAGTGTGTGTGTGTGTGTGTGTGTGTGTGTGTGTGTGTATTTATTTATATATATATATACTTTTTTTTTTTTTTTTTTGCTTTGTTGCCCAGGCTAGAGTGCAGTGGTGTGATCTCAGCTTTACTGCAACCTCTGCATCCCAGATTCAAGTAATTCCCTTGGCTCAACCTCCCCAGTAGCTGGGATTACAGGTGCATGCCACCATGCCCGGCTAATTTTTGCATTTTTTTAGTAGAGATGGGGTTTTGTCATGTTGGCCGGGCTGATCTCAAACTCCTAACCTCAAGCAATTCTCCCGCCTTGGCCTCCCAAAGTGCTGGAATTACAGGCATGAGCCACTATGCCTGGCCTCTGAAAGTCTTAGCTCATTCCAGCATTAACTCAAAAGTCCAAGTCCAAAGTCTCATTTGAGACAAGGCAAGTCCCTTCCACTTATGAGCATGTAATATCAAAAGCAAGTTAGTTACTTCCTAGATACAATGGGGATACCAGCATCGGGTAAATACACCCATTCCAAATGGGAGAAATTGGCCAAAATAAAGGGGCTCCAGGCCTCATGCAAGTTCAAAATCTAATAGGGCAGTCATTAAACCTTTAAGTTCCAAAATGATCTCCTTTGACCCCTTGTCTTACATCTAGGTCATGCTGATGCAAGAGGTGGGCTCCCACAGCCTTGGGCAGCTCCACCTCTGTGGCTTTGCAGGCACAGCACCCCCTCCTGGATGCTTTCATAGGCTGATGTTGAGTGTTTGTAGCTTTTTCAAGCATAAGGTGCCAGTTGTAGGTGGATCTACCATTCTGGGGTCTGGAGGATAATTGCCCTGTTCTCACAAGTCCACTAGGTAGTGCCACAGTGGGGACTCTGTGTGGGGGCTCCAATCCCACATTTCCCTTCTGCACTGCCCTAACAGAGGTTCTCCCTGAGGACCCTGGCCCTACAGCAAATTTCTGCCTGGACATCTAGGCATTTCCATACATCCTCTGATATCTAGGTAGAGGTTCCCAAACCTCAGTTCTTGACTTCTGTGCACTCACAGGCTTGATAGCATGTGGAAACTGCCAAAGCTTGTGGCCTGAACCCTCTGAAGCAATGTCACGAGATGTACCTTGGCCCTTTTTAGCCATAGCCGGAGCCGAAGAAGCTGGTACTCAGGGCACCATGTCAGGAGGCTGCATAAAGAAGGGGGACTCTGGGCCTGGCCCATGAAACCATTTTTTCCTCCTAGCCCTCCAGGCCTATGATGGGAGGGGCTGCCATGAAGGTCTCTGACACACCCTGGAGACGTTACCCCATTGTCTTGCTGATTATCATTGGGCTCCTCGTTACTTATGCAAATTTCTATAGCAGGCTTGAATTTCTCCCCAGAAAATGGGTTTTTCTTTCCTACCTCATGGTCAGGCTGCAAAATTTCCAAATTTTTATGCCCTGCTTCCTCTTGAATGCTTTGCTGCTTAGAAATTTCTTCTGCCAGATAACCTGGATCATCTCTCTCAAGTTTAAACTTCTACACGTCTCTAGGGCAGGGGCAAAATGCCACCAGTAACTTTGCTAAAGCATAGCATGAGTGACCTTTGATCTATTTTCCAGCAAGTTCCTCATCTCCATCTGAGACCACTTATGGATGGACTTGCGCATATCGCTATCAGCATTTGGTCAAAACCATTCAACAAGTTTCCAGGAAGTTCCAAACTTTCCCACATCTTCCTGTCTTCTTGTGAGCCCTCCAAACTGTTCCAACCTCTTCCTATTACCCAGTTCCAAAGTTGCTTCCACATTTCTGGGTATCTTTATAGCAGTACCCCACTCTCTGTGGTACCGATTTACTGTATTAGTCCATTCTCACACTGCTGTGAAGAAATACTTGAGACTGGGTAATTTACAAAGGAAAGAAGTTTAATTGACTTACAGCTCCAGATTGGTAGGAGACCTCAGGAAACTTACTATCATAGCAGAGGACAAAGGAGAAGCAGACACCTTCTTCACAGGACAGCAGTATGGAGTGAGTGCAAACAGGGAAGATGCCTGACACTTATAAAACCATCAGATCTCACAAGACTCCCCCATAATCATGAGAACAGCATGGGGAAAACTGCCCTAATTATTCAATTACCTCCACCTGGTCCAACCCTTGACACATGTGGATTATGGGGATTACAATTCAAAGTGAGATTTGTGTGGGGACACAGAGTCAAATCATATCACTGAGCTTAGACATGTGCATGGAATGATACAATATGAAGAATGTGATCAGAAAATCACAAATGGAAGCCTATGAGAGGTCATTTATTATTCAAGCAAATATACATATTCTTTTTGGTGCCTAGTACTCACTTAATAGACATGATGGGTTTAGTGTGTATTCTGGCCTGTGGCTCAGATCTCTCCACTTCAGGACTACACCACTCATTCACTCAACTGCTATGAGTGTTGACATCTGATACCACTCAGCTGAGTCTTCCAATTAATATGAGGTGGGTGAAAGAGGAAGAGTGAAAAGAATGGGAAGAAGGAGCCAGTTAGGTAAGATGCACAGCTGTGTAGTGTCATAAAGCCAATGTGTGGAACTAATTCAAGAAGTAAGGAATTGTTGACAATTTTGAATGCTGCACACAGGAAAACTAAGATAAGGTATTCAAATACCCATCGGATTTTGCAATAAGAGGGCACCAATGGCCTAAACAAAATAGTCATTTTGGTGGAATAATGGAAAATAAACCAAACCAAAGGTGATGAAGCTTTCAAGATGATCTGCAGTAATGAAAAGGGAGAAATATGATACCAGTTAAAGTGAAATATGGGATCTAGTGTGTGAGAGGATGGAAAACACATTTCACATATCCACCCTTAAACATCCTTCCGTGGATATTACGTTACTGCGTTAAAAAATAACACATATGGCTGGGTACGGTGGCTCACGCCTGTAATCCCAGCACTTTGGGAGGCCGAGGCAGGCGGATTATGAGGTCAAGAGATTGAGACTGTTCTGGCCAACATGGTGAAACCCCATATCTACTAAAAATACAAAAATTAGCTGGGTGTTTTGGAACACACCTGTAGTCCCAGCTATTCAGGGGGCTGAGGCAGGAGAATCACTTGAACCTGGGAGGTGGAGGTGCAGTGAGCCGAGTTCGTGCCACTGCACTCCAGCCTGGCGACAGAGCAAGACACCGTTAAAAAAAAAGAAAAAAAAACCCAAATATACATATTTACAAATGTTTATATACACACACAACACCACACACATATATATCTGTATTTATGTGTGTTTATGCTCACGTACATAATTGGAAATTTAACAAACAATAGATTTAAGGAAGACTTAATGCAGACAGACCTTTTATTCATAATTCTGTGAACTAATTCCACTGACTTGATTTGTTTTACCAGTATCACATAATCTAATTGCTCTTTCTGTATAAATGATGTTTTCTTCAGTTTCAAAACAATTCAATCCTTATTTCTCCTTTTAAGCTTCTGGAAATAATATCTCTGCTTCCATTCTCTTTTCATTGCCATTTGTATTTTCTGTTTTGTGTTTGTTTCCATATATGATCTATGCTATACACATCCCCCCAAAAAGGGGAAAAAAAACCATGAAAGCCTAAAATTTTGACCAAACATATGCAGCAGTAGCATAGCTTAGAAGAAAGAAGCTGCTTTGGCTAAGGCACAAATGTAAGCTGTAGTCTTCTTTTTTTTTAATTAGTTTTTTTGAGATGGAGTCTCACTCTGACTCTCGTGCAATGGCACAATCTTGACTCACTACAACCACAGCCTCATGGGTTCCAGCAATTCTCCTGCCTCAGCCTCCCAAATAGGTGGAATTACAGGCATGTGCCACTATGCCCAGCTAATTTTTGTATTTTCGGTAGATACAGGGTTTCACCATGTACTGTAGTCTTCTTTTTGCTATCATCTATTAATTTCAAACTATCATCTTTAAAACTATACAGGAAATGAGACAATAGAGAAGGAATTTTTTTTTTTTTTAAAAAAAGGAGAAGGTGAGGATACAGTAAGCCAGGTACTCCAGAAGACAAAAAAATGTTTTATATAGAGGTAGAGAAGGGAGAGATTTTATTTAATTTTGGGAAGGGAAGGGAGAGAAATATAGAAATGCAGTAATATTTGAACTGGTCCTTGAAGGAAAGGATAACTATACAAGTATAGAGTTGGAGAAAGAAGCAAGAGCAAAGGCAGATATAGCAAAAGAAAAATAAACAAAATGGTCCCATTTGACTAAACAAAAAGCTACGTAAAGGGAATAGAGAAAAGTGGACCTGGAAAGGCAGATGGATGAGACACTATGGAAAGACTTGAACTTTGAGTTAAGATATCTGAGTTGTGTTCTGGAAGATTTTTTTTTAAAAAAGTCATCAAACAATTTAGATCAAGGGAGGGAGATTAAGCTATGTTGTTACCTTGAATTTTTCTGGGCATATTTCAGTTATCCTATTTAATTTTTTTACTTTCAGAAACTGGGAATTGCATTATTTCATTTTAAGCCACCTATTCAAGATCACACAGAAAGCAAGTGATAAATCTTGTTCTGGCTGGCTTGAAGCACAGTGATGGTTCATTTCTGTAGCCCTTTCAGATCAGAAAATTCATGGGACTACAGATGTTTTTTCCACTGAAAGGAGGTTGAAATATGAAATCATAGGTAAAACCAAAAAGAAAATTAAGTGAGAAAGAACACTGAGAAATAGAGATCCTTACTTCAGATCAATCACAAATGCTGTGAGATATGATTACTCTCTGATTGAATGTTGTCATAAAAGCAAGAAAGCTCTGGCTGAGCCTCACTAAAAGATTAATATTAGAGGTTTGAGATGTCTGGTGCCTCATTAACTTTCCAGTACTTCTTAGTTTTACTCTTCACCTTTGTCATGACTTCTGGCTTCACTCATCACTCATAATTTCTTATTTATCATTTTCTTCTGTTCACCAATTGAGACATCTAATGACCTAGATTCCTAGACTAAAAATCAGTTTTTTTCTAAGATTTGATCCCAGTATTCTCAGAATTCTAACAATTCAATCAGCAGAGAACCCCCAGATGCTCTCCCTTAGGAATATAGCCTGAGATTTAGACAGCAGGATGAGGTGTTTCACTGTCCCAGCAACACACTCTCTTTCTTATTCCTCCACAATGATGCCCATGCTACTACACACTTCTTGCACATCCTCTTCTGTTTCAGCATGCTGTATGCTATAGTTTTTTCCAACTAAAACACTAACTTTATTTCAAGAATATTTTTAAGCTTTCATAACACTCACTGAGATAGTGAGACATTTATCTACGTTCAATGTCATGAAATGCTGACAAAATTAAATTTGTATTTAAATTGTAGATGATTGTAGGGAAGTAAAAACCTGATATATTTCCAGGGGTATGAAGAATTTGATTTGGTTCCTTGTCTCTGACGCTTAGAATAGGAAGGGCATACCATAGGATACACGACAGTGAAGAAGATGTTTTGACAAAATAAGCTCTAGGGCAGATATTATTTTTATTTTAAAAAGTAAAATGAATAAAATTTCACTACTGGTTTTACTTTCTTGGACTAGCATTTACTGTTTCGGAAGAAAGCCCATATTTAAATTGGCAATTTGAGTGAAACAGATATTTAACAATCTAAAGATTACGTGGATTCTAAGTATAGCTTTTCTCTAATATTTTCTACTGATTTTCTACTGTTCATCATATTTGGGGAAAATGCAGTGTCAGAATCTATATTCTTATATGTAAGTTCATAGTAAATTAATGGCAATTGTCAATAACAATAGTCTGGCTTTACAGTGAAAAAGAATGTTTTCAGAAGTTAACCAGGACTCTGTGTGCTGTCTTAGAGAACCTTTTGAGTGATTCTAAGGGAAAAGACCAGCATCAAATAATGTTATTATTTCTTCTGCTGACATGCTAATTTGAATGTCATTTGGGTTCAGCCCTGAATTAATCATGAGATACTGACTGACTCTTGCCAAACATAAATGAAGTTTCAGAAATGAAAATATTTTTGAGCATATTTTATTTAAAAAAAATATATATATTCTAGTATGTCTTTTAAAAATATTTCTGGTACATATGAACATTTATATTTGAGAAATATACATGTCAACCTATGGCTTAGAGTAATATAAAAATTTGGCAAATTATAAAATTATCAGCTTCAGATTAATACTAGGAAGATCAAATATAGTATCATATATTATACAAATATAAAAAAGTATATGATGAAAGTGATTTTAATTAAAACTCTAATAGAAAGCATACTTAGAGACCTGTCTCAATAAAAGGAATTTTTTTTGGTTCAACGTTTACTCTCATTGACGAATTTCAGTGTTCAGACAGAAAATGAGTAAGATTAAAGTATTCTTAATAGGAGGAAATAAAGATAATGATTAGGAAAACAGGGTTGAAAAAGTAATGGTTATCAAAACAAAATAATATTCGAGGTATCAGTTATGCATTGTATTTTATCTGCTACAGACAAATCATTGAATATAAATCAATTTATCTAGGAAACAAAACAAATATACTGTATTACGTAGACTTTTGCTAACAATAATTCTAAATGTGTCACAACTTCTACACAGTCATGTAAAGAGTCATAATGTTGGATGCTACCTATAGATTTTTATATTATCAATTTAACTTTAGGAGAGAGAAATTCTAGGTTGTATAGCCAATTGAGAGAAAAATATACTGTTTAAATTTTTGATTAATTCACTGATTTATTTACAAAATCTTTATGAAGTAGTAAATCATAGAATACTGATTTCTTGGTTCTACTGAAGGACTTCTATTGAAGGACTCCCCACCCCACCCTTTTAAAGGTTTGTGAGTCTAATACTGAGAAAATGAATAAATGAATGCAATTATGTTTCCTGCTTCAGTGGAGCTGTCAAGTGGTGTCACCAACTTTGTTTTTTTCTCAGGAGGGAAACTACTCTAAACAATGTGATTTTTTGAAGATGGACAGTATATAAAAATTGGCAGACTATATTAACATTCTCCACTTGTAGCCTTGAAAGATAGTATAGTATTTCACCTATCAATATGCCGTATCTGAAACCCCATCTGCATTCTTTTATCTGTTTATCTGTTTACTTCTATAAAATGCCTCAAAGCAAATAAATTACAGTCCATTGCATGCATTTACTTAGATTAATAAATGTTTCTGTAATTAGTTATTTAATGTGTTACCTAAGATTTCATATATCAGAGTGAAAAAATCATATATTTTAAAATTATGATATGATTAAAATAATATATCAAAACAGGTTGATAGTAATATAACAATGGAGGGAATAGCTTCAAGAACTCAGAAACTGTTTATTATATATATCCTTCATTATCAAAATAAACTTTTATGCACAGAGTATAGGAAAAATGCAATGTAGAAGCAAGTTTCTGTTCATTTTCAATGCAATAACTTTTTACCAGTGTCTTAATACTTAATTTCCCATTTGGACGTATTCTGAGATTCTGTATTTGAAGTAGAGTATGTTATGACTTTTGCTAAAACAGCAACCTGAGATATCTGTAACTAAAATTACTGTTTTAACATATTTTTCCCTTTGAATACTTACCTCATTTTCGTGGAATAAATTGACCAATTTAATTTTGTGCCTATTGCAGAGAAGTAATAAGCAATAATATAAGTATTCATGGTTTTGTATTTTTAATATAAAAATGAACATGACTCATAAATAATTGGTTTATTTATGTGGACCATATCCTTAACCTCCACCATTAGAGAGGTTGAGATATAAGGCCAAAATGGGTATGGCAATCAGGTGAATGGTAATCTTAGAAAGAGTGATTTTATTATTAACTATGCTTGACTAGGTTAGATCATTTATGTTAGGAAAATAAATCTTGACATTTATATGGATAATTTTGTGGCTTACTTGTCAACCTTCCTGTGAGACATGGATCTGATTAAATTGTGATTGAGAATGAGAACTGTAATACATTATTAATGAACTCAGGGTAATTGTAAAGTTTTATGACTTAGAGATCAGTAGAAATTGGTTCCATGGTCAGTTTGAGAAATTATTGAGAATACACCTTGCACCGACAGTGCTGATAGCTTAGCATCAGTCATGGTATTCCCACAGCCATGGCCTGTGACAGCCCTAATTATAGTCATTTTGTAGCATGACCATGCATTAGAATACATTTAGAAGAGCACAAAATGTCAAATTGAGGTTTTCAGCAGTTCTTGTTACAAGAAGTCTTATTTTCCTAGATGTTCTTAAAATTGTGACCCATGTTTAGTAATCTCAAGATGAATAGAAAAATGTAGACTAAAAATCAATGAATCTCATTTTTTTAAATAACCAGGACTTTGGGCACTAAACTCATATTGCCAATCAAAAAGAAAACAATGTGAAAGTTTGTGCTGTCAAAATTCTCTTTAAGTGAAATTCATATCAATGAATTTATATTTCTGTTTTTTAGTGAACATAGTGTAGGATAAAATAAAATCTGTTTGTGGAATGATTTCTTTAAATAATATTGAGAAGTTTCAGTTTCAAATGATAGTATTTTATATAATAGAGCAAAACGTTTGTTGTAAATTTACAATAAAATATCAAATAATGGCTATTACAAGAATTAGACTAACAGAACAAGTAAGGGCATGAGTTTGGAAACAGAGGCCTGGAAGACTCCAGGCTCCAACATGTCCCTGTTTTGTTGCCTTAGGTTAGCTATGGGTCCCCACTAAGCTTGCTTTTGTCACCTTGGAAGTAGAAATTATAGTGATTTACTAGAAGGAATGTTAAAAGGGGCTACTGAGATATAGAAAATGGTCATTTCAGTATCTGACACATAATGATCACATATATTATTTTCAATAATATACTGTTGCTTAGAAAAAATATGTATTCACCATTTAAAATAGTCATGATAAAGCAAATTTGAAATTACTACATTATGCCTTGCTATTAAAACAAAAGTATTTGAAGATTACAACTGTGAGGCCTGCTTTAAGAAATGTCTGTGGTTTGAGTAAGAGCATTTCTACCTGCTGAGACTGTAATGGGAATTATTTTTGTTTGTCTTTTGCTCTCCCCTGAAGAGATGTATTTTTAAACATAGATAAAGATACCAGGTTGTTCATCAAATTCAAATAACATAAGAGGGACTAAGGCATCAGTATATGTTAAAAGATGCAAAATTTAGTGCTTATGAAATATTAGAAAATATCATTGTTTTGAAATAGCGCATTGTGTTTCTAGCCAATTTATTAAAAGGTTAGGAACTTAGCTAATAGTTTTTATTTTCATTTCTTTTTTTTTTTAAATTAACAGCTGGAAAGAAACCGCACTCATTTTGGTAAAAATTATATCTTGAGGTTCCTTGAGACTAACAAACCCAAACAAATCAATTCAAAATTGCCTCTGATGCAGAGGCAATATAGTGTTTGAGCTGCCCATAATGAGCCACAGTATATTGAGACAATGCCAAATGATGATATCTAATATCAGTAGATAAGTCCTAGATTCATTCTTTAGCCATGAAAGAGAAGATGTAAAAGTTGTATAATATCAGTAAATTTATAGGAGTTAATCTTATCTAATAAAAATAGAATTGAGTAGGAAACCAAAATTGATGGAAATAAGCATTGGCTTAAAAAAAGTTACATTAAGGGCAACTTCAGCCAAACTCCTAAATGGCCAGGAAAACAATTATGTTATTGTTACTACCTTTCTTTTTATCTTTCCAGATCATTCACACTTACTCACAGTTGGCCAATTTTTCCTAATGGCAATACTACTACTCTGAGGACAACTTGTAACTCTGGGCGTGTTCTGTCGAGGGCTCCTTCCCTCACCCTGTTCTGAATGATGAATGTAGTGATGTTTTCTCAACTCTCTTGGAGGGAATATGGATCTTGTAGTGGTCATTGGGAACAGAGTTTACAGACAGAGAGTTCTCCACCTGAAAATTTTTGCATTCCTCCTCTTCTTTGACTCTTCACTGGTTCCAATTCAAAAATCCTTTTCCTCTTTGCCATTCTTGGTTAATTAATGATGGTAATAAAAATGCACCATTATACCATACAAAAGAAAAATCTAAGATATTTTTCTCTCTGTTATTATCCCACTTCTGTCTTTCAAGCCCCATCAAAATTTCTGGTTGTTGAGAAACAATAAGGGAGGTTACATCATCAGAATTTCTGAGTTTTGGGAAACAATAAGGGAGGCAGGGTAAGTGGGAAGCAGATGAGTATGAAGATAGAGAAAATACATGTAAATTAGAGTATATTGTCCTAAAACATATTCTTAGTAATATATTTAAAGTCAATGCAGATTTTGATTTTTTCTCAATGCTATCCAATAAAAACATTACGCGAGCCACATATGCAATTCTAATTTGTTAAAGAGCTATATTAAAAATAAGTAATTAAAGTTAATATGAATAATATGTTTAACTTAATATATAATATGTTATCACTATTAAAACAGTATTTAAATAATTATGCTTTTTTTCTAACTTAGTCTTTGAAATCCGACATGTATTTTATATTTACAGGGCATCTTAATTTGGATAACTTTTCATTGGAATTGATCTGTAATTACATTTCATGAAACTGAAGGTTGAAAATAGATATTTATATGTATCAAGTTGTCAAGCATATTTAAAAGTTTTTAAATATCTCAAATGAATTAGTTTTTAATTTTAAATTAAAATCAATTGAAATTAAAAATTCAGTTCCTCTTGCACCAACCATATTTCAAGTGTTCAACCATGTGTCTACTGATTACCATATTGAACACTGCATCTCTCAATGTTTCTATTAAATAAAATTCACTTTTTATAAGAAACCAGACTTCTTGATATCGAGATCAATTGCATGCACAATACTCTGTCAGCTTTAGTAATCAAATCAGTTAATGTTTGTAATAGGCTATTCTTGCATTGCTATAAAGAAATACATGAGACTGAGCAATTTATAGAGAAGAGGTTTAATTGTCTTACAGTTCTGCAGGCTGAACAGAAAACATGGTACTGGCATCTGCTTGGCTTCTGGGGAGGACGCATGAAGCTTTTGCTCATGGCAGAGGTGAAGCAGGAGCTTGCATGTCACATGGCAAAAGCAGGAACAAGAGGAAGTGGGAGGGGAGGTTCCACACATTAAAACAACCAGATCTCATGAGTACTCACTATTTCAAGGACAGCACCAAGTCATGAGAGATGTGCCTGCACGACCAAAACGCCTCCCATCAGGCCCCACCTCCAACATTGGGGATTACAATTCAACATGAGATTTGGGCAGGGACAAATAACCAAACTATTTTAATGTTCTTTATGCTTAGTTTTTACTGGCCGTGGAAAATGTACCTAAATTTGATTCCTCAATTATTTATTATCTATACCAATTACCTTGATTTGCATGCATTATTGCAGCCAACATGATTATTGCTTTGGAGTTTTTACCCAGTCTACATTTGGAACTTCATTCACATACATATGAATACCTTCAGTGGCTTAGGTTAATTTAAATATCAGATATTAGTCACACTCCTTTGACCTTTACTTTTTTTTAAAGGAATAATTTAAAAAGCATTTTTCTTCTTGGCAATCTTGCTTTGTTACTGCATTTCCTATTTTGCTATTGTGTTCTAAAACTTCCTCAATTGACAATTGAACTGCAGGGCATAGATTAAGAAAAATAGTTTAACAAATAAATCATTATTTAATTTCTACTGTAATATTTCTGATCATACTTAATGTCTCAAATTTGAAACTTGTTTACCATAAATAATGAAATAATAGTTGACATAAAATTCTAAACCTGACTGCAAACATAAAGTGCATGCTGGCATATAAATATGTGAGACCACTAGAATACAATAGGCTGTTTAGATTCCACAAATTAAATTACACAATCATCTTACAATAACACACCACACAAAACAACCACTGGGCTGCACAAAATAGAAAAGAGGAAATTAATTATGGTTCAATAATGCTACTTTCCCAATCAGTTAGAAATTAACAAAAGTGCCTTGTTTACAGGAATTCTGATGGCATAATTTTCTGACAGCTTTTCATCTGTGAATATTAAGCATTGCTGTTTAATTATGAGTACAACAACTGAAAGCATCTGAGGAAGAAGCATATTTATTTTTTCTAAAACCATTAAAATTATCTCCAAGTAATTTTCAATTATTTAGAAGTTGTTCACTTATGAATATATGTTGACACATTTTTAACTTTGATAGACATCTTACATTTAAGATCAAATAAATGAAATTAATTGCCATGATTTTTTGACTTTTGGTAAAATGTGTTTATAAGAAATTCTGTTATCTATCTGACATTAATCTAGAAATGAATACAGTCTCATCACAAGGAAGGCTTTTGACTATGTTCAACAAGCCTCTTCCATAAAACAACCTAAAAAATAATTTTGAGTTTAATGAATTTGAGAAAAAATTGAAAGTTAAGAAGTTGTAATTCTGTTTGAGCTTTTCAGAAAATGTTCGTTTTATATATCTAACTTAATGCATTTATTTGTGTTTATATTAGCTGCTATTAAATTTTCTCTTAATACCATGCAATTTCATTATAAACCTAGAGCATTTTCTTCAGTGGCTAGTGGGCTTACCTGATTGAATCATAGTGTTGATGCAACCAATAACATTGATTTAAATATTTTATTTACTGTTTGTCTCTCTTTAATGGTGATGGACTAAGACGTTCATTCAAGCAGCTATCTTGTAAATGCATACTTTGAGTAAAAACGTGTACCTCATGTGAAAATGATATTCTGCAGAGGCCACAACCACACATAGATGAGTGTGATAATTATAGATTACCCATAGGTTTGTTCACACTCAACCTTAGGGCTAATAGATCCTGTCTCGTAGTAGTACATCAGGCAATCCAGAGTTGTGTATGAGACTATACTGCTTCCACGCTTGATGCTGTGTATGTGTAGACGTGACTACGGGTAACCCATATCCCCACTGATTGGGTTTTTACCCCATTGTTGACTCCAGTTTAGTGTGTACTATACTACTGTTATTCCTTCTAAGGCCCCTGTTTTCTGATTTCCTAATTCTCAGTTCAGTTTTCTGCCTGGTTTGAGCTGAGCTTCAAAGAGCAGTCTGAATATTTGGGAGGTGATACTTGGGTGAGGAAACTAATTTCTGATAGTCATTATCAATGAATACATGCTATTCATATTTAATCAACTGCCTGCCTCTCTTTATACTTCTCTTTCTGCTTCCCAGATCACTGATAGTAGAAGTACTCAGCATGCCTCTTAGATTACCATGAGAGGAGGAGAGAGAATGTGTATGTATGTATATGTGTGTGTGAGTATATATATTTATGTATACATATTTATGCATATATGTTGCTTATCAACGCACTCTGTGGATAATTTCTATAAATTTTGGATTTAGACAAAACTAAAATAGTCATAATTTTGTTGCTTTCTAGATGTGTAAACTTGAACAAATAAGTTTAGCTCTATATCCCAGGATTTCCATTTCTAAAACTGTGATGATGATAGCTATTCACAAACTTGTTTTAAAGTACCAAGAGAGAATATACATCAAACAATGGGATGCCTCATACCCTATAAAGGTTTGTAAAATTATTTACCAATTTAATGGACATATGTAATTTTCTCTCTGATTATTTTGCCATGTCATTGTCAATATGTATGATATATTTTATAATTTGATATTTCAAAAGATAACAAATATAATACAAACTTGGATGACTTCAATATTTTTTCCTAGTTTTAAGTCCCCTAAAAACAAGGTTTTTAAAAATGCCAGAATAAAAGAGCGATACAATGTATTTCTGAATTTATTTCAAATTTTTAAAGACATTTATTCTTTGGAGAACTTAATTTGTATAAGTAGCATTTATGATCTACTATCTTTACCTTCAAAACTGTCCAGAAAAAATAAAATGTGGTGTTACAAACCTCTTACCATTAAATTATGTAGTTGTCATTTGGACTGTAAAGTAACTTTCTGTTTTTTTCAAATCCAACTTGATTTACTGTTTTAATGCTTGATTTTCTTTTCTGTCAGATAAAAACTGCAGTAGACATTGATGAACGTACTTCCAAGATCTGGAAAAATTGAGGTGTGAGATTTTACTGTAGTTGCCTGCCAGGAAATAATCAGATATTTATGTATTTTAGACCTATCAAATGAATTTTCATTTCAAATGAAACTTTTCAACTCACTAGAGGTTAGAATTGACGTGTTAACAATTCTCCAAGAGTTGCTATAATTCTCCTTAGAAATTTTAGGCTGTGAGAAACTCAAATATTACCTTACCATGCATTTATATGAATATTTACCATAGATGCAGGAACTAGTATTCTGTGTAGGTGGAATCATAAGAGCTTTCTGAACTAAAAGACTGATACAATAATATTTAAGAAATTCACTGTAACATGGAATTGTATAACATTCTGGGTTTATCTAAAACTTTAACCTGAACTTCCTCAGATTATTAATGTTTCTGCCTTTTCCTTTAAAAAGCTTTTAGTAATTCTAAAACTATATAGAAAAACACATAAATTAGCAACTACGTTGTTATGAATTGCTTAAAAATTAGTTATAAGTTAAATGAATTTATGTTTATATAGTATTTCCATCCTCTAGAAAATATTTAATACTTTCAAATGTGAAGAAATTTTGTATTAAGCTGTTGGCAATATTAAAACCACTTAACATGTGTAAATGCATGTAGGCAGTGTTTTGTGAAATGATAAGCTCATTGAATTGTAGAAGTGGGTAGATTATTACACCCTTGGTTTTCAAGAAATGTACCCAAACTCTTGGTGGGATAAAAACACAGCCTAAGAGCTTCAAAAATGTTCAAGATAGTGACTAAGAACTCATGTTCTCAAGTTAAAAATCCTCCTACAAATATACTGAAGATAACAAGTAGAGTGGGTGAGAACTCACAATTGATATGAAAATTATATACATTTTATTAAGTAGTGATTTTCAGTATTATACACAATGACTACTTGTGCTACATCATGTGACTTTTAATACCATTTCACTTGTTTCTCTGTTAAAAATTACCGAAACTCTTAGACAATGTGCCCTAGTTTTTGGAGTAATCTTATGTGAACGTTTCTTCTGTTTTTGCATGCACTGAGGTCCCACCCATCATCTTTGGTGAAGCACATGTCAGTTTAGTTGGTCATATTTCTCTCTTAAAACAGAGGCCTGTCTTTACCTGTCTCAGCAGTCAATTATGTTCCTAGATATTTCTCATTTAAAACTTTCTTCAAAATGTTACTTGGCCCCACAAAGCAGACTCTCTCGTGGCTGTTCATTTCTCTGCTATGATCTGATGCTCTATGTTTGCCATTGATATTACTGCTGTGCTACTATTTCGCACTCACTTTCTCACTGCTATAGAGGGAATAATATCATAAACTCTCCTTCTAGAAGGGAAGTGTAAGTTCCTAGATGAAATGTAACTTGAAAAAGGATTTAACAATATTGCTTTTGTAGAATTATTAAGCACTCCCTCGGCAGAAGCCACTCAGAGACGTTCATATTTAATAATGTTTTGCCACATGGTCTCTGCAAGGTCTCACCGAGACCTTGAGTAGAAACAGGCAAGATTATGCCATGAAGGGCAGGGCTGCACGGAATTCATTCAGAAAATAATTTGGGAGATGCAGTGCAGGTGAGAAAACAGTACTGTACCTGCGATGACCCTGAGATTTCTATGTTGGCTGAACCTTTGGAGCCGAAGAAAGGAATAATTACAGAGTTTAGGACCAGTGTTTACCATAGAGTCGGCATATTGTAGTCTCAAAGGGAATTACCTGTTTTTCGTTTTTGTTTATTTCTAGAGTTAGAAAACAATTCCAACATTTTATTTTCATATTTTACTGTGAAAATACATAAAACCACATAAAATAAATACTGTCTTAATAAGTTATTATACGATGAACAAGGTAACACACCTTTATAACTACCACCTAGGGGAAGAAGTTGAACTTCACCACTAAACATCTTCCATGTGCCCAGTGGCAACGTGATCACCTCCCTTTCTGCAAAACTAACCAATCTCCTGATTTTCACAGAATCATTTTCTTGCTTTTATAATTCAAGTGTTCATTTCTAGGTAGCAGTGTTTAGTTGTGCACATTTTTAAAATATACTTTTAAGTTTATGGCAAAGATCAATTTCTTCATTACTTCATTCCAGAGCTACCAAATTCAAATTCAGCATTATATAATCTTACACTTAACAGCTTCTGCATAATATTTGTATATTCTTTCTTCTATAATAAAAGTCTAGTCTCAATAAAATAAGAGACAACAAAATCAGAATATCTAATTTTTTCATATATAAAAATATTAAAAAGTATATATAAAAATATAATCAATGTAACATTTTAAATTTTGTTCATATACTGCCCTCATTTTCCTCTAATTTTTATTATATATCTATATTCTGAGCCTATAGGCATTATATACAATGCACTTTCCTTTGTATCCTTTATCTAGTTTGGGTTCTATAAGTAGATATATGTACAGTGCACACTGCCTATTCTCATATTGATCTCTGCTGCTTATTTTGGTTGTTTAAAGCTTATTATCTAGGAGATACTTCACAGAGGACTAATGGAAATAATTCTTGCATTCTTGGGTGTTTGTGATCATAGATCTGTGCCCTTTATACTTGAAAGTCAGTTTTACTCTGTAAAATCTTTGACTCATATTTTCTTTTTTTTTCACAGTTTAAATATTCTTAAGTATTTAAATATATCATTTTTTTCTGGCATAATATGTTACTGTTGAAAAGTCTTATGTTAATCTAATTCTCTTTTCATTGTAAATCAGTTGCTGTTTTTTATCTGCTACATGCCCAAAGGGTATTATTTTTTCATTGAAATGCAGTTATTTTATTAGAATATATCTGAGTGTTGTCTATATTTTCTTTAATCTTTCCATGTAGTTTGAAACCTTTTTCTTTTTCAGGAAAGTTTTCTTTAATTATAATAATGTTTAATTATATAATGTCATATAATGTTTGTTCATAAAAAACATTAATTTTATAATGTTTGTTCATTTTCTTTCTTTTGCTTCTGTTCCAGGGAGTCTTTTAATTCAAATATTGAATCTTCTTTGCATAGTTTCAATATTTGCCTATTTCTCTCAAATCATTTTTATCTCTTTCTTAATTTCCTTTTTACTTGATTTTTTTCAACTAATTATCTTAAGTAATTATTGTATGTATCCTTTGTCATGTTCTTTTTGGTTTAATATTCATTTCTGAAAGTTTTCACTTTGTGATTCTTTTTTGAATTTGATGACCTCATTACTGAGTATTCTAATTGGTATTTTGTATCTTCATAGCTTAGGTTATTTTCTCAAAATGTTTTAGCTCATTTTGAAATAGTAATACATTGCAGATTGGATCTCACTTTGACAATGTTTTCATTATTTGCTTTTATTATTTTAGAAACTTTCATTCACTTTAAGAATATTTTTCCATTTCTTTTAAATAACTTTGTATTGGAGTTGATTGCTTATTTTCACAAACTATTAGTCTTTATGGATGTTTAGAAAGAGACATAATTCAGGGTAGCTTTCTTCAATTCACAGTGATCTGTCTCTTTTCTCTTGTTTTTTTTTTGTTTGTTTGTTTGTTTGTTTATTGTTCTGGTATATATCCGCTTGCATGCTAAGATATCTTAGGTCTCTGTTTCCTTCTCCTACTATTGTCTAGTCTTCTCTGTCTTTAATGTCTATTTTCCCTATCCTACTCAATTTGTATTAAATTTCTTACAATTTCTCCCCAATATATAGCCCTGTTTGGGAAGACAACTGAGGCAGCTCAATATTGTGAGTTTATAGGGATGCACTGTTCTGAAGATATTTTTGTTCATCTCTTTTAATCCCACATTATACGAGCAGATAAAATCCTTCGGAGCTTACTATTTGTCTTAGTCCATTTTGTACTATAACAGAATACTTAAGACTGGGTAATTTATAAAGAAGAGAAATTTATTATCTTATAGTCTGGAGGCTGGAAAGTCAAGATCAAGACACTAGTAGGTTCAGAAGATGAAAGAGCAAAAAGGGATGCAATTCTTCATCAAGCACTTTTATAATGGCATTAATCTATGTAGTAGAGTGAAGACCTCATAACCTAAACATCTCTCAAAATGTTACATCTCCAAACACTGTTGCATTGGAGATTAAGTTTACAACACGTGAATTTTGGAGAGGACACATTCAATCATGCTGCTGTTCTCAAGTTGATTTACTATGCTTTCTAGGGAATACTTCACATCTATTTAAGAATTATCTTGTCTTCAGGCCCATACAATGCCATATTATTTCCCTTGGTTGTCAATTGAACAGATGTGTGTGACACATTGTTCTTGGTTCTTGTGAATAATTTTAGAGTTGCTGTTGTTGGTATATGTGAGTATGTATTCATGGGGATACCATGTCACTAAATTTTGTTGTGCATGCCATTCATGGGTTTTAAATTTTATTATCTAGTTGATCTGCCTGTTATTAGATGGGCATTCAGAGAAATCTAAAAACTATTTCAACACTACTATTATTTTTTCCAGAATTCCATTTGTAATATGGAATAATCCCATTCTGATTGTTTAGATATATGCCAATGTATTTTTAACTTTAAATGCATATTCCAAACAAATTTTCTGATATCAAATAGGCTGAAGTTAAAAACCCTAATGGGTAGTTTATATACTAACAACTTTATTGCTCTCTAGAGTGGATTTAAATTATTTGTATTTTTAAAATAAGCATTTTGTTTTTTTTCTAAATTCTACATTTTTCTACAATTTTTTAAGCTGGTGATAACTACTTCATCCACTTAGCCATAATCCATTCTAAATACATTCCATTTGTTTGGCTTTAGTAAAGACAAATTTTAATTAAAAACTAAAACAACATGCCCAGCAATGATAAATGAATGACCATTTCTTAATGTACACCTTAAGGAAGAGAGCTCTTTAAGATAGTAAGTGTCATATTAACCGTAAACTGTGAAATAAAAAAAGTGACAAATATATGAATAGGTGATTTCTAAATAATGTAACATGCAATTTAATATTATCATCCATTGTATCCTTAATTTATTATTATACTATGCTTTTAGTAAATATTTATTGGGTTATGAATAGTGCCGGGCATAGAGTATTAAATGGTCAATAGTAGGGAAAACGATTCTGTTTACAATTGAGTGGGAGATACAGACCAGTAAACTTAAACATAGATATGAGTGGTATCATGAGATGCAAATAAATAACAGGGAGTATTGAAGACACAAAGGAGAGGGACCTAATCCAGATTTGCCTCCATAGAAAATGAAGATTTCTCAAAATAAGTCTCATCTAGAATGGGATATAGTCAGTAACAGGAATTGGCCAGGATGCTAGTGACCTCTTTATCACCAAGAAAACAGCATTAAAAATCCCTAGCCATGATATAACCTACAGTGTACCCACAAACAAAAAAAAATTAAAATTAAAAAACTCTAGATGTAAGAATGAGAAAAATATTGTAGGAGATTGTGAGAAGGTTGTTATGAGTAGAGTCCAACAGTGAGTGCATGTGAGTGACTGCTAAGTGTGGATGCAAAGAAAGTGACAAGACGTAAGGTAGAGGCCTAACAAGGGTGAAGACGGGTCCAGAACCTTGCAAAACATGCTGAGATATTTGGGCTTTTACCTTAAGAGGATTTGAGACATATGCGAAGGTTTAACACTGCCAAATGTCATGCTCATATTTGTGTTTCAAGAGAGAGAAGTTTTGCTGCTGGATGAAGAATGAATTAGCACATAGATAAGACCCAAAGCAGGAAAGCCACTTAGAACGCTGTTTTTGTAATGGAAGGGAGATTTAATGACAATCAGGATTAGATAGTTGCAGTGGTGAAGGAAGAGTGGATTTATTATACAGTATTTAGGAATTGTTTTAACCTCATATTTTTACTGAAGTAAATGGAGATAAAATTACAGGACGTGTGTATCACTTGGGTTTAATTAGTGAAAGTGAGGTTCTGAAAAGAAACGTCAGTTTTCTGACAGGAGCATCTATATAGACTTGGTGTTATTTACTGAGAAACAGGATTAGAAATCAGAGGTTTGGGAGCAAGATAATGTTTTATATTGGAAAATGATAAATCTGACTATTTTATGGGCTTCCCAAATTACCTTTCAATAGCTGTTCAGATATTTCAGTTGAAGGAGAGACTTTGAAGCATAGAAGAAAAATCTGAGATAAGGATGTAAACTTGGAGTCAGTCATCTAAAAAATAAAAATTAAAACCAGAATAATGTATGAGTTTACTCAGGTATGTATACAAATTGAGAAGAGAAACAGAGCCCATGACCAAAGCTGAGGCATGTCAATAATTAAGATACGAGTAGAAAAACCACAGAAGCTACATCGAGAGACACACAAAGCAAAGGATAAAAAACAGAAGTGTAGCTGAGAGGAGTGCACTTAAGAGACATCAACAATAAACAATGTCTCCTCGAGATTATGTAAGATGGGGACCAAAAGATCACAGTTTGTATTCACCTTTAATGATGTCCTATAACAATGGCAAAAAGCAATTTCTTTAGAGGGAAACACAGAAGTCACTTGTTCAGTGACTGAAATTGAGTTGACTTAAGGAAATGGAGAAAATGAGTATAAGTTAAATCTTTAAAGGAAGTTGGCATCAAAGGAAGGAAGAGAGAAGAAATGAGGATGATGTAAGATGAAAGTTTTCTGTTTTCTTTTAAGGTAGAAAAGGCTAGAATAATTTTAAACGCTGATCAAAGAAGACAGTAAAAGCAGAAGTTTGAAGATGCAAGAGATGAGGAAGGAGATACTGAATCCCCCAAAACTTCAAGCTTGAGTAACAACCACATGTGTAGGAGTAATTTCACATTTATTTTCAGAAAGAAAAAGAAAGTACCAAAAATGTAGGAGAAATTGTATGTAAACATGAAGATTACGAGTCCTAAATTTGATGGAGTGCTTCTCTTCTGCCTTCTATTGTCTCTGTGAGGTAAAAATTTAAATCATCTCTTGAAAGGATGATGTATTTTAGCAAGATTAGATATTAGAGGAGTGCAGAGAAATTTAAAAGTGTACTAAGGTATCTAAGAAGGGTTTATACATAGCATAAGAATTTAACAGATACTGCAGAGCATGGCTTATGAGTAGAGTTGAGCATAAGCAAACAATTATTGCATGAATTCAAAGAAATGCTTGCCAACAATTTTTTTTTTTAACATCAGAGCACAAGTAAAAATTGGTAACATTTTCTGACATCTGTTACATACTTACAAGGCTTCTTGAAGCCAGAGGTAGCTGGCCTATGATACCTAGAAACTGGTATTGGCCAGTTTCTATGTCCTGGGCTAGGGCTAAGGGGATTAATATCTAGTCCCACCTGGAACTCACATGTTGGTACATAGACACACAGGTGAGAAGCTATGACTACTCTCTGCTCTCCTGATATCACTAAAAAAATTCAAAGGAGTGAAAATATTTCCAAAAGAGTGGCCTCATGGAATAGAAGAAAAAATAGTGCAAAGGCTTGAAGGTCAAAGTAAAAGTGTAATGGGAGAAATTGAGAATGGGCAACAAGGATAGGTGATGGAGGTCACACTTGATTAACTGAATAATAATATGTCAGCAGAATGTTTGTATTCATTATTTGAGAGAACAGTGAGGGCAATATCCTTGGATTAGCCATGGGAGGGTGTGACTGATGTGAAACGGATTTCCTTAACATTCGACTCCATTGGAAAGTAGAATGTTGAGAAAATGAGAAATGCATTGATTTCGTGGGCACTCTAAATGCATGTTGGCATTAGCCAAGATGACAGAAATAGGTTTGAAAAATCTCTCAGGCAATAACATCTTTAGTATGAGGAAAAGTTTCTAAGAGAAGGAGAAATGCAACAAGGGTATAGAAGATAACATCAAAAATTGTCATTAGACTTTGCAATACAATGATTTTTATATGAATAGGAATTAATGTCCAGGAAGTAGCAGTGTGACCTGAGGATATTAACCCTACCTTCACACTATTAACCTGCTAGCATGTGATAGAATTAATATCTGCCTCTTTAAGAAGCATATCCCTTACTGAAACTGTAATTAAATTATTAGTTGACTCTATGCTTATTATATAACATGTAAATAACAGAAGATATTAAAATTATTAAAAACAAGAAAACATTTTTTAAAAACATGGCAAGTTTGGTAGGAGGGTCTTCTCACTGCCATGGTACTTTTGCGTTATCCTGTCCATGAGTGGACAACTCTATGCAATGGGAGACATTACTTGCAAATATTAGGAAAGCCCAAATGCTTCTATTTTTTAGGTGTCTCTTTACTCCTCCTAGTAGTTAATTATGTTTTCTAGTTAATAATTATGTATAAAAATTTTTCCCGTTCAAATTACTAATGTAATTCCTGTCTCCTCTCTGGACCCCCAACTGATACACCCATTGATTTCTGGCTTTGACAATATTTTATACATTCTGCAGCACACTTATATTTGTTCACATCATATCTAAAACCAGAGAGCCAATAATTAATGGTGTGTTTGTCAATTTTGTGATGAATTGAGCAATCTGTGGCATCTTAGATTTCATTAAATTTTTTTATCCTTTACTGTTTGTGTTAGACTCCAATTTTTAGAGACTAAGGAAGAATAATCATTTAATTATGTCCAGCTATGCAGAAAGAATATCCTGTTCTTGGGTGTAGACATATGTATTTTAAGCCTGATTTTAAAAATGACCTGCTGCAGGACTTCGGGTTAGTTTGGAAACGGAAATTTCTAATTGAATTCTCCACATACATGTCTCTTTGTCCCTTTGGGGATGTAATTAACTTTCTCTCTTTCTCACTCTCTAGTTCTCTTCTTTTCTTTAGTTTGATCCAACAGACACAGATTATTAAGATTAGTAGATATCTTAATTCTTGAAAGTGTATTGCCATTTTCCTCCTAACAAGGCCATTTTCCTAAGCTGATTAGAAGTAGAATTAGTAAAAGACCATGACCTTTCTCTCCTCCGTCTTTTCAGGAATAATAATTCTATGTGCTAAATATTACATATCACATTTAAATGACCAGTACCATTTGATATTGTTAAGCAGATATTTTATAGCCCATTTCCCAATTATTACATGCACAGTATACCATTAGTATCTTCACAATGCAATATGTAACCATTTGTGAATTAATTACTTTCACTGCAGTGAGATTAGTGCATGATTAGCAAATGTCTACTAAGAAAGGAACTGATTTGAAAGCATAAAATCTAACCAATTTAGATAGCTTCCCTAATGAATTCAAGTTTGAATCAATTTGTATTCAGTCTTTTGAATGTGTTGTAATTTTGACCAAAAACTGAGACAAGATTATTTCTATAAATCTAATATCTTCTTTCTGAAGCACTCTGTGATACAAAGTCTACTGTACCATGAAACAGGTCTGTTGTACTTTTTCTTTCAACTCTCATGACATGCCTAATAAACTCCTGCTTCATTATACAAAAAGGTATTCATTTATGAGACTGAGCATTATAGGAAAATGGGTTTCCATATTGTTATTTCACCTGATAGACTATTAGGAAATCTGCAAGTGTATAATTGCCAAGAGTAATCTTGTTATTACCAATTGTACATGACCTGGAAATAGGTTCAAAATTGCTAAACGCACAATCAAAGATAATTTTTACATGACTCACAGCTTTAAGAAATTTATGTAATTTCACTGGCTTCATCTTATCAATTCTAGTAACAATATACATGTTTGGGCAGTGACAAGTGGTAATGTTTAATAAACTGAGATTATTTTATTAACCATTTACTGATATGAGGAATCTCTGTGGGATCCAGAATGAAAAGGCTTGGCCAGGCTCAGATACTGTGGCTCTGAAAATGCCATGCCCATCAACAAGCAATGATGTCCCTAGCCTCTTTATTTTTATGGTTGTCATTGAACTAATTAAACTGAGATGTTTGAACAAAAACTAAAGGCAGTTAATATGCTTATTTTGCAGGAGGGCCATTCAAGTGTAGATATCTGTAAATAATGTAGACAGCCAATGAAATTTACACTTATTGGATAGGTTCTAATAGCAAGGACCATAGGAAAAAAATAAGGTAGTAAGTGTGGGGATTGAAAACAAATACATGTGACACATTCTTCTGTGTATTGACAAACATATTACTTTACAAGGCCAACTGCCAGTTACAAAAGTTTCCTAGGCATGTGTGGCACAAAAGTTTCCTAGGCATGTGTGGCAATAGTGTGAAGAAGAATTACTATAAATCTGATCTTGTGTATTCCCATTTAAAAGATGTTGCTTTCTGGCCGGGTGCGGTGGCTCACACCTGTAATCCCAGCACTTTGGGAGGCCGAGGCGGGCGGATCACAGGTCAAGAATTGAGACCATCCTGGCTAATGCGGTGAAACCCCGTCTCTACTAGAAAAAAAAAAAAATAGCCAGGCGTGGTGGTGGGCGCCTGTAGTCCCAGCTACTCTGGAGGCTGAGGCAGGAGAATGGCGTGAACCCGGAAGGCGGAGCTTGCAGTGAGCAGAGATCGCGCCACTGCACTCCAGCCTGGGGGACAGAGGGAGACTCCGTCTCAAAAAAAAAAAAAAAAAAAAGTTGTTGCTTTCCCAGACAAATCACTTTTAAGTAAATCCTTTGATTTGTTTTTCAACACTGAAAAAAATTTAGTTGGCCTAAAGCCATTAGCAGATTATCATCTGGGAAGTAAGTATTTCTAGTCAACAAACTGTATCACAGTTGTGAGAAAATTTACAAGTTATAAGACAGGTCCTGTGATGATTTTATTATGTCACCCCAAATTTTAATACATGCCTATTAATTGACACCTGCTCTATAAACTCATGTTCCCCATCATGTTATTAGACACCTGAAGGCTCAGCACACCTAGATTCTTAGTCAAAAAGAAAGAGGCCCAGGGGTTTCCTGGTGGCTTACTCACACAAAGAATCAGATCTCAAGTCAGCTTGCCACTTCCATTCCTAGTGTCTGGGTTTGCAGTGAACTCTAGAGGTGAACATTAAAATTAAGGATCAGCCTTTCTGTGAAACTCACCTTCCAGGGCCATCCGGACTATTCAGCAACTTTATCTAAGATCTTAGATACTCACTTCCCAGCTTTCAGTCCAAGGTTTGCATATACAATTTTTCCAATTTATCTCCAGAGATCTATAACTGTTCTAGATTCTACCTGAGGAGGGAATAGAGGGAAAGTCCACTTCTGGTATTACAGAAACACACTTAGACCTATTGGGTCTGTGAGTGTTTGAACCAAGAAAGTGCATTCTTTTTCTCTGCCTGAGTTTGAACCATAATATAAATCATATTCTTCCATCCAACAAAGTATTGGTATTAGTATATTGCTATTAGTATATAGCTATATAGTATATAACTTTTATAATATATATATAGTATATAGCAGACTATATTAGTATATAGTATATAGTATACTATATGATATATTACATATACTATATATCATATAGTATATAATGTATACTACATATATCATATACTATATACACTATATACATCATATAGTATATGATATATCATATACTATATATATCATACAGTATATGGTATATAGTATATATGATATATCATATACTATATATCATATAGTATATGGTATATAGTATATATGATATTTTGTATACTATATGATATATAGCAAATTCAGGACTTAGGACAATCCACAAAAAAAGAGAAGAATAGTATACTGTATATCATATATCATATATGAGAAGAGAAGAATAATATACTATATATCATATATATCATATATGGTATATGATATATAGTATACTATATATGATATATATACTATATATACTATATATACTATCATATATATACTATCATATATAGTATATTATATATGATATATACACTATATATGACATATATACTACATATGATATATACAATATATAGTATATATATAATGTATATACTATATCATATATACTATACTATATATAGTATATATACACTATAGTATAGTATATATAGTATAGTATTTATAATATGTATGTACACTATATATAGTATATAGTATATATAGTGTATATATAGTATATATAGTATATATAGTATAGTATAGTATATATAGTATATATAGTGTATATTTATACTATATATATACTATATCATATATAGTATACAACATATATACTATATATACTATATATAGTGCATATATACTATATATACTATATATAGTGCATATATACTATATATACTATATATAGTGCATATATACTATATATACTATATATAGTGCATATATACTATATATATACTATATATACTATATATAGTGCATATATACTATATATATACTATATATACTATATATAGTGCATATATACTATATATATACTATATATACTATATATAGTGCATATATACTATATATATACTATATATAGTGCATATATACTATGTATAGTGCATATATACTATATATACTATATATATACTATGTATAGTGCATATATACTATATATACTATATATATACTATATATAGTGCATATATACTATATATATACTATATATAGTGCATATATACTATATATACTATATATAGTGCATATATACTATATATACTATATATAGTGCATATATACTATATATACTATATATAGTGCATATATACTATATATACTATATATAGTGCATATATACTATATATACTATATATAGTGCATATATACTATATATATACTATATATAGTGCATATATACTATATATATACTATATATAGTGCATATATACTATATATATACTATATATAGTGCATATATACTATATATATACTATATATAGTGCATATATACTATATATATACTATATATAGTGCATATATACTATATATATACTATATATAGTGCATATATACTATATATATACTATATATAGTGCATATATACTATATATATACTATATATAGTGCATATATACTATATATACTATATATAGTATACAGCATGTATACTATATATACTATATATAGTATACAGCATGTATACTATATATACTATATATAGTATACAGCTGTATACTATATATATACCATATATAGTATACAGCATATATACTATATATAGTATATATAGTATATATAGTATATATACTATATACTATATATCATATATAGTATATAGTATATATAGTATATAGTATAGTATATAGTATATAGTATAGTCTATATTGTATACTATATACTATATATACTATAGGAGAAAAAAAAGCCTTCCTTGTAGGTGTCTTGTCAAACCCTCCTGATGTCTAAGATCATAAATTCTCTATCCTCATTAGTTAGGATTGCTGTAATAGATTAGCTTGAGAAATACAGATGAGGGGTGGAAAGAAATTGAAGGCTGAAATTGTTAGGTATTTCATCAATTTGTCTTTTAGAAATACAAGCTCGTGACAGTGTGACATTCAGGTTGATAAGGGGAAGCTGGGATCAGAAGACACAGAGACATATTTAAGAATAGTAATTTAGAGAGGGACAGGGTGATTGAGTCCACTGTGTGCAGGAATGTGAGCCATGTTTCTCTGACTTCACCAGAAATTTAGAAGAGTATCACATTAATATTATAAATTAATATTTCATTATTTATTTCCTCCTTCCACTCTTAGGGAACTTGAGGACTGTAGGAATCTTCACAAAGCGTATTTGTCACAAGACAAACAGGTTTCCCTCAGTGTGACTAAACTTAAACAGGTTTCTTCCTGAGCTGCTTCTCTTGTTACCTCTTTACAGGATCCAAATGATCTAACCAAAGAAGTCCCTCCCCTTCATTTTCTTAGAGAATTTACTTCAGAACCCAATAATTATAAATTCTTTCTTTGCCTCTTTGGGATATAAATATCTTTAAAAGTCTCTTGTTCATTTAAGAACCCAAGACTGTCTTTCTCAAGGACCTGGGAGCCATCCCTTTGAAGTGTAAGGAAGATAGCATCTGTATCTCCCAGTCTCTGTAGGAGGGTAGGAGACTAACTTTGGTATGCACCTTGATCCAAGTTGTAATACTACCTCCTAACTTGAAGATTGAAAAATAAATCTAATTTTCTTTTTGTTAAGGCTAAATAGCAAATGCATATGACCTATGGGCTCTCTCACTCCAGCTCTTAAAAACTCTCTCACCCATTGTTACAATGGAGTCAAGCTCAGACTGATTTTTGGCTTCTCTCCTTTATTGCAATAGCCTTCAATAAAATCTTTCTTGATTGCTTAACTTTTTTTCTGGTTAAACTTTTGCTTCGACAATAGGGTTCTCAATTTCCACAAAATTAAATTATCTCATTAAAAAAACTAATATATTTAAGGTTTAGAAAGTTTTCATTCACTCACATAATTCTTTTTAATATTCACTTTTTTTCTCAGCTTACCCTGATGTTCTAGTGTCAGGTATTCACTAAATATTTCATTTTGTCAGTGATAATAGTGATATTTTCTATTTAGTCTGGTACATTGATTCCTATTAGATTAATTTGATGTAGGTTTTCTTCTTTCTAAATTCATGTTACTGTTTTAGTGAATTTTTTTAAAAAAAGAAGGAATGTTTTCATTCAAATAATTTGCTAATAATTTGCATTGTGTCAATGTCAATTTTCTATTATTGTTATAAATTGGTAAGAAAATTAGCTGTCATAAGTGATAAAAATCAATTCAGTGTCAGTTGAGGCTATGATTTTCAACTGTTGGGAAATTAACAAGCAATCTAAGTGGTATAATAAGAAAGGTCAGCTTTAGCAACACAAGTTCTAGGTGGAGGATGAATGAAAATATGAATTGGACAACAGTTTAAAGAAAATGCTAAGACTATATAGTTATTCTACATTTATTTCTTTTCTTTCCATATAGGCTTACGTTGTAAAATTACTAGAAAAAAAAGTAATTCATCACACTGGCACCATAATATTATATCTACAAAGATCATGAGTAGACTGAAATGCATCTACCTATTACCCATGGGTTTATTAGTAAAAAGCACTCAATAACTGTGCCTTATAAAGAACATTTAGGGCCAGGCTCAGTGACCCATGTCTGTAATTCCTGCGCTTTGGGAGGCCAAAGTGGGTGGATCTCCTGAAGTCAGGATTTTGAGACCAGCCTGACCGATATGGTGAAGCCCTGTCTGTACTAAAAATACAAAAATTAGCCTGGCATGGTGGTGTGTGCCTGTAATTCCAGCTACTCAGGAGGCTGAGACAGAATAATTTCTTGAACCCGGGAGGCAGAGGTTGCAGTGATCCGAGATCGCACCACTGCACTACAGCCTGGGAGACAGAGCGAGATTCCCTCTCCAAAACAAACAAACAAACAAATAACATTCAGCCCTCAGGGACATACACCAGGATGTTATTGATTCACCAATATTTTCTTTTCATTCCTTTTTTATTTCCTTTCACCTAACATTTGATCTGCATTTCAATAACCTGAAATATCTGCACCATCTCTAGACTCTCCAGCAAAAGATAAATTAGTTCACATCTAAAGAGACTTTGCATGCCTACAAACTCAGAAGAGATTAGTGCCCTTTTAGTAATTCTAAGAGAAGTTACTACAGTTTGTAGCAAGGTGAAATAAATGGGTTCTGATAGTAATATATGTGGCATTCTTATCTAATAAATTTAGTTTCAGATGTCATCCTAAGTGGATTAAAGGCTTGTGCAAATTTAAGAATTACAACTTGATACATGCCTGTCTTGTTAACACTTAACATTTTTTTTTTACTATTTTCCAAAGGTACGCAACGTGAAATTGATATAGATGAGTGTGCTTCACATCCCTGCAAAAATGGAGCCACCTGCATTGACCAGCCTGGTAATTACTTCTGCCAGTGTGTGCCTCCATTTAAAGGTAAGGAACACCAAGGGAGAAGGAAAAGCAAACATAATTAACTTTAAAAAGCACTTCTGTCTCTTGTCTGAACTCATTTCAGTCTTCCAACAACATTATTAGTCCTTCATTTTCTTAAAGTCAGCTTCTAAAGTGACCAACCAATTATTCCTTAGGCAGAAACTAGAGTGAAATTAGTTTTGTTTACATACACACTAAAATAGTTGAGTTTCTTATTTTTCTATTTGAAAGGTCACCAGTGAAACCAAAAGATACAATAAAAAAGTAAGTAAGGAATATATTACCAGCCTAACATGTTATATTTGAAATATTCTTCTGTATTATTTAATTTCTTATGAAATTACCAAGATTTTTTTCTTTCTAAACTAATAAACTGTTTAATTTTTCAGTGTTCAACTTGGATGGTAATTCTTCAACTTCAGTTCAGGAATTGTATTTTTTCTCCATAAACTAAACAAATCCTTTCTTTGCCTTATAAATATGTTAATATATTATTGCAACTAGTATATAGATACTAATTCATTGAATACTTCCTTGAACTTTAGTATCTCTTTCTAAGCTAAGAAATTTGAAACTGTTCAACTAAATAAAATTAATTTAGATTTTTTAAATGTTATACCTATTTACCTTAAAAAAGTATCTTATAATTACTTATGAAAAATGTAAGATTGTATGCCCCACTTCAAATATTTTACATCCATTTAAACACATTGTTATAACTTTCTTACTGTTAAATGACAATAGGAATATATCTAGCTCATTTAGTTGAATGTAATTTAAATGAGAAATGTTATTTAAATACCACAATGTCTGCCAAAAATTAATAACTGTTTAATTATAATTTCCAACAATGTTCGAACATATATGTAATATTTACATAATTGACTGTTTTATCATGCTTGGGTAGGTGGGATATCAATTCATACTTATTTAATTATACATCTTTAAAGATACAGAGGGAATGGCCTAAGTAATCTCAGTAAAAATATTAGACTTCATTTTTTATTTTTTGAGAGAGGATCTCACTCTGTCAACAAGGTTGGGTTGCAGTGGTGCTATCATAGCTCACTGCAGCCTCTGCGTCCTGGGCTTAAGTGATCCTCCCCTTAGTCCCCTGAGTAGATAGGACTACAGGTGCATGCCAGCATATCAGGGTAGTTTTTGTATTTTTGTAGAGACAGGGTTTCACCATGTTGCCCAGGCTGGTAGACTTCATTTAAAAAATAGCTGTTTTTCTAATGCCCAGATTTTGGTTTTTCATACATTCTTGAATTAAAAAAATCAAATCTCCTTAGAGATCTAGCTAATTTTAGGACTAAAGCATGGAATATAGCATGAATAATATTGTAATGCCAGAAAATGTGGAAGTACTTAAACACAAAAGTATGAGATTAAGTGAAAGTGAGCCAATGGAAGGAGCTCCCAATAATCAAAGCTAGAATGATTTGAGCACCAAAATAAAGGAGTATTGGCTGGTACCCAAAATATAAATATGTAACAGTCCATACTAATGGAAATGTATGATTGAATAAATAAATGAGAAGTAATAGACACATCTTTTTGTACAATAATCCCAAATAATTTATGTAGGTACTTTGAACTTAACGAAGTGAAACAAAACTCCCCATCCCTTAAATTTGGACAGCAGATAGTGACTGGCTTTCAAAGAGTATGGCATGTAAAAAGGGGGTCATGGAGGGAAGAGTAGCTTTACAGTGGAGAAATCTGACAATTGCTACCTCAGCTACAGGATCAAGGTTAACATCAACATACATAGCCGTGTTAATAACCTAAACTTTTGATATGAAGTGATGAGAATGGCACTTTTTGTCTCTTATCTTCCTTTCAAAAGTACACTTTCCGAGTCTAGTCATCAAAAAATTATCAGACAAATCCCAATTGACAGACATTCTAAAAAATACTTGACTAGAATTTCTCAAATCTGTTAAGGTCATCAAAAGCAAGAAAAGCCTGAGAAACTTTCAAAGCCAAGAGAAGCCTAAGGAAATACTACTTCTAAAAGTAATATGGTATCTTGGAAGAGATCTTGGAACAGAAAAAAAGACATTAGCTTAAAACTAAGGAAATACAAATAAAGTACAGACATTACTTAATAACATCAATATTGGTTCATGTGTTGTGACAAATGTACCATAGTAGCATAGGATATTAATACAGGGGAAACTTGTTATGGAGTATACAGGACCTCTCTGTACTATCCTTGCAACTATTCTGTAAATCTAAAACTACTCTAAAATAAAAGTTTAATTTACAAATAAACAATTGCAAATAATTTCTGATTCAAAATATTTTACATTAGGCTGGACATAGTGGCTCACACCTGTAGCCCCTGCACATTGAGAGGTTGAGGCAAAAGGATTGCTTGAAGCCAGAAGTTCTAGACCAGCCTGGCCAACATAGCAAATCCCTGTCTCTAAAAAATAAAAAGGAAAAATGAGCCAGTTGTGGTGGGATGCTTGTGGTCCCAGCTACTCAGGAGGCTGACTCAGGAGGATTGGTTGACCCCATAAGGTTGAGGCTTCTGTGAATTATTATTGTGCCACTGCAGCCCAGCCTGGGCGACAAAGTGAAACCCCATCTATACAATAAACAAATAAAACACAGTAACAACAGAAAACCTAAAACCAAAACCAAACCAAAATATTTTCCATTAAAACAAAACAGAATTTGTAAAGCATGAATAGAAATGTTAGGTAATCATAAATATTTTAACCTTCATATACTAAATGCTAAATATTTTAATCTATGAATTATAATGAAAAGGATTCTTCAGTTAATGGTAGTGCCTTAGCTTTATATGGTACATTAACATGTTCAATGGAACTGTACATACATAAAAAAGCAAAAACAAGGTTAAATTATTTTAAAATGCATGTACCTAATAATGTATAATATTTTTCTGGTAATCACATCACATAAATTTATACTGTAGACACCCTATCCTAGACATAAATACTTTCTAATTCAGTTTATATTCTTATACATCTTTCAGCTGGAAACATGTCTCGTATATCAGAAGATGGCTACGTGTTTATCTTTTTCTTTTGCTCCTAGGCACAGGCTTAATTATCTTGTATATAGATGAGACCATGTGAATGAATTCTGACCAACAGAAAATCAATAGTAGTTTTTATCTTGCAATGTGGTTCATAAAAATATCTCACAGTTTTTAACTTTTTCATTTCTTCTACATTCTTCTTGGAGTTGCCTGAAAAACTAGAGAAAAGCCAGAAGATGGAAGAGCATAGGTCCCTAATTCTTACATAAAAAGATGTTCACGGACCAGGAATACCCCTATTATACTGAGAGATAAAAAAACAAATTAATTTATGAGTTGTTATTGTGCTAAACCACTAAGGCTAAGGTACTTTGTTCTTTACAGCAACCAGCATTGTTAAGAATTTTTTTTTTTTTTAGTTTACATTGTTAATAAGGATAATTTATTTTTATTTTTATTTTTATTTTTATTTATTATTATTATACTTTAGGTATATCTCCCAGTGCTATCCCTCCCCCCCTCCCCCCACCCCACAACAGTCCCCAAAGTGTGATGTTCCCCTTCCTGTGTCCATGTGTTCTCATTGTTCACTTCCCACCTATGAGTGAGAATATGTGGTGTTTGGTTTTTTGTTCTTGCGATAGTTTACTGAGAATGATGATTTCCAATTTCATCCATGTCCCTACAAAGGACATGAACTCATCATTTTTTATGGCTGCATAGTATTCCATGGTGTATATGTGCCACATTTTCTTAATCCAGTCTATCATTGTTGGATATTTGGGTTGGTTCCAAGTCTTTGCTATTGTGAATAATGACACAATAAACATACGTGGCGATTCCTCAGGGATCTAGAACTAGAAATACCATTTGACCCAGCCATCCCATTACTGGGTATATACCCAAATGACTGTAAATCACGCTGCTATAAAGACACAGCATTGTTAAGAATTAACCTTTCAATGCTAATAGGAAAGACTTTCCTTGAATACCTCACTAGAATTGATTTTTTTATTGTTATAAATAAATACAATTTTTGAAAAAAGTGTACATATAATCCATTTATGAATTCAGTTTCTATGCAAAAAGCACAAATAATTTCTATTTGTAAAACTTAGTAACTCTTTGTTTTCTGATTAAATTTGCTCTGAGCCTGTTAGTGATTTCACAGTCTTTTTCCCAAAGAAAGAAAAATAATACACATAAACAATGTAACTCCAGAATGACACATTAAAATCACAAGATTAAGTTGGTAAATTTTTAGTTGATTCACTAATTTGATAAATGTACTTGTTTGGAATTCAATAGATACAGATTAGCAAAATATGTCCTGTGGGAGAATATCCAGGCCTTTACCTGTTTTGTGCCTCTCACAAACACGACTATACCCATTCGTTTATGTATGGTGGATGGCTGCTTCAGCCGCAAGTACAGAGTATATGTTCTCTTTGCTTGCAAATCCTAAATTATTTACTATCTGGTCCTCTATAGAAAACATTTGCTGACCCCTGGTGTAGAAAATGATCATTTTCTGTTGATATAGTCCAAGTTTTATCTATTAGATGTTTATTTGCACGAACACATATTTTGATAAAATGATGTCTATCTTTTTTATATAAGAAGTAGATGACTCTTACCGCATTGTACTAGGTTAGATTCATAACTGTTTCGAGTAAAATTTGTAGCATAATAATAATACATAACTTCATGAGTTTATGCATTTATGAATTTGTTTGAAAATGTAAAGAATATATACAGTGACTGTTTAGCAAATACATGAAATTGTAAGATATGGCACCTTGAGTGTTTTTCTGAGAATTTGAGTGTTTTTCTGAGAATTCACCTTAGTTCAAACATTTTGCCATTTATAGAAGTTACGTTTTATTACCAGTTATAACTTTTTAAAGCACATACTGGAAAAAGGTATTTGTCCGAAAAGGGGATTGTGATTATATAGTCCATTTATGGGAACAATATAAAAAATTAGAAAAATCTTGGTGTAATTACTTCTGCAGAGCTGAATAATGCAGTGTTTTTATGCATGTTAGTTTCTAGTACTAAAATTACAGATCCTCCAAAAATAGCATAGCTTTCATACAAAATGTTATTAATGCTATATATTTTTTTGATATCTTCATTTTTTAAAAAACAATGAACATTTTTTAAAAACATTTTTCTTCATTTTTTAAAAAACAAATAAATATGCAAAATAAATTCCTCAATACAATTCTTTTTCCATGAAGTGTTCATCCACTGGCGTAAGTGGTTAGCTTTGATTTAATCTGGCTCCCTTTCAAATTCTAGTCTTAGAAACTGAACTTAGCAAATAAATTTCAAATATGTATTTCTTTTTGAAGGAAAGGGTGTTATCATTTTGTTTTCTGTTTACTGTGGACTTAATTTTTCTTCATAAATGAACAAAAAATTTAATATGTAAAAATGAGTTTTCACTTTCCCTGATATAATTATTATAATATACCTGAACAAAACCTCACGCTTTTCATGTAGCAAAGCAGGATACAGACTGCATACATATTTTCCATGTTTGAATACCACAATTTTCTATTTTAATTAAAACAAAAAGATACGAGGAAGTCATTCCTAATAAGCACTGTTGTCATTAACGTGTCTATTGTCATGGCCAGTGATGGCTTTCTGAGGCACTCTTTATTAAAAGCCCTCTATGCCCAGCACTTCCAAAAATTGATTGTGTATAAATTTGTCTTGATATACAAAATGTATTAAGTAGGGGATTTTATGTTTTGAGTGTAAAGTAAATGAGATTAAATACTGCCTCAAAGTATAAATTTTCTTTCTACATGAGAAAAGTAATTATTAAGCACATACATAAATGCACACACACATACAAACACACACCTGGGATTAAGCACACTTACTCATCTTTCCCCCAGAACTAAATGGGGTTGGGTATGTGAAAAATGCTATTTTTTCACATAGTTATAACTGTTTCCTTAAAATATATTATAATCAGTGCTAATCAATAAGGCAGCCCTTACCCAATCAGCAGTTTTAAATTCTAAAACTAATGTCCATGAAATATAATGGAAGTAAAGAGAAGATAACTGCCTACCATGTAAATGTTGTTCCTGACAAAATTGAGGCAGTGTCTTACTTATCAATGAAGTATTTAAAGAAGCAAAGTATATTTCAGGAATAGGGCTGCTTTCTTAGTGGGTAGAAAAGACCACAATACTCAAATTGCCTATTAATATTAATATTGCCTATTAATATATCAGTGATACTGTAATCTATATGAAGTTAATGCTAGTACCTACAGAAAGGTATGATTCAACTCTCTGATTCTATGACTTTATCTTTTTTTAGATTCCACACATAAGTGGGATCATGCGGTATATGTCTCTTTGTGCCTGGCTTAACATGATGTCCTACAGGTTCATCCAAGAGGAGGTATTGGTAAAAGGATACAAAATTTCAGTTAGGAGAAATAAATTCAAAATGCCCTGTACAACATGATGACTATAGTTTAAAACAATGTATTATATACTTAAAAATTACTTACAGATTAGATTTTGTGTTCTCACCACCTCAAAATGTGTGTGAGGTAATACATGTGTTAGTTAACCATTCCATAATGCATACAGGTATCAAAACATCGTATTGAATGCTACATATATACATTTTTAATTTGTCAATTTAAAAATAAAGTATGATGCACAATTCAAATTTTTAAATGTGAATTTACTGGCATCAAACTAAATTGTTGATGACTTTATAATTCATAAAATGAAACCTGCATGTATTGAATTTCATTAAATGAAGGAGTTCTGGGGGAAAATAATGTTGCATATATCACTGTTAAAACAATTGTCCTTGTATTTCTGTCATATATTGGTGCTGAGAAATAAGTTGTTACTCTTTTGTTCTAAAATATAAAAGTTTTCAGTAGCTAATGCAAAAAAGATAAGGCTTTGTCATAAATTATTGCTTGATTCTCAAGAAGTAAGTACTTAATAAGAATGTCATTCTGATAAAGCTACATATAGACAAGTAAAATGAAAATAATGTTTGAGCAAATGTCTTATCTTTAAAGCTCTAGCAAGAGCTTTAAAGACACATGTCTCTAAATGTGTAGTAATTAATATAAAAGCTGAAATGGTAATTAGGCATTAAACATGTTTACGAAAGAAAGTAAACAAAGAAGAACAAAACTCAGCAAAATAAAAATGCTTAAGTGTGTTGAAAGCCAGAGTAATAATGCTGTTTTCTGGATAGGGACACTCTGTTATGGGAACTTTTAATTAGAAAGCAGATTTAAGTATATATTTTTAAGTGCTTGTGAAGTGAAAAAGACTGGAGTGCAGATAACGGAGAAATTAGTTTTTCAGCCTTCACAGGCCATATTCAGTCATTCTTGTGTCAAGCTACAATGGGGAACTACAGATGCTGTAATTAAATGCTCCAGTCTACTCAATCTACAGCTATACTAGAGATTCTTGGAGTATAAAATATTTTGGCTGGGCTACCCAAACAACCATCTCTAATGTTCTGGAAATGTATTAAAGTCAAGTCCAGATCAATTTAGAATACTAACCGAAAGTCAATTAAACTTCTTTAATGCAAATGACAATATGAGTATTATTTTGGAGGAGTGGTCAAATAAATTGAATGAACTGTAAAATACTGAGTTCATAATAAGTTAGTAATCCAATAGAAAAAAATGATTCATTAAATAATTGAAGTTAATTTTGTCTTTCATTTGTTCTGTCTAGCAATTAAACAGTAAATATGGAGCAAATATTGGTTTTTATTAGCAGTATTGTGTTCTTCTTCCTGGTGATTAAATCATTACCTTTAGTTCATTGTAAGTGCTAACATGCTAAGGTTATTTTGGCAGCAAGCATATAGGGAACCTGAGTGAAAGATGTGAATATTTCTATCTACCATTTAAAACAAATTTTTTTTGCTTCTTTTATTCCTTTCTCTTATTTTAGATTCAAAGCTCTTTAATATCTTGGCCAAACATGTATTTAATTCTACTATTTTAATTTTATTTCATGTTAATGGACCAGACCTATTTATTCCTTCTTCCTTTATAACCTATTGAGTGCTCCATTTGGGTGGGTAATTATATTTGACTATATTTTCTGTAAAGTGAGCATATCAAGTGAAAAAATACTGTAATTGACCATAAATATAAACATATTATATGGTTTTATCAACAAGTTAATGTGTGACCCATCCCAGCTGAGTTACCTATTATGTGCCACAATAGGATGACAGGTCTGGTAAACTTAGAGAAATGTTAACTATACCTTACGTTTTATACTAATCATTTTTATTTGCATTGCCAAAAGGAGAAAATGTACTCCTGACACTCTAACAAGGAGACAAAATTATAATTAAGTTAAAAATCACAGAGAAGGATTGTTTGCATTGAATTCATAATGGTCTGAAAGCTTTGAAAAATTGAAAAGCAATAACAACGCTATTGTTTTCTAAATGTGTACCTTTCTTCATTTCCAGCACAATACTCACCCTTAAACTGTGATATTATTCAGCATTCTGTCCTCAACTTTTAAACTTTTTCACTATATATGCTTTTCAGGTTGTTCAAATCTATTCAAATGTGTCAACTACCTATTTCCCAGCATGTGAAAAATGGTCTTTTCCCTTTAAATTGAAAGAAGTATATGTTGATAAGTTCTAAACTGCCATGTATATCCTCGTATTATACATGTTCCTGGAATAAATTTAAAATAAAATAGGGAGCAAAGGCAACAGAAACTGTGGGAATTCAAAGACCTCAAAGACATTCAGTTTAGCTAAAATTACTCTGAGAGCATGAAGCTGGAGTTTTAAACAGAATTCAAACCAGAACTGTCACCCAAGAAATATTAGGGGCAATGGGAAGTTATTAATCTGGGGAAAAATTAAACAAAAATTTGGGGAGATTATTCTAAATTATAAAGTAAAATTTGATTTTTTTCTTCTTTTGAATTAATTTTCTTTTGTGTATTTGTGATTTACAACATGATTTATGGGATACATATAGATAGTAAAATGGTTCCTATAGCGAAGCAGATTAACACATCTATCATCTCACATGGTTACTTTTCTTTTTGTGACAAGGCACCTAAAATCTACTTATGGCACACTGGAAAGAGAAAAAATTAACTGCTTGCAGTAATCAAGCTGTGGTCTGTTGCAGAGGTATGGAAACAGGGCTGAGTTAGGTAATTGGATAATTTCAGGAGATATTTAGGTTACAGACAAAATAGGTTAGAATGTTGTGGTGTTCAGATGTGTAAAGTAAGAAAAAAAGAAAATGATGTTCAGTTTCCTAGGTCGGATAAATGGATTATTGCTTTAGGGCAACAGGAGTGGAAGAAGCACATTTAATGAAGAGGGAGATCAGCTGAGCTTCAAGCATACTGAATCTGTCAGATTGTAAATTATTAAAATCAAGGTTTCCTTTAAATAATCCTAGTATGTGCATCTGAAGCATAGGAGAAAGTTCTGGAAGGACTATAGTTTTATAAAGCATCAGTCAAAAAGAAGTATATATGGAATGGTCAAGTTTTTTCATAGGATTGGTTACTAAGAAATACTAAAATATAAAGGCTGGATCGGGAAAGGAACACACAATGAGAAGTCAAAGGTGAACACAAAAGATGGGAGAGTTCCAATTAGAAAGAAGTAGTAAGAAAGTCCTAAATAGGATTGGACAGTCCAATGTGATTTGGTGTGAAAATGGTCCAGAAAACTATTACTAAAGTGGCCTTGGTAACCTTCACAGAAAGAGTTTCAGTGGAGTTTAGTCATTGATGATGATATATGTGGGACTGTACAGATGAAATTAAAAAGTGGCAATAGTAAAACTAGATTCCTTCTTGAAAATATTTGGTAGAAAAGTGGTAAGGAGAAACGAGGCTAAATAGGGGCAACATGAGACAAAAGCAAGATTTGTTTATCAAAATGTTATGGGGCTTAAGAGACTATGGCTATCTTCCATTAACCCTTTCAGATCTACTCAATGTCCAAGAAGCTACACTACATGACTTGTATTTTTCATGCTTTCTTTTGAGTTTGGCAAATGGGAGCCCCAATATGCAATAAGAGGAAAGGAAGAGACAGATGCAAATACGTTTATTACCTCATTTACCTCTGTGTTTTGCCTCAAGCTGGCTGTGCCCCTCCACTGATCAGGTTATCTTCCCTAAGGCAGTGGTCTCCACACAGCTCCTCTGCCTTAGGTTCTAACACCAGCTACCTCCGCTCAGCTCCTGGGTGGCAGAAAAGACCTCATTCTATTTCTGGTGGTTTCCACATGCTCTGCCGCACGTTGTAAGTAGTCCCTTATTAAATTCCCCACATATTTCTGAGTTCAATTGCATCATCTCTTGCCTGCTAGGATCCAATCACACTTAGTAATCCTAATGTATGCATAGGAAGATGTTAGACCAGAAGTAGAAACTACATCTTCAGGAGGTAGAGAAGATAATTAACAGAGAGGGCAGTGGAATGTGGTATGATGGTAATCTACAAATCTGGTGATAACATTAAATGTCATCTTAAATAGAAATGGTCATAGATTTAAATGTGAAACATATAATCATAAATCTTTTAGAACAAAACATAAGAGAAAATATTTGGGACTTAGAGCTATTCAAAGAATTCTTAGATTTGAAACAAAAAACAGGATCCAGAAATGGAAAAATTAATAAATTGGACTTCGTCAAGATCAACAGGGATGAATCTGTCGTTCTTTGGTAATAAAGTAACCAAATACAAAGTATGGATGGAGATATAGGTAAGACTAGAGGTTTTACTGGTAGAAATTTGAGGGACTTATTTGATGAAATCCATGTTCTCTGGAATTTGGAGGTATGGTTATATTTTGTAAGTGACTAGAAAAATAACAATTTATAATTGAAGGAAAGTATATTAGTCTATTCTCAAAATGCAATAAAGAATTACCTGAGACTGGGTAGTTTATTAAAAAAAAAGAGGTTTAATTGACTCATAATTCTGCAGGCTGTACAGGAGGGCTGGCTGCAGAGGCCTCAGAAAACTTAGAATCACAGCAGAAGGTGAAGGGGAAGCAAGCACAACTTCACATTGCATGGCAAGAGGATAGAGAGAGTGAGGTGGGAGCGAAGGTGCCACACACTTTTAAATGACCTGATCTCCCATGAACTCAAAACGAGAGCTCACTTATCACAAAGGGGATGACGCAAGCCATTTATGGGGCATCTGCCCCCATAATACAAACACCTTCCACCAGGTTCCTCCCCAACTTTGAGAATTCAACATGAGTTTTGGGTGGGAAAACATAGCCAAACCATATCAGAGAGTAAAAAACATTTCACATTTAAATGAATATACATTTTCCTGTATGCTGGTGATAGTGTCTATTTTACTTGAAAATGATTTTCCTAACCACATTTTTCTTTAGGAGTTGCTACTTTGACTAGAGTTAATATCTACCCTAAACCACATCAAAAATTATTCTTGGAATCTTGAATGAAGAATTTGGGCAAATGTTGCTCAGACTTTATTTGACATTGACCATACAAAACATGAATTTACAATTACTGGCAAAAGGAAGTCCTGAAGTTGGAAGAAAAAAAGTTCATAGAAGGATAGAATCATAACAATAATAAGGAAAACTATAAAAAGACAAACAGATATGGCAAAGTTATAGTCCCTAATGTACCTGAGCCGAATGCACTTCTACTCCCACGATTTGCTACTTGAGCTAATAAATTTATCACTGTACCAGTGTTGATTCTACTGAGGTTCTGTCTCTTCCCTGAAAGAGTCTTCCATTATAAAAATTTAGGCACTATTGAAGTCCAGTTCACACATTTCTTGACATCAGTCTTCAAACTTGTGTGATTTTTCTTTATCGGTGCTCTGTAGCCTAAGAGGAGTTGTATAGAATTAAAAAGTTAGAGTAGTCCAGAATTTAGGAAATAAAAAGAAAATAATAGGTTCTTTGTGTCAATGAATAACCAGGGGAATGTAATCCCACCTCTTGAGTCTGAAGTTTTATTGATATAGAAAAAAACTTGCTTAAGAGGGACAAAAGGAATATGATGCAATAATAATGAAACAGGTTTTAATGAAGCAATAAGGTAAAAGTATATTCAATAAATAATATAAGAAAGGTTGTTAATAAGAAAAGGGTGAGTTTGTTTGCAGTGCTATAACAAATCTACCAACTACATCCCTAGCTGTTTAACCCTAATTGTTAAATTCTAAACACATCTACATCTACCAGCTACATCCCTAGCCATTCTACAGCTGTTCTTGAGCCAAACCCTCTAGGTCAATTAAACCTCTTAGCAAATATTTCAGAGTCCATATCTTAAATTCCATAGACCAAGTGGCTTATAAACAACAAACATATTTGTCATGGTTCTGGAGGCTGCAAAGTTGAGCATCAAGGCACAAACAGTTTTGGTGTCTGGTACCAGCTCACTTCCTCATATGTGGTTATCTTCTCACTGTAACCTCACATGGCAGAAGGGATGAAGGATCTCTTCTATAAGGACTGTAGTCTCTTTTATAAGGACTTGAATTTCTTATAAACCTCAGAAATTATTCATGAGGTTTTCCCTCTCAGAATATCATCATGCCGCCAAAGACTCCATCTCCAAAACCTTCACATTGGAAATCAGATTTCAACATAAAAATTTGGGGCTGTGGAGTGTCACAAGCATTCAGACTATAGCAGGATACAATGGCAAGGTTTTGGAAAACTATCACAGTGGGAGGTTGATTCAAGTGAGAAGCTCAGAGTTAAATGGAAATAAATGATTTAGAAAACATTGCACTATGAAAATTGTATTTTGTCAAAGATCAGAGTGTTCAGAAATCTAAGATATTGTGGACTTAGAAGAGCACACACACATAAAGGCAAACAGTAATCCTGGAGGCTTCTGGCAATGGTGGAATAGCCTATAGACAAACCATTCTTCAGATGACAATTGTGAACGCTAAACAGATCATGAAAACAACTGTTTTAAGGCACTAAAGAGTTACCAGAAGCAGGCAGAAATTAAAGAGGAGTCAAGCTTTGAAAGAAAGAAGCTTTGCTGGGTAAAATGTGTATTTCTATTGCTTTTCACCTGAGGGCTACCTTCAGTCTGATATGTATGGGCCGTGAAAACAATAGGAGAAAGCTGCAATTTTAAGTGTATGAAGAGTCACAGGACAATTTGAGGCTCCCAGAGTGGCAGAAAAGTGAAGGGGCTGGGGAATTCAAGAAAGGACACCACATAAGGAAGAGTACCAAAATACAAATTGCACAAATCCTTTGTTAATGCCTGAATGACACACACGTAGGGAATCTCAATTTTCCCCAGTGAAAGCAACCACTGAAAGTATGAGGAGCTGAGTGGTTGTGGCTGCTTCCAAACACATTGAGGTGGGATATGGCATTTGAGATCAGATGTGATAACATCATTCTATAATAAATAACATCATTGCTTAAAGGAAGAAAACAGAATCCAGGGACAATGCAACATATCAGCACGATGTCAAGAATATAATTATTACTACAGAGACTTCATCCTCAGAATATTTTCACTATAGTAAAATTACTAGAAGAAAATATAGGGGAAAATCTCCACAAAATTGGATTGGGCAAGGATATTTTGTATATGACTCCAAAAGCACAGGCAACAAAGGCAAAATTAGACAAATGGGATGAAATCAAGGTAAAAAGCTTCTGCATGGCAAAGCAAACAACAAAATGAGGACAATCCACAAAAAGGAAAACATTATTTTCAAACCATACATATGATGAGGAATTAATATCCAAAATATATAAGGAACAAAAACAACTCTATAACAAAAAATACACAACCTGGTTGAAAAATAGGCAAAGGATCTGAACAGATGTTTCTCAAAAGCAGACATAAAAATGGCAAACAGATACATTTAAAAATGCTCAGCATCACTAAGCATGAGGGAAATACAAATATAAAAACCACAATGAAATATCACTTTACTCCTCTTAGCATGGCTTTTATTATTATCAAAAGGTGAAAAATAGTTAAGTTTTGTTGAGGATGCAGGAAAAAGGGAACTTACACATTGTGGGAATGTAAACTAGTAGAACCATCATGAAAAATGGTATGGAGATTCCTCAAAAAACTAAAAAATATAGCATATAATCAAATAATTCCATTTCTGGGTATGTATGCAAAGGATATGAAATCTGTATGTTGAAGGGATATTTGCATGCCCACATCATTGCAGCATTATTCACAAAAGTCAGGAGATGGAATCAACCTAAGTGTCTGTCAACGGAAGAATGGATAAATAAAATGTCATATATATATATGCATAAATGAAATATTATTGAAAAAGAACTTTTGTGACAACATTGATTAACCTATAGGGAGAACATTATGTTAAATAAAATAATCCAGACACTGAAAGAAAAGTACCAAATAATCTCACTCACATATGAAATCTAAAAACGTTAAACTCATAGTATCAGAGAGCAAAATAATGCTTACCAGAGACTGGAGGGGGGGCGCAGGAGGGAATTAGGAATTGTTGATAAAAGGGTACAAAGCTTCAAAAAGAGGCATAAGATTTGAAATCTATTACATAGCAGTGTAACTACAGTGAATAATAAAGTACTTTAGATTGCCATTAACATAATCCATTTAGAGTTCATTTGTACTATGATATAAAAATATTACACCAGTATAGTCCCATTTACTTCATTTGTTGTACTATTGTCATATTTATTACACTTAGTTATGTTATTTATAAGTGTCACAATTCACCATTATAAAATTTGCTTTAAACACTTACTACATGTGTATATTTCAAAATAAGAGTAACTTTCAAATTTCTCTCCATAAAAAATAAGTAATAGATATATTAATTAGCTCAATTTAATCATTGAACTTTGTATACATATATCAAAACATCACATTGTACCCCATGATGTATACAGTTATGATTTAACAAAAGATCACAGTAATTTTAAAATGTAGAATAAAATCAAAAGATACCTAGATTTTCAGGCCATCCCGGTCCTGTAGAATCAGAAACTGAATTTTCACAAGACCCTCAGGAAATTTAATACACATTCAAGTTTACATAGACATAACTTAGGCCAGTGCTTCTCAACAGAAATAAATTAAAATGTTGGCCAAATGTGTAGTTTTAAAGTATCTCATAAACATATATATAATAATTTTAATAAAATACATATTAAGCTAAATAAAATCTTAAAGAATTTCTTCAGCATAAAGGGAAATAGCACCAAGTGGAAACTTGTAGAATGACATGAAGTATTTGAAAATGAACAATATGTAGGCACATACACTAGAATATACAAAATTTTTATTTTTTAAAACACATGCAACTGTTTAAGACAAATGTTATAATGCTGAATGGTGGATTTATAAATAATAAGCATAACAAATATGACAATAGTATAGCAAATGGGGTAAATTGAACCATACTGGTGTAAAATTCTTATATGTGTAGTAGTGCAAATTTAAATGGATTATGCAAATGGCATTCCAAAGAGCAACAAGTAAAAAACAGTTTAAAAAGGGATGGCTATACCAATGAAATAATAAAAATATTTAACCAAAATAAAACAGAAATGAAAGCAAGAAAATTACAACAAAAAACAATATGCCAAATTACAAAAAGCAAATGGTAAACATCAATGATCAAAATAATTTCATAAAATGTCAATGAGCTAGACAAAAATCCAGCCGAGGTATAGATTATTCATCCGGATAAAAAAATCAAGGCCCAGCTTTATTCAATCTACAAGAAATGCAGGTAAATATAAAGACATAGATAAGTTGCAAGAAAGACAGATATACTATTCAAAAAAGGCATAAAAATGTGATGATCTATATTCATATTAGAACAAATAGATCGCAGACCGGAAGTAAAAATTATTGTCATAATACTGAAGGGGTCAGTTGATCAGTAACTCCAGTCAACAAAATGTGGGGCAGCAGAACTACGCACACAATATGCAGATTCACGAGAAATAATAATAGGTTTTTATTTGTTAAGTCTCTAAGTCAGTTGTTTGTTACAGATAGAGACAATTGAAACAGAAATTAGTACCTAGAAGTGAGATGCTACCATAAATAAAACAGTTTTGTGCCCTTGAGACTATTTTGGAAAGAGGTTGCAAAAACAGAAAATTTTAATGATGTCTATAAGATCAGTGAGGAAATTTGTACTGGAGCTGGAGAAATGGAAACTGTTGTATATTGACCAAATACTGGGATCACTGTTGCTTGTGCCAATGTGAAAGACAGAAAATATACAGCATGACCTTATTAACTAGGCTAAGGTTTCAGGACAAAATGTGGAAGTTACCAAATAGCTTCATTTACTGGCCTATGATAAAACAGGAAATAAGAGATGAGTTAACGATGGGACTGTTTTTAACCAAAATTTAGAAAAAATATTTTTAACACACGAGTACTGTGTTGGAAAATAAATAAGTTTCTTATTTTCAGACTTCCAGCTGGTAAAAAGTTTTCAAAATAGACTCAGAGCCATTATTGAATCCAGGACATTACCAGTAAAAGTACAGTTCAGGTCAAGATCAAGGGTGCATGGTTTTTAAACCCTTTGTTAAGAATCATCTAAGGCAGAGGAATGTAGACCCCTCAGGTAGATAAATATATTTTTAAATCGTAAGGACATATCTTAACTCTTACCTCATGGTAGAGAGGAGATAATTCTGAGAGATTCATGTGTCTGGCAGGAAGCTGGCTAAGAAAATTATTCACCTGCAACATGAGCCATGACTTATGGCTTGCAGAGGAAGGGTCACAGAAGTACTATGGACTGATCTCTGCTATATACCTTTCTTCTTCTCTCCTTTTTTTGAAATGTTTATCTATTGTAGTATTTCCGTCTGTGCTTAAGTTTTTATATTGAGAATATGGATGAGCAGATAACTCATCTGAAATTTGTAAGTCTCTGAATCAAGAAAAACTGTACCCAAAAGTGAAAACGGAGAAACTGTAGTAAAGTAGCCTCATCTACAATTCTACAATCTACATCTGGACTTAATCTAAATAATGCTATTCTAGATTTTAAGTGAATTCCAATGTGATAAGATATTTATAGGTAGAAAAGAGTTTAATTTTCTTATTGAGCATCTTAGTTATAGTAGCCAGAGATTGAGCTGTGGTACATAATATCTAAAAATGACTACTTATCATCCCGCTTGATCAGCTGGGATTGGTCAAACACTCTTCTGTCCATGTAGTTTTCTGTATGACTAGCTTAGGCTTACTTACAACATGGCAACCTGGGGGTAATCAAATTTTTTTAGAACACTGGTTCTAAGCTAGAAATGACTTTGCCTTTCCAGGAGACATTTGGCAAAGCCTAGAGACATTTATGGTTGTCAGGACTGGAGGAATAAAAGAGGCATCAAGTGAGTATACTATGTGCTAAATTTTTCCTCCAAAAATTCACAAATTTAAAGTTCTAACCCTCAGTGAGGTCATATCACAATGTAATGTTATTTGTAAATAAAGTCATCTCAAATATATGTAATTAGTTAAGGAGAAGTCATACTTGAGTAGGATAGGTTTCTAATCTAATATGACTGATGTCCTTATCAAAAAGGAAAATTTAGGCACAGACACACAGGGAGACCTCCATATGAAGATGAGAACAGAGATTGGGGTGATGCTTCTACAAGCCATCGAATGGCAGACATTATCAACAAAGCACTGGAAAACATGGGAGGAACATGGAAGAGATTCTCTCTCATAGTTGTCAGAAGGAATCAACTTTACCAAGACCTTAATCTTGGAGATCTAGCTTTTAGAACTGTGAAACAATAAATTTTTGTTGTTTTCACAACCCATGTTTTGGCATAACCTCGCAAATACAAGGTAGAGGTCAGGGATTCTGTATACATCTTACAATGAGTAACGAAGTCTCATACAACTAAAAATTTTCTGATAAAAGTGTCATTAATGGTGAAGTTGAGAACCTGGTAAGGAGCAACTATTTTAAGAGGAAAGAATCAGAAAGTGCAAGTCTCTTAAGATCCATGGGCCAAAATTTGCGAAGTAACACTTCTGCAAGATTCTATCATGCAAACATTTCAGAGTCCATCCAGATTCAAAAATGAGGTAATATTTATTTTATTTATTTATTTATTTATTTTCTTGTTTGTCTATTTATCCATTTACTTTTTACTACAGCTTGCTATCTAGCAATGGTTATTTATATTCCACTTACATGCAAAATACACCCTTTTTTACTAAGATACCAGAAGTCTTCCTCCATCATAGCATAAGACTTAGGTTGAGATTATAAATTAAACTTTCTAAAATATCTTTTTATAAAAACTGCAAAAGCATAAAATATTTATGGTTAATATTTTTAAACAGGAAAATATGCAGAAAAATACAAAACATTGTGAAGAGAAATTAAATATATAAGAATGGAAAAATGTAATCACATCACATACTGGAAGAATAAATATGGTTAAGATAATTCATAGATTCAATGTAATCCCTCTTCTAATACAAGTAGTGTTTTTTAAAAATTGACATGTGTTTTAAGATATAGAAATGTATAAACATATAATGGCCAATAAATCTATTAAATACAAGAAAAATTTGACAAATTGTACCATCTGATTTTACAACTTAAGAAAGTGTTTAATTTGAAAAATAAAAAGACAGTTTGATCAATGAAAGTGAAAAATTTCAGAAATAGAACCACACTTATACAATTAATTTATTTTCAACAAAATATCCAAAGCAATTCAATAGGAAAATAAAAGTCTTTTAAAAAATGATGGTGGAAATGGTAGATATTCATATGGATAAAATGACATTGACTTCTACCTCACATCATACACAAAGACACTAATTTTAGATGATCAGCAGTCTCTATGTAAAACCTAAAACTATGAAGATTTTAGGAGAAAATGTAGAAGTTCTTTGTTATCAAGGAGTAGGAATTTTTTTATTAGAACACGTAAAATGAGCAATAATCATTAAAGAAAAAATGATAATTTAGACTAACCAAATTTAAAATTTTTGCTCACCAATGATACTATTTAGAAAATGAATAAGCATGAGAGAAAATATTTACAAACACATACCCAGGACATAAAGCAGAATATACCCAGAAAGCGCTTATAATTCACTAATATAAAACAAAACACTAAAAATGATATGCAAATAACTGGAGAAAATATTTTCATTGAAAGATAAGTAAAAAATTCTTATGATTAATCATCAGAAAAATGTAAAACCAAAAGAATACTCTTCCAGAGACTAAAATTAATAAAAAAATTATTGAAAATGTGAAGTAACTCAAAGTCTCACACACTGTTGGTAAAAAGATAAAATTGTTGATAGGGAGTCAAATGAAAATTTTAAAAATTTGAAAAACATTTTGCAGATTATATTTAAAATTAAACATACACCTATCCTAAGAATAACAATTTATATAAACAAGTGAAATGAAAGTATTGTTCTATAAAAAGTCATTTACAAGAATGTTTATAGCAGTTTTATTTATTGTAACCCAGATTTGGAAACAAAAATATATCTGCCAACATGAAAATAAATAAGGACCTAGTGATATGTATGTACAATGGACTATTACTCAGTGAAGGAAGGATCAAACTACTGACATAAGACTCTCTCAAATATGCTGAACAAAAGATAAAAGAAAAGGGACCTATTATAAGATTTCACTTTTTGTTTCGAAAATAAGGAAAAACATTAAAAAAATTGTTACCCCAAGGAACAGTGTTGATTGGGAAGGGGGCAGAAGGAATTTTCTGTTTATGAAAATGTGTTATATCTTTAAAAAATGTGAGTTTTAAAACTGTATGCATTTTTTAAACCCATCTAATCTACATATGTTTAGGATTATGCACTTATGTGTACATTTTAGCTAAGAACAGGATGATAAATTGTTTTCTTATTAGATTTGTTTAATTATTATTAATTATTAGTGGTTTTGGTTAGCGATTCTAAACCTTTTTGCCATGCATTCTTGACTTGAGCAAATTTGTAGATATTGTTGAAATTAATGGAAGCTAGGTTTCTCACTGTTGGAGAAGGAATTACTAATATGGAAAGGAGAAGTAAAAGGCACCCTGAGGTATTGTTTATAAATTGGAGATATGAGTATAAACTCATGTTTTTTAATACACAGGCATAGAAACATAAATATAAATATATGTACATGCATGTATTTACATATGATACTAGAATATTCCTAACACTTTGGATGATTGGATAAGATTGTATAGAGTTGACTCTTGAACAACGTGGGAACTAAGTGTGCTAAAACTACACAGTCGAAAATTTATGTATAAATTCAACTCCTTAAATCTTAACAACTAATAACAAACTCTTGACTGGGAACCTTACCCATAACATTAACAGTTGATTAACACATTTGTGTATTTTGTATGTTATAGGTATAAATATCGTATTGTTACAATGAATGAAGTAACCTAGAGAAAAGAAAAAACACTAAGAAAATCATAAGAGACAATATATTTACTTTTTATTAAGTGAAAGTTATCATATAGGTCTTTTTTCTTTCCAGTTTTTATTTTAAGTTCAGAAGGTACATGTACAGGTATATAATATGGGAAAATTGTGTGTCATAGAGGTTTGGTGTACAGATAGATTATTTCATCACTGAGGCAATAAGCTTAGTACCTGATAGGTAGTTTTTTGATCCTTGCCCTCCTCCCACCTTTGACCTTCAGGTAGATCCTGTTATCAATATTCTCTTATTTGCATCTGTGTGTACTCAATGCTTAGCTCCCGCTTAGAAGTAAGAATGTGCAGTAGTTGGTTTCCTGTTCTTGCATTAATTCAATTAAGATAATGGCCTCCAGCTCCATCCATATTGCTACAAAGAATATGATCTCATTCAATTTTTTGTCAGCTTAATATTCCATGGTATATTTGTGCCACATTTTCTTTATTCACTCCACCATTGATAGGCATTTAGATAGATTCCATGACTTTGCTATTAGGAATAGTGCTGCAATGAACATACATGTGCATGCGTATTTATGGTAGAACAATTTATATTCTTTTGGGTATATACCCAGTACTAGCATTGCTGGGTCAAATGATAATTCTGTTTTAAGTTCTTTGAGAAGTCTCCAAACTGCTTTCAACCACGGCAGGACTAACTTATATTCCCACCAGCAGTGTATAAATATTCCCTTTTTCCCACAACCTCACCGATATCTGTTAATTTTTACTTTTAACGATAGCCATTCTGAGTGGGTATGAGATGGTATCTCAATGTGGTTTTGATTTGCATTTATCTAATGAATAGTGATGAACTTTTTAAAATAGATTTAGTCATGTGTATGTCATCTTTTGACAAATGTTCATGTCCTTTGGCCATTTTTCAATTTTTTTTTTCCTTACTAATTTGTTTAAGTTCCTTACCGATTCTGGATATTAGATATTTGTTAGATGCATGGTTTGCAAGCATTTACTCCTGTTTTTTAGGGTATCTGTTTATTTGGTTGAAAGTTTCCTCTTCAATTAAGTGCCATTTGTCAGTTTTTGGTTTTGTTACAATTGCTTTTGGCATCAGAATGAAAATATTTTCTTTCCCATGGCCTATTTTCAGAATGGCATTTCCTAGTTTTTTTTCTAGGATTATTATAGTTTTAGGTAATACATTTATGGGTTTAATATATCTTTAGTTGATTTTTGTATATGGTGAAAGGTAAGGGGTCAAGTTTCAGTCTTCTGCATATAGCTAGCTAGTTATCTCAGCACCGTTTATTGAATAGGGAGTCCTTTCTTCATTTCTTCTTTTTATTGACTTTGTTGAAAATCAGATGGTTTTAGGTGTGCAGCTCTATTTCTGGATGCTCTATTCTATTCCATTGGTCTATGTGTTTGTTATTGTATCAGTGCCTGCTGTTTTGGTTAATGTAGCCTTGTTGTATGGTTCAAATTCTGATACTGTGATGCCTCTGGCTTTGTTCTTTGTGCTAAGGATTGCTTTGGCTATCCAGGCTCTTTTTTGGTTCCATATAAATTATTACTACTTTATTAATAAATTACTTATTAATAAATTACATATTATATATTACTATGTAATATATAATATATATAAAACTATAATATAATATATAATATATATTATAAATAAATTATTAATAATATAAATTATTAATAGTTTATATGGAACCAGAAAAGAGCCTGGATAGCCAAAGCAATTCTGTGAAAAATGTCATTGCTAGTTTGACAGAGCATTGGAATCTGTAAATTGCTTTGGGCAGTATGGCCATTTTAACAATAATGATTCTTCCAATTCATGAACATGGAAGGTTTTTCCATTTGTGTGTGTCATTTCTGATATCTTTGAGCAGTGTTTTGTAATTCTCATTGTAGAAATTTTTAACAACCCTGTTTAGCTGTATTTCTAGTTTTTTTTGTGTATGGCTATTGTGAACCCAATTGCATTCTTGATGTTATTCTCAGTTTGAATATCATTGGTGTATAAAAATACTAGTGATTTTTGTACACTGATTTTGTATCCTGAAACTTTACTGAAGTTGTTTATCAGATCTAGGAGCTTTTGGGTAGAGACTGTGGAATTTTCTGTATATACAATCATATCATGGTGACTTCCTCTCTTCCTATTTGGATGCCTTTTATGTCCTTCTCTTGACTGATTGCTCTGACCAGGTCTTCCAATGCTATGTTCAATATGAGTAGTTAGTGTAGGTATCCTTGTCTTGTTCTGGTTCCCAAGGAGAATGCTTCCAGCCTGTTCAGTATGATGTGGGTTTGTCATAGATGCATCTTAGTATTTTGAAGTATGTTCATTCATTGCCTAGTGTGTTGAGGGTTTTTAACATGAAGTGACGATGAGTGTTATTGAAAGCCTTTTCTGTATCTATTGAGATGATCATGTGGGTTTTGTTTATAGTTTTGTTTATGTGATGAATTCCATGTATTGACTGGCATATGTTGAACAAACCATGCATCCCAGGAATATGGTCTACTTGTCTGTGGTGGATTAGCTCTTTGATGTAGTATTAAATTGGGTTTGGTAATACTTTGTTGAGTATTTTTGAATCTATGTTAGTCAGAGATGTCGGTCTAAATTTTTCTTTTTTTGTTGTTTCTTTGTGAGGTATCAGTATGAGAATAATGCTGACCTCATAGAATGAATTAGAAAGGGGTCCTTTCTCCTCAAATTTTTTGGAATAGTTTAAGTAGGAATTGTAGCAGCTAGTGTTAGGCTATTTTTATATTGCTATAAATAAATACCTGAGACTGGGTAATTTATAAAGAAGAAAAGTTTAACTAGCTCACGATTATGCACGATTAGTAGAAAGCATGGTGCTGGCACCTGCTCAGCTTCTAAGGAGGCCTCAGAAATCTTACAACTATGGAAGAACTTGAAGGTGGAGCAAGGATATCACATGGCAAAAGCAGGAGCAAACAATATGGAGAGTCAGGGGGAGGTGCCACACACTTTTAAATTACCAGATTTCACAAGAACTCACTTACTATGGTAAAGACAAAACAAGCCATGAGGAATCTGCTCCCATGATCCAAACACCTCCCACCAGGCCCCATTTCCAGCAATAGGGATTGCCATTCAACATGAAATTCAAGTGGAGACAAATATCCATGCTCTATCATTCTACCACTGGCCCCTCCCAAATCTCATGTACTTCTCACATTGAAAAATACAATCATCCTTCCCAGTAATCTCACAAAGACTTAATTCATTTCATTGTTAACTCAAAGTACAAAGTTTAGTCTGAGACAAGGGAAGTCCCTTCTACATGTGATCCTGTAAAATGTATTTTTTGAAAAAACCTAGTTATTTACTTCCAAGATACAATGGGGGTATAGGCATTGGGTAAACATTGCTGTTCCAAAGGGGAGAAATTAGCCAAAAGAAAGGGGCTACAGGCCCCATGCAAGTTCAAAACCTAGCAGGGAAGTAATTACATTAAGTCTTAAAGCTCCAAAATAATCTCCGTTGCCTCCATATCCTGCATCTAGGGCAGGGAACCCAAACCGTGGGTTTCCAAGGGCTTGAGCAGATCCACAGCTTTGTCTTGGCAGTATTCAGCACCAGGGCTGCTCTCACAGATTGGAATTGAATTCCTGCAGCTTTTCCAGGCACAGGGTGCAAGCTGTCAGTGGATCTACCTTTCTGGGGTCAAAAGAAGAGTGATCTTTTTCTCACAGCTCCACTAGGCAGTGCCCAATTTGGAACTCTGTGTGAAGGCTCCAACCCCACTTTTTCCCTCAGCACTGCCCTAGTAGTGATTCTCTGTGAGGGCTCTGCCCCTGCAACGGGCTTCTACCTGAGCACCCAGGCTTTCTCATATATCCTCTGAAATCTAGGAGGAGGCTGCCAAGCATTCTTCATTCTTGTATTCTGTGCCCCTATAGGCTTAACACCATATGGATTCCACCAAGGTTTATGACTTGCATTCTCCAAAGTGGCAGCCTGGAGCTGTACCTGGGTCCCTTTGAGCCACAGATGAAGCTAGAGAGGCCAGAACGCGGGGAGCAACTTCAAAAGGGCCTTGTGACTGGCCTATGAAACCATTCTGTCCTCCTAGGCCTCCTGGCCTGTAATGGGAGTGACCGCCATGAAGATCTCTGAAATACCTTCGAGGCATGTTTCCCATTGCTCTGGCTATTGGCACTTGGCTCCTTTTAATTATGCAAACATCTCTAGAAAGTGATTACTCCACAGGCTGCTTGAGTTCCTCTTCTGATAAAGCCTTTTCTTCCTCTTCCTTATGACCAGGCTGCAAATTTTCCAAACTCTTATGTCTGCTTCTCTTTCATATATAACTTCCAACTTTAGGTCATTTCTTTCTCCCACATCTGAGCTAGGTTGTTAGAAGCAGTCAGGCCACATCTTGAACACTTGGCTGCTTAGAAATTTCCTCCACCAGGTATTCTAAATTATCACTCTTGATTTCATACCTCCACAGATCCCTAGAGCATGAAGAGAATGCAGTCAAGCTCTTTGCTAGGGCATAACACATGTGACCTTTGCTTCAGTTCTCAATAAGTTTGTCATTTCTATCCGAGACCTCAGCAACCTGGGCTTCACTGTCCATGTCATCAGCATTTTGGTCACAAGTATTTAACCAATCTCTAAGAAATTCTAAACCTTCCCTTATCTTCCCATCTTCTTCTGAGCCCTCCAAACTCTTTCAGCTTCTGCCCATTGCACAGTTCCAAAGCTGCTTACACATCTGCAAGTATTTTTATAGCAATACTCTACTCTTCAGTACCAATGTTCTGTTAGACCATTTTTCACTGCTATAAAAAGAACCCAAGACTGAGTAATCTATTAAATAAAAAAAAAGAGAGATTTCATTAGCTCACCGTTCTGCAGGCTTTACAGGAAGTATGGTGCTGGCATCTGCCCAGATTCTTGGGAGGCCTCAAGAAGCTTACAATTATGGTAGAATTTGAAAGAGGAATAGGCATGTCACATGGTAAAAGCAGGAGCAAGAGAAAGAGACAGTGGTTGCTAAGGTGTCACACACTTTTAAATGACCAGATCACATACAAACTCATTCATCATCACAGAGATAGCATAAGCAATGAGGGACCTGCCCCCATGATCAAAACACCTCCTACCAGGCCCCCTCCAGCATGGAGGATTTCATTCAATATGAGATTTGGGATGGAACAAATATCTAAACTATATCACAACTCTTTTATATATGTCTGGTAGTATTCACCTCTGAATCCATCTGGTCATGGGCTTTTTCTGGTTGGTAGGCTTTTCTGATTCAATTTCAGATCTCATTATTATTACTCTGTTCAAGGAATCAATTTCTTCCTGGTTTAATCTTGGGAGGTTGTATGTATTCAGGAATTTATTCGCTTATTTTAGATTTTCTAGTTTGTGTGCATAGAGTTGTCCATAATAGTTTCTTAGGGTTTTTTTTTTTTTTAAATCTGTGGGGTCAGTGGTTATGTCCCCTTTGTCATTTCTGATTGTGTTTATTTGGATCTTCAACATTTTAATTTGTCTAGTTAGTGGATTATGAATCTTATATAGTTTTTCAAGAAACCAATTTTGGGTTTTGTTTATCTTTTGTATGATTTTTCATGTCTTAATTTCAGTTCAGCTCTGATTTTACTTATTATTATTTTTTTTCTGATAGCTTTCAGGTTGGTTTGTTCTTTTTTTCTGGTCCCTCTGAGTGTGATGGTAATTTGATAATCTGATACCTTTCTAACTCTTTGATGTGAGCCTTTAGTGCTACAAGCTTTGTTTTTAACACAACTTTCACAATGTCCCAGAGACTCTGGTAAATTATAGCTTTGTTTTCATTAGTTTCAAAAAATTTCTTGATTTTTGCCTTACTTTCATTGTTTACTCAAAAAATCATTCAGGAGTAGGTTGTTTAATTTCCATGTAATTGTATGGTTTTGAGAGATCTTTCTGGTATTAATTTTTATTTTTATTGCACTGTGGTCCAAGAGCATGGTTGGTATGATTCTGTTTTTTTGAATTTACTAACAATTATTTTATGTCTTATCACATGGTCAATTTTAGAGTTGGTGTCATATGCCAATGAGAAGAATATATATTCTGTTGCTGTTGAATGGAGTGTTCTGTACATGTTTGCTAGGTCAATTTGTCCAAGTGTAGAGTTCAGGTCCCAAACATCCTTATTAGTTTTCTTCTTCGATGACCTCTCTAATACTTTAAGTGAGGTGTTAAAGTCTGCCACTATTTTTGTGTGGTTATAAAGTCTCTTCATAGATCTCTAAGAACTTGTTTTATAAACCTGGGTGCTCCAGTGTTGGGTGTGTGTATATGTGTGTGTGTGTGTGTGTGTGTATGTGCATGTGTGTGTATATATACATATAAAATATAAAATATTATATATAATATATATAAACATGTGTGTGTTTAGAATGGATATGTCTTCCTGTTGAATTGACCTATTTATCATGTGTAATGCCCTTCTTTTATCTTTGTTGGTTTAAAATCTGTTTTGTCTGAAATTAGAATAGCAACCTCTGCTCTTTTTTGTTTTCCATTTGCCTTATAGAATTTTCTCCATCTCTTTAGTTTGAGGCTATGGGTGTCATTGCATGGAATATGGGTCTCTTAAAGACAGCATACAGTTGAGTCTTATTTCTTTATCCACCTTGCCATTCTTTGCCTTTTAACTAAGACATTTACCTATTTACATTCAAGGTTAACATTGATATGTGGGTTTGATCCTGTCATTTTGTTGTTAGTTGTTATGCAGACTTGACTGACACTATAAAGCAGCCCCTGAAGGGCTACTAACAGGTCCATGGCCTTTTTCTCTGACCCTCTTAAGGTTAAGCACCTGCTGTGTTGGAGGAATCAAGGTATGCGCTGTCCACTGGCAACAATACCCCGATGGAATTTGTCAGCCAACATGCTTCACTGGAGCAGTGGCAGTGGGATCTCAGCTTGTGCATGCATGCCAGCAGCAATAGTGGTACAGTGGAGTACATGCATGTGGACAGGGTGCTCAGGGGATGCAGTGAGTTCTGCCTACACAGGTGCCAGCAAATCAGTGAGGGTGCTACAGGTGAGTGTGTGCCAGCATAGTGGTGTGGGGAGGATGCAGTGTGGGGATGCTGTGGGTAGTTGGGTGCATGCTGGCGGTAGTCTGTCTGCAGAAGCTCTCTGATGGTTAGGGAGGGTCATCAACAAAGGACCTATGGCAATGGCCACCGGGAAGCACCTGGTTGGGCATCTGACACTGTGCTGCAAGCAGCATCAGCCAAGCAGGGACCCTAGGAGTGGCTGGCAGAGAAGGGAAAGCTCAGATCACATCCATCTTATTGGCAAGATCACCCTGCTTTGTCCAGGTCTGACAGTCATCAAAGGCTACAGACACTTCGAGGAGTATGGCCAGACGTGGGGGATGCACATCCCTAGCTGTTCTCCAGCTGTTCTTGAGCCAAACCCTCTGGAATCCACACAGGCTGGAGGTCTGACCTCTCTAAACAGCTCTTCTTGTCAGCTCAAATGTCCATGGTGGCCATGAGGTGTTCTGAAGCTAGCATGCTGGTGTTCCATAGTGAGAGTGGGCCATCCTTGCTTATTTGTCTCACCCCTTCCCCGGGACCCACTGGCACCAGGAATGTGTCCTCGTACTCAGCAGGCCAATGCAGAGATTGCAGATTGCTCCTCATTCGGCCCCGGGTATCCATCTTCTTTCCATCTGCTCTGAATTCCTTTCTTCCAAAGATCCTCATACAGTGTGCCAGTCTTCTTAATAGTCTGGTCTCTTGCTGGGAGATGCTCTTCCTATCTGCATTTAGTAGGCCATCTTGGCTCCTTCTCCTCTTGTAAAGTTCTTCATCCTCATCATCTTCAAGTTGAATAGACCTAGGAGGAGGAGGAAGAGGAAAGGTTGGTCTTGCTGTCTTGGGGGTGGCAGAGGCAGAAGAGGTCAAGGAAGTAGAAGGGAAGGCAGGAGAGGCAGGCACACTCCATGTAAATTTTATTGAAAAACTTTGCATATAAATAGACCCATGTTGTTTAAACCCATGCTGTTCAAGGGTCAATGGTTTATCAGTATGAATCTGATATGTGTGTATATGTGTGCATGTGTATTTATATAATTCCTATAAAGTACGTATCTGCATATAAATGTATGTATGTCAATATCTAGACATAAATATATACATATGTGTATGCGTGTATGCATACATACCCACACATGCACGTATTTCCTAACTCTTTCCCTTTATAAGAGAATATTCTGATCACCTAGACCTTGATTTCTTAATATCATTCTCTACTTAAAGGAACCATAACTTTTTACAGAAAAGATAAATTTCAAGCCTAGAGCAAGGAAGTTAAAAGAGAAACCTTAAATATCTTTTTTTGCATTATAAAGAAGTACTCAAAGAAAAATAAGAATAAATCAAAAGGACACAGGGGACAGCTCTACAGGTTTTCCACTGGCTAAATATGAGGAAATTTCAGCAGTAAAATAAATAATAAAGTTAATGGATTATAATTCACTAAATAATATAATAACTGATGATTCAATTCTTATATAAATGTATAATAAATTGAAAAATAGACAAATACTTAGCGAGGTATAAAGGCAAAGCTCTTCCTTATAGCGGAAAATCAACATATACATGAAAGTAAGGTGGAGTTGGAAAATTATCAATGATTGCTAAACTAGTGGGTGAAAGATTCTTTAACAAAAATAAGTGTTTATAGTTCTTAAATAACAAAATTATTCATTAAGTCCAAGGGGATAAATTACATAAATTTTTTACTGGAATAAGATAACAAATATTAGAACAACCTAACTAAAAATGTCCACTGATATGCACTGAGGATAACATATCACTTCTGTTGTACTTCTTTCAAAGTTATAGAAAACATGAATTTGAATCAAAAGATGACATCAGATAGACCAAAATTGAAGGGCACTTTTCAAAATTACTAGACTATTATGTGAAAACTATTCAATAGTCTATTACTAGACTATTATGTGAAAACTATACTAAAAATCTACTCTCAGAAAATTTTATGTATACATTATTATTAACTATAGTCAATAGTATTGGTTTTTGTAATTGTACTATGATGATGTAAGAAATAACATTGTTCTTAGAAAACACATACTGCAGTAATTAAGGATAAAGGTTCATAATATTTCAAACTTCCTCTAAAATGGTTCACAAAAAGAATTATATATGACATAGATAATATATATTATTGTAGAAATGCATATAATATAGATAAGTGAACATAGAGATAAAATATTAAGGCAAATGTAGCAAAATATCCCAAAACATTTTGGGACTCTGAGTAAAGCGTTGGAGTTTCTTGCACTATTTTAATTTGTTTGTAAGCTTTAAGCTATATAAAAATAAAAGGTTAACACAAATTGATCTTAATACTCCATGATGAGCACTGCACACCTCTTAGTAATATAAAAATGAAATAAACACAAAACAAATGACAATAGTAAATGCTTGTGATGCAGAAGAACTCAAAGGAATGCAGGATAGTAAAGCAGACTTTGAAAAGAAACCTGGCAGAATAATTTAGTGTGAATTAAGTATCCACTTACCATACAATCCAGCAATCAAGTATTTACTCAAGTGAAATAAAGATTTTGTTATATATGCAAATGTTTATAGGGTACATTTATACATATTCATATTCACCTTTATACATATTCACCAATAAATGCAAACAAACAACATGCCTTACAACAGATGAACAGATAACTTCTGGTACATAAATACAATGATATACTATCTGGCACTAAAAAGGAACAAAGTGATTAATACAATACGGATAAGTCTTAAGTGCATTTTCTTACGTGAAAGAAGCCATACAGAAAAGGTACCTATTGCATGATTCCACTTATACAGCATTCGGGAAAATGTAGAGCTAAATATCAGGACAGAAAGCAGATCAGTGGTTGACAGAAAGTTGAGATTGGGATTGTTTTTAATGAGGCATTCAAGAGAATGTTTAGAATGCTGTAATTGTTTAATCCAGTCCTGTGATGGTACATATGTTTGTCAAAATCAATAGAACTCTATCCTAAATAATAACTTATTGTACACAAATTAAAAACATCAACCAGGATGTTGGAGGGTCCAACAACAGAAAGCAGACTGTCACAAATAAATCTGACTTCATTAGAAGTCAGATTTATTAGAACAGTTTATTAGAACTAGTTCATTAGAAAAATATGACTTTAGAAAAGTTAAGACATCACTAAATGATGTGGAAAGAAAAGGAACTGATCTAAATAACTTTAGAAACAAGAGTTTTGATTGACGACATTAAGGTAAAAGCTAAAATAACTGTACAAAAACATCATACTCTTTGGGGTAAATTTGTTTCTTACAGAGGTATAGATGCGCAACTCTGAAACTACTTTACATGTAAAAGTAGAGTTCAGCATGTAAGTAAATAAATTATAAATGGTAGCCAAGCTTCTCACTGTCAAAAAAAAAAACACATTACAAATAGGCAAGAGGAAGAGGAAAAGGGTAGAACAAACCATGTGGTGACTGACTGGTTTTTTTTTTTTTTTTTTTTTTTTTTGAGACAGTGTCTCACTCTGTTGCCCAGGCTGGAGTGCAATGGCACTATCTTGACTCACTGCAACCTCGGCCTCCCGGATTCAGGTGATTCTCCTGCCTCAGCCTCGCGGGTAACTGGGATTACAGGCGCCCGCCACCACACCCAGCTAATTTTTTGTATTTTTAGTAGAGACGGGGTTTCACTGTGTTAGCCAGGACGGTCTCGATCTCCTGACCTTGTGATCTGCCTGCCTCGGCCTCCCAAAGTGCTGGGATTACAGGAGAGAGCCACCATGCCCGGCCAATATCTGAATCTTTACTTGTTTCTTGACAGTATTTTCCAAAATGCTAGGTAGACTTTGGACTGTGCTCTCCTAATGCACCTTCTGACACAGGGAGTCAGCGCAGGCCCATATAACATCCCCTCCCTTATTTGTAGCCCATTCATCTGTGCATAAATGCCTTCCTACATGTTTGTTTTATTTATGGTCATACCCCTGGTCTTTTTTTCATGAGTCCCTTTGGCCTGGGATGCATTTCCTTCCTATTACTTTTATGCTTCTGTTAAGAAAGTTTAGAATTCAACAATTAACAACTCTAGTTGTTAAATTCTAAACACTCTTCATTTAGTTATTTATTTTCTGGAGAATGCCTACAGTGCAGTTCCAGCCTACAGTATTTAGAGCGCCTGAATTAATTATGTTTGCCTAACAATAACCCTGTTTCATTTATTAAACCAACAGTGGATAGAGTTAATGTAAACCATGTCATATTAGAAAGGCTATGTAAAGATTTCATAAATAAAATAAGTGACTGAAGAAGTCTTTTTCAATCTGTAAGAGAGGGACTGAAGAATTACTAGAAGATCATAGAAAAGTAACGACTGATGAAGAATGAGAGACACTGACACAGAGTTGAATAAAAAAAATACATATGGCAATTTAGAGTACTTTCAGACAGTTTATTAGGAATTTTGTATTTATGGACTGAGTTTTAAAATAAGCCCTGTGTATGAGTGACTCACTATATTAATCTTGAGAAAGTTGTGTGGAAGTTTCTCTGCCCTGGGGAGTGTTTTATAATGGTCCTCCTTTGTATCCCAGTGTACCCTTTATAGAACATCATTAAAACACATATTTCTCTCACTGACAGACATCTGTTCTGTTATCTAAAATCCAAGATTCAGGAAGCAAGAAATTGTTTTGTTTTTCTTCCTCTTATTTATTTTTTTGAGATGTTGTCTCACTCTGTTGCCCAGGCTGGAGGGCAGTGGGGCAATCTCAGCTCACTGCAACCTCTCCCTCCTGGGTTCAAACAATTCTTGTGCCTCAGCCTCTTGCGCAGCTGGGATGAATGCATAGCTCTACCAGAGTACCAATCTTATACCATGTTTCTTTACTGTGTATTTACTGAACAAAATAATTATTTTCAATCTTTTTACTACTTGAATAACATATATTCTCTAAATGCATAAATGCAAATTAAATATAACAGAAAAACAGAGTAAAACATTTAGCATATCTCAAAGGATTCAGATTTATACATTCACTAAAATCCATTTGTTTAAAATCAATTCATTTTCGTTATTGCAGAGATTTTAGTAGACATGATATGTGCTTTTTTCTGTATTAAGTGGGGTGATATGCAATTGCTCCAGTTTTGACATTAGCTAGTTTAAGTGTTTAATGTAATGGATTTGAGGGAAGTCAGAACTCTTAAAATCTGTTATAGCTAAGTACGGTTTATCAACTGTACACTTTTGTGGGTAATGCATATTGATTTTCAATTTTATGATAGGTACAAATATACTCTGTAAAGTCTATTGAATAATCTATAAAATATTCAGAAGAGCATTTTTCTTGGAAATTTAAATGTGAATTAGCATTTCTTAAAATATAGTGATGTTTTTCATACATAAGAAGAGTTTCATTATATGAGAATAAGGTAGAGGTATTTATCTGCTTCTATTTGATTCAATTTTAGGCTTTTACCTAAGTTCACTACTCTTAATCACCCTAGTTGAGGATTTATGCCATGAAATTGCTGAAACTAATCATTTGACTGATGATAGTCCTCAGTGAAAGCTTAGAGGTATAGCTGACCTTTTTCAAGGTTATTTAAAAAAATCATTTTGAAGCACTTTCAAACAATATCAAATGTTAGTTCCTAGAACATTTGGGATTTTTTTAAAGCTACATGAATATATTGCTTGCAAAGAATCTGAAGAATTAAACAATGGAATCATATTTATCAAAACCTATTATTTCCAACTTTTTGGAAACTTAGTGATTGAATAAAAAGCAAAAATGGAATTTATTTATATATGAAAGTGCCTACAATATCTTCGAGTTAAACAAAAATACAATTTTGAAGAAGTAAAGCACATTCGTGAAGCATGAATTCTGAAAAACTGAAGCACATGGGCATTCTGAAGAACACTCAGCCCTGTAATGAGGTTGAATTCATAGACTCAGGGCCTGGACAGAAGCCTGGCTCCCCACAGACATCGCCCTGCATCTCCACTTCCTCAGGGAAGAATGGGGATGACTATAATACCTACTAAGGTTTTTCTGTGAGGATACAATGACTTGGTGATAGAAATCACTTAAAATAGTACCTGGGGTGTTTTAAGTTGTAAGGTTTTGCCATTTTTATGAATATTAAATCATGTCATTGCTATGAATGCTACTTAAATCTTGTGGGCCTCCTTCGTGAATAAAAGCTCCCTAGACATATGAACACCAGCTATATTTTCATTGCATTACTATATTTATTCACAATGATAGAAGTTTACAGAGGCTACAGATTTACATGAATTACTATTTTCTCAAGTTAAAGTTAGTTTTGTAAAAAGTGATGACAAAACAAGACCACCCAGAGGACTGAGGTTTGCTCTTGCTTTAAAGAAGAGGGCTATGGCATGTAGTAGGAGACTCCTTCCATCTTGACTAGTATGTTCTGTTTTCCAAACTTTTAACCTCATAAACCATTTTTTACTTGAAATCATTTAATTTATTAGACTGCTATGTATGATGTTTAACCTAGAATTTGAATTCAGTGTCTTCTATCAGCTTAGCAGGTGGTGGTATATGCAGGGGCAAGTTACATCAATATCTGTTTGACTACCCTATTGCCATTCCTACCTTATTATTGCCCTGCACTACAGGTGCGTACTTTCCTGTAAGACTGCTCTTGTGATTTCATGCTGCAAGAAAACCCAAGTCTCCTCTGTCTTTGGAAGAAATTTCTGTGTCCACTTGTGCTGCTTCAACTGGTTTCAAAACTGAAAGGTCTCACTATAAAAGAGAGGCTATTAAAAAAATTCTAGTCCTTTTTCTTACTGCAAATTGTGGGAACTATGAATTTTTTCCTCTTTCTTCTCCCATTTTTCTTATTTTGGATTAACATATTTCAATGGCAGGAAATCCACAATTATTGCCACTTCAACAACAACAAAAACACAAAATAAACACTACAATAAAAACAATTTCAACAATTTTTCTCCCTTGAAGCCTAGCTTTTGAAATTAAAAATCTCTTTATTCTTAGAGTATTATATCTGCTCCAGTGGTGGAGAAAAATAATCATTTGGAAATTCAGTTGGATTTTTTTTGTTGCATATGGTATCTGAACTTTTTCTGACACAAGCAATAAATAAGGTAACTGAGACCAACCAAGATTTAACAGTGACTGCAGTTAATATAAAAAGATAATATTAACCTACTATAAGTTAATAGCTTTATTGAGATATAATTCAATATTCAGTTGAGATATAATTCATAAAATTTACTGAAAGTAAATAGTTCAATGGATTTTAGCATATTCACAAACTTGTGCAACCATCATCATCATAATCTAATAACATTTCACCGCCACCAAAATAAAAGCCATACCCATTAGCAGTCCTCTCTTCCTACTGATCTACTTTCTTTCTTTATAAATTTTCCTATTCTGGACATGTAATATAAATGGAATTGTACAATATGTGGTCTTTTGTGACTGACTTCTTTCATGTAGTAAAATTACTGAATATGTAGGATGAATGCCTGTTACTTTGTTATTTTGTTCTATACGTCTTTTTTCCCATTATCTTCCATTATTCTTTCCATATAAAAATAATTTTTATTTTTAGTGTACAATTTTGACTCTTTTGTTATGTATTTGTTCATATTGGCTTTAGTTATGTTCCTAGTGTTTTTTCTGGAGTTACAATTAAGCATCTTAAGATAATTTTTTCAAATTAATGTTAACAATTTCAATAGTATATTAAAAACCTTGATACAACATATCTCTATATTCTCTCCCTCCCTCCATTGTACTATGTCATACAAATGATGACTTTATGCATTATAAGTTTAACAATGAAGTTTTATAAATACTGACTTATGTAGATGCCTTTTAAATTAAATAGAAAAATAAAATTGTATTACATATATTTGTATTTATGTTTAAAAAATAATATATATTAATATATAACATATTTAGTTTTATATATGTACTTCTTTTAAAATTTTCCTGTATATTACCCTTATCAATGTTCTTTATTTCCTTTTATGGATTCAAGTAACTGTCTAATGAGAGTTTATTTCAGCCAGAAGATTCCTTTTAGTATTCCTTGTAGGATTGACCCACTGGCAATAAATTTGATCAGTTTTTGCTTATTTGGGAAGAGCTACAGAAAGAATAGAAATAGCCATAACAACCTAGCCAAGATGTCATCATCAGTACTCCTCTTCCTGCTTAAAATCCACCTAACACCACCAATGCTACACGAGCTATTATTGTTACTATCGCAATAAGCATGGCTTCTGAAACTTTCTTTTTATCCAATTAGATAAACTGGCATAATATGCCTCTTTTGGTAAGCCAGAGAGCAAACGGAGGAAGCATTTAGTCACCTGGGGTTCTGTAGCACTATGTAGGCAGTGGGATAAATAAGGTTAAAAATGATCTTTCAGCTAAGCATAGACTTAGGAGAAAAAAGAAATCCTCCACCAGAAAATCTGGATGCTAATGGATAGACACTAGGCAGCTAAAACACACCATTATAGAAATTGAAGAAATATATGTTAAATTATTACTGATATGATTTGGCTGTGTTCCCACCCATATCTCATCTTGAATTGTAGTTCTCATAATTCCCACATGTTGTGGGAGGGACCCAGTGGGAGGTAATTGAATCATGGGGATTATTACCCCATGCTGCTGTTCTTGTAATAGTGAGAGAGTGAGTTCTCACAAGATGTGATGATTTTATAAAGGGCTTTCCCCTCTTTTGCTCAGCAGTTCTCCTTACTGCCACTAGGTAAAGAAGGATGTGTTTGCTTCCCCTTTTGCCATGACTGTAACTTTCCTGAGGCCTCCACAGCCATGCTGAACAGTGAGTCACTTAAACCTCTTTCCCTTTGAAATTACCCCAGTCTCAATTATGTCTTTATTAGCATCATGAGAATGTACTAGTACAGTAAATTGCTACTGGGTAATGAGGTGCTGCTGTAAAGATACCCAAAAATGTGGAATCGAGTAACAGGCAGAGGCTGGAAGAGTTTGGATGGCTCAGAAAAAGACAGGAAAATGTGGGAACATTTGGAACTTCCTAGAGACATGAAGGAATCAGGAGACAGGAAGATGTGGGAAAGTTTGGAACTTCTGAGAGACTTGTTGATTGGCTTTGACCAAAATGCTGATAGTGTTATGGACAATAAAGTTGAGACTCAGGTGGTCTCATATGGAGATGAGGAACTTGTTGGGAACTAGAGCAAAGGTGACACTTGTTATGCTTTAGCAAAGAGACTGATGGTATTTTGCCCCTGCCCTTGAGATCTGTGGAACTTTGAACTTGAGAGAGATGATTTAGGGTATTTAGCAGAAGCAATTTCTAAGCAGCAAAGCATCCAAAAGGAAGCAAATCATAAAAGTTTGGAAAATTTGCAGCAGCCTGATGATGCACTGGAAAATAAAAACCAATTTTCTGGGGAGAAATTCAAACCAGCAGCAGAAATTTGCAAAAGTAATGAGGAGCAGAATGTTAATCACCAAGACAATGGGGAAAGTGTTTGTAGGACCTGCCAGAGGCCTTCATGGCAGCCCCTCCCATCGCAGGCTTGGAGGTCTAAAAGGGAAAAATGGTTTGCTGGACTGGGTCCTGGGTCCCACTGCTGTGTACACCCTTGGGACTTGGTGCCCTGCATCCCAGCTGCTCCAGCCATAGCTAAAAAAGGGAAATGTACAGTTCAGGCTGTGGCTTCAGAGGGTGCAAGTCCCAAGCCTTGGCAGCTTCCATGTGGTGTTGGTCCTGCAGGCACTCAGAAGACAAGAATTGAGGTTTGGAAACCGCCACCTAGATTTCAGAGGATGTATGGAAACATCTGGATGTCCAAGCAGAGGTGGGCTTCATGGGTGGAGCCCTCTCGGAGAACATCTGCTAGGGCAGTGCAGTAGGGAAATGTGAGGTTGGAGCCCCCACACAGAATCCCCACTGGAGCACCGCCTAGTAGAGCTGTGAGAAGAGAGCCACAGTCCTCCAGACCCGAGAATGGTAAATCCACTGACAGCTTGCACCGTGCACCTGGAAAAGTAGCAGACACCCAATGCCAGCCTGTGAAAGCAGCTAGGATGGGGAGCTGTACCCTGCAAAACCACAGGGACAGAGCTGCCCACAGCCGTGGGATGTGATCTGGATGTGAGACATGGAGTAAAGGAGATCATTTTGGAACTTTAAGATTTAATGACTGCCCTATTGGATTTCAGACTTCCATGGGGCCTGTGGCCTCTATGTTTTGGTTAATTTCTCCCTTTTGAAATGGGTGCATTTATGCAATGCCTATACTCACATTGTATCTAGGAAGTAACTAACTTGCTTTTGATTTTACAGGCTCATTGGTAGAAGGGACTTGCCTTGTCTCAGATGAGACTTTGGATTGGACTTTTGAGTTAATGCTGGAATGAGTTAAGATGTTGGGGGACTATTGTAACGGCATGATTGTGTTTTAAATTGTGAGGACATGAGATTTGGTAGGGGCCGGGGTAGAATGATATGGTTTGGCTGTCTTCCCACCCAAATCTCATCTTGAATTGTAGTTCCCATAATCCCCATGTGTTGTGGGAGGGTCCTGGGGTGAGGTAATTGAATCATGGGGGTGGGTTACTCTCTTGCTGTTCTCATGATAGTGACTGAGTTCTCATAAGATCTGAAGATTTTGTAAAGGGCTTTTCCCCATTTTGCTCAGCACTTCTCCTTGCTGCCACCATGTGAAGAGGGACATGTTTGTTTCCCCTTCTGCCATGATTGTACGTTTCCTGAGGCCTCCCCAGCCACGTTGAACTATGAATTAACTAATCCTCTTTCCTTTAAAAATTACCCAGTCTCAGGATGTCTTTATTGGCCGCATGAGAATGGACTAATACAATTACTAAGAGTTGGGTGCCTACCTGGAGTTAGAAATTTTGATTTTGAGATAATTCCTGTTGTCTTACCAGAAATAATCAGCAAGCTAGGCAAATGGACAGAGATAATGAAAAAAAAATAATGTCTTAATATAGCGCTTGGCAGGTACTTTTTGAAATGCTTAACATACCTTATGTCATTTATTTTGTACTACAAACCTATGAGTTGTGTGATGTTATTATCTCTATGTTAGGTTTCAGAAATCAGAGGCACAGAAATGTCATATGCCTAAGATCATGTGTCTACTTAAGGATCAAGCCAGGGTTTGGATCCAAGCTCTTTGGAATGTTGTGTCCACATTGTTAGCCACAGATTGTCTTGTGTGAATGGCTGAATTTTTATAAAATAGATATGACAGAAAAATAACAGGACAAGGATTTTGGAAGTGGCAGTGAGAGTGGTTTAAGAGATATAATGTTCAATTAAATATTTTTAGAAACGTAAGTGAGAAAAAATGTAGAAAGAATAAGAATGTTTAGTCTGTGCTTCTATGGGGGTACCTAGATTCACAAAAATTTTAATATACAGAAATAATTTTCCTATTAGACTGAAATTATTATCAATGGGTTTATCTTAATCTAAACCATATGGTACCCAAAAATAAAATCCAAGTGGTGAAATCATCTGATTGATACAAAATATGGCACCCAGTCTTTCTTGTTGTTCTACATTTATGCCACTTATTCTGTTCCCAATTTTGTGTTCATTGAGATAATCTTATAAGCTTTATTTTTATTTCTAGAATCCAAAATGCTGTCATACAGTAAGGTCAATTTTTTTGTACCTATGATTTTTAAAATATTATTTAAGCTAAGATTGCAAAAAGCACAATTTAGCTATATTTAAACAACAACAACAATACAATTCAGAACTACTAAACAACAAGCAAACATATGCACACAGGGTATGCATACAGGCTTTATTAAAGGTAACCTTAGAGGAAATATGAGACAGTTTTAGTAGAGAACCATTAGAAGAACATGGTCTGTTAAAAAAAACTTCTAAACAAACAAACCATAAAACAAAAACCAACATACAGAAAAACCTCTTATGCTTCCTTCACATCAAAATACATTGTATTTGATTGAGTTGTGTCCTCCCAAAATTATATTGTTGTCCTAATCACTTAGCACTTTATTGTAATAATATTACCTTATTTGGAAATAGGATCAGTTCAGATGTAATTTGTTAAATTAAAATGAGGATATACTGGAGTAGGTGGGCCCTTAATCCAATATAACTGGTGTCCTTAACAAAAGGGAAAATTTAGACACAGACAAATATTGAGAAAGACCTTCATGTGAAGATGAAGGTAGAGATCAGGGTGATGCCTCTACAACTACGGGATGCCAAAGATTGTCAGAAAAACACAGGAAGCTAGAGGAGAGACATGGAACACATTCTCTCTTACAGCCCTCAGAAGGAACCAACCCTGCCAAGACCTTGATCATGGACTTCTAGACTCCAGAATTGTCAAACACTAACTGTCTGTTGTTTAAGCCACCCAGTTTGTGGTGCTTTGATATGGTTGCCCTAGCATACCAATATATACATATATTACACATCTATGAGAATGCAGTGCATTTTTTTATTGATCACAGAAAAATAGACACAAGTGCTCTCTTATTTCTAGTCAAAAGTAGAAGTATCTTTATTGGCGTTCTCCAGTCAAAGACCACCAGAAATTCACCTGTCATTAGACAAAGTTGAGTTTATTGGCTCCGTACCATGAAGAATTTGGGAGCACTTTGTTGAGAGGGTTTCAACAGAGGCTTGAGATTCAAGCTTGGGTTTAGTGACTCTGGAGATGGTTCCAGGAAGTTTGGCCTCTACTCTACACTGAGAGTTACAAAGAGGAGTGTTATGAAAATTGTTATCTAAAAGGTGATAACATTACCTATTACGAATAAAGCTAAAGGTTTAATTTGTGAAAAACTATGGAAGAGATAGGAAAGATGAATGTTAGCCATTTTGTGATATAGACAGCTTTATTGTTTTTGTCTGTGCTCAGATATGAGTGTGGAGTGATATTATTTTTATTTTGTTCCTTCATGAGCACAGACCTTATCTGATTTTGGTGTTCCATAAAATTGTTTATGCACAAAAGAAAACCACCAGGGTCCAATTATGCAGCCAGTCCAGCTTAGCTGATACTGGCGGGGCTGCTTTATTGACTCTCACTTTAATTGCTCACAAAATATTTTACTAACATTAAGAAGTGATACAAATCAATTCATTTGCTATTTAATCAGGTCAAGAAAGAACACACATGAACATGGGTATTACTGTTTTATTTATTAATACTTGAAGGTATGCTTTTTAAAACAATAATAAAAATTATTTAAAAGAGTAAGTCATAAATTTAAAATAAAAATAACTGACTTCATATGTTTGCATTCAACCTGGAAAGGGAATTTGCTTTCTCAGAGTAAAATAAATAAATAAATAATATATTCCAATTTATGACAATATTTGTAAAATGTATCTATAAGATTTGCCATTAGCATATTATTTCTAAAGGTTATGTGGAAAGTGGGGTTATTTCCATTGCTTTCTGTCTCACTAATCATCGCTAGATTTGAGATGAAATTTGTCCAACTTAAATAGAGTCTAGGAAGCTGGGAGGGAATGGGCTAGGGAGAGGGAAAAAATGATGTCTCCCCATAAAATTCATCACTCAGACTTCCTTGGTTTACATGAAATTTCTAGATGATAGATAGCAGCAACCATCTCTGGTCTTTTACAATGCACAAAATATCTACCACTTAATGTTCCTTAAAGATATACAATGTCCATTACCACTTAATGTCCCTTAAAGATATACAGTGTTAGCTAGATCTTCTGTTTAGTAAAAAGGACTGTCTTTTCTTAGAACTTTAGTATATAAATAATGAGTTTTATGAAAATATAAAGAGAATTAGGACTCATCTTTAATATGTTGAGGTATGCTCCATAAAGAACTGTATTCCTGCTATATGTCCTTTGATATTACTGCAGAAACAGAATTTATACTGTCCAGTCTAATCCTTTCATGTTTTTATTGCTGATTATTGAAGTTGGATGACTTGATTCTACTTTACTTAACTTTATAGTGGATTTCACTAAAGCCTTCTGTCATTTACATATCCTACATGATGCCTCTTGTACAGAAAGATTATCTCCACCCCATTATTTACTCACTTTTTAACTACTATGTTTCTCTAAATATATGAATCTGTAATCACTTTAAACATTTTAAACAGCAGATTTTAAGTTTATCTAAATCATGAGAAACTAAAATTCAAGCTACTAGACTCATATGAAGACATGCTTAGCATTTTCACATTTTTGTAAATATCTATATCCACTTACAGCTCTTAAAACCACAATGTTTTTTAAGAAGTTTAACATAGGAACATATGAAGTTTATCGTAATGAACTTGATATCAAAAGTCATCCATACATTTGAAAGTAATGTACTAGTTTGATGCAAATTTCAATTAGAGGAAATATATATATATACTTTTTTTTTTTTAGTAGAAATGGGGTTTCACCATGTTATCCAAGTGGGTCTCGAGCTCCTAACCTCAGGTGACTTGTCCACCTAGGCCTCCCAAAGTGCTGGGATTACAGGTGTGAGCCATGGCACCTGTTTTTTTTTTTTTTTTTCTTTTTCTTTTCTTTTATTGATGCGGAGTCTCACTCTGTTGCCAGCCTGGATTGCAGTGGCACAATCTCAGCTCACTGTGACATTCACCTTCTGGGTTCAAGAAATTCTCCTGCCTCAGCCTCCTGAGTAGCTGGGACTACATGGGTGCACCACCATGCCCAGCTAATTTTTTTTTTTTTTTTTTTTAGTAGAGATGAGGTTTCACCATGTTGGCCGGGATGGTCTCGATCTCTTGACCTCATGATCCATCCACCTCGGCCTCCCAAAGTGCTGGGATTACAGACGTGAGCCACCGCACCTGGCGGTACAATTTCAGTGGGAACCTCAGCATTTTTTATTTTCTGAATTGATGACATCTTTGTAAAAAACTAATAAAAAACAGGTTTTTAATTTTTCCTACCAAATATGTCTGCAGATAAAATGTGCCTGAGCTTCTTAGCATTAATTTAAGAGAATATAGTTTTCAGCAAAATAAAACTTCAAGGAAATAAGCATTATATATATTTTTAAATACAACTAAGAAATACAATACAATGTGATTCTCTGTAAGGAGACCAACCATACTTTATTGCATTTTTAGGAAAGCTTTCAACAGTTCCTCAATGTGCACCTCAATGTGATCAAGTTCTACAGATCACAAAGCCTTGTAGCATCTTGTCCCAGCCTATGGAGATGTTATTTCAAATTAGTGAACTTCATTTAACACATCCCAATTTTCATCACAAATTAGCGTGGTAACTAACACATTACATATTAACACAAGCATCTTTGAAATTGGGATGAGTTTTTCACAATAGTGATGTCTTAAATACTTTATCAGAATTTAACTGGCAGTTTTTGCTCTCTTTATTAGTTTCCTATAATGGCTGTAACTAATTTTCACAAACTTAAAACTGCACAAGTTTATTGTTTTATATATTTGGAGGCCAAAGTCTAAAATGAGGTAGGTATTGCAGAGTTGTGTTGCTTCTGAAGACTTCTATTTTCTTGCCTTTACTAGATTCTAGAGGCTGCCTGTATTTCTGGGCTCATGACCCCTTCCTTGCATCAATCCAAACTCCAGCTTTCATCTTCATGTCTCCTTCCTCCTTTAAACTTCTTGCCTCTCTCTTATAAAGGCCCTTGGAAGACCCTTATGATTACAGTTAGGGCCTACCCAGATAAAATAGGATAAGCTTACCACTACAAAATCCTCAACTTAATCACATCTGCAAATCCTTATTGGCCACATAAGATAGCACTCGCAAGTTTCCAGAATTAGGAGCTGGATATCTTCAACAGGGAGGTAGTGAAGGGAGCGGGAGGGCATCATTTTTTCTACCATGCTACCCTTAATGGCACATAAACTCCCTTAAAATCGGTGGCATATTATAATTCCTTAAATGTGGTAATGCATCTCCTTCTTCCCTGTATTTTGTGTTCCATTCATATTGATTTGTTTTCAATCTCCTGAACTTTCTCACCTTCTGGCCCTCATCCTTCTAGAAAACTCTCCCCATCCCCTTCTGTATCCCACATGCCTAATCTCGATAATGTGTGATGATTCCTTAGGGCTCACTCCAAATATCACCTGTTCAGTAGGCTTTCCAATAGCGCTGAAGATGTCTTAGTGGCCCTTATATTTGACTGTATTACTTTTCTGTGCTGAATAACAACTTATCACAAGCTTATAGATTTAATACAAGTCACGTTTTTTATTTTACAATTTCTGCAAGTCAAAAATCTGTGAATGGTTTAACTGAGATCTCTACTCATGGTCTCACAAGACTGAAATCAAAACATTGGCCAGGACTGTGAGCTAATCTAAGGTGCACGTTTCTCTTCCAAGCTCACTGGCTGTTGGTAAAATTTAGTTCCTTGTGATTTTAGAACCCTGGTCTTTCTTCCTTACTGGCTGTCTAGAGTGTTCTCGGCTGCTGCAAACCAGATGCCATTCCCTATCTCATAGAGCTTTATAAAACACAGCTTTCATTTGCTTCTTTGAGGCAAGTAGGATAATGCCTCTGACTTCGTTTAAAGACTTACCTGATTTAGTCAGGCCCACTCAAGATAATGTCTCTTTTGATGGACTCCCTTATGATTCTTGGACTTAATTATATCCACAACCTTTTCTTCCATATAAAGTAAACAATTATGGAGTGACATTCAATCATATTCACATATCTTACCCACATTGACTTATTTATTTAAGAGAGAGAGTCTCACTGTTTCCCAGGCTGAAGTGCAGTGGCTCAATCACAGCTTGCTGCAGACTTGACCTCCCAAGCTCAAGTAATCCTTCCATCTTAGCCTCCCAAGTAGTAGCTGGGACTATAGGTGTGCCTATCACCAACTCTTCACCACCTCTAGGGGTCTCACTATGTTGCCGAGACTAGTCTCAAACTTCTGGCCTCAAACAATCCTCCCACCTTGGCCTACCAAAGTGCTGGGAATAGAGTTGTGAGCCACTGCACCCAGCCTCACCCATATTTAAAGTGAGGGAATTATGTAGGGTATGTACATTAGTGGTGGGGATCTTGGAAACCATATTGGAATTCTACTTACATAATGACTCTTTAGCAAGGAAATTGATCATGTTTACCACTTATTGCACTGATTTACTTGCCTATTTGAACCCATCATTGTTCTTTTAAACACCTGCCCCCTACCTCCCGGGTCTAGCACAGTGCTTGCCACAGGGCAAGGGCTCATTACATATTAGTATAATGGATTAATATACAAATCAACATGATTTTGGGGTACAGTGAATTCGTGTGTGTTCTGCACAAGAAAATATGAGTATTTTCTCATATATTGTTGTTGTTGTTGTTGTTCAGCTACATAATTGTTCAGCTACATAATTATACATTACATTGTTGTTCAGCTACATAATTATAATGTACAAAATTATTTACAAAGCAACAGCTAAATTAACTTCCCACTAGCAAAACAAAACACCTAGTGTCACAATTAAATATTTAGTAGTAGGTAATTAGAAAGAAAGGGTATGCATGGGAACTTTTCATTAAAGACAATTCATTCTTTCTGCATGAGTAGAAGATGTTTGTTCAATGCAATTTCTGTTATTTCACAAAAACTGTGATTATGATAAAATAGTATCCAGAAATGTATTACTTACAATACATTTCAATCTCATAATAGTTTCAGAAAAAGATCTTGTTTCTATTTGAATTCTCCATACAACTAAGCATTGCTCTTGCAAAAAGTAGCCACTTAATAGATTTTTTTTTATTGAAGGAAATTTTTATTTTTATGTTCTTGGGAAGTAGTTTTTTTTTTCACTTTTTTTTTTTTTGCTGTACTTGGAAATTGAAGTCCTGAGCATCTCCATTTTGGTACAGTTTTATTACTCTTATTTTATGGACAGTAATGATATCAATTTGCTGCCTTTACTCTACAGATTGTTGATATCCTCAGCAGCTTCTAGTTAGGCCCACTTACTATTTTTCTTGTGGTCAGAATTGGGAGAATCACAGGGACACTTGGGTTTTGTAATTTCTCAAACAACTATGGTATTTCTCAACTTTGAAACTTTTATCCCTTATCCTAAGTCTTTGTGTTATACCTTTATCCCTGTAGTTGTGAAATTACTGAGAAAACCCAAGCAGTTCAAGGACTTAATGATGACTGTATATTTTCTGCTTTAAAGTATTCAGCCAGGCCTTTTTAGAACCTATGTTTGTACCTATATACTGTACATTTTAGTGAATAAGTGGCATTATTTTAAAATACTTTCCAAATAGCTAACATCTAAATATTTTTGCTATACCTTGAAAACTGACACTCAAATAATTCTGCTTGTTGAAAAGGTTTGTGCTGCTTATAGTGTGTTTTTTGTCTGATATGGTTTCTCTTGAATCAAACAATCCTATTTCTTAAATGCTTATGTACACTTCACACAATGGCAACCACTTTATATAATTACATTTTCTGAGTAAAATATAAAAAAAAATTCAGGACTGAAGTATTTCTATTAAGATTAGATGCTTATTACAATGTTCTTTTTCCATCATTTACTTGTTTTGAGAATAGCAACAAATCCATCAAACAGAGCTTACAGTGATAGCAACCTCCAGGGTACCAGAAAGAAAACATAGAGAGCATCAAATTGATCAAATTGTTAATAATCTACTTTCTTTTCTTTTTTTTTTTTGTTATTGCAAGATTTAATAGAGTGAAAACAGAGCTCCCATACAGGGAGGGGACCCAAAGGGGGTTGCCATTGCCAGCTCGAATGCCTGGGTCTATATCCTGATCATTGTCCCTCCCGCTGTTCTCTCAGGCAAGAGATGATTGGCTATTTCTTTACCTCCTGTTGTTGCCTAATTAGCATTTTAGTGAGCTCTCCTTACTATCTGATTGGTCATATGTGAATTAAGTTGCAAGCCCCATGTTTAAAGGTGGAAGCGGTCACCTTCCCAGCTACTCTTAGCAATTCTTAGTCGGCCTAGGAAATCCAGCTAGTTCTGTTTCTCAGTCACCCCTCTCAACAGGAAAACCCAAGAGCTGTTGGGGAGGTTGTCCAATGACCGCTCTAACTGCTTCCTGCTGAATTGAGGCCTAGTAGGGGTTGTGCAGTTGAGATTTCCTTGGGAGGGGTGTCTTCAATGTCTTTAACATCGGAGCATGGGCTAGCAGGTCGGTCCAGGGGTCCGCGGTAGACCTTAGTCATGGACTGCATCTGGGGCTCCATTTGAAGAATGATTTGTAGTTCTACAGCTTCGATTCTGGAAGAGACAAACTTAACAAGGAGGTTAAAAATACAGGGATTGAAATGTATGGCCTGCAGTGCAGGGGATTATTTCTTTGGCACACTTCACAGACCCTGACTATCTGCTTGATAGTTTTGAAAAGGCCTGGTCCAGTAAATAATAATTTGGCCATCTGATGGGTGCTATCAATGCCTAACTGAAAGGTTTGGTGAAGGGTTTTAAGTAATTTTCATTGGTTAGCTGCAGGCAACAGTATTTCTCCTTCTTTGGTGGCTAGCCATCCTGAGGGGAGGAAACTATGTCCTCGTGAGGTTCCCCATTCTACTTCTCCTGCTGAGTATTGGGGCTTGGTTTCCTGGAGGGGATTACCCCATACTAGGGGTCCTTCTATAAGCATTTTTAAAGGAGGGTCCTGCCTTGTGGCTCTTTTGGCTTCAATATCCACTTGGAAGTTCCCTTCTATTTTCCTTTCCTTTCCTTTCTGATGACCCTAGCAGTGTAAGACAGCTACCTCTTTAGGTTTCTGTACAGCAAATAATAATCTCCTAATATCTTCCTGATGTTTGATAGGTGTTCCCTCAGAAGTTAGGAATTCCCTTTCTCTCCATATTGCTACATGGGCATGGAGGACTAGCTAAGCATACTTAGATTCTGTGTATATATTTACCCTGTTTCCTTCTCCTAATTCTAGTGCTTCAGTGAGAGCTATTAGTTCTGCCAGCTGAGCACTAGTTCCTGGAGTGAGGGGATTACTTTCAAGTATTCCATTATCACTGACCACTGCATACCTTGCTTTTTGAAGTTCTTTTTCTACAAAGGAACTTCCATCAGTAAATAAGTTGAGGTTGGGATCAGTCAAGAGAACCTCTAAAAGGTCCCCTCGAGTGGCGTAGGTTTGAACAATTACTTGTTGACAGTTATGTTCTATCTTTTCTTCATTGTCTGGAAGAAATGTGGCTGGGTTAAGAGTTGCACAAGTGTGCAGTTGCAGCACTGGCCCTTCAAGTAATAGAGCCTGATATTTAAGTAAATGGTTGTCTGACAGCCACAAGTCTCCTTTAGCAGTGAGTATGCCATTCACATCATGGATGTCCATACAGTAAGATCTCTTCCCTGTATTATTTTAACTACTTCAGATACTAAGCCTGCTACTGCTGCCACTACCTGTAAACCATGAGGCCAACCCTTTGCCACTACATCAGTTTCCTTACTCAGGTATGCCACAGGTTGCAGGCTCATCCCTCGGACCTGTGTAAGGACTCCTAGAGCTATTCCTGTTTTTTCTGTGACATATAAAGAAAAGTCTTGCCCCGTTGACAAGCTTAACACTGGGGCTTGGGTCAGGGCCTTCTTTAGGGCCTGGAAAGCTGCTTCTGATTCAGGTGTCCATCTTACTAAATGGGTATTGGATTTCTGAGTTTCCTTAATTAGTGTATATAATGGTCTGGCTATTTTGCCATACCTGGGAATCCATATTCGGCAGAAATCTGTTATGCCAAGGAACCCTCTTAGTTGCTTTAGGGTTTTTGGGATGAGGATAAGCCAGTATAGGCTGGATACATTCCTCATTGAGGGCCCTGGTGCCTTTGGATGATCTTAGCCCTAAGTATTTAACTTGCTGTAAGCAGAACTTAGCCTTTGGTTTGGAAACCTTGTAGCCACAGGTAGCGAGGAAATTTAAGAGCTCTTGGGTGGCTTGATGGCACAAGGTTTCTGAAAGGGCAGCTAAAAGCAAATCATCCACATACCAAAGGACAAGAGTGTCCAGGTATGGAAATTGACTCCAGTCTTGGGCTAATGCCTGGCCAAATAGTTGGGGGCTATCTCTGAACCCTTGGGATAAAACAGTCCAGGTGGCTTGAGACGTTGGGTTTGAAGGCTCTTCAAAGGCAAACAAGAATTGAGAGTCAGGATGTATAGGGATGCAGAAAAAGGCATCCTTAAGGTCCAGGACTGTAAACCACTCTGCTTCCTCTGGTATTTGGGAAAGCAGAGTATAAGGGCTAGGTACAGCTGGGTATAGAGGGACAACGGCATCATTGATAACCCTGAGATGTTGCACTAATCTCTATTATTCGTGGGTTTCTGTACTCCTAAAATTGGAATATTGCAGGGGCTATTGCATGGTTTTACTAGGCCTTGGGCTTTTAGGTCCTTAACAGTTTTTTGGAGTTCTTGTTGGGCCTCAGGTCTAAGGAGGTACTGCCTTTGGTAGGGAAAAGAGGCAGAATCTGTTAGTTTAACTTGAACAGGACAGGCATTCTTTGCTCATCTATATTGTCCTTCTGTTGCCTAGACTTTAGTATTAATTCCTTCCTCAAGCAGGGGACAACCAACGGGTGTTCCTTCTCCTATGTTCAGGTGTATAATGGCCCCTGTTTTGCTGGAATGTCTCTCCCTAACAAGGGAGTGGGGCTTTCAGGCATAATTAGAAAAGCATGTGAAGAGTAAAGCTCCCCAGTCACAGCTTAGTGACTGGGAGAAGTATCTAGTGACTGGCTGTACTAGGACCCCCTTGGATAGTGACAGATCTGGAGGACAGTTGTCCAAGACAGGAGAGTAAGACTGAGAAGGCCGCACCAGTGTCCAGGAGACAGTTAACCTCCTGACCCTCAATGGTCAAGCATACCCGGGGCTCTGTGAGGGTGATGGCATGGGCTGGCCCTTGCCCCAGGCACCCTCAGTCCTGCTGCTGGATCATCTGATTAGTGGCTTCTGACTCAGAGGACCTTCGTCCCTTGGGGCAGTGGGCCTTCCAGTGATTCCCTTGACGTAAGGGGCATGGACAAGGGGGCAGCTTACTTCTACTTGGACAATCTTTTTTAAAGTGTCCTTGTAGACCGCACTGGAAGCAAGGCCTATTAGGCATTCGATTTTCCCAGCTTTTCCCTTTTCCAGAGCCTCCAAAGTCTGCTTGCCTGAGGGCCATGACTAAAGTGGTAGCCTTTTTTTTAATCCCATTTGTCCCGTTCCTGCTCCTCCTGATCTCTTTTATAAAAAACCAAGGTTGCCAAGTTCAATAGGGTTTCTAAGTTTTGCTCCAGGCCTAAGGCAGACTTTTGAAGTTTTTTTTCTAATGTCTGTAGCTGACTGAGTGATAAACTTATCCTTTAAGATTAGTTGGCCTTCAATAGAGTCAGGTGACAGAGAGATATGCTTCCTCAATGCCTCCCTTAGTCTCTCCAGAAAGGCAGTAGGATTTTCTTCCTTTCCCTGTGTTATAGTGGATATCATTGAATAATTCATAGTCCTCCTAGTTTTCCTTAGTCCTTCTAGCACGCAAGTTAGCAAATGTCTGCAGCACCAATCTCCATGTTCTGTTTCTGTGTCCCAGTGAGGGCCTATACTGGGAACTGCCTGCTGGCCCGTGGGGAATCATTCTTTTTCATCTGTTGTCATCCTATCATTGACCTGACTGAGATACCAGAGATCGCCAAACTCTCGGGCTGCAGTTATGGTGGCACTTCTCTCATTTGGGGTTAGTGTCTGATTTAGCAGTAACATTATATCTCTCCATGTCAGATCAAAGGATTGCCCTAACTTTTATAAAACATCAATATAGCCATCAGGGTTATCTGAGAATTTACCTAGGTCTATTTTAATTTGCTTTAAGTCTGAGAGAGAAAAAAAGTACATGCACTCTAGCTGGGCCAAATTCTCCTCCCCCCACCGCTTGGAGGCGGCATAATTGGGGAACATTGGCACTTTTTGGTTAATTGTTTACCCCTTTATCTATCTCCTTTTGGACCATTTGGGTTGAAGGGGGGGTCCTTATTCATTGGGGAAAGACTCAGGGGGACACTGGGGTAGGGAGGTAGACTGAGGGTTTCCTGTAGGGCATAAATCACACTTTTTACATAATTGCGAGTTGTCTCTTAATGAAAAGAAAGTTTGTACATATGGCACTTCACTCCATTTGCCTTTTTCCTACAAAAGAGGTCTAGCTGTAAGATGGTGTTATAATTTATACTTTCCTCAGGAGGCCAGGTTTCTCCCCCCTTCAAGAGGGTATCATGGCCAGGCAGTACTGCAGAAGAATATAAGTCATTTCTTTCTTAGCGTCTGAGGGTCAAATTGGTCTTAATTCTCCAGAATACAGCTTAGGGACATTTTTGCCTTGGGGGAAACATTTCCCATCCGAAAAAAGGACACAGGGATGCCAGCACCCCTAGTTCTTTTCCGATGAGCATTACTCCTAGAGCGTCCTCTATGGTCCTAATGCTTATTCCTTTCCAGGGTGCGTAACCACCCATGGACCTCTGCTTATCAGATTAGTTATGCTCACTGATGTAGCAGTCCTGCATCAGTTTTCCCGCTTCTCTTGACCACAAAGAAAGGGATCCAGGATGCTGGATTTTAGTGGTCCTTTAGCAGCTTGCCTAACATTGCCTTTGCACTCAGGGTGAGTCCTAGAGCTGGGCTGGGTTTCTGAGTATTTCACAACAACCCAGCTGCCCCATCAAGATGCATTCACATAAACAACAGTTCTTACGCAAATTTGTTTCAGAGAGGGTGTAGCGAAACTTTTGAGTCTGGATTGAGATAGTCTTTTGATTCTGTAAGTACTTTAAGGCTTGGCTGAGTGCAAACAGTTTGCACATTTCAGGAGACCAATTATTAGGCAATTTTTCTAACTCTGCTTCCACAAAAGTCTCCTTATCAATTACTGAATACCCATTGTGGTTTTTTTCTCAATCACCTGGGAGGAACCATCTATCATCCTGTCCTGAAGGGAGTTCCTCCTAGCTCTGGTCGGACCTTTGTATGGTAATTAAGATTTAAATCCCCTGTTAGGAAATATGCTGGGTTAAAGGAATTATCAGTGGTTGGAATTACATTACCTTTTTCTAACATAATAGCCCCATACTTTAAGATTTTTGATTAGAAAGCTACCTTTTTGCTTTTTTTTTTTTTTTTTTTTGACTTAGAATAACTCTGAACGGGTGAGTTGTGCTCACAACGAGGTTTCCTCTAAAAGTTACTTTTCTACTTTTAGTAAAGCAGTTGTCCCTACCAACTGAATGCATTTGGCCCATCTGGGGGTTACTGGGTTAAGGATTTGCTAAGCCCTTATTTACACTGACAACAAAGTGGCAATTATCAATTACAAGTTTTAAATTTACCCTGGCTTTTAAAGGAATAGGACACACTTTTTTTTTAACTATTAATATCTTCTTTTTTGTTTTTCTCTTTGACTCCCTTTTTGTCTCTCTCTCCGTCTCTCTCTCTTAGCCATTACAAACTTGGGGCCCTGGCAAAGGTGGTGGGGAAAGGGTCCCACGTAGCTGCCCATGTAGACAGCTGTATACCTAAATCAGGAGGGATAACAGGGATAAGACTCCCTGGGTTATAGCCTAGGTGCCTAAGGACACAGCATAGAGCCTCCTTAGATCCCTTTGGAGATACAACTTGCTAGAAGAAATGAAAGTCTGAACCATTAGTACCTAGGAGGCAGGGATCAGAGGAAGTAGATTCAGAGGTAAGGAGAATTTTGGGGCTACACTTTCAAGAAAGTCACGGTCGGGACCCAGGAGGTATGGGTCAGAAGGAAAGGTAGGGGCACACGCATGGGCGACTGCTGAGTAGAGACTTCTGGCTGTGCCATGATCTCAACTGGCTACTGCCGGGAGTTTGGGACAACAGCTTTCTACCTCTAGTCGGCCCTCAGCTTCCCCAAGAAAATTGAAAGTGGAAGTTGGCTCCAGGCAGACCAACTTCCCCGATAGAAGAGTTGGGGGTTGTTAGAAAGCCCTTCCCCAGATAGCCTCACACCTGAGTCTTAAGTCCAGCGGCCACTCTAAGCGTTTTTAACTGGCTGACAGGTGCCCGGTATTTTCCTCCAGTTCTAAGGAAGGATAGGACAAAATAGCAAGCGAAAGTGGTCCAATATTACCACTTTGGAGGTCCCTTCGTGGTTGCCAAAATGTTACCGGGTGGTCCTTGCTCACGGAGGTCCCAAGATGGTGGCGAGCCACTTCCAGGATGGTGGCAAGCCTCGTGTTCTCTGACCTGGGGCTCTTGGCCTCACGGATTCCAAGGAATGGAATCTTGGACCATGCAGTAAGTGTTATAGCTCTATTAGAAGCCATGGGTCATGGAAGAGAACCGTGGAACCCAGTGACTAGTGTTCAGCTCGATTAGGATGAACGCAGGCACTTAGCCGTGCAGGAACAATGGCAAGACTTTAGCCTGATCGGGAGTGGCAATGGGCGCCTCGCTGGATCAGAAGCACAGCAGACACCTTGCCAGATCTGGAGGGATGGAAGTCAGCAGCGGGTCTGCAACAGTGGCAAACAGCAGTGGTGGATGGCGAGTGAAAGCTCAGCTCAAGCCCATAACAAACACAGACCAGAAGAGTGCAGCTGCAAGATTGAATAGAGTGAAAACAGAGCTCCCATACAAAGGGAGGGGACCCAAAGGGGGTTGCCCAATAATCTACTTTCTTAATTGCAATGTCTTCAGAGAACATTGTTGAACAAGAAGTGGGAAGTATGAAGAAACAAAATATAATTTTTAAAATGCTGTCACTTATCATTGCTACCTGCTGGTACTTAGAGGAAGCATAGAAATCATAAATGAAATTTCTTTCTTAAATTGTAATGTAGAGGGAAAGAGAGAGAGAGAGAGTCACAACGATAATATGGAAGAGAATAGAGAATAAATTGAATGCATTTATGCCAAAATATGCCAGGTGAATGACAGCAGTTACAAGAATTGGTTCATTCAATAAGCACTGGCACTTTGATTCTTTCTTTTCCAAATTATCACTGTGAATTTGGGCCTTGAAAATCTAGTGATCCTTGTGAGAATGGAGCTGTGCGTAGAGAGAAAATGGATTTGGAAATGTTTCCCCTTGAGTTCCAGTGCCAGTGTGCCAGCTTTTCAGGTCCACGCTGTGAGATCAATGTCAATGAGTGCAGTTCCAGCCCTTGCCTGCATGGATATTGCTATGACAGTGAGTTCCTTCAGCAGCTGCAATTATTGTAGAGCAGACCAATGTAGAATCTAACATAGTAATCGGAGAGTTTAGGATATAACCATGATTATTTACTGACTTTAGCCTGGCTTGAACACCAAAGTCAATGTCTGTTATCTTCACCAAGTACCCGCAATTTCTGACAAATTCATTTATATTTTTGTGAGTCACAAGTGCAGCGAATGAGGAAATCTAATGAATGTGACTTTTCCTTTCTAGTGTTAGAATTAACCTTTGAAATTTTATTTGAAATCGTAGAATTTTTAAAAATATTCACCCTTAGGCATGAGAAAGCATTGTTTACAGTATTCAAAATAACATTAGTTTAGCCTATTTTATACATATATCACCCCACACACTCACACTTCTTCCTACTGAAATTTATATTCCTAAAAAAATAAATTTATAGAGGAAAAAGACAGGAAGAGAAGAAGGAAAGAGGGAAAAGTAAGATGGAAACATGGATTTTTCTGCGGAAGAACATGCCTAAAATGGGTAATTTTGTTGAGACACGGAAAACGAAATGACATTATACACAGAATGTGGCTGAGGCATAAAAAGGAGAAACAGAAATAAACAAAGGTCTAGAAGGGTGTTGCAAAAAACTATCTTCTTTGGTTTTACCTCCTTTAAAATATATTTCTACATGATCCCTTAGTATATGAATAAATAGTTAAAATTACATATAAAACCTCATTTCGATAGAAAGTGATGTTATTTTCTTTTTATTTAGAAATAGTAGAATTTAACTCAAATTTAAATTTGTTTCTTAAAACAAGTGCTGTGCAAATAAAAGCCAATATCAAGGCAATTGAATTTTGTAAATTGCGTGAAGCCGCCCAGATATAAAATAACAGGTAGTGGTGGGGCCCTAGCAAATTGAAATATCTATATAGATACTAATATCACGTTAATTTTCTAACATTGTGCCAGCTAAGCAAAACAGTTCTGTGGACTATATGCCATATTTTTGCTGCTCTTGATATAAATCACCAAGTTATTATTTTTGTTCCAGACTTTGGCACTTCAAAGATTGTATTTTAAAATTTCTGAAATCCTCAAATTACCTTGAAATAAGTCAGTATTGTAACATTTCTGAGCTCAAACCCACAGGTATCTGGTGAGGAATGATACTTAAAAAAGATTCACGTCTTTTTAAAATATCGCATGGCTGAGAGAGAAGTTAGAGATTTTTTGTTTTTGAAATATGTAGGCAGCCCTACTATAATGATTATATATAGACAATTTAAATTTAAATTGTTCACATTGATTAACAATGTATTATAATATATTTGATTTTAGAAGTTCTTCGTAAATATTTTAATGTATAATTTTTTCTAAGATATGAAAATGCAATTTATAATATGTTACTTATAATGCAATACTACCTATTAAAATTTTGAAACCATAATATATTATGGGAAATGTAAAATTCGAATACCTAATATATTAATGTATTTCATAATATAATCATTCATAATATATTTTGGACCCCATCTAAGGATATTTAGCTACCAGGGAACCAAAATATTTATTAAAATTTATATCACACATGTGGAATGTTATCAGCACGAAACAAGGACACTAAATTCTTCATATTTTCTCTGAAGTAAAATAGTTTGGGAAGCTAAACTTTCTGAATTCTAGTTAATAGTGACACAGACAGAAGACAGGGAAATACTGGGTAGAAGAAGGTAGTTCCCTGGCAAAGGCCGCATCCTCAAGCCTGGATACCCGTGGCCATAAATGAGAAAAGGAATTCCTGTTTTTCCACCGAAAAAGTTGCCTTTTGGCTTGCCATGCTCCCTATCCTGTACCCATATAAATGCTGAACCCCAGACTCCAGAGTGAACCAGAAGATGAGGAGGTAAGACAAGCAGACCAACGGACTATTTGGCAGAGAAAGAGAAGAGGAGGAACATCTGAATACCAAGAAGAGTTCAGGAGTGGTCAGAGAGGAGTTTGGCCACTGTACGGCCCAACTCCAGGGGAAAATTATCTTCCCACTTCATTCCCCACTTTCACTTCCCCATCCATCCTGCTGAGAGCCACCTCCACCACTCAAGACCTCTCATTCATCCTTCAAGCCCATGTGTGACCCGAATCTTCCCGGACGCTAGGCAAGAGCTAGGGATACAGAAAGCTGTCACACTGGCCCTCTGCTCTTGTGAAAAGGCAGAGGGTCCATTGAGCTGGTTAACCCTTAAAGCCATCTGCGGACAGCAAGGCTAAGAGAGCATTGTAACACTGGGGTTGCAGACACCCACCCCTAGACACTACCACAGGTCCAGAGCCCAAAGCACTCACCCTGGCCTCTGCACCTGTCTATCTGCGTGGTCCCCCTCCCGCAACAGGTTTCAGCAGCTGCAGCAACTGAACAGGCCAGCCACACCCCTGTCGCATGTCCTGCCAGAGGGATCAGGGAACTCTACCATGTCAATAGTATTTATTACAGGACTATATATGAGAAATCACTATGTGTGTGTGTGTGTGTGTGTGTGTGTGTGTGTGTGTGAGTCTGTAAATCTCGAACACCATTATACAGTTGTTCACCATTTTGTTGTTACAGGTTTGTTTGTTTGTTTGTTTCTTTTTTAATGGAGTCTCACTCTGTCTCCCAGTGTGGAGTGCAGTGGCATGATCTAGGCTCACTGTAACCTCTGTCTCCCAGGTTCCAGCAGTTGTCCTGCCTCAGCCTCCCGAGTAGCTGGGACTACAGGCATGTGCAACCAAGCCCGGCTAATTTTTTTTTGTATTTTTAATAGAGATGGGGTTTCAGAATGTTGGTCAGGCTGGTCTTGAACTCCTGACCTCCAATGGTCCGCCCTCCTCGGCCTCCCGAATTGCTGGGATTACAGGTGTGAGCCACATGCCTGGCCTGCTGTTACAGTTTTAAAATACTTCGATATATTCCACCAAAAAGTTTTGTCACATTTCAAACTTTCATTCAGTATAACCAGTATATATGATGTCTGGTACATACTTAAGTATAAAATGAATAATACATCCAGATTCATAGAAGGCCTATTTTAAGAAAATTTGGCCTCAAAATAGTAGTATGAAATATTTATAAATACAGACTAATACCAATGCAGTTGAAACGGGAAAGGTCCTTTGTCCCCCTTTCAGGATGTGTGACGGGGAGTAGCTCGCTTCTTCAGTGCCCCATTCCTCTAGCGGAGCATATAGACAGGCAGGATGTGGAGCTCTGACTCCATGGTTGTGTGTAGGGTTGAACGTTTACAGCTCCTGAAGCCCCAGTGCGCGTGTGTTACAGGGTGCTCGTTTAGTTTTGTTCTTTTAGTTTTGCCATCTATAGGCCTCTTGTGTTAACCAGCTCAATTAGACCCTCTACTTTGTCACAAGGACAGAGGGCTTTCTGTATCCTGGGTTCTTGCCTTGGTGTGCCAGAAGAATCAGATCACACCTGGGCTTGGAGAATGACTGCAAGGTTTTATTGGTTGGAAGCAGCCCTCAGACAATGCAAGCCCGAAGGGAGGTGGTTTTCCCTTGGAGTCAGGCTGCTTGGCAGCCTGGGCTCTCCTCTGACTGCCCTGGCAAAACTCCCATGTCCTTCTGGGGCTCCAGCATGCCGGTGCTTGTTGGTGCAGTCCTCTTGACGCTCTTGACGTGCAGTCCTCTTGACGTGCAGTCCTCTTGACGTGCAGTCCTCTTGATGTCCAGCCACCTGTGTGTTCCTCCGCTGATGCGCGCCTCTCAATGTCCAGGTGCCACTGTGTCTTTTTCCCCTGATGTGTCCCTCACTACATCAAGCCACACGTGTGTCTGCCTGCTAGGGTCTCCAGGGTTTTTATAGGCACACGATGGGGGCAGGGCGGGCCAGGGTGGTCTTGGTAAATGCAACATTCTGTCATAAAGGCCGGAGTGCCATCCTCACCTAGGTCCATGGGGGTGGAGCCCTAGCCAGGGACCACGCACTTCTCTACCCAGCACTTCCCTTCCCTCTTCTGTATCATTTAAAGGGACCACACTCTTCCCATCCCAGCGCTTCCATATCACAGTGACTAGATCTTCTGTTAAAAACAACAATCAAGAGCAAGACTATGTTTGTAACATGTCTTTCCTATGAAATGGTTGTTGGTTATCACATAGCCTCGTGGTTAACAAATTACATGTGAGAAAAACCCTCTACTTTTTGTTACTTTGTTTTAAATATTTAAATTTTTTCTGTCTTCTTTGCAGTATCCGATTTCCCTTTGGTGTCCAATTTAGTTCTCTAGGTTCTCTTCTGGCACTTAGTCCATTTATTAGATTTTTATTCCAGAATAAAGTATTAGAAACACATTCCTTGTCTGTATTAATCTATGTTAGAAACACATTTATTGACAATAAAACCATGCTTTATTTTTTTAACAATCTGTTTCCAGACACTTTGTTTATTCAGTTACCTTTTGTTGTCCTTTGCCTTTAATGTAATTTATAATTTGTCTTCATAGAACATGTAACATCAATGCTGAAAGTTAATTTGACTCCAGTTGTTTGTTACTTGTCAGTATGCATCAGTATCCAAACTTAAATGATAACCATAAGCATAATTTTAAATATTGTTATGATTGATGACACTCCACAATGTCTTAATTATATATTGTATAATATGTGGTTTTCATTTGTTAAAATAAAAAATACCATGTGTAACATAGAAAGAAGCACAGACTGACATTTTATCACATTAATTCATTTACAATTACATCTGTTTATTTATTAATAATTTGTAGTCAATGAGAGGTTAAAAACTAGGTACTAGATAAAAAAAGAAAGTAAAACAGAAATAAAATTCTGTCTAAGGAGCTGCTTATTCTTGTGTATTTCACTTGTCTCTTGTTGATGTCTATGACTGCCCTGTTCTCCTTAGAGGCCCTAGTTACACATGTTGTACAAAACATGGCTGCAGAAATCCAGAAGCTAGATACATTTATTACAGTGCATTAAAAATGCTGTTGCCAGTGAAGACCTAAGCATTTAATGAGAGTAATAGCAAGTACATGCACAGAGGCGTAATGGCAGTATAGATTTCATGGTAAATCTCAGGGATAATGAAGAACTCAGGGACTGACTGCAAGTAGTTATAAATTGGTGCCTGCTCCAACTGCAATTCATACTGTCACTACTTCCTTGAGATGCTTCAGACACCATTCTTTTTCATCATTAATGGTAAAATGAAGAACAAATTGTGATCATTATTTTAAAAAGATTTTGATGAAATGTGAAAGCTCTTTTTAACTGAGGCTTAAGTAGCTCATTATCAACTTTGAGATCACAATGCACTTTAATATATTCTGTCATACATAGAACTTTACCAACTGAACAGTTAAGGTCTTGTTTATTAAACCTAAAACAACTTGGGAAAATTAAATGGTACAAGAGTAACCTATTTGTCATATATATTGTGTACTGCCAAAAACAAGAGAGAGCAAGTAAAATTGGATATTTTCATTGTTGCTTTGCAAACTATTACCAAATGTCCATAGTAATTGTTCTTATTTCAACCAACTGAAGTTTTTAAATTAAATAGAACTGAATAAGATGGTTATTTAGAAAATATTGTAGAGGATTATGTAATAGATTAAATATAATAATTCACACTTTATTTGGTTAAAAGTGAACTACATAAATGATTATAGAATTTTAGACTAATTATAATTACCTGTACTAAGGTTAAAGGAATGTTAAGGGTTTTCTCTTTTCTGTTGTTTCCAGTGGTTGATGGCTTTTCCTGCTTAGGCAATCCAGGCTATGTTGGGATAAGATGTGAACAGGACATTGATGACTGCATCCTGAATGCCTGTGAGCACAATTCTACCTGCAAAGATCTGCATCTCGTTAGTATCCACTGGTCTTTTATACACCTAAATGTGGACTAATATAATTTAACGCCTAAGTACAAATAGAGTGAGCTTTTGCCTGTGTGTTAGGTTAGTATATATATTACATATGCTTACTTCTCAAGGTTAGAAAACAGAAACTCAAGCAACTTTTTTTTTTTTAACTTAAAGGTGGTAAAACATGTTCTATTCTCCACTCTATACAAGTTGGTTTAAATATTATATAAAAAATGGTTCACTTATTGGATTCACAACTTGTGGCAATATTGAATTTGTGTAAAATTTCAGAAATTATTCTGAAAGGCACTGTGTGAGTCTTACAGACACCTATTTTTATCTAACTCATGGTATTACATTCACACATATATTTCATTATCATTATCTTACATTTCAATCTGACCTCCATCTCATATTACATATTTCCAGTTTCCTTCACTCATCTGTTGGTGTTGTCCCTTCAGTACATATTCATTTGTCATCGCCTTTGTCACAAGCATGTTCCATTCTGCCTTAAACGATCTGTGACACAGTTGGCAATTGATCTGGGATCCCTTCCGGCTCCTCATTTCTCAGAGAGCCTGACATAAAAATACCTACTCAAGGTGGACTCACTCACTGACTGGCTTCAGAAAATAAACAACATACGGTACAAGTCAATGCTACAATACTAATCCAGGCTTATAGTTTATTACTTAACAACAGAGCTGATATTTGCAAGAGGACTATACTTGTTGAAGTTAGAAAACAAAACTTTAAAAGCAAACCTTTGAAAAGTCAAAATATGGTTTCAGCCACCACATATTTTGACTGTCAGTGCACTGACATTGTTTTTACAATAAAAGGAACATTTGTGGCAAACTGTTTTTTCCCACAAGGACTGCAGATACCTAAAGTAATAACTGTAACTCGCAATTACATATCCATGACCAGAAACAGAGTTACTCCAGAGGTTGTCTAGCCACTTTTCAAGTATTTGTGGTTGTCTAGATGTTTTGTCTTGGTCCACGTCACATGCTTTATCTAAGGCAGTCATGTTAATCACATCCCACTCTTGGGGATTCCTTTAGAAATGGACATGTGACACTATGGTGGTCTCTGAGGCAAGGGAGGCATTCTTTCTGAGGAAAGATTTCCTCACCTATTCTTAGAATGTGAAGAAGAGTATGCATGACCTCTCCTATACCTTCTAACGTCTAGATTTATGTAGTTGCTGTTACTATTTCGAGGCCCTAAAGCAAGATGGGGGGTGTAGTCCATTAGACTATCACTATTAACTACTTAAATAATAATATAATAAATTATTCGTCTATTATTAGTGAGTGCCCTGAAAACAGCAGAGATTAGAGATAAAAGAAATCTGGTCTGTGGTCAACTGTTGAATTCTTGACTGAACCTCTCAGGTTGCCTGCCCAACCTCTGGACCTAATATATTTCATCCTTATGGCCTCTTGCTTAATATTGCTTAAGTCAGAGTTCCTTTTACTTGCAGGTAAATCATCTAATGTACACATCCATAATGTAATTAAGCTTTATTTTAGATTGTGATTTTGGCAGTAACTTCAGCAATAATCTGAGTTTATTACAGAAGAAAGAACCCCATACCTGTAATCATAAGATTCCACTTTTAGACCTGACACTGCCACAGATATTCTGTGGGACATTAAGCCAGTCATTTCACAAGTCAAGGAGTACAACTTTACATCTTGCCTTATACCAAATAACAGAACTTCCAAGGATATTCTTGTCTCATTTATCTATTTTATGAATTGCCACTAAGAAGCTATTCCAACTAAACTTTAGTATCAGTTTAAAATCTTGACTCCTGTTTCCAGAAATTGTGATAATAAGAATATGGGGGGTAGAGGGGAAAGCAGAAAGAAGCAAGGTTGAAGAAGAGATAAAGTTCTCATCTTATTAACTGGTTTAAATATATTTTAACATAAGGAGACTATTGAAATTATCTAATTCCTAACTGTAAGTCATATATCAACTTCAAGAACAGAAATGTCATCATACTGGTGATATCCTTCCAAGAAATGGTGTTATGGAGACCACAGATTGCTTAAAATATTAAAGCTCAAAGCATTTCATAGCTTTCAGATATTGTGTCTGGGGCCTAAAGACTACCCTCAGGTTTGATAATGTATAAGAAGAACTCAGAAAAACTGTTTTACTTTTTGCTAGGGTTTATTACAATAAAGGTTACAGATTAAAATTAACAAAGGGAAAGACACATAAGATAAAGTCTAAGAGAAAGCAGGTACAGTCTTCCAGGTGTATCCTCCCATTGGAGTTGCATGAAAAGTACTTAAAATACTTTCTCAGAAACAATGTAGGGCAACATATATAAAGTGTAACCAACCAAGGAAGCTCACATAAGCCTTGTTGTCTATGGTTTTCATTGTAGGTCAGTCACGATGACATGAAGCCCCTGCGTAACTGACCTTAGCTAATCAGTCTCCAGCTCCTGCAGGGGCCAAGCTGATGCAGCATGGCTCAAAGCCCCAGGCATGCAAAAAAAGGGTTGCGAGCATAAATCACATCTAATTAGCATAAACTATTTGGCACAGCTCGAGGTCTCAGGTATCAAAGACATTATTATCTGTCAGGATATTCCAAATTCAGAGGTTATCTCCCAGGAGCCAGTAAAGGGCCGGTCCTTTCGATGGAATATATGTAGGCTTGAGACCTGAATTTTGAGTTAACGCTTTCTTGCTCAAATGTCTTGTTAAATATTGCCTTTTTGTGTATGAATAAATAGTATATTATTGGAAAGCAATGCATTATATAATAATAAAACAAAAATAGAACAAAGATATTAAGTCATATAAAAAGAGCCCAAACTCGTATTTTTAAAATAAAGCCTAGAATAGACATAATACACAATTTTTTGAGTTTTATATTTACTTGCTTTTACTAACTCATTGGTAAAAGAAAAAACATAAAGTTTGAAGGATTTTGAAGTGGAAGAGAAAATTAGAAAGGCACAGAGTTGGATTTTTCTGCAGAATATTTAATAATCTTAACAGAAAGATGATTTATTTAATCTATAAAACATTCGCATTTGCCTAAAGAGTCACCCACCTGCTTGTTGTATGAGCTGGACTGTCCAGATGAATCCAGGCAATCCCACTGACATGTGGCTTGCATCTTCTTTGAACCTGGTATGTGTATAGCTTTAAATTAACATTTTTATATTTACAGCATTTTCTTTTGATTATATTGCAGCATCATGATGTTGAATTTAGATGAAAAGCAGAAAATAAGAAGACTCAAATCCACAGTAGGAAGTGATTTGTAACAATGAGCCAGTTTTCTTCTTTTCCTTTCTTTATGGTTCAGTAAATCTAAGAAAACAATAGGAGGAAAAAAATAATTTTTTGAAAGTCTAGCATATAATAAAATACAAATGTTAAGAATGTGTATAGTAAGACCTATTCTCTAGTGTAACTTTGTTATGTATATTTGAGAATAACTATTTCTTGTGGTTATTTAAATATGTATGATTAAACTAATCTAGTATTTCCCCTCTCATTTTAGTTTCGTTTTCCTCTGTATCTTACATGAATAATGAATGCTTATTTTTGATAACAGCAGGGGAAACAAAAATAGTTCAGTAGAAGGAACAACTCTGCAATATATAAATATATTTATTTATATGTAAATAAATATATTTATACATATAAATATATATTAATAAATATATATACGTATAAATATATATATTTATATATATATAAATATCACACACATCACACACACAGACACACACACACACACGTATACTACAGGTTTAACTTTTCCCCCAAACATTCAGATGCAAAAAACAAACTGAATTTATATGTCTTCTAAAAAAAAAATAAAACTACCTTTACTTTCATCCACCATATGGTTGAAAATCCATGTCAATTATTTTTTTCATTATTTTTTTTTTTTATTATACTTCAGTTCTAGGGTACATGTGCACAACGTGCAGGTTAGTTACATATGTATACATGTGCCATGTTGGTGTGCTGCACCCATTAATTCGTCATTTAACATTAGGTATATCCCCTAATGCTATCCCTCCCCACGCCTTCCACCCCACAAGAGACTCCGGTGTGTGATGTTCCCCTTCCTGTGTCCATGGGTTCTCATTGTTCAATTCCCACCTATGAGTGAGAACATGCAGTGTTTGGTTTTTTGTCCTTGCGATAGTTTGCTGAGAATGATGGTTTCCAGCTTCATCCATGTCCCTACAAAGGACATAGACTCATCATTTTTTATGGCTGCATAGTATTCCATGGTATATATATACCATTTGACCCAGCCCTCCCATTACTGGGTATATACCGAAAGGATTATAAGTCATGCTGCTATAAAGACACATGTACACATATGTTTATTGCGGCACTATTCACAATAGCAAAGACTTGGAACCAACTCAAATGTCCAACAATGATAGACTGGATTAAGAAAATGTGGCACATGTCAATTATTTGAGAGTTGCCCATTTCCTTCCCTTGGGATTTGAGTAAACACTGGAGGTGGATCAATCCAGAATTAATGGGGAACAGCTGTTGCTATACAGTTCATCTTGGCTCCTAATAAAATGCCTATATGGTACCTCCATGCTCCTTTCAAAAATATGTTAATCTGTGAAATGGTTTCAATCCTTGCGTACCAAATGTGGCTCCCAGGACCTTCTCTGTACCCTTGCCTTCAAGGGCATGATGCTTAGCTAATCAGTGGTCAGGTCCCAGTTGTCCCTTCCGTATACCAAGTTGGAACCACAAAAATCTCTAGGTTCCCTTCTTTCTCCAGGAATACAAACTCCCCATCAGTGCAGAATCAATCCATCTGCTCTCTGTCCAAATACTAAAAGCCTTCATTTATTTCATATCCTCCTTCTCTATAAAGATTTGCTTAATCACATTTGTTGGAAATTAACACAGAGAATCTGACTCATATCAGAGCTTCAGAGTTCCAGAATTCTCAAAACACAAACAGCCATCTAAATATGCCTAGAGGAAGGAAAAATTCAATTTTTGTAGCAAAAAGAGAGACAAAAATACATTTAGTTCTCATTAATTTCTCAGATACTTTGGAGTGTGACAAAATGAACCCATCCTGAAATATCTTCGTTCTTATATATGGCCTTTAAATGGATATATTTTATATTAATATTGCTTTTAAGTAATGGATTCTATGGAATTTAGTCTAAAATGTTAAACCTCTAAGAATAAATATTTTCTTAACTATTTTTTATTTTTATTAGATTAAACATCTTGTAAGCTTAGAGAACTTTAAAGAGCAGAGATAGCATTTGAAGATTGTCTAGCTTTGACATAAATTTGTTCTATGATTCACAACTAGCCAATTTATTAGAATCATAAAACGAAATGAAAACTTTTTATAGTATTCATACAAGTTTACTGTATACCGATTTATTTTATTACATTAAAGACTATAAACCTTTTTATTTTAGTGCCAAAATATGCATAAGCAAATACCTATTATTAGACATTTTAATTTGTTTATCAGTTTCTTCCATAAAATGTAGGAGCTGGACTCAATTGTTCTAAAACAGGGAGTTGCTTTTGAAAAGACACATGCTTAAAATTCTGATTCAGATGATGGGTACAGGCATCTAGATAATTTATAATGCCTTGTGATTTTGATGTGTACTTCTATTTGAAAATCATTGAACTAGTTATCTATCTAGTTAGCACTAGTGCTATCTAGATAGCACTCTCTAGCTCTAAATTCCTGTGATATTCTGAGTAAAGCACAGAGATTTCTATTTCATGTGTATTGATAATTCACAATTTATTTAGTATCTTAAAAAAGAAATAATGGATGATCTGAAAAATCTGGAAAATGGTAAAACTGATTCATCCTCTCTGTTTTTAGCAGCATATTTCATAGCATCTTTCTTTCATAAGTACTATTTTCTTGTGGATTCCTCCATCTGTTTTAATGTTTTTGTCTTTAAGACAAACAGAATAAAATATATTTATTCTATTCTAATCCTTTTGTGAGAGATAATAATATATGGTTTTCTCCTCAGTATTGTAATAACTTAGTGAAGTGTTAGTCTCCCTATGTATTGGCATTTACTAATCAGAAAATCCATACATGAAATTATAGCTTCTCTTAGAGGCTATAATGTTTCAAATCATTATGAGCATATTAAAAAAAATCAATGACTGACTGATTATAATGATATCCAAAAGGTTCACTTAAATCTGTTATTAAATCTCTTGTTGCAACATCATCAGTAGTTATTATGTAGCCAAAACTTGAACTAAACCTTGATGTATTAGCTAACTTCGAAACCTATTGTTAAAAGAGGCACTGCAGTGACTAGGTAACACAAAATAAAGTTTTTTGGTCATGCCCATTTTAAACAGCCTGCTATGTTTATATAGAATAAAATCTGCCTACAATTTATTACTCAGATCTCTACTTTTTATTATACCAATCTTCCCTTTAAGAATTTATCGAGCATAATTTAATGTTACATTTATAACTATGGTTAACTATGATAGAGGTCAGCTTTCTGTCATTTCTACAATAAACTAGATTATGGAATTCTTTTCCCTGTATGATCTAAGACTAAAATAGAACTTAAATTCACTCATCTGATGACCTGTATAATTATCTTAATATGTCCCCTTCAATTGTAAGTTTTAATCATACTTGCTATGCCTATCTGAAGAAACCTCATTTCTTCCCTTTTAAACTATTGTTTTGAACCTATGATGGCTCTGAAACTGATTAAAATTATCAGGATTACATGCAAAATAAAAGCAAACAGAACCTGAGAAAAAGACTTGTTGATTCACCTGAGTAAACAAGTATGTGAGCTTTAATGCTTTGGACTTCAGAAATCTCCTCTGGAAGCTGAAACATATTTTCCCTTCTTTCTTCTTCCAAGATTCATTACAGAGAAGAGAGGTTTACAGATGGCTGAATTTTGAGATTTAAGAAATCCATGAAGCAGTATTGAACTTCATAAATAATATGTGAGGACATAGCAGATCACTGAGAGGAATTTTCCATTTTCAGATTTTCTAACAAAAGTCAGCACTTTTCAGAAATTATCTAGCTTAAAAAATGATTTAGAACTGATTGAATACTATTTCCATTTCCAATATTAGCCAAAGTGCATAAAGAAATGAATTTATTTTGAAAGAATTATGAGACAAATTAAGCTTATTTCAAAACAAACACTGCACTTTACCATTATTATTTGTGATATTTACATAACTATAAATGAGACTCATCTCTGAGCTTCACAATTTATTTCTGAGAAATCAATCAATAGTTACATTCTACAGGAATTCCACTTTTTTTTCCTAGAAAACATTTTATATGCTATTTAGATACATACCATTTTTAATTAGTTGACCATATAAAAATTGGTTATAAAAACCACTATGTTGTGTACGTTGTGTTCATATCATGCAATTTAAGGGGATCATAGAGAAATAAAATCACACTTTCTTTCAGAACAGATTGATTTTAGCAATTTATTAACTTAATAGCCTCAATAAATAACTCCATTGTGTTCTAAGTCCCTGTTTATTTCTAACCACCTCATTTGTCTGTAGGAAGTTTATTAAAAGTAGAAAATAAATAGGAAATTTAGGATTTGGGAGTTGATAGATACATGTGTAAACAAGCATATGTGCAAGTTTGCATGTACATTTGTGTGTACCTACACAAATAGAGAATATGTGTATCTCTGTTCTTTAGTCTTCTGCCAACCATCCTATGATAAATAGAGCTTAACACCTTTCTAAAATCAAGTTCTTGAGCTGAAACCAGTTACTTCCTACAATAAACCTGTCTTGGTTATAGTGTGTGTGAGTGTTTGTGTGTGTGTGTGTATGAAATATATATTCTATGTTATATATTTTTATATTTATAAGAAATATGTAATATATGCAATTATATATAATATGAAATTATGATTTATAGATAAGAAATATGTAAGATATAAATTGTAATGTATAAAAATAAATAATATAATTTTTATAATTATTTATTTAATTTATATTTATTTAATTTAAATTTATTTAATTTAAATTAAATAATATAATTTTTATACATTACATAGTTCTTAAATATAAAATATATGATATATTATAACATAATATATAATAATTTTATATATTACATGTTTCTCATATATATTATAATATATTTTATATACATATATTACAGCTAGCCAGTAAACAGCCTCTTCCTGTAAATTGATGAAGAACCTTGATTTGAACTGATAGAGAATGATCTATGGCATCATCTTGACTACAGTAGGGTTAAATTTTGTAGTGTGCTCTTTAAAACCAAAAGTCTGCTTGTAGAAGAGGGCCTTTGGGATAAATAGCTTTGGCCTCACTAGCTGTGTTACCTTGAACAAGTCATTTAACCTTTCTAAGCCTCAGTCAGTTAATTTTAATAATAAACATACTCATAGCAGGTACTCTGTGGAATTGTTACACAAATTAAATGTAAAATGCTTCATGTATTTTACTTTATGTTGAATCTATAACATAATGCCTGTCCCATACAAGGCATTAATAGATATATACTGTGTTTTATGATGATTATAATGATTTAACTATGGTACACATAGTGTTTCTCTGAGTTGAGCTAAAGCTCTTTCATTGATTGCCAAGCCAGGGTATTTTACTCAAGTGTATGGAAGTGAGCTGCAATTGTCACTTTTGTGTTAAAAATAATTTATTTACTGATCATGTGTTTTGATATTAATATATTTTCATATCAAATATTATTATATAAGCTTATATTTTTACATAAAAACTTTGAAGAAAGTATAAAATAAAATACCTATTATGAAGACTGCTAACTCTTAGCAATATTTTGTCAGGGTTTAATTATTTACTTTAACCACTAATGTCAATTCTTTGAGGATGAGGTTATGCTTTATAATATTTTTAAAAATTATTATATCCTCAAGGCTGCGTTATGACAATGCCTGAAACATTGCAGATTGCTGAGTGAGAGACAGAGAGAGAAAGAGGGAGAGAAGGAGGGAAGGAGGAAGAAAGGAAGGAAAGAAGAAATGAATGGTCAGGTGTTTACCTATATCTCTTTAACTTTTTTTAGATTTTCTCATAGAGTAAGAAACTCACAGAGTCTATACTCATGCCCAGATTCCAGAGATTTCCCAGATGATGATAGCGTTTGTTTGACATGATATCAGATGCTGAGGCTCTTGGGCCACCTTTTAAGGCTTGCTGTGAGATTGCTGCATTTCTGCTGAAATGCTCTGCATCTGATAGACACAAAGCAAAACACCTCAGCCTGATCTCTCTCTCTTCAGGTGTCAAGCCTTTAATCTGGCTAAGTCCACGTAAATCTTATCAGTGGCACAGCCTCTTAGGTCAGTTACCCTGGTTTAAGTTGCTGGTCTTTTTTTTTTTTTGCCGTCTCAGAGCAAGAAAATTTCCCTTCCTGTAGCTGCTGTGCTTAAAAGACTAAGACCAAAACTTTGCCCTACATTCTTAAAAAAGCCTGAAACAAAAACTCAAAAGAGACCAATGGGATTGGTGTGGATATAAATGTGGATGAGTATATTAAATATCATGTTAAACATAATATATTTAATACAATAAGTATATTAAATATAACACTATATTAAACACAAGTGTATTAAATATGAAAACGAATTTACACATACATACAGGTTTAGAGTGTTATTACCAATTCTATGTTTTTTTAAATTCTTATTAATATATACAATCAAGGACTAGTTTGTTTTTCAGAAAATATAAATCCCACTTTGTTCTGAGGTGTGTCTTTCCAGGATGTCTTTTATAGTTCACTGCTATATCATAGAAGGTATATTTCACAGAGAAAAATGTAATGTTCATAGAAGTGAAGCAAGTTTCACAAGGAGACACGGGAATATACAGCACAAGTCATACCTCCCCCAAGATTCCCTTTCTGTCCTACATATGCTGTACCTCTGAAAGTATCAGACCTTGAGTTCAGCTGCCCACAGGACTCACAAAACAAGGAAGGACAAGGATTCCAAGAGCAAATCAAAATTTCAGAGTCTCTACAATACCCCAGAATCACCTGTGCCAGTTATAAACTGCATGCATATTTGGTATTCCCACTTTGGGGATTCTGATTTAGTGAATAGAAGGTGAGGTTGAGACTCTGTGTTTTTAATATCCCCCACAGAGAATTCAGTTGCAGAGCCATAGTGCATAAGTATTGGACTGTGCATAGCCACAGTGATTTATGTTTCTAAGCATTTTATACGCAGCATTCTGCACCCAGCCAATGCTTATCTGCATGGAAGCTTGCACTGAGAGGTGTAGCAAGAACCTGATGATTCAGGAAATCGTCTACTAACAGGTGATAGGACTTAGCCACAGAGATTGAAATACAAGTAAAAGCTGCTTGTCGCCAGAATAACTGGAGTTGAAGGGAATTTAGAGCTAGAATTCTAAATATATTGATAATAAAACAAAACAGAATCCAAAGCTTTTGAAATCTTTTCCTGAGGATATAGACCTCTAGTCACTTCTCCAAAACAGTATCAATTACTGCACTTTCACCATCAGAAAGGTGATGTTCTAATGGAAAGAGAGAGTACTCTCTTCTTAAGGTTTGCCAATTTAATGAGCTTAATCAACAGATTTCTGTCATGTGCCACCAAGGTTTTTCTTTAGGCTTAACTTTAAAATTTACTGTGTATTTGTCTAACTGTAATTTGGCCCTTATAATTGTTTCTAAGAGGAGACAATTGCATGAATGAAGAACCTAATACATACAAATAAAAAGTAAAAAGAAACCATAGTAAGTATTATTATAATTTTTGTGTAGATATCTGGGAAACATTGCAGGAAACACCATGAAGTATTAGTAAAAATAAATTGCATAGGACTGCCTTTACAGTATACATCTTAAAGGATCTTCCAGTAATTCAAGGCAGTCAAGTTAAAATTGTGAAATAAAGTGAATTTATTTTGTACTGTCTTTTCATTCACCTTTCTGTGAGTGATATTTATACAATAAATTGACATAGGAATTTGTATGTGTTATTTACATATGTGTATATTTTATTTGCTACATTAGATGAAAATTATAGAAAAAAGATAGACGTAGCAAAGAAAATGAAACAAGATTTCTTTGAATAATAAGCCTGGCACCTTCTGATAAAAGTTTTTCTTTTTTTTTCTATATTCTTTTTTAATCATTATTCTTTTCTTATAATGGAAATTAAGGTATACCTTAATTCCTTTGTGGATGGGAATATTGGCTTGCAAAACCCTTTATTTGCTTGAATATTGAGAAATAGAATAAACAAGTTTAAAAAAGTTATCCGACATAGAGTCTTCCATATGATAATGATAAATCAAAACTTGGTCTCAGTAAAAATTGAGATACGAGTATGGAGAGCCGTGACAGAACGTAGCTGAATTCTGGAAAACGTGATAAGTAGAAGCAGCTGAGTAGAGCAGACTGCTGGACAGTTGTGGCAGAACAGGCATATATCTAAAGAGCTGAGGCCGACTTCCACAGTTAGTTTTTATACAAATCTTCTGAACCTTCTTTTAAACATACTTATTCTACACTTTCTCTGGAACATAAATTCAGTCTAAGATTGCCAGATTCAGCAAACAAAAATACAGATGTCCAAATATTGCATGGGACATACTTATAGTAAAAGAATCAGTTTTTATCTGAAACTCATATTGTGTCCAATAGCTTGCCTAACAACCCTAATTAAATCAGACTTTATTTTAAATAAATTTATTTTTTCAGTCACTATATGACTGTTATTCTTATCTTTTTGTAAAAAAGGTTTTTTAAATTTATTTTTAGACCTCACTGAGAGTTTGACTTAATTTCAATAAAAGAAGATAAAATTGTTCTAAGTGAATTCTTCTAGAGCAGCGTAGAATATGCAGTTGAGCAAAATATCATAGAGGAGGAAGAATAAAATAAGGCATTACTCCCTCATTGTCTAGACTGACAATTTAGCTAAACAAATAATGACATTGCCTGAGGTACTTCCTGATAGACTTAATTAGTCAGATCCCCAAATAATTTGCTACTTCTTCTTATTCATTCAACTGACAAATCCTCTTTTTGTTACTTGAGTTCAAAAAGAAGAAATTACAGCCCTAAGCAAAGTCATAACATGTGTATAGGTTAAGACCTTTCACAGGCTTGTGGAAATATTTTGACAAGGATGGTCTTCAGTGGCATCTGCTTTTGTTTTCAGGGATGACATGTGATTGCATCAGTTCAATTGCTACAACCAGGACCTATTCATATAAGGCTTGTCCTACATCTGCATAGTCATAAAACAGGAGCTAATTATTAAATATTTACAAAAGATTGTACCAGAAAATTAATATATGTCAAGGGAGGCCCCAATAGGTATTCATTGTCTGATTTTCAGCAAGTTTTTAGATTGTCTGAATGTTAAAAAGAGGCTTATTTGTACTTTGTTAAAGGGAGACAGAATCTCAAAAATTCTTGAAAGTCAATAATTTCCGGAAGCTAAGAAAGAAACTTTTATTTCTGTTACAAGAAACTGATTTTGCTACAGTAAGACTGCTGGAGGGATGGATGAGAATAAAACCTGGATCGTATCACAGAAATAAGTTCACTAAGAAGATATTTCCCTGGCTGCACTGTAAGGCAGAGGGAGTTCAGTTGTCTTTATTGGGTAGGACATATTACAAACCCATCATAAATAAATTTACAATTTAAAATAGTCTCTTCTGTCAATAATGTCTAGCTAGCTAATTCTTTCATATTTTCAAATGATGCCACTGTCTTGTTTTCCTTGTACACGAAAATTGATTACAGAGCATTGAACTTCCTTTTTTAATTCTGTACATAATTATTTAATAACAGTTAAAAATCTGAGTGAAAAACTAATACATGTTCTTTTGTAGGCAGTTTAAAAAGATACGGACAAATACAATTAAAATTTTTTAAAAAGTAATTTCAAATCTTACTACCAAGACAGTCATCACCAGTATATCCTTCTTCACAAAAATGGTGTGGAAAATATTATCATATATCTTTTAGTTTTCAGTTGGTAGTTTGGTAACCTGTCTGCTCCTTTAGAAGAAAAGCCATCCAGTGGGAGAATCAGTCTATAATGGGGTCATCTCTGCTTCTACATGATTGGAAGGGAGAAGTCAAGGGTAGTTTATCTGGAGGGCCCAGAGACTGTATCTGACCTCAGAAGTCCAGTTTGCCTTTCATTAGTTGGTCTACAATGTTTTAAGTTTGAATCATTTTTCAAAATTTAATAATGGACAAATTTCATCATATAAGAATCAGGATTTTCATTTTCTTTTGAATAATCAGATCTCCTAATTCCAAATGGGATTCTAATACAAACAGGATTCCTGGAGTTGAGTAGTCTCTGCCTGCTTTAGACAGCACTCTACTTTGCTGCTTCCTCAGTTTACTAAATAAAGATGCTCTATGCCAGGTGTTTAAGAGCTTGGTGGTTAAATTCTACAAAGTCATGAAAACTTATGCCAAAGACTGGTCTTCTTTAGACTCATGGTTTTATGACTTTCCTGTTTAAGGACTAGGATACAGGAGATTATCTCACCATATTTAAAACAGGGAGAAATAACCACAAAATTGTGTCTTAAAACTTAGCAGAAAAAAAAATTACCAAGAAAATGTTCATCAGGAAAATGTTCATCACCAGTTGTTAAATCAGCATATCCACTTCATAGTAACCCCATTAACACATACTAGTACAACAGAAGTAAAAAGTAGGAGGAATCCTTAAATGGGCTTTATAATAGTATCCAAATATCTTTAAATAATGATTTTAAAAATTGTAATAAGAGTTTTTAAAAATATTATGTTGGATGTGTCATTGTTTATGAGTAGAAACATCAAAAGTATAAGTTTTGTGTGTGGGGAAAACTGGTTGTATAGACTCAAATGAGTGAAGCTATATATATTTATTATCTATTTATCCTGACACAAATAGCTCATATGCTCCCTCATTTCTTATATTCACCCTGAAATATGAGTAGATTAATTGACATAATGCAGTTATCTATCTTTTTTATGTCTTCACTAGATAAGAAGGGCACTCTACTGAGACAGTTTCAGTTAATTAAATCACTCTTACTTCATATTGTACATTATTCTGTTTAGGCAGTGTAGCAATCCTGTTGACATTTTGCCCATAGATGACCTCTTTCAAAGCTAATTCCTATTCAGTAGTACTCTATAAGTAACTCAAAAGATGAAGTGTAATATGAACACTTTATCTTTTTAAAATCGAGAATATCAATGTGGAGGAAAAATAAAACTGACATGAAATTCATAATGTTATAAAATAAGAACCATTTAATCCATGGTATCTATTTATTAGACTTATGCTTGACATCCATTTCTCAGGCACTGACAAGCATCATAAGGATTTTATTTTCGAAGATTTCTTGTATAGATTTAAATGTTATTACTGGACAGCTGAAGGGTAAAGATTCTGTACAAATAATATACAAAAATATTATTTTAGAACTGTATTTTGGGTTTCACTCAGAAGTTGCCACTTTATTAAGGTTAAGCATAAATACAATCCAACAAAATCGTTTTTGTTTAAATTATAAACTAAATCTTTAATATTTTCTGATGTCTATCAACTCAAAAAGGAGATAACTACTTTAAATTATTAAATTATAATATAATTAAGTGTTTTAAAAGCACTCAAAATCATTTTCAAAGTCATATCTATCTATATAGATTGAATGTGTCTCTATTAGGACTCAGTTACTATTGATTCTATGTCCCTATTTAGTCAGCCTTCTGCCAACAGTTTTCAAACTTCTTTGATTTTGATCTCCTTTCAATAATACAATGTTTTGTTCATATATTTCCAAAATACATATAATTTATAAATTATGTGCCTGACTGACTCTACTAATAGAAGTTATTAAATTATAAACATACACATAAAATGTAGAATAAAAAGCAACACAGTAAATAAATGATTCTTAATGTTGCATTGTTTATTAGTAATCTAAAGTGTTGGCATATTTAAGTTATCATAATTGATTCACGAATACACTGTAATTAAACTTGCTTTGTCTTCCCTTTTTTTCTTGAATTAATTCTACTACAGTAATTCAAAACTTTGTTGCTAACTTCAATTTGTTTAAATATTTGATTTAATGGGCCGACCAACATGAAAATGCTACCATGCAGAGATACGTAATTAAAAATGGGAATAGTGTAACGTTGATTGTGCTTACTGAATCATATTTACATTTGCCACACCCACTAATTAAGCCAATCCTGTAGAGAGAAAGGAAATATATTAATGCTGGCATGGTTCTCTTCTCTTGATTTCCTTTCTTTTGCTACAAGTACTATTGTGGCCTGGTCTTATTGAAATCTAGAGTTGCCTAGTTTAAAAAGGGGACCCTTCCTACAGTGAGGTACTTTCATATTACTGGTTTTTAATTCTTTGGAGACACAGCCACTGGTAACATCTGGCAGTAGTTCTAAGCTTGGCCAAACTCTGTTTTCCATATTGTCACTTACAACCCCTTCTCCCTCCATTGTGTATCCAATTATTTCCTTCTAACCTAAAGCCAAGGAGGAAACCTTCTTGAGAGAAACCATTTAAAAATGGTCTGCATTTTCTTTTCTTTTTGGATTTCCCTACTAGTGAGGCAGTAAAATAAAATGGTTTAAAATAAAGCAGTTAAGATGTTGGATCTGAAACCAGACTACTGTATGCAAATTATGGCTCAACCATGTACAGGATCTGTAATTTTGAGGAAATTATGTCATCTTTCTATGCTTCGGTTACCTGACCAATATGATAAAATATATGGGTATGGTAAGAGAAGAAATGATGATTTTTGCAAGGTGCTTAGAAGAAGGTAAGAAGGGCATGTTTGATCTCTCAAGAGATGGAAATGGAGGTGAAGGGTGGCTTGAGTGAAAAAATATGAACAAAAGTGAATTTGTTCAGAAAGAAGGTATAGACGCAGCTGATGAAATACCTGGTAGGCTATCATACAAACTTTGATTTTTACTCTTAAAAAAAAGGGAAGTCAGTTAACGACTTTAAAGAGTAATATGACAAAATATGACTTAAGTTTTAGGTTTTCTTGGGTTTCTCTATTACCTTGCATTCTAATTCAGTAGGTTTACATATTCTTTTTCTCATGTCAGTTCTTGAAAGCCAGGAATGTTTATTATTTATCTTTGAATCTATAAAACCCAGTATATTGCCTGCATTAAAATCAATGCTTAATAATTTCGTGATATAGGAATGAATTGCTCATCCACACAGGCTTTATAACCTTAGGCAAATTCTATAATTATTGATTTATTCATCAAATCTTTTCTAAGTGAATTTTATGATTGAATTACAGTGACTCAAATCTGGGCCTCAGTTTTGTTATTTTGTTTTGTTTTTAAAATGAGAGCAGTACCTTCCTGAAAAGTCTTATTCTCTTTTAAGATATCCAGTTTTAAATTAAGGGTATTTTTAAGCCTCAAGGGTTTTTTTTTTTTATCTTAACTCACTCAAATGGACAATTTCCAAAGTATTTTTAAATGAAATGGAAGATGACAAACCACATCTCAACTATTAAAGTCTTAGGCCTGGTGAGAAATCATTAGTTTTATAAAACTAGAATGTGTCCTCTCATTCAGTTTGACATTGCTAATGATTTTAAACATATTTTTCCCTTGATATTCTTATATTGTCTCATCCATAAAACATAACAAAGCATATACAACATATAAACCTACATCATTCTTCAATATGAAGGAGATAGGAACACAAAGTATATGTATTAATGCAGCTACATTAAAACAATGATATTAGCTAATATCAGACATGCTGTAATATAAATGCAGCTGCTATTTATAGAAATATGCATTTAATAATTCATGTTTTATTAATGTACAATAAATATACAGCATATAAAGAAATATATATTTATTGTGGCATTCTGGAGAATTATCTTGAGGCTACAGACTAATTTAAAATGTGATCAATCTTATCACATATTGGGGCCATTTCATGAAACCAGCCATATATTCTGTTCATGACCTAGATTTAACTTGATTCCTCTGAAATTTTTCTGTGCTATTTTAATGCCTTAAGGGGTGAAGTAGCATTTAAACTGAGATCATTTCTTCATAATCATTGTACATTATTGTGGCATGTTGAAATAACAATAAAATTTTCATTGCCATTTTTTTATAGAGAAGGAAAGAAAAAACTTGCAGCAAATTTTTTATTATTGCCCAATTCAGAGTAGAAAGTCTTACTGTATTTCTTTCCTTTTCTTTTAAAAAAATTTAGCAATAGAAGACTAAAAGGATGTCACTTATTTTACTGGAAGGAGTTTCTATTATACACCATCACCTGGGACAAAGAGTTTGGTAGTGTCTCCAAGGATTGTGTATCACTTATTGTGGTGACATCCCAGAATAATGTTGACAATATTATTTACTTTATCATCTACTGAAAATAATTTGCCCAACTCACAATAACTTAGTGGGAATTTTAAAAAATAGTAATCATGTTGGCTAATTAATCTATACAATAGTATATCTTTTAAAATATCCTTTATTTTTCAGGAGACTATATTGCTTAAACACTTCTCTTGCATAACTAACAGTCCTTTATTTTTATTATATATTAGCAATGAGTGTTTTGCTTGACTTTTAAAATCTTGATTCTCATGGTTATTTATTTTCCCTATTCCCCTTATCATTTCTTATTCCATTACAGCTATAAATTAATCTACCTGTCAACAACTGATCTTTGCTTTCTCTCTTCATTCTTCATTCCAGTCAGATGCTTCCAGAGTACAGGTCCTGCTCTTCTCAAAAAAGACAAAAGTAGTGCAAACTGTAATTCCCAGTCAGAATTACGCTATTAAATATAATCAGGAAAGCCATTATGGTTCCTCTTTTTTTCCCACAGGAAGTGGGCAGTTAGCTCTACTTAGGTCAGTTCTGTCAAGTTTCTCATAATCTTGAGATTTATGCAACTAACTAATAATTAATTAGCTAGTACACTAACAGTTTCATTTCTGTGTACGAAAAATTTATTTTCATCTTGTTTTAAGTTCGCATTGGTTACTTCATAAAATTGTTAAACTACGGGCATACCTCAGAGATATTGTGGCTTTGGTTCCAGTCTACTGCAATAAAGTGAATATGGCAATAAAGCGAGTCATACAATTTTTGGTTTCCTAATGCATCAGTTGACTCTTGCTTTCACAAAAGATTTATCTTATAGCACTGCTGTTTAATAGCATTTCATCCACAGTAAAACTTGTTTTAAATTGAAGTAAATCTTCTGAAATCCTGCCACTGTTTTATCAACTGTTTATGTAATATTCTGAATCCCGTTTTGTCATTTCAACAATGGTCATAGCATCTTCACCAGAAGTAGATTCCATTTCAAGAAACCGCTTTCTTTGCTCATCCATAATAAACAATTCCTCATTCATTCAAGTTTGATCACAATATGGCAGCAATTCAGTCACATGTTCAAGCTCCACTTCTAATTCTAGTTCTCCTTATTTCCACCACATCGGCAGTTCCATCCTCCACTGAAGTATTGAATCCCTCAAAGTCTTCTGTGAACATTGGAATAAACTTCTTCCAAACTCTTATTAATGTGGATATTTTGACCTCTGTCCATAAATCCTGAATATTCTTAATGGCATCTAGAATTGTGAATCTTTTGCAGAAGGATTTTTATTTATTTATCCTAGATCCATCAGAGAAATTACTATCTGTAGCAGCTATAGCATTATGAATTTTATTTCTTAAATAGTAAGACTTGAAAGTCAAAATTACTCTTTCATTCATGGGCTACAGAATGGATGTTGTATTAGCAGGCATGAAAATATTAATCTCCTTGTACATCTCCCATCAGAATTCTTGCATGATCATCTATATTGTCAAAGCACAGTAATATTTTGAAACAAATCTTTTTTTTTTGGTCAGTAGGTCTAAAGAGTGGGCTTAAAGTATTCAGTAAGCCATGCTGTAAACAGATGTGCTGTTATCCAGGCTTTGTTGTTCCATTTATAGAGCACAGGAAGACTAGATCTAGCATAATTATTAAGGGCCTTAGGATTTGGGGAATGGTAAATGAACACTGGCTTCAACTTCAAGTCACAAATTGCATCATCCCCTAACCAGATTGTCAGCTTGTCCTCTGAAGCTTTGAATTCAGGCATTGACATCTCCTCTCTAACTATGAAAGTTCTACATAGCATCTTCTTCTGATAGAAAGCTGTTTTACCTACATTGGAAATGTGTTGTTTAGTGTAGTCACCTTCATCAATCATCTTAGCTAGATCTTCTGAATAATGCTGCAGCTTCTACAGTCACTTGCTGCTTCTATTGTCTCTTGCTGCTTCACCTTGTACTTTTATGTTTTGGAGATAGCCTTTTTCCTTAAAACTCATGAACCTACCTCTCCCAGCTTCAGACTTTCTTCTGCAGCTTTGACACTTCTCTCAGCCTTCACAGAATTGAAGAGAGTCAAGTTCTTGCTCTGGATTGGGTTTTGCCTAACTGGACTATCATGACTTATTTGATCTTCTATCCAGATTACTAAAACTTTCTCTCTATCAGCAATAAGGCCGTTTCTCTTTCTCTTTCCTACCATTTGCATGTTCACTGGAGGGGCACTTTAAATTTTCTTCAAGTTTTTTTTTTTTTCATTCACAGCTTGGCTTACTATTTGGTGCAAAAGGCCTAGCTTTCAGCCTCTCTTGGCTTTCAACATGCCTTCCACACTAGGCTTAGTTATTTCTAGATTTTGATTTAAAATGAGAGATGTGCAACTCTTCCTTTCACTTGATCACTTAGAGGTCATTGTAGGGTTATTAATTGGCCTCATTTTAATATTGTTATGTCTCAGGATATGGGGAGGCTTTAGCAGAGGGAGAGAACTAGAGAACAGCCAGTTGTTGGAGTAGTCAGACACACACAACATTTATTATTTAAGTTTGCCATCTCGTATGGGTGTGATTAATAGTGCCCCAAAGTAACTTCAATAGTAACATAAAAAATTACTGATCACTTATCAACATAACATATATAATAATGAAAACATTTGAAATATTGTGAGAATTAACAAAATGTATCACAGAGAAATGAATTGTGCACATGTTAGAAAAATGGCACTGATAAGGCTAGGTGCAGTGGTTCATTCCTGTAATCCCAATAATTTGAGTGGCTGAGGTGGGCAGATCATTTGAGATCAGGAGTTCAAGACCAGCCTAGCCAACATGGCAAAATCCCATCTTTACTAAAAATACAAAAATTAGGCAAGTGTGGTGGCATATGCCTCTAATCCCAGCTACTAGGGAGGCTGAGACCGGAAAATCACATGAACCCCGGAGGCAGAGGTTGCAGTGAGCCGATATCATTCCACTGCACTCCAGCCTGGGTGACAGAATGAGACTCTGTCTCAAAAAAAATAATAAAAAATAATAGTACTGATAGTTATATTTGATACAGGATTCCCACAAACCTTCCCTTTGCAAAAAAAACCTCAGTATTTGTGAATTGCAATAAAATAAGTTATGCCAATAAATTACTGACAGAAACATAGTTCTCTTTTGTCTTGAATGGAGATGAATTTCATGAAGTATAATAAATACTAGTTGATAAAGATGGCTGCTATGATCTAAATGTTTATATCCCCTTAAAATTCATATATTAAAATCCTACCCCCAAAGCAATGGCATTAGTAGGTGGAGCATTTCAAGGTGGTTAGATCATGGAGCCCCCAATAAATGAGATTACTCCTTTTATAAAAGGAGGAGTCCTCTCTTTCCTACTGCCATGTAAAGTTATGGTAGAAGGTTGGCCACCTATGATTTAGGAAGCAGGCCTCAACAGATACTGAATTTGTCAGCAAACTTGATTTTGAACTTCCCAGTCGCCAGAATTATAAGAAGTAAATTTCTGTTGTTTATAAACCACTTAGTTCATGTTTTTTTTTAATAGCAGCCTGAATAAACCAAACACCACTCTGAATTATAAAATAGGCCAATATGTAAAATTATAAGGCATGGCACTTTGAATATTTCTTATTTTATATTCGTCACATACTTATTAATGAACTCCTGCCAAGAAATTTCAGCAAAAAAGAGGCCGTTGAATATATTTGAACAATGTAAGTAAAAAAAAAAGGCGGTTCAATATATTCAAACAATGTAAAGTTTGATAGCTTCTTTTACTGTCACTTGCTTTTCAGTAATAATTGTATTCTTAGTTCATTTCATTTATATTTAAAAATGCATATGTATCATTATAATACATTCATTTAATAAAGTTAGGCAAATATTTTCAGTTGAACTAGTTTATTTTAAAATGTTACTTGAACTTACTGCAGCTATTTCTCTATAGATATTACTGAAAATATAGTATAAAATGTTTTATCAAATTAGCTTTTTTAAAAAAAATCACATAAAATAGGCCTCCAGTTTTTAGTACAGTATTTAGTTTTATTTAAATAGGCATTTCATTTAACATATTTTCAATAACATGTAATAAAAATGTTTATTTTCAAAATAATTATTACCAAATGATAATGTTTGCTTACCAAATCAAAAGAAAATTTATGAATTATAAAAATCAAAGGAAGAGATTTTTAGGAGATTCAGCTTTTCCAGCAAAAGTTCTTACAGAATTTTATTAAAGGCCCCTGTGAGTCTATTAACTCTTAATTTATATGGGATATCTACTTTAGCTAAACAGTAGTTGAAACAAATGGTCACTTGTTAATAATGAGTCTTCAGGGCTTTATTTATTTATTTAATTAATTTTGCAAAGACAGCTATTCATGTGAATATGACACGTATTGGAGAGATTGGAAGTACAATGTAAAAACTTTTTAAAAAAAAATAAGGGAAAAAATATCCTAACAGATATCTGCATCTCACATATACTATCCAAATAACCAGAGCCCTTTCCTCCTGGGGAATTATTTTTAAGTTACAGCATAGAGAGAAGGAGTTTTTGCTCTGAGTCTTGAATTATACATTATTTATATTTATAGTAATGTATTTTTTTTAACAAGGAAAGCTGTTTTTTTGCACATAAACTAATACAGGCGGGTGTTGTCAAAAACAGAATTATCATTGTTATGTCTTATTCAATAAGTGGTGCAGTTTCTAATCAATATCAGAAATTCTCAGAGATATCAGGATGAGCAGCTAAATGATTTTAAAAATGTGTGCAGCTCCTGACCTAATCAATCTCAAATGCCATTTTCAGAGAAATAAAAAGATTTTGAAACTTGGTATATTTTACTAAATATATGAGAAAAGAAATGATTGATTATGACTTTTATTCTCTGGGGACCTCTGGTTTCCATTAAATTTAACCATGAGCCTGCTATCATTTTTACTCTTATATAAAATGAACTAATAAGACTCAGAATAAGTTTTACAATTTTAAATTTATGCACACACGAAAAAGTCCATTCAATGTAATATTCTTACCCATAAAACTGTCATTACTCTTGTATGTTATCAATGTCATTCAATTCAAGTAACATTTAAGCACATAAACGTGAAAAGTCCTTGTTCTTTTTGCTGTGCGGTATACACAGACTATCAAGATGCTAGTCTAAATAAGCTCATAAATCATGGAAAACTTAAGAGAGAAGTATCCACACAAATAATACCATTGAGAGTATAATATAATATGTATCCTATAAGGACATGAAGATAGAGACGGTTCTGCAACTTGGAGTGGAAAGTGTAGTTTAATCTCCCCAAAATTTTTGACATTTGTAGAAAAACATTGTATTTGGAAACTTTGGAGCAGAGTCACTCTAAGAACAAATATTAAAAGGCTTAATTATCCTTCCTGATGAGGTTAAAATGCAGATTCCTGGAGGCCATCACTAGATAGTCTGATTCAGTAATTATGAGCTGGAACTCAAGAATCCATCATTTTTAACAAGCACCTCAGAGGTGATTCAGATCAAGCAGCCAAAAATGACCTTTTGAATCACAAGAAGTACCTTGGATTTTACATGAGAAGTCTTTTATTTTCCCTTATTTTATTGTAAGTTAACCCAATAGTCTTCAAATAAATTATATCCCCTTTCATACTTTTCTTTATTTTGGTTAACTTAGCCAGAATCTATTTCTTTTGCTTAGTGCTTTATGCTGTACATACGATTTTGTGAATAGATGTCTCTGGTTGTTCCTTAAGGCAATTTATAAATATATAAACAAATGCTTTTAAGAACTTACTTTGATAATGTGCTTATAATCTGTGAATTCTTAGAAGCTCATATATGTAATTTAATGATGGAATCCAATGTGAAATGCTTTTTCATGCTGCTGTTTATATTCTCTTTCTCAATGTTTTCTAAATTTATTTAAGTTATTTAAAACTTCCTTTGCTTTTGAGGGAAAAATGAATGATCTTTCTGTATATTTTGTCTCATATTTTAATTTGACTTATCTATGTTTATCTAAAATAAAAAGGAATGTCACCATTTTGACTTGGAAATTATAATAAAGCCCATTTTAAAAATGAGAAATAGTGCCTGCTTTATGATAAATGCAGGTAATATTTCCAAAGAATAATTTTCCATTATTTGGTTTCCACAATTATACTGCAGTTTACACTTTGAGTCTTCAAGACTTGGGAAAGACTTAGCACTATCTTCAGTTAATAAATGCTTCATGAATCACTGACTTTGTGTGCTCTCAGTTTGTTTTTTTAGATTAGTTTATGCACTCATTCAAAAATAATAAAGTTTCACAATGCTGTGCCCTCAAATGAATATAGAATGGTAAACAATACACAATCCCTTCCTTTGGGACTCTTAGAGACAGAGAAAAGTAAACTATTTTCACCACAAAGTGTGATAAAAAAATCACATAACCCACCAAGCTAAATTATGTGTTCTTGTTAGATGTATGTTGTAACACTCCCTTTTCTTCACAGCACAGACTATGATGATTTTATATACACATACATAAGGAAGACATCTCTGTCTTACTTATGACATAAGAGTAATGATGTGATATAGCTTATTGATTATTTGCCCAGTGGCTAGTGCCTAGTACATAGAAGGGTAGTCAGTAAGTATCTGTTAAGTGAATGAGCAAGATGTCTTTCCTATAGTTTTGTTTTCTGAAAGGCTGAGATTCTCCTAGGTGTATTATTTTGTCAAAGAATATTGGGCAATTTTACCTTATTATGCTCCTATAAAAATAACAGTATTTCTAGTCCTTTTGGTATATATGGCTATAAATCATATAGTACAAAATAATAGTGAAGTCAGATCCATATTTATTATAAATTATATTTTAAAATGATACCTGATATTGTGGAGATATTGAAAAATTAAAATGCCTACAGATTTTTCTACACGTGATTCTTCTCAATCACTTATTAATTTAATTTGGATTCATATACATTAGAGGTGAATTGGGAAAGTAGGCTTTTTGCTCTAAAGAACATACCTAGAGATAAGACCTATAATGCCTAGTATTAATATTTATTGGTAGGTAACATGTTAAATTGCATTTGAACAATGTGGATGTTGGGGGCACCAACCCCTGAAATAGTCAAAATCTATGTAAAACTTTTGACTCCTCAAACAATTACCAATAGCCAACTGTTGACTGGAAGCCTTACCGGTAATGTAGTCTACTAACACATATTTTCTATACTACATGCATTACTCTATTCTTACAATAAAGTAAGCTAGAGAAAATAATGTTATAAGAAAATCATAAGGAAGAGAAAATATATCTACTATTCATTAAGGAGAATTGAGTCATCTTTAAGGTCCTTATTGTCTTCACATTGAGTAGAGTGAGGAAGAGGAGGGATTGGCTAGAGTGAGGAAGAAGAGGGATTGGCTTTGCAGTCTCAGGAGTGGCAGAGGTGGAAGAGGTGGAAGGAGAGGCAGGAGAGACAGACACATTCTGTAACTTCATGAAAATACATCATAACTTTTGTCATAACTGTTTTCTTTTTCATTTCTATAGGAATGTTTCTGTACAGTACCAATCCTTCTCCTGCCATTTGCTTTAGTTTCAGTAGCTGTATTATAGAAGAGTCTATGTCCTAAAAGAAATCAAAACCAACGTTGAGCAATCAGAACTCTTCTGCCAGATTGTCTAATGTCAAAATGTTTTCTGGCAATGCTTTTTCTATGTCTTCTTCCACGTCTTCTTTCTCATCTTCTGGCACTGGTTCATAAGAACTCGTCTTCATCAAGTGGTCTTCTGCTAATTTGTTTGGTGTGGTGTGTGTTAGCTCTTGAATTTCTCCAAGATACATTGCTAGAAACTCTTTATCTACCCCCCGACCACGTGTTTTTTTGTTGTTGTTTTTGTTTTTTGTTTTTTGTTTTGTTTTTTGCCATATCCACAATCTCTTTCATGATTTCCTGGATTGGCATCATCATAAATCTGGAAAGTTTTGTATAACATTTGGATACAGTTTTCTTCAGCAGGAACTTACTGAATTATGCTTGATGGCTTTCATTACTTTTCTGTAACAACAAAGGCATCTCCAATGTTATAATTCTTCCACAATTTCATGATGTTCTCTCTATCGGGATTCTCTTCCATAGCACTGACAATCCTTTCTAGAGAGTACTGTGTGTAATTAACCTTAAATATTCTTATGATCCCCTATGTAGAAGCTGAATTAGATACATCGTGCTTAGGGACAAATAGAGCACTTTGACAACTTCAGTGTTGAACTCAAGGGGTTCTCAGTGGCTAGGGGCATGTCCACTATCAAAAGAATTTTTAAAAGTAGTCCCTTACTTGCTAAGTACTTCCTGATTTCAGGAACAAAGCATCAATGGAACCAAGTCAGAAAAAGGGTTCTCATTGTCCAGGCCTTCTTGTTTTACAACCAAAAAACTGGAAGCTGTTTATTTTTTTTTTCCCTTCAAACTTGGTGTGTAGCTGCTTTATAGATAAGAGCAGCCCTGTTGTGGGGTGGGGGGAGGGGGGAGAGATAGCATTGGGAGATATACCTAATGCTAGATGACGAGTTAGTGGGTGCAGTGCACCAGCATGGCACATGTATACACATGTAACTAACCTGCACATTGTGCACATGTACCCTAAAACTTAAAGTATAATAATAATAAAATAAAATAAAAACAAAAATTAAAAAAAGAAAAAAGAAAAAAAAAAAAGAAATAGGCACAGGGTTGAAAAGTAACTGCCCAAAGTCACATAACTTTTAAGAGGAATAGCTGCAGGCTATTTCTGCTGAGGCCCAACTCCAGACACATGGTTGAGCCAGATAATATATCATCCCTGGCAGAGGGGTACGGGATATGGTCTCCCATTGAACAGTGACCTAAGTAAAATAAATATGCCTCTGAATTTCTGTAAAATTTAAATGTGCATATCTTTTGGTTTTGCATAATATAGAAATTTTTTTACATATTTAATAAAAAATTATTTTTTGACTGGTAAAAAAAAAAAAAGAGCAGCCCTGATCATAAACCCAAGAGTGTTTGTATAAAACAGTATTGTTAGCCTATCTCTACCACCTGAAGTCCTGATGCTCACTTTTCATCCATGCTAATGAATGTCCTTTGTGGCTTTTTTTTTTTTCTAGAATAGGACACTCATCTGCATTTGTTCAGGCAAATATCATTTTTCCTCAGTGATTCTCTTATTGGCATCTGGGAACTCTGCTGCTGCCTCTCCTGTTATCTTGAAATTTATTAAGCCAAAACTCTTGCTAAAATTATCAAGCCATCCTTTGCTGGCATTAAATTTTCCAGCTTGAAATCCTTCACCTTCATTTTGCTGTAAGTTATTGTATAATGATTTTGCTTTTTCTTGCATTATATCAGAGTCTATAGTTATGCCTTCCTTAGAACAATCCTGAACCTCCATAAAAGCTGCATTTTAAATATGAGATTAAAAATGAATATATTTCACAAAAAGAAGTGCAGTTTTCACATCTGCTGGTGTAGCTGCAGTGATGGCATCACAAATTTTCTTAGTCTGAATTCATTTATCTCAAAATGGCAGCAACTGCAGACCTCATGCTGTGGTACATATCCAAGCAATTTAACTTTTTCTTATAATGTCATGACTTTTCTCTGCTCCTTGGGAGCACTTGCAGCATCACTAGTGGCACTTCATATGGGTTCAGTGGTGTTATTCAAGGTTTACGGTATTGTACTAAACAGGAAGAAAAATCTATAAGAACTTTGAAAAATCACTTTTTACTATGATGCACAATTTGCTGGAGAAATAACTGCTCACTCAGAGATGATTAGCACCACATGATATTTTAAGTGGATACTCATAATACTTGGGATCACTGTAATAACTACAGGAGGTGGTTATAAAATTATTACGGTGGCCGGGCACAGTGGCTCACGCCTGTAATTCTAGCACTCTGGGAGGCCAAGGTGGGCAGGGTACCCTAGGTCAAGGGTTTGAGACCAGCCTGACCAACATGGCGAAACCCCATCTCTACTAAAAATATGAAAATTAGCCAGGCATAGGAGCCCATGCCTTTAATCCCAGCTACTCGGGAGGCTGAGGCAGGAGAATTACTTGAACCCAGGAGGAGGAGGGTGAAGTGAGCCGAGATCATGCCACTGCACTCCAGCCTGGGTAACAGGGTGAGACTCCATCAAAAAAATATATATTACAGTAGTACAGTATGGCTAATTCTATGCAGTTATAATGAATACTACATATTTATGTTTGTTTATATTTGTCTCAGCTGTGAATGGCACCATGTATGATCTGTGTTTGTTTGCTTAGTCTTTGATAAATTTTAACTTTTCACAGTGGATTTGTGTATATTTTATGGTAGTGAATAATATGATATTCACTACCATAATAATATGATATTATTCATATCATATCATATTATTCAATATCGTAATAATATAATATAATAATATGATAAACTAGTATCTACATATACTTTATGCATTCATTACATTTCTAACTTTTTCACAACTTTTTTTTGATGTTTCCAGGCTTGACAATTCATATTTGAGGTTTTTACATTGTCACAAATCTACCCCAAATTTTCCAACAATACTTATTGAAAAAAATCTGCTTATAAATGTATGTATGCATTTCAAACCTGTGTTGTTCATGGAACAACTGTATTACATTCTTATTATAGAAATAGCTACTGTATTAAAGCCACAGATTTTATATTCATTGGTATGACAATCTATAGCAATTTTACATAGTATGAGATTGGAAAGTTTAGGTAACATCTGGGGTCACAAACTGAAGAGTACCAAGGTGAAATTCTACTAGGCCTTTGAGACTTCACAGTTTGTACAATTGTTTAGACCTTTTACTGCCTTCGTATGAGTGGAGATAGGCCAGTAACCTCTGTGTGAAGGAAGACTTTGTTTAGAAGGCTTATCATATAATCTTAACATCACTAGCTATGTGGGATTAAATCCTAGGGAGAACAGTTTCATGTTATTATCTTGGAATGCAGAGATGTCTGCACCATCTTCAGGCAAAAGAAGTGGCTTCTTCTGCAGTCCTAGTGGGTTCCAGGGAATTTGGGCTCTACTGTCCTTAGAAGTAAGTCCTGGACCTGGCCCTCATTTTTTACAGATCTGTGGGTGCCAAGAATGGAGTCTAAATGCTTCCAAAGTGACCTGCTAAGTTTCATTCTTTAAAATGGTGATTATTCACCCTTAATCTCTGCCTTTTTCAATGCCTCAATGATACCCAGCAAGAGCCATCTGATTACATTGTTGTGATTTCCACTCCCACTGTTCCTCACAAATGCGTGTGATACTGCTTTTGCAAAGGCATTCTCTAGTATCCTGCTCCAGTCCCCAGCTAGTAGCAAGTTTTAACATTTGCACCACTACAGCATGCTATGGGCCATTCACACTCCACCTGCAACCACTGACAGAGATTTTTTTTTTTCAGCTGACAATTTAGCTTCAAAGCGTCATTTTACAGTCCATGTCCTAGGCCATGCAGGTCTCCAACTCTTTTAGAGGAGATTCCCCAGGAAAAGTTTTAGGAAATAAGATTTTTTTTTTTTCTCATGCAAGGAGTTGATTGTGAAATACTCTGAAAACAATGTCTGTGAGAGAGTGAAGGAAAGAGAAATAGACAATTTGAACAGCATTATGGTTATAACAGAGATCTTGGGCAATCCCACAGAAAGTGCTTGAGCTGGGGTACCTCATTAGAGATGTCTTGAATTGAGGGAAAAGAGCTTGGTCTTTGTACCTTCATATAAAGCAATGATTGGATGTGGTCTGGGGGGTTGGAAGAAGAGCAAAGCATCTCCTTTCAGGTAAGGACAAGTCCTAGGCAAAGACTCAGCTATGAGCTTTCAACTGCCAACAGTCTGGGAAGCTGGGGCTAAGAGACCCTCAGCTATGAAGGCAGATATGAGGGCACGCCACAGCAACAACAACAGCCAATGGGGCTATTGACTAGTAAAGAAAATAAACATGGAGTAGGCAATCCAGCTTTTGACAAGCAGAATTTTGGAAGCCAAATTGAGGGTCCTAGGTAATGTGATTGTTTTATTTTCTGGAAAAAAAAATACTGCTTCGAGCATCTATATAAAGCAATCAGACCCTCTCTCAGGTAACAATTCGAAAGAAGAAAGAGATCATTTGGAGAAAAGTATTTTTGAGTGAATATACAAAGGTTTTAGATCAGAAAAATTGTAAACATTTTAAAATTTAATTTGTAAATGAAGAAACTCATATAAATATATTTTGAAAGAATAACACATTTGATCAGCAAAATTATTTTTTAAACAAGTTTTGAAAATATAAAATTGCCATAGTTTTCAAGGCAGTGGAAAATTTATAGAACAACTGTGTCACAGTAATTTTAAACTTCCCATAAAAAAAAATCTTGGGTCAAGTGTTAACAGATGTGTTTTATATACATTTTTTACTGTTTCTGTAAGGAATAAGAAATAAATACCCATTATTTATTTAAAAAATCGAAGTTAATTTTCTGTTTAATCAAAGATTATTTCTTGAGAGGACTCTAGTGTTATATACAGTTGTAATCTTGAAGAGAGGGTACAGATTTGTCTTTTATGTTGTATTGTGGGCACTAGTTCATTTCACTTGCCTCTGAAGGCCTCATTCATTTAACTAATCACATTTGTGCAATGTCTTCTTTCTGCCAAGTTCTAGGCTTTGGGGATACAAAGATGAACTGGGCACAGTACTTTTCACATGCCCAAATTCATGTTGAGGGGATAGAGTGGTTATTTTTAAAAATTAACACCATACAACAAATATTATAAAAGAAATGACTGAAATGTGAAAACCCAGAAGATGGAGCAGCCATTTTTATACATTGCAGAAGGAAGAAAAATCATTATGAAATTTAGCACCTGCCTTCCTGAATGATAAATGGGAGATTTCTAAGCAAAATACTGGAGTTAATTTTATGGTACAGATTTGTAAAGCAGTGTTAATCCTCAGTGTAGTGGGAGCATATGGTGTACTGAATGGAATGATGTGAGTGATAAGAAAGACAATGGAGGCCAGGCACCGTGGCTCACGCCTGTAATCCCAGCACTTTGGGAGGCCGAGGCAGGTGGATCACCTGAGGTAGGGACTTCGAGACCAACCTGGCCAACATGGCGAAACCCCATCTCTACTAAAAATACAAAAATTAGCCAGGTGTGGTTGCTCTAATTCCAGTTACTCAGGAGGCTGAGACAGGAGAATTACTTGAACCTGGGAAGCGGAGGTTGCAGTGAGCCAAGATCACGCCACTGCACTCCAGCATGGGGGACAGAGTGAGACTCTGTCTTAAAAAAAAAAAAAAGGAGTTTTGATCTCAGACTACAGTGAACAGCTTATTCCAAAGTGTAAGTTTAGATTTTGTCCCATGAATGGTAGAAATAAACAAAGTCTTTCTAAGGAGCTGAGTAACATAGCTGTATTTAATTTTTAGAAAAGTAATTCTGGTTGCTATGAAGTAGGACTGAGTATGGTTAGAGACATGCAGATTACATGGAAAATGGATGCCATAATTGAAGCTAAAGATAATATCCCAGTAATAAGATAGTGGTAATTGATTAGAAAGAAACTTCAAAGAAAAAATAATTTCATGTAATTAGTAGAATATAATTTAAGAATGCAATGGAATTTAATTTGAAAACGATGGCTTTTTGATGTGCTAACTGGAGGGCCACCTTTGTATATAGAATGCCAGAGGGTAGCCAGATGATCAAAGGGTAGACTTAATGGCCACTAAAGAGATGAGGTTCCAATTCCTGGAACCTGTGGAACTTGTGAAAGTTACTTTATACGGTAATAGGGATTTTGCAGATGCAATTAAATTAAGGATATTGAGGACATTATCCTGGATTATCTGTGTGTGTCCTAAATGTAATCATGAGTATCATTATCAAAGGGAGGCAGAAAGAGATTTGAACATAGAAGGAAAAGGCAATGTGAGGATTGAAGCAACCATGTTACACTGTTGTCTTTACAGATGAAGGAAAAGGTGGGCATAAACCAAGGATGATAAGAAAGCAGTTCTAGAAGCTAGAAAAGACAATGGAACAGATTTTCCCCTAAAGCCCCTTGAAGGTGGCCATATCTTTTATCAGCAGAGTGACCACATAACCTGTTTTCATCCTCACATAAAGAGAAGCAGATATTTGGCTTTACACCCTATGTCTCTCTTGTCAACAGTTATTAATTCTAAGCCATGGTAATTTTAATAGAATATTACATATTTCAATCCTTAAATTAAAGCATCAGGACTGCCAAATCATTAACAAGCTTAAACAATTAACAAATTAAACAATACCCCCCCAACACCAATTTCTTGCTAGATTTTGACAAAACATACTAACAAACCAATTTAGGCTCTCTTTTCTCATAGCTAAAAATAATCTATCCATTAGCATATAGGGCAAACGAATCTTTTTCCTCATATTTTGATACTTATCTATATAAATAATAAAGCAACAACTCAGAAAAACATATGTTTAATAAGAAATAATTCATTCATAAGAAATCAGCTTGTCTTTTCTCCAACTCAAAGGCATGGAGTAACTTTCAGTTAACCAGATTAAATCAAATTCCCTGAACCCTTTATACCCATTTCTCAACCCAGTAAAATGGACAAGCATTTTGAATAGACTTCAAAATACACACACAGACACACAAGCACACACACACACACACACTCACAATTTTCAGCACCTGTTAGGCAACGAAACACTTCTTAAAGTCGCTGCCTTTTAAAAAAGACAGTACTTTCAGTAGCAAATTTCAAGCCATAAACTGTTTCACAATCTATATATCTGTAATATATAAAATACATTCTGTTTTCAGTAATAGTTGGTAGGTAGCAATATCTTAATATATGTATCCAAAATATTTCTGCTCATAAAATATAAAAAAACAAGCAATCAAGGAGCATATAAAACCAATTGAATGATCAGTATACTTTGTAATAAATCTGATAACCTCTATAAAATAAATGAAAAAAGTTAGGGATGATGCTATATAAAAAGTATAAAACTCATGGGGGTACTCATGAGTTAGAAAATTTGCCTTTTTCGGTTTTTCTTTTATTTTGTCATTTTCCTTTCCTCATTTATAATGAAGAACGAAAAGTCTGAATCTTCATTTATATGATTCTTCAATTAGTGACAAGTTAATCAGAACATTTACAAATATATCAATGCATTTACTTTCCTATATGTAAAAAATAAAATATATATACATTTACATTGTAATAACATATATAATATATTGGACAAAAAGGTCTATAAACAATAGCTCTTTTATTATCTTTTTATGATCATTTATAGTCAATACTATGATCTTCCTATATGGATATTATAGTAATTTTCAGACAAGCATTCAAGCAGGAATATTTTGTCAATTCTGTTCGCTAAAGTATTTCAAACTCCTAGGATGCAGATCATTTAATACATATTTAGCAAATATTTATGGTATCCAAAAAAGACTACATGAATTTTCTGTGCTTCAATTTTGCAGTTTTAATATTATGATGATATAATTTAATAGCATTTATTTATTACCCTTGGGCATGAGGGTAAATTGTTTTATATAAAATTAATTTCTTTTTATTTTTTTGAGATGGATTCTCACTCTGTCATCCAGCAGGAGTGCAATGGTGTTATCTCAGTACACTGCAACCTCCACCTCCCAGGTTCAAGTGATTCTTGTGCCTTAGCCTCCTGAGTAGCTGGGATTACAGGTGTATGCCACCACACCTGGCTAACTTTTGTATTTTTAGTAGAGACGGGGATTTCACCATGTTGACCAGGCTGGTCTTGAACACTTGACCTCAAGTGATCTGCCTGCCTTGGCCTCCCAATGTGCTGGGATTACAGGCGTGAGCAACTGCGCTCAGCCTATATAGAATTCATTTCAATGAACTCAATTGTTATTAATGTTATTAATAGGAACTTTCCATACTTTTCCTTTTTAGGCAAAAAGACATATTTTATGTTATTTTGCATCCACTAAAGAGCAAAGAATATAGCTCATACTTTGATGAATTGCTTGCTGGTGCCGCCACTGTGACAGGAAATTTCCCAAATATTCACCCTAACAAACATAAGATATTTTATCAACAAATATTGACTAAAATTAGAATATATAAATTATCTCAGTGGACAGGAAGGAAAAATGTAATTTAACATACAACATTTTAAATTGACACATTATAGTAATAACATAAAGCTAAAAAGTCTAATAATTAAATAAAGTCATTTAGAAAAGTTGAAAGATTTTCCTTTAAGGAATAAGGAATGCTGAATATCCATTTAATCATAAAGAATATTGTATGAAAACTTTTGAAGGGAAGAAAGTCAGAGAGATGGTAAAAAGTGATTATTTCCAAATTAAAGAGGAAATAAAAATTCCTTCATAATTTACATGAATACATATTGAGAGCCTTATATTAAAATCTCACTAAAATTTGGGTTACTTTTATCTTAAACCCAAATGATATAGAACTTATTTTCAAATAGTTTGAGAAGTGTGTGTTTATTAAAAATATGTAATACTGGTGATAATCATAAAAGATAAAATTTGTTGAGAAGTTATAGATGTAAGGTTTTATAAAATCCAGTTGATAACCATTGCTTTCTAATCTCTAACAGGAAATATTAACCCCTATTGCTTAAAAGTAGGTAGTGTATTCATGTGTGTTTTACCTAATAAAAAAGTACAATATAATATATTGTAATTCTATATTATATATTACAACTTAAAAGAGATAGTTTATTTTCTAAAGAAATATTTTGCTGTTGGTCAGCATTTTATATATGTGCTGTATGTTATTAATTATTCAGTGAACTTTTGGTATACAAAAGACTCCTATTTCACTCATCTGACAAAATGAATAGAAATTTACTTAAGGATTTGGAAATTGACTAAAATCTGATTGAACATAGATAATATTATTTTCTACTTGGTGTGTCTCTATCACTACGAATAGCTAGAAATAGTATGAGTTGCTTCCTTCCTCACTAATTTACTACTTGGTTATCAAAAACAAGCCATAGGCCAAATTATGCTATCATGCACACATTTATTGCATCAATGAGGTCTCTGTTCTCTATCTTTTGGTGGTCTCAGAAATTGCTTGCATAAAAGTTTTACAGTAGGTCACTGTTGACAATATTCAAGTCGTTGGATTATCTTAACATCTTTCAGAGTCAAAAGAATGGGAAATCTCTGAAGGAAGGGAGAGGTAAAGGATAATTAAATTATCAAACCTGGGGTGCCATTCCTATGGCTAATGACTATAGGGCTCACTACATCCTGGTCAAGAAGGAACTAAGAATGGCTGTAAAATATTTACTAAGTCTATATATCTTTAATAATAATTTCACTAATGAAATCCAATTTGTAAATTAATATTTTGCAATTTGCAAAAGTATTGAGTGTTGATCAGAGATAAAGATAACTGAAGTATTTGCAGTAACTATCTTTAGAATGTGGGCTTTCTAATGAGAACACTAGCTTACTACACCTAGAGAAAGATTTTCTGCTAAAGATAAACCATTGTCTGTAGAGTGACACTCAGAATAATACATGCACACACACATTCATATGCATATCTTTTACCATAAAAGTTCAAAATATTTTAAACTACATAGAAAATATTATTCAAATAGTCCTGAGTACAGTAATACAGAAGCAAGGAGTTATGATAATAGGACTAAGGGCACACATTTTTAAGCCTCATCGAGCTAATCAAAATTATAGAAATTTGTGTTCTTGATACAAATGTTTATACCACCTAAATCATTTTTTAATTAAAATATACTTACTCTTCAGTAATCTATTCAGATTTGGTGCACTTGTTCTATATTTCTCTCTCTCTTTTTTTGAGGGTTGTGGGGGAGGAGACCTGGTCTTATTCTGTTGCCCAGGCTGGAGTACAATGGTGTGATCACAGCTCACTGCAGCCTCAAACTCCTGGGCTCAAGCATCCCTCAAGCCTCAGCCCCTCAGCCTCCTGAGTATCTGGGACTACAGGCATACAGCACCATGACAAGCTTTTTTTTTTTTTTTTTTTTGGTAGAGATAGGGTGTCTTCCTATGTTGCCCAGACTGGTCTTGGACTGCTGGATCAAGTGATCCTCCTGCCTTGGCCTCCCAAAGGGCTATGATTTCAGGCGTGAGCCACCATGCCCCACCTACTTGTTCTATTTTTGTAACACAATTTAGAGTAAAGAAATAACACAATTTATCTATCTAATACAATTAGATAAAGAGATAGAACGATAAAGAGATAAATAGATAAATTAGATAAACAGTTTATTTTTATTTAACACAATTAGATAAATAAAGTTTAAAATAAAATAAATCTCTGTTTATCAGACCATCTCATGTACTACTAGTGGTGTAGTTTTTGGAAACCCCCTTGTGATGGTGTTTATGCTGAAAAGTGAAGAGAGAGAACTAATAGTTAGAAAGCAAGGGTGCTAACCGAGAAATACTGAGAAGAATAGCTGCTAGAATAGAAGTGCAGGGTTAGGAGTGATAAAGCTGAAGAAGTAGTGACAAAGAACAGAATATCACAACTTGAGGTTTTGGAGATAGAAAATTTCTTAGGGGAAATGTGAGGAAGTTATGATTATGTTTTTGGTGACTTCACTAGAGTTGAAGAATGAAAACTCTGGATTGAGAATTTTAGAATACTAATGAATCAATAAAATAATTATGATGATAGATAAATTATGAATTTTTAGTATATGAGTATAGAAAAACTGCTTCAGAAATTATCTCCCCAAAATTTCCTATTTTTTTCCAGTTTTATAAATAAAAAGATTGGCTAAGTAAATTGCCTAATAGCATAAGGGCTCAAAACAGAAGCCGAATTGCAACTCAAGTGCACTGAGCATTATAAAGGTGTATTGGTAGGATTGTGAGTTGGGAGAGGATTAATGATGTAATAAAATGAATGGAATACATGAAAATGCCTTATAAATTCCCTCTGGACTTATTCCATTGTGCTGATGAAGCATGTGTTTTTTGAAAAACATTATTCCTAGCTTATAAATGACTGAGAGGTGAACAGTGTAGCTGTTGAGTATTTTAAAGAGGAAGAGGAATTATACACACACAGATATGCATGTATATACAAATATACAATTTATGTGTATATAAATTGTGTGTGTATATATATATATATATATATATATATATATGATAGAAGGGATAACTGATCACTTCATTCCTGTTCACTACAGTTAGATGATCATAATAGGATTTCATTTACTTATATTAAAATTTATTTGAATGATTAATAGTTTACAACAACAGATATATACAACACCACTGACCAAAATGTTCCTTTGGGAAACATGTCCTTAAAGGGCTACATTCCATAATCAAAGTCAATTAGTTCAACCACTGTGGAAGACAGCGTGATGATTCCTCAATGATGTAATGACAGAACCACTATTCAACCGTGCAATCCCATTCCTAGGTATATACCCAAATAAATATCAATTGTTCTATTATAAAGGCACACGCACACATATATTCACTGTGGTACTATTCACAATAGCAAAGACAAGGAATCAACCTAAATGACCATCAGTGATAGACTGGATAAAGAAAATGTGGTACACATACACTATGGTTTATGGAGTCATAATGAAGAAATAAATCATGTCTTTGCAGGGATATGGATGGAGCTGGAGGCCATTATCTTTAGCAAACTAACCCAGGAACAGAAAACCAAATACTGTATATTCTCATGTGTCAATGGGAGCTAAATGATGAGACCACATGGACACACAGCGGGGAACAACACACATTGGGGCCCATCAGAGGGTGGTGGGTGGGAGTAGGGAGTAGGGAGAGGATCATAAAAAATAACTAATGGGTACTAGGCTTAATACCTGATGATGGAATATTCTGTGCAAGAAACCACCATAATACAAGTTTATCTATGTAACAAACCTGCACATATACCCCTGAACTTAATATAAAAGTTAAAAAGAAGGAAAAAAATAGAAATGCCAAATGTAAGATGGCATGGATTTATTTTGTGACATCAAAGATTTTGGGAACAGACTCAGAATTGTAGATATAAGTTGAATCACAATTAGCTCTTCTAAAAGTAGAAAATGAAAAGGAAAACATATAAATAATTTGGAATATATATTGGAAAAAACAAAGTTATACAAAACCCTCTATTCAGTGACCTAGGTTCTACATTGTTAAAAAATTATTGACAGCAATTTAAAAAGGTAAAAGGAAAAATCCTTTCAAAATCATTTTTGTCTTAACATTTGAAGATAGTTGCTTAAAATTATCCCTTATTTTGCAAGAAAATGATTATATGACCTATGATTATAAAGTAACTACTGTTTCCATATTCTACATAATCAAAGATTACTTTTATTGTTCATATTAATATTTACAATGAGAAGGTATTAGTAATTTCTTCTCATTATAAATAGTTGTTAACAGGATTAAGAAAATGTCTGGAAAACTATTTGTAAACTTCAAATCACAAGTCAAACTTAGCCTTAGAGACTCCGCTTTTTTTCTATACCTGAAAATTACCATTGATTTTATTCAATTGAAAGACATTAAGACTAATATCACTTATGTGCTTGGTGAGTAAAACATCAATCATTGTGACTCAGTAATACAAATTTCTCTCTGCACGTTTTTAAACACACATTTGCCCACGCACCATGGTGATTGGCAACAAAGACAAACTTTAACAGTGGTTCTTCTAAAAAAAAAAAAAACCTGAGTCCTGAACTACTTAACTGTGTTCGCAACTGAAACTTTAACAACATAATTTTGTTACTCAGGGATTAACCAGTCACTAGGAACACCTTAGACATCTGGTCAGAATACTTGGCACAATAGAGAGATTGTTCTTGTTAATATCTGGTGCTTTTAGAAACTATAAATAAGGCAATACAAATATAATCATGTTAGAATTGAAAGAGTAAAAAATTACTGAGTTCAGATTTATTGATTTAAAATTAAGACCAGTTATGACCAATTGGATAAGATGTTCAATAGCCTACATGTCATAGCATTTGGGACCCGAATCAAATAACCCTGACATCTGCCTAGGGCATTTTACCCATGTCTCCATTCACATTAAGTCAATATCATGAGTGTTTTAATGTGTGTAGAAAATATTTATGGTATCTGTGGATAGAATGACAACAGAAGCCTTCATTCCTGAATTAAAAAAAAAAAAGAATAATGAAGGAAAAGAAAAAAATACTTACGTTTCTGATCTCCCTGATTACTCTGAGGAGAGGAGTAATGATTATGTCAATAATAACACATTCTACAATGCAAAACACAGATTGGAGGGCTTGTTTTCATAAATTAATGAGTTTTACAACAAATTTACTTCTTGGAATTATTATTGAGGAATTATGGAATTCCCACATGCTGATGATGAGAGGGATGTTTGAAATTGTAGCTCACATTTTTTCTAAGTATTCTTATATTGTTCTACTCCCTTCCCACCTGCCGCTTACATGGTTACCACAACTACGACTGAGTATTTATATCCCCCATCTTACCCCTACTGGTTTCTAATGCAAAGCAGGTAGTCTGTCAGCCAGGAAGAAAATCATAATGGCTAACCATAAGACAAAATAGTCCTCTTATCAAGGAACAATAACCTACAGATATTCAAGTCATTCAATAATTGTTAAGGTCCTGGGAAATGAAGCCCGTTTACATTATTTGCACTCCAATGAGTGTGTGTCCAACTGTAATGTTTCCAGAATTCCTCTTACAAATTGCCAAGAAATTATTATGTTTATAAAATCTAAAATGTAAAGAAACACCACAGTTTGATTACAGTATGTGTATTTGCTGAAGATTGTTTCTTAATCTCTGTGAAAGTGAGGTTTAGATTCAGATGACATTAAATTTGTTTGTTTGGTTTGTTTAGTTTTTGAGATGGAGTCCCACTCTGTCACCCAGGCTGGAGTGCAGTGGCACGATTTTGGCTCACTGCAACCTCTGCCTCCCGGACTCAGGCGACTCTCATGTCTCAGCCTCCCAAATAACTAGGATTACAGGCCTGAGCCACTGTGCCCAGCCAAAATTTGATTTTATATACATACACACACAACATATGGTATATACGTATGTCATTATATATACTAGGTATATTTATAATTATATGTAATACATTGTGTATGTATAATTATACAAATATATTTTATGTGTGATATATATATACAGAATTGCATAAAAATGCTTTCAGTTCAAACTTAAAACCATTTTACAGAAAAAAATCCTAATAAATGTAAAATATTAGAAGTTTTACAGAACATAAAACCATCAAACAGGCTAAAATACAGTTGAACATTTCTTTATATTATCTCATATTGGTCATTTTATTTTATTTTACCAGGTGATTAAATGAACTATTTAAGCAGGTATTGAAAATATTTAAAAACAATAAGCAAATACCATATTATTTGTTTGGTATTTGTCTCTGTTTTGCTGTGAAAAAGCCTAGATTATTTTTCCACTTTTACAGGCACTAATTTTTTTTGATGAAGGAGGTTGCATTTATTTTTATTTTTATATTTGCGGGTACATAGTAGGTGTATATATTTATGGTATGCATGAGATGTTTTGATACAGGCATGCAATGTGAAATAATCACATCATGGAGAAAGAGGTCTTCATCCCTTCAAGCATTTATCTGTTGTGTTACAAACAATCCAATTACGCTATTTTAGTTATTTCAAAATGTACAATTAAGTTGTTATTGACTATAGTCACCCTGTTGTGCCATCAAACAGTAGATCTTATTCGTTCTCCCTAATTTTTTTTTTGTATCCATTAACCATTCCCACATCTCCCAAACCATCCACTACCCTTCCCAGCCTCTGGTAACCATCCTTCTCCTCTCTATGTCCATGAATTCAATTGCTTTGATTTATAGGTCTCACAACTAAGTGAGAACACGCAATATCTCATTTGTCTTTCTGTGTCTTTCATAATAATCTCCAGTTCCATCCATGTTGTTGCAAATGACAGGATCTCATTCTTCTCGATGGCTCAATAGTACTCCATTGTGCATGTGTACTGCATTTTTAAAATCCATTCATCTTTCGATGGACACTTAGGTTGCTTGCAAGTCTTGGCTATTGTGAACAATGCTGCAACAAACATGGAAGTGAAGATATGTCTTTGATATACTGATTTTCATTTGGGGGATGTATACCCAGCAGTGGGATTGCTGGATCATTTGATAGCTCTATTTTTAGTTTTTTGAGGAACCTCAAATTGTTTTCCATAGTGACTGTACTAATTTACATTCACATCAACAGTATAAGTGGATTCCCTTTTCTCTACATCTTCAGCAGCATTTGTTGTTGCGTCTTTTGTATATATTAACTGGGGTCAGATGATTTCTCATTGTAGTTTTGATGTGCATTTCTCTGATAATTGGTGATGTTAAGCACCTTTTCATATGCCTGTCTGCCATTTGTGTGTCTTCTTTTGATAAATGTCTGTTGAAATTTTTTGCCCATTTATTGATCAGATTATTAGTTTTTTTCCTATAAAATTGTTTGAGATCCTTATATATTCTGGTTATTAGTCCCCTGTCAGATTGGTAATTTACAAATATTTTCCTCCCATTCTGTGGATTGTCTCTTTACTTTGTTGATTGTTTCCCTTGCTGTGCAGGAGCTTTTTAACTTGATGTGATGTCATTTGTCCATTTTTGCTTTGGTTGCCTGTGCTTGTGGGTATTGTTCAAGAAATATTTGACCAATGTCCTGGAGATTTTCCCCAGTTTTCTGTGGTAGTTACATAGTCTGAGGTCTTAGATTTAGTTATCTAATCCATTTTGATTTGACTTTTGTACATGATGAGAGACAGGCATCCAGTTTCATTCTTTTGTCTATGGATATCCAGCTTTCCCAGCACCATTTATTGAACAAACTGTCTTTTCTCCAGTGCATGTTCTTGGCATCTTTATCAAAAATGAGTTCACTGTAGGTGTGTGGATTTGTTTTTGGGTTCTCTAATCCGTTCCATTGGTCTGTATCTGTTTTTATGCCAGCAACGTGCTGTTTGGTTACTATAGCACTGTAGTATAATTTGAAGTCAAGTAATGTAATTATTTCCATTTCATTCTTTTTGCTTAGGATAGCTTTGGCTATCCTGGGTCTCTTGTGGTTTCATATAAATTTTGGATTTTTTTTTTCTATTTCTGTGAAGGATGTCATTGATATTTTGATAGAGATTACACTGAATGTGTAGACTGCTTTGCATAGTGTTGCAGTTTCTGTATTCCACAATTAGTTCTTGTCTCAGGACAAAGAAGAATAAGGCATGTGGACACCAGAGAGTAAGGCAAAGCAGAATTTGCAAAGCAATAGAAAAATTATTATCAGTGAGAGGGGACCCAAAGCAAGTTGCCAGAAATGGCTCTGAGTGCTGGGGATTTTTTTTATGTGGGGAAAAACAAGAAAGGCTTCTGTAGGTTCTGCCTTAATGGGAGAAGTAAAGTTCCCCCCCTCCCCCAGGGATGTTGCATCTATGCATATCTAGAGTAGACCATAGTGACTCCATCTTAGTTATTACTCAAGAATGCCTAAGCAAAACCCATGGGATAGGGGGCCAAAACTGCAATGCTGATGATATTACAATTAGCTCTGGGTCATATTCAGGACATTTAGTTGATTTATTGTGCTTGCACCTAAGTTGGGACAGTCTCTTCTGAGCAAACATCCTGGTATAAGAGGAAGTTCTTAACCATATTTTTACCTGCTAACTACACCACAAGGGTGGTGCCAGTGTGTTTCCATGCGCACTGCCTCTCTCCCAAGACTCTCCCTCTCTATGTGGTAGCTAGCCTCTAACTACGTCCTCTCCCAATAGTATGGATGTTTTAACAATATGGATTCTTCTAATCCATGAACATGGAATTTTTTTTCATTTCTTGATGTCCTCTTCAATTTCCTTCATCAGTGTCGTATATTTTCATTATTGTGATCTTTCCTTTCTCTGGTTAATTCCTAGGTATTTAATTTCATTTTTGGCTATTGTAAATGGAATTAAGATTTTTTTGTTGTTGTTTGTTTGTTTGTTTTTTGAGACAGAGTCTCTCTCTGTCACCTAGGCAGGACTGGAGTGCAGTGACACAATTACTGCTCACTGCTGCCTCCGCCTCCCAGGTTCTAGTGTTTCTCCTGCCTCAGCATCCTGAGTAGCTGGGACTATAGGTACCTGCCACCACGCCTGGCTAATTTTTTGTTTTGTATTGTATTTTTGGTAGAGAAATGGTTTCACCATATTGGCCAGGCTAGTCTTGAACTCCTGACCTCAGGTGATCTACCTGCCTCAGCCTTCCAAAGTTCTGGGATTACAGGTGTGAGCCACCATGCCCAGCCTATGTTTTTGATTTGTTTTTCAGATTGTTCACTTTTGGCATATAGAAATACTACTGATTTTTGTGTGTACTGATTTTTAGTTCTTATGACGGTGTTTTCAGTGTATGTAGTTGTTAATTTGGTGTCCTTCCCAGGGGTGGGGGAACAATTGATGAAGCTTTCTATTCCACCATCTTGCTCTGCCTCAGTTGCTAATTTTCTTTGAGGTCATAATACTGGAAATGAGTTTTGTACTTGTGGTTCAAAACTTACAAGTGATTTTTAGTCCATGGTGTACTATGCATTATTATTGCATTATTATTGTCATTTGGCTTTCATACCAAAACATGTAATGATCCCCAAAACTATATGTTGCAGAATTACATTTATATACTGGCATCTTTGTGTGATCATCTCATACAAGACTATATTTTCTATATTCTTATTATTTGTGTACTAGGGAAAAAGCTTTGGGTATTAGACTATATCTCTAATTGTCAAATTGAGTCAATATGGAAGATAATATTCAAAACATAATAAATATGTTTGAGCAGTGCACATCAATGTCAGATGAGTTATTTTTTCCCATGGTTTATTACTGTTAGTCTAAACTTCTTTATTCTAGTTTTAAATTCTTTTTTTTAAAACCAACATTAAAGGTAAAGAAACCCTTAAAAGGATCACAAATGGTTTATGAAGGTAGGGCACGCCATAAGAGAACTAAGTTATAAGTAAAGATTACTAATAAAAACTATAAATTGAAAATAGCATAGTAGACAAACAGCTGAAGTTATTTTGATAGTAGATTTACTGGATATAGGAAATAAAACCAGTGGAAATTTATACTTAATGTTTGTTTTCTCATTTGGAATATTAGGCACTAAAATGATCATTTGCTTTTTTTTGTTACTAATGAAAAGTATAATCACATGGAAACAATGACTAAGTTTCTTAGAGGTTTATGTTTTCTTTAGAAAATGGTTTCAAAATCCAGTATAGCTTGATTTATACTCTATATTATCTTCATCTACCATGTGGCTTTTCATATTCTTCATGTATTTGTATTACATTTTCCCAAGTAAAAGAAATTGTGTTTTTCTACAAGTTTTGCCTTGAAAGTATCACTCATTGTAAAGTGTATTTTCTTTGCCTTATTTCAAAATATGTTCAATCAAATTCAGCGTTTGTAACTTTTTATAGAAATTGTTTCTAAATATTCCATTAACTTTCTGTCAGAATAATACATATTATTTTACTTTAGATTTAAAGCACCAAAATAAATCATTTTCTCTTGCTGAAAGAAATCATATTAAGATAGTTCTGTTAGTTTTTATGAATAAAGATTAGTGTTTTTATGTATAATCCTGAGTATCAGCATTCAGTATTTGGAAACCTTTGAGTCTATAGCCAACTCTATAAGTATTTATGAATTAAAGTGAAAACTTAAAATAACATTTAAATAAAACGGATAATAAGTCAATAGGGAGAGCCCTTTATTTTTACAAGGATTAAATTCATTACAAATTTTACTTCAAAAGTTTTTTTATTAAAGCAAAGAAAAATATTTGTCTGTCCTTCTTTCAAGAATTATATAGATAATGATCAGAAAGAGACTATAATTTGAAATTTCTATTTTTTTCAGTATATATCTACATTCTCAGGAATCTAATAAAGTTTCACAAAGCACACATGTTAGTCAAAAATTGTGGCTAAGACTGAAAAAAATACAATAATTCTAATATATGAAAACTTTTCAAAATGGAAGCAATCCAAGTTTTCTTTCAATGGGGATTTTAATTCTTCATTTATAGAACTGCTTTTGGTTGATTGTAATGAAATAATTATTTCAATGAATTCTTTTAAAAAAGTCTTTTTCTTGTTAGGAAAATAAGATTATTAAATATCTAGAAATCATAAATAAAATATCCTCCATGATTATATTAGTACCAATAAATATCATTATAGATGTTCCAATCTCTAGCACCTATTCAGTCAAACATTAGACACTATTCTAGATGTTATTATGATGATAATTGTTGAATAAAGTAAAGAAAGTTTCTGCCCTCTTGGAATTTATACTTTAGAAACTAGAGAAATACACAATAATATAACTAAGATATTTTTAAATACAATAAGCACTGAGCAGAATACAGCTTATATGTACATAAGTAACTAACACGCTTTAAATGTATCATAAAATCTAAAACAGTAAGTATGAGAAGGTATGCTGAAGGAAATTATCAAAGCTTCAGGTACTGTGTGGCACTTGTTTTGACATTCGCAGATGGATAAAACTGGGAAAGTATGGTCAGGGATTGGTGGAAGTAGACAAAGTCATTCCAAGTGGAAGAAAGTAAAGGAAACAAACATCACAGACTGAGAAGTAGTTTAGCCTACCTGGACAAGTCAGAGTACATCAGAACATTTTAGTTAAAATTTATAGTTGTCTTACTATGTTAGATATTATACTATGTCCTATACTCAGTGCTGTACTTCTTATACCCTCGTTGGGCAGGTAGCATTATTTCTGATGTGCCTTGAAATTAAGTAACATGCTTAAAATTATATGAGTCATAATTCTTAGAGCCTGAATTTAAATCCAGGTCATCTGTCAACAAATTCCCACAATCTTAAACACTGCAGTTAAGTTCTCAGGTTTTGTTTTTGTAAAAAGTGAGTTTGTTCTGCTTTCATAATTGAAGTATATTTTTACTGGGTATAGAAGTTTCAATTGGCAGTTATTTTCTTTCACTCCATTATCGTGTTGGCTCATTGGGTTCTTGCTTCTGATACTGGGGAGTAAGTTGTGACCTTTGTGTCCCTTTGAAGATAATATGTCTTTGTTCATTGGCTGCCTGTATGATTTACTCCTTGTCTTTCATTTTCAGAACTTTTAATCTAGATAAAGTTTTATTTTTATGTATCCAGCATAGGTCCCAAGAACTTTCTAAATCTGTGGTTACTCTCTTTTTGCCATCTTTTGAAAATTCTCAGGCAGCAATTTTTCAAATATTGTTCTTGCCCAATTTCTCTACCTTCTTTTTTGATACTCCAGTCAAGCAAATAATGGCTATTTTCATTAGTTCCCATATTTCTTTTGTTTTGTTTTATGACTGTTATATCCTTTATATAAATATTTCAATCTGTATATCTTTTACTAGCAAGTTTATTAATTCTGTCTACTATGTCTATTATTAAAATAATATATTAAGTTATTAAATTTCAGGTTATAATTTTCAAACTCAGAGTTTTTCTTTGTCTCTTTTATAGATTTCAGTTTTCTAGTGGAATTCCCTATTTGTCTTCTATATTTTTATATGTATTCATCATAAGTATTTTTAAATCTCTATCCAATAATCACAGTATCTCAATAGTATATTTCTACTGTCAGTTTGTGTCTTGACATTTGGTAATCAGCATTTAAGAAACTTTTTTATTGAATGGCAGACATTTGTTTCAAACATTGAAAAGCTCCATCTAATGTTAACATCTTCCAAAGAGGATTTTTTATTTTTCTTTTTCTGACAGACAGAATAGGAATGCATGATCACATTTTAGGCAAGTATGGTTTTCATGCTGTTAAAGCTGTTTTTTTTTTTTTTTTTTTTTTTTGCTGGTTTTTCTTCAAGATATGCCCCTCTGTTGTGTTCATTGAAAGCTGGAAGTGTTTAACAAGACTAAGATATTGCTGGCCCTAAACTCCAACTTTTATCTTCCTTGCACTACCAGACTGCTAATGCTTTTGTGTAATTTCATACTACAAATGCAAGGTTGAAAGGGAACAAGTGCCTCTATAGAATAGGGCTGATCAAATTGTGGGCTCACTTCTCTGTTCTTCTCTTCACGGACCTAATTTCCTTGATCAAGCTGAATGCTAGTGTTTTTTTTCATTCAAAGAAGCTGCTGCAAACTCCAGCTACTTCTTTTTTTTTTTTTTTTTTTAAGTTTTAGGGTACATGTGCACAATGTGCAGGTTAGTTACATATGTATATACGTGCCATGCTGGTGTGCTGCACCCATTAACTCGTCATTTAGCGTTAGGTATATCTCCTAATGCTATCCCTCCCCCCTCCCCCCAACCCCACAACAGTCCCCAGAGTGTGATGTTCCCCTTCCTGTGTCCATGTGTTCTCATTGTTCAATTCCCACCTATGAGTGAGAACATGCGGTGTTTGGTTTTTTGTCCTTGCAATAGTTTACTGAGAATGATGATTTCCAATTTCATCCATGTCCCTACAAAGGATATGAACTTATCATTTTTTATGGCTGCATAGTATTCCATGGTGTATATTTAAGAAAATGCCACATTTTCTTAATCCAGTCTATCATTGTTGGACATTTGGGTTGGTTCCAAGTCTTTGCTATTGTGAATAGTGCTGCAATAAACATACATGTGCATGTATCTTTATAGCACCAGCTACTTCTTTCTGCTTATCTAGATGCAACTACTTATCTGGAAGCAAATGGGCAAATGTCCTGGATTGAAAAACAGAGCCCTCTGTAGTCTTAACTTAGCTTGCTTCTCATCTCTTTGGCTTTAGAAGATCTAGTCAACTTCAGTTGTTCTTGTAACAATTCAACAATTTGTATATATATATATATGTATATGTATATATATTTTTTATTCAGTTTCTACATTTGTTTTTGATGAACTGATGTTTGGCAGGGTTTTTTTTTTATCATTTTGTAGGTAGTTGTTAATATAAGTACATTCGCATTTTGTTTTCATTTGCTAAAAGAAATTTTTAGAATGTGTATTGAATTTTATAAAATATTTTTCTGCTCTGAAATGATAAAACCATTTTTCTTTCTCTAAAAGATTTTCTTGTGTTGAGGCATATTTCCATTTCTGGCATATTTCCAGCTCAAACTATATAATGTATTTTAAATACATTACTGTTTTCGGCTATCTAAATTTATGTTTTTTTGAAAAAAATTGAATTGTTGATCCTAAAAACATGGGCTAAATTTCTATTTGTTGTTATATGCTTGCTAGAATTTGGTAGCTAGGTTTTGATAGTCTCAAAAAATAATTTGAGTAGTTTTTCCTGTTTTTCTGTTCTCTTCACCTATGTGGCATAAGGGAAGAAATAAAGACTTGGGAGTAATTTTGTTTGAGTCTATGTTAGCAAATCTCCCTCCTTTGGTATATTTTTAAATGTCTACTGGTTTAGTATGATTTTCTATTTCATCTAGAATACATTTTCCTCATTTATATTTTCTTATATTAATCCACTTCATGTAAGTCTGTGTTCGTAAATTACATATTGCTGGATTCTCTTGCTCTTCCTCCTTCTTTGTTTTTCCTAGTCTGGTTATCTCTTATTATATGGCTTAAATGTTTATAAAAATAAGTAATGTATTGATGAATAGGTTTGAGCCAATCGTGGTACTTCTGTCAATTATTCCTTGACGTTGTTAGATCTAGACTGTTTGGCCTAGAGGTAATGGCTACTCTAATTAATGATAATTATTTGTCGCTAGGCTAAGAATATTATAGTTATTACTACTTTCAAGCCTTAAGTATATTTATGAAGTATAAATTGTTAGTACTTTACATATGAAGGCACCTAAGGCTTAGAGAACTTGAGCAGGTTACTTGGAAAAATTAAGTAGATTAGTAGATATCAAAGGCAAAATTATAAGATGATCCTCGAGATTCCCATCTCCTAGTGTATATGCCCTGTAAAATCTCCCCTTGGGTGTGAGTGAAACCTATAAATATGATACTTCTTCCATGATTATATTATATGTAGAAAGAGATTTTACAGTGTTATTAACACCTCCAATAAGTGACTTTTATTTAATCAAATATGTGGTTGTCCTAGATGGGCTGCACTAAATAGATGGGGCTTTAACACAATAAGAGGTAACAGCAGAGATTCTCTTGCTGTCCTTAAAAAAACAAACTGGCATACTGTGAGAGGAGGAGGCCATGTGTCAAGGACCTGCAAATACCTTCTAAACGCTGAGAGTAGTCTTTACCTGGTAGCTAGCAAGAAAATGAGACCTAAGTCCTAGAGGCAGAATGAAATGAATTCTGCTACAGTCATTGAACTTGGAAGAGAACTCCATTTCCTAGGTGAGATCACATCCCAGTCAATACCTTGATTTCAGCATGGTGAGACTGAAAGCAAAGGATTTAGGTGACTGACACTTGCACACTGACTTATTGAAACTGTGAGACAGTACATTTATGTTGTTTTAAGACACAAAATTTGTAGTAATATTTTAGGCAGTAAGAGAAAACTAATATATTAGATGTCTAGAGATTTAATAAGCATCAGAGATATTGTTCAAAGATAATCTCTCTAACTTGAAAATTCATGTTCACAATTATGCTATCCGTCTTACTTTACTACATCTGTTACTGATAAGAAAAATTTAAAATATCTGGCTGTTGACCTGAAAAAGTGAACTACTATATAGTTTATGCATTTACAACTATCAAACTTGACAGCTTTGTCTTTATTTTTTTCTCACTGGCTGTAGAGTTCAATATTGTAGACCTGTGTTTTTATCATCTTCTGTCTTTCCTGTCTCATGCGTATTTTCAAACTACTGTTTTATCTAAGTTTGGTAGGAAGAGCAATGTCTACTTTGTAGTGAGAAGTTAAAAAATGATAAGATTCTAATTTAGTAAATCATGTAAACCTTTACTCCTTTTGGTAAATACATTTTAATAATACTTTCCTCTTCCATCAAAATTGACTCAAAATGTGCTTTTAAAAACAGTATTTTATTTTGATATGTGGCCACTGTATTGACCAGTGCAAATTTAAATAACAGTTATTTTAAATTACTGGAATCAATTATTCAATGTTGAATGAGAAACTGCTTTGCAGTAAGAATGTCTAAATTCAGGAAAATGCTTTTGAAGCAAGTAGGATACTGATGAATAAAAATTCTCAAACTCTGGGTTATTTTTAGTTGCTATGCACTTTTGTTCTCTTCATCATTTACATTTTTAAATTTTAATTTTTTTAATTATATTTTCTTCATCCTTTTATGTTTTCTTTTTGTACATAGTTCATCATATCCGGAATTCACTGCTATAGTACCTGATACTTTAATGATAATGATACCATGAAATTGATAATTTTCTACTAATTATCAAGTTATTGAAAATACCAATAGTTATTAGCTTTTAAGAAATATATGAATTTAATAGGAAAAATTTGATTGATATTTTTGACTCACTAAATTTGTTTCAAAATATTATTGAGGCATCAAAATAAAAATCAGCAGTGTGCTTATGCTTTTGTCTTTACATAAATAATTTATACCCCATAATATGAGAAATTTCAGAACATAACGAATGGGCATGTCCCGAAGATTTTATGCATATGCCATTTATGCTACTGAGTGGGATGATTTTCTCCCATTCCCCACAGCTGATGTTGTCTTGCCTATTGTGGAATTGCTTTCATTTTAAATAGCACATTCATAAAACAAAATATAATCATTATATTCAATTTTTATGTAAGTCCTCTTGTAAGGTTTACCAAAAAAAATAAGCCAAACGCAACCAATGAAAATTGCAAATGTTACCACACTCATGGAGGAAGTTAACAACGTAGGGAGCATGGTATGTGAAAAAAAAAATCTGCTAAAATCCAGCAAAACTTGAGTACTCTTAAAGATTATTCTGAGGGAGAATAGTATATGTGTCAGGAATAAAGCACAATGTTGATAAGGTGGCTCTCATTCTTGTGCTTTTAAGCTACTTATTAATACCTAGCATGGAAAACCAACTGGCCCTGTTCAACCAAAGCACAGTACTGAATAGAACTTCTTATACATTTAAACTGTTGTAACCTAAATGCACGTGCATGGGGCATGAATTTATTTTTCTTCTGGTTATCATGTTTCACTGTTATGTTTGTAAAAAAAAATTTGCTGTCCAAATGTAGCAAAGTGATAAAGGATGATTTTGAATTTTGTTTTGGCTACTAACTTCAACCTTTACATTATTGGTCATATCATGTTTGTTCTTTTCTGTTTATTTAATCAACATTAATTAAACATAGACAGGGTGCTAGATCTGTACAGGATGTTGAGATGTATTAAACCAAGATGCATTCTGTAATCTCAGGGCCCCTACTCATCACATCGTGCTTATAAGTATATAGACTTCTTAATTCTATCCACAAATGGAGAAACTGGGCTGGCATTATCTAACTCAACTCTCAACTCTGTTCAGTAGAAATTAAATGAGATCTCTGTTTGTGTTTTAACTTTTCTAGTAGCCACTACAAAAAGTTACGGAAATAAATGAAATTAATTGAAATCGTATGTCTTATTTAACTCTTTATATCAAAATTATTTCCATTTCAACCAAATGTAAATAATAAAAAAATTTAGTGAGATACTTGACATTCCTTTTTTAATACTAAATTTTCAACAGTCAATGTGTATTTTATATTTATAGCACATCTTAATTGGTACTAGCCATGTTTCAATGTTTTATAGCCACATGTGGCTACTGTATTGAAAAGTGCAGATTTAAATAACAGTTAACATTGATTTTACCATTTTTATAATGCTATATCTAGATTCTCTACAGGCAAAAGCCCAAAACCTAATTTTTGACAAGAGCTCTATTCTTCAAAAATATTTTTCATACAGAAAGTATTTTCACAGAGTAATTTAAAGTGTTTCTTTTGTTTGTTTGTTTGCCCAATACTATGAAAGCAATATTTTACCTCTAGTATTTTGAATTACATTGTCATAGGGCAACTCTCTGTTTCAGAAAAACACCATTAAAAGTTTTATGATTTTAATTGACCAAAAGTTCTGTTAATTTATTTTAAATATTTATCTGTAACAATAAATCTGTCAAAAGTTTCCTTATTTATAGTTATATTTTTAACTTGCGAGCTAGTTGCTGAGTTGTTTAATTAGTTATTTAGTTATATTCCATCATCTACTATCATGTGACTAACATGCTATTTTTCTTTTAAAACATTTAACAAAGATGATAATTCTACATTGTGAGCATAATGCATAAATCTTTAATACCTTCTGTAAAATCTATTGACTTACTACAAAACTTTATTTAATTAGATGCTAAAGAATACCATTCACACGATTTAAAAATGTGGTTAAAAGTCATTTGGGGGGAGTATTGGCATTGTATAAAACTAAAAAAATTATAAATTGACAGAGATATCAAAATAGCCAGGCGTAATATCTGTATTAGGCTTAATACTAAGAAATAGCCTAAAAATATATAATTTCATATTCCCTTAGAGCTACCAGTGTGTGTGCCTATCTGGTTGGGAAGGAAATTTTTCTGAACAAGAATCCAATGAGTGTAAAATGAATCCTTGCAAGAACAATTCCACCTGTATTGACCTTTACAAAAGCTATCGGTGAGTAATATATTTTTAGTTTTCTTCACGAAATTACTTGGAGTGCTCAGTGTCCTTGGGATACATCCAGACATTATTTTCACTTTAGATACATTTAATTAAAATAACCATCCAGAGATGAAGAGCCATTTACTGACAAGATTGTGTCACAGTCATTTGAAATTTGGAAATACCGAAGGCCAGATGTCAACAAAGTATAAACAGATTTTAACTTGAAAATGCAATGTTCCGATATGGTAAATGATACAAATGCATTTACTTCTTCAAAACATGTTTTTGCCATCTTAACATTGTTTTGGACCTTTCCATGCACTATGAGAACTACCACACTATGACAAGAAAGGAGTGAGTCCACTAAATTAAAGCTGCCAATTTTTTACTTAGAGATTATTGTGAGTTTGGATTATTTTAGTAACATTTTTCATATATTTTATAATATAAATTATCTACGTATTCCATAATTCAATTGTATTAGTTGATTCTTAGGTGAGAATTCTGAAGAAACTCTAAATAGAAATTCTGAGTAGCTGTTTATGTATTATGCCCACCTTTTAATGGAGTTGTTTTTTGCTTGTTGAATAAGTTCCTTATAGATTCAGCGTATCACACCTTTGTTGGATGCATAGATTGTGACTATTTTTCCCATTCTGTCAGTTGTCTGTTTACTCTGTTGATATTTTCCTTTGCTTTGCAGAAGCTCTTTAGCTTAATCTCACTTGTCAATTTTTGGTTTTGTTGCAATTGCTTTTGTGGACTCACTCATAAATTATTTATCAAGGCTGATGTCCAGAACGGTGTTTTCTAGGTTTTCTTCTAGGATTCTTATAGTCAGAGGTCTTATATTTATATATTTAGTCCATTCTAGGTTTTTTTTTTTTTTGTATATAGTAAAAGGGTAAGGGTCCAGTTTCAGTCCTCTGCATATGGATAGCCAGTTTTCCCAGCACCCTTTAGTGAATAGGTGGTCCTTCCCTCATTGCTTATTTTTATTGATTTGTCAAATATTAGATGGCTGTCAGTATGTTGCTTTATTTCTGGTTTTGCTGTTCTGTTCCACTGGTCTATGTGTCTGTTATTGTTGTTGCTTTACCAGTGCAATGCTGCCATGCTGTTTTTGGTTACTGTAGACTTACAGTATAGTTTGAAGTCAGGTAACATGATGCCTCCATCTTTTTTTGTTTACTCTCTAAGATTGCTTTAGTTATTCAACCTCTTTTTTCATTCTACATACATTTTAGTATAGTTTTTCTTTAATTCTGTGAAAAATGACATTTGTAGGTTGATAGGTTGAATCTGTGCATTGCTTTGGGCATTATGGCCATTTTAATGATATGGATTCTTCCAAGCCATGAACACGGGATATTTTTTCATTTGTTTGTGTCATTACTGATTACTTTTAGCAGTGTTTTGTAGTTCTCTTTGTACGGATCTTTCACATCCTTGGTTAGATGTATTCCTTTCTTTTTTGTTTGTTTGTTTGTTTTTTGTTTTTGGTGTGTGTGCTATTGTAAATAGGATTGCATATTGTAAATGGTTTCTTGACTTGGCTCTCGTCTTGAATGTTATTAGTGCATAGAAATGTTACTGATTTGTATACATCGATTTTGTGTCCTGAAACTTTACCAAATTTTTTATCAGTTCCAGGAGCCTTTTGGTGGAGTCTTCAGCATCTTCTAGGTATAGAATCATATCATCAGTAAGGAGAGAGAGTTTGACTTATTTTGTTCCTTTTTGGATACCTTTTATTTATTTCTCTTGCCTGATAGCTCTGGCTCCGACTTCCAGTACTGTGTTGAATAGAAGTTGTGAGGCTGGGCTTGTTCCAGTCCTCCAGGGGAATGCTTGTAGACTTTGCCCATTTAGTACGATGTTGGCTGTGGGTTTACCATAGATGGCTCTTATTATTTTGAGGTATGTTTCTTAGATACCTAGTCTATTTAGGATTTTTAACATGATGTTGAATTTTGTAGCAGAATTTTCCACTTCTATTGGGATCATCATGTGTTTTTTGTTTTTAATTCTGTTTATGCGGTGAATCACATTTATTGATTTGTGTATGTTGAAACAATTGCATCCCAGGAATGAAGCTTAGTTGGAGAATTAACTTTTTGATGTGCTGTCATATTTGGTTTCCTAGTATTTTGTTGAGGATTTTTACATCTGGGGTCATAAGGTGTGTTGGCCTGTAGTTTTCTTTTAGTGTTGTATCTTTTCCAGGTTTTGGTATCTGGATAATACTGGTTCATAGAGTGAGTTAGGGAGGAGTTCCTTCTACTTCATTTTTTTTGGGTGGGGGGAATAGTTACAGTAGAATGGGTACCAGCTTTTCTTTTTACATCTAGTAAAATTTGGCATGAATCCATCTGGTCTGGGGCTTTATTTTGTTGGTAGGTTGTTTTTTTTAAATTACTGATTTAATTTCAAAACTTGCTGTTTTAAGGATTTCAATTTTTTTCTCATTCAATCTTGGGAGATTGTATGTTACCAGGTATTTATCCATTTCCTTCAGATTTTCTAGTTTATGTGTATGGAGGTGTTCATAAGGGTCTCTCAGAATCATTCAACTTCTGTGGGATCAGTTGTAATGTCACCTTTGTTATCTCTGATTGTACTTATTTGGATCTTCTGTCGTTTTTTCTTTGTTAATGTAGACAGTGGTTTATTAATCATGTTTATGCTTTCAAAAAACCAACTTCTGGTTAAATTGATTATTTCCCTGGATTTTGGGGTCTTAATTTTGTTCAGTTCTGCTCTGATTTTAGTTCTTTTCTTTTGCTAGGTTTGAAATTAGTTTGCTCTTACGTTTCTGGTTTTCCAAGTATGATGTTAGATCATTAGTTTGATATCTTTCTGACATTTTGAGATATGCATTTAACAAGTGCCCTGTAAATATATGAAAAAAATTCTCAACATCATTAATCACAGAAATCCAAATCAAAACCACAATGAGACAACATCTCACACACATCAGCATTGTTATTATTAAAAAGTTAAAAAACCAACAGATGCTGGTGAGGCAATGGAGAAAACAGAATGTTTAAACACTGTTGTTGGGAATGTAAATTAGTTCAGCTACTCTGGAGAGCAGTTTGGAGATTTCTCAAAAACTTAACACAGAACTACCATTTCACCCACCAATCCCATTACTGGGCATATATCCAAAAGTGAATAAATCATTATACTAAAAAGATGCATACACTCATGTAGTCATCTCAGTGCTACTCACCATAGCAAAGACATAGAACTAACCTAGGTTCCCATCAATGTGGGATTGCATAAAGAAAATGTGGTTCATATACACCATGGACTACTATGCAGCCATAAAGAAGAACAAAGTCATGTTCTTTGCAGCAACATGGATGCAGCTGGAGGCCATAATCCTAGGTGAATTAATATAGAAACAGAAAACCAAATATCATATGTTCTCACTTATAAGTGGAAGCTAAACACTGGGTACTCGTGGACATAAAGATGGCAGTAATAAACACTGGGGAACTCTAGAGTGGGAAAGGAAGGAGGTAAGCCTGGGTTTAAAAACTGACTGTTGGGTACTATGCTCACTACCTGGGTGATGGGATCATTTGTACCCCAAACTCCAGCATCATGTAATATATCCATGTAACAGTTGCACATGTACTCTGTAAATCTAAAATAACACTTGAAGTTATTTTTTAAAAATGACGTGTACACATGGAAAAGAAATTCTTAGTAGCTATTGCTATTATTCCAAAAGCTTAATAACCACATATATATTTGTAAATTTTTTTTTTGAGGTAGAATCTCACTCTGTTTCCTAGGTTGGAGTGCAGTGGCATGATCTTGGCTCACTGCAACCTGCACCTCCTGGGTTCAAGTGATTCTCCTGCCTCAGCCTCTGAGTAGCTAGGATTACAGGTGCCTGACACCATGCCTGGCTAATTTTTGTATTCGTAGTAGAGATGAAGTTTTACCATGTTAGCCAGGCTGGTCTCGAGCTCCTGATCCCAAGTGACCTGCCCGCCTTGGCCTTCCAAAGTGCTCAGATTATAGGCGTGAGCCACCATGCCCGGCCCTTGGTAAATAATTTTTAGTCCTAGATTTGTTTGGTATACATTGCATCTCTTATGTAGATGCATAATCAAGTATATCATAACTAAATCCTTTTCTTGTTCAGAAGCAGATGAATTGCATACAAATACACTCAGATGATTATTTTCCAAAGGAAAATGTTAAAATTATTTCAGAATGTCCTCCAGAATAAATCATACATTCTCTTTTGCCTTGTGATTAAGGTTGAGAATTCTCGATTATCTCATGCCTGTAAAACTTTTCACAAATGTTTCTAATTTTTTGGTGATTAAAGTGGGTTATAAGGTGCAGACTGTTCAACTGTAGGCAGTTCAAACTGTAGGCAGTTTGCTTTATTAAATTAAATCCCACAATAGTTGGCAATAATGGCATAGATACTATGTGACAAAAAGAAAGATAAATAAATAATTTTGGTAATATAGGAAAACTCACAATGCCAATAGTTAGGATTAAAGATATATAACAATAAAAAGACCCAGAGACATTTTTTGTGACATTAGCAATTATTAAGTTGATGTATGAACACAAATTGATATTAATAACCTTTCCATCTGTATATTAGGAGAAATAATAAACTTTTGATGAACTAAAAACATAATATTCATAGTTATCTATGTTTTATTTTTCTTACATCAATTAATTATAACCTATAATATGTACTATAAATTTTCTATTATTTCTTTCATTGAGACTCTGATATATCCTTTTTTTAGCATTTAGCTCTTTCTATAATTTCTTAAGATAACTTGTATATGCGTTTGTGTATGTGTGCATTGATGCTGTTGGCAGTCACCAGACAAACACCACTGGGAACATACCTAGGGTTGCAAAAGTTGGGTTTATAACTCATTGCAACAAGAGAGAAAACACATCATGTAGATCCACAGGGATATCTAAATAAAAGGATGTTAGAAAGGACTTACAGACTTCAGCTTGCTACATGTATTTTGGGGGATGGTTTCAAAGAGTGGGTCTTTGCTCTGGATAAGTTGTCAAGAAGTGAGCAGAATTTTATTATTAGGTTTATGATAAGTCTTACCTAGGAGGATGGAGGAAAAGACAAGAAGGAAGTGAAAGCCAATGTTTTCAAAAGAGGTAGCAATTACTTATATCAGCCATAACAGGGGATTGTTTTGTTAGTCTTTTGGTTTGGGTGATGTTCCTGGTTTTGTCTCTATTTAATATGATTATAAGTTAGTCTAGTTTTTGTGATGTCTTATTTGCATAGATTAGCCATGTCTGATACTGATGTTCTATGAAATTGTTGAAATGTTCGTCAGAAAAACACTTACACCTAGCTCTAAACCTGCTTTATACTATATGGCTAGCTCCTGAATATCCTGGCTATCAGAAGCTGCTTTGCTCCTTCCCAAAACAATGTCTTATACGTATGAGTTAAATGTATGTGTGTATGTGTGTGTGTATGTGTGTATGAAATACATCACTTATGTTTGTCCACCTATTTGCTCAAAATATCCTTATATATTCCAACAAAATGAGAGGACACAAATATTAATTTATTGTCCAACATGGTATTAATTTTATTTAAATAAAGGTATTGCATTTGATATAGAAGTCTTAGAGATTGAAAACAAAATAAACAACATCTATAAGTCTTAATTCAAAATACTTTAATATTCATGATACATAATCAGTCTTTCTAGATAACCCTGACATGGCTTATTGTGAACTCCTAGTGATTTAAATGTATAAGTGTTTCAGGAGATTTTGTCACCTAAATTAAGACAAACTCTTGGTCATTTCATCATTCCTAAGATTTTTGATATATTATTTGCTTTATTTATTTTCATATTTCAGATATCTGTTGCATTTTATCTGGATATAAAATTTAAAGTTTAGCTGAATCAGATTTTCTGAATGTGCTTCTTCTTTGTGATTATAAAGATAATGTATTAATATGAACATTATATTCATATTGGCTTTTCTAGATTGTAAAGAGAAAAGAGCAGTCACTAAATATGCTATATTAATGAGATGAGCATAATGTGTGTATTCCATATGTTACATATAAATAGGATGACTTACTACTTAGGAATTTCCTTACCTAGTTATCTTTCTAAATAATAATTTTATTGAGACATAATTAACATACCATACAATTCACCTTTTTAAGTGTACAATTCAGTACAATAATCCCCCTTTACTATTCCAACGGAGATATGTTCCAAGACCCCCAGTGGATATACAAAAATCAAAGATAGCACCGAACTCTATACAGGGTTATACATATCCCTTAACTTACAACAGGGTTATTTTTCTGATAAACCCATTGTAAATTGAAAAAAATTGTAAGTCAGAAATGTACTTATAAGTATTTAATATACTTGCTGAATATCATAGCTTATCCTAGCCTCCCTTAAACATGCTCAGAACCTACATTAACTTACAATGGAGAAAAACACAAATCTTATTTTATAATAAATTATTGAATATCTCATGTAATTTATTGAATACTTCACTGAAAGCAAAAAAACATAGTGGTTGTAAGGGTACTTGAAGCATAGTTTCTACTTAATGTAAATTGCTTTTATCCCATTGTAAAGACAAAACATCATGTCAAACCAGTTGTGGACCATCTATATATAAATTATGTATTTTTCTATGTATAACTATGGTGAAGTTTAAATATAAGTTAGGCACATTAAGAGATTGACAACAATAACTACTAATTAAATAGAAAAATCATAACATACTGTAATAAAAGTGTGGCAATGTGGTCTCTCTCTCTCTCTCAAAATATCTTATTATACTATATTCACCTATTTTTAGAGCATGGTTGACTGCTGGTAACTGAAACCAGAAAGCAAAACCATAGACAAGGAGAGAACTACTATAGATTTAGTAGATTCATAGAGAAGTACAACAATCACCACTATCTAATGTTAGAATACTTTTATTATTCCAAAGGAACTCATACCATTACCATAGCATCTCCCCATTTCCTTCTTCCCCCTTGAAACTCCTAATCGACTTTCTATCTCTAGGATTTGTCTGTTCTGGGCATTTCATATAAATGGAATCATGCAATATATGTTTTTTTTGTGACTGGTTTGTTTGACGTACCATAATGTTTTCAAGATTTATGTCATAGCAGGTGTAAGGACTTTCTTTCTTTTTTATGGCCAGATAACATTACATCATAAAGTTACAGCAAATTTGTTTATTTTTCAGCTGATAAACATGTTGATTATTACAACTTTTTGACTATTATGAATAATGCTGCTATAAACATATGCAATATATGTCCAGACATATATTTTCAATTATTTTGCATATAAAATTAGAGTAGAATTGCTGGATCATAGAGTAACTCTATGCTTAACTTTTAGAGGAACTTCCAAACTCTTTTCCAAAGTGAATGTGTAATTTTTGCAGTACCACCAGCAACGTATGAGAGTGTCAACTTCTCCACATCTTGCCAATATTTGTTGATATTTGTCTTTTTAACTAGAAGTGGGTGTGAAGTGGTATCTCAATACACATTTGATTTTCTTCTCCCTAACAACTAATAATAGTGCTCATCTTAACATGTGCTTTCTGACCTCGTGTATCTCTTTTTGGGAGAATATCTTCTGATATCATTTGCCCATTTGGGAATGGAGTTATGTACCTTTTATTTTAGTTGTAAGAAATTTTATATATTTTGGATACAAGCCACTTATCAAATATGATTTGCAAATATTTTCTTCCATTATGTGAGTTGTCTTTTTCTTCATGGTGTCCTTTGAGGCACAAACAATTTTAATTTTGAGGACAACCAATTGACTCATTTTCTTTTGCCACTTTTGCTTTTCATATCATAGCTAAGAAATTGTTGTCTAACTCAAAATTACAATAATTTTATTCCTATATTTTCTTCTGTAAACTTTATGTTTTTATCTCTTATATTGAGATATCCATTTTGAGTTAGTTAATTTTTATGTGTGTGGTGTGAGGTAAGGGTCTAGCCTCATTCTTCTACACATGAATATCCAGTTGTCTGAGGATAATTTCTTAAAAATACTATTCTTTCCATATTAAATTATCTTGGTACCTTTAAAACCAATTAGACAAACATGTAAGGATTTGTAGACACTCTATCCTGTTTATCTTTATTCTAATACCACACCCTCTTATTGTAGCTTTTAGTAAGTTTGAAGTTAGGAAAGATGAATCCAACTTATTTTTTTGTTTCATCATTGTTTTGCTAAACTGGAGTCCTTGTACTTCCATATGAATTTTAATATCAGCTTGTTACTTTCTGAAGAAAAAGGCAGCCATAACTTTAATAGGGATTTTATTGAATCTTCTTTAATTTCTTTCAATAACATTTTATCATTTTCTTTTCTTTTTTTTATTATACTTGAAGTTTTAGGGTACATGTGCACAATGTGCAGGTTAGTTACATATGTATACATGTGCCATGTTGGTGTGCTGCACCCATTAACTCGTCATTTAACATTAGGTATATCTCCTAATGCTATCCCTCCTCCCTCCCCCCACCCCACAACAGGCTGCAGTGTGTGATGGTCTCCTTCCTGTGTCCATATGTTTTCATTGTTCAATTACCACCTATGAGTGAGAACATGCGGTGTTTGGTTTTTTGTCCTTGCGATAGTTTCCTGAGAATGATGGTTTCCAGCTTCATCCATGTCCCTACAAACGACATAAACTCATCATTTTTTATGGCTGCATAGTATTCCATGGTGTATATATGCCACATTTTCTTAATCCAGTCTATCATTGTTGGACATTTGGGTTGGTTCCAAGTCTTTGCTATTGTGAGTAGTGCCACAATAAACATACGTGTGCATGTGTCTTTATAGCAGCATGATTTATAGTCCTTTGGGTATATACCCAGTAATGGGATGGCTGGGTCAAATGGTATTTCTAGTTCTAGATCCCTGAGGAATTGCCACACTGACTTCCACAATGGTTGAACTAGTTTACAGTCCCACCAACAGTGTAAAAGTGTTCCTATTTCTCCACATCCTCTCCAGCACCTGTTGTTTCCTGACTTTTTAATGATGTGAGATGGTATCTCATTGTTGTTTTGATTTGCGTTTCTCTGATGGCCAGTGATGGTGAGCATTTTTTCATGTGTTTTTTGGCTGCATAAATGTCTTCTTTCGAGAAGTGTCTGTTCGTATCCTTTGCCCACTTTTTGAAGGGGTTGTTTGGTTTTTTCTTGTAAATTTGTTTGAGTTCATTGTAGATTCTGAATATTAGCCGTTTGTCAGATGAATAGATTGCGAAAATTTTCTCCCATTTTGTAGGTTGCTTGTTCACTCTGATGGTAGTTTCTTTTGCTGTGCAGAAGCTCTTTAGTTTAATTAGATCCCATTTGTCAGTTTTGGCTTTTGTTGCCATTGCTTTTGGTGTTTTAGACATGAAGTCCTTGCCCATGCCTAGGTCCTCAATGGTATTGCCTAGGTTTTCTTCTAGGGTTTTTATGGTTTTAGGTCTAACATTTAAGTCTTTAATCCATATTGAATTAATTTTTGCATAAGGTGTAAGGAAGGGATCCAGTTTCAGCTTTCTACATATGGCTAGCCAGTTTTCCCAGCAACATTTATTAAATAGGGAATCATTTCCCCATTTCTTGTTTTTGTCAGGTTTGTCAAAGATCAGATGGTTGTAGATATGTGGCGTTATTTCTGAGGGCTCTGTTCTGTTCCATTGCTCTATATCTCTGTTTTGGTACCAGTACCATGCTGTTTTGATTACTGTAGCCTTGTAGTATGGTTTGAAGTCAGGTAGCATGATACTTCCAGCTTTAAAACCATACGATTATCTCAATAGATGCAGAAAAGGCCTTTGACAAAATTCAACAATGCTTCATGCTAAAAACTCTCAATAAATTAGGAATTGATTGGATGTATCTCAAAATAAGAAGAGCTATCTATGACAAACCCACAGCCAATATCATACTGAATGGAAAAAACTGGAAGCATTCCCTTTGGAAACTGGCACAAGACAGAGATGCCCTCTCTCACCACTCCTATTCAACATAGTGTTGGAAGTTCTGGCCAGGGCAATCAGGCAGGAGAAGGAAATAAAGGGTATTCGGTTAGGAAAAGAGGAAGTCAAATTTTCCCTGCTTGCAGATGACATGATTGTATATCTAGAAAACCCCATCGTCTCAGCCCCAAATCTCCTTAAGCTGATAAGCAACTTCAGCAAAGTCTCAGGATACAAAATCAACGTGCAAAAATCACAAGCATTGTTATACACCAATAACAGACAAACAGAGAGCCAAATCATGAGTGAACTCCCATTCACAATTGCTTCAAAGAGAATAAAATACCTAGGAATCCAACTTACAAGGGACAGGAAGGACCTCTTCAAGGAGAACTACAAACCACTGCTCAATGAAATAGAAGAGGATACAAACAAATGGAAGAACATTCCATGCTCATGGGTAGGAAGAATCAATATCGTGAAAATGGCCATACTGCCCAAGGTAATCTATAGATTCAATGCCATCTCCATCAAGCTACCAATGACTTTCTTCACAGAATTGGAAAAAGTAGTTTTTAAACTTTAAAGTAGTTTAAAGTTCATATGGAACCAAAAAAGAGCCTGCATTGCCAAGTCAATCCTAAGCCAAAAGAACAAAGTATTTTATCGTTTTCAATGTATACTTGTACTTCTTAGAATCCATTGGTGGGACCGTAAACTAGTTCAACCATTGTGGGAGTCAGTGTGGCGATTCCTCAGGGATCTAGAACTAGAAATACCATTTGACCCAGCCATCCCATTACTGGGTATATACCCAAAGGACTATAAATCATGCTGCTATAAAGACACATGCACACGTATGTTTATTGTGGCACTATTCACAATAGCAAAGACTTGGAATCAACCCAAATGTCCAACAATGATAGACTGGATTAAGAAAATGCGGCATATATACACCATGGAATACTATGCAGCCATAAAAAATGATGAGTTTATGTCGTTTGTAGGGACATGGATGAAGCTGGAAACCATCATTCTCAGGAAACTATCGCAAGGACAAAAAACCAAACACCGCATGTTCTCACTCATAGATGGGAATTGAACAATGAGAACCCATGGACACAGGAAGGGGAACATCACACTCTGGGGACTGTTGTGGGGTGGGGGGAGGGAGGAGGGATAGCATTAGGAGATATACCTAATGTTAAATGACGAGTTAATGGGTGCAGCACACCAACATGGCACATGTATACATATGTAACTAACCTGCACGTTGTGCACATGTACCCTAAAACTTAAAGTATAATAATAATAAAAAAAAGAATTTGAATCTTTTTATGTTATTAGAAATGGAATTGTCTTAACACCATTTTCAGATTGTTCTTTGCTAGTGTATAGAAACACCACTGATTTTTGTATAATGATCATGTATTTTTCAACATTAGTAAACTTATTTATTAGTTATAATAATTTTTGGTCGATTCCTTAGGATTTTTAATATCTGATAATGGAGATAATTTTGCTCCTACCTTTCCAATATTGATATGTTTTTTCTGTTTTATGTTTAATTATCCCAACAACTTCCAGTACAATGTTGAATAGAAATGACAGATTAAATATCCTTGTCTTGTTCCTGAGCTTAAAAGAAAATCAAGCAGTCTTTCACCATAAAGTATGATGTTAGCTGTAGATCTTTCATGGGACACTTTACTAGATTTTGGACGTTCCCTTCTGTTTCTCATTTGTTGAGTGTATTTTTTTGTTTTATTTGTGAAATGTGTTGAATGTTTTCAAATGCTATCAATGAAGCTATTTATATGTGTTAATTTGTCTCATATTCTATTAATATTGTGTATTGCATTCAGTGATTTTCTATTTTAAAACCAACCTTGCAGAACTAATATATATCCCAATTGGTCATAATGTGTATTTCTTTGTATATGTGCTTAATTCCATTTGCTAGTACTTGATGAAGGAATTTGGGGTCTGTGTTCATAAGGCACATTGATCTGTATTTTTCTTTTTTTGTCATATCTTTGACTGGATTTGGACTGGGTAATATTAGCCACATAGAACATGTTAAGAGTTTTCCCCTTCTCTTTTGGAACAGTTGCAGAAGGATTGGTGTTCATTATTCTGTACACATTTGGTAAAATCACTGGTAAAGCAATCTGCTCATGTACTTATTTTGTGGAACACATTTTTATTACTAAATCAATCTCTTTGCTTATTGTAAGTTTATTGATATGCTATACTTTTTTCGGGTTACTTTCAGTGGTTTTGCCTTTCTGTAAAGTTACCTATTTCATTTAGGCTTTGTAATTGCTTAGCATGTAATTTTTCAGTATTCTCTTTGAATTCTTTTTTATTTTTGGAAGACTGTAGTGTTTTCTTCTCTTTCATTTCTGATTCTTGTAATCAGGGTCTTCTCTATTTTTTCCTGATCAGTCTAGTTAATGGTTTTTCAGTTTTGGAAAGTACCAGTTTTAGATTTCATTGTTTTATTCTATTGCTTTTTTATTCTCTGCTTTATTAATTTATGCTTTAATTTTCATATGTCCTCCTTCCTCTTGCTATGAATTTAGTTTTCACTCTTGAATACAAAGTGTGTCTATTACAAATAGCATAGAGTTGAACAATTTTTTCATTCAGCACATTGTGCCATTATTTGTCTTTTGATTGGAATGTTTACTCAAGTTGCATTTACTGTAATTACTGATAAGGTAGAGTTTACTTCTGCTATTTTGCCATTTGTTTTCTATATGTCTTTTTTTCTTTTGCTCCTGCCTTCTTCCATTATTGCCTTACTTTGTGTTAAATAGATATTTTTTCTGATATACCACTTTAATACCCTTGTTACATTTATTGTATTATTTAAAAAATTTTTAATGGTTGACCTATAGATTACAAGTAACCTCTTAAGATAAAGCAATTACACAGCATTAATAGCAACTTTATTTTAATAATGTGCAAAAATATTGCTCCACCATTGCTCCCCTTTTTTTACTCCCTTGTTTTATTATTGTGATACAAATTATATCTTATACATTATAAGCCCATCAACAAACTATTGTAATTATGGTTTTATGCTCCGTCTTTTAAATCATATAGAAAGAGAAAAGAGTTATGAACAAAACATATTTATACAGGTTTTAATATTTACTAATATAATTACCATTACTGGATCTCATTATTTTTATGTGTGAATAATTAAGATTCTATAGTTTCTTTTCATTTTAACCTAAAGGACTATCATTACTATTCTTTATATGTTAGTCTGCTAGTTATGAATTCTCCCAGTTCTTGTTTATCTCAAAATGTCTTAATTTCTGCTTTAATTTGGAAGGTAGCATTGTGGGATATGAATTTATGGTTGATAGTCTTGTTTTTCTTTTAGCACTTCAAATATATCATTCTGCTGCTTTCTCATCTACATGGTGGATTCTGATGAGAAGTCAGTTGTTATGAGGATCCTTGTATGTAATAAATCACTTTTCTCTCGATGGTATCACTATTATCTGTTTGCGTTTGAGAGTTTGACTATCATGATTAACTTTCAGTCTCTTTGAATTTATTCTACTTTGAGTTTGATGAGTTCATGGATGTGTAGATCAACATTTTTTTCATAAAATTCAGAAAGTTTTGGCCATTATTTTTTCAAAGCATTTATCTATCCCTTTTCCTTTTGGAACTCTCATATGTGAGTAGATCTCTGAGGATCTACTCATTTATTTATTTTTTTCTGATGATCCTCAGAAACAATTATCTTAATAAACTTATCTTTATGTTCACTACTTCTTTCTTCTGCCAGATTAAGTCTCTTGTGCTCAATTAGTAATTATTTCATTTTTTCCAATAACTTTTTAAAAAATATACTTTAATTTCTGGGATACATGTACAGAATGTGCAGGTTTTTTACATAGGTCTACATGTGCCGTACACGTGCCATGGTGGTTTACTGCACCCATCAACCGTCATTTACATTAGGTATTTCTCCTAATGCTATCCCTCCACTATCTCCCCGACCCCCGAACAGGCCCTGGTGTGTGATGTTCCCCTCCCTGTGTGCTCATTCTTGAACTCCCACTTATGAGTGAGAACATGCAGTGTTTGGTTTTCTGTTCCTGTGTGGGTTTGCTGAGAATGATGGTTTCCAGGTTCATCCATGTCCCTGCAAAGGACATAAACTCATCCTTTTTTATGGTTGCAGAGTATTTCATGCTGTATATGTGCCACATTTTCCTTATCCGGTCTATCATTGATGTGCATTTGTATTGGTTCCAAGTCTTTGCTTTGTGAACAGTGCTGCAATAAACATACGTGTTGATGTGTTTTTATAGTAGAATGATTTATAATCCTTCAGGTATATATCCAGTAATGGGATTGCTGGCTCAAATGGTATTTTTAGTTCTAGATCCTTGAGGAATTGCCACACTGTCTTCCACAGTGGTGCAACTAATTTACACTCCCACCAACAGTGTAAAAGTGTTCCTATTTCTCCACATCCTCTCCAACATCTGTTGTTTACTGACTTTTTAATGATTCCCATTCTAACTGGCATGAAATGGTATCTCATTGTGCTTTTGATTTGCATTTCTCTAATGACTGGTGATGATGAGCTTTTTTTCATATGTTTGTTGGCCACATAAATGTCTCCTTTTGAGAAGTGTCTGTTCATATCCTTCGCCCACTTTTTGATGAGGTTGTTTGTTTTTCTCTTTTACATTTGTTTTTCAATTTTTATAATTTCCCACTCTGGAAATTCTATTTGTTTTTTAATTTTTTAATAATTTCTTCCTTTATTACTGATTTGGTAAGACATCAATCTCCTACTTTCCTTAATTGATTATATAATAGTTTATATTTCCCTTTGAACAAGTTTACCATAGCTGACTTAATATATTTGTCAAGTAAATCCAATATTCAGGTGTCCTCAAAGGCAGTTTCTATTTACTGGTTTTATTTCTGTGCATGGCCCATACTTTTATTTCTTTATATGTCTTATAATATTTTCTGGTAACTTGACATTTTAAATAGTATAACTTGGTACATCTGGCAATCAAATCTTGCTCTTTCCTAGTAGCTAGTGTTTTTGTTTTTGTTGTTTCTACTATTTGTCTAGTGTTGCACTGGGATTGTTCTTTACCATGTGTGGCTATTTAAGTCTCTGCTTGATTAACTTAGTGGTCAGCTAAAATGAATAATTTGACAGAGATTTTTCTTAGATTTTTGGAACTAAAACATCTTCCAGCCTTTACTGAAGGACTCTGTGTGTATGTTGAGACATGTCTTCAATGCTCAGCCAGGCAGTTTACAACTGTACTTTATTCTTTACTTCCTGCTTGTATAGAGCCTCAAGGTTAGTCAGAGGTCAGAGATCAGGGCTGTTTATATCTTTCTTAGGCCTGTGTATAGACTTGCACACTGTGATGTTTTCTAGTTTTCCAGGATTTTTTCTAGCTTTCAAAGACTTCTAGGTACATCTAATTCTCGAGTTATTAAATCTTTAATTATACTGATCAACCTAGATTTGCCCTCAACTGGAATTATTGCCTCAAACACTGTGATATTAAGCAATTGCCACTGATTATTTTTAACAAATTCCCTAGACATATGGTTTTTTATAAGTGAATTTTTAGTCAGGTCAAATAAAGTCAGTCCCTGAGAATGGAGTTTTTCAGAGTGCTGTCAAACCAATGAAATAGTGACATTCCTTGGGAAGGGTCTTTTGAGTCAGATGCATACCTGTACTGTCCCCTCCACTGGTTATTAGGTTGCTGGTTTCTCAGCTACCATAATTGCAATAATGTTGGATTTCAAGTCCATTGACGAGCTGGGGAGAGAGGGATGGTTGTTTACAACCACAAAGCTAATTAAGCTTATGAGATTCAATCATTTTTCTTGAATAAACAGGAGATTGTTTCAAGCCTTCAGTTCATTTACATAGTTCTGAAACAGCTTATTTCAACTATATTTATCGATGTATGAGTTTCTTTTATGGAAGAGTATATGTTTGACTAGTTCTTCCTCTGCTATTACAGAAATGATTCTATCAAGTTATATTTTGTATTTATCTTATTAGGGAGAGGGAGAATAAATATGGGTTATACAATCACAGTGTCTGCGATGTCTGCATATTGTTTGATTCTGTCTCTAAAGGTTGGTGTGAATTGGGATAAGTAAGTTTACATTACATTTGCAAGCTTCCAGTTTCCTGAGCTAGAAAGTGGAATCAACAATAGTAATTTCTCATATGGTTATGGTGATAAATAATATTCTGTCCACAATGTTTTAGTTAACTTTTTGATATGTAGTTCACTCTAAATATCATTAGTTTTTATTATTTAAAACATTGATCTTGTTTTCAAAAATACCTGCATAGATAAGATTAGTGTGGCATCTTATAAATGGTGAATCTTTTTAATCATATAGATATCAACTAATTCCATTTTATATATTTATATGTACAACAAATGAAGAACACTAAAAATAGATTTTGATCATCCCTTTATAATTTTGAAAAACTTTATTTGATTAAGGCTTAAGGTTCTCTGTAGCTTTCCCACAAATTTCCACTTATCAAAACTTTAAGGAGTCTCAGTGAAGGATACGTGAATATCCTATTTAACTTTGTGAAGAGTTATTCTAATAAAATATTATAAAAATTATAAAGAAGAGTCTTAAGTTTTATGCTATTTGAAGAAAATTATATACCATAATGAACACTTAAAATTACATATTTTAATAGATCAAATTAGAATTGCATTTCATGGACCATAAGCTTATGTTCCTTGAGAAAAAAATTAGATAAATGAACATTTGATGGAATATCAAATCTATTAAGGTGATTTGTGTGTCCTAAGTTACTGAACTATCTACATGTGCTCATCTCTCTAAACAACTGGAGTTAACATAGTTTAGTGTTTACACAGTTTCAAGACATTAAAAAGCAAATTGGGCTGGGGATGTAATTTGAATGCTGACTGCAACCTGCCTTCTGCTATTCCTGGCACGGTTTAAAATTTAACTGCTTTCTTTATTTTTGATTTTTCTTCCCCCAAAGCAGAGTCAACAGCTTTAGCTACAGATGGGGCTCTGTATGGCCGTTATTGGACCCAGATGCCACACTCTGGAGCATGTTTTGCCAACAGCATCTGGCTCTTTGCTGCCTGTGCAGTTGGCATTTGTGTTGATGCTTTGGCCTGCTTTTCTTATGGACACTACAAAGCCAACTGTCAGACAACATGAAGGTTTGCTCCCAGTTGACTGTAAGCGTTTTTTTCCTTAGTTTGTATTTTATGAGTATTTAAATAGATACCTTAAATCACGAAGCACTATGCATTAAAATTTTCATCTCTTATAAAAATATGTTTAAAAATTTTTAATGGAAATAATAACTGAAATAATCTGACATTTAATAAGCTAAAAACTTATATTGATTTATGTGTATTTTAACACATCAAATAAAAACTATGAAAATTTTAGTGTGTTACCAGAGATATTGTTTTGCTTTTTTTACCTTATTTATACATAGAAATCCTAAGTGTTAATATAAAAGCAAAGCCATGACAAAATTTTAGTTCAGGCAACAGCAATCTATGGTACAGTATCTATCTTTAAGAGTTAAAAGATTTTTCCTTCACAAAAACCAGAGGTTTGAACAAAATATGTGTGGGTAGGTAGATCACTCATCCTCTTATGGTATAGCTACACTGTAGTTTACAGATATAACAGACATAGGGAATTTTTAATATTTTACAATTATAATCTATTATTTGGGGAATTATATATGCTTCTGTATATATGTATGCATGTTTATTTGTAGAATAAATTACTATAAGTGTAATTGCTGGATCGAAGTGTGTCTACATTCAATATTTGAGTCGTTTTTATCAAATTATCTTTTGGACAGATTCAGTAAATTCACACAAGTAATTAAAGCAATTATCTATAGCAGACACTTATAGTTTGTATCATTTTGTTCTTGAGCAAATCTCTTAGTCAGATTTTATTTATGTTTATTTTATATATGAAAGAACAAAAACTTAGATATTTTCCGTAACTTATGCAGAAATCACAGTGTTAAAAAGTAGTAAATCTAAATACCAGAACAAGACAGGTGTGACTCCACATCCATGGTTTAAGATCATCATCATCTGATCCTGCTTATAGTATATAATCATACATAAGTTGCCAGTGACAACATATGTTGATATGTATGATATCTCTCAGTTCCCAAGGTTTAACAAATTTTTGAAAGACTAAATAATTATTATTTTCTCACTGGAAAAGTTGGAACCTCATGTAGTTCAAATTTTATCAAAAAGGAGTATCTCAGGAGTTAAGTATACTTTCTTTGACAGAGAAATACATCCTATGACCAATTATTGGTCAAATAATTACCATACAAATAGGCCTTAGAACTAAATGATTAAGTAAAATTGCTTTTTGATAACAGTAGCACAAAGGAAGAAAAGGGGAAATCACAGTATCTTGTTGTAAGGCTATTACGTTTTACATGAAGTGGCATATTATTTGAATACAGGCAGTGATAAACAGAAAAGGTATTAAAGACCTTATTTTGAATGAATAAATGAACTCTGTTATTTCACTGAAACTGAGTTGAAAGAATGGAGGAAGAGACAGTTTTATCAGGCATCATAGTAATTGTAAAAATCTCCCTGTATACCTTCTGTATTACTCTGCCGGGACAATCTTTCGCATTCCTTGGCTTCTGAAGAATCACCCTCATCTCAGTCTTCAATTTTTGTAGTTTTCTTCCTGTGTGAGTGCCTACCTCTGTGTCAAAATTTCCCCGTTTTTTAAAAGACAGTGGTCCTATTGAATTAGTTTCCACCCTAATAAATTCACATTCATTTGAATATCACTGTAAAGACTCTGTTTTCAAAAGAGGCCGCATTTTGAGATCCTGGTGATTAGGACTTCAAGGTCTTTTGGAGAGATACAATTCAACCCCTAACACCTTCTGATGTCTTCTGAGTGCAGTTATGAAAACATATCTAATGGTTATTGAAGCCCAGAAGTTTATAATTTAGCATAGCCATACACGAAATCTTTAAATTTCATTCACGGAACTGTATAGAAACATATTCAAAGGTAATTTTAATTGTTTAGAAGTGTAGTTAGAAAAAATCATTTAGTATTAGATTATCTCATTATTTCATGTAGAACCATAATACCAAGTTCAGATTAAAAGTGTTGCCTTATTATTTGTCAATTAAAAATAAACTAAAATTTTAAAAAATAAAAATGGACTTTTAAAAAGTACTACATCTAAGAATAGATTTTGCTTGTTTTCTTCTTTTTTAACATTTGTTTTCAAAGATGATGAATTGTTTTAATGCAAAGTACTAGAAACTGTAAAATTTAAGAAAAATGTAAAAACATAATACCATGAAAAAAAAAACCAGAATGATGCAGACATATTCAGAAATGGCTCATTAGAAATGAATTGAAAGCCATTAGTTATCGTTTGTTTCAGATTCGGTGTTGCACGGGAGGGCAAAGACCATGACTATAACAAACACAAAATGTGAAATTTAGGATTATGGTATTTTTGAATAAAATTATTTTTATTGAACTGTGGAAGAAAGGTAATCATATTTGGAAACAAACGAAAAATATACATGAGAATATTATTTACTGCAAAATCTGTATTTTCTTTTTTTGAAAGGTAACCAAAATTTCATATTAAGTTCTTAAAAAAACATTATATAATTAAGGTCCTGCATTTTTCTTATGTTTTGAAGTAGTCTTTTTCCCTTACTCTTTCTTTTTATGGGGAAGGGGGAAGCAATGTTTTTAGAGAAATAGACTTCTCATAAGGTATTCAATAGCTTTTGGACATTTTTTAATTGTGATTACACATAATAAAACACAAAGATTTTACATATACAATTTAAGGAGTTTTGGCAATTGCACTTACTTGTGTAACTACCACTGAACCCAAAATATAGAACTTATCCATCACCCTAGAAAGTTTTCTTGTGCCCCATTCACAGTTCATTTCCACCCTCTTACACCCTGATATTTGTTGGGCTTTTGAAAATTTTCCTTTTCTAATAATTTCTGATAAACTATTCTCGAAACATCAGTACATTTTTTTCAGCATGAGAAATATTTAAATGTAAATTAAATTATCTATTTATTAGTTTATCTTAATAAAGGGGTTTCATAGAAACTTTTAATTTGACTTTTATTATAACTATGGCCAGATGATATACTGATATTATTTATGTTTCTTATATGAGGATATAAAAAATTATGTAGATCAGTTGGCTTTTCCAATGACATGTTATTAGCAGAAGAGATATAGAATTTAGGACTTCTTACACCAGAACCCTTAAGATTTTACATTATTTTTTATTGTCACCTGTAATTACTTGCCAAATCAGTGATGAAAGTGTTGTTCAATGTTGTGGTTTTTCTTATGCTGGGGAGTTTTGACATAAATTTAATAGTTAAAAGTTTTATTTCTGTATTTATTATTCTAAATTGTTTCAATCTATAGAATTGATCATGTAAGTAATCAATAAATTTTATTAGCATATTTCTGGGTAAGTAAGATTTTGTACTGCTAGTTTTATTTAGGGATATTTCTTTTCTTGTAGAGGGCTTTCTTCCCAGATCAATGTTGTTTTGCTAAATAATCGTGGATATTTCCAATGCATGCCCTGAGTAACTATCGCTTTCAAAATGATAAGCCAGCTGACAAACAGAAAGAGCTCACATAAAAATAACAAATCCATTTTATGTGTTTCTCCTAGATCTGTGTCTAGAGCACATTATTCAAGCTAATAATCCTCTTTTTCACACAAAGTTAGCATGTTACATTTTGCCTTCAATTTTCATGCAGAATCAGTTTAAAAGATGCACATTTGAACATTTTTATACCTATTGCAAAGCCATACATCAAGACATGGTCCAATACGTTTCCCAATGTCCTATACTAAAAGATTCAGCTGTAAAATTCTTCTTTGATTTCAGAATGAGAAAATATAACTCTGCTTTTTTTTGTAAAAATATTATGACGTATATCACCTATATAGTCATTATATTTGCTCTTGCTTTTCACAGTAAATCACAATTAACATATGTCTTGGTATAGGAATTCTTTACAAATACCTACATTTTAGGGTCTATCTCTTTTTCCAAGTTTTTAAGCACTTTTCTTTCACCAGATGGCTAATTGGAGGCTTTGTTAGTATACCTCACCTACTTAGAAATAGCAAAATTGTGTGTAAAGATTCATACTGTGAACTTCTGTGCAAAAAGGAACATGGGAGATCAACATAAGAGTTAAAGAAAACTTTGGGCACTTAAAAAAAATGCGGGTAACACCTCATGTGGCAGGCTCTCGCAGAAAATTATGAGTGAATCCCCAGTGCATGAGATGGAGAGTGATTGCCTCCATGATGCACATTCCCACTGGGAAGCTGAGCAATCCAGGCTATAACAGAGATCCTTGTCCCAACCAAGCTCTGGATCTAACCTGGGGAGCAATCAGAAGTCTATGAGCAGGAACAGCCCTAGAAATTATCCTGCATGCACTCCTAGAACTGGGCATCAATAGAATGAGGCCATTCTGTATCCTAGCTCCATAGGGAGCTATGTGGAAAACTGCCAGCCAGCACAAGGGGCAGTTACTTGTCTGGAGAGTCTCAGGTCAGAGATTTATGATCTGGAGCAGGGGAGAAGCCCCTGGGGCCAGAATTGAGAGGCAAATGTGGTATGTGCTCCAGCCACAGGCACAGTACTTGGGTGCTCCATCCTCACAGGACTTGAGTGGGTATGGTTTTGACCCCAGCAAAAAGTTTTGTGGCCTGGGATAGGTCTGCCTGAAGGCACACTGGGGGTGCTTTGGCTAACTGTTCTAACTTTCTGCCAGAGTCAGACTATAGGAGGCAGCCCTGCTAGGTTGGGAGTACAAGAGCACAGCAGGTCCCACTACCACTTGCTAGTCTGTAGAGCCTGAGCCGTCTCTCATTCCCCATCCTGGGTCTTAGGCCCAGCAATGATTATTTTGCTCCTCACTGGGAAGTTATTCCAGGGACCTGAGAACTGACTCCAAACCCTACTGGGGCTGGTGCTTGCACCCACCATTAGGGGCCCACATGCAGGCTCACTTGGCCCAGTTCCCAGCTATGCTGCCTCTGCCCTCAGAGGCAAAGTGTGGGACTAGGACCACTGAATGTTCTACAACCCAACCCACCACCTGGGAACCTGAGAACTTCATCTAGATTACACCTTTGGGTGTAGATGAGAGATCATCTAGACCAGGTGAGACCATCTTACAGGTGAGAGCTAGTGACCATGCCATCTCGCTCTCACTTGTAAGCACCACTTTCTGGCCTTAAGATCTACTTCATAGCCCATTTCAATATCTGCCGACACAAGTACACAGCATTTGGGAAGGATACAAGCTTCATATGACCTCTGCTACCACTATTTTTCACACCACCCTTGCTCATTAGGAGGCCTTGGGCCTGCTGACACACCAGGCACATCACCACCACAATGAGCATTTGAGAAAGCCACCACATAAAGACTATGTATAACCAAAGAAATCACACAGACTCTATTTCACTGATATAGTTTGGTTGTGCCCCATCCAAATCTCAACTTGAATTGTATCTCCCAGAATTCCCATGTATTGTGGGAGGGACCCAGGGGGAGGTAATTGAATCATGAGGTCTGGCCTTTCCCGCACTATTCTTGTGATAGTGATTAAGTCTCATGAGATCTGATGGGTTTACCAGGGGTTTTTGCTTTTGCTTCTTCCTCATTATTCTCTTGCTACCGCCATGTAAGAAGTACCTTTCACCTCCCACCATGATTCTTAGGCCTCCCCAGCCATGTAGAACTATAAATCCAATTAAACCTCTTTTTCTTCCCAGTCTCGGGTATGTCTTTATCAGCAGCATGAAAATGAACTAATACAGTAAATGGTACCAGTAGAATGGGGTGCTGCTGAAAAGATAACCCAAAAATGTGGAAGTGACTTTGGAACTGGGTAATAGTCAGAGGTTGGAACAGTTTGGAGGGCTCAGAAGAAGACAGGAAAATATGGGAACGTTTTGAACTTCCTAGAGTCTTGTTGAATGGCTTTGCCCCAAATGCTGATGGCGATACGGAGAATAAGGTCCAGGCTGCAGTGGTCTCAGATGGAGATAAGGAACTTGTTGGGAACTGGAGAAAAGGTGACTGTTGTTATGTTTAACAAAGAGACTGGTGGCATTTTGTCCCTGCCCTAGAGATTTGTGGAACTTTGAATTTGAGAATGATGATTTAGGGTATCTGACAGAAGAAACTCCTAAGCAGCAAGGCATTCAAGAGGTGACTTGGGTACTGTTAAAGGCATTCAGTTTTATAAGGGAAGCAGAGCATAATAGTTTGGAAAATTTGCTGCCTGACTATGCAATAGAAAAGAAAAAACCCTTTTTCTGGGGAGAAATTCAAACTGGCTGCAGAAATTTGCATAAGTAGCAAGGAGCTAATGTTGATGCAGAAGACCATGGGGAAAATGTTTGCAGGCCATGCCAGAGACCTTCACAGCATCCCCTCCCATCACAGCCCTGGAGTCCCAGGAGCAAAAAATGGTTTTGTGGGCTGGGCCCAGGGTCACCATACTGTGTTCAGCCTAGGGACTTTGTGCCCTGTGTCCCAGATGCTCCATCCATAGCTGAAAGTGACCAAAGTACAGCTCGGGCTGTGGCTTCAGAGGGTGGAAGCCCTAAGCCTTGGCAGCTTCCACATGGTGGTGAGCCTCTGGAGGCACAGAAGTCAAGAAATGAGGTTTGGGAACCTCTGCCTAGATTTCAGAAGATGTATGGAAACTCCTGGATGCCCAGGCAAAATTTGCTGAAGGGGCGGGGTCCTCATGGAGAACCTCTGCTAGGGCATTGTGGAAGGGAAATGTGGGGTCAGAGCCCCCACACAGAGTCCCTACTGGGTCACCACTTAGTGGAGCTGTGAGAAGAGGGCCACTATCCTCCAGATCCCAGAATGGTAGCTCCACTGACAGCTTGCACCATGTGCCTGGAAAAGCCACAGACACTCAATGCCAGCCTGTGAAAGCAGCCAGGAGGGGGGCTGTACCCGGCAAAGCCACAGGGACAGAGCTGCCCAACACCATGAGAACTTACCTCTTGCACCAGCGTGATGTGGATGTGAGACATGGAGTCAAAGGAGATCATTTTGGAGCTTTAAAATTTGATTGCCTCGCTGGATTTTGAACTTGCATGGGCCCTGTAACCCCTTTGTTTTGGCCAATTTCTCCCATTTGGAACAGCTGTACTTACCCAATACCTGTACCCCCACTGTATCTAGGAAGTAACTAGCTTGCTTTTGATTTTACAGACACATAGGTGGGAGGGACTTGCCTTGTCTCAGATGAGAATTTGGACTTTTGAGTTAATGCTGAAATGAGTTAAGACTTTGAGGGACTGTTAGGAACACATGATTGGTTTTGAAATGTGAGGACATGAGATTTGGAAGGGCCATGGGTGAAATGATATGGTTTGACTGTGTCCCCATCCAAATCTCAACTTGAATTGTATATCCCAGAATTCCCACATTATGGAAGGGACCCAGGGGGAGGTAATTGAATCATGGAGGCAGGTCTTTCCTGTGCTATTCTCGTGATAGTGATTAAGTCTCATGGATCTGATGGGTTTATCAGAGGTTTTTCCTTTTGCTTCTTCCTTATTTTTCTCTTGCCACCACCATGTAAGACGTACCTTTCGCCTGCCTCCCATCATGATTCTGAGGCCTCCTCAGCCATGTGGAACTGTAAGTCCAATTAAACCTCTTTTTTTTCCCAGGGTCTAGTTTGTCTTTATCAGCAGCATGAAAACAGACTAATACAGCCACTAAACATACCCAGAAGCAAAGCCAAATGATCTTACTCAACATACATCATAGGCACATCCTCAAGAAGATTCCCACCCCAAAAAAATAAATTCAAGAATAAGAAGTATTTCTTCAGATGAGAAAAAAAATCAACATAGTAATACTGGATCTTGAATCCTAAACGAAATGAAATGTTGGGATGCTGGATAAAGAATTCAAAGCAGGTCTCTTACTCCACCCAGAGCTTGGGGTCCATCTCCACTTCTCTGTGTCCTCCGCTCCAGGAGACCCAGATGACTGTCATAGTCTCTGTTGCCTTGTGACCTGCAGGTACCGGGATGTCCATAGCTAAGATGGCAGGACACCCTAGAAGCCAAGGAATGAGTTAGAAAATACATTTAAAGGGGTGTTGGGTCAAGATGGCAGACTAGAAGCAGTGCATTTGTACTGCTATCAGGGAGAGGAAACAAAAGGGCCAGTGAATACTGACATTTAACTTATCCTCTATTTTTTCTGGAATTCTGCCATTGGGATTCCTCTCATTTTATTGACTAATATATATCCTGAGTCCTTTATATCTCCTTAAATATTTTGTTGTATAGTAATATTTATACTAGCTTTTTACTTGTCTTAAAATTATCTAGCTGTAATTTTAATGTTTGGTAAAATAATACTTAGATGTCTGGCTCTTTTCATACTCATTTATTTTTACATTTACATTTGTACACAAACTCAACAGTCTATTTTGTACTAATTCCTTTTTAAGTTTTTCTTATTTTTAAAATTAGTTCTTCAAAACCTTAGTATTTGCGGGAACTTGTGTGAATTAACATAATATCCTTGTCAATGAGAAACAAGCAGAAGCTTCCCTGGCTCAGAGGAAAACAATGTATGATATTGGTTTTTCAATTGCTTGTGTGTGAACACATGTATGCATATGCATGTGTATGTGTGTGAGAGAGGTGAGAGAGAGGGAGAATGGATATATTTTTCATCACCCCAGTGAATAATGGTAGCAACAGGACTGTTGATTTTCCTTCATGAGCCCTCAGTGTTGCATGTCTCTGAAATTCCAAATTCTGCCAGTGTCTTTTCTTCTACCCCAAACACTCTTTGATGGAAAATTGGCCCAGCCTTGTATTTCAAGCAAGTTTTTTTTTTTTAATTTTTGTTCTTGTTTTTTAAATCTTCTACTCCGAGAACTATTTTTGTGCCATTTCTGCTGGCTTACTCCAGCAGCAGGCACCTACCTGCTCTTCATATCTGCTCTTATCTTGGTCTTTTCACAATATTTGTCATCTCATTTTCTTTTGTGCTTTGGCTTGGGATTATTGATAACTGTTTTATTGAGGATGAAGTTTTATTTTCTGTTTCTAATTTTCTTTGTCACATTGAGTTAGATTCAGAGAGACACAGGCACTGGTGACTTCACTTCATACTTTATAAAGATAAATCTCTTCTACTTTGAATTTATCCTTTCTTTCCATGAGCTTGAAGTTCTGGCTTAGTGAATTTTAAAGGCTTTTTGAATATCACTTGGACTCTGGCTTGACTAAGTACCAGGAACAGTCTCATCAAGAAGCAGGATCATAGATAAAAAACTTTCCACATAACCCCTGTGAGACAGGTGACCCTTTAGCGACATTTTTAAAAATAATTATTTTGCTTCTCTTTCCTTCTTTCCATTTCTCTCTTATCTCTGCTGTCCTTATTTATTTCTATAGTTCCATCTGTTTTATTAAAAAAATAAGTACAAGACAATTTGAGTGTTATTTAAATTTTTAAGGAAGGACATGTTCTATAATTTTAAATTTTAATAAAATAATGGGTTAATAATTCTGTATGTGGAAAGATATGTTAGTGTTCATTTTCAATAGGTTTATTTTTGCATATTTTTACATTGGCTAATTGAATTTATGTTACATTTCAGAATTAATGGTGTTATATGCATATAGTCTGAACTAAGTATGTGTGATTAGTAATTAGAGTATATATTTTTAATACATGTTACCCCTAAGGAATATGAAACAGATATAGCATTTATTATAATGCCAGTCCTAACAAAAAAAAAAGATTATTTTTTTTCCTCCTTGCTTGTAATATTTCCATATGCATAAAAATCCTTTGGCTTTTGCTAGCTCAGTTGATTTTCTTCTGAGACTTCAAGTGTAATGCTTATTAAACTGGGAGTTTAAAATGTTTCTCCATATGAAACACCTGACATGCTGAAGATTTATGAATTATTTTGTAAAATGTTTGTAAATTTGTTTAAGTTCTATATCTTAGTACTTTGCTTATGTAACACTCTGTATCCTGCTTTTGTATTTAAAATTCTGCCTCCTACTCAAATTGTACCTGAAAGAATAAAAATATATGTTTAGGTATATGGGATTTTTATACATTTTAAACTGTATTTGAAAGATTATATATGCATTTTCAAGTATAATTTGAATACAATGTGTGGGTATAGGTATGGATATTATACTTGCATATACACATGCAGACATACAGTTACATACATTTTTAAGCATTGAAAAAGATGCAACTACGAATTCATCTGAATATATAAAGCATTATATTTAAAAGCAGACTTTGACTTGCCACAAAGATCCTTTTTGGAAAAAAACAGGAGCCAGAAGTAATACTTACTTGCTCAGAAACTGATTCATCATCAATTTTCTGCTTACACACACACACCATCAAGGAAAAAATAAAATAGAAGAAATTAAAGACAGTAACTTAATCTAGGTTCATGTTCAAAGCTAAATCACATAATTGTTCATGTTACTCATGTTTATAACACTAGTCGTTTTCTTGACTCAACAGGTAAACTTACAGAATAGTAGCTTCAACTATCTTATGTAGTCAGCCTTTTTTGAGCAAGTGTTGTCTTTCAGCTTTATTCAAGATGTTGTTGAAAGATTCATCTAGGGCTTGTTGTAGGCTTACAAAAAAATCTAAATTCTGATCATCCGAGTGGTAAAATACCCCATTCTCATGGTTTCTGTATTATGGCCACAATGACAAAAAAAAAAAAAAAAATGAAACTAATCTCACTATATGGCATCTCACTATACGGCATTTATTTGGCTTTGTTGTTCCAGTCCCAGATTCAAGTGTATTTAACTTTGGGTATTCTTCAAAATACAGCATGAGTTCCATCAGATTTACCTCAGATTTTAAATATGAATATACTGGAGGCGTGACCCAATGCATTATCTGCCTCTGCTTGTCTGGCATTTTAGCTTTCTTCTATGAAACGAGGAATATTCTGAATCTTGAAAAAGCCTTGAATTGTTTTTTAGAAATACTGACCTACAAAGCAGCTTGAATTAAATAACTCTGAAAAAGATTATTGATCAGTTGTCTTCTTACATGGCACAGGAGATTAAATCATATAGAAGATTGGAAACAGATAATTTGAAGAGAATTATATCAAGGAATTATCCAAACAGTTCATTTACATCAAAATTCATGTTGTATGAAACATATAGATTATAATTCTTCCAACTGAAATAATTGACTTATAAATTATGTGTATAAATAGATAAATTATATTTATCTTTTTGAAATATATTTTTTGAAAAAATATATGAAATGATGCTTGATGGCCTAAATAGAAGAAATCTTTTTTCTATTAATATTAAAACAGAAATTCTTGAGTTCATTTAGAATACGTACTCCATAAACTTCCCTTCACCCTCAAAAAAAAAAAAAAAAAAAAAAAAACTTAGAAAAGGAAGGTTTGCCCAGCCTGGCCAACATGGTGAAACCCTGTTTCTACTAAAAATACAAAAAATAGCTTGGCGTGATGGCAGGCTTGTAATCCCAGCTACTCGAGAGGCTGAGGCAGGAGAATCGCTTGAATCCAGGCAGCAGAAGTTGCAGTGAGCCGAGAACGCACCACTGCACTCCAGCCTGGGCGACAGAGTGAGACTCCATCTCAAAATAAATAAACAAATAAAAATTAAAGAAAGAAAGATTCGCTTACTATCTTGCTTACTATCTATCCGACCACATGCTTACACTAATCTGCCTAGTAGAACTCTTTCCTGCCTATTTCTTTTCAAAGAATCTACATATCTATCTAAGATTCTATAAAATACTGCAGAATATCACAATGAAGAGGATTCTATATATTTCATAAATTTATATTTCAGTAGAGAAGGCCAAATTTAAATTTATTTATTCCTAGTAATATTTGTTAGAATGGTTCTTGAATTTTTATTGCATGCCTTGATTTTTCTAGAACTCCGTATTTGAATTTTTAATACATGCAGGATAGCATCTGAAATCATGCAATTTATTTGATTTAAGTTGTTACCTATTAAGCATCAGTACCATCTTATTTTCTTCTATTTCCATCGTTGTCATCTGTCTCTTACCTGATGGCATCATTGTCTTTCCAATAGTGAATGTGAAGCCCACTGAGTCCTCCTCACTCCTCACTCTGCCTCATCTGCTTACTAACCATTATCCAAATTTTCTCTGTCCTACATCAGAAATATATCTCAAATCTGATGTACTTTATTACTCCCTTTGTGTAGTACTCATAATCTCTTATCAGTAATGAAACAATAGCTTCCTAAATGATCTTCGTGCTACCAAGCTGTCCCTATGTTAATCCATCTACTGGATAACAATTAATGTTACTCCCAGGCTTAGAAACAAACAAACGAACAAACAAACAAACAAAAAACCCTTAAATATCTTCAAGGGTAAAGTCAAAATTCCTTAATTTTACTTTTCTTGTTGTTGCAGTAGTTTTCACAATCCTCAGCAACTTTGCCTTGCTATTACTGTTTTGAGGCTACCTCCTCACTTTCATTTTACCCATATCAATCTTCTCATATGTTTTTACATACTAACATTTTCAGGCTGTTATTCAAAGTGGTCCTTAATCTTGTATTCCATTTTTAATGTTTACAAATATTTTTTAAAATAGACTTTTCAGTCTAAATGAGCTAAGTGATTTTCCACATTTATTTCCAAGAAGATTGCAGAGATTAAGAGTTTAGTAATGTTCATGTTATAATTCGGTATGAATATAGTTTTGTTGATGGTATGTACACCTAAGGGTATAAATAGGTTAATAGACAAAACAATAAAATAAGGAATGAATTATTTAATTTGGTAGCTCATTTAAAAAAAAAATTCTTCCCTTTCCTATGTCCCCAATTTGTAGGACACTAAAAAGGTAACAATACTATTTTAATATTAACAGTCATTATTTCTTTTTCACCTAGCAGTTTTGGTTGAAATTTTGTGTTTCATATATGTAATGGTTGCAGGAAATAATGAACTAATTTTTAAAATTAACACATAAAAATTGTGTATATTTATGTTGTATAACATAATGTTTTGATACATGCATACATTTTGAAATGTGTAAATCAAGCTAATTAACATATGCATTACTTCGCATAGTTATCTTTTTCATGAAGAAAGCACTTAAAATCTCTCTTAAAAAATTTTAAGTGCCTAATATCTTGTTATTAATGATAGTCATGATCATGTACAATTGATTTGTTGAACTTTTTCCTTCCATCTAACTGTATCCTGTGAGCACCATCTCCTCTAATCTCCTCCACCTCCCAGTAGCTGATAAACAACATTTTATTGTTTGCTTCTATGAGAAGTGAACTAATTTTTATAAGAAAATATTATTTTAAACTGCATATACTCTTACGTTTATATTAATAAATTTAGAGCCAAAAAAGCCTATATGCCTTAATATACAAAATATATTCAAACACAGATACATATTGCTGAATGATCCTTTGTCATTACAAATAAATGTTTATGGTAAGGTTAACATATAGAATACTTAGTGATTAGAAATTGACATTTATTAAGATTTTTGAAGCTAGTGAATTTTGTTTTGTTTTTTTTTTTGAGACTAAGTCTCGCTCTATCACCCAGGCTGGAATGCAGTGGCACAATCTCTGCTCACTGCAGCCTCTGCCAGCCGGGTTCAAGCGATTCTCCTGCTTCAGCCTCCCAAGTAGCTGGGGCTACAGGCGCGTGCTGCCACGCCTGGGTAATTTTTGTATTTTTAGTAGAGACAGGGTTTCACCATATTGGCAGGGATGGTCTTGATTTCCCGACCTCGTGATCCACCCACCTCGGACTCCCAAAGTGCTGGGATTACAGGCGTGAGCCAATGCACCTTAATGAGTAGAATTTCTTCCACTTTTTAACAATGATAACTACTTTATTTTCTATTATCAGCTTTAGTACTTTAAATCAGCATTTAAGATTTGAAAAGTTGTCCTTAGAAGTGTTCAATGAATTTAGGTTTTCTCACACTAGAGAAAAGAGCAAATTAGAATGTATTAACCTATCTTTAGGCACGCACTTACTTGTTTTCAAGTGTTTACTACCAGAAATTGTACACTCAAAAAGTCATACAGTATGTGCTTTGCATTTTTTTTAATCCATAAAGATTCTGCTTCTAGCTGTGAGTTTGAAAATATCTGCCTGGTTCCACTAAATCCTGAAATTATATCATGGTGCAAACTTAGAATCTGATTGAAGCCCTCACATAAAATATGTTTTCCTTTTCCCATCCATCAAAGACTAGCTTCTCTGACATGTGCGGAAGCAGATTCAAATATGTAAACCTGTAGGTATGATTGTTAGTCACTAGTAGTGACTTTGTTCCTCGGAACTTTATTTTCTACAAAACATCCATGTTATCTCCATAGGACTCAGCCTTGGCATTATCAGTCCTCTTGACATACAGCCACATTCTTTCCTGAGGATTTGATCCTTGTAATGACACCACATGAGGTCTTAGGCCACCTGTTATGTGAGAAGATAAAACAAACCTTCAGCACATATGCCAAATAGGCAAGAATTGTCGGTTTTTCTTAGGAAACTCTTTTAAATTAACCAAGTTAAAATTATGTACTCAGAATACAATAAAGAGAAAAACATAAATACTTGTGCAATCCCCTCAGGACCTGTGATCATGATGTGGTAGTGACTATGATTTTAGAAAGTATTAATTCTCTAGCTTGTCTTCTCTTAAAATTGCCATAGTATATTAACTGAGTCCCATTATATGACTGAATAGTTATATTTACAGTGATATTATTTCAAGCAAAATAAATACACTGAAGTTGTTTTCTTAAGACTGGGTAATACACAATTTTAACATTATTTCACAAAACGTTTAAAGAAATGATACTAGATTTAAAGCATGTATAAAAAAAGAAAAGAAAAGAAAAGAGAAACAGGAACTTGAGAGGAGGAGGTCTGGATTCTAAGTTCCATTTGCTTAACCACATGACTTAGGATACATCACTGTTATCCTTTGAACTTCCACCTATCTCATCTGTAAAGTGAGAAAAAGAATATCTCTTCTACATTTTTCAAAGCTTTATTGAAAGTATCAAATTGGATAATATATTTGACAGTTTTAAAATGTGATGTGATGACCAAAAATTAAAAAGAAGTACTACTAAAAGCTAAAGAAATATTCATTGTTGAGATACACATTGTATTTAGGCTCATAGGTCAGAAAATGTATTCTTAAAACTTCTGTGACAGCATCTAGTAAACAGTGTAGGTGGCCAGGCAATGCAGATTCCAGGTACTATATACACTTTTTTTTCATCATATCATTTAATCTTTACAACAATTCTCTGAGATTACCAATTTCATTAAACTCTCTGATCCTCAACTTCCTAAATGAAAGAGTGCAGATAAGTTGATCTGTTTCAACACCGAAGACCTTATATCAATTCTTATAGTATTGTCAACATTTATTGTGTTGATATGATAATGTGGAGATTCAGATCATTCTTACACATTCAGAAACCAGAAGTTTAATGGTGGAGGCAAACCATGCAAATGATTTTAACACTAGATAGTATATATGATGAGTTCCTAAAGTGTGTGGCAAGCAAATTTTAGAGCAAAGTGAAATAATTTGTAGGATGAGTAAATAGGTTAGTGTATAGTTGTTTGTTTTGTTTTGTTTTTTTTAGATACTCAATTTCAGTAATGGGATATAGGAGATAAAGACTTTTTAAAAAAGCACCTTAGAAACTTTTATAAGTAAAAGGATGCCATGAAAATTATATCAGAACAACAAACTGAACCAAGTCTCTCCAGGCAAACTAGGATGGAAAGTCACCAAAATAATTAGAGCATTTTGATTTTGAGAAGAAAATAAAATATTAAGTAAATAACATACCCTTAGGTATATATTTTTTATATTGTAAAGGTATGAATTGTTTCAGTCATAAATTTTGTCTTGTGCAAGCATAATTCACAAAGAAATGTGCAATTATCATGATAGCAATTACTTTCTGCCCACAGCCAACTAAAAAAAAATTTAGACAGCTGTGAAATCCACTGGCTTACAATGCATTGGATTTAAACTTATTGAACTAGTAAACACTTTATTAGTCAATTATGTCTAATACCATTTTGCCAATTATTCATTTTGGTTTTTATTTCAATGGTAACTATATCTATTTAGAATTCAATTATAGATGTTGTTGCAAGTCATTTGTTCAATTATCTCCTCCGATATATTGGTATTCTATGTATTTATAATTATAAAAGGGCCTTGATATATCTGGGGCTTTGAAACTGCAAATTAGGTGACTCTTTTCTTTCTTTCTTCTTTCTTTCCTTCCTCCTTGCTCCCCTCCTTTTAGTAAGATATTCTGTATCATTAAGTAAGTTACATTGTTTCAGCACTATGACTTTTTTCAAGTTATCTTAAGAATCTAATCTATCAGTAAATACACTTTTTGAAAATAATTGTTCTAATATTTCCTGTGCTTGTTTCATGATTCATAACTTGCATAATAGTAAAGTTGCTCAAGATTTGGAAATCTACCTTGCCCACAAATTGACACAAGTTCTCTCTTTGAACACACCTACAGTTTGTGATTGATTTCCACTTACCCAGCTGATGGACTACCTCTCTATCTCTCTATTTGCATTTACTCTCTATCTGCAGGCTTCACTATAACCTTTCCATTTCCCTCAAATGGACACTTTGTGTGTAAAACCCTTTCCCCCTCCTGTCTGCTAGAATTTTGTGTGTAAAACACTTTCCCCCTCCTGTCTGCTAGAATTTTTCTCTTCAGAGCAGACTAGCCTAGTTTCATGGATGATGACTGGCCAAAGTGGTATTTGAAGATAATGACAGATACTGGATGGAGGACTAGACTGAGCTAGAAGCCTGTGATACACAGATAACTTCCAAATTCTTTATTTTTCATTTGTTTGCTTTCCCTTCAATTATCCCACATTATTCAAATATTAATACGAATTTAGTTCAGCCCACGGAAAGCATTATGGAGATTTCTCAAAGAACTAAAAATAGAACTACTATTTGACCCAAAAATCCCACTAATGAGCATCCACCCAAATAAAAAGAAGTCATTCTACCAAAAAGACAACTTCACTCATATGTTTATCACAGTGCTATTCACAAGAGCAAAATCATGGAACCAACCTAGCTGTCTATCAACGGTGGACTGGATAAAGAATATATGATGCATATACACTGTGGAATCCTACAAACCCATAAAAAGAATTAAATCATGTCCTTTGCAGCAACATGGATGCAGCTAGAGGCTATTATCCTTAGTGAATTAATGCAGAAACAGAAAATCTCATACCATGTTTTCTCACTTGCAAGTGGAAGCTAAACAGTGGGTACACATGGACATAAAGATGGAAACAATAGAGGCTGAGAACTCCAAAAGTGAGCAGGGAAGGAGAAGGGTAGAGGGGTTGAAAATCTATTTATTGGGTTCTGTGTTCACTATTTGGGCAATGGGTTCAACAAAAGCCCAAACTACAGCATTATGCAATGTATCTGTGTTACAAACCTGCACATGTAAGCCCTGAATCTAAAATTTTTAAAAAAGAAAATATATTTTTAAAAATGCATTTCAAGTGATTCAACACACACACACACACACAAAGCCAAAAACAGATGCTTAACATAAAGTAACACCTTGTTATATACTCCGGTGATGACAAGAATTTCACATATTGCTAAGGACGCTGAATTAAATAGCATTTAAGGCTTATAAATAGTGATCTCATCTGTAAAACTTATTTTATATTAAATAATTCACAGGAAAATTTTGCTCAATTGGTAATTTAGCTCAATAGTTGTTCTCTGACATGTCTCAGAGGCCTAACTATGTTAGAAATTTGCTAATGCTTTTAAAATCTTATTTCAGCCAATGTGGTAAGTTTTGTGGTAATATACATTATATTGTCACAGGAAATTAGGCAGACAATATTTTAAAACTATGCATTATTTATTAGTCCTGTTATAAATTTAAAAGCACCACATACTATTAGTTCAAGGGAGTAATTAAAAATACAAAAAAAAATTTGAAAAAGAGTTCACACTTCTTAAAATTTTAATATTTTATTTCAGATGTGAGTGTACATCTGGATGGACTGGACAGAACTGTAGTGAAGAAATAAATGAATGCGACTCTGATCCATGCATGAATGGAGGTCTTTGTCATGAATCTACCATCCCTGGACAATTTGTATGTCTGTGCCCACCCCTTTATACTGGACGATTTTGCCACCAACGCTATAACCCTTGTGACCTACTTCATAACCCTTGCAGAAACAACTCAACATGCTTAGCTTTGGTAGATGGAAATCAGCATTGTATTTGTAGAGAAGGTAAGAGCTGATATGGATTTTAATGGTTTTAAATAATTACTTAATTAGTTTGTGTATTTATTGTGCCTATGGGATGATGGCCTCCTAAAATGGGTTGGAAAATCCTATATACATTGTGGGTAAGGGAGTATCTAACTTCAAATCCAGTTATAAAAATATATTAGAGAAAGGCACCAAAGGAGTTAATCTAAGAATTAACCATTGGGAAGAGGGAAAAGAGTGAAGCTTTATAGCTTTTTGGCCCTTTTTTTTTTCTTTCAGAAGTTGTCTCTCCTTTAATAACAGTTTCTCTTTTCTGAACAATCCTGTTCATGTAGTGTTCACGACAATGGCAGTTAGTTAGAGATGGACATAGCTATAATTGGGGGTAATGAAATGCCCTATTGTACATTTTCTTCTGGAGCTATCAAAATATTACTTCTTTCTATTTAGATTGTTTAGTTACAATCACATAACTTTGGTGGCTACTTTGTCTCATGAGAGAAATCCTATGCAAGAAAGAATGAGCAGTTCAAAAAATACTATTGGAGCTCCTGGATCCAGCCATATCTGAAGCCAGGATATTTCTGGCTTTCTGGGTCATATCAGCCAATAACTCTGCTTATATCATTAAACTTTCTTGATTGGGGTCTCTTCATATGCAAGTGAAGAAAGTCTTATTAATGCACAGTGGTTTAGGTACATGTTCACTGTTCGTGTATCAATGGCTACTCATAAGCAATTACCGTCTTCAATGGAAATGCTTCTGCTCCAAAACACATGGCCAGTTTTCAGAATAACTAGATGTGTCATAAGCATACTATAAAAAACACATGGTGTTTGGAGGTCCACCACGGCAATTTATTTTCTAATACTCAGTGTGGTTTCATGTTTTCCTGCCTCTCACTGGCCCTTAAGGGAGTCTCTTTATAATAAGGATATTACTTATTTACTCTTCTGTTCAAAAAAGTCAGCTTAGATGACATTAGTTAAACAGATATCTTATTCAAAGCTATTTCCATTTGCTTTTGCAAATCCTCTAAAACTTCCTTAAGATGTTAATGTTTTTTAAGGATACTGAAGCAAGTCCTTGAACCTGTATACACGACAGAAACTTCTGGGCCTTCTGAAGGATTAAAACTAAAAGCTAGAAAGCCATCAGTAATTGATTTTGCAAAAATAGCATGGGCTTTATAGAGCATATGAGAGAATATTTTCAAGAATGAGACAGGAAAAACAAGATAGAAAAGAAAAAATGAAAAAATACAAGGGGAGCATTTGAAGCCCAGAAAAATTTAGTAATTATGAAGAACATAATTCAAACAAGTAAACAGTTTTCCTTTCAGCAAGCACTGAGAGTGAAACTTGTTGAAAATTATTCAATATCAGTGAAGCTAATTTATTTAGTAGAAAAATTCTAAACATTCTACTATGTAGAATATTTTACTTAGCCTACTTACAATTCTAAGAATGTAAGAAATATATTATTATTTCTGAGAATATAAGTAGGCTAAGTAAACTAGAAAAAAAATCTCAGAATATAAATATTTATTGAGGAGGCCATAGTATATTTACCCACTTTAGATAAACCTCCTTTGTTTTCACCAGAGATAATTTTCTGCAAAGTAGGCATTGTTTTCAAACCTTAATATTTTAAAAATTCATTTGCTATTTATAAGTGCATTTAATAAATTTATAAAATATAGTGATATTTCTTTCCTGCTATGGGGTTAGGGAAAGAAAGTTTGGAAACATTTTAAAACCCTCTAGTCATATATTGAATTAGTAATAATATCTGCTGTCCCCTTGAACATTGACAAGGATGTCATGGGGAGAATTTAGATTTCACTATTATTAAATAAATGAAATCTTATTTCCCCTTAGTATTTTATTATTGTACTTAAGCCAAATCAGAGCTTTGGCTAGAGTGGCAGGTAAACACAGTGAATTATCTGTTTATTCCTTTGTGATTGTGATTCAGTACAAAGAGATACTTGAAGTGCACATCATTTTTTAACTAATTTGCATCTATGTTTTTCTAAACCTAATTGTGGAGTATGTTTCTGTAAATCAGATCTGAATACTGTAATAATGTGTCTTTAGTAGTTTTAAGTTCTGTAGCAGATGAAAAATTAAAGGCTGTAACATTGCTTTTAAAAACCACCTCAGAAAATTCAAAAGAAGTTGATTATGCAACATTTTAGAAGCTTTGACTGGGTTACTTTAATAGCTTTATTTAAAATAGGTTCTATGTCAAAGCCAGTATATTGTTTTTAAAAGAAAATATTTTATCAAATTTAATTCTCACAAGTATCAACATTTAGAACTACAAAGAATTCCAAGACTTAACATCTACAAATATGATTTGGAAGCTCCACTGGATCTCTTTGTAAGTTGTTGGTGTTTGTCAATTGACTAAAATAGGACAGGTCATAAGAGTAGAAATTTAAGGCTTTAGGCTAAGGATTCAGCATATGTATTTCTGAATTTGTTTTCACAGTTTCTAGTCAGTCTGTAGTGTCTCTCACTAGATAAATATGAGTATAGGTAAAATTTCAGCCAGAGTAACAATGCGACTGTATGTTAGATAACTATGTTAGAAATGACATTCAAATTCAGTCTGAAGGACCAGCAGGTAGAATAACTGATAATTTTGGGTTTATGACCGACTTCATGCTTAGCAGGTAAGCTATTTTGGTTAGTGTGATTGAAATATATAGTAAAAAAAATATATATAGTAAAAATAATCTAATCCTTTTTGCAAAGTAAGCTACTTAAAAAACTATCAGTATAGTTAAGCACCAGAACTATTGTAACCCTGCTTTGTGAGATAAATAAAGGACAATGCTTCTGTCTTCTGACTAAAACTGAGGTGATTAATTGGGTCTCTATGAATAATGAACATTTTCTACAGGAAAATGAGGAGGCAAAAGAGCATGTGACAGTAATAATTCAATATGGTTATTTTATATAAAATCTTATTAGTTTGGCACAATATCTGTAAGAAAATAGGCACAATATCTGTAAGAAATTAGCTTTAATAAGTAGAAAAATAACACATAGGAAGGTACATTTTATGAGATTTCTATAAACAAATGGGTTTTATTTCTGACACCTCAATAGTGTTAGCTTTGATTATTTAGTATGTAATGAATTTACACACCTAGAAATTTATTTTATTGTAACCAACTTTTTTTTGCCTCTATAAACTGTACTCCATACACAAATACATGTCTATCTTGTAACTGCATGTTGTTAGTGTTCTAGAAATTTTAAAAATATTATTAACTGATTCAACAAACATATTGATTTCCTATGATGTGTCAAGTCTTGAGATAGGTTCTGGAAAAATTAAACATGGTGAAGATATGCCCTCAAGGAATTGAAAGTTTAAGGGAGAGACATACCAGTTAATTAACCACTAAAGTACAATGCAGTAAAAGCTTTTGATAGTGACAGGAGGCAGCCAAATGCCTAGACAGATAAGGGTGGGTACCCGGAGAAACATCACCTCCAAGCCAATGACAGTTTAAAGCTTGAAAGCAAGCTATAAGTTAAATTCTCAGACAGTACTGAGAACTTGTCTTCCTGTTTGGTGCACTTTCCTCTGATTGATCCCCACCCTTCACCTATTTTACATATACCTGCCCTTTCCTAATTGGTTTTCCACACTGTTGTACCCACCTTCAAGTCTTGTCTTCATTTTAACTTTTGCACACTCACAAACCAATCAGCAAGCACTCGCCTTCCTGTGTCTATAGAAACCCCAGACTCAGTCAGTAGAAGATGAGATGGGGGACTTTGGGGAAGAGACAGCCTGACTTCAAGTTGTACAGGAAGACGACCTGTCCTTCTTGTACCCTCTTCAGCTCCCCTCTCCTCTGAGACCTGTTTTCATCACTCAATAAAATTCTCCACCTTCACTCATCTGCATGACCTCATTCTTCTTGGACACTGGACAAGAGCTTGGGACCCACTGAGTGTGGGTACCCAGAAAGGCTGTCCAACCAGCCCTTTGCCCTCCCCGGCAGAGGGCAGCCACCGCATGTGACGAAGCAAGGCACCAACTGAGCTGCTAACACGCTGCTGTCTGTCAATGGTGGAACTAAAGGAGCACTGTAAAATCCCTTCTGGGGCTTTAGTGTCACCATGTTCCCCCCAAGGCACCCTGTGCCACCATGTTCCCCCCAAGGCAACACACCTGGTGAGGCTGGGGGCCCGTGTGGAGCTTGCTCCTGTTTTGGCACCTTGAGTGGCCAGCCAGGTCCTGCACTCGCTGGCATATGTGCTACCTCCCCCAAAAGCTTGAGCATAATGGACCAAGTAGATGGGGCACCCCTCCCATGAGTCTGCCAAATGGGCTGAGAAAAATCCTGCATCACTTCCACATTTATGCCAGAAATATGCACAAGGGATGACAAATTGTGGATACATAACACTGCTTTCTCATTTCTGTTGACAACTTTTACTTATGTTCCACATGATTTATAAGAGAGTCTCCAGCATATGAAGCCTCAGTTGCCCACAACAATTATGTGCTCATTAAACCACTCCCTTCCCTGCTTTATTTTCCACTCCCTTGCAACAATTCCTGGGATCTTGGATCACCTCTCAAATAAACTACTTGTGAGAAAGTCATTATCTCAGATTTTTTTTTTTTTTGGAAGAACCCAAGCTAAGACACATAGTAAATTCCATCCCCCTGGTAACTATGATTTACCTAAGTCTGGGCATGCATGTGACTGGAATATTGGCATTCAGACCCCTTCTTTAGAGTTGATGCTGAGAGAAGAGGCCTTCTCTTTCTGCCAGATGTTTTCAATCAGTACAGTCAACTACTATGTTCTCTTCATGTGGAGATGATCTGTATATAGTAGGGTAGAAGTGTTTGGGGAAGGAATCCTGGCAGAACTTACAGTTCTTTCTTCAATTTTGTGAACTGTCTGGTATCCCTCTCAGCTGGGTTACCAATATATCTCACTTCTTAACTAAGTTCATGTTTTTATTTATGTTGTTTATGGCCATTAGAGTAATGGCTAAAACATATAGTGAAGGCAAAGAGTTAATTAAGTGGGAAAGGTTGAATAAACTGGTTTCAACTTCAAGCTGGCAGAAATCAAATATAAAAGATATCACTTGAGGGCCAGGCACAATACCTCACACTTGTAGTCCCAGCACTTTGGGAGACTAAGGCAGGAGGATTCCTTGAGGCCAATAGCTCCAGACCAGCCTGGTCAACATAATATCTCTACAAAAAAAATAAAAAAAATTAGCAGTGAGTGGTGGTTCGTGCCTGCAGTCCTAACTGCTCAGGAGGCTAAAGCAGGAGGGATCACTAGAGCAAAGGAGTTTAAGGTTACAGTGAGCTATGATCACACCACTGCATTTCAGCTTAGGCAACAGAGCAGAACCTAGTCTCTAATAATAAAAAATAATAATAATAAATACCACAAAACCACATGAAGATTAAGAAGGTAAAGACAACTTCAAATGAAATGCATGAGAATGTGTGCGTTTGTAGCATACAGTAGAATTATTATGTTAGCACGTGTGTGTCTAACCTAGAAATATATGTCAAGAATTAAATAATTTCTTTTCTAATGTTCTTTTTATGAATGGTTCTTTATCTTTCTACTTTGAATTACTCCATTTTCTCAGTTTATAGGCAAAAAATTACCCTGTCAAATACTTCTTAATGTAAAGAGCTTAGTTTCTAAAATAGCTACTTTGTATGTCTTCAAGGTGAAAGGAACAGAAGTTTCTTTAAATGACAGGATTAAAATGTGGCAAAGATGCTTGCAAGGAGCTGTAGTGAGAGCAGAATCGTATCATTTACACGTGCTATTGATTTACAATTAGGATCCTATGCTTGATGGAATTGTAGTATCATGGGAGACAAGTAGTTGCATTTAAATGTGTCTATTACTCCAGTATATATACTATCATTATGTTAATTCCACATTACCTAAGGTACACAAGTACAAACAACAAATAAATGTGTCATTTGACAAAATAGTTTGTATAAATTAGAAATTACTCCTGCTGACAATTAAAAACATGTACCCATGTTGTAGCACATACCTATTAAGGTTAATAGCTGTAGAAATTTGAATTTAGAAAATTCCTTAAAGAAAATACATACATAATTAAACATAAAACATGTTAAATATTTATTACATTCTAAAATATTAGCTTTTCTATTCTTTTTTTTTAAGTTCACTTTAAAAATAGGTGTTAAAAATCTTATTAGGGACTGTTGGAGATATTAGTTCTGTATATTCATATTTCATAGTTTTTAAAGTTAAATTTAAAGAATTTCTTATATTGGTTAATTATTTTAGGAAATGTTAATATTTGAATACAAATATTTTTAAATAAAATAATATTTTTTTAAAAATCTGACTTGCTAAGAGAAACTTCTGAGGTGTTTTTTTGTTTTCTTTTTATCAAGCTTTTAAATGCAGAGAGATTAGATTATTTAATTAAGAATAAATAGAAATAATACATTTAATACTTTTGAAAGAAAAACATTTTTAAGCGTTTGAGTTTTTATTTAAAAATATATGATTTTTAACTACCTTGTGTGAATTCATGCTATGGTATACACTAGTTTTTTTTCCCTATTTACATTCATTTCAAATTACTCCAACTAATACCAATTCTGAAGTGGAGATTGTTAAAATATAGTCCTGAACAATAAAATGCTGTATAAAATGATTTTTATGAATATTTCATTATTGTACTCTGTTCCATACATTACCTTCTAGAGCATAAAGTGCAAAAAGGCTGAATTTGTTAGAAAAGAGAAAATATTAAGTGATTTTAAAAAATAATACCTACAATCCAGACTGATTTAGATCTTACATTTGAGCAGTAGGTTTTAGAAATTAATTTTGTGTATTTTGGAGGAACGAGTGCAGAAGTATAAAAATATCATTTACTAACAATTCATGTGTATTTGTTATAGCCATACACAGACGAGACAGTGTAAGAAAAGGGTCAAGACAGTATCCATTTAAGAAGCTTCACTTTTATGGATGTAAAGATCCTCCCTGCAGTTAACAAAGTACGGTCAACCGAATAGTTCTGAGTAGGAATAAAGAACAGGGGAACAGCATAAAATTAGTAATAATAAACTTTCTGTTTGGACAGTTTCTTACCTGTAACTTCATATATTCAAAACAAGTACCTTTCACAGAAATGAATATCAACTTCTAACACTAAGGATTATAGAATATGTAGTTTGGGATTAAGTATACAGTCATGTATTGCTTAAAAATGGGGATATATCCTGAGAAATGTATCACTAGGCAATTTTGTTGTGTGAACAACATAAAGTGTCCTAACACAAACCTAGATGAGATAGCCTACTGCATTTATAGGTCCATTATAATCTTTATAGATCGTTGTCATTAGAAATGTGGTCTGTCATTGACCAAAATGTTGTTGTGCAGCATGTGACTGTATGCATACTTCACTCTTAAAATCCCTAAAACATAGGCTCTCCCAGCAAAGCTTTGCTTTATTTTGAATGCCATCCACGTGTTATTTTTTCTCCCAATGTCTACTGCATTTCGGCAATCTCATTTCCACAATTCATTGACATATGTTGTTAGCTGGTAACAAAACTCCATCTCAGAAATGTCAAACTTAATGAATACGACAAAATCACAGGAAACAAGGTTATCCTGTGAGCTACCCAAGGTCCTGGGCCCTGAGTGTTCTGATTCACCAGCACAGCTGAAATCATGGAGGCTCACTGGTGCTTCTTTATAGCCAGTCAGTGCCCCTGAGTTCCACTGCCTCAAAAGAACATTTCTAAGAATCATTTTAGTGTCAAAATGCCCTGCCTCCCAGAGAAAACTAACCAGACTTAAAGTAGGAATGGTGAAATGCACTCAACTTTCTCAATTTTTAACTTGTGAAAAATCTAACCTCAATCAAAGACTTAAAGAATTAAACATCTTTTGAAAATAGAATCTAAGTTGTTTATATCTGTACTATGGCATTTACAACCTAGATATAGAAAACAGCAACGGTGATTGAAGAATGATGAAGCATGTTGAAACAATTACAACTTGCTCACCTAAAATGAGGAGAGCCATATTAACTTGGAAGTAATTCATTTTAATTTTGTTTCTAAAGCTGAGGATACAACATCTAGCGTATGAACAAATTACAAAAATGTAACTTCAGAGATTCATTTGCAGGCTCTGAGAATTGAGTAAGAAAAATAAGGCAAATTAAAAATATTGCTTGTCCTGAAGACTACCTGGTCTGCTAGCCACATAAGTATGGTAGCTTATTTACAATTAGTGTTTCATAGTGTGTGATCATTCCATCTTTTAAATGTTAACCTATCATTGTTGTTGTGTTTTAAATAAATTTCTTTTAGATATCATGTAGTTTCTTCTGTTATTTAGTCTGCCTCTACCTTTAAATTGGCATTTTTAAAAATCATATTTAATATAATTTTTGATATGTGTGGCTGTAAATACACCTTCTAGCTATTTGTTTTCTATTTGTTGTATCTGTACTTTGTTTCTTTTTCTTTTTTGTTTTCTTTTGGATTAAGTAACTTTTAGTTTTCCATATTATATACTACCAAAGAGGCAGCCAGATTTTATAAGGTGTAACACCAAGCTCCCTGTTAAATTGCAACGGGAGGCAGGTTTGCAGTTTGATCCAATGGTAGACACCACAGAGAATGGCATTGACTGTGGCATGGTATGATATGAAAAGATGAAGTAGGTCAGTCAATTCCGTGTCCTATCGTGGGAATCTGAGTGAGAAAATACTGAGGGAATTTTTCATTGAACAGTTGGTGCTGAAGCTGAAATGTCGTAACATAGACATAGAGACCAAGAAAGCTGTGCTATATCACTCGCATGCTAACATTACAAGTGATTTGAAACTGAACATGTTGAGATATTTGTGATAGAAAGAGAAGAAAAAGTGATATGAGAAGGATAAAGGACATGTACTATGAAAGGAAGACAGCCATTCCTGGGTAGCTAGACTACGCTTCCCTTTAAATGCTTCTTAGTTCCAATTCCAGTCTATGTGTATGCAAACAGTGAATACAGTTTTCTTAAAGTAACTTGAATGACTCTTTGTTCCTCAAACTAAATTAGCCTGATTGCATACTGACATTTAGAATATTGTGTAACGTGGCTGCACTTATTTAGTGCTTGGTAATATCACTGAAAAAGCAAAATAAAGGGAAATCTTGTTTCTTACATGTTTGAACTAGTACAGAAAAAATATTAACAAGAAAAACGGTTTTACGCATATATTTTATTATACTTAGTTAATATATAACCATAGAATTGTTTAACTGTTTATTATAAATATTAATATATTTCATTGTATTTTAAAAAGTGTATCATGCAGGTTTTTCCTGACACAAATGTGTTGAAATAATTGCAACTGTCTCTTTTATCAGCCTGTATAATTTTCTTTCATGTTCATTTTTTTAAATATAACTGGCATGTGTTTAAATGGATGACTGATTATGTAGCTATGAATCAAAATAATTTGTTTTCTTTGAATCACTTGGATATAAAAAGCAATTAAATAATTTGCCTCATCTGCTAACTGCCTTGAATAAATTTGATCATTGAAGCTCAATTTTACTTTAAGATTGGTCATCACATTAATTCATTTGCTTTCCAGATCATTTCAATTCTTCTTGTTCAAACATTTAAATACCTTAAAACAACAGCAACATTAGCAACATCTCTACCTTCTCAGGGGATTTAGTGGAGTATTCCTCCCTTGAATATTTCATTTAAACTCATTAATCTAGAAACTGGCATATTTTTATGCACATATTATGTGAAATGGAGTTTTATGAGACGCTTGAGATTAATTATTTTCTTTTTCCTTTTTTAACCTCCATTATGAGCATATTCTTTAGACTACCACTGATTCTGATTTTTTTACTCTGTAACAAGGATTGCTCATCCATACTCATCTCATACTCTTTGCAGAATTTGAAGGTAAAAACTGTGAAATTGATGTGAAAGAGTGCCTCTTCCTTTCCTGCCAGGATTATGGTGACTGTGAAGATATGGTGAACAATTTCAGGTACAGAAAACTTTAAAAGTATCTAGATACATGTTTATGTGTCTAGATGTATACAGGTATAGAATTTTAATTGGTAAATTAAGCAACAATTATAATTATTAAAAACTTGCCATGCTACAATTAGTTGAAGCATTGATTTTATACATCTATACTAATGGAGTTACTAAATTTTTTGTTTAAAAGGTGTATTTGCAGACCTGGGTTTTCTGGATCTCTGTGTGAAATTGAAATTAATGAATGTTCCTCTGAACCTTGCAAAAATAATGGAACATGTGTGGATCTGACAAACAGGTGAGAAGCTACTTTTTAATAAATTAATTATTTGATATGTGTAATTCAACAAGTAATAAAGTGAGCACACATGTGCCCATTATGTAACTAAGGCAGCTGATCACCACTGATACATTTGTGCTTGTACCAGCACATCCTCATTTGTCCCATCCAATCACTTAGGTCAAAAATCTCAAATTTTTATTTACCAATCTTGTTGTTCATTTATAGTACTATTTGTATGTGTGCCTGAACAAAATGCTCTTTAGTTTCCATGTTAATATAAGCAAAACAATATTGTGTAGTGTCTCCAGAAATTGTTGTTGAACATAATATTTTGTAATTCCTGTTGATGCATGTATCTGTTGCTCATTTTTAACTTTTATACAATATTTAATATTAAATATATACCAACATTTATCATTCTACTGGTTATAGATATTTGGACTATTTGCTTCTTTTGTTTTACCTACAAGGATATTAAAGTTGTCAAATATTTCTCTAAATACACAAGTACTAGTATGTCCGAGGTTACATACTTAGAAGTAGAATTGTTGAACCATTGGATAAACATGGTCACATTTGCTAAATCACATTTATATTTTTTTCATTTCTTTTGAAAAATACAATTTTTGTACTCTTAGCAGGGAATAAATGTTTTTATCGGCATTTTCAGAATGTTCCATTTTAGGCTGTGTGTAAAGTTATATCTTATTGTAGTTTCCCTGCATTCTTATAATAATATGAAGTTTAACAATTTTATGTACATTTTGAGATGATTAATTTTGCCTTTTTAGAAATGCCTAATTATGGCATCTGCCTATATGCCTATATACTCAACTACATAGGTGTTTCTCCTAATGCTATCCCTCCCCTTGCCCCCCAACCCCCAACAGGCCCCAGTATGTGATGTTCCCCTCCCTGTGTCCATGTGTTCTCATTGGGCAACTCCCACTTATAAGTGAGAATATGCAGTGTTTTGTTTTCTGTTCTTGTGTTAGTTTGCGAAGAATGATGGTTTCCAGCTTCATCCATGTCCCTGCAAAGAACAGGAACTCATTCTTTTTGATAGCTGCATAGTATTTCATGGTGTATATGTGCCACATTTTTTTTTAAACCAGTATAACATTGATGGGCATTTCAGTTGGTTCCAAGTCTTTGCTATTGTGAATAGTGCTGCAATAAGCATACGTGTGCATGTGTCTTTATAGTAGAATGATTTATAATCCTTTCGGTATATACCCAGTAATTGTATTACTGGCTCAAATGGTATTTCTAGTTCTAGATCCTTGAGGAATCACCACACTGTCTTCCACAATGGTTGAACTAATTTACACTCCCACCAACAGTGTAAAAGCATTCCTATTTCTCCACATTTTCTCCAGCATCTCTCTAGCATCTGTTGTTTCCTGACTTTTTAATGATTGCCATTCTAACTGGCATGAGATGGCATCTCATTGTGGTTTTGATTTGTATTTCTCTAATGACCAGTGATGATGAGCATTTTTTCATATATTTGTTGCCTGCATAAATGTCTTCTTTTGAAAAGTGTCTGTTCATATCCTTCTCCCACTTTTTGATGGGATTGTTTTTTTTTTCTTGTAAATTTGTTTTAAGTTCCTTGTAGATTCTGGATATTAGCTGTTTCTCAGATAGATATATTGCAAAATTTTCTCCCATTCTGCAGGTTGCCTGTTCACTCTGATGATAGTTTCTTTTGCTGTGCAGAAGCTCTTTAGTTTAATTAGATCCCATTTGTCAATTTTGGCTTGTGTTGCCATTGCTTTTGGTGTTTTAGTCATGAAGTCTTTGCCCATGCCTATGTCCTGAATGAGATTGCCTAGGTTTTCTTCTAGAGTTTTTATGATTTTATATCTTACATTTTAATCTTTAATCCATCTTGAATTAATTTTCGTATAAGGTGTAAGGAAGGGGTCCATTTTCAGAGTTCTGCATACGGCTAGCCAGTTGTCCCAACACCATTTATTAAATAGGGAATCCTTTCCCCATTGTTTGTTTTTGTCAGCTTTGTCAAAGATCAGATGGTTGTAGATGTGTGATGTTATTTCTGAGGCTTCTGTTCTGTTCCATTGGTCAATATATCTGTTTTGGTACCAGTACCATGCTGTTTTGGTTACTGTAGCCTTGTAGTATAGTTTGAAGTCAGATAGCATGGTGCCTCAGTTTTGATCTTTTGCTTAGGATTGTCTTGGGTATATGGGCTCTTTTTTGGTTCCGTATGAAATTTAAAGTAGTTTTTTTTTTTCTAATAATGTGAAGAAAGTCAATGGTAGCTTGATGGGAACAGCATTGAATCTATAAATTACTTTGGGCAGTATGGCCATTTTCGTGATATTGATTCTTCCTATCCATGAGCGTGGAATGTTTTTTCATTTTTTTGTGTCCTTTCTTATTTCCTTGAGCAGAGATTTGTAGTTCCCCTTGAAGAGGTTCATCACATCCCTTGTAAGTTGTATTCCTAGGTATTTTATTCTCTTTTTAGCAATTATGAATGAGAGTTTACTCATGATTTGGTTCTCTGTCAATTAATGTTTGTTTATTAATGTCTATTATAATAGGAATGCTTGTGACTTTTGCACATTGATTTAGTATCCTGAGCTTTTGCTGAAGTTGCTCATCAGCTTAAGGAGTTTTTGGGCTGAGACGATGGGGTTTTCTAAATATACAATCATGTCATTTGCAAACAGAGAAAACTTGACTTTCTCTCTTCCTATTTGAATACCTTTATTTCTTTCTCTTGACTGATTTCGTTATTTACCCAGTAGTCATTCAGGAGGAGGTTATTCAGTTTCCATATAGTTGTGTCGTTTTGAGTGAGTTTCTTAATCCTGAGTTCTAGTTTGTTGCACTGTGGTCTGAGAGACTGTTATGATTTCCATTCTTCTGCATTTGCTGAGGAGTGTTTTACTTTCAATTATGTGGTTGATTTTAGAATAAGTGCTATGTGGTGCTGAGAAGAATATCTATTCTGTTGATTTGGGGTCAAGAGTTCTGTAGATGTCTATTAGGTCTACTTGGTGCAGAGCTGAGTTCAAGTCCTGAATGTCCTTGTTAATTTTCTGTTTCATTGATCTGTCTAATATTGACAGTGGGGTGTTAAAGTCTCTCACTATTATTGTGTGGGAGTCTAAGTCTCTTTGTAGATCTCTAAATACTTGCTTTATGAATCTGGGTGCTCCTGTATTGTATGCATATATATTTAGCTCTTCTTGTTGCCTCAATCCCCCTTTACCATTATGTAATGCCCTTCTTTGTCTTTTTGACTTTTGTTGGTTAAGGTCTGTTTTATCAGAGGCTAGGATTGCAACACCTGTTTTTTTGTTTGTTTTTTTTTTGCTTTCCATTTGTTGGTAAATATTCTTCCATCCCTTTATTTTGAGCTTATATGTGTCTTTGCATATGAGATGCATCTCCTGAATACAGCACACCGATTGTTCTTGACTCTTTATACAATTTGCCAGTCTGTGCCTTTTAATTGGGGCATTTAGCCCATTTACATTTAAAGTTAATTTTGTTATGTGTGAATTTGATCCTATCATTATGATGCTAGCTGGTTATTTTGCCCATTAGTTGATGCAGTTTCTTCATAGTGTCAATGGTCTTTACATTTTGGTTTGTTTTTGCAGAGGCTGGTACCCATTTTTCCTTTCCAAGTTTAGTGCCTCCTTCAGAAGCTCTTGTAAGGCAGGCTTGGTGGTGGCAAAATCCCCCAGCATTTTCTTGGCTGTAATGGATTTTATTTCTCCTTCACTTGTGAACCTTAGTTTGGCTGGATATGAAATTCTAGGTTGAAAATTCTTTTATTTAGGAATGTTAAATATTGATCCCCACTCTCTTCTGGATTGTAGGTTTTCTGCAGAAAGATCCACTGTTAGTCTGATGGGCTTCCCTTTGTAGATAACCTGACCTTTCTCTCTGGCTGCCCTTAACATTTTTTCCTTCATTTCAACCTTGGTGAACCTGACGATTATATGTCTTGGGGTTGCTTTTCTCAAGGAGTATCTGTGGTGTTCTCTGTATTTCCTGAATTTGAATGTTGGCCTGTCTTGCTAGGTGGGGAGGTTCTCCTAGATGATATCCTGAAGTGTGTTTTCCAATTTGGTTCCATTCTCCCTGTCGCTTTCAGGTACACCAATCAAATGCAGGTTTAGTCTTTTCACATAGTCCCATATTTCTTGGAGGCTTTGTTTGTTCCTTTTCATTCTTTTTTTCTCTAATCTTGTCTTCTTGCTTTATTTCACTAAGTTGATCTTCAATCTCTGATATCCTTTCTTCCACTTGATCTATTCAGCTATTGATACTTGTGTATGCTTCACAAGTTCTCGTGCTGTGTTTTGCAGCTCCATCAGGTCATTTCTGTTCTTCTCTAAACTGGTTATTTTAGTTAGCAATTCCTCTAACATTTTATCAAGTTTCTTAGCTTCCTTGCATTGGGTTAGAACATGCTTTTTTAGCTCAGAGGTGTTTGTTATTACCCACCTTCTAAAGCCTACTTCTGTCAATTCGTCAAGCTCATTCTCCATCCAGTTTTGTTCCCTTGCTGGTGAGAAATTTTCATCCTTTGGAGAAGAAGAGGCATTCTGATTTTTAAAATTTTCACCCTTTTTGTGCTGATTTTTCCTCATCTTTGTGGATTTATCTACCTTTGGTCTTTGCTGTTGGTAACCTTCGGAGGGAGTTTTCACATGTTTGTCTTTTCTGTTGATGTTGATGCTATTGCTTTCTGACGGTTAGATTTCTTTCTAACAGTCAGGCCCTCTTCTGCAGATCTGCTGGAGTTTGCTGGAGATCCACTCCAGACCCTGTTTGCCTGGGTATCACCAGTGGAGGCTGTAGAAAAGCAAATATTGTTGCCTGCTCCTTCCTCTGGAACTTCATCCCAGAGGAGCACCTGCCCGATGCCAACCAGAGCTCTCTTGTATGAGGTGTCTGTCAACGCCTGTTGGGAGTTGTCTCCCAGTCAGGAGGGATGGGAGCCCTGGACCCACTTGAGGCATTCTGTCCCTTAGCAGAGCTTGAGCACTGTACTGGGTGATCCACTGCTCTCTTCAGAGCTGGCAAGCAGGAACGTTTAAGTCTGCTAAAGCTGTGCCAACAGCCACCCCTTCCCTCTGGTGCTCTGTCCTAGGGAGATGGGAGTTTTATCTATAAGCCCCTGAGTGGGGCTGCTGCCTTTCTTTTAGAGATGCCCTGCCCAGAGAGGAGGTCTCTAGAGAGGCATTCTGGTTACCGCAGCTTTGAGGCACTGTTGTGGGCTCCCCCCAGTCCAAACTTCCTGGCGGCTTTGTTCACACTGTGAGGGGAAAACTCCCTACTCAAGCCTCAATAATGGCAGACGCCCTTCCCTCAACTAAGCTCCAGCATCCCAGGTGGACTTCAGACTGCTGTGATGGCAGTGAGAATTTCAAGCCAGTGGATCTTAGGTTGCAGGGCTTTGTGGGGGTGGGATCTGCTGAGCAAGACCACTTGGCTCCCTGGCTTCAGCCCTCTTTCCATGGAAGTGAAGGGTTCTGTCTTGCTGGCATTTCAGGTGCCACTGGGATAAGGAAAAAAGAAACAAAAAAGAAAACAAAAAAAACACAACTCCTGCAGCTAGCTCAATGTCTGCTGAAATGGCCACCCACTTTTTTGCTTGAAACCCAGGGCCCTTGTGGTGTAGGTACCTGAGGGAACCTCCTGGTCTGTGGGTTTAGATGACCGTGAGAAAAGCATAGTATCTGCACCAGATAGCACCGTCCCTCGCAGCAAGGTCCCTCTGGGCTTCCCTTGGTTAGGGGAGGGAGGCCCCTGACCCCTTGCACTTCCCGGGTGAGGCAATGCCCCACCCTGCATCTGCTTGCCCTCCGTGGGCTGCATCCACTGTCTAACCAGTACCACGGAGATGAACTGGGTACCTCGGTTGGAAATGCAGAAATCACCTGCCTTCTGCGTTCGTCTCTCTGGGAGCTGCAGACCTGAGCTGTTCCTGTTCTGCCATCTTGCTGAGTCAGCATCTGCTCTTTAATGTTTTTTCTTCTTATGGCTTTGTAAGAATCCTTATATATGATTTTTAAAATATCTTTGTTATTTGTATTTATTGAATATTAGTTCTGATTGAAATAGACACTTCACCTTTAAAAGTTATAGGTACTAAAACTTAATTTTAATATATTTGAATTAATTTGTTATTTAGTATATGGTTGGCAAGTTTCATCTTATTTAACTTTTCTTTACACTAGGATGAAAGGATTTTTTCCCTATATTTCCTTTTAAAATAATGAAAATTATGTTCTTTATATGTAGATGCATCAGGCATATTCTATGTATGAGTATGGGTGTAAAGTATTCTTATCTCAGTCTTTACACACTTAAAAAATAAACTCAGATTCTTAAGTTTGTTTTTTTATATAAATAAGCCATGTCTGCTACATATTAAGTTCATCTTTCACTCACTGATCTGTAGTGCCTTCTTGGTTGCAGATCACGTTTCCACATATGGATATGTCTGTTTCTCTATTGCTGTTCTGTTGCTTTAGTTCAGTTACTCATCCATGGGCTAGTGTCATAAATGTTAATTACTTCCCTTTGAAATTTCTCAATACTAGTAGGGCTACTGAATCTTCAGGGACCTTTAGATATTTTGGCAATTTCTTTTGTTACAATCAACTGGTATTCTATATAAATATATATTCAAACAAGCAATTTTGATTGGAATTTCATTGAATGGGTAGGCCAATTTAAAAACATGATATCTATTTATTTAAAAATTGATATCTTTTTATTTAGGTCTTTCAAAATATCTTTAAAAAGGCATTCTGACAAATTCAAGTGGAGCTGCACTAATTAGAACACAAAATAATTAATTTTCTATGTCATAGCTGGACTCAGGTACCAGGAGCTCTGTTTATCTATCTTCATAGAGATCCAACCTTTAGAATTGGTGAAATTTGCATCAGATCCTGTTTAATTTTCCAACAATTTTCTATCATTTGTCTCATTTTCTGTGCCCTGTCTAGCTTTTGCATTGTCCAATCTGGTGAGGTAAGTAGGGATGTTTGGAATCACCACCCCTGCAACTTTCAGTCCTTTCAAGGGGACACCAATCACTACAAGTACCATAGGAATAGAGAATTGCTGTCAGTTTAAAATCTCCATGGGTCTAAAGGGGCATGACAAGATCTTCCAATTGGATTTTCCTCCACAATAGCTCTTATTCCAATGTAAAAATGGTGCTATTACTAAATATATCAACTACACTGTATATTCAAGAATTGTGGGTAAAAAAAAAAAAAAAAAAACAGAGAAGATGTATTTTTGGCCTCGTCTGAACTGACCTCAATAATCTTATATTTCTACTAGTGGATCAGTAGCATTGCAGAGATAAGTATACTTTCAGAACCAGTATTCAGCAACTCCTAAAAGGTCTGAATATCTTTCTTTCACCATAGAACAGTCATACTGGTAAATAGCCTCAGATACCTCTGAGGAAGGCTTCAAAAAGATACATAAGATACCTGTTACTCTACTAAAGATTCCTCTTAAGGGGGCAAACTCTGACCTTCAAGTGACTGAGTCTGTGATATAACTTAGGTTTTGGAATTGTGAAAGAGGCAGAGAATCCCTACAAAGCCAAATTGAATTATGTCTCTGTCCTCCAGAATTATACATTTCATTCTATATACATGAAGCAGCACCATAAGTAGACTGTTTATATATTTCATTTCTAAAACCCCATCATCAGTTAGCCTCTGCCATAGATATCTGTGAATCAGTACGCTGATGTTCACTCTGTTTATCTGATCTATATGCTTATTTGCTCATTTTGCATCTGATTGTCAAGCATATCCAATAGTCTATGCATTCTTAGGTCTATTGTAATTAATATCATGAAACCCAATTCCATGGCAACATCCAGCACTGTCAGCAAGGATATATGAACAAGGTGATGCCTTTTCAATATCTTTATATTGGTAAACTTTAGAAAACAAAACAAATGCAATGCAACTTAATCATAAGCATCTATATATTACTTACTGTGAAAAAATTATATAAAAGTATATCACTTAAATATTTATTAAAATGTATGATTGACTGAAAAAATAAGTCTCAGAATAATGTGACATGTAACTCATATTTAGTGAAGTATTAAAACATATCTTGAAAAATAGATAGCATCTTAAGAGTAGTAATTTTCTCCTGGTAGAGAGGAATGGAGGATAATTAATTGAATGGATGCATAGGAGTTTCATACATATATACGTGTATGAAATATGTGTACGTATATGTGTAAATATGTGTACATATATGTGTATGAAATGTGTGTACATATATATGTGTGTGCATACATATTTATGACAGATCTCATATATATATATGACAGCGAATATGTTTTGTGTGTTTTCCTTAAAAATGTTTCAGCAACATGAAACAATACTAAGATGAGTTAAATATGGGTGATGGGCATACAGGTGTTGATTATTCTATTCTTAGAAAATTACCTGGTGTAAATTATTATAATAAAAGCCATTTTCAATGAATTAAAATCTTTCAAAGATTAAAAATCAATTAACAGCTGAAAATGAAGTAGTCACATTTGATTCTTATCTCTTCTTAAAGTAATTTTTATTTTTTTGAAAAACTTAATCTATTGATAAAGTACTCACTAAAAATATTTCAAGTAATCTACCAACTCATTTAAAACCAATAATTTTATAGTTACTTCAAAGTAAATTAAACTATAGACACATAAACAAAAAACATATTAAAAACAGTAGTTACTACATATATGCCTCATGGTTAGATTCATGTTTTTAATCTATTCTATTCTCTGTTATGGTTATTGAAACTGTGGCCTGCAACAATTAAGACTTACCTCTAGTAACATGATTTAAAGATGAGTTTGCTGAGATATAATGGCACATGAATGACAGCCCCAATTAATATACAAATCCATTGCAAAAGTGAACACTGGAATTTACATTTTTCTGACACTTGATAGCATATGTTATCCAATGCAACTAATGTCTTTTCAAGTCATTGCTACTAGTTCATTTAGGTCACTCACAATAGTATCCATCTACTGAAAATTTACAACTAAATAGAATTTGCAAGAACAATTACAGTAACAGTGGCTAGTCCCTTTAAAGAAAACATAGAAGAAAATGTTCCAAGTGCCTGGCTGATGTGATTATCATAGCCAGATCATTATCAACAAGCATATTGTGACCATTCAGTTTGTGATGTTCACGGGTTTAGAAATTCTTCGCTGTTACAAATTTAAAAGTGATTGGTTAATATGCATTTAGCCAAAAGACAAAAATCTGTTTACTCTTCTGTAATTGTTTGCCTAGAAACACTCATCAATCCAAATGATGTTTATTCTACTAGAGAATTTACAATAACATAACTGTTTCAAATCAGATTCACACCCACATGCAATTATAATAAAAACATATAAAGACATGTTGTGAGTGTGATAAATAATGTAGACATATATTTATATATAACATAATAAAGACATGTTGCAAATATAAAATAGATTATTCATGTTCTAAGTAAAAATTGTCATTAATTGTAAAGAAGTGTGGTTCACGAATGCAGTTATATCACAGGAAAAAAGTAGAAATGCTTTATAAATTCTTTCACAATTTGAACTGCTTTAACATAGGCTAAAAAGTCCTTATCAGAAAGTTTCACCAGTGGTTTCATTTTCTTATTTTGAATGTAAGCTTTTAAAAAAATCTACTGAAACAAGTATGTTTTAATCTTATTGCAAACACATTTTAAAATCAAAACTCTCATTGAAACATTCTGTGCTATGTTTGGATTTTGTAATTCTAGTCAATCTATTTAATAATTGCATTTTAAAATAACTCTTCAGAAGCATACAAATAATACACTACTTATTAATTCCTCTCTCATCTGGAATAAGAGAAAAAGTATATGAGAATAATGTAAATGAAATGTAATCATGGCTAATTTGGGGGCTATAAATTCATGTGATTATCTTGCATTTTTCCATCTTTTTATAGTTTGGCAATATCATTTTATGCAAATTATAGTTACTCTTCCTTATCTCTATTTTAATATGTTGAATTTTCTTCAGAAGTCACTGTTAAAATGCATCTTAGTGATTGAAAAAGTATCTTGAACACCTATTTGAAAAATTTTAGGCCAATGTCAAATTAAAAATATGAATTATAATTTCAATACTTTGACAATATATTTAAGTTTAATTTTAAAACTTTTGAAGTAAAAGCTTTTTATGTAAATGAGAAATTTTTATTTCATCAAACATACATATTTCGTGGTCTTAATTGTTCTCTCAAAATAGAAGATATTATTATATATGTATATTTTAAAAGCTATGAAAATTGAGTTTTATCAAAGGAAGGTATACTTTAGGGACCTTTAATATAAAATGCAGTACTTACTGTACATTTGACTGGATCACTTAGGACATTAATAAAAATCAGGTTTACTTTTAATTTTTCTCTAGCCTTATTAGAGGTGGTTAGCATAAAGGGACCCTCAGCAGGTAATAGTGAAAGGAAAATTATATCAAAGCTGAAGGAATTGCACACTATAGCCAGAGGCCAGGAGGGGAAGAATTTGATGAGGATCTTTTCAGACATACCCTAGGTACTTTTATTTTTTTAACGTTTTGACTGGCCAAAGTTAAGTGCAAAATAAAGACGTCCCAAGTGCTCAGCGTTGTGCTTGCCCTTCCTATTAGAGACAGGGAGCAGGAAGAGAGCAGGGCGGGGCAGGTGGAGGGAGGAAAGGAGGAAGAGAAAATACAAACATTTAAATTTTTCTGGGAAAGCGGAGACAAGGATTAAAGGTAGATGCTCTGTTCTAGAGTAAAATGTTATTTTCACACAAATTTGCCCTCATATTGTTTAGTGTGGTGGAAAGTAAGAAATATAAGTTGAATATTTTCTGTAAACTGTTTCACCAGGGCTGCTGTTAATGTCGATGATTTTTTTTTTTTTTTTTGATCTCTACAAAATTTTAGATGCCATTCAGAAAATGTCCAAATGGACTCTAGAATCCCAGGGCCTTTTTGCATCATTATTAACAAAGCAGGGACCCCAAACATTCCAGTTGAACAGGCATCTGTGGCTTAACAGATTCTTGAAACTTAATAATGCTTGGAATTTATGTAAAAGTAAAGCATATTTTTGCAATGTTGAAAAGTTCAGATTTCAGGAGTAGTGTAGAAAGTAAGAAAAAATAATGGTCTTGATTGAAAGCAAAAAGGAAAGACAGGTTATTGAAATAGAAGCAAAGCATTCTTAGAAGAAAGGATCATTATGATTCATATTATTAAAAATAATTCTTCACATAGTTATCTGTGTGCCAAAAACTTTAGAAAAATAAACTTCCATAAGTCTTGAGATAGTACATGTATATTTATTTACAGTGTGACATCACTTTCAAAATCAGAAGCGTAAGGTACATATTTGAGATTCATAAAATAAGTTACATGATAAATGTTAAAGAGCAAACAAAAAAGCAGAACTCTTTGAGAAGTTCATTTTAAATTAGAGTAAATACATTTGAAGGATGGACATGGAAGCAAAAAAATGAATATAACATATCGGGGAACCTGCCCTGATATTCACTTAGGTTCTTCTCTATTTTCCTTAAGCGTCAACCGGCTTGAGAAATAAAGGGACAGAGTACAAAAGAGGGAAATTTTAAAGCTTGGCATCCAGGGGAGACATCACATGTCGGTAGGTTCTGTGATGCCCCACAAGCCACAAAAACCAGCAAGTTTTTATTAGGGATTTTCAAAGGGGAGGGAGTGTGCGAATAGGTGTGGGTCACACACATCAAGCACTTTACAAGGTAATAGAATATCACAAGGCAAATGGGGGCAGGGCGAGATCACAGAACCACAGAACCGGGGCAGAATTAACATTGCTAATGAAGTTTCGGGCACCTTTGTCATTGATAACATCTTATCAGGAGACAGGGTTTTGAGAGCAACGGGTCTGACCAGAATGTATTAGGTGGGAATTTCCTCTTCCTAATAAGCCTGGGAGCGCTATGGGAGACTGGGGTCTATTTCACCCCTGCAGTCTTGACCATAAGAGACGGGCATACCTGTGGGGGCCGTTTATAGGCCATACCTCCAGGCACGTATTCTCTTTCCCAGGGATGTTCCTTGCTGAGAAAAAGAATTTAGCGATGTTTCTCCCATTTGCTTTTGAAAGAAGAGAAATATGGCTCTGTTCCACCTGGCTCACTGGCAGAGTTTAAGGTTTGTTCCCTGAACAATTGCTGTTATCCTGTTGTTTTTTTAAGGTGCCCAGATTTCATATTGTTTAAACACACATGCTCTACAATTTGTGCAGTTAATGCAATTATCACATGGTCCTGAGGGGACATACATCTTCCTCAGCTGACAGGATTAAGAGATTAAAGTAAAGACGGGCATAGGAAATCACAAGGGTATTGATTGGGGAAGTGATAAGTGTCCATGAAATGTTCACAATTTATGTTTAGAGATTGCAGTAAAGACAGGCATAAGAAATTATAAAAGTATTAATTTGGGGAACTAATAAATGTCCATGAAATCTTCACAATCCATGTTCTTCTGCCATGGCTTCAGTCGGTTCCTCCGTTTGGGGTCCCTGACTTCCTGCAACAATAACATTTAGTAAAAACTAACAAAGTGTTCAAAAGACAAAATTCAGAAGGAAATCATAATTGAAAAAACAAGAATTCTGGGTAGGTGTCAAAATCTGAATCTTTTCATGTATCTTCAAGATAACTATACAGACAAAAAAAAATTAACACTCAGCAAAACCCACATCTTCATCATGACAAAAAGACATTTCACAAAAATTTCCCTTAACTTATGGAACAAGTAAGTAAGTATATTTAAGATAATGAAAATCACGTTTCTCATTATTTAAAAAAGGAATTTCAGATACAGGAACAGACTGGATTAAAATGAACCCTATTGTGTTAAATTATGATTGGAGTGTTTGGTATGAGCTCATGCATTCATATGTATGTGTTTAAAACACACACAAACAAAAACATGCACAAAGATACAGAAATAGGCTATGTATGTATACACAAACACAGTTATATACATACAATTATATGTTTACAAACATATGACAATGTATCCATACATATAGCTATATTTATACATATAGTGATGGACATATCAATAATTTAATTTCTAAGTAATATCCTTCACTTAAAGAAGCCAGGGCTCCTAAAAAAAAAGGCTGATGCCAAATCTAGGACAGAGAATGCATTAAGATAAACCTGGAACATCTTGTGCTAGAAAGTGGGAATGCTCAAAGAATGCTGAAGATATGTCAAAAGAGAAGAGAAGCCAGCTTGAAGAGCTTCCCTTAGCCAAATCTCAGACAAATTAAACATTAAAATAAATAGTAATTATTATATATTTGATCCATTGAGAAAATAAAAATCCATGAGTCCATGTTGATACAAAATCATTGAATAAATGAAGACACTCTTTCTAAAAGTAGAATGTCAACTAGTAAATGAAGAACAAAGTACCATTTGGCAAATAGCATGGAGAAAATTGACTCAGAGAAGAATCATTAATGAAGAGCATCTCCTGTTTTTAGTGGTCCAAATTTCCAGATTTTAGGGTACTTGGGTACTGATTGATCATGAAGCCACTAAAGAATCACTTGTATTAACAGAAAACAAAATTTGGGTAACAAAAGACAAGGGACATTATGATTTTCTGATTTTCAAAATGAGAGAGAGAGAAAATTCTATAAATTAAATAGTAAACTAGTATTTAAAAAAAATGAAACAATTGGTGGTGATTATCATAAATCACTGAAAAAGCAAGATATCCCCAAATAATTTTCTAGTATTCAATATTTTAAAATAGAAAGTAGATTTTGAAACTTCTAAAAATATAATAGAGCTGTCAGAAGTACATGAAAGAAATACCTAAATTGAAATGAAAGTCATTTTTTGTTTTTATAGTAATATAACATTTTTAAATTTGTCAATATGAAAAAAAATCATTTCTTGAGATACCTTCCACTGCTGTTTCTGAGAATTCTGTGTCCAATTCCTATCTATTCTGTGATTCCTTGGAATCATCATTAATTCAGTGAGAACACAAAGTAGCAAACAAAGACAGTATTATTAACAAACATCTTGATTTTAGTAAGACATTTAGTAGATTCATTACATTACTTCTCCCTAGATGGGGAGATATTCGCAAAATGAATAAGATGGAGAAAAACAGTTTGACTATTTGAACAAAAATTCGAGAAGTTAGTAATTGGATTAGTGTTACTCCAAAAAGGTGATTATAGTCAATTCCCTAGTCACATGAAGAGCTCTTGGGAAATACTCTACTCTTTCACCCAGTATCCCATTGCATGTGACATTTTAATGCCTTCTGTCCAACTGATACAAAGATTCGTTACTCTCTTTATCTATTAATTTTAATTTACACATAATTGTAATATTTATGTGTTGTTTTGTTGTGTTGTTTTGATACATGAATGCATTGTATCATTACACTACATAATATATTGTATTATAGCACATTTGTTCATTTGTTTGTAATGAACAAATCAGGGTAATTAGCATAGAGATCACCTCAAACATTCATCATTTCTTTGTGGTGCAAATATTCAAAATTTTCTGCTCTAGCTATTTTGAATATACAATACCTTACTGTTTACTACAGTCACCGTACTGTGCAATAGGACACCAAATTTATTCTTCCTTTCTAATTGTGACTTTGCACCCATCAATTAACCTTTCCTATCCCCTCTCCCCTACTGTCTGGCTTACTTTACTTAAGAGATGAATGAATAAAAAATATGTAGTATACATAAACAATGAAATACTCTTCAGCCATAAAAAAGAATGAAGTCCTGTTATTTGTAACAACACACATGATCCTGGAGGACATTGTTGTGAATGAAATATGCCAGGCACAGAAAGAAAAATACTGCATGTTTTCATTCATATTCAGAATTTTAAAACACTGATCCTGCTCCTTCTTTATTAATACTGAGTAAGACCTTTTCTGTCACCTCTTCTCTAGCAGTTAGCCATGCTTTCACAGGACCTGTCTCAATTGACATGTATTTACTGTAATGTTTACGTATTGTATTCCTGTCTTGTTTCTGAGACTTTCAAAAGCAAGCTCCAGTTTAATTTACACTTGAATATGGGTACATGACTAATGTCTGGCACTCAATTAATTAATGTAGGTTGAAGAAGTAAAAGAAGGAGCGTGGGGGATGTTAGACTTCTGTGGTTATAAAATGATGAGTGAAGTTAATTAGGAAGAGTTTCCTAAAAAATCTAAATAGAAATCTAGCTCAAAAACATTTTAAGGAAAGTTGCTAAAGCTTCTTTATCTAGACTTCTAAAATGAAAAACTATGAAGAGATATTTTTGCTAAGTATACAGTTTCAGTTTAATATTTCCCTTGGAAATAATTTCTTTTTTTGTTTTGTTTTTTATTATTATTATACTTTAAGTTTTAGAGTACATGTGCACAATGTGCAGATTTGTTACCTATGTATACATGTGCCATGTTGGTGTGCTGCACCCATCAACTCGTCATTTGCATTAGGTATATCTCCCAGTGCTATCCCTCCCCCCTCCCCCCACCCCACAACAGTCCCCGGTGTGTGATGTTCCCCTTCCTATGTCCATGTGTTCTCACTGTTAAGTTCCCACCTATGAGTGAGAACGTGCCGTGTTTGGTTTTTTGTCCTTGCGATAGTTTGCTGAGAATGATGGTTTCCAGCTTCATCCATGTCCCTACAAAGGACATGAACTCATCTATATTTTGATACTAGGTGTTTATCAGGTTACAGTAATTATTTACCCAACACATTGTTTTTCAAAATTTCACACATAAAGAACATTTGAGCAAAACAAAATTTTGCAAGGGGAATTGCTATATTTTTTTAAAAAAAAATGATATACATATATTATTTCAATTAAGTTGAATGTCTTGAATTTAAAATATAAATATGAATCATATATAATAAATGATTATCATTGTTACATGGCTATTTCTCATTTCTCCACTTTTCTCCAGATTTTTTTGTAATTGTGAACCTGGGTACCATGGGCCCTTCTGTGAACTTGATGTAAATAAATGTAAAATCTCACCTTGTCTAGATGAAGAAAATTGTGTCTACAGGACTGATGGATACAACTGCCTCTGTGCCCCTGGTTATACAGGTAAATCCATATCTGCTCCATGTGCAACAACATATTGCTGTCTGCAAGCAAATGGAAACCTCACATTTATACTCCAAAACCTGAAATAACCTGCCAGATGCAAACAGGGCAAAAATGTGGAGATATTTTGTCTCTTATAAAAGAAATTAATCAAATTCATAACAGTTCTATTTATCTGAATTAAATAACCATATAAAAATAAAAAAATAATAAGTAAAATTATGTGTTTTATCTTCAATTCATTAAATCCTTAGATTTTAAGTTATCTTACATTTTTATCTTTTACAGTAAATTTATCTTAATAAGTTTGCATGGCTATAATATAGGAAAAAGTATTTCTGTATGGATAATCTAACAGAAATAACATTATTATATCTGTTACACAACTGTCATTTCTAGAATATGCTTAGCATTAAAAACATTTACATAAAAAAGACAGCCATTGTGAAGGTAAAGGTAAAGCAAAAGAAGATTGGCATTTGCTGTCAGTATCAATTATTTCGCAACATAAATTTTATCCAAACATAAAGGCAAAAGTCATCAGGGAGCTTATAGAAGGTAGAGGCATTAGCCCTCTAAATTTCTGGTGAGAAATTGCATTTGCAAAATACAAAAAGCTATATTGTTTTAGTTTTGGCATACTAGTATTAATGATACGGGACTAACAATAATATAGTTTTTGTGTTATTTTGTTTCATATTTATTTTTTCACACAATTCCCACAGAGATTACAATAATGTATTTACATCTCAAATCTCAGTTTATTAACATCTGATTTGTACAGCACTAAAATCATGTGGATTTCTATCCTGAGGGATGAGTAGTTAAATATATCCAATATTAGGTTCTCCACCAGCGGGGATAAAATAATACTAGACAAATGGAAATTATATTGGCAAGCAAAAATGGAGAGGAACTAGAAGTATTTCCAGAGAATAAGTAATGAAAAGGTGAGAGAAAGTTATGTGACCTTAGAAAGAAATATGCAGGTGTCTTTCCTGAGAAATCTTGATGGCTTCAGAGGTTATCTTGGTAACAAATCTTATATACACAAAAACTATCAGATTAAGTTAATACTTCCTAAAAAGTAGCATTTTCTGCAAAGTTCATTACATATAATAAATAAGAAACATTAAATTTCAACTATAAAACAGTATACTTTCTAAGTTTCACATTGCCCATTATCTTCAAAATTATTGAGCTATCAATGTAGAACCATATATATCCACTTAGCAATACCATTCACCTTGTTGTTGTGACTGCTGCTAGAAGTATTAGAATAAGAAACAACATACTGAGCTCAACATGACTAAGAAACACATTTTGTAAAATTATTTGTTATAACACCTTGCTCTGATATTTTAAATGTATCTTAACATTTGAAAGATTAACATGTTCTTTATTTTTCTTTTGATAACCTCTCTAATTTCATTTCAAAATATGGTACTTAGCATTGTTTTAAAATGATATTATCTAAGATGTTACCAGTGGCACATGATTTAAGATGTTTTAATATATGTTTGCATATTGGTACAGCTACAAGTAAAAGAAAACTCAATTAATTGTTGTACTTAATAGATAGGGTTCACTTTTTCTTACATAAGAATTCTGTAGGTAGACAGCTACTGGTTGTTGGTCCAGTGACTTGACAGTACCAGGATGGGATAATGGTTTTCTTAGTTTTTAATTCATGATTATAGGCTCATGCATTCAGAATTGCTGCTGCAATGACTTAAGTCATTATTTCTACACTTGAGTCAAGGGAAAAGAGTGGTGCTAACTGTATGGAGTCTTTCTGTAAGGAGAACCTTTTTAGAATAACAATCAAAACCTGCTAATATGTCATTGAGCAAAACTGGCTCACGTGTCCATTTTTAGGTTCAGTGGAAGGTAAGAAATTAAAAGTGTACCACTTTCAGAATTTACGGTTGAATATAGAAAAATATGATGAAATATGTGTCACAGTTTGGTTTCAGACCAAGAAAGATATATGACTGGACATTCAAAAAGAAGTTTTCCCCCTCAAGAAAGTTACATGTATTTGTTTTTCTCTACATGCTCTTTTGACATTCAAATTGACCTTCTCTTTCATACATGGACAGATAAAGCTTTTTCTTATTCTCAGACACTTAATAGCATTTATTTTTCTTAGCCTTCTCTGGAAATCTTTTTTTTTTTCAAGGCTCCTAAAGCATTACAGTTTTGTGAGATGTTTAAATCTATTCATTTTTAGGTTGTTCCATTTCAAGAGAGTCATGATACTGCAAGGTTTTACTTAAAGAATCTTAAACTTTAAAACACAAGGATGTTATACTTTTGTATATTTTTCGAGATCATACATCTGGTAGTGACAGAGCCAGAACCAAAATACACACCCCTCTCTATTCCAGTTTTATTTCTACTCTAGCTTTGCTCCATCACAAAAAATCAAAATTTGAATGAAATGGTAATAGTGATAGACAAGAAATATAAAATAACATTAAATAGAATATTAAATATGTTAAAATTTGGTAACCAAATATATTATTCAGAAAAATTTAGCTTTGCCTATGCCTATGAATATATTTAACCAAGTTATTAAGGATATGAATTTTTCAAGACTCTGACCAGGAAAGTTTATGATTCTTAATTATCTAAATCAGAGCATTCTTTGAAGAACACATTAAATAATATGTACACAGGCTATCAGTGATTAACTCAATACTTCTTCATTTTATGCTTTGTATTCTATTAGCTGTTGAGGTTTTGTGATGATCAAGGCTGTCACGGTTCTTATTTTTATGGAGACTTGCAGTATCTAGAATTGGAAAAAGGTAATAAACATTTACAAAGTTGACTATTTGAAGCCATTCTATAATTAATTTATCTAGAGTATTCTTAATTAAACACTATCACAAATAGAGCCCAAATTTACACATGTAGTGAGTTGACTGAATTTAATGAATAAGAAGTACACAAGTGATGGCATATAATCAAAGGCTTACGTTTTCTCTTGCAAAAGATATAAATCAGTTTATCAGTAGATTTGCAGTATTGTCTAACTTTGTCTTTCCTAAAGAATATTGGCTTATGAATTTGAGTTTTAATTATTAGTGATTTAAATTTAGGAAAGATGAATATAAACAATAAATTTATATTGCTTTCTAAAATAGTCATTCACTCATTTAGCAAGAAGTCTCCTATTTACTAAACACAATTATATATTATTAATCTGTAGATAAAAGTTTATGAACTTGTGCTTAAGGACTTTAAATATGATTACATGTAGTCATGTCTACATTTGTGTTATATCTATATTAATATCTATATATCTACTAGAAAAGTATAAATATTTTTAAAATGCCTAAGTCCTATCTCAGAAATAATAACTTTGATAATAATGCCATCTAGAAAACACATACAATTCAATAGTTCAGAATAATAAAATATAATTATGTTTGCTTCAAAGCGATGCATATTTTTTCTTGGATATGTTTCATACACATGCAAACATATGACTATATTCAGTTATAATATTTTCTGCTTGAGATAACTAAGCTGTCTTCTGAATATATTTTTTGCCAAATGCCGAATCTACATAAGAAGTAAAACAATCTGCTTTGAGTACATGTATAAAGAAGCATAGTTTGGGAAAATATGGACAATTGATCAATTGTACATTTTTGGTTATTGTAAAGATATTATTATCATATTGTTTCTGCTGCCTAAAATACCCCATTTATCCTATTGCAAGTACTGATCCTCATACCATAACTGAGATGCAACTTTCTATGGGAATCTTTTCTTAGACTCTTGGCCTTTGTTATTTTCTTCTATATCACCCATTTTATCCACTGAACTTATTATAGTTTTGTGAAATTCTGATTTAATTATCAGTTCATCTGAGGAGACTCCCCAACTCTACTTGCTCACCATTTTATCTCTTCTCTCCATCAAAGTTTGGTCTACTCTGGTACAATTTGTCAGCTGAGTTCCTAGTTTAACAAGATGTATTAAAATAGAATATAAAGATAATTAATTGAATGGGAAATAAAAGATGTAAAAGTAACTTCAAATTTCTAATTACATATTATGCATCTGTAATAATTTAAACACAAAGGGTTTAGTGTTTATTTTTTGTTTGATTGATAACTGTAAGTCTATAGACATAAACATTTAGGAAAATATTTGGTATTAGAGTATATTTAGCTTTAGATTAATAGTAATCACTTCTTTTTGTCAAGGACATCAACATTATTAACATAGCATTTACTATTTCCTTTTTCTGTTAATGTAGGCAGGAGCTACATTAAACAGGCAGCTGAATTGTGCTCAACCACTTTTCCCTTATGTGACAAGATTTAAAATTCACTTTCACAACTCAAATGTACAAAAATATATGTTATTTGTGTCATAATGAATTCCATATAATGTATGGGTCTAATTTCATCTAACAGAAGAAAATGTCAATGTGCCAAGTCAATGTGTGACTTTTTCAAGACAAAATTCTGTTATATCAGTTTTGGAGTTGAATATCTTTTTTATTCAGAGATCCGTCACTCTTTTGCTCTGTTTAATCTGGACGCAGTGGAGAAAGACATTGTCCCTGGTATTTGGGTACTGTGTACTGGTATAGACTCTTGATGTCCCTGTTCTCTTCCATGGTCTTTGCTTACTATGTCCAAGCTGTCTCATCCTCATTTCAAATCCAAAACCTCATTATAAAATTGCCTTTATCACTTAGAACTCGCAAATCCATTTCTCTTTTATCAAAAGCTGGATCTTACACATTGAAATTGCACTTTGAAAAATGATGTTTATATCATTGAATTACAAACATTAATAGTACTTTTAATTAACTTATTTTATAGACTGTCCTTGGCTTTTCTTAAAACAATGTTTATTTAAGTAAGCCCTTAAATCAGCTTAAATGGCAAGAGGAACAATTGCAAAGAAGGAATAAAACTTACAGAGTTTACATTGAAGATTTATATTCTAGATTTACTATCCAGATGCAAATTTTAATAGCCAATATCTTATTTTATTGCGTTATAACCACTAATGGACGCAGAATGCAATTGCATTTTCTATTTGCTAATGTCACAAATGTGTATGTGCCTTTTATGTCCCAAGCCTTGTTGAAAACTCTCAGTAAAGTCCGGTGAACATAGCAGAGAAGGTTCCCTACCCTAAAGGAGCTTATGTTCCTGTAAAGAGAGATATTGAACAAAATCCAACTAAATATGTAAGGTAATTGGAGATAGTTACAAAAGATATGAAAAAAATGTATAACTGAATATATTCATCCAGATAAGATTACCTTTGCTAACAAAGAAATGCTAAAATATTAAAATACAGTGGCTAAAATAAGAAGTTGAATTTTCCCACAGATGATATTCCAGACGTTTAGACTTGGCACAGTGAATCTGTTATACAACATCATTTGGCACTTAGTCTCCTGCCACTACAATCAATAACTTGTCCTCATGTGTATGACTTTCAGTTAACTCTATTTTAGGCTTCTCATATTGAAAGAAATGAGCTTTCTTTTTAATGTCAAAAAAATTATGATAATGGTACAAAAACCCAGCTCACATACAATTGTTAGGGGGTAGTTTTTGCACCTGGATTAAGGCACTAGCATGAGACATAAGGTGAACTTGTTATGCAGTAATCAGGATGGACAGTGTCTCAATAGATGTAGTAAATTCTGAATTGATTCAGGCATCAATTCAAGCCAGGTGTGTCAGAGACTGGCAATACTACTTCCTAGAAGGGTTGGAGGATTTAACTCTCAAAGTTCTGACAGAAAGCTATGACCAAAAAAAGTGATTTATTCACATTTATTTTATATATTATACACATACACATAATATATAAAATAAGGCCAGTATAATATATATACTAGAGCATGTGTATACAAATATATGTGTGTGTATATATATATATAAAATCTCTTATACATAAGTATGTATGTAAAATATACACACAAACCTATAAATAAATAAATATAAATATGTATATATAGGCATATATGAGATATAATAGCTTAATTGCCTTATATGGTATTAACTTTCCACAGGAAAAATTGTAAAAAGAAATTAAAAAACAAATGATTATGGGGACCAGGATGAAGGTAAGGAGTTGGGGAAGTGAATTTAAATGGAACATTAAAGGAAAGCTACGGAAAAAGTTGGTTAGGTTTGGGTTCAAGATGCCTATAATATATTGGTACAAACACAGATATACAAATGTGTATAGAGAGGGAGAGGTAGATAGATGTAGAGAGAGATCAAGAACCAAAATTACACTTAATTACATATAAAGATGAAATAGTTCCTTACTAACTGATATTTATATTTTTATGTAATTGAATAATTAGAAGAAGAGAGTAAAGCAAAAAAGAAGCTTTGATATGTCTATGGGACATTAGAATCTTCATAGCATGTGTATACAATTATATAAAAAAAGCATCATCATATCATAAATTAAGTAGGGGAAGCACCTCAGAATTTTAGCTATAGTTAGCAGTCTGGCAGTCTTGAGGTATTAGAAAAAAAATATACAATGTACAAAGACTAATCTGGTTTTAAAGGACTTACAGATTCACAGATTCCTCAAAATGCTTTGCTTTTTCCACCTATGTGTAATGAGGGCCCTGTGGTTAGCAATGACTACACTTAACAGTTACAGAATCAGGTAACTAATTCTATAATGACACTAGGAAGAAAGAGGTGTTATACCAGCGACAGCTCTGGAAAAGGTATGATTTGCCTGTATAAAGCAGCAGTGAGGAGGTGGGAGAATAATATAAAACACAGCAGACCTGCTTCCAGAAGCAACTTCTTTCAACACTCTTAATACTTCTGATATTTACCTCTATATTTCTAAATAGCACAATTATACTGCCATTTCTTGAACCTTTCTCTTCTGAGTTTCACATACCTAATTGTTTCTATGGATAATTAAAACTTAGCTTATCACCATCCCCCTAACCAAATATGTTTTCTTACTCTTTCCTCCCCACATAGTTATATCAAAAATGTTATTAGTCAGAAGTCATTGTTAATAATATTTTAACCATATCAATATCCCTCTCCAATTTTATTTTTATTTTTGCTCATTTGAGGAAAGATTTACTGACATCTTCTTTTCCAATGCCTCTATTACATTGTTAATATTTAGCTTTCATTTCAGTTCCCCAAAACTGTCTATCTTACCTAATATTTTTAGTGCATTCTGCAATGTTCACAAACAAAATATCTTATATTTTCTCGAAAATAATATTTATAAAGCTTTTTGTATGTTTTTTCCTGCCTTGCCTCAGTGTTTCGAAATTTCTTTTTTTCTGCGTGTATGTGCTATTTTCTTGTTTATGTATCTATTTATTTAGAGATATCCTTTTAATATGAGAAAATCCTTGAATATCAGTTAATGTCTAAGCGAGAACCACCAAAATGCTAATTGAAAAATCTGAATGAATGGGAATGCCTGACTGGTGATTTTGATACTATTTGTGAGTGAGCATCAAAGCCAGCTATTCTATTTTAGAAAGCTGAAATGTCATTATTGGTGGGTCTTTTCCCCTTCATAGGAAATCATAGGTGGAGATAGAGGTGAGGACATACACAGTGAGAAAGTAGATTTGACAAGATTTGGTGAGCCAGAACCCAAGGGCCAGTTAGATAGTTCTGTTCAAAAAAGCCAACAAATTGCTAAAAGGGCAACATATAAAATTCAACTTATTTTTTCTACCGTGCTCTGAATTATTTCTTCAAACCCTTAGTGAAAGTCTATAATGCAAAAAAAAAAAAAAAAATGCATGTTACTGGGAGCTTTAGAGAGTAAAATATCAATGCAGTTTCTAGCACAGGGCAAAATAAAGCACCAGGAGGATAGACGTTGCAGCAGGAAAGAAGCACAGAGCAATGACCAAGAGGCTGGCATGACATTAGCTGAAGAGGTGAGTAGGAAAACACAGGTCTTCCAAGAATTGCTCATTAATGCTCTTTTCAGACTGCCAATTTTGACTCTTGTTAAAAAAAAAAAAATCCTTATTTCCCATGTTCCCAGCCTACATTATAGGACTCATTATTAAAATCACTCCTACTTGTCAGAAAAAAAAATGCATGTGCTTAAAGAAACACACACACGCAAACACACAGAGAGAAAAATGATGAGGTCAGGGAGGGAGAGAGAGAGAGAGAATGAGAATGAATGTTCTTACCTTGATTTCTTGACTGCAAATCTCAAGAAAGCCCTTGGTGCTGCCTGACAATCCTACTTCTTCTGAATCAATTGAATTTCCGAGTATCCTAGCCTACTATTCTAGCTTTATCTTTTTACACCATTATCAATCCTTTCTCTATTGAAGTTTCAGTTGTCTTTGTTTCTTATATCCCTGAGAAAATACAAGCCATCATAAGAAAACTTCTTTATCTTCGCACTAACAACTACCAAACTATATGCATCTGCATTCATAGACTACATTTTCTGTTTTTCCACATTCTTCTCTATTGTCAACCCTACTGCCCTACTGCTGTATGGATTCTCTCCATTATTATTATCATTTTTTCTTTTTTCCGTTGGAGTCTCGCTCTTGTCGCCTAGGCTGGAGTGCAGTGGTGCAATCTCTGTTCACTGCAACCTCCGCCTCAAGCAATTCTCCTGCCTCAGCTTCCCAAGTAGCTGGGATTACAGGTGCTCGCCACCACACCCAGCTAATTTTTGTATTTTTAGTAAAGATGGGGTTTCACCATGTTGGCAAGGCTGTTCTCGAACTCCTGACCTCAAGTCATCTGCCCACCTTGGCCTATCAAAGTGCTGGGATTACAGGCATGAGCCACTGCACCCAGCCTCATTTATTGTTAAGGAACGTTTATCCTGCGTTTATTTTCTCCAGCATAAATTATTCTCTCCATACTATATCAGTTACTATCAGCATATGAATAAATATTTACCTCTTTCTCATTTCATTTTTGAATCTTTCCTTTTCACAATGTGTAAAAAGTGTTAAACTACTACTCGATTTGTTTTAAAAAAAAAAAGAATTATGAAACCTGCTGTCTATATTGAATATCCATTTCCTCACTACCCATTCTCTTTCAATCCCACTTCCAATCATGCTTTAATCCCAAGATTAAAATGATATTCTTCTTGTTGGAGGTCACTAATTATTCTCCATTGCCATATTCAAAGGCAAATTTTCTTTCCACATTGTGGTCATATTATCAGTAGCATTTTACCTATTTTGTTTATGTAAAATGCCTTGTAAACTTGCACTCCATGTTTCCACAATTATCAATTTCATCATTGTTTTCTCTTACTATTAGTGGATCCCATAATTGTTTAGATCATCATTATTTCTATTTTTAGATATATTCACTGATTGAGGAATTTCAACCATTTAAAAAATACCATAAATATACGAATAATTCTCAAATATGTTCTATGAATCTTTGTGTCTCCCCTGAACTCTCAACTCATATACCCAAGTAACTACTAACATGTTCATTCAGGTGTCCATATAATACCTCAGACTGATTAAGTACTGACAATTTATTCGGACTGTGCTCTGCCTAGTGTTGTCCACCTCAGTGGATGGCATCATTATTACCCAGTTTCTCAGGCCAAAATTGTGGAGCTATTCTTAACTCCTTGCTCACACATCTCCATGCAGTCCATCAGCAAATCCCATTGGCTGCATCTTCAAAATACATTTTAATTCAACCACTTTCACAACCTATATTGCAATGATCCTAGTCTAAGCCACCATCATCTCTTGCCTGAAATATGACATCTCCATTTGTCTCCATCTTCCCTCTTCTCGTGTTAAAATATATAGATCAATGGAACAGAACAGAGCCCTCAGAAATAACGCCACATATCTACAACTATCTGATCTTTGACAAACCTGAGAAAAACAAGCAATGGGGAAAAGATTCCCTATTTAATAAATGGTGCTGGGAAAACTGGCTAGCCATATGTAGAAAGCTGAAACTGGATCGCTTCCTTACACATTATACAAAAATTAACTCAAGATGGATTAAAGACTTAAACATTAGACCTAAAATCATAAAAACCCTAGAAGAAAACCTAGGCATTACCATTCAGGACATAGGCATGGGCAAGGACTTCATGTCTAAAACACCAAAAGCAGTGGCAACAAAAGCCAAAATAGACAAATGGGATCTAATTAAACTCAAGAGCTTCTGCACAGCAAAAGAAACTACCATCAGAATGAACATGCAACCTACAAAATGGGAGAAAATTTTCGCAACCTACTCATCTGACAAAGGGCTAATATCCAGAATCTACAATGAACTCAAACAAATTTACAAGAAAAAAACAAACAACGCCATAAAAAAGTGGGCGAAGGACATGAACAGACACTTCTCAAAAGAAGACATTTATGCAGCCAAAAAACACATGAAAAAATGCTCACCATCACTGGCCATCAGAGAAATGCAAATCAAAACCACAATGAGATACCATCTCACATCAGTTAGAATGGCAATCATTAAAAAGTCAGGAAACAACAGGTGCTGGAGACGATGTGGAGAAATAGGAACACTTTTACACTGTTGGTGGGACTGTAAACTAGTTCAACCATTGTGGAAGTCAGTGTGGCGATTCCTCAGGGATCTAGAACTAGAAATACCATTTGACCCAGCCATCCCATTACTGGGTATATACCCAAAGGACTATAAATCATGCTGCTATGAAGACACATGCACACGTATGTTGATTGCGGCACTATTCACAATAGCAAAGACTTGGAACCAACCCAAATGTCCAACAATGATAGACTGGATTAAGAAAATGTGGCACATATACACGATGGAATACTATGCAGCCATAAAAAATGATGAGTTCATGTCCTTTGTAGGGACATGGATGAAATTGGAAATCATCATTCTCAGTAAACTATCGCAAGAACAAAAAACCAAACACCGCATATTCTCACTGATAGGTGGGAATTGAACAATGAGAACACATGGACACAGGAAGGGGAACATCACACTCTGGGGACTGTTGTGGGGTCGGGGGAGGGGGGAGGGATAGCTTTAGGAGATATACCTAATGCTAAATGGCGAGTTAATGGGTGCAGCACACCAACATGGCACATGTATACATATGTAACTAACCTGCACTTTGTGCACATGTACCCTAAAACTTAAAGTATAATAATAATAAAAAGAATAAAAATACATATATTTAGTATCTAGCACCCAGAGTGATCATTTTAAAATTAAAGCATATCACTTCACTCCCATGTTCAAAATCTTCCATAGCTTCCCATAATACTTGAACAAAGCACATACTGCTTACATTGGTCTGCTAAATCCTATATAATATGGCCCCTAGCTGCCTCTCTAATCTAATTTCTCCCTCAATTCCACAGAGTTGGCCTCTGCTATTCTATCTGGGTGTGTATCACTTCCCTCAGATAGCTTGCTTTTCTGTATTATTTTATCAGGCTTTGTATAGAAGTTTCTCTTACAAGCCTACCTGCATTATATAAAAATAACACTATGTCTCTCTATTCAATTACCTTTTATTCCCTTCCTAGCAATTAGCATTTCCTAATAAGTCTATCACTTAACTGTTTATTTTCTCTCTTACTACTTGAATTAAATCTCCTTGAAGACAGGAATTTCTCTCTTTTGTTCATTATTTTATCGCAGCACCTGCAAGAGTGCCTAGGACATTAAAGGCACACAAAAATTTTTAAAATAAAATCATATTTCACTTCAAGTAAGTGAATTTTTTAATTGTATACAATTTAAACTTTTTGAATGTTAACACATATAACTGCTTGGTGATTATAGTTTTTCGTAAAGTGTTTTCTCTTTTAATTTTCTTCTCATACTGCCAATAAAAAACATTTAAAAAATTTGTAACCAATAAGAAATAAAATTCTGACTTTTAAAATGCTGACTTTTTGAAACTGTGGCAAACAATCTAGAGAATTTTTTACAACCCTGTGAATCAGGTTCATTCTAAATTAAAATACTATATATGTGAGTATATAACATTAGTTTTAAATTCAGATAGGATATAATTTGATGTAATATTACAAAGTAAAATTGTTCTTTATAGTAAATCTAGAGGTAAAGTAAAACACAAAATTTAAACTTTTTATATGATTCACTAACTCATAATAAATCTTTCTAAATTGAAACCAATAGCAAATTAAGACAAGTGACTTTATCATTGGTGATTCTTTATATAATATAAAATAATCTTGAAGCAGTTAATTTTTTATACTCTACAAAATAAGATAATAAAAATAATGATTTGAGATTAAGTAATGTCTATTAAAAATACATCAATTATCATATATTTATAGGTCGTTATCCACCTATATTTAGTTTTCTAGGGCATCACATATTTTAGAGTAATTGGCTCAGATAAATTATATATAATAGATAGAACATTAAAATACACTTTTAACATTACAGAACAAATTATGTAAGAACATTTTAATTAGAATGATCTAATTAGAGACCAGTGGTACCAAAAATTATAGTTATTGGATGATTTAATGTGTTAGGCTCTGATGTGGTTGTTATTCCTAGTTGTTCAGTGTTTCTCCTTCTTCAGGTGTTCATAGTTTCTTTCTATCCATGGATGGCTCCTATGTATAGAAAAAGACCCTCGAGAGGGAGCAAAGACTCAGTGAGCACTTTACATAGGGAACTTTCACTATGAGGTGAGTTGAGACCACTCAGAACTGCTCATTTCAAATGCAACTGAGATCAGAGGCTGGAAACGGAGGAGGATATAGCCTGGAGCACCCAATTAAAGTTCTAACCATAAGTGAGAACTCAAAATACAAGATTACATTGCCATATGTAATCACAAAAGCTCAATAATTCTCAAAGTGCAGGGCTTTTTGGCAAAGTTATTATGAAGAACACACCTAAGACCTATGTCCCAAAGCATGAACATTTTAATTCTCCAACTTCCTCAGCACACACACACACACACACACACACACAAACTGGTGCAAATTGAGGTAAGAGTTGAGTGTACAAAGCAGATTCCAAGCAAAATATACACAACTGGCTTCTTGGAAATTGGGGTCAATTGAATGGGGAAGATCAGAGAGTACATGTGTATTTCTAGAAAGCAGGCCTTGATACTTCCTGCAGTAAACATAGCAAATGACTCTGGTGCTCCAGGCTACATCCTCTTTCTTGGTCAGCCTCTGATTTCAGTTGCATTTGGAATGAGCAGTACTGAGTGATCTCAGCTCCCCACATCATGGCAGTTCCTTATATCAACTCTTTGCTCCCCTTGAGGATCTTTTCATACACGATGTGAACTACCTTAGCATACAGGCATGTTCAGGCTCAAAATACAAGAAGTCAGTGCTCCTAAGACACCCTTCAAACAACTAGGGATGGAAGGTAATTTATAAATATTCTAACCACCAGCTTTACTTATGGATAATCCTGATTATATGTTATTAACTTTCTAAAGGTCATTATGTAATTATTTAGTCATTGCCCAAATAGTAACCATAATAAGATTTCTTCTACTGACTTTCTTCTACTGACTTCGTTATTCTCTGACTTCATGTCCTGAGCCCCTCAATTTTACTTCCTAAAATCATCTACCAAATGCATTACTGCACACAAGCCTTCATCTTAAGTTCTGATTTCAGCAGAATCCAAACTAAAATAGTGAGTTTAAAAATCAAAACAGGAATCCAGTGAAGGTGCCCAAAGCCCAGGTATGGAGCATACTGCATACTTTTTAAAGTATGGAAATCCTTACTGTCAGTATCTGAGACATTGCAGTTTGAAAAACAGATTTTCACTAATTGAGAAGAAAGGGAAGGAAAGAGAATTTGATACAATGAAATTCTACCTCTTTTGGTTATGTGAGTCTGAAATTACTTCACCTATGGAAACTAGAGAATGAATCTATAAATCTTAACAACCATATAAAATGCAATGTGCTGCCTATAAAGGAGAAAATATCTTTACTTTTGAGACTGAAATATTCTAGTCTAAATGACTATTGATGGCATCTCCGAAAGTCAGTGATTTTTATCTGTAACAAAGTGTCTTCCTGCACTGTCATTATTCAACTGAAATGTGCTGTGGTTTCATACAAACTGGTCAAATTTAAAGAAATCTTAAAGACACTTAAAAATCAAAGTTTTGAAGTACTACCAGGCCATTTAATTGTGGCTTTTAATGGGAAAAATAAATAGAAATATAATCAATTAGAAAGCAAAGAGCTTTGGAGACATTTGCAATTTGAAATCTTGGCCCTAATATTTCTAATGCAAAAAGAAAAAAATGTGCCACATTTATTTTTTCATTTGTAAAATTTATGTATTTATTTATTTTTAATTGACACATAGTAATTATATATATTTATGAGGCACAATATGATGTTTTTTAATTTATGTATACATTGTTGAAAGATTCAGTCAAGCTAATGAACATATCCATTTCCTCACTAACTGATAATTTTTTTGTAGTGAGAATGTTAAAAATCTCTTTTTAGGCAATTTTCATATATGCAATACATTATTATTAACTATGGCACCCATACAATGCGATAAGTCACTAAAACATATTCCTCTATTCTAATTAAAAATTTGTACCCTTTGATCAATATCACCCCTTTCTCCACCTTGCTCCTTCCTCCAGCCTCTGGCAACTGCCTTTTAACTCTCTGTTTCTATGGGATCAACTTTTTAGATTTCACATAAAAGTGTCTCCCATGTTTGAAAGGATTCTTTCCTCTGGTGTTGTAGTGGAAAATTAATCTCACCTCTTGATATGATTTGGCTGTGTCCCCTCCCAAATCTCTTCCTGAATTCCCATATGTTGTGGAAGGGACCCGGTGAGAGGTAATTGAATCATGGGGATGGGTCTTTCCAGTACAGTTCTCATGATAGTGAATAAGTCTCACAAGATCTGATGGTTTTAAAAATGGGAGTTTCCCTGCACAAGCTCTTTGCTTGCTGCCATCCATGTGAGATGTGCCTTTCACCTTCTGCCATGATTGTAATGCCTCCCCAGCCATGTGGAACAGTAAGTCCTATAAACCTCTTACCTTTGTAAATTGCCCATTCATTCTCAGATGTGTCTTTATCAGCAGTGTAGAAACAGACTAATACAATGCTCTATTTTAGTTCCTTGTTATCTCCTTACAGATCTTACCTTGTTTTAGTCTCTTTAGCATTTTATCTCTTAGTCTTTTTCATAACAGTTCCCACTGTTATCTGGCTGAAACAAATTTAATCATGTGAGCGTATTGATCTGCACTCCTGAAGTTCCTGTTATCCTTCCTGGTCCATTTATGGAGCTCCTACAACATGCCAACTTGTCTAGGTACTGGGGGAAGTGCAAAGAACACGTTAGACTTCCTGACTTCATGCTGTTTATGTTCCTTTGAGATTCTAAGATAATCTAGCTTTCCTGTATTTATTCTCACTATCATAATTTTGATGATGCTCGAACTCCAGATTTCAACTGAGGCTTTAGAGTGGGTGAGGATTAAGGAAAGGTGAGATATTGACTTACATTTTCTCATCTCTAAGCACAGGGGAGTCAACTACCACTCCCTGGAAGCAGAGGGGCTATAAGCGATGGTCTCCTCCTTCTTTACCTTGACCTCCACTTCCATGTGTTGTGGTCAGAAACTTTGGGCTGGATCCTATGTCCTCAACAAGAAATCGCCAGCCAGCCAGATTTTCTACCATCAGAAGATAGGAGTTTTGACTTACTGCACCATTGGTTTTCAACATTTAATTAATTATTAGGCAGCTTGCTAAATGTGGCCCACAGGCTGAATATAGTCTGGATCTGTTTTGTTGGGCAAGATAATTTATAAAGATGAGATAATATTTATAAGTTAGATCATTACATGATACCCTTAATTTTTGCTTCTTATTACAATGTAGAAGACCTGTAAACATTGGGCATACATTTCACTTTGGTAACAACAGGCTGGCTATGAGGAGTCATTACCTCCTTGAGATGGGACATATACTCTCCCTTTCATATGAGTTGTCAACTGTACTTATTTAGGCTATTTACCTGGCTACTATATAAATTTGAATTTGCTACCACCATAACTTCAGAGGACAGTAAAAACAAGATTCTCCATCTTTAATATATTCACTCCCTTCATTTGCTACTTTTGTCCAGAGTTATCTATCTATTTCTGGATAAAGACTTTTATAATCACCTCTCAGCCTTCTGCTCTTTTCATTGGCAAATGAATGGTTGTCTTCTTTTTCATATTCTTTGTTGTCAATCCTTGGTTGGCTTATCCTTTAGAGCCATAACAGAAAGACCTTGTTAACCTTTAAACAGCTGAGATTTAATTTTCTAAGGAAAATTACTATTTACAAAAATACTCTGGTGAAACCTACCTTCTCTCAAGAGGAATAAAACAAATCAAAGCTGCATCTGCAAAATTTGTACAGAGTTCGGGAGGAGCTGACTAGCATTTTAGTACTTGTGTTTTTAGTATTGTGTTTAGCATAGTGTTGACCTTTAGAGAAAATTTTGACTCCAAGAGAGCAGACATAGTTACCTACCTTTATTTATCAGCTCAGAACATTTCTTTTACTCTGTTGTCCTCTCTAAGAGCAAGAGATGACTTTTTTTTCCTCCCAAAAGTATTGTATTTCATTTAGGAAGTTATATAAATATAGCATTAATTTCAGGCCTAAAAGAAAACATGTGTTACCTCTAGTCAGTTAGAGACATTTAACTCCAATACCACAATGCCCTCCTAATCTTTTCAAAAGGGATATTAAGTAGATCTATAGGTACTTTCCACTCTGTGACCAAAACAAGGTTTTTTATTTTGAGAAGCAACTGTGAGAAAACCTAGCAGAAAAAAAGTTTAATGATGGCCTGTTCCTTAAACTATCCATTAGGGTCTTAATGGGAACATTGAATATTATGCAATGGCATGTTATGCAAATAATATCATGTAAAACATATTTATTAGATGTCTATATAATTGTGTAATCACAATAATTGTAATTCACACAACAGCAGAAAAATCGTAGAAACTTAATTTTGAGCGAAATAAGCCAGCTTCTTGGGATGTTCATATTTTTGACTTTACTCAGTCAAATGTAAGACATTTTAAGCCATTATTTCTTCAAGCATTCTCTGTGCCCCTTTCTCTTCATCTTCTTCTGAGAGTTCCACAGTGTGTATGTTGGTCCACTTGATGGTATCCCACAAGTCCCTTAGGCTTTGGTCACTTTTCTTCAAACTTTATTTATTTCTGTTTCTCTGAATTCATAAATTCTATTGTCTTATCTTTACATTCACTATTTTTTCCCTTTGGTCTGCTCAAATATGCCTTTAAGTCCCTCCAATGAATTTTATATTTCTGTTATTGTAGTTTACAGCTCCAGAATTTCTCTTAGTTCCTATTTAGGCTATCTCTTTATTCATATTTCCATTTTGTTCATATAGTTTCTTTACATTCTCCACATCCTCTATTACTTCTTGAGCATCTTTAAGAAAATTATTTTAAAATTGTTGTCTGGTAGATCCGCCAGCAGGTATTATTCAGGAAGGTTCTGTTGATTATGTTTTTTGTTTCCATTTCAATGGGCCATCTTTTCCTGTTTCCTTCTTTCACTATGCCTTGTGATGTTTGTTGAAAAGCGGATATTTGAATCTTATAATGTGGTAAGTCTGCAAATCAGATTCTCCCACTTCCTAGCTTTTTGTTTTTTTGGGGGGGTGGGGGAGGAGGGGTGTAATTGTTTTTGTTTATTTTTAGTTTTTTAATTGTTGTAAGCTGACTCTGTATCAGGGATCACCCTAAGTTGTAAACTTCTTCTCAAGCAATTTCTAAGCCTGTGACTTTTGAGTATTCACAATCACTTTCTAATATGCACATTTTCAGCTGTTATGAACAGCACTTTTATGAATATTTATGTGTAAGATTTGGGATGTATGCATGCTTTCAATTCTCTTTGGTATATACCTAAGAGTGGAATTTCAGTGTTATATGTTCCTACTCATCTTGTGTAAAGAAACCATTATCCATCCGTTGATCTAAGAAAACAACATGGAAACTATGATTGATTGTTTTCTTACTCTCACCCTCCTATTTAGTGCCTGATCCTTTCAGTTCTAACTTAAAAGACCATCTTAGATGTCTTTTTCTTCTGCACTGTTAATCACTTCAGTTGAAATAATAGCCATCTCTTTTTTGTATGACTGCAGTGATATTCTCAGTCAACCTCCTTACTTCTAGTCTTACCTTTCTCCAATAAATTCTTTACAGACTTGTCTTACAGAAAAAAGAAAAAAAACAGATCTTATAACTCCCCACTTAAAATAATTGAATGCCCTCTCATTTTTGTTAGAATAAAATCAAAACTTAACCTAATTCTCAAGACCTTTCATAATCTGCTTTATCTCTGGCTTGTCTCTCAACATTATATCAAAACAGTATCTCTTTAATCATGCAAGTTCACAAGCTGCTGCTTATTTCTCAAACATGCTACACTATTTTCCTTTGGAGATCTTGTTCATCATGTTTCTTCTACAGAAACATCCTTTCCTCAGATCTGCACATGGCCATTTCCTTCTATTCAGGTCTCAACTAAGATTTTTTTTTTCTCTTAAAAGGGAACTCTTTACGATGAAGTAACCCCAAATTACTTCACTATGTCAACTTTTTTTAAAAATTTTCTTCTCATTCATTACCTTAACTTGTAATTATCTCATTTATTATTTTGATTGTTAGTTCTTCCCTTGAGAACAAAGTTCCATGAGGGCAGGGACTTTCCCTGTATCCCCTGGTCCAGATATAAAAGAGATGCTGAAAACATGTTTGTTGAAAACAAAAAAGAATTAGATGAGATTGAGGAATTTGCATTTTTAGTTAATTCAGAATAAATAAAAACAACTGAGCATGGATTATAATAGTCTGAACAAATGTTCATGTTTATGGAACATAGTAGTTATTTCTGTTAAGCTCACAAGACATAGAGCCACTCCCTTGATGTATCCGAGTGATAAGTAGATAAGAGAATCCTTTCATATAAAATATAAAATGAAGTATAAGGTATGATAAAATGATAACTGAGAAGTCACAACTGAGATCTAAGAAAACTCAATTTCTAGCATATTACCTAATTAATAAATTATAGTTTAAAGGATTAAAAGGCTGTTACTTATTCAATTAAGTGTATTTAGTCTGAAGTCTTTAGACAGTGAAATATTATTATTTACTGGGGAAAATCAAAAGGGAAAGAACACTGAGCTTAAAAAGTTTCATGCAAGTCCGTTTGTAGTAATCAAGTAAAGAATGACAGAAAAATTCCAAAGGTAGTGCTCAGATTGCAATTCTTTTTAACGTCATGGCCTGTTTGTATAATTTAATCAACATCTTCAGAAAAATATGTTCCTGTAATGAAATGACAAAATGTTTAATTTTCCTAGAAAATAGTATTCTCCCCCATCTTTTAACTTTTCTGAATATCCTCCTTCCATATGGAGACCTTCTCTGGTTTATTGTGTATAATTAATCCAACGCACTTAGTTGATACAGCAAGAATTTTATCAAGTAACCAATACAAAAATTTATCAATTCTAAGAATATTACCTAAATGTTTTGCATAATATTCTAGCCACATAAGTCATAGATTAGGGTATAATTCATAGTTAATTGAATATGATGGAGTTGTATAAGATTACAGAATTGTTGGAAACATTGGCTTTGTATTTAGGTATAACGAAGCTGTAACAGAAAATTTACATTTAGTGGCATTTTACATGCTTTCTCCATTAATATTTTGTAACATGCATTTATGTTTTAATAAGTTAGAACAAATTGTCACTATGAAAATAAGAAAAAAATATCCAATTCTACATGAGTACAGAAATATTTGTGTTTATTCACAAGTGAATTTCCAGGATTAAAAATCACACTTGTCACATTCAAAGGGTCCAATAAATATTTAAAAATAAACGAACAAATACTAACATCAGAAGACTTGAAGTGATTTTTTTTTTAAAAAATAAAAATATAATTTAAATAAGATTAAAATGATATGTAAATGAATTAATAAAGACAATGTTTTTAAGATTTTGAAATATGCCATCTTTTCTTTATATATTTTATGAGTATTCGCACAATTCATGGTATTAGAGCTTTTTCTAAATGATATACAAGGGTTTTAATTATCCACAGGGTTTTTATTTAAGAAATAAAATCAAAATTAATGATGCTTTTAGTGAAGCTTGTCTAATGTCAGTTGTCTAATGAAAGTTCATTTTATAACAAGTGTTAATTGAAGATAAGAGACCAGGAAATATACACAAATAATTACAATTCACTTGGTCTGAAGGCTTGTTTTCAAAAGTAGAATTTAACTTTGTATGGCTTTCTAACATAGACTTGGAATTTTCTGGAAGTTCAAGCAAGGGAAGTTTTTATCAATATTACAGAAAATTCAGAGATAAAAACAGCTTGGTTTAGTAAATGAATATTGGACCACATACTATAATAATACAAGTAACATCTAGAAAACAACTCCTGCCATCAAAGATAAGATAAACAGGCTAAGAAGATAAGCATCTATAGTGAACTCAGATTTCATTGACAATGGAACATTGATAATGGTTTTTGAAGACATGGACAGATTTTTGCTCTGTGTGTCATAGGATCACCTGCCTGATAGGTTAGTCAAGAAAAGCAATAGGAAAAAGATAGAATGTTTGTGAGTTCCTACTGTGGACCATATTTGAAGGCATTTGTCATTTGATATCTCAACATTCTGAATTAAGCATATTTCCACCTTACACTTGAGAAGACAGGACAAATTTAAATAAGTTGTATTAAGTGAAAAAGATGGTAGAGGATTTGAGACTGAAATTCAGGTTTGGCATTTTCTGAAACATAATTCATCTGTAGAAAACTAAAATAAAAACAAACAAATGAACAAATTCTCTATAAACTTTTAATTATAAGATGGTAGGAAATTGGTCATCTAAAGCTGGAAATAAAATAAGACACATGGTCTCTTTGATATTTTTATGCCTCAAATTAAATATCTGGATTTAATTAACATTTATTGAATGACAGCTATGTTCTAAATTTACTTACGCATAGTGAGTTCTCCTTTCTAAAATATTGTCTCCCTTTAAAAGTTCTTCTGTATTCCATACCCAGAAAATAAATTTACCTTCTTACCAGGCATATGTATACATTTTTGGAATATGAAGGTGATAGATCAATTGTGTAACTTTTAACTAATGATGAACTGAGTTTGTTGTCATTTTTTATTGTAAAACCATTTAAATCTCCTGTTTCATCACTCTTAATGTTAACCATCTGCTCTTTTTATTGAAATTGGAAAATTAACATTCTCAGGACAGTGGAGCCACTTTAAAGTATTTGTTTTATAGCAGAACTTGTCATTGAAAAAAATCACAAATTTCATCTTTAAAGATATATTTGGATAAAAATATATTTTATTAATATAAAGTAGAACTACTAATATTATCTAATAACTTAATTCAATGGTAGAACTCTAATAGCAGAAAAAGATAACTAAAAAATAAAAAACAGTTGGGAATCATAAAAGTTATATCTAACTAGAGGCCTTTTGAGCACATTTAATATTCCTTCAATACAGGCACAAAAATTCTATTGCTTTAAATATTTTAAAGGCTGTTGAATAAATAATAAACCATAGGGAAACGTGACCTATATTGGCAAATTTAAAGAAAAAACTTGAGAAGCTATTCATTCTTATATCTCTATTTTGTAAAATGACAACCAAATAATTTTGGTGATTGAAACAGGTCTCAAGGTCTAAGAGAGACATTCAAATTTGTTGTTGCCTATAGGGTGCAATTAATCAACTATAGTAGGACTGTATTAAATATTTCACTAAAATAGAAGGAGGCAATTTTCTTTAAAGTGAAAGAAATCCTGTATCAGTAAATTCCAAATAATTGTGATAAAGATTTAACTTTTATCATCTCTCCAGAGAGATTGCATGTATTTTCATGAACATTCAAAGAATGGATTATAAGGTTTAAGCAGATTGCTAAATGTAATATGGTAATAAAAATAAGATTATGAGAATCAAAAAATAGACAAGAAGTAGTTTCTGGTAATAAATCATAATCTTTTACTTAACACTTTCAATTTAAATAATCTCCAAACTGTCTGTAATTAATTTTTAAAAGTTTCTGATTTCTATTCCACTTCAGTAAAAGCTTCCATACCTACCACACCATAAATCTTGGAGCCATATGTGATTCTGATTTCTACTTCATTCCCACATCCAATCCATCACAAAGTTCTATTAGTTTACACAATGAAATAATCTTAATTAGTTTACTTCTTCCCTTTATTGCAGCTACATCAGTCTAGGGTATCATTATCATTCATTGAGTCCTAAAATCTAGATTCCCAACAGATACCTGTGCTTCTACATTCTTACCTTCCCTTTTCCAGATAGCAGAAAAAAATGAACATAATTTTAAATATAGATTTAATAAATAACTTTACGCCTATAAACCCTTCAGTGATTTTCCTGCTGTGGTTAAAATAAAAGTTAATTTCTTAACATGGCTGAAAAGGCTTATATGACTTGGACACTGACGACTTTTTCAATATATGCACTCCAATGCACATCTATATTAAACTTTATCTTGTTTGTTTCCTGTAACATATCTAAAAATCACTCATTCTTTAGAAAATACTTCATTTTTTCTCCTCTATGCCTGGGGTGCATTTCTAATGGCTTTCACATGCTTGGCTTCTTTAGATATCAGCTCATATATTGCCTTCTTAGAAATCACCTCCTATAGTCCTTCCTCTTTATAAACTGATTTAATATCTATTATATGATCTCTTTTATTTTCTTAACAGTACTTACCATAATCTCAAATTTCTTAGATTTTATGTGTGTATATATATGCAATTTTTTATTTCCACACCTTGGTATTTATTTGAGTATTTATTTGAGTTACTTGAAAGTATTTATTTGAGTTACTTGAAAGTAGAAAGATATTTTTGTTCACAGCCCAGAAATATCCCTAGATAATTGGCTTTTGAATAAATATATAGATTGTTATAAAGTAACCAATATCCTAAGACAGAAAAGTTGGGTCTATTAGAGAATCTTGATATCTTCAAATAACATTATTAATTTTTTTTTTTTTGAGACGGGATTTCCCTCTTGTTGCCCAGGCTGGAGTGTAATGGCGCTATCTAGGCTAACTGCAACCTCTGCCTCTCGGGTTCAAGCAATTCGCCTCAGCCTCCTGAGTAGCTGGGATTACAGATGCCCACCACTGTGCCTAGCTAATTTTTGTATTTTTAGTAGAGACGGGGTTTCACCATGTTGACCAGGCTTGTCTCAAACTCCTGACCTCAGGTGATCCAACTGCCTCAGCCTCCGAAAGTGCTGGGATTACAGATGTGAGCCACTGCGCCTGGCCCATTATTAACCTTTCTAAATCAACTTAAAGTTCTCAATTTCAGATGAGTCCATTAGTTATAGCACTTCTGGGCTGGACACAGTGGCTCATGCTTGTAATCCCAGCACTTTGAAAGGCCACGGCAGGTGGATCACAGGGTCAGGAGATCGAGACTATCCTGGCCAACATGGTGAATCCCCATCTCTACTAAAAATACAAAAATTAGCTGGTCATGGTGGCGTGTGCCTGTAATCCCAGCTACTCAGGAGGCTGAGGCAGGAGAATCACTTGAACTAGGGAGTTGGAGGTTGCAGTGAGCCGAGATTGCGCCACTGTACTCCAGCCTGATGACAGAGCAAGATTCTGTCAAAAAAAAAAAAAAAAAGAAGTTATAGCACCTCTGTATTTCTCAAAATTATTTGTGCCTTCTCAATAGCACATGTGCCAACTTAGCTCTGATTTGGCCTATGAAACTCTCTTTTAATATAAATCTAAAAATATAATTTAGCCAGTACCAAGGGGAACAATGGATGAGGTCACAAAAACATATACTTCCATTTAGCAAAATCCCAATTAATAGATCTATGTATGACATATGATTAGTAACCAGACTTTTGGATCCAATTGATAATCAGTCATTGGACTTACTCTTCTGCTGTATACAAATAAAACCTGGATAAAATATATTTTTAAAGGCTTTTCAATGGACCTACAAACTGATGTGTGACACAAGAGAAACACATGAGATGATTGTCACATTGAAACCAATTTGCTTTCTAGGCTAGTTTCCAAAATGTAGCATAGGGAATTAGAATCCATGCAGATAATAGAGATCAGAGTGAAGGGTTGATTTGGAAATTTTGGAAAGTTGGACTTACAGGGAAGGTATTAGAAAGGAGGCGGCTTCTCAGGAAAAAAATAATAATTTAAAATATGCATGAGCCCTAGATTTTTGGTTGAATGCAAACCTGCACATTCATAGACAACATTCTATGAGGGTTTTCAGAAAATTCCTGGAAGACTATGAGATAAATGGCAGGTTTAGAGTCCATAGAGTGCTGAAAGATGAATATCTGACCAGCCAGAGTTGAAAGATGATCATGACTTCAACATAAAGCTACTATTGCTATATAATGAGAGCTATTATTCTAAGTGCACCCAAAGGAGGCTTGATAAGCAACAAGTCAGGCCACTAGCAAATTAACAGCCCACAAGCTCAAACTGAACAATTTTTAAAGAAATAAAAAATACAAACCTTGAATAGTGTGATATCTTTACTATTCAGCATAAAATTTTTAAAACAGTATCTGAAGAAAAAAAGTGTGATCTATATCTGGGAAGTAAAACAGATAATAAAAACAGATTCAGAGAATATAGACATTTGAATTGCCATGTGCTACTTAAAACAGATATTGCAAAAATGTTTAAAAATGTAAAGAAACTAGTGGGAATAATGAATACATAGGTAAAAGTCTCAACAGAGAAAGGGAAAGAACTCAGAAGAATTTCTTGATAATGAAAGTATAATATGCTTTCTAAAAATAAAATGGATGAAAGTAACAGTACAATGCATGGTGAAAAAGAAAATATGTGGGAATTTGAATATTCAAATTTCAAATTAAAGCAGACAGAGAAGAAAAAATTAAAAATATGTATAGACCCAGTAACCTATGAGACAATATTACATGAGCTAATAAAAGAATCATGGAATTAACATTTGAGAGGATTAAAATATTAGAGCAGAAGAAGTATTTTAAAAACTGCTGGCCAATCTTTTTTCTAAATTTGCTGAAAACAACATATCCAGAATTCCAAAATCCCAACACAACTTTAAATGGAATAAATACAGAGAACGTATCACGAAGTCTCATGGAAATCAATTGTAAGGAAACTATCTTAAAAGTAGCCAAATTATATTTGAATATATACATATAAACACTTAGAATTAACTTTGATTTCTTATCAGAAACAATGTAAATTAGCAGAAAATTGAATAATATATTTATCTTAATTATTTTTATTTTTTTATTATTATTATTTTTGAGGCAGAGTCTTGTTCTGTTGCCCAGGCTGGAGTGCAGTGGCACAATCTCAGCTCAATGCAACCTCTGCCTCCCTGGTTCAAGCGATTCTCCTGCCTTAGCCTCCCAAGAAGCTGAGACTATGGGTGTGTGCCAACACACCTGGCTACTTTTTGTATTTTTACTGCGGATGGAGTTTTACCATGTTTGAGGCCAGGCTGGTCTCAAACTCCTGGCCTCAAGTGATCCGCCAACTTCGGCCTCCCAAAGTGCTGGGATTACAGGTGTGAGCCACTGCACCCTACTGAATAATATGTTTTAAATACTAAAAGAAAAAATATAAAATTTTATATTTAGTGAAAACATTCTTTGAGAATAAACATGAAACAATTTTTAATAAAGAACTAAGGGAAAAGTGTTTACCAATCTGGTGATTCAGACATGTCAATCATAATCCCTATTATTTTAGTTTTATTTTGTCAATCAGTGTGTTGATATAATAAAAAACTGGCTCTCCAGGAGGCGGAGGTTGCAGTGATCTGAGGTCTTGCCATTGAACTCCAGCCTGGGCAACAAGTGCAAAACTCCGTCTCAAGAAAACAAAAACAAATGAACAACAACAACAAAAAACCACTGCTTTTGGCAGTTTTAATATTATAATTAAATATCCCAGAATTATTTAAGAAATGTAAATGTCAACACCCATACCCAGATCATTTACTTAACCTCTAAGGTCAAAACCTCAGTGTCACAATATTACAAATCTCCTAGGTGTTTCTAATTGCTTGTAGATTATTGATAATAGCAGAGAAATACATTTAAAAAATTTTAAACTTCCTAGACTTAGGCACACAGGACTTGCCTAGGATTCAGGTTAGAACAGTTCAAAAAACTATCCCACAACAGAAGCATCGCATCAAGTAAAAACCTGCAACAATCTGCACTGGAGGAGGAAAAAGAATTCACAAAAATACTCTGTCGTTAATGAAAACATAGAGGAACCGCCAAAAGCTGATGATTGAGCAGTGACAGTGAGAAAATTCTCCAGCCCACTAGACCCCAAACAAGGCTGAAGTTAATAGAAGCTCAGTGCAGGACGAATTTAAATCCTCTGCTACAACAGCAAAAGTCAAGTCTAGATCAGCTCCTAAGTAGATTGACTTAACTGCCCATAATAACAGCTTGATTTAAAAAAACAAAACAAAACAAAACAAAAAAAGCATTCCTAAGTTCAGTTATGAAGAGTATTCACCTCAGTCTGTGCCATTACATATGAATGCCTGGCATTCAGTAAAAATAGAAGTTGCAAAAAAAAAATAATAATTTTTAAAAACCTCAACCATTGCACAGAGGAGGAGTAATCCACAGAACAAGACTGAATGATTACTCCGTATGTTGGAACTGTTTAATAGGAAGTTAAGAATAACTATAATTAATATATTAGAAGATCTTGGGGAAACAAAAGATAATATGAGTGAAAAGATGAACAATTATAGCAGAAATGTAGAAATAAGAAAGAGTCAAATGGAAAATTTAGAAATATTGAGCAATATCAAAAATTGTTTGCTGCTCTTACATGTAAAAAGCTGAGGTCATCACTCCCATAATCATTGAAACAACAACAACAAAATGAAAAGCTGAAAAACAGCTGAAGTCCACCAGATAATTGAGGTGACAAGACGGACCTTCATACACAAAACTAGAGAAACCAATGAATTCAGAGAATTGCAGCTGAACAGAAGCAGAATTCATTACAGAAAAACATAGATAAACTCTTAAAAAGACCCAGAGGGGGAAATGAAAGACCACCTCACCTATAGGAAAACAAGAATAGGCATTGCACCTGACTTCACATGCGAAATCATACAAGTAGAAAGAGAGTGAGATGAAATATTTAAAGTGTTGAAAGAAAAATATCACCAGAAAAATATCACTAGATATCACTGTCTAACAAAATTATCTATCAAAAATTAAAGAGAAATAAAGACTTTCTTTAAATAATAAAGCAGATAATTTGTCACCAGTAAACTATTTTGCAAACAATGTTAAAAAATTATTTGGAGAGAAGAAAAAATGATATTGGTCAGAAATTGAAATCTATGTAAAGAAAGAAGCATGGTCAGAAACCAAAATCTACTTAAAGAAAGAAGCATTAGAGGAGTAAATGAAAGTAAAACAAAATATCTTCTTAAAAGTGTTCAAAGTCTTAAAATTGTTAATAATAGCAAAGATGTATTATGTACATTATGGATAAGCGAAATGAATGACAGCAATGTAATAAGTGATGAAAGGGAGGAAGTGGGAATGTTATATTATAAGGTTCAGAAAATCCCTTTGAAAAAGTTTATTTAAAAGTGGACTTGTGATAGGAGTTAGGACCAGGTGGAAGCCCTGCCCTTTTCTGAGATGGCAGAGTGGAAGCCTTGCCTTCCCCAGATGCAGCTGAGGCTGTCCAGCCATGGCTGTTAACCCAGGAATCCCTGTGCTCTTGGGGGCTGGGAGCAGTCAGGAGCCACACCTTCCCAGGTGCACCTGCAGCCACCCAAGCCATGGCTGTGGACCTGGGCGTCTCTGCACTCTCGGGACTGGGAAGCACCCCTGACCTCACTGGCTCAGAGATGCCTGCTCCTGCTGCCTGGCTTCTTCCTGTTCCTTGTGCCCCCTCCAGTGAGCAGAGTTGAGTTGAGGCCAAGCCCGTGTGCTGTTGCAACCCAGCTGTGTGTGGGCATGCTCAGGGGAGCACTGACATGCCAGTCCCCTGCCGCCTCAGCCCCCTCTGGGCTTTGGGCACCAACGAGCATGGGAGGGAATCTGAGGAAGGGGCTAAGGGCAGTTCCGCACTGGCCTGCCAGAACCCCTGGGCATGAACAGCCTGGACACCATGAACAGTGGCAGAAGGCAGACAAGTTCCTTGGTGGAAAGGGGCAGGTACCCAGTGAAGCCCCACCTTCAAGCCAGGAAGGCCTGAAGCCTGGGGTCTGGGTTGTCAGTACTGTAGACTGGAGCAGGAACTTATAGTGCTTTTTCTGGGCCTGCCCATAGCCACCCATGGTCCAATCAGCACACACTCCCTTTCCTCTGAAGCAGGCAGAAACCCAGAACTCAATCAGACTCCAGGACATGACGGGACAACCTGCCTGCTAAGAAGAGCTATCCATTGTTGATCTCCTCTGAGCTATTCTATTGCTCAATAAAGCTCTTCTTCACGTTGCTCATCCTCCACTTGTCTACCTACCTCATTCTTCCTGGGCATGGGACAAGAACTCAGGACCCACTGAATGGCAGAGCTGAAAGAGCTGTAACACAAACAGGGCTGAAAAACACCCCTTGCTCACCATGTTGCAGGCAACAAGAAAGAGAAAACAGCTGTGGCCCTTCAGGGAGCCCGGACCTAGGGGCTCCCCAGCTAGGGCTGCAACAGCATCTTTGGGACTCTGCAGGTCCTGGTGTCTCCAACTTCCAGGTGCCACTGCATTCCCTGGTACCAGCCATGGAAGCTGCTTGCAGTACTTCTGGCCCAGTCACAATCACACAGGGAGCCGACACCAGTGCTGGTGCCTGGAGCTTCCAGCCCTGCCACAGCCAGTGTGCCTGGCTGTGTGCAGTGTGGCCCGACCCCACACATGCTTGCTGACAAACCCCTTGCCACTCTGCTCAACCTTGGCAGACATGGGATCTAGACCAGTAGCATGAGCTGAGCACAGCCTGCCATGCCAAGTGCCCAGTGGCCCCGACCAAGACTTGGGCAAAGGCACCACTGGCCACAGAGTTTCTGGCTGGCAAAGTGACAGCCCAAGGATTCCATAGCACTTGGATTAGTGTAAATACATACTGCAAACTCTAGAGCAATCAATATTTTTCAAAAAGGAAGGATAGTATACACAAAGAGAGATCAAATGGAGTTATATAAGATGCACCACTAGATCCAGAAGAGGCAGAAAAAAGGGAGAATATGTTTTTTAAAGTAAGAAACAAAGAAAAACTGCCACAAATAGAAAACTGTTACAAATTTGGCAGTTATTGTTTCAATGGGAGAGATTAATGTTTTCAAAAGTGAATGATAGAAGAGATATAAAAAGATATACCATGCTAAGACTAATCAAAAGAAAGCTGAAATTTTTATTGGGCTTGCATTGAATCTGTAGATGGCTTTGAGTCACATGAACATTTTCACAATATTAATTATTTCTATCAATAACATTTGTATTAGTCTGTTTTCATGCTGCTGATAAAGACATAACCAAGACTGGGCAAATTACAAAAGAAAGAGTTTTAACAGACTTACAGTTCCACGTGGCTGGAGGCCTCACAATCACAGTGGAAAGTGAAAGGCACATCTCACATGGCAGCAGACAAGAGAAGAGAGGTTGTGCAGGGAAACTCTCCTCTTTAAAATGATCGAATCTTGTGAAACGTATTCAGTGTAATGAGAGCAACACAGGAAAGACCTGTCCCCATGATTCAATTACTTCCCATCAGATCCCTCCCACAACATGTAGGAATTCAAGATGAGATTTGGGTAGAGACTCAGCCTAACCATATCAAAATGGGATATATTTCCATTTATTTTTGTTTTATTCAATTCCTTCATGAGTGTTTTAAAGTTTTCAATATACAGGTCTTTTACCTCCTTAGTTAAATATACATGTTGTAATATTTTTATTGATGCTACTGTAAATGGGATTTACAGTAACTATCCAAAAGAATATTTAAATATTCTTATAAATCTATTTATAAAACTAAATATAAATATATTAATATATTTAATAAATATAAATATATAGATATAAATATTTTTAAATATTATTTTGGGTAGTTATTAGCATATAGAAATGTTATTGATTTTTTGCATTGAAAGTATATCCTGTAAATTTGCTAAGTGCATTTATCAGTTCTAATAGTTTTCTGGTGGAATCTTTAGCATTTTCTATATATGAGATTACCAAGTGAGCAAATAGAGACAGTTCAATTCTTCATTTTCTATTAGAATACTTTTCATTTCTTTCTTTTGCCTAATTGCTCTGGCCACGTCTTCCAATACAATGTTAAAAAGAAGTGGTGAGGATGGACATGCTTATCCTTGATCTTAGAGAAAAAGCTTTCAACATTTCATCATTGAGAATGATGTTAGCTATATGTTTGTTATATTTGACCTTAACTGTGTTGAGGTACACTCCCTTTATGCTTAATCTTTTGAAAGTTTTCTTTTGATCATTATAGGTAGTTGAATTTTAACATGAGCTTTTTTGGCGTCTATTGAGATGATTTCATATAATTTTTCTTAATTTTATTTAATTGGTATCCTGCATTTATTCTTTGTGTACATTGAACCATACTTGAAACAGCATAAATACCAATCAGTCATGGTGTTTTTCATGAAAATAGAAAAAAATCTTAAATTTGGATGGAACTACAAAATACCCTGAATAGGAAAAAAAAATCCTAAGTGACAATAACAAAACTGACACCATTACATTTTCTTATTACAAAGCGCATTATAAAGCAATTATAATAAAAACAGCATGATACTGGCATAAAAAAAGAGACACATCAACCAATGGAACAGGATAGAAAACCCAAAAACAAGCCCACATATTTATGCTTAATCAATTTTTTACAAAGATGCCAAGATTACACAGCAGAAAAAGGATAGTCTCTCCAATCAGTGATGCTGGAAAAACTGGCTATCCACACACACATGAATGATATTGGATCCTTGTCTCATACCATATACAAAAATTAACTCAAAACAAATTTTGAAAATTAATATAAAACCTGAAACTGTAAACCTACTAAAAGAAAACATAGCCAACAATCTCCATTACATTGGTTTGGCCAATAATTTTTTTAATATAACTCTGAAAGCACAGATAACAAAAGCAAACATAAACAAATGAGATAGCATCAAACTAAAAATTTCTGCATATCAAAGGAACTAATTAATAAAATGAAGAGGCAACCCGAAGAATGGGAGAAAATATTTGCAAATCATACATCTGATAAGGGGTTAATATCCAAAATATTAAGAAACTGAAACAACTCAAACACAAGAAAACAACCTAATTTAAAAACGGGAAATAAAATCAGACATTTTTCAAAAGAAGACATGCAAATGGTCAATAGGTATATGAAAAAATGCTCAACACCACTAATAACTAGGGAAATGCAAATTAAAACCACAATTAATTATCTCTCATTAGAATGACTTTTATTTAAAACAAAAAAGAAAGAGAACCAATGTTGGCATGGACATGGAGAAAAAAAGGAACTCATGTAAATTGCTGGTGGGAATGTAACTTAGTAAATCCATATGGAAAATGGTACGGAGGTTCCTCTAAAAACTAAAAATAGAAATGCCATATGATCCAGCATATCTACTTCTGAATATATATCGAAAAGAATGGAAATCAATATGTTCAAAGTATATCTGCATCTCCATTTTCATTGCAGCATTATTCATGATAGACAAAATATGGACTCAACCTAAGTCTTCATGAATGAATTTCATCAATGGATAAAGAAAATGTGCTATACATACACAATGGAATACTATTCAACCTTTTCTAAAAAAGAGAATTCTGTCATTTGCAATAAAATGGATGAAACTGGAGAACTAAATGAAATAGGCCAGGCACAGAAAGACAAATGCCACATTATTTCACTTACATATGGAATCTAAAGTGTTGAACTCAAAGTGGTTACCAGAGGTTGGGAAAAGGAGGGAGGGATTTAAAAAATTGTAAGATTCAGTGAAAATAGTACCTATAGGGAAACGTATGGCATTTGGTGCATGTATTAGATAAAACGATCTAAAACCAACAATCTAAGCTTACTTACTATACTTTATTATGGTATTGTTGGAAGTATAGACAAATCAATGGAACAGACTAGAGAGCCAAGAAATAGACCCATACAAATATAGTCAACTGATCATTTACAAAGAGCAAAGGCAACTCAATAAAATAGTTTTTTAAGCAAATGGTGCGGGAATAACTAGACATCCACAAGCAATAATAAATCTAGATATAAACTTTACATATTTTCTAAAGATTAACTCATAAAGCATTATAGATCTAAATGTAAAACACAAAAATATAAAACTTCTGAAAATTAACATAGGAGAAATATTAATCTTAGTGTTTATTAACCTAAGTTACCTAGGGTTGGCATGAAGTTTTTAAATATAGCATCTAAAGCTCGATTCATGAAAGAAGAAAAAAAACATAAGTTGGAAACTTATAAGTTTAAAGCTTCTGTTGTTTGAGATTGTGAAGGACTAAAAAGACAAGCACAAAATGAGAGAAAATGTTTGTGAAACGTGAATATGTTAAGAAACTTATATTCAAAATATACAAATAACTCTTGAATGAAACAATAAGAAAAAAAGTCCTTTAAAAATGGGCAGGCCAGGCACCATGGCTCACACCTGTAATCCCAGCACTTTGGGAAGTCAAGGCAGGTGGATTGCTTGAGTCCAGGAGTTCAAGACCAACCCGGTCAAGATGACAAAACCCCGTCTTCTAAAAATGAAAAAATTACCCAGGCATGGTGGCATGCTCCTGTAGTCCCAGATACTTGGGAGGCTGAGATGGGAAGATCACCTTAGCCTGGGAAGTTGAGCCTGCAGTGAACTGAAATTGTGCCACTGAACTCCATCCTGGGTGATGAGAGTGAGATCCTTTCTGGGAAAAAAAAAATAATGATACCAAATGCTGGGGAAAATGTGAAGCAACAGGAACTCTCATTTATTTCTGGTGGAGATGCAAAATGGCAAGACCATTTTGGAAGACAGTTTGGCACTTTCTTATGGAGCTATACATAATTTTACCATACAGTCCAACAATAATGTTCTCTAGTATTTACCCAAATGAGTTGGAAATGTATATCACATAAAATTGTGTATATAATTGTTCATAGCAGGTTTATTCATAATTGTTGAAAGCTGGAAGCCCCAACACATCCTATAATAGGTGCATTGATAAACAAACCAGTGTATCAGTAAAATGGAAATTTACTCAATGTTTTAAAAATTAAGCTATCAAACCATGAAAAGAACTGGAGCAACATTAAATGCATATTGCTAAGTGAAGAAGGCCAATCTGGAAAGACTACATAAGGTATGATTCTAACTTTATGTCATTATGAAAAAGGGCAAATTATAAATACTGTGAAAGGATCAAGAATAAATGTGGGAGGGGAGGAAAGTGGTGAAGCACATGGGATTTTGAGAGTAGTGAAACTATTTTCTATGATACTAGAATGGTGGATACATGACATCATACAATTGTGAAAACCCGAACAACTATACAACCCATAGAGAGAACCCTAATATAATCTATGAACTCTAGTTAATAATGTATCAATATTAGATCATCATTGTGGCTAATGTACCACACTAATATTAGACATTCATAATAGGAGAAAATATGTAGAGGGGAAATGAGGTATCTGTCAATTTTTCTGTAAACCCCTAAACTGTTCTAAAACTAGTACAAAGCTGTTCTAAAAATAGTATACTCAATACAAAATAACAATATCAGAGATGAAAAATTCTTTTGGCATAAAAATGAAAAATAAAAAAACTAGAGAAAAGGAAAACTGAACAGAACACTGAAGAGCTATGAAAAGACATAAAACAGTCCATCATAAATATGAATGGAGTTCCAGAGCAAAAATAGAAAACAAGGAAGAAGCATTTTTGAAAAGATAAAGGCCAAGATTTCTACAAAAACGGTAAAAAACATACACCAATCCACAATGCTCAGAGAACCTCAAGCAGGATGAGTACAACACACACACACATATACACAGATACACACACACAAATGCGGTGGGGGATGGCGGAGAGAGAGAGTGCTAAATAAAAATAGTAAAACTGATGCAAACCATAGATAATCTTGAAGGCAGACGGAGAATATGAAAACATTATAATAAAAACTAAAATAAAAACAGCTGACTTTTGGCAAAAACTATGTAAACCAGAAGACAACATTGACACCTTAAAAGCAATGATATTTAAAAAAACTGTCAACACAGAAGTCTAAATGAAAATAACTTTCAAAAGAAAAATAGGCCGAAAGGATTCATTATCATCAGACTCTCATTTCACAACAAATTAATTAATATTTTTCCTCCAGAAACAGTATGATCCCCAACAGAAACCTGTATCTTAAAAAGAAATAGAGTGTCAGATAAAAAAAAAAAAAAATTGAAGGTAAGTGAAAGAGAAATACAATTTCTTTTTTTTTATTACTATACTTTAACTTTTAGGGTACATGTGCAAAACGTGCAGGTTAGTTACATATGCATACATGTGCCATGTTGGTGTGCTGCACCCAGTAACTCGTCATTTAACATTAGGTATATCTCAAAATGCTATCCCTCCTGCCTCCTCCCACCCCACAACAGGCCCCCATGTGTGATGTTCCCCTTCCTGTGTCCATGTGTTCTCATTGTTCAATTCCCACCTATGAGTGAGAACATGCAGTGTTTGGTTTTTTGTCCTTGCGATAGTTTGCTGAGAATGATGGTTTCCAGCTTCATCCATGTCCCTACAAAGGACATGAACTCATCCTTTTTTATGGCTGCATAGTATTCCATGGTGGCACATTTTCTTAATCCAGTCTATCATTGTTGGACATTTAGGTTGGTTCCAAGTCTTTGCTACTGTGAATAGTGCCACAATAAACATACGTGTGCATGTGTCTTTATAGCAGCATGATTTATAATCCTTTGGGTATATACCCAGTAATGGGATGGCTGGGTCAAATGGTATTTCTAGTTCTAGATGCCTGAGGAATCGCCACACTGACTTCCACAAGGGTTGAACTGGTTTACAGTCCCACCAACAGTGTAAAAGTGTTCCTATTTCTCCACATTCTTTCCAGCACCTGTTGTTTCCTGACTTTTTAATGATCGCTATTCTAACTGGTGTGAGATGGTATCTCATTGTGGTTTTGATTTGCATTTCTCTAATGGCCAGTGATGATGAGCATTTTTTCATGTGTCTTTTGGCTACATAAATGTCATCTTTCGAGAAGTGTCTGTTCATATCCTTAGCCCACTTTTTGATGGGGTTGTTTGTTTTTTTCTTGTCAATTTGTTTGAGTTCATTTTAGATTCTGGATATTAGCCCTTTGTCAGATGAGTAGATTGCAAAAATTTTCTCCCATTCTGTAGGTTGCCTGTTCACTCTGATGGTAGTTTCTCTTGGTGTGCAGAAGCTCTTGAGTTTAATTAGATCCCATTTGTCAGTTTTGGCTTTTGTTGCCATTGCTTTTGGTGTTTTAGACATGAAGTCCTTGCCCATGCCTATGTCCTGAATGGTATTGCCTAGGTTTCTACTTTATATTAGCAAAAGCATTACCAATACCAAGCTGCTTTACCTCTCCACTGAGATAAGTTTGAACCCTTAGCATTTTTCTTGCTTAATTGTCCTCCCTTTTCAAAAGACCCAAATTAATCCTGGTAGTAATTATTAAAGTTTGTACTTGCAAAATAATCTCAATTGGTTGAGGCAAATTTGAAGAAAAAAAGTATAACAAAAGCTTCTCATAGTTGGCGGTGAAGTTTGGAAACCTGGCATTCTGCATGGAAAAAGAAAGCCCTGGACACAAAATTATCTAATGGCAGATAGACTTTCCACCTTCCCTTTTGTTTAACATACTGCAAATATTTGATATTTATGTCAAATAAATGACACAATTACACAGTGTACTGTCATTAGTATACCATGTCACATAAGATAAGGACTTTACAAGAGTATACTTCTGTTTCTTCTCTCCCATTTTTGTTCTATAATTGTCATAAGTTTTATTTCTACGTAAGTTTTAAAACTCATAATACATTGTTATTTATATGAAAGGATCTTTAGGAGAGATATCTATATTTAATCAACTGAACTCTACACATTGATCATACAATACCTTGGGTCTCTCTAATTTCATAGTGTGAACAAAAGGCAAGAAAGAAACAAAACTCTTCTCATTTATCACTGTAGGTCTGCCTTATAGGAAAAGTCCTATATTTTCTGGGTTATTGTCCTAAGGCTGTTGTAACCATGTACCAGAAACTGGGCGATTTAAAACAATGGAAATGTGTTTTCTTACAGTTCTGGTAGGTACAAGTGTGAAAACAAGGTTTCAGAAGGACCATGCTCCCTCTGAAGGGTCTAGAGAAGACTCTGTTCCATGACTCTCTCCTCGCTTCTGGTGGGTGCCAGCAAACCTTGGTTTTCCTTGGTTTGCCCATGTTACTTTAATTGTTGCTTCCATGTGCACATGCCATTTCTCCCTGTATCTATGTCTCCATGTCTTCACCCAATCTTATAAAGACATCAGTCAATGGACTTATGAGCGATCTTATTTCAGTATAACCTCATCTTAACTTTATTACATCTACAAACATTCAATTTTCAAATAAGTTTACATTCATGGGTTTATGGTAGACATGTGTATTAGTCATATATATGTAAAGGGGAGTTTATTAAGTAGTATTAACTCAAAAGATCACAAGGTCCCACAATAGGCCGTCTGCAAGCTGAGGAGCAAGGAAGTCAGTCTGAGTCCCAAAGCTGAAGAACCTGGAGTCTGATGTTTGAGGGCAGGAAACATCCAGCATGTGAGAAAGATGTAGTCTGGGAGGCTGAGACAGTCTAGCCTTTTTACATTTTTCTGCCTGCTTTGTATCCTGGCCATGCTGGCAGCTGATTAGATGGTGCCTACCCAGATTAAGGGTGGATCTGCTTTTCCTAGAACACTGACTCAAATGTTAATCTCCTCTGCCAACACCCTCACAGACACACCCAGAATCAATACTTTGCATCCTTCAATCCAATCAAGTTGACACTTAGTACTAGCCATCACAGCATGAAACTGTAAAATGAACAATCACAGGCTCTTGATGGACAGGTTTTGGAGGACACTATTTGACCCACTAGTGTCTGCCTTGTGGCTACCCCAAAATCATGATCTTTCCACAAGCAACATAAATGTACTTTATCCCAACAATCCACAAATCTTTTTTTAAACTTTTATTTTATGTTCAGGGGTAAATTTGCAGGTTTGTTACACCTGTAAACTTATTCATTGGGGTTTCTTGTACAGACCACCCTTATGTCATGGGGGTTTCTTGTACAGACCACCCAGGTATTAAGCCTAGTAGTCATTAGTTATTTTTCCTGATCCTCTCCCTTCTCCCACCCTCCACCCTCCGAAAAGCCACAGTGTGTATTGTTCCCCTGTATGTGTCCAATGTGTTCTCATCATTTAGCTCCCACTTACAAGTGAGAACATGCAATATTTGGTTTTCTGTTTCTGTGTTACTTTTCTAAAGTTAATGTCCTCCACTTCTATCCATGTCCCAGAAAAGGACATGATCTCATTCTTTTTTATGGCTGCATAGTATTCCATGGTGTATCCTTTATCCAGTTTATTATTCATGGACATTTAGGCTGAAGTTTAATCCATTTTAGCACCAACTCTAAGTCTACAATTTAATCTAAATAACATCAAATCAATAAGTCCCAAGTATTACCTAAGTCATCTAAATCAGGTATGAATGAAGCTCTGAGTATTTCATCTTGGGCAAAATTTCTCTCCATGTGTGAATCTTTGACTCTAGAACATAAGTTATTTTCTTCTGACATTTTATGGTGGGATAGGCATGGATGTCCTTATTTTCTTTAAAAAAATCATGAAACAAAGGAGCCACTGGCCTTCAACAAGCCCAGATGTCATCAAGGAAAACTCTATTGCCTCAAGTCATAGGAATAATTCTTTCTGGCTTGATGTTCAGAACTCTGAACCCTCTTTGGTGACTTCTGAGTCAGGTTCTTCACCTTCCCCATGCATGGCGGCAGCTCCATTTCATCTATGTGCAGTCGCTTCCATGTTATTTTCTCAAGTTTCTGCTCCACTCTAAATGCCAGACCTTGTTAAATAGGCTAATTGATATCTCATTTTAAATACTGCCAAACCACCACAATGTACACAAGTTTAAACTGCTGGGCTTTGAACTTAAAACAATTAATGATACACAAATTATCAACATATGCCAACTAGGAATCTTGAAGAAATTCCTAATATCCCTTGCATCTTCCCTACTGTATTAAATTTACAATAAAATTATGTTGGTTGTCATCTAGCTATTTCAAAATAAATCATGTCTATCTCTATACAGACTAGTTTTGTCTATCACAAAACTAGTCTAATATTCTATCTGATTGGTCTTCTTAATTACTTTTGAACTAATTTACCTTCATCTACATAGTAAATAGAATAATTTTATTCTCACAATTAATGTCTATTATGTTACCTTCATGCTTAAAAAACTTTAGTGACTTTTAATTGCTGTCTTTTCTCTCTCTCATCTACCTGTAACAAGTTCTGCCTACCTTTCCTATCTAATACTGTAACACTTTTTGAATAATTTTGAGTCTTCTAGCTGTTTAATTCCTCCTGCTGTCTTACTTCTCTTTCTAATATGTCTATGCTTATTTCTGAAAAGCTCCTTCTTTCCCTATCCACCTAATTAACTTCTCCTATATCTCATTTCAAGTTACTTCTTCAGGGAGGACCCTCTGAGATTATGGGGGTCATGTATTTTGGTTCACTGATCCCCAGCACTGAGTGCCTTACATGAAATGGAGTTTCTACAAATGCTGGACCAATGCCACAGAGTGAATAAACATGGATGAGAGATTACATATTATCTGTTTGACTTCAAAGGCTGGGGGAAATTATAAGGAAATAGATTTATAGTTAATATAGAAAGAACGTTCTAACATACACTCTTGTTTATAAATAAAATATGCATCCATAAGGGTCAAATATTTATCAGAACAATTAGTAATTTTTCTGTTTATGATGTGGCAAGTGAGTCTAAACATTAGCTCTTCTACTACTACCAACAATTGTTCATAGAAGACATAATTAATCTCAATTTTTTCAGATAAAATATCGGCTCCTGTAATAAGCAAAATTGTAGGAATGACTTCCATAAATATTGCCTTTGTGTAATCTTCTCCCTGTGAGTGTGAGTGAAACCTACTAATATGATGAGATATAACTCCCATGATTATATTAAATTATTATATAAAAAAGGGGCTCCTATGGCTGGGCCTAATCTAATCACATACCTTTTTTTTTTTTTAGCAGAAAATTTTGTCCAGCTGGTGAACATAAGGGGAAGTCTTTCTTTGATGGTATTAAAGATGGGGGGCACTACATGAGAAGGTGCACAGGTTGCCTCTAGCAACAAAGGGTGGCCTGTGATTAACACCCAACAAGGAAATGTGCATGTTCAATCTACCTGTAAGGAACTGGATTCTACCCACAATTTGAATGAGCTTGTAACAAATTCCTCCCCAGAGCCTCCAGACAAGATCTGTCTGGCCAACAACTAATTTTGGTCTGGTAAGACCCTAAGGAGAAAAAGAGTCAAGCCCACTTACATTTCTAATATATAAAACTGCGAGCTAATAAACTGATGGTGTTTAAGCTGCTAAATCTGCTTAGATATGCAGAAATAGAAATCTACTGAAGGATAAGTGACTCCCCGAATATTTTTTATCTAAAATATGACAACAGAAAGACTAAAGCCCAAGACATTTCTAGTTTCAAATATCATTTTTTTCACTCCATTACCTCTGACTATAATTCTAATAAAATCTACTTTTATTTATTTTAGTAGAATTGTCTTATATAACCAACTGGATATTTGTAAGAATCTCAGAGATTTTTAAAATTATATTAATTAAATTATAAATATAAAAACATAAGGTAAGTAAACATGAACATTCTGTAAAGCAGGCTAGTATTGTATTGGCTACATGAATGCTAATATATTTTCTCTTTAACATGTTTTTAAATGTATTGTGACCCAAGCTTGATGTCAAAATGCATTCAAATTGTATATATATTGCACTAGATGTGAACAACCATTGTTTTTTGATGGTAAATGAAAATAGAATAGTGTGGAGGGATTATTTAGGGATTATTTTAAAAGCTTCACTATCTTTATGCTCATCAATATGATTTGCAGTTCTGCCAGCATAAAAATATTAGGGTATTCAAACTGCATAATTCAAGTTGTTCAAAGATTTCATATGGGACTGATAACAGAAATTTCTCATCTGATAAATAACATTGAATAAATTGCCTAGGCACAGTCTGTGAGTTTTCATCTTCCTTTGGAACATTAAATATTAGTTATTGCCATAGGAAGAATTTAACATTAGATGGACTCATATTCTGATCCATGGTGGCAATCTCTAAATTTATCATTCTCTCCTACACTTGTTCTGTGTACTATTACTCAGACCATGCTATTTACACCAGCTGCATTCTCTTGTTCAGTACAACTAAGACATTTATCCTTCAGCTCATCCACCTGATCTGCTATATTGCCCTTCCCATTCTCATTGGAAACAAACTGTATGTCATAATTTTGTCTCCTGTGTGAGTTGATTGTTTGAAAACATCACCCATTCATTATCAATCTCTCTGTTCAATCCCTTAGCAATGCAGTTAACTGAAAACTTCCCCAGAAGTGCCTCTTGCTTTTCACTAGCTTTACTATAAAAGCAGTTTTAACTCCTATGCCTTTTTTCAAATTTCTGCATGATTGCTGTTTACCTACTCTGCAATTCAAGAGGAACTATTGAAATATATATAAACATTTGATTTTTAAATGACCAAAGCATAATCTTGTTATTAGAAATTATAAAAAAACATAATATTATTCTTAAAGACTGAAAAAAGAAAAAATTTGAAGGAAAGAGGAAAAGTTACATGAGTCAATCACTCAATTATCTATTGAAAGCTGTCGTAATCAAAATCATTTTCTCCACATGTATTAAAGAGAAAGAGATCAGCATTTGTTCAGGAACTAGGGCAGTAGACAGAGGGTTGTAATGAGCTCAGAATCTTATAAATAAATAATTCGACCCAATGTGGTAGCTATACAAACATATTTATAGGCAAATAAACTATCTATACTACTGTATTAGAAAAATATGCAAAAACAGAATGGCATACATATTCAGATTCAAAGGAAAATACATTGTCACAATTGGAGAAGGTAGGAAAGAAGCGCCCAAGATATTTCAAGTGTGGCATTTCCAATCAGCATTGATAGATGTAATTAGGGTTCCACTCTACAAATTGTTCACAGTGAGGGTAAGAAGGTAAACAAGAATCAAAGGGCCTTGCCTGTGATGAAGATTCATTTTTCCCTTGGGAAAAGGGAAAATAACTGGAATTTCTTTGGCAAAAAAACTATGTTTTTTTGTTTGTTTGTTTTAGAAAATAAATAAATGTGGTAGGGGTTAGTGTAAATCCAAAAAGGATATTGCTGACATGATGAGTCTTTTAAAAACACTGTTGGGTTGTAGTGAAATGGTGAGCTCAGGCAGTTGCCAGGGAAACTGAGATGGACTTACAAGACATTATTTTAGGAAAATTGGATATAGCATGTAAGAATTCATAGATTACTCAGACTTTTCTAAACTGTGCTGCTGAAAAGATAATTAAAGATGAGGATATGAGATATAAAATAATTATTATTAACTACTTAAGAGAATATTTGCTTACCATTATAGTCATTTAAGTGTAGTAACTATATTCACTAGGATTTTTATAAATTCATTTTTGATTGGCATTAACATTTATTCTGTATTAGTCAGGGTTCTTCAGAGAAATAGAACCCATAGGATACACACACACATACACATAATATACATATACATATACACAGAGAGGGAGAGAATGAGAGGAGAGAGAAGAGAGAGAGGGGAATTTTGTATTGCAGGGAATTATCTCCTGCAATTACAGAGGATGAGAAGCCTAGACCAGAACAGCAAGTGGCATAACTTGCAATCCAAGTCCAAGTCTCAAGGCAGGAGAAAATCAATGTTCCAGCTTTCAGACAGGCAGGTAGAATTCTCTTTGCCTTTTTGTTCTGTTCAGGCCTTCAATGTATTGGATGATGGGCATTCACATTGGGGAGGATAATATGCTTTACTCAGTTTACGGATTTGAATGATAGTCTCACCCAGAAACACCTTCACATACACACCCAGAAATAGTTGTTAACCAGATATTTAAACAGCCTGAGGTCCAGTCAAGTGAACACGTGCAATGATTAATTATGTGGCATTATTTTACTTTTTGAGTAAACTAATAAAAAACAATAATTTATTTCATAATAGTTGCATATAGATAATGAAATACTTCCCCTAAATTCACTGCATTACCACATCAAGCAATTCTTAATATAATGTATTTACCTTAATATTAAAATCAATGAGATTTTATATTGGGAAAATTATTCTTACTGAAATGTTAATTAACAATTGCTTTGAGAATATATAACAGATGGCTGAAAGTAAAGCTAAGAAATGGCTTTGTATGTCTTTTGAGAATAATATTATATTATCTATTCTATATCAACTATGATTTCAAACTATCACAGCTCCAATAAAACTAAATTTTTTCTTCTTATACTTGAGATAATTTAGACCCCATTTGTTTCTCTCCACCCCTTTTGCTAAACTCAAATTATCTAACCAAAAGCTACTAATGTGCCACCTCAATCTGGCTGCCTTTTATTTCTATTCTGTAACTAATAGAGCCTCAGTTTCCCATTACTCTTGAGAAGGTGAACAGTATTCAATTCTAGGAACAACCTGAACTATGATTGACCTTCACCAATCTGTAATCTCCCTGCAGAACATGCATTTTAAAGCTGTTCTTTCACATTGCAATGTTTTAATGAAAGGCTTGACATAATTATTTTGTTTTATGTTTTCCTTCCACAAAGCCCATTATTGGTAGGACAAGTTTTGACTTACTTTTCCAGTATTAATCAGAAATAAGAAATGTGGATTCTACTTTACTTTGGATAAACAGAGAGTTATTGAAAGTCTCTGAGCACGGAAATCGATTTACAGGAACTGCCTCTACAAGATGATTGATTTGAAAAATTTGGAAACATATGTTAAGTTGAAGAAAACAAAAGAAGAGTTTCTTAGATGATTTTAAATATAAATGAAGGCCTGGTCTGGACCTATGCCAGTGAAAACAGAAAGGAAAAAAGTTAGCTAAAGCAGCAGACTTATAAAAGTATTAGAAATTGAATTTACCTCTACAGTTTTGAGGCTGGGTAATTTACATAGGGAGGAAAGTTTAGAAAAGGAAGAGGGAAGTTTACTTTTTGAGTCAGGAGAATGAGATGTTGGTTAGAATGAGTCATGGAGAAAAACTTAAACTTAAAAGTAATAAAATCATATGGGATTTCAAGTAAGTCATCAAAAAGAGGATCTGACGCTTAGAAGAGAGAAATGACTTCAAATGAATTTTCGTGAGTTATCCGTATAGACAGGATGTGGAGTCAAGAAATTCCTGAAGCTGGGAGCAAAACAGGGAGAGAGAAAAGGCCTAGGAGTAGGCTAAAATGACAGAGAGAGAGAGAGAGATTTTTTTTTTGTTGGAAGAAACTTGAATAAAATCAATTACATTTCAACAAATCTAATGTGCTATCAATGATAGGATTCACCATTATTTTATGCACCATGGAAGATGAATAAAGATTCTAAGACTAAGATGTGTATATTAGAATCAAGGAATCTTAGTATGTTTAGGATACACAAAGGGGAAGATCCAAGAATGGATTCTAATTATATTTTTTTAATTTTATTTTTTAATTTTTTTTTAGATAAGCGCTTTCTCTGTCACCCAGGCAGGAGTGTAGTGGCACTATGTTGGCTCATTACAACCTCGGCCTCCCAGGCTCAAATGATCCTCACACCTCAGCTTCCTGAGTAGCTGGAACCACAGGTGCATACCACCATAATCGTCCAATTTTTAAATTTGTTTTGTAGGGACCAGGTCTTAATATATTGCCCAGGCTGGTCTCCAACTCATGGGCTCAGGCAATCCTCCCGCCTCTGCCTCCCAAAGTGCTGGGATTATAGGTGTGAGCCACCACACTAAAAGTTATTTGATTAGGTGTTTTATAAAGAACAATTTACAATGCTGAGTTGCATAGGGTAGGTGTCTGTGTGTAATGGCTAATGAGTAGATGGCTATAATATCAGTCATCTAAAAATTAATTGAGGTGGATGAGGCTGCAACTTTGATCTGAACATCACACCCAAATAATGGTTTTTGAAATTACCATGAAATAAAGTTGAGAGAAGGAAATATATTTAAATGCATTAATTTCCAAAGTGAAAATAATGTTAAATGATTATGTTAGTATAAAAGTCCAAAGTTGGAACAGGAACTCTACTCATCCATTTCCACTATTTGAATTTGTCCAAACGAAATAAATATCAGCTTCCCCTAAAGAGGGTTTCAAAAAGCTTGGTATCATTAGGAGAAAACCAAGAAACCTTATAATTCACTTAGAACTAGTAGGTGAAAGAAGGGTCTACAAAAATTTAAATATTGAAGAAATATGTTACCCATGGATAAGAGACAGATTTACTTGCTCAGAAAATCCTTAAAATATAATATTACCAGAAAAATGTTTCTGGAAGCAATATCTCATGATTGGTATACTTGGAAAATATTTTGAGAAATAATTCATTATTGAGTATCAAGCACTGAAACTATGCTTCTACTAAAAAACAAAAAACAAAAACAAAAAAACCCAACGGCATAAAAACTCTAAATTACATGGTTTTAGTCTCACTCATTTATCATAGTGCTGGGTGAGAAAGGCTATTTTGAGAAAAAAAGAAATTTAGAGAAACAATGATGATATACACAAAATTGCTTTATACTAATTTAAAATACTCACTTAATACAGACAGACCAAGTAACACCAGTGTATTAGTCCATTTTCATGCTGCTGATAAAGATATACCAGAGACTTGGGAGAAAAAGAGGTTTAATTGGACTTACAGTTCCACATGGTTGGGAAGGCCTCAGAATCATGGTGGGAGGTGAAAGGCACCTCTTACATGGCAGCAGCAAGAGAAAATGAGAAAGATGAAAAAGCAGAAACCCCTGAGAAAACCATCAAACCTTGTGAGATGTATTCACTACCACAAGAATAGTATGGCAGAAACCATCCCCATGATTCAATTATCTCCTACCGGGTCCCTCCCACAACATATGGGAATTATGGGAATTCAATTCAAGATGAGATTTGGGTGGGGACACACAGCCAAACAATATCATTCCACCCTGGACCCCTCCAAATCTCATGTCCTCACATTTCAAAATCAATCATGCCTTCCCAACAGTCTCCCAAAGTCGTAACTCATTTCAGCATTAACCAAAAAGTCCACAGTCCAAAGTCTCATCTGAAACAAGGCAAGTCCCTTCCACCTATGAGTCTGTAAAGTCAAAAGGAAGCTAGCTACTTCCTAGATACAATGAGGTTACAGGCATTGGGTAAAGACAGCTGTTCCAAATGGGAGAAATTGGCCAAAACAAAGGAGTTACATGGCCCATGCAAGTCCAAAATCCAGCGGGGCAGTAAAATTCTAAAGCTATAAAATGATCTCCTTTGACTCCATGTCTCACATCCAGGTCATGTGGATGCAAGAGATAGGTTCCCTTAGTCTTGGGCAGTTCTGTCCCTGTGGCTTTGTGGGGTATATCCCGCCTCTGGGCTGCTTTCACAGGCTGGCATTGAGTGTCTGAGGCTTTTCCAGGTGTACTGTGCAAGCTGTCAGTGGATCTACCATTCTGGGGTCTGGAGGACAGTGGCCTTCTTCTCACAGCTCTACTAGGTGGTGCCCCAGTATGGACTCAGTGTGGGGGGTCCAACCCCACATTTCCCTTCCACAATGCCCTAGCAGAGGTTCTCTCTGAGGGCCCTGTCACTGCAACAAGCTTTTCCCTGGGCATCCAGGCATTTCCATACATCTGCTGGACCAGATGCAACAGAGGGCACCAAGTCCCTAGGCTTCACACAGCATGGAGACCCTGGGCCCAGCCCATGAAAGCATTTTTTCCTTCTAGCATTCTGGGTCTGTGATGAGAGGGGCGGCCATGAGACCTATGACATGCCCTGGAGACAATTTCCCCATTGTCTTGGGGACTAACATTCTGCTCCTTGTTACTTATGCAAATTTTTTGCAGCCAGCTTGAATTTCTCCTCAAAAAATGGGGTTTTCTCTCTGCATCATCAGGCTGCAGATTTCCTGAACTTTTATACTCTGTTTCCCTTTTAAAACAGAGTGCTTTTAACAGCACCCAAGTCACTGCTTGAACGTTTTGCTGCTTAGAATTTTCTTCCATCAGATACTCTTAATCATCTCTCTCAAGTTCAAAGTTCCACAAATCTCTAGGGCAGGTCCAAAGTACCACCAGTCTCTTTGCTAAAATGTAACAAGAGTCACCTTTGCTGCAGTTGCCAACAAGTTCCTCATCTCCATCTGAGACCACCTCAGCCTGGACCTTAGCATTCATATTGCTATCACCATTTTTGTCAAAGCCATTCAACAAGTCTCTAGAAGATTCCAAACTTTCCTACATTTTTCTGTCTTCTCCTGAGCTCTCCAAATTGTTCCAACCTCTGCCTGAAAGCCAGTTCCAAAGTCGCTTCCACATTTTTGGGTATCTTTTCAGCAGTGCCCCACTCTACTGTTACCTCCCACAACATGTAGGAATTATGGGAGTACAATTCAAGATGAGATTTGGGTGGGGACTCAGAGACAAACAATATCAACCAGTATTATCAGCGATAACCTTACTGGAAATTTGGTTTAGCAGAAAAAAGAAAATAATGGCATACCAGATCAATCTCTTGTTTTTCTGTCACTTTGCTGGCCTAGACCAGGAAAAGTTGTTCCAGACCTTATGTAAATTATGTGCTCCTGACAAATTTATCTTCATGTAGTTCACTGTTAATTGTAAAACCAACACTATTAGCATTAATGCCCTGTATGTTAGTTTTACTGATAGAGAATAATAGGTAGTGCAAACACTGATGATATTTGGTGCCAAACATCATTAAAATCTCACTGAAGGTGAATTTTCAGTAGGTTTTCTAGTAGACGAAGCCATCTAATCCTGGAATTTATGAAGAAATTGGGCTCATTGACATTTCCATCACTTGCTTGATTTCCATGGTTTTAATAAAGGGCTGTGGAATTAGGATAATTGGGTATGAGAAGTTAATCTTGTTCTTTTGTAAAAGGTGTTTGACAGTGATGTGTTGGCGAATGATTAACAATCATTTATCTGACAGCAAACTAAAATCCCTGATTCATAGTTTTCTTTCTCACGTCCAAGGTGCACATATTTTGACTATAGCTGATATTAAACTACCAATGTGATAGTGCCAATTGTCTCCCAAAACCTTTGAACATTTTACAGTTGGCCATTGAGGCTGAGTGTTAACTGGACCCAGCATATCACTTCCTGTTGATGCATCAAAGCAATATAATTTAGTAGAAAAAGTTCTGGATTTTGGATTGGGAAAATTAGATACTTACCTTATCTTTACAATAGTCTTTTAAAATTTGTTGACCAAGAACTATTCTATTTCCTTTAGTCTTCCCAGCATCAACGACATTTCCTGGCACCTGAGATATTCACAAGAAGATGGTAGAAAGATAAATAACACAGATCTTATCTTCCTATTTTATATTCGGCATGAAAAATATTTCATGGTAATTTCACTTGCATATTAATAAAATAATACAGTAATAGAGTTAAATATTCTCTTAAATTTACCTTAACATTTATTGTAATTACATTTATTTGCATATTTAGGAAGCTAAAATTTAATAAGTGGTTCATAGATGTTTTGAACATGAACACGTGATTAAGTGTTGTTCTGCCCTTCATAGTGTTTATCTATGGACTGATTCTTTTCTCTTTCTATAGGTCTACATCATGCATTCTCAAAAGGTTTCTGGGATCTTACTATTTTTATGTATTAGACACAGGTACATAAAACATATATCTTTGGCTGTAAAATTTGATGATGAGGAGTGATTAGAAAAAAATATTTAAAAAGCTATGTACAGGGGCAATAAGAAAAAAATAAAGGTTGAAGAGCAGTGTCTTGATCAATGCTGTCTAATACAACTTTCTGTTATGATGGGTATAGTCTGCTGTGTGCTGTGTAGTTCTTTGTCTATTGAGCATTTGAAATGGCTAGTCTGACTAAATAACTGAATTTTAAATTCAATTTACTTTTAATTAAATTTAAGTATGTGTGTGCTGAAAACTGTAGTAGTGGACAACACGGTTCTAAATTCTAGTCATAAAGATCATATTTAATGGGGTAAGGTCAATTATAAAAAAGAAATCATTTAAGCAATCAGTTAACACTTGTTACCATCTACATTCTTTTTTCTTATAGTAAAATATTTGATACCAGTGGCTTTATGATTCTATACCCCATGGATTTACCTTTAGTTCTCAACGAACAATGAGGGTTCGGTGTTATCTACAACAAACGAATCATAAATTTGAGGGCTATCTATTAGTTTGGAAGTCCTCTGCCATCTTTCCCTTGGAATTTGAAAACATGTGGATGTGAAGGAATCTAAAATGTTCTCCTTCCATCACTTGGCCTGTTAGCTGGGAATCAACCCATTAATTCAAATGTAGAGAAGAAGAAATTCTCAAATCATATCTTTTATTATTAATTTTCATAACAAACTCTATTAGAATTGCAGAGCACTCAGAAATCATAGACTGCAAGTTACATTTTTATTATTTCACTTTTTATGGATTAATTTTATTGCACATGTTACAAATTGGGGCACCAGTTATCTTTACTTACCTCATTCCTAGATAATAATAATAGTGTGTGACCATTTTAAACACCATGACAATCTTATAGCAATAATATGTAAAGTAGATATGACTGCTTTATGGATGTGTTGTAGCAAAATTAAGTTCACATTAACTAATAAGTAGCAAAAGCAGAGTTCTTAATCAGGTTTATTTGACTCCATATTTGAGTTCATAACCACAACTATGTAGTGCTACACATCACGTGAGTAAAATTAAAGTGCCCTACTTAGAATGATCTTACATGTATGCATATGTCCATATGCACATGCTATAATCTGAATGTCCCCCAAAATTCATGTGTTAAAACTTAATCTCCATTTTGGTGATATTAAGAGGTGGGGATTTTGGGGGAAGTGATTAAATCATGAGGTCTCTGCCCTCATGAATGGATTAGTGCCTTATGAAAAGGCTGGAAGGTAGACCCTTCCTATTTGTCCTTCCATCCCTTCTATTATGTGAGAACACAGGGTTCCTCCCCTCTCTAGGATCCAGCAACAAGGCATCATCTTGAAAACAGAGCAGCATTTACCAGGCACCAAACCTGTCAGCACCTTGATCTTGGGCTTTATAGCCTCCAGAATTGGGATAAATAAATTTACTTTATGTAAAAATCAACTAGGCTCAAGTATATCGTTATAGCAGTACAAACAGGCTAAGACAGTATATATTAGGAGAAAAAAAAGGGAAAACTTGCCTCATAGTCTAAAATTTTAAACAAATTAAGTACAACTCTCTATGTTAAAAACTATTTCGTATCAGTGTCTTACTGCCAGCAACTTTTTAATAAGCTTATTTTCCCTGTAAATTTGTACTATAAAGGAACACTGCTATATAGAAGTAAAATGTATTAGAGTCACAGTACACAAAATCTGAAAGACCATGTAATGAAATTTTGGGTATTTTTGTTATAGTAAATTTTTAATAAAATTATTATGTAACTGGTTGGCTCTATAAAAATTATATGTGGAATTGATAATTATCTAATGACTAATGAAATTTATGTATCCAATCTAGCTTTTCAAAATGAAGTGATTGATTTTCATTGTATTTATAGTGAACTGCTCAAGCAAAAATTAATTCAATATGATTGCTTTGGATCAATGCAGCAGAAATAAGGGCAGATCTCAAAAGTATAGCAAAATGTTTTTAATTACAAGATGTTAATCATCAAGAATAATGACAGTATTTGTGTTATGAATAGAATATATAATTGGTAAGGCTTGAGAAGTAGGTAAAATTAAGCCTGCACCTTAAATTCTATATGTCATATATTTTTCTAAACTGTTTCTTAATATTGAACTCTCAATACAGATTACAATTTACCATGGAGCTGTAGCTCCTCCTAGTTGCTTAGGGCTCATATTTAAAATGCAAAAAATTGTATCATAGGTATTGAATCAACACTAACCAAGTCAAGCATTAAACAGAAATGTTGTAAGTGGAGCATGAGGAAACAAAGTGAATGAATTTCAGTTCTACAACTCCACAGGAAATTTATGGAAAGATAACGTCTACCAATTCTGATAGCATTTATTTAATGAAATAAAATCACATAAGCAGTAATTTGTTATACATTATCAAATAACAGCTCTGTGTGTGTATGCGTGCATGCGTGTGTGTGTGTGTGTGTGTGTGTGTAGAGAAACAGAAAGAGAGGAAGACTCAGTATATTATAGCCATATTGTTACATATCATTTAGTCTAACAAAACATCAAATTTCCAAATGAAAATGTTTAATGACAGAAATTTCAATCAGATCAGCAAAGCTGCAAATGCTGTGTGGACTGTTTTACTCTCATTTAACCAGCATCCCTAGGCAAAAGAATAGATAGAGAACCAGATGCCACTTGAAATGCTGGCCTTAGAAACTTCTGGTCCTGGGTTTTCAGACACAAGGAATTAATGTAAAAATGTACATCAGCATTAAGTTTGGCAAATATATCTTATCTTCTTGATCTGGTAAGTCAGTTCTCAATCTTTAGGTTCATCAGTTTAAATGTTATTTTAAAAAGAGAGTGGATGAGAAGGGGGAACCTATTATATCATCAGCTTGCTCAGAATTTCTTTTGACTGGAACCATTTCAGAAGAGTTAAAATCACAATGTCTTTATGTTTTCTCCTCTTTTTCAACCATTGATTTAACAGTGATGTGGGAATCACTTAATTCACGGTGTCAAAAAGACAGGATCCAAACTGTCATATTCTGAGAAAGCCGCATAAAGGTATTCTCAGATTTATGGTCTCAGAGGACACATTAGCTAAGAGCCTTTCTTTCCTGCAAAATAAAACCCATGAAATATGATAGAACACTACCAGCCTAAAAAAGAAAGGGAATACTTCAGTTTGAATGTTATAGTTAAAAAAAAAACCCTGCTAGGTTAAGCCTTAGTGCAGTTATTGATACAAGTAAATAGATTAGTAAATAAAAAATCACTAGTATTGTGGGTGAAAATTTAATTATTTCCATATTTGTTAAATAGTACAGGGTAAAGTAATATTTTTAGAAAATGGCATGAGTTGCAGACAAAAATTTAAGTGATATATGGATGGATAAAATGAAACAACAGTGCTTAATATAAAGTTTATATTTGATTTCTATGTTTATAAAATTATAATTTAAATTATATCAATATTCAATGGTTTCATGTGAATTTAAGTAAAGTATAAGATAATTCTGGTGACAGAATTGATAGTTAGCTATTTGAATTCTAAGCTATAGAATTATTTATTCATTCAGAAATTATAAAGTGTTTTGTACATGTGTTTGGCACAAAGATAAAGGATGAAGTCCTTACCTTCAAGGAGTGCCCACATTAGTGAAAGAATTGAACAGAAAAAAAAATGAGAGAGCAAAAGTGAGAAAGAGAAAGAATGTGGAGGGGGGAGGGTGAAAGAGATAAATTGTTTTAAAAAATTAAAGAAAATCTGTCTGATGCAGGGCCAGACATAATAAATCCCAAACATGCATAAATGTCTTTAAATTGCTCTCTAAAAGTCCAAGTCTACTGGAACAGATTCAGAGTCAAATCCCAAACTATGCTATATTTATGAAATACATATAAAACTAAATGGCACAGGAACACTAAAAATAAAAGACTAAGCAATAATACATCAATATAGTTGAACAAAAGAAGCAGAAATAGTAACATTACTGTAAGAATCACTGTGATTCTTTTAAAACAAATTGGTTATATATAAAGGACACAAAAATATTCGTTTTTTTTTAAAGTTTGTATAAGTTTAAGAGATATAAGTGCAGTTTTGTTATATGCATATATTGCAAGGTGGTGAAGTCTAGACTTTTAGTGTGGTCATCACTTGAATAGTGTATATTGTTCTCATTGCATAATTTCTTATCCCTCACTCTCCTCTCACTCTGCCACCCTTCCTAGTCTTCAATGTCTATTCTTTTTCAGATAGTTTGCTATTAGCATATAGAAATGCTACTGATTTTTTGTAAGTTGATTTTGTATCCTGCAGTATACTAAACTCATATGTTGGTTCCAAAAGTTTTTTGGTGGACTCTTTAGGATATATATATATCACATATATATATATGATATGTCATCTGAAAACAGGGGCAATTTGACTTACTCTTTTTTCATTTTGATGCTTTTTATTTCTTTGTCTTACCAAACTGCTCTGACCAGAACTGTCAGTACTATTTTGAATAGGAGTGGTGAAAGTGGACATCCTCATCTTGTTTCAGTTCTTAGGGGAAAGGATTTCAATTTTCCCCCCTTTCATATGTTGTTAACTATGGCTTTGTCATATATGGCCTTTATTTTGCTGAAGTGTGTTTCTTCTATGCCTAGCTTATTGAGGATTTTTATTAAGAAGAGATGTCAAATATCAATAAGTGCTTTTTAAGCATCTAGAGTCTAACCCATTAAAATATAATTTTCTCGTTAAAAACAATACATGTACAAGATAGAAAAATGGATATTGCAGATAAAACATAAAAAGTAAAGATTACAAAATGCCTACCACAAAAAGTGAACAATAACAATTTTATAGTGCTATAACATATTAAAGATGGATTTATTATTAGTTTTATGCAGTTCATAAGATTTGATCACATGAATTCTTATTTAGTAACAATATATTCTGGAAATCCCCCATGCCATTCATTAAATTTCCACAGCATTTTTATAATAACTGTCAAACTTTTCATCATAAGGATATACTATAATTAATGTGTCTCTAGTTTATACATTTATATATTTTCCAATTTCTCACTTTTTTTCAAACCACTGAAATAATCATCTTCCTAGGCACATTTCAAAAGTGGAATTTCACAGAAATGTGTGAAATTTATATTATATTTGTCTTTTATCACATTTGAAGAGATTATTTACAGCATTTCACTAAAATTGCTCTCTAAATTATGCCATTTTCTACATTTTGGCAAGTTTTTACAAATTGCAGACCAATCGAGATTGTAACCATGTGCTCATTTGACTGCATGCTCATTGCTACTGGATATTGCTATTTTCAATAGAAAATTTTTATCTTTTTTATGAAAAAAAATTTTGGTAAAAATTATGCTTCACTGTTTTAATATGCCTGTTACTGCCTGCTAGTGAGGTAAACAGTAGTGAGCTAAAATGCTCATTTGACATGAAAATTTTGCCTAGAAAAATATTTCCCTGCATAAATTGTCTACAGAGATAACCCCCAAAAATATATGTGTGTGTATGCATAAAGATCTTCATTAGTTATTTATATTGGTCAAATGTTGAAATAACCATTATTTTGAAAATAAATTATTGTATATATCTATTGGCTATATACAATATATATACAATATATATACATGGAAGAATACATTACCATATATTTATAGTGTGTGTATATATATATAAAATAAATTATAACATATTTATGATATATATTCCTCATAGAAGAATTTATATATTTTGCAATCATTAAAATGGTATGACTGAAGACCATGTCACCAAATGAAAAAAAATCATGACATGTTATAATTGTTTAAGTAATTATTTTTTTACATTGAGAAAGTGCCAATGTATGTATGTATGGAGGCATGTGGAAAAAATTAAAACATAAGTAATATATAAAATATTACGATTATGAGATTTGAGCGATTATTTTTGTTTGCTTTTATTCACTCAACTTAAAATATTTTAATATGTTTTTACAATAAAAATGGAGGAAGGGGAGGCATTTGACCATTAGCCCAAAAGAAGTAGAGATGTCTTTTATACATCACTTATTTTTTGTTGCTAATATCATCATCTTAATTTAGGCCTTACTGATTCACAACTGTACTGATAATACTACCACGTTACTGCACTCATTGTCTCTAGCCTTGGCACCTAGTTTTCAATGTTGTTTCATTCTATTTTTATAGAATAAAGTTTAAATTTGTTATAATATATGCACAGTTGATTCAAATGTTTAGCAGTGAATATTCTCATAATTGACTCCATGTGTTGAAACCCAGATCTATTAACCCAGTTTACAACAGCCTGATCTTCAAGAGGTTGTATATTATCCTGTGGCTATGTTTGCTATGTAAAATAAGGACACAACTGGTACCTAAGTCTGGTGTCATGCTTTTATCACCAGTGCTTACCCAGTACATAGGATTCAGTGAGTGTTGATAATAAAATAATTGTATTGTCATCTTGGTATTAAAATCTTGCCCCAAGTTTTTTTTAATTCTCAGCCATATTATGCTAATTAGTGACTGTATTATTCTATAACATTGTGAGGAATTGTCTGCTACACACACATATGCAGACACACACCACATACTTTCTCCTATCGTTTCAACATCTCCCTCAACGACAACCTCTATTGCCCTTCCTCATCCTTATTATGCACATGTTTCTAGTTCTCTAACACTCTGCTCAACCCCAAATTAATACTTAGGAAATACCTATCCAGTGCTGTGATGGAGAAAGCTAATAGTGCTCACGAGAGCTGAATATTAATTTTTATAAACTTTGTTAGTTTGTAGACATAATTTCCGGACATTGAAATAAAAAACATGGGAGTACTGCATCAGGGGAATTAAACTATGTTATAAATAAGCCCTTGCTTCCTGATTTTTTTTTCTTCCAAGAGCCAGTTAAACATTTACTAGTACAAAACTATAACTTAACATCTTTAAACTCCTTTTATTTCTGCATAACACACATTGGGCCACTCATTTTAAATCAGAAGTTGTTACTTCAAAACTTATTTTCGCTATTACTTGATATTGGACTGTCTCTCAATAGTACAACCGTCAGTTAGCCTTATCTATTTCCTGTGGTTAACATCAACTTAACAGGTTGGTTTATGCATAAATCAAATTAACAACTAAGAATTGTGTTTGTTAATCAAAACATACAATATAGAAAGTCCTGGAATTATCACTTAACATTTTATTTCATCTGGTCTTTAAAATTAAACATTATAGAGACTTAGTATTTTAAAAATGCCACTCTAGAAACAATACTCTTTTATCAAACTATGAATTAGGTGCAGCTTATAAGCCATTGCCTATACCTTTGAATAAATGAAATGTTATGCTATTGATTTAAGGATTAACGCAAGCACCTCCAATACGATGTTTTCTTAATTTTGGAAAATTAAATCTCAAATTAACTAGGTCACTGGATATTTTTAATCATGGATTTTTACTTCTATGACAAAATTGACTTAGTCTTTAAAGTGTGCTTCCTACTTAAGTAAACTATGGAATTAGCCATGTGGAGAACAGTAGACATTATATTAATTTCAAATTTTTCCATTTTTTCATGCAGCTCTGTATTAAAAATTGTAGCAACTAGAAATGAATTTACTATGAAGCTAATATGTTTAAACCTTAACCTCTTTACATAGAAGGGGTTGTTCTAACATATTGTGCCTTATTTTATATTTGTAATCATGAGCGTTTTTTAAATTAAAGAATACCTCCAAAATTTTGTAAGTTTCAGATCGCTTTTTGGTTCCGATAAAGAACATTTATTTTCCACTCTGAGTGTTCTGGCTCACAGCATGGTCTTAGTGACTGCTGGGTCTGCTTTGTTTTCCCAAAGGGTTTTTCTTGAATGCGTTCGATTGACTCATTGAACCTAAATCAATCTTTATGTCAGAATATGTCTGTGCCTAACCTGGAGGGGTTAAACAAAATCCTTAAATTTCATCAAGGCCCTGGTTTGGGGCCCATTCAAATGGAGAATTAAAATTAGAGTTTTTCATTGATCTCCAGTTACTTGGTAGAGTTGTCAGAAATAAGAGAAACATACATTGTAAAATGTCCCAAATTTTGTTCAAAGCCCCAGGATTCTGTAAAAGTGATTCCATTTGTCATCTTCTAATAACATAATTTTCGGCCATTCAATCTTACATTTTTTTAATTATAAAAGAAAGATTTCAGTGCTTATCATGTATTTTCCTTATATAGAAATATAATTTTAACTAATAATGGCAATTAAAGGCAGATTCATTCATTTCGAATTGTTACAAAATACAAAAAATTACAAGCTACTTTGATTCAAAAAATTTAAACATGAGCTCCCTGGTATGAGACACATTTTTATTCTTATATTTATCTTCAGAGGTAATAATACAATTATGTAATGATTGTTTTGACCTATGTATAACCTCATGTTCCTATGCCTCACTTGATCGCTCATGAAATCTGCATAGTCACAGGAGAAATGTTGGGGCTGCTAAGAAGGGTGAGCAACAGCAACACCCAATGGCTAGTTACTTAACATTTCACTACTTTTACACTAGTCATGCTGGTACATCCCACTGATTATCAGCCTTGTTTATCTGAAGCAAAATTGTCCTATAATTCACATTTTAAGCATAATTAAAATGTTTTCCTAGCTACACACAGGTTACCTAAAACCAAATGTTTTCACAAAATCATTATTCATTTAAAGAATTGTTTTCATGGCAAGCTGGTTTTCAATCCTACTCAGTGTAGTCCTACTGAAATACTTTACCATGTAAAGATTGTGATGTACATATAAGTGAAATAGTATTGTGGTATTGAAGTACAAGAAATAAGGTATGCATAATCAGAAACAGAGTTGTATGCATTAATGTTTATATGTAATAAGCCATAAAATTAGTCCTAATGATCTCAATTCTCATTCTTATGAGTTGGAATGGGGAATGTGGCAGGGTCTAATGGTTGGAGCTCAATGATGCACATAAGAATATTTGAGGCACTCATTTAGACAAGCTTAGAGCAATCATTTCTAAAGAATGTCCTTTGAACTAAAGAATGTCCTTTGAAATACTTAGATTGCAGTAACTTTGTGTAGACACATTTAATACTCACATTAGCCCTATGAGGTAGAAATCGTTATTGTATATGTGGTTAATAAGACTTCATTTGTAGCTTCATGAGATATAATGGATATCCAAAAACACTACATACATTCAATATATGCATCTTGACTAATTTTGACATATGCATATATCCATGATACTATCACCAAAATCAAGATAATAAACATATTCATCACCTCCCAAAATTTTCTCATATTCTTTTTTGTGTGTATGTGTTATTTATTTATTTTTTTGTGGTAAGAATATTTAACACGCAACCTATCCTAATACTCTAAAGTGAACAATACTATATTGGTAACTATAGGTACTATAGTTAATAGCTTATCTCTAGAAATTATTCATCTTGCATAAGTGAAATTTTATGCCATTGAACAACTACCCATTTTCTCCCACCCCCAGCCTCTAGAAACCACCATTCTACTATCTGTGTCTATAAGTTTGGTGACTAGATACCTCATACAGATAGAATCATGCAGTGTTTATTTTAATCATAACAGAACCTAGGAACTAAACAGTACTTAAAATAATGAGCTATTTTCTGCATTATATTAGCAAGGGTTAGAATCATTTGTTTGAAATAAAAGTTCCTGATTATATTAGTATTAATGTTAGTCGATAAATTATAGCCATGTACATGCATATGAATGTGTGAAGTTTATAAGTTTTGACAATATTTTAACATGTTAATCAGAGTTAATACACAGGGCCCTCAAATAATAAGTAATTATGTATTCATTAGAACAGAAGTCTGACTCATCTATAAACTGTTACTTCTATTGTCTAATATCTTTCATTTTTAATCAATCCTCATATGCCTGTTTGTACGTAGAGATATTCTGCATCTCTTCACCTCGAACAACTTCTCACTTTCCAAAGCTCTCAACATAGTTGCCTAATTAAACACATGCCTCATTTCACATACCTTTCTTGACTCACTCATTTAGAGTGATCTAAAAACAATGAATAACTAATATGAATCAGAATATTGTTTTTGCCTGTCTTAGCAATTTTGTGAAGGATATTTTGAATGTCTTCTTTAAAATTTTTTACAATGACATAGTAATTGTTTTTATAACTTTTACAATAAACTGTGAAGTCCTCTAACATCTGGCCTCATTCCTGTGGTAACAGAGTCTAAGAGAGAGAAGACTTCATTTAATTGTGGCCTGATATTGAAAAATTGCCCCCATTCTTTTCATAAAAGAGGTAGGAAAATATAAGGAGAAATAAGATTTAAATGAACATCATTATCATCATCATTTTCATCATCAAATATTTATTGATACTTGTCCTTTTCCAAACCTCTAAGGACTACTGTTATGAATTTTAAAAGCCTCTGTCCAAAGCTGGGATATTTATAGACAGGAAAATAAAGCATCAGTAAAAGTTCCTTGGAGAGCTTCTGAAAACAGATACAATATTCTAATAAATTCTTTCCAAACAATGAAAATATTAGCAAATGATTGTTAATCAAATGCTAAATCTATGCTGGTTTAATCCAGTATTTGATATATACTGCCAATATTTTTATTAATGATATATATTTTCCTAGTAACTACTTCATACACTTTCAACATTTTTTCTTAAGTTTTTTGACAAATAAATTTAAAAGTATTCCTATGGAAAAGATTACTTTCCAGGAAACTTTTTCATAGGTTAGGCTTCCCAAGAAAGAGACTGAAATTTACATGTAGGTGAGTTATCAGTGACTACTTTCAACAGCAATGCCTGTGATGGGAAAGAGAAGTAGGACTGGGAAAGGAAGATGTTGAGCTAAGATGTAGTTATAATAGAAGCTTCAGTTGATCCTTCCAGGAACTATGAAGTGGGGATGGCCCCTTCATAGTTGACCCATACTGAGTCGCCTTCACTCATTGCACAACAGAAGGGAAGCCAAAACTTGGGCAAGGCAGACCCCTTTGGCCAAGCAAAATTCAATTCCTGGGGAAGAATTGCACTTTGAACTTGGTAGGAAACTCCTCTATTTGTGGAATTGAGTGTTGCTGTTCTGAATGGGGACCTGGAATGCTCATTACTTTATCTATTATAGTCAACCCTTTGTGCTGCTCAGATATACCTGCTTTCTAAAATAAGTACACCTAATCTGGAAACAGACACCGAAAATTATAATTTGTCTCTTCCTGGGTAAATAGACAAGATCAATTTCAGGGATTACTGGGAAGAACTCCAATTTCTTTCACCAAAGTTGATCTTGGTACTGCATCTGATACATCTCTTCCTCCTCTCCTGTGCAACTTATATTACCCTCATCCTTGGCTAGAAAATATGCTGGCCTACTGGATTACCTGGTGAATTAATCTAGAAACTCATGCCTGAGAGTTAATCTCCTAGTAAGGCTATGACTTTTTTGTTTGTTCATGAATGACAGTGAAGACCCTGCTCAGCAGTTCACCTTAATGTCACATATTTTTATCCTTGTCCCTACTTTATAACAGCGTCCTACTTCCCCCCTCCCCATTATCAGCATCACTTACCCCTGTGTCTTAGTCCATTTGAGCTTCTATCACAAAATCCTGTAGACTGGGTAGCTTATAAATAACAGAAATGTATTTCTTATAGGTCTAGAGGCTGAGAAGTCCGAGATCAAGGTGGCAGCAGATTTGATGTCCAGTGAAAGTCATTTTCTGGTACATAGATTGTGCCTTCTAGCCATGTCCTCACATGGTGGAAGCTTCCCTTGGGCCTGTTTTAGAAGGGCACTAATTCCATTGATGAGGCCTCTGCCCTTATGACCTAATCACTTTAGGGGTTAGGATTTCAACATGTGAATTTGGGGGGAACACAAACGTTTCAGTCCATATCACAATAAGGAACTTCTTTCCTTGACTGATAGTTTCTTAGCACAAAGAGCCTACAACAACCATACATTTCAAAAAGGATTCTAGTGGTATTCTCTAGCACAAGGATCCCTCCCCTGGTAATCAGTGCCTCTAGATTCCTGAAGCCTATATTTTCAGGAATGCAAAGCACAAATTTCCCAATTGTTCACCAAGAAGGATGGCACATGGGTTCACTCACTTTTACCCCCTGGTTCCCAATTCCATATATTATACCTATTGGGAACAAAGCATCATATAATGATTATTGATATAGAGTGCATACTGCATTCTATAATATGGTGTTCCATATCCAAAAGCTCTCATCTCCGAACTGGCACCTCAGTTATACCTAGTAGTTTTTGGATGGTGTGCTACATCATGAAACCAACAGATCCATCGTTATCTGATTGCTACTATGCTTTGTTGTAAAGTAGCTTCCTTGGTCCAATGAGATGTTATGAGAGCTCTCATATTGATGGATCAACACTATATAAGCCCTTGAGTAGTAATGCTGGCCAAACATCTATTGGCAGGAGAAGCAAGAAAGGCTGACCATTAAGTGTGTAGCGGCTATGGTCTCTGTTCCTGGAAGATTGGATATCTGAGGGAAGCAGTACTTAACTAATTCTTGGGACATAGGAGCCCATACATTGGGTCCATGCACAGGCCCCCATATTTGCCACTCTAGCTACTCTATTCATGCCTATTGTACCACTATTGTGGTGGCTGATGCCAGAGAAGGACAGATGTTAAATGGCTGAGTTATTTCTGTATGGTTATTTAATGCCTCTTCTGCATTAACATGCATTGCAGAGAACTTCACACTTCATGCCCACTCCTATCAGTCCAATATATGCTTCTTTCTCATATTTCTCTGACCCAGATAGTCTCATATTTTACCTTCCAGTCCAGCCATGTCATTTGCCACTACCTATAACTCCATGCATATTCTTATCTTAGGCTATTTTCACCCAACGATTATGACCACATCATGGGACTGAAGATCTGCCCATCAGAAGAATTTCCCTTTTGCTTTATCTTCTTGGGTAACCTCTTAATAAGGCTTTAAGGAAGCAGCAGTCCGTTTCCAGTTTATACCCATATACCAAGTCAACCCATCCATGAACCAAGCTCAGACTTTTTTATTTTTCCTTCAGATGGCCACCAGGGAGGGCCCATACAGAAACAGTATGAACTTAGGATGAGCTTCTGTTGCGAAAGAAGTGCATAACTTAGGAGTGCAACTATCTGTGATCTCTGTCATACTCATACACAATTCCCGATGTACTACCTACTGTAGTTTGCTACTGGTCTTGCCAAATGCATTGGCAGTTCTGTCCACATGGATACTTGATGTTCCATGGTCAGGTGTTTCATCTCTACCACTACCCAGACATGCCAGATGCCATTTCTCAATTTCAGGATAATTCTCTGCTACATATGTTTTAGTTTTGGTCCAGAGCCTTAGTCTATGATTCTTCCTCTGGCACTACTATAAATTCTATGCATCATATTTTCCACTACATATATCTTTAATACCATAGAGGCTTCTAAGATATATGGCCCAAACAGCAAAATAGTTTGTACACTGCCTGAAACTGCTACAGAATTCCATTAATTTAGTCAAATCCATGTCTGTTATCTCTTTACATATTTCTCCTATCATATTATCTCTCCCTTTTACTTTAGGGATTCCAGTTGCAAGTCAGTTAGAACCTTTGATATTATTCTATATGTCTTAGAAGCTCTGTTCTGTTTTCTTACTCTTTTTACCTCCAGGTGTTTCCTTTTGATTAATTTATACTTGCTTCTCTTCAAGTTCATTGGTTCTTTCCTATGTCCAGTCCACTGATAAGCTCATTAAATTAATTCTTCATCTTGTATTATTTTCCTAGCATTGAAATTTGAATATTTTTATAGTTTCCATCTCTTTTGATATTCCTCATAGATTCAGTCATCTGTCCACCTTTTACGATATATTTTGAACTTATCAGTCATGTTTTAAATCATTATTTTAAATTCCTTCTCTGATAATTTCAACCTCTCTGTCAACTTTATTCTTATTCCATCCTTTTTTTGTTGTCTCTGGATTTTTTTGTACATCTCATAATTTTTGATTGACATACCTTTAAACACCATGGCTGCATGTTTGCCTAGATTATTCCTCATAGAATAGCATTTGCTGGACTGTGTATCTGGAAATCTTTTATATGATAGTTAAAATTGTTTTTAATTTAAATATTGTTCATAATAAGAAACCTTTACAAAACTCTCATTTTGCTTTTGGAGCTCTTATGATTTTTTAATTTTGTACTTCAAAATGGTTAGAAATATGAATTTGAATTTTTAAGATCACTGATTCTTAAGTCCATAAATTATGCAATTATTGTATGCCTGTATTAACTTGATTATGTCCTTTGTAAATATCATGCTATTATGTAAATTTTAGTCATTTTCAAAATTTTATCACAATTTAGATGTATTCAGTAGTAGTTAAGCCGACTATTTTGATCATTTACTACATGAAAAGTTTTGTATTTGGAATTTTCATGAAGTAAAAGTAAATAGGTATGATCCCTGTGCTCAAATAACTAGTAATAAAGTTGGAAGATAAGACAATAATTCAAATAAATAAACTCTAAGGAGACTCTGATAAATGATATTAGCTGATATGCATTGGGAGATATCAAAAAGAATATTTAAAATTAACTAGAATTTTGTAAGACCTCAAATAAAAAAACAGGTTGCTAACAGAGATGTGGAAATGACATTTCAGGCAGAACTATCAGGAGCTAACATGGATATGAGAAAATATAGAGAATGTTTAATTTTAAGCCAGTTTGATAAAAAGCAGCAGTCCTCAGCTATGATTTACCATCATCTAGAGAGATTTTTTAAAATATAGCTTTTCAGTCCTATTTCTCAGAGATTCAGATTTGGGATTTTGTATTTTTAAAAACTCCACAGTTGATTGTATTATTCAATCAGGTTTATAAACCAGGAGATGAGAGTATTTGATAATATCAGAGCAGCGACAAGAAAGGAAAGATTGGAACAGAGAATTTGGTTTTAGTCTAGGGAGACTACATTTATTTCTGGGGACAATGGAGAGTTCATAAAGTATGTTTTGAGGTTCTCATATGTGAAATGAAAAAAATTAAGAATCAGGAAAGTGATTCTGAAAAACTTGTCAAAACATGTAACGCTGACAGATGGGAAGAAGTTGGGTAAAAAGGGAATGAAGAGAAAGTAAGAAAAAAAAACACAGTCTGAAAAAAGACAGCTGATTGACATACATATACATAAAATCATATATTTATATAATAGGAACATATATAATTTCTATTATAATATTGTTGATGCACGAAAATGTTTTGCTAATGAAACCTCTCAGTTTATGAACTTTAATGGCTTGATTCTAAAAGGATTGTGTAATTTCCAATGTGAAAATATTCAATCTGGAGGCAGATGCTAAGTCAGACTAGTAAAGAGGATTTTTAAATAAGTGGGATCATAGGAAAAAACCTCAAATATCAGAGGTAACCTTCCAATCTGCTTAAAAAAGGAATTGCCTGCATTATGAATGAAATAAAAAACTTTAGAACCACAAACTGAAAATTATTTCCAACATAATCTATTGCTGTAGCTCCAAAGCAGGTAGGAGGGTAGGTGGAAAGAACAATATGTTAGACATAACAAAAAGAATGAAAAAAATTTATGATGGCTCTTCTTTTGTCAAATGAAGTCCATAATGAAATCATTAGATTTTGTGGAAATCATTAGATTTTGTGAAAATCATCTGCTATGCTGTGATTGAGGTGGCAGTGATGCATGCCAGGTCAAGGGAACTATGCAAGGAGTCTAGAACTCTGATTGACACATAAATATGCATTAGATAAATTAATGACCAGTAAGAAATATCTGGTATATAAGGCAACGTAGGCAAAAAACTGAGACTGAGACTTTAGCCAAGGCTTTGATCATGTCTAATAAATACTATTATTTCTTTTAGATGTGCTATGTCAAAGCATTGTTATCCTACGAAGATAAACAATCTTGTTGTTATAATAATCAGGTAGCATATGTATTGTTTTGTATGTATATATATATATGCACTTTATGAACATCTCTCTACTATGCTACAGTAGAGATATTTTGATTCATAGTTTACAGATGAATAACTTAGAGTTTGAATAGGTTGGTAATTATTTGTGGGAGATCATTGTGAACCAAAGTCCAAGACCCTCCACAACTGTGTGTCTTTTTTCACACATGAACATGTCTTTGCTTGAAGGTGGGAAGAAGCAGAGGTCCCATTAAATATTTCCCCTTGGCTGCACAGACAACTCTTTTAGTTATGCACCTCAGAGGCATCACCATCGCCTCATTGGATTCTGACTCTCACCTTTGCAAGGACTAACAGTTTTCCCCAGATTCTCAAGAACGGCTTTGTTCGTGGTTGGGAAGAGGCTGGGATTTCTGAGAAAATAACAGAAATCTGTAAAACAAAATACAAAAACATGCACACATAAACCCACACACATGTATATGACAAGGATTTATTTTTTAACAAATATTTGAATGTATGCAGTTTGAATGAGACAGACAAAATCTATGCCTTTATGAAGCTAAGCTTGTCATGGAGAAATACAGACAAAAAGAAAAAAGAGATGAATAAATCTTATGGAATGCTAGAAGGAGATTACTTGTTATAGGAAGGAAACATAAAACAGGATAATGGCAATTGTGGATTAAGACGAGAATGCGATTTTGTATTGTGTGGTTGAATAGTCCTCATTGAGATAGTGACATTTGAGTAAAAACCTGAAGAAGATGTAAACTGAAATATTTGGAAGAGATTTTTTGGAAAGGGAATAAAAGTACAAAGGTCTTTTAGGAACAGCATGCCTAAAACTTTTGAGAAAACATAATAAGGTCAATGTAAGTAAAGCAGACTAGTCAAGGGTGAGATTAAAATAAGATGAAGTTGGAAAGGTAAAAGGGACTTTGATATGTATGAATCTGAAGGACTGTAATGTTAAAAATGAGAATGGTTTATAGAGACCAAAATGTTCACATTGGCTAGTTATTCCATTCTTATCCTCTTTGGAGGCTACTTAGAAAGTCAAATTATAACCACAATTTTAATTAATGAATAAAACATTAGGAAAAAAGATCCTAAGATAATCTTGATAATGCTATCTCTAGCTAAACTGAGACATGTTTACCTTTTATGGAGAGAACATTTCAAAAACAGAGTGGAGTGTCTTTTGTCAAATCTCCTCATCTCCCAACATTGCTGGATGCATCCTGTCCCAAACTCTTTTAACACTTTCTGTCCCTGCCCCCACACTTTTGTTATAAATTGACCATCTATCTTTTTTTAACTGAAAATTTCAGCACTGACTCTGCCAGCATTCTACATAGTGATACAGAGACTTTTCATTTATCTTCCTAATTAGAATGGTGGTGTCTTTGGAACCACCCAAATCACTAATTAAATATAATGTGTTTGTGATATTTTTATCAAGAACCTGAAAGTAATAAAATGTTAAACATTTGCTAGGTTAAACCTTGGCTAGGTTGTTTTTGATGCATGCCTATACTCTATCATCCCAATAAACCTATGATGTACCAATAAGTAACCCTCATTTACAAGTGAGACGCTTGACTGATTATGCTTGTACTCAATTTTATTGTTACAAATATCTGCCCTTTCCTGGGGGAGAAACATTCTTTCCCATTCCATTTCTGTTGGACTTAGTCGTATAACTTGATTTGTAGGTGAAAGACTTAAGAGCCACCTGTATTTTATGTCATATGACCAAGCCCAACATGAAAGGGAAGTGTCTTTTTTCCTCTTAAACACAGATGTCAGTGTCCCAGATAGTGTATGCTTCATTAACATTGGTCTCAGAGTGAAGATAATGTAAAGAGGATCTGTAACTCACTCTAGTCATGGAGAGTGAGTGGGAAATAAAACTGTGTCATGAACCTCTGAAATTGAGTGTACCTGGCACATAGTAAGAGCCTCACATGTCAGCTATTTTCATTATTGTCTTCTTCATTGTAATAAGCTTATTACTTATCTTTATTCATAACTAGGTATTATGTATTGGCTACAAGAACCATGTTTTCCAATTGGTATCTACAGTATTACTCAGCATAGCAACTTATGCACATATTAGAGTAGCTGCAAGGTAGGTAATTTAAAGTAATGATCAGAAGCACAAGTCAGAGGAAACATGATTTAAATTCTTGTTTGCTGTTATGTCCTGTGTGACCTGGAAGTTTTACTTACACTCTGAATACTCACCAGTGAGTTAAGGTTAATGAGATCTGCCTGTCGGTTTGATGAGCATTAGCTAAGATAATGTGCAGGAAGCCTTAAGGGCGGGGCACACCTATAAGTGCTTAATCAATGCTAGTTTTTATTAGTAGTTGCTTGCTAGTAATGGATATAATGGGCAAAGAAATTATTCTAACAATTCTACAATGGTTCTGTGCTCTTTTCAGATATTTCAAACATACGAAACACAATCTTTCTTTCCATTAAGCTCTGCTTATTTTATTATCTAGGTGTTTTCTATCTGTAAATTATTACCTCCCTAACAACGTTTTTGGGTTAACAGGAAGTTTATTTTTTGGCTTGGTACCTCTAGTTGAGCATAGAGGTGGTTCCTGGTAGGTGCTTAAAAAATATTCGCTACTTGGCCTTTGAAAATCCCAGGAATTTAGCCAAAGTTAAATTTCATTTAGAAATCTCAGATAGCCCATTAATAGACTCACTAAAGCCAAATTTAGAAAACTTCAAACTCATTCTTAATTCTTGTAGGTAATAAGTGTTTCACTCTCAAAGACCATTACAAAAAAATTGTGAATTAGTATTCACAGTGACAACTTGATATAATTCATTACTTCACTAATATTCTCAACAAACATCACACTAAAAACAATCTCCTCAGTAGATTAAGCTTGTGCTTTGTTTTCATCATTCACATTAAATTAGTAATCTGAACATTCATAGACCTAAATATATTTAACCTTGAAATATATTTTCTTTTGCTACCAAATACCAAGTTATCATTATGAAGAGAGGTCTTCATTTCTTGGTGATGTTTACCATAATGAACAAACTTTTAAGAGTTTTGTATTTAAATGGTTTCATGTTTTGCCTTGTCTGTTCCAACACAGGCATCAATTGTGAAATAAATCTAGATGAATGCCTATCAGCACCCTGTCTCCATGACGGAGTTTGTATCGATGGCATCAATCATTATACCTGTGACTGCAAGAGTGGGTTTTTTGGAACACACTGTGAAACAAATGCAAATGATTGCCTTTCAAATCCTTGTCTACATGGAAGGTAGCTATTTTTATTTTTTTATTATTAGCTTTATGAAAGTATATTTAACTCACAATATTTAAGACTTAATGTCAAGGGAAAGTTGATAAAGATAATTTTAATTATGCTCTTTCATAAAACAAGAGCTAAGTACCTTTAAGATGACAGATGCTGCCAGTTTTAGCTAATGCAATGTACTGATACATTATCTCTGCCTTTCTTTTATTTCTGTTCATTAGCATAAAGTAATTTTCTATAAATGTGGATTAATTAGACTTTAATATACTTAAAGGTAACTGCTCATGGTAATAGAACGAGCAGGTAAGATGATGAGACATTCTATTATTTGCTCTATGGAGAGATAATACCACACAGTATTTAAAATGTTCCTAAGTAAACTGGTTCTTTCAGCCCTATGTGTATGAAAAGTATTTTATGACTCTATGAATCTGTATAATAACTGCTCTGATCATGGATAAAATATTGGTTAATACACATCTAGAGTGAACGTATTTCTAGGAGATGCAGGTGGCAAAGAAGAATGTATCACAGATGCATCATGCTGCTTGCTTCCGCGATAGTTTTCTTTTCTAATCCTGCCACCTACTTTGTAAGCAGGGAAGGGAGAAAGAAAGTTGGCAGCTCATTGCAATGCAGCCTGGCCATAGCTAACTTCAGTTTCTCACATAAGCCCTAGACATACTTTTTATCTTTTAAAACTGTTCATTCTTTTCATTGCCATGGGGAAAATGGCAAAAATGAAAATTGATCCGTTTTTTCAGTCCAGTCACCTTCAAGGATAAGAAACCCAGGAATAAACTCTGCTTTGTATTGCTCTTGGGAGTGCTTTTTTCACCTGAACTAGGAAAGAAAAGTTTAAATGGTGAAACTCCCTTGAAGTTATGCTTTAACATCTACTTATTTGAAAATGTAATTCTAATTCTGTGTTTCAGGTGCACAGAACTTATTAATGAATATCCATGTTCATGTGATGCAGATGGGACTAGCACACAATGTAAGATCAAAATTAATGTAAGTCTTATAATTTTATTAAAGTTATATGACAAAAATTTAATTTAAAAGAAAAATCAAATTGCTTGCTGTAGGTTTCAGAGTCATTTCTTCCACAGTTGTTGATGATTTAACTGTTCTCTCATCTTTCCTCTGTGTAATTCTTTGGCTGCTCCAAACAAAACTACAAATCATGGCTTTTTTTTCCCCACCTTTTCCTTCTTTGTCTCTTGTTGTTACAAAATTCCACGATTCCCCTCCCTCCCGCCGACCACCCCACCAAACTAAATCCTGGAAGTATCCATTATCAACAGTTGCTCAGATGGCTTAAATTTTACCATCTGTCTTGTCCTCCCTGGTCTTAGGAGACAGAGGTATCTGTGGATCTGTAGGGATGACATAGGATTCAATTAATTCATATATCACAAGGAGAATATAAATACTGGATGTATATATCAAGATGTGGGCAACACCTTTAATATTCTCAGGATATGTCTTTCAATCTTCAGGAGTCTCATGTGGTGTGATTTCCATATGGTGTTTTATATGGGATGCCTCATTTGTTGAAAAATGTTGGTTGACTGAGAATTGTGACTGTTCTTGGTGGATGAGAATCTTGTGAGCCTTTTGGAATACCGGGGAGTTCTTCCAAATCATTTTTGATTGACAATAACATGGTAAAGGGAGGAAGCATACAAACTAAAAGCCTTTGTCATTGTGAAACCATCGGTATTTTATTACATTCTTTGTGTCTCTCTCCCTCGTCAGTAAAACATAGCTATACCAGTTCTGACATCACAGGGTCATGTGTGAGAATGCACATGAAACACAGTAGCTATTCAGTAAGTGGCCCTTCCAGAGAGGGGTGATGGAGTAGTTAAATGCATTCATGGAGAACCAAGATTGAAACTCTATATTGCTACTTACCTACTGTGTGTTCTCAATTTACATTTATTTTGAAATTATGTTTTGACTATTCAATAAAAATAATCACAGTAACTACCTCAGGTTATTGCAAGAATTAAATGAGATAATGCATGTAAAACAATTAGCACATTTTCTGACACACAGTTTTAAAAAGCATAATTATCTGTTGATATTGTGTTTATTTTGTTCTGGATAGTGAAAGCTATTCTTGAGGTGGAAAAGGAAATGTAATAAATACATTCCCTGGCAGAGAATGAATGAACCATACGTCTTGTTTGCATTACCACAAATATTGCCTGAAGTAATCTCTAAAACCATATTTCTTGATAGTACAAATATCATATTCTTAGTTTTGAATTAAAATATCAGTAAATAGACATTTTTTGACATATGTATGTATATATGCATGCATACATATACACATACACAGCCAATATTATGAGAGCAATTCTTAAAATTCTACCTACGTGATTCTAGATTTTTTCCTAATATTGTTATTTTAACATAAGAGCAAACTCATTATACTCAGCGACTTTTTTTGTCTTAGAAGTATATCTTAGGAATCATTCCATTAAAATGCAAAGAGTCCTGATTCATTCTTTTTAATAGCTATAAAGTATTCCAAATAAACACTGAAGACCACACTTACCTGATGAGAGTATGAGCACACCGCTTACCTAGATCCTATTAAATGAAATCACTTTTTACAAAGTGTTGACTAATTTCATGAGGAAAATGTAATTTGTCATTATTTTAATTTATATTTTCCTAGGTTACTATCAAGATTGAACACCTTTCCATACTATTATTTGCCATTTGTAGTTCTTTGTGCCTTGCCTACTTATAGCCCTTTTACTTCTTGATTGCTTGCCCTTTACTTTTTGATTTGTATATCTTATTTTAAATTATAGATACAATCTACTAGGTTCTGAAAAAATGCAAATCTTTTATAGAGTCTGGACACTCTATGAATTGTGAGATTTTCCTATTTTTCTTTACCTTTTTCTTCCTAACTGGGCTTTGCTGCTCTCCAAAGAAATCCTTCCCACTGTAATATTTTAAATATATTTTTATATTCTCATATATAATTATAGAATTCATAATACTTTTAGTGCTTTAACTCATAATGAATATATTATGATTGATAAAAGCTAGGAATCTAACTTAATGGTTTCTTTTAAGTATAATCATTTTTTCCAAGAAATTTTATCAAAGGGTCTGTTAATTCTTTCTTGATTTGGAATGCTCCACTTTTCATATAATAGATTTCTATATATGGGTTAGTTTTTGGACTATTCTGTTTCCTTACTTTTTATCTCATTTGCACCAGTACTATCTAGAATAATTACAGTTTAATACATTTTTAAAAATTTCGTCATGTTTCACTAATACATTAAGTGTACTCTATATGTAATTTTGCTCATTCATTCTGTAAATATTAGATATTGAATGTCTATAAGAAATTGAGATATAATAATCATTAGATATATTTCCTACCTTACCAGCTCCTCATGGAAAGTGATCTACATCTCTCACTATCTTACTTACTAGCTGACCTATTTATTTTAACTCTCTCTATGGTGCAATGCTTAGATAACACACCCTGCAGGAGATTCATGAACTGTTTTTCAAGGCTAAAGAGGCAAGAGAAATGGAGAAAGATAGGCAGTACTAACTGAAAAGAGCACTCGGGTCAATATAGGGCAAGGTGTTACATGTGAACCTCCTTAGGAGTGGAAATAATATAGTTTATGTTAGGGCTGGATGGGCAACAACACAAGCAAAATTGCTGATTGTTAATATTGAGTGTCAACTTCATTGGACTGAAGGATGCAAAGTATTATTCCTGGGTGTGTCTGTGAGAGTATTGCCAAAGGAGATTAATATTTGAGTCAGTGAACTGGGAAAGACAGACCCACTCTCAATTTGAGTGGGCACAATCTAATCAGCTGCCAGCTCAGCTAGAATAAAGCAGCCAGAAGAACGTGGAAGAACTAGACTGGCTGAGTCTTCCGGCCTCCATTTTTCTCCCATGCCAGATGCTTCCTGCCCTCAAACATTTGACTCCAAGTTCTTCAGCTTTTGGACTCTCGGACCTTCCACCAGTGGTTTGTCAGGGGCTTTCGGGCCTTCAGCTGCAGACGGAAGGCTGCACTGTTGGCTTTCCTACTTTTAAGGTTTTGGGACTCGGACTGGCTTCCTTGATCCTCACCTTGCAGACGGCCTATTGTGGGACTTCACCTTGTGATAGTGTGAGTCAGTACTCCTTAATAAACTCCCTTTCATATATACTTCTATCCTATTCGTCTTGTTTCTCTAGAGAAACCTAATACACTTTGTTTTGTTTTTTGTCCAAGTGACAATTAGAAGGAAGCTTTAAAAAATAGAATTAGTGCTGGAGAAAAGCAAATGCATGCCTGGGGATAGAACATATGCCATGACTAGTGAAAAAAAATGTAATTTAAGTTCTGGATGTGCACACACAAACAGAAAAGAAAAGTGAGTAGGGCAGCATAGAAAGCAGATATTTTTCTTTCAAGTTTGATAAGACTTAGGAGGATGGCATGTATCCTTCTCATGCACCGTGTGTATGTACATGGAAGCAATATTATTTTTAAGATATCAAATTATAAATATATGTTATGTACTGAAATGGAAAAAACTAATTACAGAATTAAAAAATCATGACTTTCTCAGATGAAGTAGAAATAAGAGAATTTGTGCTTTAACTCATAGTGAATATATTGCTGTGAGCAGACTGAATATAAAGCAAGGACTCGTGTAAGTTCTCTAAATAAAAAGGAAAGAATTAAAGAACTGTGTATAAATAGCAAAGACATGGAATCAACATAGGTGACCATCAGTGGTGGATTGGATAAAGAAAATATGGTACATATACACCATGGAAAACTACAGAGTGATAAAAATGAGTCATGTCCTTCACAGCAACATGGATGCAGCTGGAGGCCATAAAACTAAGGTAATTAATGCAGGAACAGAAAAACAAATACCATATGTTCTCACTTATAAGTGGGAGCTAAACATTTAACACCTATGGAGATAAACATGGGAATAATAGACACTGTGGACTAGAAGAGAGTGGAGGAAGGGAGAGGAGAATGGTTAAAAAAACTGACCTATTGTATGCTATGCTCACTACCCAAGTGCAATACACCCATGTAACAAGGCTGCACACGTATCCCCCTGCATGTAAAAAACTGAGTACGCATACACAAGTGCATGTATTTGTGTTTCTCTGAGTGTGGACCATAATTTATGAGCTTTTTATTTAATATAATTTACATTTTGTCTGCCATGTATATCATGTATATTTTTCTATTTTTTGTTATTCTTTCATTAGTACATAGTGGATTCTGGCATTCAGAAAATTATTTTCATGTATCCAAATTTACTTGATTACAGAACTCTAAAGGTTCTGTGATTTTTGACAGGTTTAAAAGGGACTTATTTAACAAGTTCTTCTCATTCTTTTTATTTGAAATTAAATGATTGAACCATCAGAATGCTTTCCAGGAGAGGGTTTGAGTTGGAGTCCATTTCCCTCAACAAATTGTCAGCTTTTTCCTACAAATTATTTTAGAAAATATCGATATCCTTTAATTAGAAATGAATCTTTAAAATAAACAAGATCTTGCAAAATGGGAACATTCATTACACACACACAGAGTACCTTGCTTTTTCACTTAATCAATCATAGAAGATTATTCTACTTTATATATACTTTCTTCGTATTAATATTCTATTGGATGGAAATAACATATTTATTTTATTAGTATCCTTTTTTGGATATTTAAGATTTTTTAAGTCTATTGCTCTTTAAAATTCTTTCTGTGTTTTAGGTACAGAAGTTTGAGTTCATTCTAGCTATTTCATAGCAGAAAATAATCGGCACTACTTTTAAGACCTAAGACCCCCTCTTGCTCATTTCTTTGTGTGTGCCCTACCATACTTGTGTGTTTATTAGAAATATTTTCCTAAGTATTTCTTCTGGCAAAATGTGATTATTACTTATTGGTATATGTATTTTTTGTTTAAATAAATGCCATTATGTTTTCTAGGTATTTGTTCTCTAGCTATTCCACTATTTGCCCTCCTCCGTAAATCTTGAATCCCTAAGTTAGGGAAAGCCTATCACGACTCATGCAAAAGGGAGCCCAAACCTAGATCAGAAGAGCAAAACAAATAGGGATAAGAGAAGTTGCATTTCCTTTTCCAGACTCTTTTTACTACCAACAGCAACCACATGTCACTTACAATGCTACAGATTCCGTAGTTACCGCTAATCAAAGTTCTCAGGCTTTTGGATTGCCCAGTCCTGCAGCTTGCAAAGTAAAAGCCCATAGAATTAATGAGATTTTGAATATACACATTTAAAAACTCTGGACTACACTAGCAGTTTTTATTCAGAACTGGACAAAGTTAACGGAATTCTGTGAAGGTTAATAGGCCTTTGCAGAGGGAATGGTAGGGACTTAGTAGGTACCTTGTTCTGTTTCCACTCTTCAAATAGTAGTTCTCTCTGTATCTGTTTCCCTTTCTCCAAGATCTTAATTGAGGAAAGTATTCCACTACCCAAAACACCAATGCTAAAAAATAAAACGTGATGCCAAGAGAGAAATGTTATGGTAAAGATGACATTGGGTAACTTCCTTTTCTAGGCAGTTAAGAGATCATAGGACAACCCTGTGGATCTAAACCACATCCCTCAGAGAGAACACAACTAACTGAGTCAGTGAGATAACTGTCACATTTACTAGCCCAGTTAGTACTTTGCCCTGTCTAAGAATTTCACAATGAATATATCACTGCCCTGTTCCTTTCGTGCTCCTGTACATTTCCTGGCATAATATTTTCAGTACAAGTTGAATGAATATATCACTGGGGTCAAGCTCTCTTGTCTAGATTGCCCTGGTTTGCAGGATTCCTCTCAGCTTCCATCTCTTTCTCTAAATACTCAACCTTTTATATCTTTTATTTTCTGAAATTACTTTAGTGAACTCTTTGGGAAAGCACTTTATTATATTAAATAGAATATAGCAAAGCAATATAAGTGATGATGAACAAAAGGAAAGGCATCCTTTTAAATTTTTAAACCAGGAAAGATCAAGAACTTTAAATGACAATTTAATTTCCTCTAAAAAGAAATTGCCTTTGTATTTCCCATTAAGCTTTCTAATTAATTTAGTAAAAGATTCTTGAAACCCTGGAGACAGAACTTTTGGCAGTCTAAAAACTATCCCTATCTTCCCATGGGAGATACAATTCAATTAGTTTATGTAATGTTTTCTAATAAATCATTCTATACATATCTAGAAACAGAGCTAAGGGAGAAACATGTTTCCATGCCACTCCCTGTGGAATTCTGCATTTCTATTCCATAAATAAAACTACAATACCTACAGGATAGTCTACTATGTGCCCTTGGTTTTCTTAACAAGTTCACATTTTCAGCAAAGGTGGAACAAATATCATAGCATTTGTTTATAAAAACATACTTAGTTCTATCACTTGTGGGGGATGGGGGTGTACAAGATTACTATCTAAGTTCCAGGCATGACTGCAATATTATACTGAAGTGCACAATTCATTTCTAATTGAGGATGATGCTAATTAATCTCTCCGATAATTTTTAACATCATCTAATTTTCCAGTGGATACATGATATTAATGCAATGGCTTCCACAATAGTCTTGTCAGTATGAGTTTTTGTTTTTAACACTTTTTTAAAAAGTCACTAAATATTTATAAGCATAGGTGTCAATTAATGAATAATAATTCTAGAAAATTATCACTTTTCAAGGTAAAACGCTGAAGAAGTATTTTATGTTTGCATATGCAATTATCCTTGAGAATGTAAGAACTCAAGACCTAGAGTACAAAATGATTCAAGTTGGTTTAGGTTCATTAAGATATTATTTTTAGGTAAAACTCATTGAAAATAAACAGTTTTACTAATGATGTCATAACTTTCCATAAATTATTTCTCAGAATTGTGGGTGCAAATCTTTTCAGTTTACATTATGAAAAATAATGTCATACCATGTTTGTGGTACTATGACATGTGTTTTCCACAATGTAAGTATATATATAAACCCTAAACTGTAAACTTAAAAGCATATGGTATGATATGGTAGAAGCTAAATATACAGAGAAACATATTTCTTGTTCAAATTAAGTGCCAAAAGATTGAAATAGAGGCTGACTGAGCCCTTGGCCTTCAGAGTGGAGAAGAAAGAAAGATAATATTTACTGATCACATATGATGTTTAAGACACAGTGCCATTATTTTATTTAACTCTCTTAGCACACCATATGAGGTGGGTGATATTATCACCATTTTGCACATCCATGTAGTTACAATAAATAAAATACCATTTGTTGAATAAGTAAAATTATGAGAAATTTTAAAATATTTTTAAGCTTAAAAAGTAATACATATTATCCAGATTCCTCTAACTCTACAAGACATCTGCACTTCTGCAGCTATAGGTGTCAGAAATGCTGGACATACATTTGGACAAATGCATGGGAAAAAGTAGGTAATTAGAAGATTATGACTGGATTCAAACTTCAGCTATTACAGATGTTTTAGCTATTTTACATGTATATAAATGCATTGTGAAATGTTTGTTCTAAGTATGTGATTAAACCCAGAAATCCTTTGAAATTTAATGGAAGTACTATTAATCATTACCCTAGGAGAGCAGAGTTGAACTGGGGCTGTTTCCGGAAAACTGAGAGGTATGTTAGACACTAAGGGCCAGTGAATTCTGTTATCTGCGGAGGAAATTTGCTTTAGCACCATTATTGGGGGCAGGGGCAGTTCTCTGACATGGTACATGTTTTTATAAAGATTAATAATGATTTTATTTCTTGGTAAATCAGCAATAGAATATTTGACAGAGTCTTTCTGGTAATAAAAGGCAAAATACCACTTACTATCATAAACATATATTTCAATTAACAGAGGAACAAAATGTCAAACAAGTTTGCACATCAGTTTTTTAGATTATGTTTAAATAAAAATATAATTTTATTAAAATGGTCAGCCTTATACTAATAATCAAATTTGATTCTCTATTTCTTAATCTAGGACTGCACATCAATCCCTTGTATGAATGAAGGCTTCTGTCAGAAGTCAGCACATGGATTTACTTGCATTTGCCCACGTGGATACACTGGTGCATACTGTGAAAAAAGCATTGATAATTGTGCTGAGCCTGAATTTAATTCAGTCATCTGTCTTAATGGAGGGATTTGTGTTGATGGGCCTGGACACACTTTTGACTGCCGGTCAGTATTTATTTACCCACAAGTAAGTAAATATATATTTAGGAGAGCTTATAAACATCCCACTAGTAATGCACTCTGCAATGTAAATACTAAGTTTTCAAGTAAGATTTTATCTTTTATATATATATATATATATATATAAGCACAACTTAGAAAATAACAGTTACAAAATGGCATTGTTTCTATTTTCCAAATATCATATATTCACATAACTCCCATATTTTGCTTTCCCAGTTAAATCATCCGTCATTTTATAATTGTTTTATATCTCTTCTCCTTTCTCCAAGTGGGTTTTTATTCTTTTTCTCGAATATTTTATACCAAATGAATGATTTGTTAATATTTCACATTTATAGAATAATTCCTAGCCAGAGATTCATTTCTGTTACTACTATGCCTATCTCCTGAGATCTTAATAGGTTATAAAAATTTTATTTGAGTTATAAAAGCAAATTATTCTATCACTATATTTTTGAACCACTTCTTAAGGGTACAGTTTTTAACTTTTTAGGAGATGAATTTTTTTTCCTTTGTTATTTCTGATTATATAATATATCCAATGGATTGGTCATTTGAGAATTTAGTCACTATCTGTTCAACTTGTAAAATGATAACCGAACCCAGGTATTAAAAAATATACACACATACTTTACCTCCTTTCAGTCTCATTTGTGCTAGGCTGATGTTAAGTTAAAATTTGTGAACTGTATTTCTGTCATATATTTTAAATTACTGACAGGTTTATCATGTATATCTTGATATATAGTTATTTACTAGTAAAGTATACTTATCATTTCTATATTTTATTGTTTCTTTTTAAGACACTAATATATTCTGCCTTCTATACAATACTGTCACTTCCTTATTTTCTGTGTTCAATATCTAGGGCATGTTTTGCCTATTTATATATTTTGATATCTACTGTATTTTTTTATTTGGTGTATATCTCTAGTAAGACACACATAGATGCTAATTTCATATAAGTTCAAGAATATTAACTTACATTTAGCATAGGCAAACAATGTTTATTTATTATTATGACATAGATATTAATTACACATTGCCTAACATGACATTTTTGTTTGATATACACATGCATCAGACATGTGTGTGTACCTGTGTGTGTGTGTGTGTATTTTAAATCCTTCTTTCTCGTATCTTGTGTTTTGAACATACTTTCTGTTTATTGTACTTTTGTAGATTGATAAAATATAGTAAACATGTTTTTTATACAAATGGAAATTATATAAAACAAAATTATTAAAATGACCGCTACAAGGATTCTCAGGGTTATAACCTAATAATTGCCTGGACTAAGTCATTAATCATAAATTGGACATATATTTCAGATGGATACAGTGTTAAAAATCAGGATTCAATTCATGGAAATACATTTTGTTCAATAAAAAAATTGATTATCAAAATAAGTAAACATAAACCTAAAATGTGTATTTTTATAATCTGTTAGTATTTGTTAAATCAAGCATTGTAAGAGCTCTTAGTCCATTTAGTGTTGCTATAACAGAATAACAGAGATTAGAAAAGAGGTTTATTTGGCTTATGCTTCAAGTGGCTGAAAAGCCCAAGAGCATGGCATGGGCATCTGTTTGGCTTCTGATGAGGGTTTCATGCTGCACCATAGGATGGCAGAGATGTGAATGTGGAAGCTGGAATGCAAAAAGGACCAAATAGGAGAGGCACCCTTGCTTTCTGACACCCACTGTACCCAGAACTAATCTTTTCTTGAGAGAACAAATCCAGTCTCATGAGAAAGACTTTTATCTATTTTAAAGGTCTATTCACTGTGTACAGGCACCACCTCCCAACATTGCTGCACTAGGAATTAAGGTTCCAACATGAGTTTTGGTATGGACACCTAAACCATAGCAAGCTCCTTTATAAATATTCCTTTTAGGGAAAAGTTATCCACGGGCTAGCTAGGCTGATTTTTTTTTTTTTTAACGGCATGAAGCCTGTGGAATTCAGGCTGAAGATGCCTGCTTCTTTTCCTGGCATATTTCCCAGGGATAAGCATAGGCATTCATTATTGCTATAAAGTTATTCAAATTGTATTTAAATAGGAGTCATCTGTCTCCAAAATTATCATTGCTGATTCAATGTGTTTAAAAGCCCCTGAAGATCTGTCAATGGTAATGCCTTGGGATGTGCAGTTTCTATTGGGACTCCAGGCTACACTATGAGAAGTCAGAGCTGGTGCCAAGTCAACACAGTCCTTAGATAGTTTACTTACAAAAGAAAATTCATATTCTAGGATAGGAGGTAGTGCTTTTCAAGTTAAATTGTCAGATTTATTCATGGGTTAAGGGTTAATCCATAATATGTTTATGTAAAATCATAATAAAATTATTATTTGATATTTAAAGAAGAAAATTGAACTTATTGTTCTGAGTTCTATTTTGTGTTCTCTAAATTTAATCAAAAAGAATCATGTCACTCTTAAAAACCTGGTAGAATATTTTGTTGTTGTTATCTTTATACTACTTTTGCTTCAAAGTTTATGCCAATCAGAGTAAAAGTTAATGTCTTCATTCTTGTTGCTGGTTTGTTAATGCTAAGGTTTGTTTGACTTTAATTGGGAAAATTACTCAACTTTATAACTTTGCACCTTAAGGGTATTTATCCTGAGGTCTTACTTGCAAAGAAAACTATTTTATTAAATATTTCAGCCTTTAATGACCTGCAGAATATTCCATAGGCTTGCTCTTATAATTATTTTAGAATTATTTTTTCCAATTGAAATTTAATGCTGAATGACATTACACAAATAAACAAAAAAGATAAAGACTGTGCTACCCTTTAAAATTTCCTGTAATTTTTAAAATTGCCAACCTAAAATATTTTGTTGTGTTGTAAGATTCACATATTAATTTTAACTTGGTGAAATGTAAATTTCTTAGATCTTATCTTTGACTGAGGATGATATAGTAAGTGCTGTCAAGTTTGCTTTCATCTCCATCATTGCCAAAATTAAACCAAGGAATGGTCTATTTTCATGAATGCTATATGTTATAAATTCAGTTGATTCATTTCTTTCACAGAAGTTAACATGACTTTTATTTAATTAAAAACCATGTAGAAAAGATTTATTCCAATGACTGACATATAGAGAACTTATAATTTAATTCCCTTCTGTTTTTATTTCTGGAGTTTTAAGTGTTTATTCAAAATATGTGGTGTCATATGTTTCTGTTATTTATTTCTTCAAGTCAGGAGAATTTTTAAAATTATTCTATTTGTCTTATGCAGATTGATACTGAGTCACTCATTCTGCATTCTACTTTGGGTAGCAATATTGCTTACATATTGTATATTACACTTCTTAAAAATTTTCTTTGATGAAATTTTTTGCTTCCTTTTTTAAAATTTTCAACATTTTCACATTTATTATAGATTAAAGGACACATACACAGGTATGTTATAGGGGTAAATTACTTGATGCTGAGGCTTGAGATCCCAAAAATCCCATCACCCAGGCCATGAGTATAGCACCCAATAAGAGGTTCTTCAGCCCCTTTTCTCCCTTCTGCATCTAGTGATCCCCATTGTCTGTTGTTCCCACCTTTATGATCATGTGTATTCAATGTTTAGCTCCCACTTATATGGAGAACGTAGGGTGTTTGGTTTTCTGTTCTTGTGTTCGGTCATTTAGGATCATGGCTTCCAGCTCCACTCATGTTTCTGCAAAGGGCATAATTTCATTATTTTTTGTGGCTGCATAGTACTCTATGGTGTGGTGTATATGTACCACATTTTCTTTTTTCGATCCGCTGTTGATGGGCACGTAGGTTGATTCTATATCCTTGCTATTGTAACACCACTTAAAACTCTGTCCTTCATGTATTTCACTTTTTTCAGTTTTTATATTTTTGTTCCTTCTCACATTTTTATTTACTTCTCAAACTTTTATCCAGCTTTTCTGAAATTTTCGTATTTTATTCTCTTTTACTTTTCAATGAGCCTTAGTTTTTCATTATTTTCTTTCATCGTAAATGTAACGCCCACTTAAAAAGCCATATTATTATCTTCTGTTTACAGAGTAGTTTATTCCAAGAGTTTGATTTTTTTCAAAGTTCATATAGCTGAACTCATCTTTTTATTGTTACAAAATTAAGTTGACTCAGTGTGTCAGTTTCTAGCATTTTGTATCCCGGCTTTATTGATCTTCGTGGTTGTTACCTAGATATAGCAGAAGACCACTTTCATATCCTAACTCTATTTGCCAGACTCTTGTTTATTGAATTATTTCTGTATCTTTAAGACTATTTTAAATAAGGCGGAACCATTAAATGTCTGGGGAGAGGCAAGCATTAATGCACAGGAACACCCATGAAAGACTATTTTTACTGCATGTGTTGTGGTTGCCAGGGTCTAAGGGTCAAATTACTACACAAGTATGAGTCTATTTAAATATCTTCCTCTACTATTAAATTTTGAGTATTGGACCTCTCCAGGTCAGAGGCGTATCAGATTTATACTTTGTTCATTGCCGATTTTTCTCATATAAACATTTTATTATTTTAAATTATTTTAGAACTAAGACAATAGTACATAATTAAGATAGCTAGTATTCATTTAAAAAAATCTTCCTGATGCAGTAACTAAATTTTGAAAGATAGGTAGATTCTTTGTTTTCTGGCAAGGATAAATTTGTTATGGTAGTTAGCACAGATATCCACACAGAAGAGTTGTATTTTGATGAAGAAAGAAAAAAAATTACCAAGAAACCCAGATTAGATATAATTTTTTACACTTTGAGTTCAATGGTCTTGTCTAATGTTCTCAGGCACATTTAGAGACACTGAACCTGTTAGGAATTTATTTTCTATGCAACAGATTTGTAAATTTATAAGTTGATTTATATATGGACTCCTTTCAAAGCAAAATAAATCTCATGTTGTCTCAGTTAAATTATATATTTGATATATACAAATATAAAGCTAGTTATAAACCCATTATGTTTATTGCTGTTATATAACTATAAAAATGTTTTAAAGTTCAATGAAAACTATAAGCCTAATTGAATTGTTACCATAAAATGCTAATTTAATGTGATAAACTCTGATGTTGCTACCGTATGACATTGTCTATATCAGTGTCCGCTTGCTTCAGTGTGCCAGTTGAAAATATAATTCTTGAAAATATATAATTCTTCCAAAGCATGTTTTATACTGTAAATCCTTAGTGTGCTATATCGTAATCATAGGTAAGATTATTTAAACAGGAAGGGAAGGGAAGGAAAGGGAAGAAGGGAAGGGAAGGGAAGACGGGAAGGGAGGAAGGGAAGGGAAAGGAAGGGAAGAAGGGAAGAAGGGAAAGCAGGAAGGAAGGAGGGAGGGAGGAAGGAAGTAAGGGAAGGAGGGAGGGAGAAGGAAGGGAAGGAAGGACTTAAGCCTGACTGGAATGTGACTCTGGATAGTAAAATGAATGAACCACTGACATATAGTTAGTCTCCTTATTACTGTGAACAAATACATAGGCAGTATTGCTTTGCATACTGAAATAAAATAAAAGTTAACTATTTCGAGCAAAATAAGTTAGTATTTCTTTTAGATAAACAGTTACTTAGATGTTAGGTGTGTAGTAACATATCATTCTATAACCATACTTCAGGTGATTTATAGAGAAGTGAATGGACATTTTAAACACCTAAACTTATTTTTAGTAATGTATGTTTTAGGCAATCCAAACATTTAAGTGATTGACTTTATATTACTTAATGAAGAAATGCCAGTTTAATAATATGCACATCTGAAGTAGAGAAAAGTTACATGACAAATAATAGATAAGATTTTCAAAGTCTTTGCCATTCCCAAACTATATATGTTATTTAAAATAATTGAAAATATTTTTGTTCAGAAAATATAATACCTGATGATTTCATTTCTAGCTGTAAACTCAGTTGAGTTTTAGGGCTGAGGGAGATTATAGAGATTGCCTTAATCCTAGTTATTATACAGATGACAAGGCAAAGGCCTAAGGAGGTTTGTACTCTGTCAATCATCAAAGCTGAAGTCACAATCAGTGGGAAGGTCAATACCAGAATCCAATGCATTGCTCATTTATTTTTATTACAATATATTTTATTTGAAATATGAAATAATACAAAAGAAAAAAATATATATGGTAAAAAGAGAAGAAATATTTATAGTCAGATATCATGACTATTCTCCTTGCAGTTAGACATCTATTTTGTATTTTATTTCCTGATGCAAAGTTTAAAGACATTAATGACTTTGTTCACTGTAATAATGGCTGCTTTCAGAAATCCATAAGTATTTATTATTAACCATGTGTAACACTTTAATAGCATTTTAATGCATGTAAGTTTTATTAAACTATAAAAGCTATGTTGAAATTATACTAAAATTCAAATTAGACTCACACAGCAGAGGACTACAGAAATAAGCAAAAACATTATACATAACTTTTTAAATCTGTAGATTACACAGAATTTAGGAAATGATTTATGAAACAAAGCACTGAGACACAAAGATAGTTGGTTTGTTTTTAATATGTGAAACCCCGTTCCAGGCATTTTTTTTCTCCATAGTGCTCTCTGCCTTTGCCTTACCGAGTCCTCATCCATCCCCACAACTTTCCCACCCTCCAGCTCCAAATTTCCCTTTAATCTTATATAATTTTTTTTTCCCACACTTGATTCTCCTTGGTCATTATCTCCATATTTTTGAAGTGTTTCATATTCTTGCCCTTATTATTTACTTAAAGTTTATTACTCTTTCTACCTTGAACTGAGCATAATTAATTCACACTAATTATATGTTAAAAGATTAGTAAGCTTTAATATTTGATTTCTGACATTTTCAAGTTTCTTTTTAAAAAGATTGCAGGAAAATCAGTAAAAGTGAATTATTTTAAATTATATATTCTTAGGGACCACAATATCCTATAATATTGTTAAATAAAATATTTGAGATAAGTAATCCATACTGGTATCATATTGAGGAAGGACAGAAGCTATTTTCTTATATGCTTAGATAAAAAACTCCAAAATAAAGACTAAGAGAAGTTACGTAACTTATGATGGTTACAGGGTAGTGATATTGATTGTACAATAACCATTTTCAACTATCATTAATCAACTTAGCTTTAATTTAATTAGTTTTACAGCTTGGAAAACGATGTTGGTATTTTAACAGCTGTAGTTTAGGTGACATTTTATTAAATAGAGATTATATTTTCAAAAATAAAAGATGGAACATGTAATACTCTAAATTTGTGACTGTTACTTCACAACATGGAGAGATTCAAATTTAAAACATCAACCTATTTTGATTTTTTAATGTAAAGTATTCTTATCAGTAATTATGTCATAATTTTAAAATTATATTTTATCCATCAAATTAGTAGGCCTTTTCCTATATTCACATGTTAAGATTTTTTTTACAATTTCATCTGATAATAATGAAATCTTTTTCTGATGACCTCCTAAACTATCACAACCCTTATAATTGCTTACTACATATTTTTCTTTGTTCATGTTTTAAATAAAATTACTAGAATTTCGAATTTCCTTGGGATTTTTTTAAATTATGTATTTTTGTACTTTAGTTCTCCAAATCAGAATTTTTGCAATACTTACAGATATTTCAAATATTATTAACAAATTGAATCAATCTAAAATATAATTTTACTAAATAAATATTATTAAATAATAAATTAGAAATTATTAAAATTTTCATATTTCCAGCTTTTGCATAACTTTTGGAACTGATTTTGAATATAATACCTTACACACCTTTTCCTGTTTAGTCCTGTTATGATTTCTACTTTTCTTTGTCATTCCATAGATAAATAAATAAAAATATATTTTGAGTAGTGAGAATTTATTATAGTTTGCCTTTCAAAATACCTAGCAATAATTTATGATCAAATTATTATTTTTGAAAGGTAAATCTAGACTATTTTCTATATAAAATCAATGTCAGCTATACTAAATGTGATGGTAAACCACAGTTAGTGATCACATGTTCAATCAAAAATTTAAACGAGTAACAGAAAAAGCCTATGCATTCAATATAATAGATTTTATTCTATCAAACACAAATAGTGTTTGCTCAACAGCATCAAGTTCAATTTTAAAAATACATCTGTTTATTCCATTTGGGGATACAATTAAGGTTACTTTATTACCATATGTAGAAAATAAAATGAGACTACTCGTTTAATTCACCAAGTGAATTTACATTAGAGTATTTGATTTACACATAAAACTTACACTGAAAATTGGCAGTTGCTGTATTTTTTAGGCAACTAATTGATTTCAAAATAAGATTAAAATTTTAAAAATTTAATTTCATGGTTCATCTAATTATTTATTATATAACTTAATTCAGCAAATATTTCTTGGAAAACTATGTACAAAAAAAAAATTGCAGCTGGAATTTGAAAATTGAGAAATCATAGCTGTACCTATATTTCCTTCAGAAGTTCTTATAAATAGATTTTAGCAGAAGAAAATATGTATGTGATAAATTTTAATAGGATGATTGTGTCCATTCAAAATTACAAATTAGTTTTAGTCTCCAATCACAAATATGTGAATTTTTTATGTATATTAAAATATATTTGTGACTATTTCACAGAAAATATAAATACACAGATACATTCAAGTTCCTTTCCTTTGATGAAGTAGAAATAATTTTCTATGGTTTAAAACACCTTTATCAAACATACGTTGCTTTAGTATGTCATCAGATTCCAAAAGCCAAAGAGGAGCGTATACGATCCATAGGATCAAACATGACTAATTAATTACAATTCTGTATTTCTTGAAACCAAAAGGAAAAATGAAGGAAAAAAAAGTAGACAGTTTAACCATATTAAAGAGAGTTGTGGCACTAACAATTATGGATTTATGATAGTTTGTTTGGCATAATTACCAGATAGTTAATGAGTTTGGTGGTTTTCTGTGGCAAGACAAACAGTAAGAAATGGTTCACCATTTAAATTTTGGTAAGAATAAAAGTGAATTGTTATATGTCACACTTCTTTTAATTTACTAAACAGAGTGTGAAAAGAAGTAAATATTGATGTCCAGTTCTACTATCTTTACTATTAATTCCTATCAAAGTTAATCTTTAATAATACTAAACAAGTTATACCAAGTATACTGAATTTTCTAGAGAAAGAGTTCAAACTATTTTAACTGATAAATATCAAATGGCTGTCTCAATGCAAAATTTGATGCCTTTAATAAATAACAAGTTTATTGTAATAACTTACATACCTCCAGATAATTTTGATTGTAGGTGTGGCCCATCTGGACCAGCCACTGCAAAGACACTGGCTGCAGTAGGTGAGGCACAGCCAGGGTTACACTCCATGGAGCAGGCAGGAACCACGCCCCCTTCCAAGTTGGTTGGGTGAGAGCCCTACCCTCCCGGGCGCAGCTGCAGCCACCCAGCCATGGCTGTGAACCCAGGCATCCCTGTGCTCTGGGGGCCCTGGAAAGCCCACCCCATGGCCCCACAGTCTTGGAAGTGCCTGCTCTTGCTGCCTGGACTCTTCCCCACTCCTGGCACCTGCTCCAATTTTGGAGCAAGGTTGAGGCCAAGCCCAGGCACTGTCAGGACCGGCCAGGTGTGCCCATGCTTGGGGTGATGCTGACATGCCAGCCCTCTGCCGCCCTGGCCCCCTCCAGACTTTGGGCACTGACAAACGCAAGAAGGAGGCCAAGGGGATGCTGAGGGTAACTCCCTGTGGACCCGCAGACGCCCCTCCACAAGAACAGCCTGAGTGCCTTGGACAACATGATTGATGATGGTGGGAGGCAGACAGGCTCCTGGGCAGAAAGGGGTGAGTCCCCACTGATGCCTCACCTTCAAGCCAGGGAAGGCGTGAAGCATGGGGCCAGGCTGTCAGTTCTAGGTGGAGTCTACTGTGGGATTTAGAACTCATGGTGCTTTTTCCAGACCCAACCATGGCCAATCAGCACACATTTCCTCCCTTCTAAACCCATAAACCATCCACCCGCCACACACACCTTCAGTCCCCCTACTCAGCCAGACTCAGAGAGACATCTGGATGACCAGTTGTGGAAAGGAGCTACCCAGTTTGAGTCTCCTTGACTTGTAGGGTCAACCTGCCTATGAAAAGGAGCTACCCACTCCAGATTTCCTCTCTGCAGAGAGCTGGAAAGGAGCTACCCACTCTGGGTCTCCTGGGATAACCTGCCTGCAGAAAGCAACTACCCACTTCGGGCCTCCTAAGAGCTGTTCTACTGATCAATGAAGCTCCTTTCCAAGCTTCTGAGGACCACATGGCATCTCCAAGCTTCTGGGAACCACTGCATTCCCCTCGTCCAGATGTGGGTGCCTGCAGTGGGAGCTACGTGCAGTACCTCTGGTCCAGTTGTAGCCTTGCATGGAGCCGGCACCTGTGCCAGCACCTGGAGCTGCCCGTCTCACCACAGCAGCTGGTGTCTTCACAGCAGCCACTTCAGAGGGCTTGTGGCTGCCATCAGTTTAGCCAAATAATTGTGGCAAATCAGTCTAGTCTCAGCAGATTTTCACTAAGAGATAGATGATAAATGATAGATGATTAGACACATAGATAGATGATACATAAAATCTCTTTACATGAAGCAAATTGGCAAATAACTGATTTTAACCAGGGAACTCACTGGTAACCTTCATCTTGAGATAGTTGGTTATTAATTAATAGAGAATAAACAGAGAAGGGATGAGTTAAAAATAACTTATCTGCATATTTTAATTTTGCACTAACACTTTAGGTAAATTAGTAGTGTGAAAAGATGAAATATGAATGAAGAAGTATCAATTTAAAAGAATTTTATAAATTAGGATAATATAAAATTAAGTTTATTTTGTTTTTATTTTGGAGGCAGTTTGTTAGCCATCTTACAGTATTTATTTATAGGTCTGCTTCATTTGATAAGAGAAGATTAACAGGAAAGAGCAAAGGTACTGGAACATAAAGAATTACACACTCAAAAACCTTGTTTAGTTACCGTTTATGAAACTCAGAAATTTGTTATAACTCGGCCGGACGCGATGGCTCACTCCTGTAATCCCAGCACTTTAGGGAAGCCGAGGCGGATGGATCATGAGGTCAGGAGTTAGAGACCATCCTGGCTAACACAGAGGTGTTAGTCACAGAGGTGAAACCTCATCTCTACTAAAAATAAAAAAAATTAGCCAGGCATGGTGGTGGGCACCTGTAGTCCCAGCTACTCAGGAGGCTGAGGCAGGAGAACGGCGTGAACCCGGGAGGAGGAGCTTGCAGTGAGCCAAGATCGCGCTACTGCACTCCAGGCTGGGCGACAGATTGAGACTCCGTTTCAAAAAAAAAAAAAAAGAAATTTGTTATAACTCTCATAACAAATTAGTCTCCTCATTTATTCAATAGCATGGTCTACAGCCAACCTAATCAGAGTGTGGCAGGGGACTTCATGAGATAGGCAAAGATAAATTGGCAAAGATTAACTTGTTTGGAGAATCTCTCCTCAGCAACTAGTTAAGACGGGTATGGTACATTTCTTTCTACCATTTCCACTTCCTTCTTTCTCCTCATGAAGCCTGGCTTGCCAATTTATGTCATAGGTGATTATGAAATAATTAGAATAAAATTATCATATCATTTTGTCTTTTCTTTGTACTCTATTATCTCTTTGATATAATTCTGACACATCTATTAGTCTTTCACTTTAAATAAAAGAATTTTAATAAAATACATTAAAAAGGATTTAAAAACACATAATGGCCAAATAGCTATAGAATGTTCAATTAATCAACAAAGGTAGAAATTTACAGAGTCAGTTATCATCAACTCAGAGTATATAACAATTTCAACAGCTTTTTCTTCTTTTAAAAAATTACTGGGTATATACCCAAAGGTCTATAAATCATGCTGCTATAAAGACACATGCACACGTATGTTTATTGCGGCACTATTCACAATAGCAAAGACTTGGAACCAACCCAAATGTCCAACAATGATAGACTGGATTAAGAAAATGTGGCACATATACACCATGGAATACTATGCAGCCATAAAAAATGATGAGTTCATGTCCTTTGCAGGGACAGGGATGAAATTGGAAATCATCATTCTCAGTAAACTATCGCAAGGACAAAAAACCAAACACCGCATGTTCTCACTCATAGGTGGGAATTGAACAATGAGAACACATGGACACAGGAAGGGGAACATCACACTCTGGGGACTGTTGTGGGGTCGGGGGATGGGGGAGGGATAGCATTAGGAGATATACCTAATGCTAAATGACGAGTTGATGGGTGCAGCACACCAGCATGGCACAAGTATACATATGTAACTAACCTGCACATTGTGCACATGTACCCTAAAACTTAAAGTATAAGAATAATAAAATTTAAAAAAAAGTTGATACAAAAAATGTTAAATTATATGTAACTTTGGATGTGAAACATTCCACACCTTTTATAATCTGTACAGTAAATTATTTGAATGAATTGATAAGAATACATTTTTTCTGTGTATATAGTTTAGCAATTCTTCTTAGAATGATATGGTTTTTAATCTGTATTTGAGTTATCAGTGGTGAGAAAAATATAAACACTTATTTTTTCTTCAAAAGTGTATCTTTGTTAAATTAATTTTAGTGCTTAATGCTTGTCCTATATAAAAAAATTACATTTGCCTTCTGCAAATTTACATGTGCTATTTTTCAACTTATGACTGGCCCTAAAATGATGATTTTTTTAAAACATTCAGATGTTTTCTGTGTGTTGCCCTTTTGAAAGTAAGGATGTATTTCCCAGAACTATAAAGTTATAAAAATTGAAGTAGAATTAGTTAAAAGAAACAATTAAACTTCTCATTATTTAGAAAGACAGTTTATTCAGATGAGAGGGGCGTAAAAAATAGTAATTTTGAACACTAATAAGTACTTTATTGTGCTTAATGTGTGTTTCTATTATAGCAGATTAATCTGACTTGTGCAATTGTAGAAAAAATATTCAAAATTCGGATCCTTTTGTTCATTATTTTCAAAAATGTAACCCATGCTTGCAGCTAGGTTTTCAAATTTTAGCTACACTTCATAAGTCATATTCACACTGAAAACAAAAAAACTTTCTATCAGTATGATTATTTTTATTTTTTAAGTAAAAAAGTAAAAAAGCTAATGTCAGTGTATGGAATTATATGGTACTTTACTTTTCTGCTGTTAATGTTTTAATTTATAGGAAAGCCTGCTTATACAACTGTGTTAATGCAAAAACAGGACAGGAATCTAAAGAGTTAAATAAGCAGCAAGACTAAACTTTAAAAAAAAAAAGTTTCCTCTGGAAAAAAACATGGATTAAACTCTCTGATTATACTTTCCTCATGTAGGTGTGGAGATATTTGAATATGTGAAAAAAACTGCATATGTTTTCTTTTGGCTCTTATAACATTTTTGGTCGCTTCAATGATTTAAAAGAGATTTTCAGAAAGTTCTAACTCTTCCACAATAAAAGCCAGTGTCAGAATTTGATCTCTGCCTACCTGATTGAAGAGAATTAAACTTTAATGCCACATTCTGTAGTCTAGGTTGATAGTACTTTTTCATCAAAGACATTGGGCAGTAAAGAAATAAAAAAAATTGCTCATGCTTCTTATTGTCAGTGGAATTACTGTATCTCCACAGGTCAGGGCATCTGTACATTTGCAGCATACTTTAGTTCTTTAGTAATACCTTTTGTAGACCAATTTATATAGCTGAAAACTCTTCTTGCCTTCCAATTTTAAAAGCATGATTTTGATTTCTCTTTATCCATAAAAGTTTTCTAAGCTTCTCCCAAAATTTTTCAGTTCAGCAGAACTATAAACCTGATAGTGATATTTTGGAAGTTAAAAAGGATTATATTGTGAGTTGTGAGTTTTTTAACTTGAAAGATCAATGTATTTGTGTATTTGTGTGTGAGCATGTATATTATAGAGAGAAAAAGAAAGACAGTCAGAGAATATTATTAGTATTTCCCATTTCTGTAGAAATAGAAAGACATTCACTTTGCTTACTCTAAAGAAACTGCAGATTAATCTGTCCAATTCTACTTTATTTATATAGGTATTCAGATACTTAAATACGTGAAGAATTTTAAAACTATAAATGTTTTCTTTTGCCTCCTGTAACATTTTTTATTTGAGATAGGCAGATACAGACATAGGTATAAATGTGTTACTTATATATGTACTTATATGTATTATAGATAGACATAATATATATCATATATTCAGAATAGCACAGGTATAGATTGCATCATATATGGCCTACTCACTCTACATAGATCAATTTTTTAAATTAACTATTTACTTAATGAATATTTGTTAGATGCTTTCAACCTAACATATGCTAAAGGCATATTAATAAATTAGATAAATGTCTTAAATGAATAAGCTTACAATATTTTAATGAAGCCTGTAAACAAATGTAATAGAGTATATAAGAACAACACACTACAAATACATAAAGTATCAGTGAAAAAATAAAGATTAAACCTACTCTATTTTGAGAGATTGTGTAAGGCTTCAACAGGAGGTATGCTTTGACCTCAATCTCAAAGGATGAGCTTATCACATTGATATATTTGGTATCAAAGCATAAGAAAAAAATGGAAGTAAAGAAAGATGAGATTTGATGGATTACAAGGAACCATCATTTAAATTAAAAAAAGTAGTAGAGGTAAAACAAAATAGTATTTGTGGGGTACGATGGAGCCAGACCTTATAGAAACTTGTAAAAAATGCTTACTGAACTGATGAAATTGATTCTATAAACAATGAGAGAGGGTCCTTTCAAAGTCTGTAACTTTCAAAGTTTGTAAGTAAGGGAGTTAAATGGTCAAATTTGTATTTTAGAAAAATAATTTTTGGGAGAGATTTATCTGGTTAAAGAGACAAAGTGCCAAGTACTGCAATGATCACGGTGAGGGGAATGTGAGTCCAGCTAAAGCAGTATAATGGGAGAAGACAGGGTAGGATCCAGAGAATTTGGAAGGTAAAAATAAAATATTCTGCTATTGATTAAATGTGGGAGTAGAATGAAAAGTCTATTATGAATGCTTTATTTAGGCTGGGGTAATTATGTGGGTTCAAATGCAAAAATATCCTGAGCATTTATGCAATAATCATCATCTCCAGTTCAAGTGGGAAGAGAGTTACGGAAGGAAGGAGACTAAGGATCTCTTCCACTTGGACTGGAGACGATGAGTTCAACTCACCAGGAGTTATTAACTCAATGTTTTTTAAGCTAATGATGCAAAAACAAAACAAAACAAAACAAAACAAAGAAACAGGCAGAATGAATCTTCAAACCAGGTCTGTAGACCTAGGAACATAGTCAATTTTAGAATTAATATGCACAGAACTGCATGGATAACATGGCATCCGTCACATATGCTTGCTTTCTTTTTATCTTTATTTAGATTGATCTAATCACATTTCAAGAATTAAAAGCTTAATGTAACTTAAAACATATGGGAAGGACTCTGTAGATCCATAAATAGCTTATTTTTAAACATATTTTTTGGTATCTCCTAAGCTTCTTATATCCCTATGGATTAAAATTATTCACCAAGCCATTAATTATGTTTTAACATCTTTATGAAAAAGAAGATAAGGAACCTTGAAAATCTTGAGGGAGATATGAGTATGTAATTTTAGAATTTGTAAAATTAATAGTGGAATTGATGAATTAAAGACTTTTGTATCATTCCAAGTTAAACACTATGCAGGCATATGTAGGTGTGACAAAATTTCTCTCTGATTCCTTTAGAAAAAAAGTGATCTGCTTCTGAAAATGTTACTTAATATTTATTTGTTACTTTATATCAATACGATTATAAAGAATATAATGAAGAAAATAATGGTTTTAATATATGTATATATACCTTGGTTTATCCATAAAATTTATATAATATATGAGATATTAAATATCATCCTTAGTGTTTCATTTGAAAATCTAATAATTGGAGCAAGCAGGTGTTTCATGGGTATTGAGGAAGCTCTGAATGCCATCTGGCTTGTTGGCAACATAAATAGACAATTTGCATTTGTGGATTTAGAGATCTCACGAGTATATTGCTTATTTAAGATTTACATGGAGGATTAGGAGATTCAAGCACTTTTATCCAGGCACTGTAGTTTTAACCTATTTTAAATGTCTTATCAAAAGTATTTATGGGAAATAAAAACATATTTTTACATTGTGCACATGTACCCTAAAACTTAAAGTATAATTTAAAAAACCATATTTTTATAGCAACCTTTATTTTATAAGTATAATCCTAAACTCAGAAAAAATGGAGATAAGCTTTATTTGGCAATTGGTCAATCAGGTGAGATATAATATATGAGGTGTTAAATATACCCTTTTAATCATTTATTTTAAAACATAATCATAATATGCTTTGGGAAGACATCAATACTGGGAAAACTAAGGATTTCTCTGAAAATTCACCCATTTAATTTCAAACCTATAGGTCCATGGAAATGTATTTAGATAACAAACTGTTCAGGCATAAAGTGTCTGTGAACAATAATCTCACATCTCTGAACTGGGCACCTTCCCTGAAGGTCAATTTTTTTTTTCTTTGTCAATCCCTGCTGTGCCTTAAATGTTTAATTCTTCTGCCTTACCTCTTAAAGAGTACGGATATTCTTGCTATCATACTTATTTTTCTTTCTTTCCTCACATCTGATCCCATTACTTCTTTTCTTGGCCAATTATTTGCCGCCAAACTCTGCATAGCATATGTCACAACATTTGGTACTTTGAAGGTAGAACTGGCTGATATTGATTGACCCAATTAGAATTTGCTAGGCAGGAGCTGAACTTCATCAGATTTTTCTCCTTGTTTGAAATTCCACAGCATATTGGAGAAATGGATGTGTTTGTGACTACCATGGGAAGCACTCACAATGAAAATATAACTGATGTGAGTTTCCCTTCACCACCCCCCGGAGAAAAATATTCTACATTGCTTAATTTCTCTAAATTATCCCTAAGCCCCAAATTACAAGAATGGTGTAAAATTGACCTTCAGTAATATGTTTTGGCATCTCTCACACATCTTTGTGTCACACAAAAATACCTGAGGCTTAAATGGTGTCTAGGATATGCAAAAGAACAACTCTTCATTTTAATAGAAATGTTCATATTCAACTCCACATCATTAATTTGGGGAAAGTCAGTTCTGCTCTTTCTGGCTCAACGTACAGTACTTGACCAAATATGGAAGTTTGGATACCTCAGAATACAGCCTCTGTGTGTATCGGTCTGATATTTCTCCCTGTGGTTCTGCTATTTCTCCAGAAAAATTGGCAGAATTAGAAGCAGGTGTCCATTATTTTCAGAGCCTTAAACTCAACTATGTATCAAATAACTTGGGATTCACGCTAAAAATTTTTAAGTGGTTGATTGCCCTACTAAATCTCTAACTCCTGTCTCCTACTCCTGCAGGACTGTCTTATAGCCTCTCTCCTTAATGGGTTTTTAAAACACACTGCTAGTCTTTTCTTCCTGGAAGTAGTAGTAGAAAAGCAATTGGTCAGCTGTTTCTCTCCTTGCTATTTATTCTACAACCCCTTTCATCAGTAAACCTGTAAGTCTCTTAAACAATGGCCCATCCCAGTAGCTACATATAAATTTGGGGCACTAAAGGATTCCAGAGATAGTTTGCTTCCATGTAAAAAGCATAATCTTCTTTTGCGGGGCAAGTATCAATAAATTATTATGTGAGTTGGATATAGGCTGGATTTTCAGAAGCATTGTCTTCTTTCAGTACTGCCTCAATAACATCCAGATGTATGATTTTTATTTTGTTTCATGCGTAAGCAGTTTTTAATCAACTTAGTTTCAGCATAGGTTAGTGCTGTACTCCAAATCAGTAGTTACTTCTCAGCGTAGACTCATCCATGTACGCAAGTCCTGCAACTAGGTCAACACTCTTGTCTCAAAAGCATCTCGCTCCATTTCTGTAGATTGCTATCATTCTACAATGCATAAACCCTCAGTACACAACTGGATGAGGTCCTCACATATAGCAGATCTGAGCATGTGTGTGTTTGAAAAAAGTACCGCTCTGTTTATTTTTCTCCAAATCAAATTGAATCTAATCTAAAATTCTGTCACAGCTCACTAGCGGATACTAAATTCCAGCCACTGAGTTTACCTGCCCACTGAAGTTCATTAGAAGTGTCAAAAATTGTATTAAATCAAGAACAATTAGGAAACAATGTTCTGGTCATTCCAGATATTTCACCTATGTTTACATGGTCCCTTGAGAGTGAAACGTCATAAAGTTTGATGCCAATCCTGGGTGCAGAAATTAATCATGAAGAAGTTCATGACTTTGGTCCTCAGAATTCAATTCCGTGAAGTACCCAATAGCAGTCCTCAAAATTTGATGCTGCATAAAAATGTGGCATGATATGTAGAAACATAAAATAATCCTACTAAAAACAATTATAGGTATCTTCTCCGACCAAGAATGGTGTTCCTTCTCTTATACTCGGGATATCTACTTCCTCTCTATTTTCAACCACTCACTTCATCTTGCTTTTCTTCAATGATATTTTCTTGCTTTATCTACTTCTAGGAAACACAAATATCATGTATAATTTCAAAATAAAAGGCAATGTCTACTTCTTTTTTTTTCCTTTTTGAGACGGAGTTTCGCTCTTGTTACCCATGCTGGAGTGCAATGACGTGATCTCAGCTCACTGCAACCTCCACCTCCCTGGTTCTAGCGATTCTTCTGCCTCAGCCTTATGAGTAGCTGGGATTACAAACATCTGCCACCATGCCCAGCTAATTTTTGAAATTTTGGTAGAGACAGGGTTTCACCATATTGGACAGGGTGGTCTCGAACTCCTGACCTCAGGTAATCCACCTGCCTCGGCCTCCCAAAGTGCTGGGATTACAGGCGTGAGCCACTGCACCTGGCTGGCAATGTCTATTTCTATCTCTGTAGTATAAATGTCCAAGATACAGAAAAGAATAAATGCTTAGCATTGGGCAGTGTGCCTGTGTGTGGGTGGTTGGTGGGGTATAATAGAAGTCTGTATCTCAATTATGTATCCTGTGATTTTTTTTTTCAGAAAATCATAGTAATGGGAATTGATTATTTGAATTGTCCCATTTCAAGGAATAAAAACAATGACCACATATGGCAGGATTTTCTCCTTTTTAAAACCTGAATATGTACGTATATGCCACATTTTTAAATTCATTTGTTGATGAACACTGTATTAGTCCATTCTCATACTACTATAAAGACATACCAGAGACTGGGGAATTTATAAAGACAAGAAGTTTAATTGGCTCTGGTCAGGCTTCTGCTTCTGGGGAGCCCACAGGAAACTTACAATCATGGCAGAAGGCAAAGGAGAAGTAGGCACATCTTCACATGGTGGGCAGAAGAGAGAGTGAGAGAAGGGGGAGGTGCTCCACGCTTTCAAACAACCAGATCTTGTGAAAATTCTATCATGACAGCAAGAGAGAAGTCTGCCCCCATGATTCAGTCACCTCCCACCAAGCCCCTCCACCAACGTTGGGAATTACAATTCAATATGAGATTTTAGTGAGGACATAGAGCCAAACCATATCAGACATTTAGATTGTTTCCACAGCTTGGCTATTATGAATAATGCTGCAATGGACACGAAGGTAAAAAATTCTCTTTGAGATCCTAATTTCATTTCCTTTGTATAAATAGCCTGAAGTGGGATAGCTGCCATATGTTACAAGATGGATGAACTTTTGAGGACATTATGCTAAGTGAAATAAGCAAATCACAGAACAACAAATATTTTATGATTTCACTTATATTAGGTATCCAAAATAGTCAAACTTGTAGAAACAGAGAGTAGAATGGTTGATTAACCAGGGCCTGGGGCAAGGAAAAAATGGGGAGCTGCTGTTCAATGGGAATAAAGTTTTTGTTATGCAAAATAAATAAGTTCTAGAGATCCTGAAACATTGTACTTAGGGTTAAAAATATTGTGTTGTGTGCTTTAAAATCCTGGGCTGTATGCTTAAAAATTTGCTAAGAGAGTATATCTCATGTTAAATATTCTTACCACAAAACAAACAAAAAAAAACAGATGGAAAAATAATTGTTCATAAAGACATTTGTAAAACATTTTCTTAAAATTTCAACTTATGTAATAAAACAGATGAAGAAGAGGAAATTTAGTATAGTCCTTGGACATCAACTATGAACAATGATATTCACTGGAATATTTATTCCTGAAACTCAAGCCATTGAATTTGAAACCATAAATAAAAAAAAGTAGCTACGACATTTAATGTATTTTGATCAGGTCTAGCATGTGATCTAGTTACATCTGCAATAACAAATTTACAACCATGTATTAAAGCCACATTTAGGCAAAATTATCCAATATGCATTTGAGCATTTTTTTCATCTACTAACGGAACTCAATGTTTTTACATTCCCTACTATTACTTAAGATCCTCGACATTAGGGCATTCCTAAAGACTGCACAGTATTCTTCCTCCCAGGTCATACTTAATTTTTTACATTTTGTGAGACTTTAGCTATCAAATTCTTACATTTTTTATTTTCAACTATTTTATAGCATATAATTTACCCAAAACATGTAGTAGAAAATAGCTAAATTAGCTACAATTGGAATTAATTCATTTACACCAATAAATACAAAGCTTAAGCTATTTACATAGTTATTGAAAATATCCAGTAGAGAATCATTTCTTTTTGGACTCTTCATATTCCATCTGTTCTCATAACTAGTACTAGGAGGTGGCTTTATTTCTAAAGTCATACAGTGACAAGTAACAATGCAAATGTAGGAAGAGATTCTGACTCATTAATTAGCTAAATGACTTTCATACATTAGTTTTGAAATATGCATAAAAATTATGTTTCCATATAATTATGAATTTCTATATATGTTGGATATTTGGAAATATTCTTATAAAAAATCAGCCATAACAATTAAAGTCATAATTACTAAAGGTCTTCCCTTAATGTTACATCTAACACACACACATACACACACACACACATACACACACACACACGTGTCAAGATTGTATGCAATTAAAACAATTATGACTTTGACATTGTCAGAGACAGAAACAGAGAGACAGAAAGGGATCCTCCCTTATTTTTAAAGACCTCATTCTCTTCTTTCTGTTATATTTTTGCAGTCTTTTTGGTGACTATAAACATACAGCCTATTCTTTTCCTTTCACTTGTTTTTACTTACAAAAGCAAAGCAAAAAAGATTCCTGTTAGTTTCTTCCAGCAAATAAACTTTTTCTTAAAAAACAAATCTAGTGAGAAAATCAATGTGATGATAAATGATTTATTGGCTGTTTTTATAAGAATTTATTTGTTGTATCTTCCTCGTAAAAAAAAAGAACAAATCTAATGATATATTGCTTCCCACCACAAACTAGTTATAATGAATATTATTCATATTTCCCTAGCTTTTTGACATTTATATATATATCATACAACTTTAGAATCCCATCGCTTTCCTTGTAGTAGTCATTGGATGCTGGCTTGTTAGATACTTACTGAGCATCTGCTGTGCCATGTAGTATATCAGAAATTAAAATTAAATACAGGAAAAGACACAAGGATTATTTAAAGAGCTTGCAGTCTTAAAAAAAAAGAAAGGCTTACAGTCTTGAGGTTAGAGCACAGGAAGTGATGTACAGGGGAAGGAGAAAGAGAATTCAATACAACGTGATAATGATAACTTTGGGTAAATGGAAAGTATTATGTGAACATATTGTCTAACACAGAATCAGGAAGGGCACCTTGGTATGGGTTACAGCTAAACTATGATATTAAAAATATAAAGAAAGACATTATTTTAGTGGACGATTTGGTGGTTGGTAGTCCAGTATAAAAAAATTCTTGCATGTTTATAGACTTGTAAGTACATTAATTTTGATGGAGCATGTTAGCATGTGTGTGTATGACAGAAACGCTATGTGCATGCTTCACCCCATGTTCATGTTCCTCTGGTTAAGAAAGGCAGAAGGATGTATCATAAATTGAATGTAATCTAAGCACAAAGAGAGATGGCTGAGAATCAGGGTCTCAAGTGATTTGTGTGCATTACGAAGCAGTTTAGAAAATATTTCTAGGAATTAGAAAAATTGTTAAAAATCTTGTAAGGAGGAAAATAACAGTCATCTTTGTATTTTAGGAAGATAAATACATTTGTTTCAGTTGAAAATAGAAGTGGATAAGACTGGAATTGTGACTTAGGTCAAATACTATAGTGGCTTGACATTGTATAGTAGCATAGGGAATGGAGATGATTATTGGGCTGACTGGAGATATATTCCAGTGTTTGAATTGAATAAGTTGTTGAATAACTGGATGAGGGTGCTGAATGAGAGGTTGAAAATTGCAATCACTTTATTGAGGTGACTTACGGGTTTTGGGTTACAAGTAGCAGATTAAACACATCTTTACCACTACAAACTCCACAAACACTACAAAATAACTATTAAAATATTTATTAAAAACATAATTCCATATAGCAAAGAAGAGAAAAGGACAGGAAGTCACAAGAGAAAAGATGTTAATTAAGTGATTAAAAATGCACATTTGTAATTTAGTTTGCAGACAAGAGAAGTAAGCGACAATAGGGAAAGAAATTAAGAAGCAATGAAACTGCCATTGAATAATTCTTTAAAAGATGGAGAATTGGAGACGCTTGCTGCCTGTGAAGGCCAGGTTGTAGATGGAGCTGAAACGGGAAGTCACCTGAATATCAGTGTTAGAAGCATTTAGACCCCTGTATACACTCTCCATTCCAAGCACTGTTATCCCCTCTACCACGTCTCATGCAACAAACATACACATGAACACCTAAAAAGAATTTCAAAAAGTTTTTCTGGAAATGTTAAAATGGAAGGAATTTGCAATTTTGAACAATAGGCATCACCAGAGGTGGGAGTGCCATGTGGAAATTGGGGTTAATGGAGGTCTACGCACTGAGTGTTGAAGGTCCACACCTCTCTTCCTACTCAGCTGCCAGATCACAGTCACTCAAGCTTCTAATTTCCAGGCCGTAGGTAGGACAAGCTCCCCCACCTCAGGGAAAGAAAAATTAACAGTTGGAGGCATTACTGAAACAGCCGGATCCCTCCTTAGTCAACTTAATCTGTACCAGATCCTTAAAACTCTGTAAATGCCTAAATAACTTCCAATCTGATATTTAGTTCCTCATTCTTAAGTATGAGCAGACAGATAGGGATTGTTAGATCGCTGGATAAATCTCCTAACACTTAAAACAAACAAACAACCCCAGAAACATTGAAGAGGGAGAAATTGTAAGCAATGTAGGAAACAGAAAAAAAAAGCTTCAAAAATATAATTACTATACTCAGATAGACAAGCAGCATATTCACCCATTTAAAAACAACAGTTACAAAGGGGCGTGATGTAAAAAGGAAACCCAGATAACAGAAAAAGAGCTTCTCTAAACTGAGAAAATAGGAAAAACTAAAAATTAAAGAGAAAGCTTGAAATATAAAATTAAGCAGATTTCCCAGAAAGCAAATTCTCCCTCAAAGAAAAGCCACACAGAAGTAAAATGAGAAGATGAGACAATTAATAAAATATTTATACTTTTTATATATATTATAAAATGTTATATATGTATTATTATCTATAAATAATATATAGACATATTATTAGTTTACATCTGATTCTTAATATTTCAGAAAGAGATAACAGGAAAAAGGAAGTAAAAAGGAATAATTCATTATTGTTTCCTGAAACTAAAGTTCATTCATTTTTAGATTGTTAAGGGCTCAACAAAGCCCTGGAAAAAATCAGAGTAATGAGACCATTTCAAATTTTCAGAAAATATTTTCTGAGCATCTCAAGATAGAGAAAAAAACAAAGTTTTTAAAAACAATATGCAAAGGATAAGTAAAAATTCTCAAGTATAGTATCAAAAGTCATAAGTCAAGGGAACAATGCCTGCAAAACTTTAGGAAAAATGTCTTTCCAATTTTATACCACCCGAACAATCAATCATGTATAGGAATCAAATAATGAATCCAAAATATGGTAACTTATGTCAGGAGTTTTCTGAAAATGCAAGTGATAAAACTACTCTTTGAGCTAGACCTCTTATTGCCTAGCTGGCAATGAGGAATGCACTACTGAGCACACAGACTCTAGATTCTACCGGCACGAGGAAGTCATAAAATCATGCAACTTTCACTGGTGGTGAATTGGGATATATCAGTGAAAGAGGAATCCACTAACTGGTTTGATGTTGAAAAGTGTGAGGGAAATAGTAGCTTCAAGAGCAATTGGATTGCATGCTATTGCCAAACTCTATCGACCTCTAGAAAAAGGATAACAAAATACTAAGGGTGGTTAACAAGTAATTGAAAGCCAAGAGTGAAACTCAGCAAACTATCTTGGCAGCATATGAAAAGGGCCTCATCTCCTCAGAGTGAGGTCAGAGAAAGCTGAGTGCCAGCCCCAGGATTTATCACTAGAGTAGCTCCAAAGAAGGTTAAAATTCTAACCAAGGCACAGTCTGCTATGCCAAGGTCAGGTCCCCTGGGGAAGGAATAATTTTTTTAAAAACTCATGTTGAGAGACATTTAAGTTTTGAAGAAGGGTGTAAGATTTACAGATAACACCTGGACCAGATGCTCTGAGAGGTAAACCTGGACTGAGAATCAACATCAGTAATTAGAAATTACCTAATATGACCCAGTGGGGATCCCAGTATGGTGTCAAGAGAGATAGAATGAATGACATGAGAAAAAAGTAGAACCAGTGCCCTTGCCCTACATGTTGCTGGCAACATGACTGCCCCCGCATATCCCCACGTGTGTAGAACATCATGGTGCCCTGCATTTGCATATTAAAAGACTAGGGTGGGAGGGCCAGCTTTTTCGTGGGCTAGCTGAAGGACATGCCTGGTCAAACCAATCCCCTGAGCCCTATGCAAATCAGACACTGCCTCTTCCAACGTCTATATATACACCTGGCTGGTTTCCGCCACACTTGGGGTTCTGTCTCTCGGCTTTGGAGCGCCCACGCCTCTGTGTCTGTACAGGAGAGTTTCTTCCTTCTCCCTTCCTTCTTGCCCCTTTTTGCCTATTAAACCCTCTGCTTCTTAAAACCAAAAAAAAAAAAAAAAAAAAAAAAAAAGTAGAACCAGTAAAGACTACCAAGTCTAAAGGTCAAAGCTCAGTCTAGCTAAGCTACATGGGCTCATTGTAAAACCTGGGTTATATTCTGCTAGAATTTCTAAAACACTCCATTTTTCTCTCAGCCCATACTTTGCACAGTTACAATTATTTACTTAATTCTTTGCAGGATTTAGTGCCTTTATTCCCTACTTGACTATAAGATACACACAATAGGAATTCTTACTTTGTTGGTCATTGCCACACTGGCACATAGGAGGAAATTTAGAAGTATTTACTGACATTTTGAAAGATTCAGTTGGGTCTGGGTTAACCTGGATTTGCTATTCTTGACAGTTTTCCCTATCAGAAAATAAGATCTATGATGACAAGGACTTTATCTACTTTATTTAAATTTATACCACCAGCAACTAGCACAGTACATCATAAAAAATAGTGCTTGACAAATAATCAAAGTGCAACAAATATTTGTTGAATAAATAAGCTTGGTTTTGGCTATACTGGTAGCTATCAGGTTATGATACTATTACATGATGTTTATTGTCGAGATTGCAAATATGTTTCAGAAGGTGAAATGTGTTTATTTTGGGATCCTAAGAACAATCTCTTTGGATAAAGACAGAGTGTTTTCATGAGAATAAGGAAGCATGTGTTTAAGATGAGAAATTCTGACCTGGTGGTGCTCAATCTTTTTGTCTAACAAAGAGCTGTAGGAATTCTGAAATAAGAAAATTATGGCTGCTTTCAGAAAATGACCTTTTAATTTGTTCACATTTTCTCAAAGAAATGAAAAAGTTTTAGGGCAGCAAGATTTGGCTATTTTCATTTCAAATCAAGACTTAAAGACTGTGAGATTTAAACAAGATTGATTAGTACATACACATAAAAATGCTAGATAAAACATGTAAGGAAAATTTTAACACCTAACTAAGCTGGAAAGAAAGAAAGAAATCCCTAGGGCTAGAAATAAAAAGGAAATTAAAGATAGATTGTATATTTTAGCTGAAATGCTGGCAACTGAAGTAGTGACAGGCTTAAATATGCATTAGAACATTTTCTAGAAATTGCAGTTCAGGATTTATTTTTATTTGATTTTTTAGAAATGGAGGTGTTATGTTGCCCAGGTTGGCCTCATACTCCTGGGTTCAGGAGTTCCTCTCAGCTCAGTCTCCCAAGTAACTGAAACGGTAGGCACAAACCACCATGTCCAGCTTAGGACAGGATTTTAATGACTGTTACAGAAACAGAAGACATCTTGTGTTCTCCCAAGTCAGAGGGCAGAAAAGGGGCCCCGAATACAACTGATCTAAGGGTTGTAGAATCTGTGAACTGGAGACCTAGAGCCACTTTTCACGTCAGAACAAAGCAATACTAATATTAAGAGAACTTTCTATCCAACACAAGCAATAAGTGGAGGGGAAAAGAAACCCCGAGAATTTGAAAATGCCAGTCTGTGTGAAAAGTGGTTGATGGCTTGAATTTACACAGTCATTTGTTACAGAAATGCAAGCAAAAAACAAACAAACTACGACAACAACAAGCAGTAATATAAAAACTGATCTAAGACAGCTGAAACCTCTAGAATGAAATAATTTACTCAACAAGTAATTACTGAGGTTTATGATGTGCCAGGCTCTCTTCTGGTTCAGAGGACATTAACAATGAGTAAAGAAGTCAAAAAATCCTGCCCTCAGAGATCTTAAATTCCAGTAAAGGGGGAAGATAATAAGCAAGATAGCTAGCAAACCATATTACCTATTCACAGTGCAACAAAGTTTGTGTTTGTGACCAAATAAAAAGGTTTAAAAAATCTTAATAAAGCTTAACAAAATAAAAATCAAATTATACGGAATGGATCTTATATCATGGACATATATATAAAGTATATACAACTACTACACTAATAATCTAATTTAAAAATTAGGAAAAACAATTACTTTAAAGATAGTAGAAGGAAGGAAATTTAAAAAATAATGAATACAAATTTACTAGAAACAAAAAAAGAAAAGAAAGATAATTCAATAAAAATAGGTAAAACTCAAAAATATTGATTAGAAAGATATCACAAATAATATTAAGAATTATAAAAATAACTTAAGTGTTGGGATAGTTGATGTTAAACACATATAGTAATTATCACCAATTAAAAGCAAAGTTTATGGTAAGCTTCAAAATACGTACATAAACTCTGTAAGGTAATGAACATACCATATTATCCCCTCCAGATAATATTTAAAAGTAATATTTTGATTAAAGTTTTGTTAAATTTATCTCAAAGAAGACTTTCTGCCTCTAAAATAATTTTCAGTTTTGAGAATCATTGACTGAACTTGGGTTCCTAAAGCAGAATTGGGGTAAAGAAAGTTCGAATCTACTTTTGGAATATTTAATACTTTGGAATGTTAAAAAAATCTTTGGATGATTAAAGACTTTGAAATTTGCTGACAGTCTTTAAGTTCTCAAATGAAAGATAAAAGCTTTGGCTAAAAAATTATAGCCTTTTAAAAATTGTATTCATTGACTATACATGTGTATTTTTAAATGGTATAGCCATTGAAATATTGTTGAATTCTGATTTCCATCTTTATTTACATAGGACACATTTTACAATTTGTATTTATGTATCAGCACAATATGCATAATAATTTTAGATATGAAAAGCCACATAAGAGAACGTGAATATAGTTTTACATGACATTTCTTAAAATTAATTTCCCTTTAGCACATAATGAAGATATAAATTGAATACAGTAGAGTAGTTCCGCCTTCTCCATGGCAGTAAGACCGCTAGCAGATGACTGAATCCATGGATAGTACTGAAACCTAATTATATTATGTTTTTCTCCTATATGTATGTAGGATAAGGTTTAGTTCATAAATTAAGCACAGTAAGAGAATAACAATAATAGCTAGTAATGAAATAGGGCAATCATAATAATATTCTGTAATAAAGGTAAAATAAGGGTTACTTGGACACAAGCACTGTGATACCATGACAGTCAATCTGATGACCAAGATGGCTGCTATGTGACTAATAGGTGGGTAGTGCCTACGGTGTGGATACTGGACAAAAGGATGATTCACGTCCCAGACAGGACTAAACAGGGCAGTGCACGATTTCATCACACTACTAAGCATGGCATGCAACTTAAAAGTTATGAATTGTTTATTTCTGGATTTTTATTTAATATTTTGAGAAGATGGCTGACCATGGGTAATTTAAACTATGGAAAGCCAAGCTCCAGATAAGAAAGGACTACTGCAATGTACTTGAATTGTAAATACTAAAAATACAAGTGCCCTAAAATGAACCAGTGATAAATTACTTAATGGTGAACAGAAAATATATGTAATTGAGAACTGGCCTATTTTCATAACTTTACAACTGTTCTTTTACATATGGACTTTAATGGCACATTTATTTCATCTTGAGATTAATATAATCAGATGCATTGGTTAAAACATACTTATAAACTAGGAGATAGACCCAATAAACTTGAAATGAAGAAAAGTAATCATCCATCACCATCATATGCAGTTAAGTTTTTTAAAGAGAACAGTTTTTTAATGTGGAATGCACTTATCCTAGCTTAAAAATTAGAAGGAAAGAGTATATTGGTCTATTAAATATTATTTAAAGGAAAGCCTTACTTTAGTGTCAGTCCTTAAAAGATGGGCAGTATCTGAGAGATATTTCTGTGTTCATTTTGCAAGCTAAATCTCAATTAATATTCATGAAAATTTCATTGTTCCTGCTTCATGACCCTAAATAGGGTATTGATTATTTCTGCAAGTAAGCCTAAAGCAAGACACATTTGTTTCCTCTAAAATAGAGTTTCAATATTCTGGAAGGTTCACAGTGTGATTATCAATTGTAGACTGCAAATCTGCAATCTACATTGAATTGCATTTAAGAATTCTCTCAGATGACAAGTATGGGGCATAAACACAGATGATAATCTATTTTGTTTCTACAACATTCTTATTAAAACATATGATCTGCTAATAACTTATGAATACCAACCTTAGTGTTTCCAAGAGACATTGTAAACACTAAATCTTACAGACATTTAAAAGTGGGCAGTCAACAAGACAAAGCATCAGTTTTACTGGTGAAGAAATTGAGACCCAAAGAAGTTAAATGGCATAGCCAGGAAACAGATGACTAGATTTCCTGATATAATCAATTTCCTATCCACTGTGCCATATTTAGCATCTTCAACCATTTCATGTTTTATGAGATGAAACATAATATGCATTATGTTGGAAATTCAATTTTTCACACAGTAGTTAAACAGTTTTATAGGAGGCATTATTTTTATTTTTGCACACATTCCCTGATGACTTTGAAAATGAGGAAATTATTGGGGTAGTGGGGCTTGTAGCTTGTTCTCCAATGTATGAAAAAGAAAACCAGGATAAAATTGAAAACTTGATAGCAGTCATCAACCAACACAGAATATCGTAGTCAACATGATGCCCATGGGCTGAGGGTTATCCATATCTGGATTTGTTGTGTGGTCATGACCTCGTAAGTGTCATTTCTTTTCTTTTCTTTTTTTTTTTTTTTGAGACGGAGTCATGCTCTGTCGCCCAGGCTGGAGTGCAGTAGCGCAATCTGGGCTCACTGCAAGCTCCGCCTCCCGGGTTCACGCCATTCTCCTGCCTCAGCCTCCCAAAGTGCCGGGATTACAGGCGTGAGCCACCGCGCCCGGCCGTAAGTGTCATTTCATATATCTTATGGGAGGTTTGATTGATAAATAATCGTTAAACACAGTGAGCCTCAACCTTGTCTGCCTATTAGAATTACTGACGAATTTTCATACAAACTAGATACCTTAGTTCCTGTCCCCACAAATTCTGATTCAATAGGTCTGTGGTGGGGCTAACTTATCAGTATGAAAGACACATGCAATATTTGGGAAAGACCTATTCTAAAAAAAAGTTCATTATTTACCTGAAATTCACATTTAACTGGGTATCCTCTATTTTTATTTGCTAAATCTGGCAACTCTACCCTGCAGGCACTTCCTATCCTCTCCTGGTAAGAATTTGTCCCTGTGACAGAAAAGGATTCTAATACCTTGAGTCTTGAGTACCACCTCTGTCCCAGAATCAATAGAATTGATGAATATAAAACATATTAATTTTACAAATCAACTGTGGTGTAAAGAAATATAAACCTTATCCCCTTATTTTTATTTCTTAATTTCCCACATTAGACTGTTATTTGAGAAGCTTATATACACATTCATTCCTTTGCCTGTGAATTTATTCTTAGAAAATAATTCCAAGACACTGGTGAAAGGAAATAAAAAATGGTGAATTCCTCTATAGAATCATTTTTTTAAAGAATATTTTTGGCAAGAATTAATAATTATTTTATAAATTTCATGGTCTTCACTTGGGTCACAGGATTCCAGCTATCCCAGATGAATTCATTTATTTTTTGCCTTTCATTGCAGGTTTATTTTATTATTATTATGGATTAGGGGATATGTGTTCAAGTTTGTTACGTGGATATATTGCATGCATAATGGTGAGGTTTGGCTTCTAATGCATCCATTGCCCAGTAATGAATATTGTACCCAATAGATAATTGTTCAACCCTCAACCCCCTCCTTCCTTCTCCCCTTCTGGAGTCCCCAGTGTCTGTTATTTCCCCATCTTTAAGCCCATGTGTGCCCATTGTTTAGCTCTCACTTATAAGTGAGAACATGTAGTATTTGATTTTCTGTTTCTGAGTTATTTCGTTTAGATTAATGGCTCCATCCATAATTCTTTCTTCAGTAGTAATAATCCTGATGTTTAAAAATTCCATCTACCATTTTCTTTTCTTCAACCATTATATTTTTCATATGTCAAAAATCCACATTTAAATAAAATCTGATTTCAGCCTCTTATTACTAGTGTCTTCCTTTAGATACATAAGGCTAAATAACATGGTTATTTTTAATCCTTTGATTTAAAATCTGCTTCATTTAGTATATGTCATTTTTCCTTTATATTGGTGATCTCTCCCAGATATCTACTTATTTAGCTCATGTTCACATGGAGATATTAATCTCTAGTCTCTATGTTCAAAAATCACCAAAAACCAAGCCCTGGATTGTGTTCATTCTTGAGTTTAAGAAGAGATTAAGATGTTGTTATTTCATATCTTTTTGTAGTTAAGTATTGCATAAATCTAGAGAGCATCATTTATATAAGTTAGCATTTATGGTGGCCCTTGGAGAGAGGTGATCCCCAGGCAGGAGAGCACTAGTAATAACTAAACCAGTTCCAGCCTCTCCATTTTATCACTAATCTATCAAACAGCATTTTAAAATAATGTTTAATTTATAGATCTTATGTTTTTGAGCAGTTTTAGGTTTACAGAAATATTGAGTGAGAAGTGGGAAGAGTTTCTATAAACATACCTCTCCTTCTACCCCAGTTTCCTCTTTTATCAACATCTTGCATTCATGGGACACATTATAATTGATAAGCTAATTTTGGTATATTATTGTTAACTAAAGTCCATGTTTTACATTAGAGTTCATTTGCTGTGTTGTACGTTCAATAGGTGTAACTAATGTATAATGGCATGTATCCACCATTACAGAATTATACAGAATATTTTAACTGCCCTATAAATCTTATGCTTCCTCTATTCTTCCCTTCCCCTTACCCAACTCCTGGCAAATGCTGATCTTTTTATAGTCTCCATGGTGTTTTCTTTTCCAGAATGTCATATAATAAGAATCATACAGTATATAGACTTTTCAGATTGGCTTCCTCACTTAGCCATATGGGTCTAAGTGTCCTCCATGTCATTTTTGTGGTTAGGTAGCTCATTTTTCCATCCCTGAAACATATTCTATTGTATGGATATACTTCAGTTCATTTATTCATTCACCTACTGAAAAATATTTTAAATACTTCCAAGTTTTGGCAATTAGAAACAAACCTGCTATACATACTTGTGGCAGGTTTTTGAGTGTACACAAATTTTCAATTTACTTTGGTAAATTCCAAAGAGTGGATTATGTGGTAAGAATATGTTTAGTTTTGTAAGAAACTGCCAAACTGTCTTTCAAAGTGGTTGTATCATTTTTGCAATTTCACCAGAAATGATTGGGAGTTCCTGTTGCTCTGCATACTTGCCAGTATTTGGTGTTGTCAGTGTTTTGTGTTTTACCCATTCTAATAGGTGATGTAGTGATGTTTTAATTTGCAATTCTCTGATGACAAATAGCTTGGATAGCTACATATGCTTATTTGCCATCTGTACATCTTATTTGGTGAAGCATCTATTAGGATCTTTTGCACATAATGTAATTTTGTTGTTATTGTTGGGTTTTAAGAAATCGTGTGGATAGCTACATATGCTTATTTGCCATCTGTATATCTTATTTGGTGAAACATTTATTAGGATGTTTTGCTTGTGATGTAGTTTTATTGTTGTTGGTGGTGGTTTTTAAGAGTTTTTGTATATTTTGAATACCAGTTCATTATCACTTAATGTGTTTTGAAAATATGTTATCCCAGTTGCTGGCTTATCTGTCATTCTCTTGACCAAGCCACATTTTTTAGTGAGAGATTCATGTTTAAATTCTCAGAGAAAAGCAGCCAACGAACAAGAAGCTCACTTAGTTGTGTTCCATTATAGCTGGGTAGACCTGTGTGACCAAAGAAGAGAAGAAAATGCCCAAGGGCAGATTGTCTTCCCCTATTGTCTGCATAACCCTGATTGATATCTTGGGTTATTTTCATTTTAGACCACTAGTGCTTGGAGCCTAAGATTTTGCAGATTTTGTAGATTTCTTTGGATGCTGGACAAGCAACATTTTATTTAATACCTTGAAGCTCAATTCAAATGTGTCTCCTCTCCTTTTCTTTTCATGAGTATTCATATTCTCAACTTCAAAACAAGAGGTAAGATCACTACCAGAAGATTCAGACAATACCAGTCAAGGCAAGAAAAATTCTTCACCAATCATGAAGGCATTCGCTCCTAAGTTCTTCTGGCATCTGAGAGATATGTAAACACATGCTGGATTCTTGGCAGTAATGAAACCTTGGGTTATTTATCACTATCATATTACTTCTAACAATCCTTTTCTAAAAGCAATAGATTAAGTCAACTAGATAATTTAAAAGGGAAACATATCTTTGTTGTTTAATTGGGTTGGAATCTTATTGAAACTTAAGAATTATCCTTAAACATTCATATTCTTAATTAATATATCTATGATACTTTAATATTGTCTACTGGAATTGAATACGTACGCAACTCTTTGTTTTTATTAATTCCTTCAAAATGTTGAGATTATTTTCAAATTCGTGGCAATTTCCTCAGATTAAAATAGTGTGTTGTTGTTAGCATTTAGGATTACTGGAAAAAGTATAAAATAAATTCATGAAGGTTTTTATTTCTCCAGAATACCTTATATATGAACCAAAGATGACTATTTGCAAACATTTTATTACACACAGTTTATAGTGTTCATTACTTGCAACCTTTGTGGCAAAGCTTTTATTTAGAAGTAACAACTTTGCTGTGATCTCATTAGGAAACTAATCAATATATTAGCAATAAGGCAAGTATAAAACACATTAAGAAAAGCCCCAAACCCGTTCATTACTTCTTGGTCAGAGGGTGATATTTAAGGTACTATAAACACAGAAAAATAGGTGGACAGCCTTAAGTACCTTATGTTTTTTATCCTTTTAGATGCCATTTCTTTCTTTTGTTTATTTAACTTTATTGGATTCAACATTCCAACAGCATGTTCACCACCAAATTAGGGTCATTATTTATCAAGTGCTTTGAGAATCTAAGGTATAAAGAATAATACCTAAAATCATGTTAATATCTATAAACTAGAGTTCCCACTTAATACAGCAGTCTGCCTTGTCTATTTTATATCCCAATCTACTACATAATTAGATAACATCTGATATGGTTTAGCTGTGCCCCACCCAAATCTCATTTTGAATTGTAGTTCTTGAATGTAATTGAATCACGGGGGTTCCCCCCATCTTGTTCTCATGATAGTGAGTTAGTTATCATAAGATGTGATGGTTTAAAAAGGGGCTTTCCCCTTCACTGGGTTCTCGTTCTCTCTCCTGCTGTCCTGTGAAGAGGTGCCTTCTGCCATGATTGTAAGTTTCCTGAGGCCTCCACAGCCATGCCGAACTGCGAGTCAATTGAACCTCTTTCCTTTATAAATTTCCTAGTCTCAGGTATGTCCTTATAGCAGCGTGAGAATAGACTAATATAACATCAGAAATCTAGCAAAGATCCCAATGACAGGAATGTTCCTGTCTGACTTAGTAAGCTAATGAAGCATAGGAAAAACTTTCAGCAAGTGTCAACTATTTTAGTCTAAGATACCAACTGGACAGTGTGGCAAGTGTTATTCATTCCCTAAGCACCAAAAGCATTATTACTAATATAATTACATTTTTATTTGAAATATATGTGAAAGGCTAATGATGAGACATGTGATGTGCTCAGAAGAGTCCCACTTTAAATATAGTACACATAGATAGCCTTAATATTTCTGATAATTTCATATAACTACACACAAAGAGCAACAGTCAGCAAAAAAAAGGGAATAGAATTTTTCAAAGAATAGAAAGCCTTTCAGATAGCCAGAGAATATATTTAAATAGCATATAAAGGATTATATTTTTCCTATATATGTTTTTAAATGTGTCCTTATAAAATCTGCATTACAGTGAAAAATCTTTGTGTGGTGTTATAGATTGGCATAAACCCTGCAGTTCTGTCAGTATATCTTTTATGATGTAAATAGGATACCCTATAGCTATTTCCTGAGTAATTTAAAACTTATCCTGTGAAACTTCATAAGCCAGGGAAATAGGGAAAGCATATCTGGCCAGAAAAACAGGTTTGTTCGATCTCCTCAAGCAATGAATTTTTAAAAGATTTGCTTAAAACAACCGAGTATGTCGATTGGCAATATCAGTCCACATATGAGCTTTCAAATGTTCTCTTTCTAAGCCCAGGCAGCTGAGTGATTTGTATGATATTTGATTTTTAGTTTCTCTGCATCCTGTTTTGATTTAGTGCTTTCTGCATTTTTATAGACATCACCAATCCTGCAGCAGGTCCTGTTTGTCTGATACATTTTACAAGTTGATAATAGTAAAGGGTGTGTAGAGATAGAACCTGATATAGATGTGTTCTTTTGAAGCATCATCATTACTGAGAGATAAGTCTAAAGAGAAACAAAACACAAAACAACAAGCAGCTATATTTTAAAATTTTGATTCAACCAAAATTAGATATATTGTACTACCTTGATGTTTATCCCCTTTTCTACATATTTGTGATGTTTTGAATATTGAATAGGAATTCATGAAGATATTTCCAAATAAAAACAAAAATGATGTTGGAAATTTTTATAATAGATTGTAAATATTTGTCTTTCAAAAATACTGTGGTCCTGACTTCCAACTGCTACAGGTAGGATTACTCTGAAGAAGATTTTATGGCCTAGAGAAAAACATCAATATTTGGAGAACATGTATGACAGAAAAGAGGATTAACATGAAATATTTGATTTTTTTCCTGTAATCTCTTTCTTAGATTATATTTAACCTTCCCAACAATAATTTATTACATACATTTTTATGCCCATTTTATAAAAGAGAACACTGAAGCTCCTAAAATTTAATAACTTGCCCTGCGGTGGTTCAGTTTTAAGTGCCAAAGTTGGGGTTTGAACCAAGGTTTATCTTCTATCCTATTGCCTCAGGATAATTTTATTGAGGTAAAAGCATGTCAAAAATTAACTATATGAACAGCCTTTATGGGAGGCAAACAAGAAGTTACCTAATGGCTGGATGTGGCCTTGCAAGGATAAGCTGAAATCTATTTGGTTTAGAGGAGTTACTCAAGGTAGCAATGCAGACCACACTTGTTTTGTTTGTCTGTTTGTTGACTCACATTTTACTGATTTTTAGAAATAATTTGATTTGGAATGTCTTTAGACAGTCGTAAGGTTTTCAGCAGTTACCACCTCCTGCTGTTTTATCCCAGGAGAGTTTCACTTGTTTACATTATCTGTCATGGACATCTCTAGGCATTCGAGTTTGCACTCCCTATTTACAGGCTATTTACTTATCTGATAGGCACTAGAAATACCTTTCCCTAGTGACAAAAATGAGTCTGTAAGATAAACATGAAATAGTTGCAAATACAAATATTTTATAGCACTCTAATTTAGTGCCAGAAGAAAGAATTACATTTAAGCATGCCAAATATCAGAAAAAGGCAAGGTGTCAGATAAGGGGTCATAAATTTAGGAAAGGAGATAGTTACAGGGAAAGATGGGCCCAAAATTTAGTCTGAGAAAAGTAAATTTTACAGTGGGAAGTTTCAAACCAAGGTGGGGAATTTGGAGTCTATCTGATTGGCCAGATTAGGGCTGACTGAGACTTAAGAAGCAGGCACATGTTATCAGGAGATTCAATTTTAGGAACTGTAATTTATACATAACAGACTGAGGTTCAAGGACAGAAAATGAAGTCCTTGTACTGGCTATTAACTAACTTAAGCCAAAGATCCGCATGGGACCCATTACTGAATTGAGAAACTGGTGTATGGAGGTAAATGGTGAGCTAATGGTAAAATATACTCCACACTAAGCAGATGCATGGTGATAGCAGGTACCTTTATGCTTTTCCTTTTCTATGCAGGTCTAGGTGTGCTCCCAGATTGAGTGGAGATAAATCTGCAAGTCAGCGTTAAATAATACCAATCACAAGCCTTTGCAGTTACAACTATGGGCTTATCTTAACATTTTCCTGCTGTTTCCCCTTCTTTATTCCATAAAAGAAGAGGGATTATAAGGAAGGATAAGAGGAGACATCTTGAAAAATTATCTTCAGTTTCCCCAATCTCTCCCCAAAAATTAACCCTGGGAAAACTTCAGAAGTGCAACCAGGATCATGTGGGTAGAGTCTAGAGTTTTTGTGTATTTGGTGTTCTGTATTTTTATAAAACAAAATGCACAAATATGTGTAATAATGAAAGGTAATTCATAAGGGGTTTGACAGAAGTAAACAAAAATGCTCCAGTCTTACAGTAAAGACCTCATTATCTGGACATAGGATCTGGCAAAGTCTTCATGATGAAGATGCCAAAAGCAATTTCAACAAAAACAAAAGTTGACAAATGGGACCTAATTAAACTAAAGAGCTTCTGCACAGCAAAAGAAACAATCAACAGAGGAAACAGACAACCTACAGAATGGGAGAAAATATTTGAAAACTCGAAATGTGCAAGCAAAAAACAAACAACTGCATTACAAAGTGGGCAAAGGACATGAACAGACACTTTTCAAAAGATGACATACAGGTGCCCAACATACATATGAAAAAATACTCAACATCTCTAATCATTAGAGAAATGCAAATCAAAACCACAATGAGATACCATCTCACAACAGTCAGAAAGACTATTATTAAGGAGTCCAAAATAACAGGTTCTGGTGAGATTGTAGAGAAAATTTAATGCTTATACACCACTGGTGGGAATGTAATTTAGTTCACCCATTGTAGAATGCAGTCTGGCAATTTCTCAGAGAGCTTAAAACAGAATTAACATTCGATCCAGCAATCCCATTATTGGGTATATATCCAAAAGACTATAAATCATTCTACCATAAAGACACATGCACATGTATATTCATTGCAGCAATATTCACAGTAGCAAAAACATGGAACCAACCTGAGTGCTCATCACTGGTAGACTGAATTGAGAAAATGTACATATATACCATGGAATATTATGAAGCCATAAAAAAGAATGAGATCATGCACTTTGCAGCAACATGGATGGAGCTAGAAGCCATTATCCTAAGCAAACCAACTTAGGAACAGAAAACCAAATACCACATGTTCTCACTTATAAGTGGGGATTAAACATTGAGTACATATGAAAACAAAGAAGGAACCAACAGGCACCAGGGACTACTTGAGGGTGGAAAGTGTGAGTAGGGTGAGGATTGAAAAACTACCTATTGAGTACTATTCTGAAAACGTGGGTGAAGAAATAATCCGTACACCAAATCTTTGTGACATGCAAATTATCCATGTAACAAACCTGTCCAAATCCCCCTGAATTTAAAAGTGGAAAAGAAAAGTTGAGAAAGGATATGTCACTCTTCCTCTTTCTGTATCCACATAACCTAATGAACTATGCCATATCCATGTAGAAGAAGTTTGAGGAAACCTTCCTAGTTAGGACACAGGTATCCTGAGAAGAACTACATACCAACAGAGCAAAGATATATTTGCAACAACGTGGATGAAACTAAAAGACATAATGTTAAGTGAAATAACCCAGGCAAAGAAAGACAAATTTCACATGTTCTCACTTATTTGTGGGAGATAAAAATTAAAACAATTGAACTCATGGAGAGAGACAGTAGAACAATGATTGCCAAAGACTGGGAAGGGTAGTGGAGGAGGCAGAGTATGTAGGGATAGTTAATGGATACAAAAATATAGTTAGATAAAAGTAATAAGTTCTAGTATTGGATAGCACAACAGCATGGCTACAGTCAACAGTAGTTTATTGTAGATTTTAAAATAACTAAAAGACTATAATTGAATTGTCTGTAACACAAAGAAAGGATAAATACTTGAGGTGATGGATATCCCATTCACCCTGATGTGATTATTATGCATTGTATGCCTGTATTAAAATATCCCATGTACCCCATAAATGTATACAAAAACTATGTAACTACAAAAATTCAAAAGAAAAGCTGATACAGCTACTTACACAAATCAACAGATACTCATACTCAAAACTAATTAGACAACCATGTTCACAAACTTTTGAAAAACAACCAATATGGAAGATGAAGACCATGCTAAACAGGACAGCTGATATAGGAGAGAATGTATGAAAGTCTACCCCAAAATGGATTTCCTAAAAACAGATTAGTTATACCGGAAAACACCAACCATGTATTATTCTCAAAAAGATGAATAAAGATATATTTTTATAAAATTAATTGTTGGTCAAAAATAACAAGAAAATGCCAAAAAATAAAAAGAAAGAAGGATTCCATGTGAAAAACTACTAAATGAAACAGGATATTTCTTCTTATATTAACATTTTGAAAAACAATAAAGCAGTTTTTCAAACTGCTCTCTCTCATCTACACGAGAGATGAAAAAATGTTTAAAATACAATCAAATAGGAACTTCTCTCTGAATACAAAAGATAGATTAAAAACAATAAGAACACAGAATATTTGCATAATGCAGTGAGATGACTAGTTCTTACATTTAGAATATTTCATACAGCAGACAAAAAGGGAGCCTTCTTTTGAGACATGAATGAACTCAGAGCAAAATGACCATGTATGAAAGCACAACATAATCAATAAATTCTGTAAGGCAGAAGTCTTTTGGACCATATTTATTGAACACAAAACAATTTAAAAATGGAATTAACAACAAACTAAAATGAAAGCAGCTGACAGAATTCCTAAGATGAAAATGAAATCAAAACAGAAGTTATAAGCTCTTTAGGAATGAATTGCAATGAAGCCCTACATACTAAAAACTGTATGCAAAGTAGTACAAAGAAAAATGTGTAATGTGAAATGTATGCAGTAAACTTAATAGCAATTTATAATGGATAAATTAAAGCAAGTAAGCTAAAGAAAAATAAGAACAACAAATTAATTCCGAAATAAGTAGAGAGAGCATTCCTAAGTAAAATAGAAATCAAAATTAATATGAAATAATACAGAAACATCAACATATAAAGTAATGACAAAAGTGTAGATTTTATCAACAAAAACACAAGATAGTTATTTGAAAAGTCTCATAGGCAAATATTTGGCAATTCAGAAAGAGGAGAATCACAAATACTAGGAATAAGAAAGGGGATCTAGCTATAGATACATAAGAAATTTGAGACTAGAAATTAATACTATATACAAGAATATAGCAAAAGTTTGAGAAATTATATATATAGCATAGAAGGAAAAGTGAAGAATTTGAATAGTTGTTAAAGAGAATGAGATTATGGAATGAGAGACATCCTGGAATCAAAGGAATAGCAAGTTTCAGAAGAGGAATTGGCGCTTATCAGTGTTAAATATCAAGGAAATTTCAAACAGACAAGGGCTCAGTTAAAACAATTGTATTTGGCAATTTGGACTTGTTTGAATTGCAATATATTATATCCCTCTTGATCAAAAAAGTATTTATTCCTCATAATTATGAGTTTCTAAGAATGTACGAACTTCTGCTGTGCTGTAGAAGGAAGTAACCTACAAAGATGGGCTCTAATGTTACAGACTTCAATATTTTTAAAATGCTTTGTACAAACGAAACCTTCTGTTTGTAAATGCAAAAGCTCATTTGAGGTTCCTTTATGAATACTACTACTAATAATAATAATTCACCTAGAAATATGATGCATTTTAAAGAGCACTTTGACTGTGATTGTGATGTTGCATACCTTCAAAGTCTTTCTATACTCACCTACTGTAAAGCTGCACCTAGTTTTGACGATTGAGTTTAAAGGAAATTTAGTGAAACAGTGAACCTCAGAAGCACTGGCAACCATTATGGGTCAATATGTCTACAATTTCTATTAAAGTACACTGGTGAGTTAACCCATTTTCATATGGGATAAATCCTTTTGGAATTGTTTTTGAAACAATTAGTGATCACCACCACTACTCTGAGAATAGCTTTTTGTCTTTTCTGAATACAATTGTTTGAAATAATCATACCTATATAGCTTTCCATGTTCTTTTTATCCGCGGACAAAAAACAAATAGTATTTGATATAATTTCTTTAAAACAATAACTTTTCATTTCTTTACAAACTGTTTCTATTCCTGTTTGTATATACATATCCTTTCCACCTGAAATATGCTTGTATAATTCTTTTAAGGGGTAGTCAAAAGAAAGTATTAATAGGGACTGGTTTCAAAACAATCTCTCAAACTTCAGTGGTATGCTTTCCTACTTCTTGATAATAAGAAAACATTTCTAGAATTTACTAAGCAGTAAAACAAAGATTGAGAGACAAGCAATTTCTGTTGTTGAAGTCATTGTCAAACTTATGTAAAGGAATATAAGGATAGAAGTAAGAAAAATTATTTCTACCAACAATAATAAATGAATATTTATATTTATATATATTTACATCTATATGTGTGTGTGTGTATATATATATATATCTGAAGCAGAAACATATTTGAAAAGTGCATATAGTCTTGACAAAATCACTTTAGCTCTTCTTTAATACTTTTAGTTCCTTAAACTTGCTTTGCTCTCTCTTGATCTCCTTAACCTCCACCAATGCTAGTCCTTTAGCTTGACACCTTATTCTCATGTTCAGCTGGATACCTTCTTTCCATCTTTCCTACCTCAGTTTTTCATCTCCTTCAGGAAGAATTTCGTGGTTCTGTAAGATCAAGCTGGATACATTTTTTAGGTGATCCAATCATATCCTGCCCTTTTTAATCTTAGCATTTATAAAACAATGTTTAAATCACCTGGTTATTTATTTACTACATGTGTCTGTATTCACTAAACTGGCTATTACACAGGTGGGAACTATGTAGGCCAAATCCATCTGGACACCCATTTTTGTACTGCCCGTGAGCTAACAATAGTTATTACATAGCGTAATGGGAAAGCAATTTTAAATTTATGATTTAAAATTTTTAAACAAATAAGAATAATATTTAGTAATGTGAAAATTATATAAAATTATATAAAATTTAAACTTCAGTGTCTATAAATAAAGTTGTATTCAAATACAGCTGTGCTCATTTATTTCTGTCTTTCTGTGGCTGCTTTTGAGCTAGGACAACAGAGTTAGGCATTCTTTAGAGCAAAAATAATACTAAATACTCATTTACATAAGAACACACAGTTCAGCTGGTATCTGCAGAACATCTACAAACCTAAAAAGAAATGATTTAGGCCTGTAATAATAGAGTAAGACACACCTTCTTTAGTTGCTGTCCCATTACGCTATGTAGTTTTCATATAAGTATGATAAAAAAGTAATGTAGGTTCTTATTTTCTACCTGCAGAATTAGATCTATTTTTGTCTTAATATGAAAGTGACTAGCTGGCATTGGCTTGGAGTGTAGTAAACAAGCCACATGGTGACTCAAGGAAGCAACAGGATCTAGCTCCATTCATACACAATTGCCAACACTTTTCCTGCCAGCATCATCAATGTAAGATATGTAGGCTCTTCCTTGCCATGGCCCTACAAGTGTCTCATGATCTCCTGCTGCCTTCACAGACATGAATAATGGAAGGGTAGAAGATATGATTATAAACAGCCTGCCCTTTTTGTGATAAGGGATGATCTAGCAGTCAAGGCTTTGCTCATTGAGGTGGTTCATGGAAAACTGATTTTCCTTAAACTCCAAAACACATCATAAGAAAGCTTTGCTTCTGTACCTTTATCACCAAAGGGCTCATATTATGGTTGCAAATTCAGTTAAATATGTCTTTATCAATTTATCAGAGAGCTACCCTGAAGTGATAATAAAACTTTCTGATATGACCAGGGACACATTTAAGGGAAATGGTTCATCCTTTTATAGGGTGACCCCTATATAAAGAATTCCTTGCCAATAATTTTCTTTAAAGACCAAAAAAGTAATAGACTTTTCAGAAGGACTAAAGCATACCATCAGATTCTGATTCAACCATTTTAAATTTCTCATAAAATAGAATTCAATTTCATCACCCCTGTCCATCTTGTGTGAGTATTCCTCTTGCTAAATATATACATGAAGGCAATATTAAAAATCATTTTTATTATCATGGTTTTTATATTTTCTATTTCAAAAAAAGGAAATTTCTCAGTGTTCTATTTTATTTTTAATAAATACTTTGCAGAATTTTAATATGAATTTACAGTAGAATACTTTTAAGTATCTCTTATGATTATTCCGAAATATTCATATTGAAATACATGAATCAAACAGAATAGTTTAATACATTGCTATTTTGTTATTTTTCATTCTTCTATGTTAATTTAAATTTTATTTCACGTTAATATTTGGAATATTAGAATGCTCCAACTGATAATTTATTCATCAAATAATGCAATTTATCATACAAGAAATGCCAATCAAAATCACAATAAGGTATTATCTCACCCCAGTTAGGGTGGCTACTATCAAAAACACAAAAAAATACCAAATGATGCCAAGGATGCAAAAACGGGGAGCTCATACACCGCTTGTGGAAATGTAAACTAGTGTAGTCACTATGTAGAAAAATATGGAGGTTCCTCAAAAACTACGACTAGAACTAACATATGATCCAGCAATCCCACTATTGGGCATTTACCAAAAGGAAAAAAATCAGTATATCAAAGAGATTACCTGTACCCCATGTTTATTGCAGCACTATCCACAACAGCCAAGATATGAAATCAACCTAGGTGTCCAACAACAGATGAATGAATAAAGACAATGTGATATATATAAACAATTAAATACTATTTAGCCATACAAAAGAATGAAATTTTGTTATTTGTGTCAATATGGAAAGAACTGGAGGACATTATGTTAAGTGTAATAAGCCAGAAACAGAAAGTTCTCTATCTCATGTTCTCATTCATATATGAATGCAAAAAAAAAACTCATAAAAGTAAAAAATAGAAAAAGAAAAATAGAACAAAGAATACTAGAGGCTGGAAAGAGTATGGGGAAAGGGAAGATGGGGAGAGATTTGGTAAACGATACAAAATTACAGCTAGAAAAGAGGAATAAGTTTTAGCATTCTATAGCACTGCAGGGTGAATATAATTAGCAGTAATATCTTATATACTTTCAACTAGCTAGAGGAGGATTTAAAAGATTCCAATACAAAGACATAATAAATGTATGGGATGATGAATATGCTAATTATCCTGATGTGATCACTATATATTATATACATCAAAACATCACTGGTACACAATAAATATGTACGATGAGTACATGCCAATTGAAAATTAAATTCACTCATAAAAACTTATGTAAAAAGGAAAAAATACAATTTTACCTTTATTTGATTGTAGAGCAAAAAAATATATAGCTCATGTGAATATAAAGTGAGGATAACCCCAGTGATATCATCACAGATAAAATTTCAAACTGTTTGATTTGTCTTCAGAACTTTGAATGATCTGTAGACTTAAAATAATTGACTTCTTTTCAGTTTTTCTTTTACTGTACTGAACCTATGCTTTTTCACTATAAACAAATTATTCTTTTGCTCTCCTTAGCATTCTTTAAGGTAAGAAGTAACAAATTATCATCACAAAATAATAAAATACTCAAATTCTGTTCAAATGATTAAGTGTTAAGTATATATTAGACTTAGAAAATAATGAATACATTTCACTTTAAGTTTATCTGTGAAATCATCTTGTATTCGTTTCTCAGTGGAAGGGCACAGTGAACAAATATATATATATATATATTTTTTCTTTTTGAGATGGAGTTTCGCTCTGTCACCCAGGCTGGAGTGCAACGGCATGATCTTGGCTCACTGCAACCTCCGCCTCTCAGGTTCAAGTGATTCTCCTGCCTCAGCCTCCTGAGTACCTGGGATTATAGGAGCCCACCACCATGCCCATCTAATTTTTGTATTATTAGTAGAGACAGAGTTTCACCATATTGGTCAGGCTGGTCTCGAACTCCTGACCTCGTGATCTGCCCACCTCAGCCTCCCAAAGTGCTGGGATTACAGGTGTGAGCCACTGCATTTGGCCTTGTTGGATATATTTTCATAAAAATATAAATAAAGAAAGAATAAAGGAGAGAGAAAGAAAAAAGGAAAGGAGAGGAGAGGAGAAGGGCAGATCAGGGAAGGGAAGGGAGGGGGAGGCACCAGTGCAGTGGCTCATGCCTGTAATCTCAGCACTTTGGGAGGCTGAGGCAGGCGGATCTCCTGAGGTCAGGAGTTTAAGACCATCCTGGCCAATATGGTGAAACCCCACCTCTACTAAAAATACAAAGAGTTAGCTGGGCGTGATGGCATGATTTTAAAAAATATTATTTTACCAAAAAAAAGGGGGATTTCATTTTTTCCCATAGCCTAGCTAATATATTTGACCCTAATTACTTGAAAATAATGCCAACAGCTCAATGAAGAAAAGCTGAAGGTATGGTACTAAATATTTTCAGAATTTGTTAAATCTGAAATATACCTATTGATATGGTTTTTTGGCTCGGTATCCCTACCAGAATCTCATCTCATCCTTCCTTAGTATTGGAAGAGGGGCCAGGTGGGAGGTGACTGCATCATGGGGGCAGATTTCCTCCATGCTGTTCTCATGATAGTGAGTTCTCATGAGATCTGATAGTTTAAAGTGTGTGGCATTTCCTCCCTTGCTCTTTCTTTCTCTCCTGCCACCATGTGAAGAAGGTGCTTGCTTCACCTTTGCCTTGTAGCATGATTGTAAGTTTTCTGAGTCCTCCCAATCATGCTTCCTGTTATGCCTGAGGAACTGCGATTCCATGAAACTCTTTTCTTCATAAATTACCCAGCCTAGGTAGTTCTTTATTGTAGTGTGAAAATAGACTAATACAGAAAATTGGTACCAAAAGAATAGGGCACTGCTATAAAGATACCTGAAAATGTGGAAGTGACTTTGGAACTGGGGAACAGGCAGAGGCTGGAACAGTTTGGAGGGCTCAGAAGGAGACAGAAAGATGCAGGTAAGCTTGTAACTTCCTAGAGACTTGTGGCATGGCTTTGACCAAAATGGTGATAGTGATATGGACAATGAAGTCCAGACTGAGGTGTTCTCAGATGGAGATGAGGAACTTATTGGGAACTGGAGCAAAAGTCATTCTTGCTATGCTTTAGGAAAGAGACTGATGCCATTTTTCCCCTGCCTTAGAGATCTGTGGAACTTTGAACCTGAGAGAGATGATTCAGGGTATCTGGCAGAAGAAATTTCTAAGCAGCAAACCATTTAAGATTTGACTTGGCTGTTTCTAAGAGTATATGCTCATATGTGTGAACAAAGAGATTATCTGAAATTGGAACTTATATTTAAAAAGAAGGAAGGGCCAGGTGTGGTGGCTGACACCTATAATCCCAGCACTTTGGGAGGCCGAGGTAGGCGGTACACCTGAGGTCAGGAGTTCAAGACCAGCCTGACCAACATGGAGATACCATGTCTCTATTAAAATATAAAATTAGCTGGGCATGGTGGCACATGCCTGTAATCTCAGCTACTTGGGAGGCTGAGGCAGGAGAAACACTTGAACCCAGGAGGCAGAGGTTGCAGTGAGCCAAGATCATACCACTGCACTCCAGCCAGGGTGACAAGTGCAAAACTACGTCTAAACAAACAAACAAACAAACAAACAAAAAGGAAACAGTGCATAAAAGTTTGGAAAATATGCAGCCTGACAATGGAGTAGAAAAGAAAACCCCATTTCCTGGGGAGAAATTTAAGCCTGCTGTATAAATTTGCATAAGTAAAGATGGGCAAAATGTTAATAACCAACACAATAGGGAGAATGCCTCCAGGGCATTTCAGAGACATTCATGGCAGCCCCTCCCATCACAGGCCTGGAGGCCTAGGAGGGAAAATTGGTTTTGTGGGCTGGGCCCAGGGCCCCATTGCCCTGTGCTGCCATGAGACATGGCACCCTGCAGCACAGTTGCTTCAGCTTCAGCCACAGCTAAAAAGGGCCAACATACATCTCAGGCTGTGGCTTCAAAGGGTGCAAGCCCCAAGCCTTGGCAGCTTCCACTTGGTGATGGGCCTGCAGATACACAGAAGCTAAGAATTGAGGTTTTGGAACTCCTGCCTAGATTTCAGAAGATGTTTGGAAATGCCTGGATTTCTAGGCAGAAGTCAGCTGCAAAGCAGAGCCCTCAGGGAGAACATCTACTAGGGCAGTGCAGAAGAGAAATGTGTGCTTGGAGCCCCCACATAGTGTCCCCACTGAGCCATTGCCTAGTGGAGCTGTGAGAACAGGGCCACCATCCTCCGCACCCCAGAATGGTAGATCCACCAACAGCTTGCACAGTGTGCCTGGAAAAGCCTCAGGCCCTCAATGCCAGACCATGAAAGCAGTCAAGTGGAGCTGTACCCTGCAGAGCCACAGGGGAGGAGCTTCTCAAGGCCTTGGGAGACTACCTCTTGCATCGATGTGCCCTGGATGTGAGACATAGAGTCAGAGGGCATTATTTTGGTCCTTTAATATTTAATGATTGCCCAACTGGGTTTTGGACTTGCATGGGCCTGTAGCTCCTTTGTTTTGGCCAGTTTCTCCCTTTCAGATTGGGAGGATTTATCCAATTCATGTACCCTCACTGTATCTTGGAAGTAACTAACTTGTTTTTGATTTTATAGGCTCATAGGTGGAAGGGATTTGTCTTGTCTCAGATGAGACTTCGGATTTGGACTTTTGAGTTAATACTGGAATAAGTTAAGATTGGGGGACTGTTGGGATGGCTTGATTGTATTTTGAAATGTCAGGACATGAGATTTGGGAGGGGCCAGGGTTGGAATAATGTGTTTGGCTCTGTGTCCCCACCAAAATCTCAACTCCAATTTGGATTTTTAGTGTTGGGGAAAGGACTTGGTGGGAGGTGATTGGATCGTGAGGATTTGCCTCATGCTGTTTTTATGATAGTGAGTGAGTTCTCATGAGATCTCATGATTTAAAAGTGTGTGGCACATCTCCCCTTGCTCTGTCTCTCTCTCCAGCCACCATATGAAGAAGGAGCTTGCTTCCCTTTTGCCCTCTGCCATGATTGTAAGTTTCCTTAGTCCTCCCAGTCATGCTTCCTGTTAAGCCTGTAGAACAGTGAGTGAATTAAACTTCTTTTCTTCATGAAATACCCACTCTCAGTTAGTTCTTTTATAGCACAGCGAAAACAGACTGATACCCCCATAAAGATAGTTCCTTAAAATTTAACTTTATTGCTTTTGCATTTATTCCTGTGGTAATATTTAACATTATATCAAATATTTATATTTTTCCAAAATAAAAGAAGCACTGAAGGTTTGTTAAAGATGACCATGGCAAGCAATCCAGTACCCTGTTTTATATTGTGTTCATAATTCCCATTCAGAAAGTTTGGTTTTACAGCAAGTTACTTTCAATAACTTTATTAATATACTTGCACAGGGAATGTATTTCTACAGTGCCATTCCACAGAGTATTTTATGAAATAAATTCCATTTCAAAACTAGAGCAATCAAACCTAAAGTAAACTAGAGATAGATTTGCTAAAATCAATACACTATAAATGCCTGTTTTCTTTCAAGACAATAACATAGTGGTGTATAAAACAGTATAATCACTATTGCAAAGAAAAAGACCCAAATACCAAATACATTTTAAACACTTTCCTATTGATGAGGGGTGAGCACCATGGTTGTGAGTGTGTGTATGTGTGTTTGTGCATGTGTGTGTGTGTTTACATTCTCCAACATGATGTAAAAATACATCATAAATAGTTTTGGAACCATCTGCATATATGTGCTCTTCTCTGTGTGGAGAAAGCAAGAAATACAACAGAAAAAAAGAAAAGATGAATTTTTTGCAGAAATTAATCATTTCTTACTGTCAACAGAGGCAGAGGAATAAGACCTAATTTCCTATTACATCACTCTCATGTTGCTCTTCAGAGAAACATAACAAGCAACTGATATTAGCTCCAAGTTGGGTTTTCAGGGACTCCATGATTTGAGATCATACTCTAGCAGACGGCTGTGCAGGTAATCAGTGAATAGAATCCCTAATGAGTGAATAGTGCAGAAAAATATAGTAGTTAGCTTTTGCCTTCTGCAACTTGTTAAGTGAGGTTGTTCATTATTTTTTTTAGCAGTCAATCATGACAACCATTACAAAGTCATTTTTTAAATTATATTTTAATTTTTAATTGGCTATTAATTTTATATGGTCTATGGAGTACAATATGTTTAGTTACATGTATAAATTGTGGAATGATCAAATCAGCTAATTAACATGTATAACACCTCACATACTTATCATTTCTTTGTGGTAAGAACATTTAAAATCCACTGTTTTAACAATTTTGAAATATACAATACTATCATTCATTCATTATTATTAAATATAGTCACTTGGCTGTGCAGATCACCAAAAATATTTTCTCCTATCGAATTGAAACTTTATACCCTCAACCAATATTTCTCCTTTTCTCCCCCAAAAGGCAATTTTTATGTGTTCATATGTTATCTATAAATCATATTATACATGGGGAAAGTGATATTTTATACATCTATATATTATGTCCTATCTGTGCTTACCTTTTCTATTTGTTCTTTAGCCCTTGAAGAATTTAAAATAATACTAATCGGCCAGGTGTGGTGGCTCATGCCTGTAATCCCAGCACTTTGGGAGGCCGAGGTGGGCAGATCATGAGGTCAATAGATAGAAACCATCCTGGCCAACATGGTGAAACCCCATCTCTACTAAAAATACAAAAACTAGCTGGGCATGGTGGCATGTGCCAGTAGTCTCAGCTACTCAGGAGGCTGAGGGAGGAGAATTGCTTAAACCCGGGAGGCAGAGGTTGCACTCCAGCCTGGCCACAGAGTGAGACTCCATCTCACAAAAAAATAAGTAAAATAATACTAATCATAACAACATTAATACCATTTTTGCTGAGCACTTAATGTATACTTCAAATATACATTTTCTCTGGTCATCTTCACAAAAAGCTTGTGAGGACATAGGTCTTATCCATTGTTTACAGATGGCGAATCAAATGCAGAGAAACTGACTCAGTTTCTCAGGGAAGGAAAAGTTATAAGTAAATTCTAAGTGATAATCAGGATTCAGGATTGATCTTCAAACAGTCTGATTCTCTAAACTTGATTGAGAAAGTAAGTGTCTTTTAATCCCTCACTGCTCCACATAAATCTCTCCTGAGCCTTGAGTTTCCAATTTCCTGGAGAATATTGCAATGTCTTTAAGTTGTTAGGTCTCAATCCACTTGTGCAGATAGTTCTAACTGAATTCAAGTAGAGTTACGAAACCGCCAAATCCACTGATTGTAGAAAAATGTGACAGAAAAATGTTCAGTCACTTATTTGTTATTTAAAGCAATTTTTTAGTAAAAGTTATCAAAAAACATGCTTCTCCTACTTCCTTCCTGCTCCTTCTCCCAGAAAGTTACATCAAAGAGTTGGAGACAATGGCTAGGTTCTAAAGTGTCCTCAGTTCCTCACTGGTACCACCAGCCTCTTTCAGTATGTCTCATCTTACCAGTTCTCTGAGTCAGCCTCTGACTTTATAGGGTTCCCACCAAAGCATCCGTGCCCGGCTGAATGTCAACCCTCTCTCTTGGTCTTATGAATGCACTTTGCACTGGACCTGCTCATCACTTCCAAATGACAAGCTGCAATGAAAGACAGTGTTGATCCACTGATGAATATTCAAGACTGTCCTGCACAACAGCTTGTGTTTATAGGTCTTCTGGGAGGGCACACTGGCCTTCAGTTCTCAGCTTTCTTTGCCATGGCCATGATAAATATCTTGGCTCATGTAATTCCTCATAGCAACCTAAAGAAAAGGGGACTGGGTAGAAGCAGACCTCCTCGGACTCACTCTCTCTCTTTCTGCCTTAACCTAACTTGATGCCATTTCTACTCTATGGCAGCGTTACATCAGAAGCTATGATGTAGAAAGTATCAGCAGGATGACCAACCCTCCTGGAGTGTCTAGGACTGAGGGGTTTCTGGGACACAGAACTTACAGAGCTAAAACCAGGAACATATTAGTCAAACCTGGATAGCTGGTCACTCTATATACAAGATAATATCTGAAAATCCTCACCAGCCTAGAGTGTCAAAGAGAGGAGAAGATTTATGGCATGCAGAAGTTGTAAAGGAGAGTGGAAAAAGGAGAGTGGAAAAGTACAGATGCTGATAGGGGAAAGGTCAAAAAACTATAGAACCATTTGGGGTGAGAAGACAGAGGGCACTGTGGCCTGTATCAAACTATCCTTGTTTAGAAAGTTTGTACTCAGCATTCCAACAAGTGTAAAATATATTTTAAAAACATAATTGGCACCTTTAATGACAGTACACAAATGTAGGATTAGTATAGCAAAGGTAAATCCAGCAAAATGTATAGTGCATTTCTGTGCTGAAAACATTTTTTTTGCCTCAAATATTGTACAAAGGTGTAAATATTGTAATGAGACATTTTTGACCATTTTTATAGCATTAATACATATGGGTGTTATCCATGGTAGTAATAAGCAGTAATATGTTGTCTTGTTAGACACTATTCATTTTATAAAGTGAACTGTTAGTTTTTATTTTCAAAAATTTTTTGAAGGTTTTACTCTTTGCTAATTGTTAATATTTTCTCTTGATTGTTCTTAAAAATAATTCAAAAAGAGTGAATTCCTGCAATCATTTGTGGATTATTAGGTGATTAAATCCTCCTTTATTTTGATTTTAAATATATTTTTATCTGTATCTATGAAATATATGTAGAACTTCTAGTTCATTTTTAACCTCTCAATGTTAATTCTGCGTTTACAGTACAACTGATTACATGTTGAACTAAGAGCATAAGTGTAATTAAATTACTAGTTATATTTGCCTAAAAATTGGATAATTTTGCTTATACAGTTTGTTTTATATAGACACATTATTTTCATTAGAACAGTAGGCAAATTTACTACAGAATTACTTTCAAGTAAAATTATGTAAATAAAATTATATTTACAAATGCCTAAAAATAAGTTATTAATTGGACTTTGTACAAATAGACTAAGAGAAGTGGTGAGAAGTAGTGTATCATGTCACTAAATCCATGAGCTGATTAGTGATGAGTCTACAGTAATTAGTGATGATACTACAATAATTAGTGATGAGTCAAAAGGAATCTCTCGCTTGAAACAAGTATCACCTAGCCCCAAATCCTGTATCTCCCCGTCGTCTCATTACAGCTTAAGACTAATTTTCTTTTCTTTTCTTTTCTTTTTTTTTTTTTTTTTTGAGACGGAGTCCGGCTCTGTCGCCCAGGTTGGAGTGCAGTGGCGTGATCTCTGCTCACTGCAAGCTCCGCCTCCCGGGTTCACGCCATTCTCCTGCCTCAGCCTCCGGAGTAGCTGGGACTACAGGCGCCCACCATCACGTCTGGTTAATTTTTTTGCATTTTTAGTAGAGGCCGGGTTTCACCGCGTTAGCCAGGATGGTCTCTATCTCCTGACCTAGTGATCCGCCCACCTCGGCCTCCCAAGGTGCTGCGATTACAGGCATGAGCCACCGCGCCCAGCCAAGACTAATTTTCTACTATCATTGGTGATAGAGTTTTATCTTTTCTCCCTATCCAAATTGATTACTCTTTGCCCAAAGGGTAGACTCCTTATTTAATAAAACAAAAATAGACTTTAGCTCCATCTCCCATTATTCTTCTAGCTGGATGTTGATGAAAGAAAAGAAATCTGTTGTCAATAGAGACGTGGTGTGTACTGACTTTTTCTCATTCCAAACTGCAGTGGAGGGAATGATAAAACTGGGTTTGTGTCTTTAATTAGACGGAGAAGAGTAATTCCACTGGTGGATTTCTATAGGCACAATAATTGTAGCATGGACTGGATGCAAGTTCTGTTTCCTCAGTTTGCCACTGAGAGAGGATTGTTGTAAACTCTTTCCTTTGTAGAGTTGAGTCTAGTCATGTCTCTAATCAAAAAAAACCAAACACTCAAGTTCCAGGCTATCCAAGCAGTAGTAACCCAGTAGTGATAAATTTCAATTTTATTGACAAAATCCAATAATCCTCTTATATTTTGATATTGTCATTTGCCCCTACATTGTAATCAAGTTGTATTAGTCTGCTTTTAATCCAAGACACAGAAGTTTTAACTTATTTAGAGGAGAATATAGTGGCTAGTGAGGTAAATGGGAGAATGTCCAGGCTTCCAAAGGGGTTTTTCCCAGGATCCCTATCAATAAACTGTTGGAGCAAAGAACAAAGCACAAGACTGATACTCAACAAATAACTTGTGTATACTAGATGAGACATATCTGTGTTTGACGTGTTAAGAAATTAATCTTTTGGGCCGGGCACAGTGGCTCACGCCTGTAATCCCAGCACTTTGGGAGGCCGAGGCGGGCAGATCACGAGGTCACGCGATCAAGACCATCCTGACTAACACGGTGAAACCCCGTCTCTACTAAAAATACAAACAAAATTAGGCGGGCGCCTGTAGTCCCAGCTACTTGGGAGGCTGAGGCAGGAGAATGGCGTGAACCCGGAAGGCGAAGCTTGCAGTGAGCCGAGATCGCGCCACCGCACTCCAGCCTGGGCGACACAGCGAGACTCCGTCTCAAACAAACAAACAAGCAAAACACACACAGACACAAAAAAAACAAAAAAAATTAATCTTTTGTAGATGTAGCTGTGCAGTAAAAGAAAGAACAGAACAGGTGGAGTGAGAAGACATAAAACCCACTTATTTACTGATTGATAGAGTGGTATGATATTCATTCTGTCAGTTAGGGTATTGGGATAAAACCATTGGTTAAGAGGATGCACACATTTTAAATAATACAAATTAAGACGTGATAGCATAGTTTTTCTACCAAAATGTGTATTCTACTATTCACTCACACAGTCAAAACATACTTACGTATTTAATGTGGCACTCCTCAATATGCTGGAAATAAAAAAAAATGCATATCTTTTGCCACAAAATATTTAGTCTTTTGATAAAGAAAGTTATGGTAAGAGATAATTCCAAGGCAGTGCACTAAGTGTTATAATAGAAGTCTGAACAAGACGTGTGGGAGCAGTGAAGAAAATTAGTCAATTTTCCTGAGACAGTCAGGGAGAAATCAACAGGGCTAACTTTTCAGGTTGGAGAAGGACTCCTCTATGGGGAGATGATAAGGAAGCACATTTCTTACAGACAAAAAACATCAGGTCATAACAGAGTATGTCTTCCTTAGAAAACCGAATTTCAGCTATGTTTGAAATCTGAATAAGAAGAGGTAAGGATAGAAAAATATATTGAAGACAGGTAATAGAGCGCCTTCAATGTCACCCTAAGAATTTTTTATTTTATAAATCAGATATTAGTTTGGGGTCTGTATGTATATGTGAAGATCCATCTACCAAGTCTCAAAGAAGGGATATAAATGAGCCTAAGGCCAAAGTGACTCTATTACAATTGTCTTTCTCCCTAGAAAACTTCATCAGGGAGTATCACATCTGTTAAAAAAAAAAAAAAAAAAAAAAAAAAAAAAAAGCACTGATGCTTTGTATTTTTAAATTCAGAAAATTTTTTGACTTTGATTTGTTATTGTTATTTCAAAATTATCTGTTTCATGAGAAAATGTTCAGGGCTTTATTTCTACACTTATATATGATTCGTAACACGACAAAAGTTCATGTAAGAATATTTTATTGTGAACTTCATCTAAGATGTATTCTGTGCGAGTAAAAGGACACTCTGTAGTGGTTTTACATGTATAATGCTCCAATTTTAATAAGGTTCTGTTTTCAACTAAAATTAAAGACAAGTTGGAGATATATAATTGTCCTTGTCCTTTAAAACATGAAAGGTTATTTAAAACTTATAGATGTGATTATAAAAATGTCATAAATGTGCTAGATAAATCAGCACACTTTAAATTTGAGGAAATAATCTTATATATAAGGTATCTGAAACCAGGCTATAAGGCATTATGGCTTGAATTCTGCCACGGTCCCATTTCCATTCATATTCTATGTGCATCTAATGCTTAAAAAAGCAAGATCCTTATTCAAATAAAAGTCTCAGACTGAAAATGAGTAGATGCCTACAAACTTACGTTAAATGGAAAGTTAATGTTTTAATCATTTGGAGTTCAGTTTTTCTACTGCTGCAGGCTTTAAATATTGCCATAAAGTAAATATAAAATCCAAAAAGTTTCAAAATAACTATATGGAATTGGACTTTAAAACAAATTGTGAAACAAAATTTTCATATAAAATAACAAATATGAAATGTTGAATACCTAAAGAATTTTTGGGGTCAGTGTATACATGTATTATGATAGAATACACTCTTATATCTGTTTGGAGTAGAAAAATATTTAATAATTTGCTAATGATTTGCTAGAGAAGAATTTCAAATAGAACAAGTCTCAATGTAAGTGATTATTTTGATATGGGTTTGAATGTACTTTTATAAAATTTGTATTAACTTATAGATTCACAAAATGCATTTTACATAAATGAACTATAAATTTATTTTTCATTTTTTATAGATTTAAGGGTTACAAGTGCAGCTTTATTACACGGACATATTATACAGTAATGAAGTCTGGGCCTTGAGTGTAATAATCACCTGAATAGTGTATATTGTGCCCATTAGGCAATTTCTCATCCCTCACCTGCCTCACCCTCCCACTGTTGTGAGTTCCCAGTGTCTATTATTCCACTGTCTATGCCCCCGTGTACACATTATTTAGCTCCAACTTACAAGTGAGAACATGTAGTATTTGACATTCTGTTTATTAATTATGTTGCTTAGGATAATGCTCTCCCGTTCCATCCATGCTGCTGCAAAAGACATGATTTCTTTATTTTTCTGGCTGGATAGTATTCCGTGTGTGTGTGTGTGTGTGTGTATGTATGTTCTCAAGATTTCTTATTTTTGTCTACAATAGCTTTTGCTATTTAGGCTCTGTTTTGGTTCCATAAGAATTTCAGGACTTTCAATTCCATGAAAATAAATGATGGTATTTTGATAGGAATTACACTGAATCTATAGATTGCTTTGGGGTTTCTTCCAATCCATGAGCATGAGGTATTTTTCAATTTGCTTGTGTCACCTATAATTCCTTTCATCAGTGTTTTGTACTTTGTCTTGTAGAGATCTCTCACCTCCTTGGTTAAATGTATTCATAGAACATTTTCCATAGGTTTTTATAGGTATTATGAATGGAACTGAGATCTTGATTTGGTTCTCAACTTGTTTGTTATTGATGTATAGAAATGCTACTGACTTTTGTACGTTGATTTTTTATCCTGAAACTTTACTGATATCATTTATCAAATCTAGGAGTCTTCGGGAGTAATCTTTAGGGTTTCCTAGGTATAAGATCAGCTGTCAGTAAACAGAGCTAATTTGACTTCCTCGGTTCCAGTTTGGATATCTTTTATTTCTTTCTCTTGCCTGATTGATCTGGCAAAGACTTCCATTATTATGTTGAACAGTACTGATGAAAGTGGGAATCCTTGTCTTGCTCCAGTATCTTAGGGGGAATGTTTTTAACTTTTCTCCATTCAGTATGATGTTGGCTTTGCGATACATGGCTTTTATACTGTTGAGATAGCTTACTTCAAGCTTAGTTGTTGAGGGTTTTTAATCATAAAGGGATTCTGAATTTCATCAGATGCTTTTTATCAAATGTTAATGTATCGAATCACATTTATTGATTTGCATATGTTGAAGCATCTTTCCATAACTGGAATGAAACCCACTTGATTTTGGTGTATTCTTTATAATGTGCTATTGAAATTGGTTTACTAGCATTTTATTGAAGATTTTTGTATCTATATTCATCAGTGATATTGGTTTGTAGTTTTCTTTTTTTGTTGTGTACTTGTCTGGCAACAGTATCAGGCTGATACTTGCTTCATAGAACCAGTTGGGAGGAATCCCTCCTATTCAAATTTTTGGAACAGTTTCAGTAGGATCAGTCCAAATTCTCCTTGTATGTCTGGTGGCATTCAGTTGTGAATCTGACTGGTCCTGGGTTTTTCAGAGAGATGTTTAAATAACTAATTCTATTTCACTCCTTTTTATTGGTCTGTTTAAGATTTCTGTTTCTTCCTGGTTCAACATTGGGAAGTTGCATGTTTTCAGGAAATTATTCATTTCCTTTAGATTTTCTAGGTTGTGAATGTATAGCCATTTACAGTAGTCTCATGTATAGAAGTGTGATGATATGTTGTTAATTTTTGAACTTTGTATCTTTTTGATGTAAGCATGTAACACAATAAAAATACCCTCTTGGCACTGTTTTTGCTGTATCCAAGAAGTCTGAGTATGTTATGTTTCCATTTTCATTTTTTCAAGAAGAGTTTTAATTTCCAAATTAATTTCATCATGTACCCAAAGATCATTCAGGAATAGATGGTTTAATTTCCTTGTATTTGTATAGCTTTCAGAGTTCCTTTTGGAATTGATTTCTAGTTTTATTCCACTGAGGTTAAAAAAGATATTTGATGTGATTTTAATTTTTCCAAATTCATTGAGACTTATTTTGTGGCCTAAAATATGGTGTCTCTTGGGGAATGTTTTATGCACTCATAAGAAGATATATATTCTGTGATTGTTGGGTAGCATGTTCTGTAGACATCTGTTAGGTTCATTGGAATGGAGTGCATTTTGAGTTTAGTGTCTGTTTTATTTCAATGATCTATCTAGTGCTGTTAGTGGTGCTGAAGTACTTCAGTAGTATTGTATTGCTGACTATCTCTTTTATCTAGTAGGATTTGTTGTGTGAATCCGGGTGCTCTGGTGATGGGTGGATATATATTTAGAATTGTTTTACTTTTTATTAAATTGAACCCTGTATCATTATCTGATGACCTCTTTTGTCTTTTTTTTTTTTTTTTTTACTGTTTTTTGATATAAAGCCTATTCTATCTGATGTAAGTATAGCTACTCTTGTTCTCTTTTGGTTTCCATTGGCATATCTTTTTCCACCCCTTTACCTTGAGTCTGAAAATGTCTTTATCAGCTAAGTGTGTTTCTTGAAAGCAGCATTTGGCTGAACCCTGTTTTTGTTTTTTGGGTTTGTTGTTGTTGTTGCTGTTTTCCATTACACAAATCTCTATCTTTTAAGTGAACACTTGGTACATGTTCAAGGTTAATATTGATATGTGAGTCTGTTCCTGTCATAGTGTTAATTGTTACCTAGTTGCTTTGCAGTCTCAATTGTATACTTGTTTTATAAGACCTGTAAGTTATATACTTCTGTGTGTTTTTCTGATGGCAAGCATCACCCTTTTATCTCCATGTTTGAACTCCTTTGAGGATTTCTTGTAGGACCAGTCTAGTAGTGATGAATTTCCTTAGCATTTGTTTGTCTGAAAAAGACTATTTCTCCTTCATGTATTAAGCCTTGTTTAGCAGTATACAAAATGCATGTCTGATAGTTTTTTTTCTTTTAAGAGTGAACATAGGGCCACAGTCTCTTCTGGTTTATAGGGTTGTATGTTTCCAGGAATGTATCCATTTTCTCTAGGTTTTTAAGTTTGTGAGCATGCAGCTGTTCTAGTAGTCTTCGATGACCTCTGTATTCTGAGGTATCAATTGAGAAATCCACTTCATCTGATGAGATGTCCTTTAGAGGTGATTAGACACTTTTCTCTTGCTGCTTTTAGTATTTTTTTTCCTTCATGTTGACTTTGGATTGTCTAATAACTATATGTCTTGGTGAAATCCATCTTGCAATGTGTCTTCCTGGAGTTCTCTGAGCTTCTTGTATCTGGATATTTAAATATTTAGCAAGATGAAGGTAGTTTTCCTCAATAATTCCCTCAAATAGATAGTCCAACCTTTTTACTCTTCTTCTCCCTCAGGAATACCTGTGACTCATAAGATTGGACACTTTACATAATCACATATTTTTTGAATGCAGTGTTTATATTTTAATATTCTTCTTTATTTTTGTCTAACTGGTTTAATTCAAAAGATCTGTCTTCAAGCTCTGAAATTCTTTCTTCTGCTTGGTCTAGTCTGTTGTTAAGGCTTTCAACTATATTTTGTAATTCCTTCAATAATTTTTTCCTCTAAAAGTTATGTTTGTTTATTTTTTAAAAAGCTGTCTTTTCAGTGGATTTTTAATTCATATCCTGAGCCATTCTTTTTCTGATTTATTTGTGTTAGTTTTAACTTTCTCTTGGATCTCACTGAGTTTCTTTAAAATCATTATTTTGAATTCTTTATCCGGTATTTCAAAAATTTAATTTTGGTTAGGATCCATTGCTGAAGAGTTAGAGTAACCTTTGAGGGCTTGTAACATTGTTTGTTTGGTTGGTTGGTTGGTTGTTTTCATAGTTCCAGAATTGTTTATCTGTTTCTTCTCATCTGGAGAAACTCTCTCTTCTTATTTTTAATTTTTTTCTTAATGAGTTACATCCTTGAAGATGTGATTCTAATGTATGTTGTGCAGGGTTCTTTGGCTTTGGTTCTGGGTGCTTTAAATGGCAAAGATTCAGTATAAGTTCATTGGTTACAGATATCCTTGTGTGGTGGCTTTCTCAAATCCTGGTTGTAGTAGTGATGTCCTGGGAGAGTGAGCAGACTTGCTGCCACATATGGGGCTGTGATGGCAGAGGTCTTGGCAAGTTTATGTTGTTCCTCAAGTCTGAGCAGTCTTGTCAGCAGATTTTCTATTAGGTTGTGCAGTTCCACCTCCAGGCAAATAGGTGGTGTTTACAGATAGGAGCCAACAGTGGCTGAAAGAGATGGGTATACGAATGATCTTTGTTAACCATGAGAAACTCAGGTTCCTCAGGCAATGGGCTGGTCTGTGCTATGCCCTGTGGCCTTGTCTCTATGCTCAGCCCCAGAGTGGAGGACAAAGCTGCCTGGAGCTGGACCAGGCAGGTCCACCTACAGGTATCTCAAAGGCAGGTGCAAGCACAAGCTACAATGAGGAGTCCGGGGGCAGCCATTCAGCACCCAGAATTGTGCCCGGGCATGGAGTAGAGAAACCTCCACTCCTCCAAGTTCTCTGCATTGGAAGAAAGGGGTGACCTGGACTCCTAACCTAGAAGTGTAGTTGCTTCAAATGCCTGGAGATGTATCTAAGCGTGGAGTGGAAAGAGCACTGCTTCACCAACTCCTCTGCATGGGAGGGGTGGGGCAGCTTAAGTTCCAAAACCAGTGGAGTGAATGTGCCATATGCCTGGAAAAACTCCGCCCAGGCAAGGAGTGGAGAAACTACTGCTGCAACAAGGTCTTTGCATGGGAAGGGAGGGGCAACTCAAGCTCCTAATCCAGGTTAGCAGGTGTACCAAAAGCCAGGAGATATGCCGAGGCTTGTAGCATGAAAACTGCCACTGCATCAAGTTCTCTACACAGCAAAGGAGGGGCCTAAACTCCTAATCTAGAAGAATAGGTGCTCCAAGTGCCTCGAAATTTGTCAGTGTGGAGCAGAGACAGTGCTGCTGCACCAAGTTCTCCGCATGGGAAGGGAGGGGCAGCTCAGGGGGACTCCGCCCCCTCATGTACTGGGGCTCCTACTTTTCTCAGCCGAATGTCTCCATGCATGCTGATTGCCCACCTTCTCTTGTTTAAAATCTGAAGTGTCCTTTGCTTTTCAGTGAATTCCCATATAACTTCTATATACTCTCACAGTGTTAGTCTCTATGCATTATCTTGCTATTTCCAAGTGGATGAGATGCTCTAAAAGCCTCCAATCCAACATTGTAGAAGAAAAAAACCCTAAAATGTAAATTTAAATAACCTAGAAATTCTTCTTATGCTGCTATGCCTTATTTAAAACTGTAATTTTAAGCTGATCCACCCAGCTTTATGCAGATCACATTCAAATGTATAACCTTAGCTCGTATCTTTTCTTTTTTTTCTAAAGTAGTTTTCTTTGGATGACATATTATAGTAAAAAAAAATTATTTACCATTTAGCTTTTCTGTAATATTTCAGAAAAAGAAAGCTTTTTTTTTTTTTTTTTTTTACTTTTCCTCTTATTTGCTATAAAATTACTACTCTCAGTGCTCTAAACTCAAAGCCATGGTTTTATCTTTTTTCATTTATTCTTTATTCTCAGTCTAACTAATCCTATTACTTGTTAGATCTATGTCCAATAGAAGAATCTAGGAATTTATCATTTGACACCTGGGTAACAGAGAAGCTGACCTAAAGTACTTCTTTTGCTCTCTATTTTATTATAATTTTAGCTTTCAGCAAAATAGTCCCAAAATATAGCTTTAAAAATAACTAGATAATAAAGTATTAAATTACTTTGGAACCTTTTTCTAAGAGATATTATGTTCACACAAAAAGTGGAGTTTTCCAAAATAAACCAAGCAAAGATGAATTGCTTATATTCTGTAGTCAAATTAATCCCAAATGACAAAATAAAATATAATTTTATAATGAAACACATCTCTAATAAACTATTAGAAATTATGATACTTCTAATAATATTAGAAGATATAAGTAACGAATTACTATAAGGCATTCTATTGTTAGCAATATTAAAATATTTGCTATGATATATTACGTACTAGCCTCTAACTTCCTAAATGCCAGAGTTGTTACTCAAATATTAAAAATCAAAATGTGTATGGAAAAAATACACAATGGCACAGTGATTGTGACTGTGGACTCCAGAGTAGACAACCTGGGCTATCAATTCCTATTCATAGTTTCTAGTCCAGGTTGTTCAAATCTGCTTTAGTTTTTGATGGTATCTGTTCAACAGAATCAAATTTCTGCAGTCTGTTTTAAAGATTTCTATTTTCTAATTTAGCAAGACTTGCTAAACTGTTTTCTTTTAGAATAGTCGTTGAATTATTCAACCTGTAGAAGCAGCAGAACAAGTTCATATGGTTTTATGAATACTAAGAACCCAAGTATGTGACCTATACTTTGCAGTGTTTGTTTGACATGTGGTAAATTTTCAAATGTAACTAATTAACCACTTTTTGCTTATTTATGCCTTAAACAAGTGGGCCCTAATCCGACTCAACAAAAAAATCTAAGTAGTTCTAAAGTCCATGTTCTTTGATATTAGGAAGGCATAGGCTTTAAAAAAATTCTGAGTGTTGTAACAAGGTCTTAAATAAATCAGATATTATAGAAAGCATAGAGCTAGGTGATCAAATGGTGTACAAAATGTATAATCTACATCAGTAGTCTGTTATAATTTTTATTAATGTAATTGTATATCTCATTTTCATTTTGATAAGAACTAGGGTTTAATATACTTGCTCATAAAATCTCTTGTAAACCATATTTTTTAAATTATGAAATTACAATTTTCTAAATGCTTCCAAACCTGAATCTTTGGAGCAAAGTTAAATATGTGGCATTAGGCCAGGCATGGTGGCTCATGCCTGTCATCCCAGCACTTTGGGAGGCCAAGGCGGGTGGATCACCTGAGGTCAGGAGTTCGAGACCAGCCTGGCCAACATGGTGAAACCCCGTTTCTACTAAAAATACAAAAATTAGCTGGGCCTTGTGGTGTACCCCTGTAATCCCAGCTACTCAGGAGGCTGGGGCAAGGGAATTGCTTGAACCTGGGAGGTGGAGGTTGCAGTGAGCCGAGATCATGCCACTGCACTCCAGCCTGGGCAACAGAGTGAGACTCTGTCTCATAAAAAAAATAAAAAATTATTAAAAATTTTAAACAGTATGTGACATTATACATGCTATCATTCTTTTGCTCTTTTAGACTTTGATCTCCTCTTCCCAAGCCCACTTGGTTAATTACAATATATAGAAGCTTCAGATTCCACTGTGTTTTCTCAATCACTGTCTTCTCTAGCTCCATAGCATCCACAGATACCCTTCCTTCTGGGAACACAATGATAAATGAATTATTTTGAAAAAGCAAATTGAACTTTCTTTAGGTTAAGTGTCTGGAATGTAGATGATATTGAGCTATAAATGCCAATTAATGCTAATGCCTTAGATTCTCACAGGAGTACAAACCCTATTGTGAACTGTGCATGCAAAAGATGTAGGTTGCAGCTCCTTATGAGAATCTAATGCCCGCTCTGAGGTGTAATGAAACCGTTCCTGCTCACCCTGTCTGTGGAAAAATTGTATTCCATGAAACTGGTTGCTGGTGCCAAAAAAGGTTGGGGAGTGCTGCTCTATAACTTTCCAACTTGGAGTAGCTGGAATGCCAGCATCTTTGAAATGTGTTGATGTGTGTTTATTATTATGTTTATTGTATTTCCTGGTGAATCACATGTCTTTAAATATGTAGCACAAGAACAAAAGTTACCCTGAATAATGTTCTTGGCTTTGTAGGTATTACACAGTGCAATTTCACTGCTAATCCAATAGTTAGTGTGTAGAAATCTCTGTTCTCCACACCCTTAACTGTACTGTATTCTTGATGACATTTATTTGGGACTACCTTAGTTGGTATAAATGACAGATATTGGAAATAAATATGTGAAAAACATCAAAGAGAAATAACCAACAACTGACAAAGTGTATGTTCATCAGCAGGCGTAAAAACAGAATTTTAATTTAAGTGACAAATCCAATTATCCCACTCCCAATCATGTATTCCTTTTTTGAGAGACTTTGTAAAAGATAAAGAAGATCATTCTAATTCTGTGCACAAATCCTAAAGCAGAAGTATAAAGAACCAGAATTTTCAATGTAAATCCCTGAATGTGCTATGTCTTTCCCCTAGGTACACTAATGGCTCAGACAGATCAGAGAGAGAAATGAAGGAGCTATTAAGTGATTCTAGGGCTGGGCATGGTGGCTCATGCCTATAATCACAGCACTTTGGGAGGCTGAGGCGGGCAGATCTTGAGGTCAGGAGTTCAAGACCAGCTTGGCCAAAATGGTGAAACCTGGTCTCCACTAAAATACAAAAATTAGCTGGGCATGGTGGTGCGTGCCTGTAATCCCAGCTACTCTGGAGGCTGAGGCAAGAGAATTGCTTGAACCAGGACCTGGGAGGCGGAGGTTGCAGTGAATGGAGATCGCGCCACTGCATTCCAGCCTGGGCTACAGAGTGAGACTCTGTCTCAAAACAAAAACAAACAAACAAAAAAGATTCTGGGATTACAGAACTACAAGGTCAAAAATGATGCCAACATAAGGGTCACCAGAAAGAAAAATGCAGAGAAAAGATTTCAAATAAGCATTGGACTAATGGAATGACTATGGGAAAGCCTTCTCTGGAAATTAACGGTAGTTAAAAATTACTCTAGACCTAGATTATATAACCCATTGATCCTTACCAAAAATTACAAAGTAGTTTTACTTGCTTTTCATCATCCAGTTATAAGTTTACACTCACAAAAACTAACCTAAAAGTATGTTACTCTAATTGTTGTTCTACCCAGAGAATGGTTACAGATGGGTGGCCTGTAGAGTGGTTGTAGTGGTAGAAAATTTGTATTCCCCGAGCTGTTACTTTGAGGAAGACAGCTCCAGGCAGGAAAGCTTTTAGCAGCCAGAAATCTTCTGAGTACTCTTCTGTTTCCAATACCGTAGACCATAGCAGAATTAATCAGCCATAGCAAATTGAAATGATTATATTTTCCAAATTCTTATAATCATAAAATTGCATGTATATTTATGACTATGCCAAAGGGCATTGGACAACCTACAGGAGGATTTTGAGTATCAGGATTATTAGTGATGGATGAACTGACAAAGTTGCTTTATCCTTCACAAAAGCACATCAACCTATATAAAGTCTGTATGGAAATTGCTAAAAATAGACCTTGTGGTGGAGCCGATTCAAAATGCTTAAGAGGTATCAACATGAAATAACATGATGGATACTAGACATCCAGTGATTCCTAAATTCTTTATTCATGTTCTCCTATGACTTGTTTTGGTTTAAAAACCACATAAATGTATTACTCTAGTGTTATATTGTAAATGTTTAAAAATCATACTTTAGTCTATTTATGATGCTGTAACCGACTACCACAGATGTGTTTTTTTTTTTTTTTAATGAACATAAATGTATTGGCTAATGGTTCTGGAGGCTAGGAAGTCCAATATCAAGGGGCTAGCATCTGGCAAGGGTCTTCTTGCTACATTATCTCATGGCGAAGGGCAAAGAGAAGGCAAAGTAGGGGTGACAAACTCTTCTTTTCATAAGGAACTCATTCTTGAGATAATGAACCTTGACAATAGTATTAATTAATCCACTTATGAGGATGGAACCCTTATGGCCTAAACATCACTTAATAGTCCCACCTCTTAATATTGTTACAAGGGCAATTAAATTTCAACACAAGTTTTGGTTGAAACTCATGTTGAAATTTAATTGCCCTTGTAACAATATTCAACTTTTATTTCTCATACTTCTAAATTTTTATTTGGGGTATTTCTAGTCAAACCACAGCAATACTTCAAATAAAAATTTTAAAGTATGAGAAATAAAAGTTTCAATGTTTTCTTCTTATATCCCAGCAGCGCATGTTCTGCATTCCCTAAGGTACACTCTATCCTCTTTGGAGGCTACTATTCAAGGACTTCCTAAGGATATGTGTGATGCTTGCAATGAAATGGAATGAGATCAAACGTATAATATATATCCCTCTAATTTATTCAAGGGAATCAGATTTGATTCTTCTCTCCACTTAGAGCTGCTTTCAAATTTTATTCCAGATAAACAAAACAAAACAAAAGCTATAATGCTTGCCAATGGAGAACCTTTATAAGATTTCAAAAACCATATGAAATTTTCCCCTTCTGGATTTTTGGACATAGGGGTACCATTTTTCTGGATTACAGTGGCTAATAAGTTTTAAAATATTATTGCTTAAGTAACTGCTTATTTTTGTACATAGTGGTACCATTTTTCTGGATTACAGTGGCTAACAAGTTTTAAAATATTTTCGCTTAAGTAACTGTTTAATGAGTAAAGTATATTTTTGGAAGGTTATGAAAATATTTTGGAACCTTGATAGAGATGATGGTTATACAATATTGTGAAATACCAAATGCCACCGAATTTTACACTTCAAAATGGCTAAATTTTGTTAGATAAATTTCACTTTAATAAAATGGTTAAATATTCATTAACCAAATAAACTGCATTTTTTATTTCGCACATTTTAAATCACTATTCACCTACTAAGCCCATAAATGACTGCTGTTTTGTATATTGATATTTATATACTGACTTTTAAAATCCTGGTTTTTTAACATCTTATTAATAACATGTACTTTTATTACACATATCTCAGAGCAGTCATTGTGATGCTTAGAGAATTTTTTCAGAATTTTTTAGGAAAACTAAATTGAAGTATTTTTAGAAATGTTTCAAAGAAAAAAATGAAACAGTTTTCTTTTTGAAATTGTGTGAAAATGTTATCAAATATGATGAGTGCACTCTGTCTTCCCATTAGGACAAACAAGGGCCGTAGGGTGCATGACACACTGTTTCCACTCATGCTGCTTATGAGAGTTTTAGAGAAGTAAGAAAATATACATAGAAATTTTTTCATAACTGTTCCAGAAGTTTTAATAACAAACATCTATTTCAAATAATTTGGCAATACTGAGAAGAAAAATCTTTCCAGTATATCTGGAAATAATGTTTAAGGGCTTTTAGTGTGCAATTTTTGTTAATTTTTTTTTTTAGCAATTCACATAATTAAAGTGATTCTTTCTCTACTTTTTAAATTTAAAATAAATGTGCCTGAGATAAAAATTTCTCAATCATATTTTATTTCTTCTTAAAAGGGAATTGTTTTTTCAGTGTGTACACTCTAAAACTAGCATTACTTTTTATCTGCATGTATAATGTGCATGCATTTTGGTACACATACATGTTTTTAGTTCAAGTTTTACTAAATTAAAGTTTTAATAACTAATTTTGTTAACATAAATGCCAGATTGTTTAACTTTTAGTCTACTTCCATAAATTCTGATACTGGCTGCGTATAGACATTGAAACTGTACTATAGTTACCATATTGGCTGGGAACATGTGAGAGGAGTCTTAGAAAATGTCTAGAATAACCCAATATTGGGCAGGTGATAAGATGCCTTGATTGGGTCTCTTGAATATAGCCTCCAGAGATTCCATATTGGCTTAGAAGCACAAAACAAGCAGCATCTGCTTCTCACTCCAAGTCTTACCCAATTTGGGATTTAAGTCTCTTTTAACTGGAAAATTGAATTTATAGATTAGTGGTGTGGAGCCCCAGTGGTTTACGACTCATTTTCTGATTTCTTTACCAACCGGAATTGATTGAATAATGCTACTAGGTGATTTGCTTAAAAACTGTGTTGTTTCTAAAGCTCATTGAATGGCAAAGTATGCTTTTTTTAAATATTAGAAACATAAGATTCTTCATAATAGCTTAATTTGGGCCAAGATTGCCAATTAAGCCACATATTTCATCAATATTTTAATGCCATGTAAAGACATGAATGTAGAGAATGTATACCAAATTTTACAAACAGTCATCTATGCATTATAGAATTATTCTAGAAATAGAAAATGATATGATAGTATTCTCTATTTTAGAATAATGTAGCAATCACTAAAGTTTGATAGCCACTTATATTTCATCTACAGAAGAGCAGTACTTTGGTATCATTTCCCCCTTGTAAATTTGGTATTGTGCTTTGTTTCTTTTAAGTTAAGATTATCAATTATTTTCTGACACTTTCTGTAACAATTCTAAATATTCTAACCCTTATGTAATGTGATAGTATTTCCAATAAAATAAACAAAAAAATCAAGTAACTTCTCCAGAACTTTGGATATTTAAATCAATGAATTTATAACACTCTTACTTTTCACAAATATCCTAAGTTATTTCCATGCCGTTTGATCTCATGAGATGAAAAATCTCTTTTATTGTAAAATAACTACAAATACTTTGAAAAGCAGTCAGAACTGCTTTTCATGGACCATTCTGTGAAGATAACTTTCAAAATTATCAATAGTTAAGAATGCTCTTTACCATTAGAAAAAAAATTGAAAATTGACAGTAAATCCTTATTTACTATTTCTGTAACCAATAAAATTCATATGGAAGTTTGCCAAATATAGACTTTCATTTACATAATTGTAGCAATTATGTGGTTTGGCCAGACGTGAAATTAAAAGGCATTTTAGATTGGGCCTGGTGCCTTTTGTCTTTTGTCACCTACACATCATATTTATGAAATTACCCCATGGTTCTGTAGGCACTACCAGTAAGGTTCAAGAAAATTATAGACTTATTTCTATAAAATAAGTAAATCTTTAAAATGTACTTTTATAGCAGATATTAGTCTTATGCTGTAAACTTAGGTTTATCCCATTTGTTCATTTTATTTCTGCTTGAATGTCACCTCGGTTTCCATCTCATTTCACTAGAAGATAATTCAAATGAGGTCATTTTTAGATGTCTCCTCTGTCCTCAGACAAAGAAGTAAATCTTAGCAGAAAGCACAGTATGGGAGGAAAGAGACTAAATCCTTTAATCTTAAGTCTTCCATATTCATTACTAAATTTTCTTATTTGCAGTTAACCTAATTCCTTTATCACCGGTGATTTTGTGGCTTTCATACTTGCCTCGTAATGTGAGAAGCTTTGACAAAACTGAAAAACTGAATGAATGCACACCATTAAGCTCCCTGTGTGCATCATGGAGCCATTCCCTCTGAGGTCCTGAAACTCTCAGGGGAGTATTTCTTTCTTGTTGTTAAAATTGTCTTATTTAAATATGATTGACATGTAAACAGTTGTACACACTTAATGTTTACAACTCAATAAGCTTGAGAATAAGTATGCACCTGTGAAACCATCACTACCATCAAGGACATAACCACATCCATCACCTCCCAAAGTTTTCTACTGCCTCCTTTATTATTACTTGTGTGTATGTGAAGAACATTTAACACAAATTCTACTCTCTTGACCAGTTTTAAGTACAGTCAAACCTCATCATATTACACTTCAAGATAGTGAAGTATTTAGTAACCCTGTTTTGACCAATTTTATTGACACCATTTTTGCCACAGTAGGTGCTCATTTTGTGTTTCTGGGTCACTTTTTGGTAATTTTCACTATATTTTAAATTTTTTCATTGTCATTAAATCTGTTACAGTGATCTATGATTAGTGATCTTCGATGCTACTATTGTAATTGTTTTGAGTGGGCCATAAGCCACACCCATATAAGATGGTAAACAATCAGTAAATGTGTGTTCTGACTACTCCACAAACTCGCTCTTCTTTAGCTCTCTCCTCTCCTCAAATCTCTCTATTTGGTGAGACATAAAAATATTAAAATTAAGCCAATTAATAACCCTATATTGATATCTAAGTTTTTAGGTGAAAGAAAGAGTTACATGTCTCTCACTTTAACTCAAAAGCTAGAAATGACTAAGCCTAGTGAAGAAGGCATATGGAAAGTCAAGACAGGCTGAAATCTGGGCCTCTTGCACCAAATAGCCAGGTTTTGAATGCAAAGAAAAAAAATATTTGAAGAAAATTAAAAGTGGTACTCCAGTGAACATGGAAATAGTAAGAAACAGAAGCAGCCTTATTGCTCCTAGGAAGAAAGTTTTAGAGATCTGGATAGAAGATCAAACCAGGTATGACATTCTCTTTAGCCAAAACTCTAATCCAGAGCAAGACCCTGACTCTCTGTCTTCAATTCTGTGAAGGCTGAAAGAGGTGAGGAAGCTGCAGAAGAAAAATCTGAAGCCAGCAGTGGTTGCTTCATAATGTTTAATTTTTTAAAAAAGCTATTTCCATAACATGAAAGTACAAGGGGAAGGAGCAAGTGCTGATGTAGAAGTTGCAGAAAGTTATCTAGAAGATCTAGCTAACATAATTGATCAACCAAATAACAGATTTGCAATGTAGATAAAATAGCCTTTTTCTTAGAAGATGCCATCTAGGACATTCATAGATAGAGAGAATTCAGTGCCTGGCTTCAAAGCTTCAAAGGACAAGTTGCCTCTTGCTAGGGGCTGATGCAGCTAGTGACTTTTAGTTGAAGCCAATGCTAATTTACCATTCCAAAAATTGTTAAGGCCCTTAAGAATTATGTTAAATCTACTTTGCTTGTGCTCTATGAATGGAACAAAGCGTGGATGACAGCACATTTGTTTACAGATTGCTTACCGAATATGTTAAGTCCGTTTTTCAGACTTATTGAGCAGAAAAAAAAATTAAAAATATTACTGACGAGGTGCCTGGTCACCCAAGAGCTCTGATGGAGATGTACAAGAAGATTAACGTTCTCATACCTGCTAACGTAACTTCCCTTCTGCAGCCCATGGATCAAGGAGTAATTTTGACTTTCAAGTATTATTATTTAGGAAATACATTTCATAAGGCTGCAGCTGTCATAGGCAGTGATTTCTCTGATAGATCTAGACAAAGTCAATCAAAAAGCTTCTGAAAAGGATTCACCATTCTAGATGTCATTAAGAACATTCATGGCCGGGTGCGGTGGCTCACGCCTGTAATCCCAGCGCTTTGGGAGGCTGAGACGGGCAGATCATGAGGTCAGGAGATCGAGACCATCCTGGCTAACACGGTGAAACCCCATCTCTACTAAAAGTACAAAAAATTAGCCAGGCGTGGTGGCTGGTGCCTGTAGTCCCAGCTACTCAGGAGGCTGAGGCAGGAGAATGGTGTGAACCCGGGAGGCGGAGCTTGCAGTGAGCCAAGATCGCACCACTGCACTCCAGCCTGGGAGACAGAGTGAGACTCGGTAAAAAAAAAAAAAAAAAAAACAGTGGACATGTTCTTTCTGGACAGACTCTGGATTTTTAGCTGGATGTTCAAAGTTACTGTGCAATGACAGGCATGGACGATAATGTGTCTCATAGACATATGGGAAGTGACAACCAGAGTAGAGCCATCACCTTACTTTGTTCTGTGGTGTAGGTGCTCTATGGTCTCTCCTCTGCTTAATTATGCTAGAATATAGGTTTGCTGAGGCACAAAAATAAACTAAAATAAAGATTAGCATTACAAGTTATGGACACAGAAACTATTTTGCTCTGCTTCTATAGATCACCTATTCTCCAAGGTGAACATAATATATAAGTTTTTAATGAGTGTTTGAAATACAAGAAACTAATAATCATTTAACCATTATGTAGATTCCATGACCTAATACTGAAGTATAAACCAAAGATAATCATTCTCATTTTTTTTTATAATTTGAAAATAAGTAGAAACAATACGATAAAGTATTTCAAGATTTAGGAAATGTATTAGAACTGGTCATAACTGTATTTTATGTAAATTTATTGTAATTATGTAGATTGTGCTAGGGGTTCTGATGAGGAGGAGAAAGAATACTTTCTCTTCATACTTTAAATGCTTGAAGAAAGTAAGTTCCTAAGACTAGGAAAAGAAATCAGTAAGTTTTATTAGCAATTACCATTTAGTTACCTCTCCCTAGAAATACACCCCCTACCAGATTTTTGATTGGTTTGATTTTTTGCTAATGAGTTCTAGGAGTTTCTTATATGTTTTTATTATTAACACCTTAGCCTAATGTGTGTAACAACTATTAACATAAAATAAGAGTTTAAAAACATTATTTCCTATTCACTTATTTTCCTAATAACAGTATTGTTTACATTTCCCCTGCCCCTACAAAATGGATGGAGGAACCCTAATAGGGTTATTCTAGAACCCTAACATTTATGTAAATTACATTTTAAAATTTCTGAGAATTTGAAGGAATGTCAGTATTGTTTTAAGGTCCTTACAGAATTTTGTGGTAAATAGAAATTTTTAAATATTATTCAGGAAAGCAATCAAGGTTTTTATTCTAGGTGCTTCTGTTGTATAGAAAAGTAATGGTTCTGAATGGAATTACCTAGCAAAGAACAATAGGTACAACTGGGATATAGAGAAAATAAATTTGAATACTTTAGTACACATGCAATCTGTCTGATATGATTAGAGATTAAGATGCCTAAACAGATCTTTTTGGTAATAACATTTTGATACTAGCACCATAGAAACTGTTTTATATGTGGTCATGATCATTATTGCTAAACTTTAGTCTTTAAAGAAAAACCTGCAGTTTAACTCATAAAAATAATTATCTTCCTTGGTTGGTTATACACAGACAATTGTCCTTAGTTTTCACCTTTGTCTCTTGTTTAGATTTTAAACTACTATATTACAAGTTCCTCCAGTAAATGGCATCACAGCATGGTTTTAATTTCTTAATGGGAGTGAATAGTTTTAGTTTTCAAAAACAAAATAGTGATTATCATAAATTTACTGAGATGTGACTGAAATGATTGTTGCATGACTAACCCATCTACCTTGTAGGATGAAAAAGAGTATTTGATTGTCTGAGGCTATAGAGGTCCAGTTCAGTAGAGTGAAGAAAAGGACACTCTTGTACAAACAGGAAGAAAAAAGTACTGTTAAATTACTAGCCAGGCGTGGTGGCTCACGCCTGTAATCCCAGCACTTTGGGAGGCTGAAGTGGGCTGACCACCTAAGGTCAGGAGTTCGAGGCCAGCCTGGCCAACATGTTTAAAATTAAAAATACAAAAATTAGCGGGATGTGGTGGCAGGCATCTGTAATCCCAGCTACTCTGGAGCCTGAGGCAGGAGAATCTCTTGAACCTGGGAGGCGGAGGTTGCAGTGAGCCGAGACCATGCCATTGCACTCCATCCTAGGCAACAAGGGCAAAATTACATCTCAAAAAAAATTACTAAAATATGAGTCTTTTTCCTTTTTTGCATGGCCTTTCTCTCATCTTGTCATGATATTTTTAAAATTGCTACTATTGTTGTTTTAAATAAAGAAAAATTAAAATTTTCAAATATGAACAAAGACTAAACTGTTCATTTTCTATTGTGCAATGCCATTTCCTATACAAACATAAAGGCCTTTAACTTGAAAGTAGCATCACCAAAATTCCACAACACATATTTTATCCTGCATTAGTCTGTTTTTCACTGCCATAAAGGCTACCTAAGACTGAGTTACTTATAAAGAAAAGAGGTTTATTTGGCTCACAGTTCTGCAGGTTGTACAAGCATGGCACCAACATCTGCTCAACTTCTGTTAAAGCTTTTGGAAGCTTTTACTTATGGAGCAAGGTGAAGGAAGAACAGACCTGTCACACAAGGAAAGAGGAAGCAAGAAAGGTACCAGCCTCTTTTAAACAGTCAGACACATCCTAACTATTAGAGTGAGAACACATTCATTACTGTTGGGAGGGTACCAAGCCATTCATGAGGGATCCAGCCCCATCCAGCCCTTTCATGACCCAACAAATTCCCAGGCCCCATCTCCAACATTGGAGATCACATTTCAGTATAAGGTTTTGAGGGGACAAATATCTAAATTACATCAAATCCTTATCAGAATGGTGGAAATACTGCACAAGCTAACACAATTGTTTTTATTTCACTTCTCGATAGTACACATGCTACCAACCTCTATACCTTTAGCATAGTGATAAGCTAAAGAAAGACTATAAGGAAAAGGAACCATGGCTTTGAGCATCGATGGTTGGTTAATACAGAGGAGTAACACAAATAAAGGATATGGAGAGTTTTTCATTCATAATAGAACGTCATTGCATTATTTCCACAGTTAAAGCAAGTATTGCTCAAATGGAAACTGTGACCTCTCGAGGATGTCAGTGCTCCCCTTCCTTATCACAGTTACTCGATGGTTCATGCAACACTCTGACTTTGTAGTAGATCTGAGTCTTCCTGAACTCCTGCATGTTGTGGATCCACAAGAATTCTGTGTTCATAAGAAACTGGGCGTGATGTCTACAAAGGAAGCAGCTCTGCTCACTGGCGTGTTCCATTGTCCTTTCAGACCTATCAGACCTCACTTGCAAAACATACATTCCAAGATAAAAATATTAAAAATTTCAAGATGGTGACGGCAGAAAATGAAATTACACCAAGTGCCAAGCTTGTGATGCCATCCTTGTGGCTGAATCAGCTTTAGGAAAAGAGAAGTGAACATTTCCAGATTTTGCTTCAGAGAAATGTTTTGCGATAATCATTGGATAATGAATTACCATTGTTTTTCTCTACCAGGTTAAAGTGTGGTTGCATTTTGTTTAAAATGGACTATTATATAACATCATAAATTATATTTTACCCAGTAAAACTTGGTCTTTTACTAAAGCAGAATATACAGTTAAAAAAAGAAAACTGAATATTGAATTAGGAAAAGAAAAGAATACTGATATCAATGATATTTGATTAGGCTGTTTTGCTAAAGAAATGCATTTCACGATTTTTAAAGATGCACATCCAGAAACTTTTTATATCACAGTGGATTATTATAAGATTTCTATCACAAAAAATGATATTAGTCTTCATGCAGGTAATAAGCTATCAGACATACCTTTTATGTGCCTAGATTCAAAGGGATGAATACAAAATAGTACATTATATTGTTTCTTCACAATTTGGGTGACACACAATTTGAAACGCAAACTATACTAATATAAAATGAAAATACACAATGAAACATCATAAGGTAATATAAAATGATAAGTTGTATTCTTCTGTTTCCTAGAAAAGGACACGTCCCTCACATTCTTATACAATTTTTCTTTGTAGGAATTATTGTGAATTTTTATTTTATGTTTCTTTGTGTGATTACCTTATTCTCTGTCTTCTTCAATAGTAAGCTTCCCTTGTCTGATTTTGCTCACGCGTGTATAGTCCAGCCTTGACTCAGTGTCTGGCACAGTGGTGAGAACTGGCATATGCACTTAATAAACACTGCTAATTCAAAAATATAGAAATACCTCACGCAGGACTCATTTAGGAATAGAAATATAATGTTAAAAACAGGAAAATATTTGACTCACCAGGAAAGACTACAGAAAAGATAAAATAGTAACAATTATGAGAATGGGCCAAAGGGAGGAACAAGTTTGGGGAAGCTTTTGTAACCAATACTCTTTAATGATTCTAGGAAAAATACTTCAAAGTAGTTTTATTGTCATTGAGTCATAGATTTAGTGCAATACCACTAAAAGAGTAAAGACTGTTTTAAGAAATTAACATTTCAGTTATTTCTTCAACCACTCTTTAGAGAATTTTATTTTGAATATATCTAAAATATTCTAGGAAGTCAGTAGTTTCCTCATTGTTCGTTCAATACTGAAAAATAGAATTTTATTTTTAACTACATGATTTCTATTTATATGTAACGTATTTAAGTATCTCATTTTTATAAAAGGTAATATTCATAGAAGTTTCTTCAAACATGTAATGAAAAGGAAATGGAAAGAATAAATTCAAATATAGTGTGGAATGTTTCAAAATTGTTAAAATTTGAATTGTTATATTTTCAGTGAATTTACTGTGAATTTTTATTAACCAGTAGTATACGCTATCAGAAGAAAACCTTTGTAATAATATAGAAAGGGCTTGAGAATTTCAGTAACTAATTTTCAAGCATGCAACCAATTGCATATATTAGATTTAATTCATCTTTTATAGAACTGCAAGGACTAAGCTATCAGTTTGATTGTAACTGAAATATGTAACTCAAAAAAGCTCTATTTAAATTAATCTAATTATATGCTTATGTTTTCAGTTTCCCAATGTGATCATAGTTCTTTATTTTGTCTTTATTTCCATCCTCCATGAAATAGGAATTAGTATCTATTGGTTATTATATTATATACATTAGTAAATTGCTACCTAACAACTTCATCAATAGCCAAACTACATTTATGTCAAAAAATAAATAATTTTGTCAGACACTATCCATCAATTGTAATAATTGTAAATATTTCTCTTTTGATATTTCCCTAATACCATTAAGGTTTCAATAATATATTATTCAAATGTGTACAATCATTTTCCTTTCAGTTTAAGAAAGTGAAATCAAACTCAAATACTTTACTTGCCATGTAGTAGAAATACTTAAATAAGACAAAGTATAAGTTATACAATTTTTTTCAAATTTTGTGTTTTTTCTTCTCGTGGATATATTATTATCTGAAAGGAGTACATTCAGGCAATTTTCAGATCAGTTGTGTCACTAACCAAATTTAAATAAATAAGATAGTGCACAGGAGGCAGAAAAAAAGGTCAGAAAACTGGCCGGGCACGGTGGCTCACGCCTGTAATCCCAGCACTTTGGGAGGCCAAGGCAGGCGGATCACGAGGTCAGGAGATCGAGACCATCCTGGCTAACACGGTGAAACCCCGTCTCTACTAAAAATACAAAAAACTAGCCAGGCATGGTGGCAGGCGCCTGTAGTCTCAGCTACTCGGGAGGCTGAGGCAGGAGAATGGCGTGAACCCGGAAGACAGAGCTTGCAGTGAGCGGAGATTGCGCCACTGCACTCCAGCCTAGGCGACAGAGCATGACTCGGTCTCAAAAAAAAAAAAATAAAAAAGTCAGAAAACTTAACCTATACTGTACCATAAAGTAAGTCACTTAGACTAGACACTTCAGTCTTATAATATAGTGCGTATTATGTCTTAATCACCTCATTAACATATTTAGGTTTATATAAGCATACCTCTGTGCAACATACATTAGAGAGAAAGAACTAATAGAAAAATAATAGAATAATAAATACAGAATTCCTATTGTTCTGAAATCATAGTTAATGAGAATGTCACTATATACAAATACTCAAAACATATATTAAAATTAAGAAAAATCATAGTGGTCTTGATTTTGTTCTTTATTTCTGAGAGGGCACAGTAATACCCCTTCCTGTCCAGGTGAACATTTTCTCCAATCTCTACTCTTCCCCATGTGGACACATGTGTGAGCATATACACACTTTCTAGTGTAGTTTTAGGTAGAATTTATTTTTTCCTTGAGAGAGAACTTAGAGAAAATGGAGCAGAATGGCCTCAACTTTTACAAAAAATTGTAAATGGGTAACAGAAATACTTAGAAATAGTCATAAACAACTTACAACAGATTGTCTACACAAACCCCAAAATTTTTTATAAGGAGATTGATTTAACTTATTCTGATTTCTATGCTCTTATAGCAATATTTTCAGTGGAAAAAATCACATCAAAACACATGCAAACTAAAAATTGTGCCTATTGCATATGCCAGATATGTAGTTTTTCTCTCCAAACACAAATTGCTAAGGAATACTTCAAAGCTTCAAACAAAACTTAAAAAAATATAAAAACATGCTAGAAATATTTTTTCTATAGATAACTTACATGGATAATAAAAGGAATGTTTCTTGGAAGTAAAGGTTACAAAGTGCTTATTCGCTTTAGTCCTCAACAAAGTTTTTCTGAATTATATTATTTATTGAAAATAGAATTTCTCCATATGGCCAGCAGTAAATCTATTTTTTTGTTTGTTTCTACTTGTTTTTTTTTCCCTTAAAATATCTGCAATATGGGCAGAAGATTAGTGATTGGGTAAGCACCACAATATAATATTGTTACTAGGACTTGTCATCTAAGGGTTTCGTTTGTTTTATTGTTTTAAACATAATTGAAGGTATCATATTTTGTGGTATCTAAAAAATACTTCTTCATTTCTTTAAAAAATAAATTAATATAGCTTGCTCCCACCACCATGGGACTGCTCATCTACAGTTCAGAAAATTTAACCTATGAGGAGGATATGAGTGAGACTAAGTCAGGAGTCACCGAGAAGCAAGAAGGCCACGGTGATTGTTGCCATAAGCGTGCTGGCTACCATCTTTCTGGCTTTGTTTGCAGTCTTGGTGGTGGTTTGAGGGCAGCGCTACCGCTGGCCAGGAGACCTGCTGCAGCGCTATCAATCCAAGCCCATTATGAGTCTCTTGGGTGCCATGGAGACCCAATCTGAGCTCTCTGAGTTAGAACTAGATGAGGTCATCATCGCCAACTCTGGCATAGAGCCCATTCTGGAGAATGAAGACTGGATCTAGGAGGCCTTGGGTCTCATGTCCCACTGCATTGTCATCTTGAAGATTTGTCACACTTTGAGAGAAAAACTTGTTGCCATGACAACGGGCTCAGAGGCTGAGAAGACTTCAGCCACTGTCAGCAACATCATTGTGGTGGCCAAGTGGATCATCCCCAGAGTAGATGATGTTGTGAAATCAGTGTACCATCTGTTGAGCACCAAGCTCCTGGATGTGAGTACGACTGCCCTGCTCCTATCTGTCAGTCGTCAGGTGCTGGTAACCAGAAATGCCTGCCATCTGAACAGGGGCCCCAAAGCACTTGGAGGTGCTTTGAGAAGCAGCCTTGCCTTCTGAACCAGATAAGGGCCTCCCAGGCCCTAAAGCCTTCTTGCAGGAGCAGTTGGGAATTTATTGCCTGTAGGCCAGCAGCTAGTCATGAAAGCTAGCAAGAACGGCTTAGATGAGCCTTCCACTTTTTCCTGTAGAGTTAGTTGTTCTCCAGGGCTCAGGAATGTGCGCATAGCAAAGCAGGAGAGTCCTATCTGGTGATGTCATTGTTCAATTACAAATTGTGGCTGATGAGAGGCAGTCTAATGCCACAATTAGGGGATATGCCATTCATCATTTGCACAACACAGCACTGAAACTGATAGATGGTCAGCTTTATTTAGATTACCTAGTGTTTTCAAGAAAATTGTGCTACCATATAAGAAATCTAGAGGTTTCACATTAAACATCAGAATTTCTGGCTTCTCCTGAACAATCAGGTTTGGCAGTTGTGATTTGTGTTTTCAAACGAGAACAATCAGTTGGAGTTAAGTAGGGATTGCCTCTCTTGGCAAGACTGTACTCTTTTCTTGCCTGTTTCATTTATTTGTATTATCTGCCTGATCTCTGAGGCATCTGAGCCTGTCCTCTTATTTAGAGGTTTGGGTTTGAAGCTGAGCACTATAAAGTTTATTATTTCCTTTTATCCTTATGCCTACAATTTTACTATACACCACTAGGTATACAGTAAATTTATACTTATGAGTCCCTCAAAAAATAAGAATTCAAAAATAAAAATAAATTAGTATAATTCATATGAATTTTGTTTTTTATCTCTATCCTTTACTGTTTTTAAAATTTCTGCCATATCTAAAATGTTCATAAACAGACTATAGGGCAGACATTTGCAAAGGTGTATATGGAATGCAATTAATGAGCTAACAGGAATTTGGCAGTAGAAACACTAGTGTGTTAAAACATTTACAATTTTCTCGGCAATCCAGTCCAGGAGGTAATAACATCTTTTTTTTTTTTTAATACTTTAAGTTCTGGGATACATGTGCAGAACATGCAGGTTTGTTACATAGGTATACACGTGCCACGGTGGTTTAGTGCACCCAGCAACCCGTCACCAACATTAGGTATTTCTCCTAATGCTATCCCTCCCCTTGCCCCCCAGCCCCGACAGGCCCCAGTGTGTGATGTTCCTCTCCCTGTGTCCATGTGTTCTCATTTTTCAGCTCCCACTTATGAGTGAGAACATGTGGTGTTTGGTTTTCTGTTCCTGTGTTAGTTTGCTGAGGTTGATGGTTTCCAGCTTCATCCATGTCCCTACAAAGGACATGAACTCATCTTTTTTTATGGCTGCATAGTAATCCATGGTGTATATGTGCCATATTTTCTTTATACAGTCTAACATTGATGGGCATTTGATTTGGTTCCAAATATTTGCTATTGTGAACAGTGCTGCAATAAACATACGTGTGCATATGTCTTTTTAGTAGAATGATTTATAATCCTTTGGGTATATGCCCAGTAATGGGATTGCTGGATCAAATGGTATTTCTCGTTCTAGATCCTTCAGGAATCGCCACACTGTCTTCCACAACGTTTAAACTAATTTACATTCCCACCAACAGTGTAAAAGCATTCCTGTTTCTCCACATCCTCTCCAGCATCTGTTGTTTCCTGACGTTTTAATGAACACCATTCTAACTGGTGTGACATGGTATCTCATTGTGGTTTTCATTTGCATTTCTCTAATAACCAGTGAAGATGAACTTTTTTTCATATGTTTGTTGCCGGCATAAATTTCTTCTTTTGAGAAGTGTTTGTTCCTATCCTTTGCCCACTTTTTGATAGTGTTGTATTTTTCTTGTACATTTGTTTAAGTTCCTTGTAGATTCTGGATATTAGCCCTTTGTCAGATGGATTGCAAAAATGTTTTCCCATTCTGTAGGCTGCCTGTTCACTGTAATGATAGTTTTGTTTTGTTTTGTTTTGTTTTGTTTGTGTTTTTGGTTTTGTTTTTTGCTGTGCAGAAGCTCTTTAGTTTAATTAGATCCCATATGTCAATTGGGGCTTTTGTTGCAATTGCTTTTGGTGTTTTAGTCATGTAGTCTTTGCCCATGCCTATGTCCTGGATGGTATTGCCTAGGATTTCTTCCAGGGTTTTTATGGTTTTATGTATTACGTTTAAGTCTTTAATCTATCTTGAGTTAATTTTTGTATAAGGTATAAGGAAGGGGTCCAGTTTCAGTATGCTTTATTTTTAAAGAGAAAGTAAATAGTTATTTTGTTCATGTAAAAGATGAAGTTATTTGATAAAATCTATGATTTTCTTTTCTCCAAGATGAAATTGTAGTTGCCCTATGTTAAAAACAGGAAAGCATAAGTAAATGGACCCTAGACATTGAATTGCCTGCCCCAAATGAATCCTCGAATTTACATTAAGATCACATTTTGGAATTAATCTTAACAAGACTAAGAGTTTATAATATTACTAATATAAATAACATCAAATTTTCAGACAGTTTGCTCTTGTCACTATCATCTTTGTTATTGATACAGGCCGGGCATGGTGGCTCATGGCTGTAATCCAACACTTTGGGAGGCCGAGGCAGGCTGATCACTAGGTCGAGAGATGGAGACCATCCTGGCCAACATGGAGAAACCCCGTCTCTACTAAAAATATAAAAATTAGCTGGGCATGGTGGCACGTGCCTGTAGTCCTAGCTACTCGGTGGCTGAGGCAGGAAAATTGCTTGAACCTGGGAGGCTAAAGTTGCAGTGAGCCAAGATCGCGCCACTGCACTCCAGCCTGGTGAGAGAGTGGGATGCCCATCTCAAAAAAAATAAATAAGTAAAAGTAAAAGTTGTTTGTGCTCTTCTCCAAGTTATTCAGTCATGCAATCTCCTTATCCCATGTTGGCAAATATAGGTCATCTAGCACAAGTGCCTTTGTTTGCTATCTATCTTGTCATTTCAACATATCTAGGTGATCACAGCTTCCTTATGTCTTTAGAACTTATCTGTAACATTACTCTTTTTTCCTCCTGTCTCAGAGTAAGTTTGTTTCCTCTCTTTCCGTTTGCACAGAGTGTCATTCACAACTCAGCTGAGCCAAAGCTTTGTTTGAAATCAGTTAATAAGTCCCTCCCTTGCATTTTAGGGCTCTTGCTTCATTGATATTTCTCTTCTAATTGTAAATATATTTAGATCATTTATTCCTTTAAAGAAAAAAAGAATCAAAAATCTAAAAACGCTTCCGTTTTCTAATACCCCTTCAAGCTTCACTCTTAGTTTTTCCTTCCTTTCACCAATAACATTCCTAAGATTTTTCTATATTTGTAATTTTCCTTTTATATTTTCTCACTGGATGCTTTACTTTTCAAAATCTTCCATTATTAACGTCTTTACGTGCATAACAAAACTAAACTTTCACCTGTACAACTATTTTACCAGTTAAACCAATAGTTTCACAATTAAATAACTTTTAAAATTCTTTTTTCTCCTTGTGTATTGATGAAATGCTTTTATTCCTTGGTGTATCGGTCGTTTGTATCCATAATAACATTGTGTAAAAAAAAAATAAAAACTCATTGACATGTATTAGGTTGGTGCAAAAGTTATTGCGGTTTTTATCATTACTTTTAAGGACAAAAAACATGATTACTTTTACACCAAACTACTTACCAACCTGCTTGCCAATAAGCATCCATTTCTTACTCATCTATGGGTTGACATGAGTTCAGCTAATTTAGATTTGGCGCAATTAGGCTTGCTTTCTAGCTGTGAACTACGTTCACTTGTTTCTCATCCTTCTTAAAACTGAAGATAGCTGAGACATATTCTTTTTATGAAAAAAAGATCAAAGTGCTGGAGACCAAGTCAAATCATACAAGCACATTTCAAATTCTACTCACATAATTTCCACTATCATCTCATTAGAAAAAGCAAGTCACAGCCATGTTCAACATCAATTGGGTAGGGAATATATTCCTTTCACAGAAGGGGATAGAAAGTGAATACTTGTTAAGCAATAATATAATTTATCTCACTTGGGTTTCTTGATACTATGCAGCCTTAGTAGTGATAAGGATAGGAGGCAGGGAAATTCTGGGCAGAAGAGGGCAGGTCTTTGGCAAGGGTCCCACCCTCAAACTTGGAACCGTGGCCCAATGTGAGAACATGTATTCCTGTTTTCCCACTCGAATGCTGCCTTTTCCAAAACCACCTATGGCCCCCTCTGCCCCCCATCCTGTGCCCATAAAAACCCCAGGCTCCATCAGCAGAGAGCAGAGAAGAAGAGAAGCAACTGGATATCCAAGAGAAGCAGCTTGACTTCAAAGAGACAACTTGACAGCGTGGCTTCAGAGAGGAGTCTGGCCAAGGACTGCTGAACTCCAGGGGAGGATTGCCCTCCCACTCCATCTGCTTTCCAGCTCCCCTTCCCACAGAGAGCCACTTTCATCAGCAATAAAATATTCCACATTCACCACCCTCCAATTCGTTAGTAAGACCTGATTTTTCCTGGATGCCGAACAAGAGCTCAGGAGCCATGGGTGCAGACAATGAAGACTGTCACACTGACTCTTTGCCCTTGCTGGTGCAGAGCAACCACCACACGTGAAAAGGCAGGGGGCCAACTGAGCTGTTTAAGACTTAAGCTGTCCACAGATGGCAAAACTAAAAGAACACTGTAACATGGCTGGTCGCGGTGGCTCACACCTATAATCTCAGCACTCTGGGAAGCCAAGGCGGGCAGATCACAAGGTCAGGAGATCGAGACCATCCTGGCTAATGCGGTAAAACCCCATCTCTACTAAAAATACAAAAAAATTAGTCGGGCGTGGTGGCGGGCACCTGTAGTCCCAGCTACTCAGGAGGCTGAGGCAGGAGAACGGGGTGAACCCGGGAGGCAGAGCTTGCAGTGAGCCGAGATTTTGCCACTGCACTCCAGCCTGGGCGACAGAGCAAGACTCCATCTCAAAAATAAATAAATAAATAAATAAAAAGAAAAGAAATATTGAATTAGGTATTTAAAGCTATTAGTATTTATTAGTTTACATTTTTTTTTTTACACAGGTTTAAAACAAAACAAAAAAACACTGTAACGCACATCCTCTGGGGCTTCAGGGGTCATGGGTACTCCTCACTAGACACTGCCACAGGGCCCGCACAAAGTTTTGCTCCTGCCAATGCCCAAAAGCACTTTCCCTGGCTCCTGTACCTGTTCACCTACACTCCCCTCCTGCGAGGGGTGGAATGCAGTGAGACTGAGACAGGGGAGTCCACTCCTGATGCCCCGAAGAAGCAGCCAGCTAGTTCCAGTGCCCATGCATTCCAGTTTCCACCCGTGAAGGGGTCAGGGAAATTTCCTGCTTCAGTAGCGGTTTCAATTGTGTCTTCAAATAGAATTAGAAGTGATAATGTAGCTGACAGGAATCATGGTACATAGGTAGGTTGCTTTGGACAAAGTACTTATTAGGCTACTTTGTAAAGAAACAACTTATTCCTCTGAGTTATTTTACAAAATCTATGTCATCACCTTTGGTTCAATATCCATAAATGAAGTCCATACTATGTTCTAGGATTGGGTCATTGTCTAAACATTTTGTCATGAGATTGTGTGCTAAGATGTTGTTGGCTAAGAAGATTAATTAGGGTTTCTTTCTAAATATAAAAACAAGCCTCACCTTTACTTTTCACTATTTAATTCAACTGATATTTTTATCTTCACTCACAAGAAATTCAAGGATTTTTTTTCTGGAAAATAATTATATAGTTTACTACTTGTAACACATTTAAAGAGAAAAAAGTAGCTTCAATAACATGTGTTCCCTGAGGAACTGGTAGGTGATATGGCTGCTGTTTGATGATAGGTCAGTGCAGGAGAGTTGAGATTAATGAGTAAACTTGTAAACAGCTGGTAACCCGTGGTTTATATGTATGCAAAGAAATAAAACAAACTAAAAGTCTAATAAATTTTTTAAGTACCAGAATTCCATGCTTTGTGCAAGCGAGAAAACTGAAGGAAATGGTTATCTCTGAAAAAAAGCATAATTATGCAATGCAGAAATATGAGCATTGTCCCACCTCCAAGATAAAACTTTAAGAATTTAATACTTTTAATTCCTCAGTCTTATGAGTGGCTTCTTCTAAAGAGCGTATCGATAGCTTGATGAAAACAAGCTTCAAATTATTTATTTACATTTATTGGCAATTAAAAATTATATGTACAAAACATTACACTTATATTTTTGTGTCCATATTCCTCTGGAGAGACTTTCAGTAACATCAGTATGCCACCCATCACTTTGCTCACCATTTGGTGACAGGATTCATTGCATTTGCTAAAAAGTAAGATTACTGTAGTGCAAATTACGCATGCATGCTCAGTTGCAATTTTCCTCTGTGTGAGGTTCTTAAGTGCATGTTATTCATTGTTTATGAAATGTTTCATTTGTAAATCTGTTTTGAAAGCCTGAAATGGAACATTATGTTTCTATGGAGCCCTGTCTTATAGATTTTGTTTTCATTCTACAGGAATTATATTTTAAATATTATATCTGCTTTCGGCTATGTTTTCTTGCACACCCTTCTGTAAATCTTAATATATTACTATCACTCATGTGAAACAATCATTAACTCCATTGAATAGGGTTATAGGATTGAATTCTACAAAAGGACTTTTCTGGTTGGATTAGTCAGGGCTATATTCTTCTATTTATCATAGAATAAAAGTGTTCTTTACAAGAGCATTTCCAACTGAATCTCTTCTTTTTCTATCTGAACATTTTGGTAGAAATATACCATGACAGAACTTTAAACAATATAGTTTTATAATATCTATCTATAGTTAGCTACTAAGTCATGAGCCATGTTTATTTAAATAAGATACATAGATCATGTTTGCATATTTAAAAGATTAGAGAATTTTACTTGATTCAATAAATATTTATGAACTCCGTGCTAGGCAATGTGTGAAATATTGAGATTCAAGGATGAATTAGATATTCTCTGCCCTCCAGAATCTCATTTACATGCAGGCATGTAAATTGTTAATAGATATTCATCACACATCATAACATCCAAATAATTAGGATTTCTAGAAAAAGAGGTGACGTGGGGAAAAGAGTGCATAGAGCAAGGCTCATAAAAGAAGAGTGAGATTTGAATTGGGCCCTCGAGGGTTGGTTGAATTTCATTTGGCAGAGAAGAAGATGAAAGACAACTTATAAAGAAGGAAAAGAATGAGGGAGACAAAAGTATTGGATATTGTCAAGTCAACATACTTGGGAAGTATAGGGGTATTTTTGAACCTGTGACATTAAGTGTTCATTACAAATGGAACATGTTGAAACACTTTTGTTTACATTGCATAGCGATAAAGATTTGGGGTTTAATTTGTAGGCATTAGAGGGCCACCTAAATGTATCAGCAATGTAGCTACATGATTAATTTTGTTTTATGAGGAGAGCTCTCAGGAAATTGTAGGATGTAAAAACAGAAGAAGGAAAAAGCTTGATTAAACAGAAGAGGTTGATTAAACAGTTACTGAAGGTGAAATCAATAAGACATGGATATAAAATGAATGTTGAGGATGAGGTAGAATCAATGATAACTCCTGCTTCCTCTGTGCTGGAGGTCTTGGTGGATGGTGATGCTGTTTAGTTCTGAAATAAGACTTGGAGGAGTAAGTCAGAGGACACTTTAAAGTCAAAATGACAACAGTTATTTTTATTTGCTTGAATAGATGAGTTAAATTCAATATAGTATTCATAATAGGGCTAGGGCATATGAATATTTTGACTCTTATTTTAGAAGTACTTCATTTCTCTAGGAAGATAAATCAGTTGAGCTGATAATGCCTTAAATCATTGCTTCTCTGAGTCTGAGTAAATAAGTCAATAAGATATGATACTTTGGGGGATTAGCCCCTATTCTGATGGGTGGTAAGGGGTTGGGCTGGGAGCGCATGATAGGAAAATAACACAAAACATGAAACCCTCTCCTCAATGAGTGGAATGAATGAATGAATCAAATGTTATTTGATTACCCATTTCTACTATAATAACTTTCTGCTTGGATATAAGGAATTGTAGGACTTATTGGACTTATTGTCAAGAATATCGTGGTCCAAAGGGAACTATTAATATCCTACATATTACAAGCAACATCTATATTAGAGAGGATCTTAAATGTAAGATTTTCCCATCTTGTGACCAGAAATGGGTGGTTAGAGGGAAGAAGCATTCTGTTTTATCTCTTCTTTTACTTTCTTCTTTATTTATTAACCCTAATAAATATACACTTTTACATTTTTGTATTTTGGAGTTTTTGTTTGGTTCGTTTTTTCATTTTTGTAAGTTTCTAGTGTTGAAATTCTTAGTCAGCTTATTTGAGTGTACTAGAAAAGATTTTGAGATTAAGTTGTTCTTTCCATAATTTCTATAGCAAAATTTGAAGCCATCTTTTACAAATTATTTTTCTTAAAAGTGGTATATTACTTGTATTATTAGAATGTTATTTATTTGTTTTAATTTTGAAGTCATTATTGACTCACAAATGCTATTTTTTTAACCTTTATTAAATGGTTTCATCCTTTCAGTGCATATCAGATGATATATATAATACATAAAAATACTAAATTCATTTTGAAGTTATTCAGATACCTTTCTAAAGATTCTATAGTTTTCCCACTCAACATTAATGCTTTGTGTTAGCATGTGAAATTTCAAAATAAATCTGACTTCAGATGTAAACTATTCTTTACAGAAAAATAGGATTGTATGTTTTATGATGTTTGAGCAGCACATGGCTTTAGTGGTTTAAGGTGATAGCATATCAAACACATATTAGGCTAAGAGTCTGTGAAATATGAAGGCAGACATACTTCCATCTGCAGCATGGACTTTTTGCTTAACATTAAAAATCTACGTTAGTGATTTAACGTTGAAAGCTATCCAAAGCAGTTTCTTTTACAGCAATGTTCTGTCACCTGCTTGGCTAGCAAGCAAGGCAAAAGAAACTGTCAAAACTGCACATGCTTTGAGAGGCTGGCAGGCAAAAGAAATATAACACAACACTGCAGATTGGGTTTTCTGTAAGTGGCTCAGCCTGAACGGGTTAGAGAACTAGTGTATAACTGACTTTACCTACAATCGCTTAAATCAGCTCCTCAAGTTTACTATCAAATCAGCACTAAATATGTTCTCACTACAGCAGGGTCCTTGTATTAAATGTTAAAACAAAAAAAATAAAAACAACAATGATGATAACATTATGAGACATTAAGAGTCTCAAACAAATCCTCTGTGATTGATGTGTTAGCAGATGGATGCTGATAGAAGTGGGACCACCAGGAGGTTATGGTTAAGGAGAGTGTCAAGTAGTGGAACAGGGCTGTATCTGATGATAAGCACAGATCCAAGACTGCTGACCACTAGGCACAGTGCAGTGATTAGGCTAAAACTGCTGAGGCTACTCACCAGGAACATAGAGGTAACAGGGTGAGGCTGTGACAAAACCCATGGAAGATCCACAAACGATCACCTACAAATTTCCTCAGACTAATGAGGGAATGGCAAGCCATACCACACCTCCAGGCTTTCAGCGATGCTCACACAAGCATATAGCAACTCATTCTGCAGGACCATCTTCAAAGAGGAAGGATATTGATTTATAGAAAATGCTATTAGACATAAAGGATAATGATACATAGATCACGGATGCTGCATCAACATATGGAAGAGTTCTTGCATCAGCAAATAAAAGGGATCAATAATGTGAAGAGAGTGGGCATAAGATTTATTAGGAGGCTTTATTGCCTTGTGATTCATGAATCACTACAGATGGCAGTGATGTAGTATAATTTTCACAAATATGATGCAATAAAGATTATTAAAGCATCCTGCAGTGCCGTTTTTAGTTTCATCTATACACATAAAATATCTCTGAGAACTCTGTCCTTTACAAAAACAACATACAGACACTCTTCATTTCTAGTATTTTTTGCTACTGTTGGGTTTCTTCTGAAAGCATTTAGATATTTGTCTCATTTTCCTGTTGTAAATGCACATGTGACTGACAAGGATAATGATGGGGAATGTTTCACAGGTAAGGCTCATAAGTCATTATGGCAAAGTTGTTAAGAGCATGGACTACACAGGTGGAATGTCTGCCTTGATGTGTCCACTCTGCCCATATGCCTCACTGTGTGTTCTTAAACCAGTTTTTTTTTTTTCCTTAGGGCCTTTCTTTCCCCTCCTGAAATCTTCAATATGAAGCCATTATATTTTACCCTTTCCAAGTTTTAACATAAGGGGTTGCTGCTACAGATATACTGACCTAAAAGTATTAAGAATGTGAAAGACAAGTGTATTTTTAAGCTATACTTGAGAGTGTCCCTGTGATAACAATATGGAAGCCTAGCATAACATCAGGCGAATAACATAGTCACTTTTTGAAAGAAAAATAGGTAATCCTTTATATAACTTATTCATGTTCTAAAGAATCTATCACTTTTTAGATTTGTTTAGAAAATTATATCTTAAAACAATGGTAGTTACAAGATGTTAATGGCCAGGGAAATTCAAATACCTGTGTCAAAAAGAGACCTTGTTTTCTAGGATTATTTTAAGAAACAATGTTAATGAAATGTATTTCCTTTGTAGCTGTGAAAAAAATTAGTTTTACTTTAAGAGATGTTGTATATTTATGTAAAGTATAATAGCATTTAAATCTAGCCCTGTATTGTTCAAATGACCATTTTGAATGGATTCAGATGTGTTTCTGTTTTTTTTTTTCAAATAATTTACTGAAAATACTATTTTACAGGTGGTAGAATGTTGTCTTCCTTTGCTTTGTTTTCACATTATCCCTCCTCTTCTCTTTGTTTTATCAACTCTGCTAACACTACTGACCATTTCCCATACTCTGTTGCCTTGGGCTGTGTAAAATTAACTATGTATCAGCTGAGCACACATTCAGTTATATTTTTCTCATTTTTTACTGCCCAGGATTCTGATTTCTGAACTGTCAGATCCATCTTCTTTCTTGTCAAAATATCTTTTGACTTTATTATATACAGTCTCACCATCTGTCACACTGACAACCGTAATATATGCTATTTCTTTTAGACCATTTCCATCGTTAAAATTCTCTTTCCTTTCCTACCTAAATCAGATCCTTTTTCCCTGCATCACAAACTGAAATCTTCAACTATTGAGCTACTTCTATTCTACTATACTGTTTATTATGTTGAAACATTTACAGCCCAGTTGACAACACTTCAGCTTCTCTCTAAATCCATGATTTATTTTATTTCTGCAACATACATTACTCTGGAAACTGTGTAATGTTTGAATAAACTGACTGCATTTACTGTATTTAGACTCTAGGAAATCATCTTCATGAAATCAGTTTTGTTCCAAATATCATCTGGTTCCAACTGAAGCCCTACAAATGTAAGGCCTAGATGCAATGGAACTAAAATTCAAACTAACAATAAGCAAACTAAAACCAAGATTTCAATGTGGTGATTATACTGGCCAGTCATTATTCTATAAAAATGATTCTTAGTACTTTATACATTTTAGCTGAATAATCTCTAAAGTTCTCTTTTGGGCTTATCATGCTATTCTTGTTTCATAAACAGGAAAATTGATTTTCCCTCATTTTCAGAAAAACGACAGAGTAGAATAAATTAAAGGAAAGTCAAGTTATTCCTTGGCATATAAGTTTTTTTTAGAAAGGGGATTTGTTTTGTGTACTGATGTAAGAGTGCCCGACCTATTTGAGGCCATCAATAAATATTAGTTAAAAGATGGAATTAATGTTCTCAAAGAATAAATCTCATTTCCTGCTCTAGGACTTTCCACTTCCTCCACCAAAGATTCTTTTCTTGAAATACTCTTGAGGCTTTATCTCTCACCTCCTTTTTATTTGCTCAGATACTTTCTCAGCAAAGCATCTGACTCTGGCCACCATATTTAAAATTGCAGTTTCCTTTGGAACCTTCCTGCCCCTAGCCCCACTTTTCTGCCTTTTTTCACTCTCCTGTAGCACTATCATTAAGTGACATGTTATACTGTCCTTGTTTTATTATTTATTTACTTACTGCTCAGCTATCTTACTGAATTGTGAGATCCATAAAGACAGATATTTGTGTTAGCCTTTGTTGTTCCTGTTGTTGTTGTTTCTGGTCCTACTAAATCCCCAGGCCCAGAATAGGGCCTGGCACTTTGTAGACACTTGATAATTGGTTGTAGAATAAAAGTGTAAGTTGGAATATTTGGCTTAGAGAATATAAAAACACATTATTACTTTTTTTCAGTTTACAGAACACTAACTGGTTTTAGATCTCAAAACATGCTTAATAATATGACATGCTTATGATACATATTTTAGGCTTTCATAAAAAAATGCAGATGTTTGCACATTTAGAAAATTAAACACCAAAAGAGGCACCATAAATCATTTTGAAAAATAAGTGTCTAAATAGATAGGTAATTATATGGATGGATAGACTGATAAAGGGAAAGACTGGTGTGTGTGTGTGTTGTTTGTAGAACAACTGGAATAATATTGGAGGAGTCCAAAAACATAGTATTTTTGTTTTTTCCCCCTCACTAGTATAGTCTTCACCTGGAACCTTTCTTCCAGCCTATTGTCTCATTAATGAAGTTCTATCTACTCATGTCCTGAAGCAAAAAGAGACTCTAGGGGATGGAAAACTGCAAGAATATATGATTTAAGGGAAAAAGCTGGAATGCAACTGTTATAATTATTTAAGAAATTCTGTGTTCCATTAGAAATATATTTGTTTCTGGCTGTGGGAAGCAGAATGATGGCCCCTCCCAAAATGTCCAAATCCTAATACCAAGAACCTGTGAATATTCTACTTTACAGGGCACAGGGAAATTTACTTAAGGATTAAGTTAAGGATATTGAGATGGGGAGATTGTCCTGGATTATCTGGGTAGAACTGATGTAATCATAAGGACCCTCATAAGAAGGATGCAGGAAGGAAAAGGTGAGAGAAGGAGATGTGATGAAGGAAGCAGAGGTTAGAGAAGGATGTGAAGATGCTGCACTGCTGGCTTTGAAGAGGGAGGAAGGAGCTATAAGCTAACAGCTGCTGGCAGCCTGTAGAAGCTGGAAAAGGTGAGGAAGTAGATTCTATCTTAGCGCCTCCAGTAGTAGCCCTATGTCCTCTGATAAATTGACTTTACTCCAGTGAGACCCATTTTCAACTTCATACCTCCAGAACTGGGAGACAATAAATTTGTATTGTTTCAAGACACTAGTGTTTTAGTAATTTGTTATAGCAGTAATAGGACACTAACATATAGATTTAAACCTTTTATGGTCTTTCTAACGGCAAGACTTGGAGTTGACATACTATTTATTTATTTTTGAGATGGAGTCTCACTCTGTCACCCAGGCTGGAGTGCTGTGGCGTGATCTCGGCTCACTGCAGCCTCCACCTCCCAGGTACAAGAAATTCTCTTGCCTCAGCCTTCCGTTCTGGGACTACAGGCATGCGCACCATGCCTGGCTAATTTTTGTATTTTTAGTAGAGATGGGGTTTTCCCATGTTGGCCAGGCTGGTGGAGAACTCCTGACTTCCAGTGATTCACCTGCCTCAGCCTCCCGAAGTATATACAAATATTTAACGAAGTTTAGCGACATATAAAGAAAGACTGGCCCAAAACACATTTGTGAGGCAAATGGAGTTTGCCTGCAACATCTCTCCTTCTTGCCAAGGTTTCTCTCTCAGGAATTTTTCCTTTGTTCCTTTCATGCTGCTCTTAAGGTAGTAACTGATGATTGACTTGTTAACTTAAAAACTTAAAATAAAACATTTTTAGTTTAAAATGATATTTTTCCCAATAGCAATTTACTCTTCCCTTAATAAAAAATAGAAATATTTAATAGCAATAAAACTTACATTTTCTATTGTTCCCATAATAAATTACCCAAAAGTTCACACTTTAAAACATATCCCAGAACTCCGTAGATCAGAAGTATGGATGGACTTGTTTTGCTTCTCCATTTCAGGTTGGGAAAGGCCCAAATCAAGGTGTCAGCTAGCTAGGAAGAATCTGGTTCTAACCTCGTTGAGGTTAAGGGAAAAATCGAATTTCCTTTTCCTTGCTGACTGTTATCCTGGAGCCTGTCCGTAAAGACTCCTACATTCCCACATCACTTGCCCGCCTTCATCTTCAAGTCAGCAATGACTTGTCAAGAATTTCAGGCACATGTATACATATGTAACTAACCTGCACATTGTGCACATGTACCCTAAAATTTAAAGTATAATAATAATAATAATAATAAAAGGAATTTCAAATCTCACTGAATTTTCCTTCTGCTGCATCTTTCTGACTGCATCCTAAGAAAATCCTCTGCCTTTAAGAGTTCACGTACTTAGATTTGGGCCACCTGGGTCATCCAGGCTACTCTCTATTTGAATATCCAAAGTCTTAATTACATTGGCAAAGTCCACTTTTCTGTGTAACACAAATATTCACAAGTTCCAGAGATTAGTGTGTGGATACCTTCAGGGAGCTATTATACTGCTTATCACAATATCTAACATGTATTAAGTACTATGATATTGCATGGCATATACTAAATGTTCCACACATATTTTAATTTTGTCAACAGCTCTGAGATTGATTCTACTATTTTTAACCTTTTATAGGAGAGTACCGAAGAGGATCGTATTACCTGAACAAGTTTATAGATACAGTCAATTATGCTGTGTGGCATATGTATTCCTAAAATGTACTGTGCTATGCAAAATCACACAATGAAAAGCATGAATGTTAAGGTGGAGATGAGGTTAAGTGTACAACATTCAACAACTTCATAAGGGACACATTTGAAAAAATGATAAACTGATAAGGTCAAAAGTGCATTGCATATACATTAAGGAATTGATAAATATATAAAAAATACATGAAATATGTACTTTACCTTGAGAAAGATGTGAAGTTTGCCTTAGGGAGTGGTTATTGGAAAGTTTCAGCCTGCAAGTAATTGTGAAGTGGTGAAAGGAGGGTTATTTGAAATCAGGTGGAAAGCTGTAACTACGGGGTGGATGGGAGTGGCTCATAACCCATGTCATCAGCTAAGGCGGCTGGTAGATACTTGAGGAGTGTTTGTGCTTGCACTCTTGTGGATTCCTACATAGCTCAGTTCAGCTAAGTGCAGTTTTATGCATTCACCTAGTGTTCCTCAGGGATGAATTCATGCATAAGTAAACAGGAAATTCACACTATGCTTAAATTGTACCCTAATATATCCATTACGCTAGAATAAATTTGTTTTCAAAACAATTGTTATAGCAGAACTAACTGTAGTAAGAGGCAGAACAGCTCAGAGCAGGGTCATTTCATAATGTCTGAGCTTATTTTACACACACAAACATACACTCTTTCTTTCCTCTCTGCATTCATCAAAGAAAATGTGAAAAAGAGAATTTTGAGGAATTTCTATACTGAGAAATTTTAATATGTATCATAATCCTTCCTAAAGGCTTTTGAGGTAGTGACTCTCATAGTGTGGCCCAATAAATAAGCATTCTACCACAATTTCTGGCCTCCATCAACTTTGAACCTAAGTGTAAAGACCCATATACCTCTACATCACATGATGGAATTTTGAGAAAAGCCTCATAGCGTAGTATCGAAGGGTATGGACTTTGGTTTGATACACTCTTTTTGAAGTAAGCAGGAAAAACTCTATATTCCTTAAACTAGGGGTGCCAGTTCATGGCCTCTTAGGTACGAGTTCCTGGCCTGTTAGGCACTAGGCTGCACAGCAGGAGGTGATCAGTGAGCAAGCAAAGCTTCATCCGTATGTACAGTTGCTCCCTATCACTCACATTACCGCCCTGAGCTTTGCCTTCTGTCAGATCAGTAGCAGGATTAAATTCTGATAGGAGCCCAAACTCTATTGTGAACTGTGTGTGTGAGGGATCTAAGTTGCAAGCTCCTTATGATAACCTAATGCCTGATGATCTAAGGTGGAGCTGAGGCAGTGATACGAGCAATACGTCGATTGCTTGCAGACTCATATCAAATCCCTATTAGTGGCTGGCAAGCGACAAGCTACATCTGGTGGCAGGATTTAAGTCAGAATCTGGCACTTATTTTAGTCCACCTGTGGTCCACTCATTATTTTATTTACCACTTTCATCTATGCTTTTTTCTCACACTATGCACTTGTCTCAGTCACGGTTTTGGTAAACCCACAAGCAAACCCTAGCCAAAATGAGTAAAAAACAAACATTACTGGAAAACTTTGAAAAGGGGGAAGAGTCAATGATGAAATAGCAGAAGACTCTAAGACTGCCAACAAAAACCTGCATTTAAAATAAAATACCAAGAGTCCTACTTAAATCATGAGTTCATTGCTACAGGCGATTCACATTCTTCAAGCCCACTTTGTATATGTGGCAACCAGCTATCCAACAAAGGCATGAAACCTTCAAAACTGCTTCCCCAGTTGGAGACCAAGCAACCTGCATTAAAATACAAGCCTTTGGAGTTTTTCAAAAGAAAAAAAAATCAACATAAAGAACAGAAGCAATTATTGAAGACTACCACTTCATCAAATGTGTCTGCACTGAGCACAGCATTCTTAGTTGCTAACTGCATTGCTAAAGCCAAGAAGCTCTTTACTATTGGTGAAGAGTTTATCCTGCCTGTTGCTAAGGACATTTGTCATGAACTTCTCGGAGAGGCTGCAGTTCAAAAGGTGGCAATGTCTTCCTCTTTCAGCTAGAACCATAAGTAGACAAATTGGTGAAATGGCAGAGGATATTGAGGCACAATTGTTAGAGAGGATTAATGAATCACCATGGTATGCAATCCAGGTTGAGGAGTGTGCCAGTGTTGATAACAAGGCAACAATGCTTGTTTTGTGCAACATATTTTTCAAGAGGAGGTGCATGAACACGTTATGTGTGCTTTTGTTGCCAACCAATATTGCAATTGCAAAACTATTCAAGTCTTTGAATGATTACATGCCAGGAAAACTGAATTGGTTTTTGTGCTGAATATATGGATGGATGGAGCGGCTACCATGACTAGACTGCTTTCTGGTTTCACTACTTGGATCAAAGAGATTGCTTCTGAATGTGAGTTTGCACACTGTGTCATCCATAGAGAAATGCTGGCTAACTCAAAAATGTCACCTGAACTTAACCTTTTGCAGGATGTGATTAAAATTATCAACCACACTAAACTACACACCCTTAACTCACATGTCTCTTCATGCAGCTCTGTGAGGAGATGTAGGCAGAGCCCTTGTTTCTTCTTTTATCTGCAAAAGTTAGGTGACTTTCTAAAGGTAGATCACCGGCTAGAGCTTTGGAGTTACAAGAGCCACTCCAGAGATTTCTTTTAGAAAAACAGTCACCACTGGAAGCACAACTCAGTGGCACAGAATAGGTGACAAAACTTGCTTACTTGTGTGACATATTCAACCTGCTCAACAAACTCAAGCTGTGACGTCAGGGGCAAATGATAACTCTTCCAGTCGGCAGATAAAGTGGCTGCATTCAAAGCCAAATGGTAATTATGAGGGCAATAAGTGAGCATTGGGATTTTTGACATGTTTCAAACATTAGCAGAGATTTTGAAAGAGACTGAGCCAGGGTCTTCTTTCTCCCAGTTGGTACATCATCACCTATCTCAGCTTTCGAGCATCTGAGCATTACTTCCTAGCCACAGAAGACCCCCAAACTTGGAAGGAATGGATCTGCAGCCCATTTGTGAATAAGCCAGGTTAATCAACTTTGTCTGTGCTAGAAGAGGATCACCCTCTTGAGATCACAAATGATGGTGGCCTTAAAAGTATGTTTGAGACAACTTCAAATTTCCATACATTTCAGATTAAAGTCAAGGCAGAATATCCTGAGATTGCCACAAAAGCGCTGAGAAGCCTGCTTTCGTTTCCAACATGCTATCTTTGTGAAGCAGGGTTTTCTGCAGTGACAATAACTGAAAAGCAATTTTGGAGTAGACTGGACATCAGCAACACACTTCAGGTACCACTGTCTCCCATCACCCCCAGAAGGGACCATTTAGTTGCAGGAAAACAAACTCAAGGCTCCCACTGATTCTACATTATATTGAGTTCTATAATTATTTCATTATATATTACAATGTAATTGTAATAGAAATAAAATGCACAATAAATATAATGCACTTGAATCATCCCAAAAACCATATCTCACCCCCAGTCCATGGATAAATAATCTTCCACAGATCTGGTCCCTGGTGCCAAAAAAAACTGGGGACTGCTGCCTTAAACTGTTAATACAATTTGCTTTGGTCACCTACATATTAACACATCTAGAAAAAGGCAGGAGAGTTTGAGACTAGATGGACATTTTCAAGTGGCACTTTATACACAATCTAATTTTGTTCTCCTAGCAACTGGTAGAGGGGGTGGTCTCATCAGCCTATTTATTTTATAGATCATGAAAATGTGTTTTAGGCCGGGCACGGTGGCTCACGCCTGTAATCCCAGCACTTTGGGAGGCTGAGGCAGGCGGATCACGAGGTCAGGAGATCGAGACAATCCTGGCTAACAGGGTGAAACCCCGTCTCTACTAAAAAATACAAACAATTAGCCGGGCGTGGTGGCGGGCGCCTGTAGTCCCAGCTACTCTGGAGGCTGAGGCAGGAGAGTGGTATGAACCAGGGAGGCGGAGCTTGCAGTGAGCCGAGATTGCGCCACTGCACTCCAGCCTGGGCGACAGAGCCAGACTCCGTCTCAAAAAAAAAGAAAGAAAGAAAATGTGTTTCAAGTAAGTCAAATGGCTTTACTAATATCACACATGAGTCAACTGCCAGATGAAAATTTTAAAAACTTGTCTGTTGACAGTGAAATCTATTATGTCATATTGCCTTCTGCTAAAGCCGTGACTGAGTCAAAAAGGAAAGTTTTCCTCTCAATTATTCCTTATCTGGGAAAAGACACTTATTAGACTACTTCCTGTACTAGATTTTATCTTTTTTTCTCATCGTTATTAACATAATCACCCAGTTACTCAAGCCCAAAACAATGAGGTTTTCTTAGTATACTCCCTCATCCACTACATGCAATAATTTACTAGTCATTGTCTATTAAACATTTCTTGAATCTTTCCAAGTCTTTCCATTCATTTTACCACCATCACTGTAATGCAGACCACGTTGCCTCTCAAAGATCTCTACAATTTACTTCTTCAAATTCATCTTCTAAAATACCAACATATTTAGCTTGCTATTATAAAATTTGCAATAAATGAACACAATTAGTTCTCCGAAAATACATAGCTTTGTGACCCCTTGAAAACCAAAGAAACTAGAGGCTTATATATTGGAACATAACGCCTTCAGTAATACATTTTTATGCACATTTTCCCAAGGTTATTCGTTTCATGAAGCTTTGCCAAAGTGGGATAGTCCCCTTCCAGGAATTCAGTGGAATAAGAAATACAGGAAAGCCCTTCCTAATATATGAAGAAATTTCACAGAAAACATTATTTAACATATATATTGAGTGGCTGTTACATAGGTCTCATAGAGTCACTGAGAAATTCCAAGAAGTGTCATTTTTCAAGCTTGTTGACCTTACCTGAAACCAAGAACAAGTCTTGCCCTTCTGAAAACATGTGCACAAGATTTATAGGTAAATGGTTCTTTATTTCTAAGTCCCCTGTACTCCCTAGGGTGCCTGATGCAAGCTGTGCTGATGCCTTAAGGAGTCTATATTAGGTGAGTAATTCATTAACACCTAGACTTTTATAAACTTATGAAGGAAATATCTCCTTTTGAAAAAAAGGAGAGAATGGTATTCTTTTACTTCAAATCTGTTTTAAAAATGACATTTAAAGATCAAGCTGAGGACACAATTGAGAGTTTTCACGCTGACAGCCTCATGAAAGGAATCTTGAAAACAGTCACATTCCATGCTGAGACTATAGGTGACAGTTGTTCCAATCCAGACCAGCTTATGGTGGATTTGGAGAGGCAGGAGGTTCAAAGTAAGTATTTTCCCTGCTGCAGCTTTGGAAATCACATTCTGGAAACCAAAAGGGAATGCTGCTCAATGCTGCCGCATGTTTGAAGGAATATTTATTGCCTTGATTTTATATTTATTACCTATAACACTGGCATTTTAGGACATAAAGTTACTTTACAAAGTCATATTAGGTGCACTTATCTTAAAAATGCATTTCCCTTGGCTGTTTTGCACTTCAAAAGATGGATAGGGACCTGTGGGTGCTTGAACATTGTTTTGTTTGGTTTATGAATATTTTGACTCTGTCAGTGGTGTTGTGGATGATTTTAGAATGCCTTGTTCTAATAGTTGTTTTGATATGTGGCTTTATGAATTTGATCTTTGGAAGCAAACTGTGCTACACTCCATTGCCTTGGATAATTTGGCTCTCTTGTTGCATAGTTGTCTTCTGTTTTACCTTAGAGCATTTCAGTTTCTTTTGCAGGGCTTGGGTCCTGAAATGCCTCAGCCTTTCCATGCTTTGAGATAACTTGCCAGAGAAATGAACGCATTGCTTACTCAGGAAATTACTGCAATGGCACTAACTGGCATTAGTAATTAAGGGGTTGCTTTTGTGGTTTGCAAGTTTTTGGTACAAGAACATTTGCATAGTTGGTGCTACATTCTGACAAATATACACAATATTCAGAAATTCCAATGGGATCATTCACTGCTTCCAGAACATTAATTCCTCTGTTTTTGTTTCACTATTGTCTTAATTCTGGCCTTTAGCATTCCTTGATTGTGCAGGATCCTAATTTGTTGCTCAACATAAAGTTTCCATAATCCCCCAACTTCCTTCCTCCAGCTTCCTTGTCCTTTAACATCACCAGGATCCTCACAATCAAATCATTTTCACGTTGGTGCTAAAGCTATCTTTCTGAAGTAGATTAATCATGCTTCCACAAACACTCTTATCTCTTTAACCAAGACACTCTATGATGTATGCTTCACCTACCTTTTGTGCCTCATGTGCTACAGCTCGTATATATTCTATAGCTGAGAATGTTAAGGATGTTTCTTAGACTCACATTCACACAGTATTTTATTTCACACACACATTGCTACATGTCTTTTTCTGTTATGGAATTGATAGTAGCAGGAGGCAGCCAAATGCCTAGGCAGATAGGGGCAGGTACCTAGTGAAACCCCATCTCCAAGCTGAAGACACCTTAAAGCCTGAAAGCCAAGTTACGAGTCAACTCCTTGGACCAGATTGAGAACTTATCCTCCTGTTCGGTGCACTTTCCTCTGATTGATCCCCACCCTTCACCTATTCTACATATACCTACCCTTTCCTAATTGTGTCTCCACACTGTTGTGCCCAACTTTGAGTGGTGTCTTTGCTTTAACCATTTTTGCATACTCACAAACCAGTCAGAATGCACTCCCCATCCTGTGCCTATAAAGACCGCAGTCTCATTTGGTAGAGGAGGAGATGGCCTGACTTCGGGGAAGAGACAACCTGACTTCGGAGGGGCACAAGTCTGAAAAGGTTCTGAGAAATAGCATAGTGTATTTAGAATAGCATACTTAGAATATTTATATTTTTTCACCTACCTAGCTAATTTGAATTCATCCTTTAAAAATTATTTTATTCATTCATCACAGTAGTTGCTCAGTGCCAATCATACCCATGCTCCAAACTAAGATTATAAAAATGAATAAAATATAGTTAATTCCTTTAAACAACTAAGTCTTTCATGATAACCCCTCCTTTCCCTGACTCATCTAATCATAGACACAAAAGGAAATGTTTAGTCCAATCTCTTCTCCCAGTTCATTTTATTCTTATGCTATGTTATATATTGCATCATATCTGTGTATCTGAATATCTTCCTCAATAAATAGTATACTTTTGGATGAATATTTTATATTACCTTGTTTCTGTATAATTAAACTGGACAGAGTAAGAATGAACTGATTCATTATATTCTTTATATTTTCCGGTGATGCCTAAGACTATGCCAAACCCAGTGTTTCTTGGTTAATGCTCATGGTCATAGCAGACTAATTGGACCAGTTTTAATAGATTTTCATCTTGACATGCATGTAATGCATAAACTATTGAATTGCAATTCTTAGTGTTTTTTTCCTCTTATTAAAGAAAGTTAGTAACAAAATTCAACCCTGTACAAACTATTGTGGGTACACATATATGAGCCACATGTATAACACAGGGAGTTTAAAACAGAATGAAAGTGTCAGCTGTCTTAATACAAAGATATATGTTCTATCTTCTAAAAACAGGCATTTCTAGTTTTAACTTTTAAAATACAATGTTGCTTTCTGCTTGGAGCCTTTATTTTCTTGTCTTAAAGCCTTTATTTTCTTGTAAATCAAATATTGGTGCAATCAATTTTTGAGGTAAACAATGTCTTTTTAATTATTAGTAATGAGATGCCTAATTACAGTATTAACATCTAATTCATGTCTTGTCAAGATGAGACAACCTTGTCAGAAAACTGTATTTTCTACAGAAATCTCTGTAGCTCTGTCTTGCGGTACAGCATCTTTCTTTCAAGGCAATACTCTTTTTCTGTTCTTGGACATCAAGTCCACAGAATCCCTGTGTAACTTTCAGGTTTATTCGGGGTGGCAGCACCTATATCCTATATAATTTCATAAAGTGAAGACCAGGCTGCTGCTTTTGAACTATAAAATAAGTTGTCCTGACCATAATTCAAGCTATCTCCAACCTCCTGTGAGCATTTGCATAAATGTTCCACAAGAAAACATGGCAACATGAAGTAAATGGCAATCTGCCCCAATCATATTCTGGAGAGCACTCTTTGAGCAAGTGAACGTCTATTTAAGGTTACACAGTGTCTTTTTGTTACAGGAAGGAAGGTGGTGAGTATGAGTTGTCCAGGTACTTTGGTATTGTGAAAAGAATTGAACAAAACTGCACAAAGTAACAAAGGAAGGAAACACAGGAAGGAAGCAGCTAAAGCAGAGATTTATTAAAGTGAGAAAGCACTCCACAGGGTAGGAGTGGGCCAGAGCAAGCGGCTCAAGGGCCCAATTCCAGGTTTCTTGGTTTTCTGTACTCCTTGTGAGGTCCCTATTGGCTACCCTTTATCTGGATGAAGGATTTGGTCCGTGGCTAATGAAAGGCTGAGGTGAATTGGTGCCCTATGCAGGTGAAGGGATGGCCCATGCTTGGCACTCTCCTTTTCCACCGGAGATGTGGTAGAAGAGGAAGAGTTGTAATATTTTAAGAGTGGATATAGGGTTACTATGAACATGACAATACCTGCTATGAAATGCCATGTGGAAAACTGTCTACATAATGAGAAGACATGGATTTTATTGTGACCCTATTAATTCTTAGCTGCCCAACCTTAGACAAATTACTTAATTCTGTTTCTACAAATTGTCATTTATACAATGAGAATTTAATCATTAATAATCATGTCCCTATTTATAAGATATGTTTATTAGCATATTTTCTTGGTTTCTCCCCCTTTTCTAAAAGGGAATACTTACTTTTAGAAGTATATTTCCTGCAAAGTATTGTTTTCATATTTTAGAAAATTAATTTGAAGGACTATTTCTGTATATATCAAGTAAAAAACACAATTTGATCATAAGTCACACAGTAGATTCCAAGACCGTTAGCTGAAGAGCACCAGAAAAAAAACAGGTTAAAAATATTTTGAAAATGTGCCTAAAGAAAAAAATCACCAGTTTGCAGTTGCTCATGATTTATTAATTTTCATGCCACAAAGTTAAAATAAATGGTCCATCATATTAATGCATAGCTTACATTTTAATGAGAACAATGTGTTACCACATACTGCTCCTCTAGGACAACTTTTCATATGTGGCATCTAGCTCCTTCATACAATCTGACTTCTTATGTTGAATTTTAATGGACTATACAATTTACAGTCAATATTTTTGTTATTACCTTCATTGCTTCAGGAACACCTAGAAGTGATTATGGTAAATAATATTTTGACTTTCCTAACAGAGGTATACTTAGCAGCAAAGTTATTATTTAAAACAATTTGGTAGCCTATTGAATATAAATAATTAAAATATTTAAAACATGAGCAAATGTATAGATGTACAAAAGAATATAAACAGACAAAAAATATTATATAAAGAAGGTGTAATGTCATCTAACTGGATATAGAAAAATGCTCAATAAATGAACTCTATCAAATGTTATTTTTAAGCTTAGGGTAGTGATTTGGAAGACATGCCCTATGCAGTGTTTGATTACTGACAACATTGTGATGACTAATATCACTTTAATGATGTATCTCAATTGTAAGGATTTCACATTTTCAAATGAGATGGTATAAGTTATAAAAATATATATGCTTATTTGAAAAGATGAAATAGGAAACAAAGAAAATTCTAACACTCAAAGATAATTAGTGTACCCATTTGGTCATCATTTTTCCATACTTTTTTTTGAACATATTATATTTTCATCTGTATTTTCCATTGCATATAGATAATTTAGTACATTACTTACTGCTGTGCGTGTGTGTGTGTATGTGTGCATGTATGCCAGGCAATCATCCTTGCCCTATGCATTAATACAATATTCAAAATAAACACGATGTCAAAAACTGGGAAGGGTCTGCTATTTTATGTTTTTTGTAAGCTTACATGTTAGACTGCTAAAGTTTCATAAATTCTGGTAAGTTCTAAGAGATACTTGAGTCAGCAACAATGGACTTGATTTTTCATGGCACAGCAGGCATCACAACTTCACATTTGTTTTAGTTCTCCTTGTTTCCAGGACAATGCAGACAGTCCATATAGATGCTATACATGTAGTGAGTTTGCATCACAGTTGGAAAATCCAAGTTTAGGTAATCCCAATCTTTTATAGGAGATATACTAGCAAACTTGCCCAACCTTTGCCCTCGAGGGAGACTTTTTTTTTCCCCAAATAGCAAACAAATCTGTCATTTACCCTGAAGGAAGACAAACATCCTTGTGAAGATTGTCCAGTATAGTGACCCTGGGCACATGACATGCAGAAACATGAGAGACCCATGGAAAATTGTATCCCAACAAAGTGAGGTAGTTTTATCAAACCTGGGTAGATCAGACTTCCTTCCCCAGGAATTTGAAATTGGGAGTAAAAGGATTAAATTTGGAATTGAAAGTAAAAAGATTCGGGTCTGAATTATTTAATAAGAGAGGTAAACAAGCATTTTGCTTTATTAAAATAAGCTGAATATCAGAATAGGTTGCTTTGGATATAAAGTGTCATAAGGGTTTCCCTGTCATATGCAGTACTGCTAAATGCAGGTACATTTTTGCACAGATGCCTGATTAATTTTTTAAACCAACCAATTATTTAAGCTAGAAGAATTGTTGGGTCAACAAGTTATGACAGTACTCATTTTTTCAGGCCTGCATACATGTTACTCACATCTTATACTTACACTTGTTTACTTAATCTGCTGAAGACTAAATAGTTTATTAAGTGGTATGTCTTCATTTGTGTTTGTGTGGGCTCCCCCATGTTTATCCGGGGTATTTTGTGCTGTATATTTCTATTTTATATAATTTTATGCATTAAAACCCATGCAAATCCTCACTGTGATTTATATTCTGTATCACTTCATAGTCCCTTTCATACTTTTTTAAAAATAGGTGATTCAACTTCATGTTTTTTTTTTCTTTTTAAGGAAAGCTAAGCTGCTTTAACGAGATCTCATAATTATTTGACCTACATAATGTAGAGTTAGTTTTCTTTTTTGATTTCGGTAGGTTTTGTGTAACCAGTGGGGTTTGGTTACATAAATAAGTGGTGATTTCTGAGATTCTTCTGCATCCATCACCCAAGCAGTGTACACTGTACCCAATACCCAATGTGTAGTCTTTTTTTTTTTTTTTTTTTTTTTTTTTGAGACGAGTCTCGCTTTGTCGCCCAGGCTGGAGTGCAGTGGCACGATCTCGGCTCACTGCAAGGCCTCCTGGGTTCACGCCATTCTCCTGCCTCAGCCTCCCGAGTAGCTGGGACTACAGGCGCCCACCACCATGCCTGGCTAATTTTTTGTATTCTTAGTAGAGACGGGGTTTCACTGTGTTAGCCAGGATGGTCTCAATCTCCTGACCTTGTGATCTGCCCACCTCGGCCTCCCAAAGTGCTGGGATTACAGGCATGAGCCACCATGCCTGGCCCCCAATATGTAGTCTTTTATCCCTCACCCTATTGCCTCCCTTTCCCCCAAGTCCCCAAAGTCCATTGTATTATTCTTATGCCTTTGCATCCTCAGAGCTTAGCTCCCACTTATGAGTGAAAACATACAATGTTTGGTTTTCCATTCCTGAGTTAAATAATGGTCTTCAATTATATTCAGATTGCTGAAAATGCCATTATTTCCTCCCTTTTCATGGCTGAGTTGTATTCCATGACACATGTATGTATGTGTATGTGTGTGTCTGTATGCATATATATCTCACAATTTCTTTGTCCACTCATTGATTCATGGGCATTTGGTCTGATTCCATATTTTTCCAATTGCGAATTTTGCTACTCTAAACGTGTGTGCAAGTATCTTTTTTTGCATAAAGACTTCTTTTCCTCTGGATAAATACCCAGCAGTGGGGTTGCTGGATCAAATGGTAGTTCTACTTTTAGTTCTTTAAGGAATTTCCACATTGTTTTCCATAGTGGTTGTACTAGTCTGCATTCCCACCAGTGGTGTAAAAGTGTTGCCTTTTTACCACATCCCCACCAAGAAGTATTATTTTTTGATTTTTTTTAATTTTGGCCACTCTTGCAGGAGTAAGATGGTATTGTATTGTGGTTTTGATTTGCATTTTCCTGATCATTAATGATAATGAATGTTATTTTATATGTTTGTTGGCCATTTGTATATCTTCTTTAGAGAATTGTCTATTCGTGTCCTTAGCCCACTGTTTGATGGAATTGTTTGTTTTTTTTCTTGCTGATTTGTTTGAGTTTCTTGTAGAGTCTGAATATTAGTCTTTTGTCAGATGTATAGATTGTGAAGATTTTCTCCCACTCTGTGAGTTGTCTATTTAGTCTACTGATTATTTCTTTTGCAGTGCAGAGATTTTTAGTTTAATTAAGTCCCATATATTTATCTTTGTTTTAGTTGCGTTTGCTTTTGGGTACTTGGTCATGAAGTCTTTGACTAAGCCAGTGTCTAGAAAGGTTTTTCTGATGTTATCTTCTAGAATTGTTATGATGTTAGATCTTAAAGTCCTTGATCTATCGTGAATTTATTTTTGTATAAGGTGAGAGATGAGGATCCAGTTTCACTCATCTATATGTGGCTTGCCAATTATCCCATCACCATTGGTTGAATAGGGTGCCTTTTCCCCACTTAATGTTTTTGTTTGCTTTGTTGAAGATTAGTTGGCTGTAAGTATTTGGCTTTATTTCTGGGTTCTCTATTCTGTTCCCTTGATCTACGTGCTTATTTTTGTACCAGTGTCATGCTGTTTTGGTGACTATGGCCTTTTAGTATAGTTTGAGGTAAGGTAATGTGATGCCTCCAGATTTGTTCTTTTTGCTTAGTCTTGCTTTGGCTATGCAGGCTCTTTTTTGGTTCCATATGAGTTTTAGGATTCTTTCCTAGTTCTGTAAAAAATGATGGTGGTATTCTGATGGGCATTGCATTAATTTTGTAGATTGCTTTTGGCAGTATGGTCATTTTCACAATATTGATTCTGCCCATCCACGAGAATGGGATGTGTCTCTATTTGTTTGTGTTATCTATGATTTCCTTCAGCAGTATTTTGTAGTTTCCCTTGTAGACATTTTTCACCTCATTGGTTAGGTAAATTCCTAAGCATTTTATTATATTTTTTGACAGCTATTGTAAAACGGGTTGAGTTCTTAATTTGATTCTTAGCTTGGTTGCTGTTGGTGTATAGCAGAGCTACTGATTTGTGTACATTAATCTTTTATCCTGAAACTTTGCTGAATTTATTTATCCATTCTAGGAGCTATTTGGAGGCATCTTTAGGGTTTTCTAGGTAAACATTTGATCATATCACCAGCAAACAGCAACAGTTTGACTTCTTCTTTACCACCCTTTATTATTTTTTTTTTATCTTCTCTGATTGCTCTGTCTAGGACTTCCAGTACTATGTTTAATAGAAGTGATGAGAGTGGGCATCCTTGTCTTGTTCCAGTTTTCAATGGGAATGCTATTAACTTTTCCCCATTCAGTACTGTTTTGGCTGTGGATTTGTGATAGATGGTTTTATGGCATTAGAGTTAGATGTTTCTCTGTCTTTTCAATATTTGATGGTCATAAGACCTGCCCAGGTTTGTGGAACAGCTGTAACTTGTGAAGTCGTTCAATCATTGTACTTCCCTTCCCTCCAAGCTTTGCTTTATTTTCATGAAACATAGCTCCAAAATCCAGGAGGAGGAAATTGCAGGTGAGTCATAACCGCTATTTCACTTGCTAGCCTCAGATGTGAAGTTATATTCCATGGGACAACGTCATCACCTTCCCAAATCTACTTTCAGTGAGGGCTAGGAAATATAATCTAGATTGCTACTCATGTACCTTGCAACTAGATACAATTTTATTGCTGTATAAGAAAGATAAATGTAGCAATTATTTTATATATGTATATATATTTATATATAGTACATACATATAAATATATAGTATTATATTTATATTAGAATACTCATTAAAATTAAACAAAGTACAAATATAAATGGAACTATAATATGAATACATCTAAAATTTTTCCTGTTATATTTTTTACATGTTCCATTAGTGCAAACACATTTAACTCAATTGTCCGAATTCTTGTTTAGAATTTCATGCAAGTCCAGAATTTTGTTATTGCAAAATATTTTTCACTGAAGTTTTTTTTAAATCTCTTTCATATAAGGGTATGCAATTATTTCTGTAGGATTTACTATTAGATGTAGAACTGTCTAGTCAATTAAATACATTGTGAGACATATGGAACCACATTGAAAAACTGGTCTTCAAATAAATATGCACCAATGTGCATATTTTGTATTCAGCTCTGCGAAAGATAAAATAATAATGCCCTCATTATTTTCACCTCTCCCTTTTAACTGCCAACTAATTGATTTTGTTTTGAATTTTGGTAGAATAGTTATCCACATATACATACTTAAAATATGTTACTATTTTGATGGTTGCTTTTGTTTCACAATTTGTCATTTTTGTTCTTGTAATAATTATTACCACAGTTTGGGTGGTGAGATTATATATTTAAATGCATCAATATTCAATGAACTTTGACACTGAAAATTCCCTATTCATGAATGTTGTAATGAACCAAAGCGTCATCCACTTGGATTACTCCACACTGTCCTGGGAAATTAGCTGGACGTTGTGGTGCACACCTGTAGTCCCAGCTACTCGGGAGGCTGAGGCAGAAGAATCACTTGAACCCGGGAGGTGGAGGTTTCAGTGAGCCGAGATCATGCCACTGCACTACTCCAGCCTGGGTGACAGCCTGGGTGAGACACACACACACACACACACATATATATATATGTGTGTGTGTGTGTGTGTGTGTGTTTGTATGTGTATGCATATATTTAAGAAACCTCCAATATACATACATAAAAAATTAGCATTGCAGATAATTATTTGGGCACTATATTTCAATACAACAAGGATATTAATAAGATAACATTTAGCTATGTTTATATGTATCACCATCAATTAGACAAGAGGAATAAACACAATATTATGAACCTCATGCCACCTGCTCTGCCGTGAGTAATCGAGTTAATCAGGTCCTTTTTCTCTTACCTTGTCTTTTTTCTTCTGCCAATCTCCATAAAACCTTGAAATGCTTATGAGTTTACTCTTAGCTTGTGATTACAGCAAAATTTCTGAAGCTTCACAGTTCTTGAGAGTGTGAAAAAAATTGTTTAATCACATTATTATTTAACAATGTCTGTCACATTAACAGGTAATACAATGTTTTCTATTCTCCCCATGTTATCTATCAGTAAAAATTTTTCTTTTGTGACTTGCAAAGCATTGCTTTTAGCCATTAAGAATTTGTTCCACTCCAAAACACTTATTTCCCTTAGAATTAGTTAAACTTTAAATATTTCTGTATTGAAATGCTTAAACTTAGGGTTTTAAATATTTATGTCTGTATTCACAGTGCATAGTACAGAGTATAGCATTAAGTGTTCCATAAAAGTTTGCTAAATAAACAAATAAATAATGGATACCCTTTCTGATCTTGTATTCTTTTTATGGCACTTGATAGTATAAACTTGAATGAACCCAGAGATCAACAGAAAGCACTTTGAAAGCAGTTATTACACGGGAGAACTTACTAACAGATGTTATTTGAGGTGGTACATTTTTTCAGACCTGTTTAAATATCTCACATATCTGAATCTGATCTTGACAGTGTTCTGAATTGATTACATAAAGTACATAAATTTGTCAATTTATGTAAAATACAGATATATAAAAGCATTAATTTTAACGTCTATATTATACAGTTTTAAATTTTATTTTACATAGTTATATGTGTTTGTGCATGTGTGCATGTCTTCTTTGTCTTGGTCCTACATTGAGCATTTTGAATAAATACATTCTTGTCTTTTAACTTAGAAAACTGAGGCTGTATGATTGATACTGGTAGGCTCTGTTCTCTATTTCATCTATGTAGAAATGGTGTGAAACTTCTTTTTTTGTATTTGTAAAAATTTTCATTCTAGAGAAGTGTTTATTTCATAGACATGCTTTTCTTTTAAAATATGTAAAAATTGTGCAGTTGTGTTTGAAGCCCAATTCCCTTAAAAGATAGTGGCTACTTTATTCATATTTAGGTGAAGTTGAATGAAATGAGGTTTTTTGTTATTGAAAACCAATAAGAAAAAAAAGTCATTTTATGACTAATAGCACAAGGGTAAAATTTAGTGCATTTTATTTTAATAGTTAGCACATAATATGCACTCCATTCTCAAAATGATTATTGTAAATTGCAAAGCAAATTCAAAAAAATACCAGACTATTTTAAAGTTATTATATACTTCGGCTCTTTCAATTTTTGAGTTTATTTTTTTCAATTTATTTTTTATTTGAATAAATTTAAGGGCTGTGAGAGCAGCTTTGTTACATGGATATATTGTATAGTGAAGTCTGGGCTTTTACTGTACCCATTACCTGAATAACTTACATTGTACCTATTATGTAATTTCTCATCCCTCACCCCCCTCTAGCCCTTCTGAGACTCCAGTGTCTGTTATGGACACTTTATGTCCATACGTATACATTCTTTAGTTCACAATTTAAGTGAGAACCTGCAGTATTTGATTTTCTAAGTTGCTCTGCTTAAGATAAGGCCTCCAGTTCTATACATGTTGCTGCAAAAGACATGTTTTGACTCTTTTTTATGGCTAATATTCCACAGTATATGCATACTACATTTTCTGTATCCAGTAATTCATTGATAGACTCTTAGGTTGATTCCGTGCCTTTGGTATTAAAATACCAAAGGCATGTGAATAGTGCTGCAATAAACATACAAGTACAGATATCTTTTTATAATGATTTTTTTCCTTTTGGTAGCTTCTGCATATTAGTCTCTATTCAGCCGCATAGTATGCAAATAGTTTCTCCCATTCTGCAAGTTGTCTGTTGACCCTGTTGATTATTTTAGTTTCATTAAGTCTCATTTATCTATTTTCTTGTTGTTGCGTTTGCTTTTGAATTCTTTGCCTAGGCAAATATCCAAGATTTCTTTTACATTTTCTTTTAGTATTTTTATGGCTTCAAGTCTTACATTTAAACCTTTAATTAATCTTAAGTTAATTTTTGTACATAGTGAGAGATAAGGATCCAGTTGTGTTATTTGGCACATGGCAATCCAGTTTGGCCAGCACAATTTATTGAATAGGGTATCTTTTTCCAGTGTATGTTTTCATCAGCTTTGTCAAACATCAATGGACTATAGTCACATGACTTTATTTCTGGGTTCTTTATTCTGTTTCATTGATCTATAGGTCTAGATTTACACCAGGATCATGTTGTTTGGGTTACTATAGCCTTGTAGTATAATTTGAAGTCAACTAATGTGATGTCTCCAACTTTGTTCTTTTTGCTTAGAATTTCATTGGCTTACTCGGGCTCTGTTTTGGTTCTGTATGAATTTTAGAATTGTTTTTATTCTGTAAAATGTGATGATGATATTTTGAAAGGAATGTCATAAATCTGTACTTTGCTTTGGAGAGTGTGGCCATGTTAACAACATTAACTTTTCCAATCCATGATCATGGGATGTTTTTTTCATTTGTTTGAATCATCTATGATTTGTTTCATCAGTGTAATGTAATTTTCCTTATAGAGATCATTTCCCTCCAGGGTTAAATATGTTCCTAGTTACTTTAATATTTTAGTTGTCATAAACATAATTGACTTATTGATTTGTATCTCTTTGTCATCATTTGTATATAGAAATGCTACTGATATTTTTTGTTGATTTTCATCTGGGAACATTATTGAAGTCATGTATCAAATCTAGAAATCTTTTGCAGGAGTCTTTAGGCTTTTCTAGGTATAAGAATATATTGTCAACTAACAGATAATTTGACTTCCTCTTTTCCAATCTGGATGCCCTTTATTTCTTTCCATTGCCTGATTGCTCTGGCTAAGACTTCTAGTTCTATGGTGACTAGAAATGGTGAAAGTATGCATCTTTGTCTTGTTCCAGTTCTTAGGATAAATTCTTTAAACTTTTCTTCATTTAGTATGATGTGGGTTGTGGGTTTGCCTTATATGGCTTTTATTATTTTCAGGTATGTTATTTTGATGTCTGGTTTGTTGAGGGTTTATGTCATGAAGGGATACTCCATTTCATCAAATGCTTGTTCCGCATCTATTTAGATGATTATATGGTTCTAAATTTTAATTCCGTTTATGTCGTGAATCACATTTATTGATTTGTGTATATTGATCCATCCTTGCTTCCCTGGAATAAAACCCACTTGATTATGGTATATTATCTTTTTGATGTGCTGTTGGATTCAATTTACTAGTTTTTTGGTGAGGATTTTTACACCTATATTTATCAGAGATATGGGGGATTTTTGCATCTATATTTATCAGAGATATGGGTATGTAGTTTTGTTTGTTAGTGTTGTGTCCCTTTCCAGCCTTGACATCAGGGTGATACTAGGTTTGTAAAATGGGTTATGGAGGATTCCCTTTTCTTCGAATTTCTAGAAGAGTTTCTGGAGGCTTGGTACCAGTTTTTCTTTGTAGATTTGATAGAATTCATCTGTGAATTTGACTAGTCTTGGGATTTTTTGGTGGGGAGATTTTTAATTGCCAATTCAGTGTCATTACTTGTTATTGATCTATTCAGGATTTCTGTTTCTTCCTGCATAAATCTTGGGAGTTGTATCTTCCCAGAAATTTGTCTACTTTATTTAGGTTTTCTGATTTGTGGGTATATATAGTTGTTCACAGTAGTCTCTGATGATCCTTTGAATTTCTGTGGTATCAACTGTAAAGGAGACCCCTTTCTATTTCTCATTTAATTAACTTTTATTTTAAGTTTGGGGGTACATATGAATGTTTGTTACATAGATAAACTTGTGTAATGGGGATTTTTTGTACCAATTATTTTATCACCCAGGTATTCAGCCCAGTACCCAAGAGTTATCTTTTCTGCTCCGCTGTCTCCTCCCATGCTCCACCCTCAAGTAGACTCCCATGACTGTTGTTTCCTTCTTTGTGTTCATAAGTTATCATCATTTAATTCCCACTTGTAAGTAAGAACATGTGGTATTTGGTTTTCGGTTCCTGTGTTAGTTTGCTAAGCCCAATGAGCCTCCAGCTCCACCCATGTTCCCACAAAAGACATGATCTTGTTCTTTTCTTATGGCTGCATAATATTCTATGGTATATATGTACCACATTTTCTTTATCCAATCTGTCGTTGATGGGCATTTAAGTTGATTAATCTTTGCTTTTGTGAATAGAGCTGCAGTGAACATTCGTGTGCATGTGTCTTTATGGTAGAATGATTTATATTCATCTGGGCATATACCTAATAATGGGACTGCTGGGTTGAATCATAGTTCTGCTTTTAGCTCTTTGAGGAATCACCATACCATTTTCCACAATGGTTGAACTAATTTTAACTCCCACCAATAGTGTATAGGTATGTTCTTTTCTTGGCAACCTTGCCAGCATGTTATTTTGTGACTTTTTAATAATAGCTATTCTGACTGGTGTGAGATGGTATCTTCATGTGGTTTTGATTTGCATTTCTCTGATGATGATTGATATTGAGCTTTTTTTATATGCTTGTTTGCCACATGTTTATAATGTTTTGAAAAGAGTCTGTTCATGTCCTTTGCCTACTTTTTAATGAGATTGTTTTTCTCTTGTAAATTTAAGTTTCATATAGACGGTCAATATTAGACCTTTGTCAGATACATAGTTTCCAAATATTTTCTCCCATTCCATAGGTTGTCTATTTACTCCGTTTATAATTTCTGTTGCTGTGTAGAAGCCCTTAAATTTAATTAGATCCCACTTGTCCATTTTTGCTTTTGTTGTTAAATCTTCCCTCTTCTTTTCTTGGTTAGTCCAACTGATGGTCTATTAATTTTGTTTATTTTTAACAACAAATTTTTTATTTTGTTGAGCTCTTACATTTTATTCTCAATTTCCTTTAGTTCTCTTCTGATCTTGGTTATTCTTTTGTTCTAGTAGTTTTGGATTTTATTTGTTCCTATTTTTTTAGTTCATTGAGGTAATGGCAGGTTGTTAATTTGTAGTCTATTTCTTTGATGTAGGTATTTAATGCAATAAACTTCCCTCTTAGCACTGCTTTTGCTATATCCCAAAGGTTTTGGTACGTTTTATTTCCATTTTCAATTGTTTCAAAATGTTTAAAATTTTGCTTCTTAATTGTGTTGTTGACACAACAACAGTAGTATATTGTTTAATTTCCATGTATTTTTATAGTTTCAAGAGTTTCTCTTGGAAGTGATTTCTAGTTTTATACTGCTGTATTCCAAGAAGTTATTTAATCTAATTTTGCCTTTTTTGCTTTTTTTTTTTTTTTTTTAAGACAGAGTCTTGCTCTGTCATCAGGCTGGAGTGCAGGGGAGCAATCTCAGCTCACTGCAACCTCAGCCTCCCAGGTTCAAGTCATTATCCTGCCTCAGCTGCCTGAGTAGCTGGGACTACAGGTGCGTGCCACCATGCCTAGCTAATTTTTGTATTTTTAGTAGAGATGGGGTTTCACAGTGTCAGCCAGGTTGGTCTCAATCACTTGACCTCGTGATCCACCTGCCTCAGCCACCCAAAGTGCTGGGATTACAGGCATGAGCTACCGTGTCTGGCCTGCAATTTATTGAGACTGGTTTTGTTAACTAACATATGGCCTCTCTTGGAGAATGTTCCATGCACTGAGGACAATGCATATTCTGCTTTTGTAAAGTAGAATGTTCTGTAAATGTCTATTAGGTTTATTTGGTCTAAAGTCCAGTTTAAGTGTTAAGTGATTCTTTGTTGATTTCCTGTCTCAGTGACATGTCCAGTGCTATGAGTGGGTTATTGAAGTCACCCAATATGATTGCATTGCTGTCTCTCCCTTTCCTTGGGTCTAATAATATTTGTTTTACAAATGTGGGTTCTCCAGTTTGGGGTGCATATGTATTTTGGGTTGTTATATTGATCCCTTTATCATTATATAATGACCTTTTGGTCTTTTTTTACTGTTTTTAAGTCTGTTTTATCTGCTATAAGTATAGCTTCTTTTAGTTTTCATTTGTGTGGAATCTCTTTTTCTACTGCTCTACCTTCAATTTATAAATACTGTTACCAATAAGCTGAGTTTCTTGTAAGCAGCATGTAGTTGATTCATGTTTTTTTAAATCCACACTGCCAAATTATATTTTTAAGTGGAGCATTAAATCCAGTTATATTCAAGGTTAGTACTGACAGGATTTGTTCCTGTTGTAATGTTAAGCGTTATTTAGTTGCTTTGTAGAGTCTGTTTCTCTTTTTCCTATGTTTGTCTATGGTTTGATAGCATTTTGTCATGTTGCCATTTATCTTCCTCCTTTGTGTAATTGTTTTATATAACTTGTAAGTTTTATAATTTTGTGTTTTTATGATGGCTGGTATCAACTTTTTATTTCTATATTTAAAACACCTTTGAGCATTTCTTGTAGGACCAGTCTCATGGTGACGAATTTCCTTAGCATTTGCTTGTCTGCCCAACATATTATTTCTTCTTTTTTTTGTGAAGGTTATTCTGGCAGAATATATAGTTGACAGTTTTTTTCTTTAAGCACTTTGAAAATATAATTATTTCTGGCCAGTATGGCTTCTGCTGAGGAGTCTGCTGTTAGTCTGATGGGGTTTCCTTTGTAGGCGATGAGATGCTTTTCTCTTTCTGGTTTTAGAAATTTTTTTCCAACATATTGACTTTAGAGAGTCTAATGGCTACATGTCATGGTGAGGGCCTTCTTGCAATATACTTTGCTGGAATTTTGGGGGCCTCTTGTGTCTGGATGTCTAAATCTCATGCTAGACTAAGAAAGCTTTTTCTTAAATAGATTTTCCAGATATTTCATTTCTTCTCCCTCTGGAATACATATGATTCATATATTTAGTTTATTTCATGTAGTTCCATACTTCTCAAAGGCTTTGTTTATTCTTTAAAATTCTTTTTTCTTCATTTTGTCTCATTGGATAAAGTCAAAACACTTGTTTTCACATTCTGAGATTCTTTCTTGTGCTTGGTCTATTCTACTGGTGAAGCTTCCAAATGTATTTTGTAATTCTTTCAACAAATTTTTTATTTCCAGAAGTTTTGTTTATCTTTTAAAAAGATATCTATCTCTTTGGTACATTTCTCATTCATATCCTGAATTGATTTTCTGATTTCTTTGTATGGGTTTTCAGATTTATCTTGTATCTTTTTGAATATCTTTTAAATTAGCATTTTGAATTCTTTATCTGGCATTTTGAATATTTCTTTTTGGTTGGTATCCATTGCTACAGAAAACTGTGTTCCTTAGAGATGTAATAGTACCTTTAAAAAAATACTTCCAGTATTATGACATTGATTTATTTTCATGTGTGGGAAGAGTCACTTCTTATTTTTGTATTTACTTTTCATTGGGATGACACTTTTTTATGTGAGGCTGTGTCTATGATATATATTAAGTATGAGGTCAGGAATTCAAGACTAGCATGGCCAACATAGTGAAACCCCATTTCTACTAAAAATACAAAAATTAGCCGGGCATGGTGGTGCATGCCTGTAATCCCAGCTACTTGTGAGGCTGAGGCAGGAGAATCGCTTGAACCCGGGAAAATGAGGTTGCAGTGAGCCAAGATCATGCCACTGCACTCCAGCCTGGGCGACAGAGCTAGACTCCTTCTCACAAAAAAAAAAAAAAAAATTAAAAGAAAAAAAGTATGATTATTTGGCATTTCTTCTGGATGCATTCAGTGGTGTATACTCTGTATGATTTCCTTGGTTATAATTAGCCTTAGTGTGGTGGCTTCCTCAAATGCCAGTTGTAATAGCAGTGTACTGGCAGGATGAGTGAGCTGAAGGCCTTCTCAGTAGCTGGGGTGCAATGGGCAATGAAGGTAGCAGAAGATCACGCAAAGTGTGTCTCCTTTGCAAATGTTATGAACTGGTATCAGCAGATGTTGTAATGAGCTGTGCAAGTTGACCTCCAGGCAAGTAGGTTGTGCCTTCAGGTGGGAGTCAGCTGCATTGGTGGCAATAGGGCTTATGCTTGCCCTTTGTTAGCCATGAGAAGTACCTGAGTGTCCCAGGTTATGGGTTAGGCCCCGGAAGTCTCAGTGGTTCCAGTCCTATGCTCTGCCTCTAGGGTGGGTTGGATGGGGCTGAGATGGGCAATAGTGGGGACAAGTGACAGCCTTCCAAGTGGTTGGAAGGCAGTTCTCAGGCCCCTAGAATAATGTTCCATAGAAGAGTACAGCAACTACTGTTGAGCCAAAGATGCAGCATGGGGAAAGAGGGGAAGCTCAGGCTCCAGGGACTAGCAGGTGGTAGTGTAGCCTGCTTTACTCTCCTGCTCCTGACCCAGTGGGGCTGCCTCCCACAGCCTGACACTGGCAGCAAGAATGACCAGTTAGCCAAGTCACAAGCAGTTTGTCTTCAGACCATGAAACTGCACCAGGCCAAAACATTTGCTGCCTGGGTCAAAACTGCAGTTCTCAGGCTAAACTTCTCCTGATCCAGTCTCACAAAAGTGGGGACATCCAACTCCCATGTCCATCGCTGGAGCCTATGCTACATTTACCTCTCAGTTCTAGTTATGAAGGCTTCTTCCCAGCTTGAGACTACATCATAAATTCCCATCCAGTTAGTCTCCAAACCAGTGACTCCAGCCTGTGCTTGCTGGCAGGTTTCTGTGCAGTCAGCTATGAATTAAAGGATAAAGAATGGTCTTCTATTGGCATGTGGGTCTGGGAATGCATGCAGGGCACTTCCTAGTATCATTCCTCCTCACAGTCTCCTGATTGCTCCCCAGGTCAGACCCAGGGCTTAGCAGGGTCAAGAAGTTCCCCTGTGGCCTGAGTTGCCCAGCTTCTCAGTGGGAATGTGCATTGCAAAGGTATTCTTTCTCCTTCTCATGCATTGAGAATTTACTCTCAATCTTCTGCTGTACATGCCATGTGAGCTGTTGTCTGCCTTATTTTTAAAAGCATTCAATGGTTTTTTAACTTTTATGTTGTGAACCCATGTTCCTTCATGGATAAAAGTTCGTAATGTGAATCTCTATATACTGTTTTACTATTTACAGGTAAATAAGTCATGCTGGCAAAGCCTCTATTCCACCATCTTGGGGAAAAAAACCCAACAACGATTTATTTTTCAATTTTAATTTTCAGCTACTATCATTTAACTTTTGAGTTTGAACAGTAAATTTTGTAAAGAGAAAAAAATCAGAACAAGATTATCTCAATTGTTTTCTCCTTATTCATTGATGTGAACCTGTAAGATTTTTGAATAATAATTATATTCCTATTTAAGCCTTCTTATATTTTTTAAAAGATAGGATTGATTGCCTTTTAATCATTTCATCACTTAGGTATAAATGTAATACATATATGTGAACAAATATATGTATAATATGAGTATAATTCTTTAGTTTGATGTATGTTTGGAGGCTACTTCTCCCCCATCTAAGTCTTATTTTTTTAACTTCCATTTTTAATGAAGAGAATATCTTAATTTTTATAAAGTCTCCTTTATTGATTTTTTAAAAAAATTAATGGCTATGCTATTTGTGACCTAAGAACATTCCCAATCCTCAAGACATGAAGGCATTTTTATTGTCTTTTCCATTCAAAAATACATTCGGGTCTATTAATTTTGAATTCAATTTTACCTATGATGTGAGGATTCAAAATTCATTTTTTCCTTCATAGTGATACTTAGTTGTTTCATCACAATTTGGCAGAAAGCCTTTACATTCACTATTAAATTACTTTGGTATCCCTGTAAATGATGCTCAGTTGACCATTTAAGTGTAGGTTTATTTCTGAACTCCATTCTGTTGCAGTAATCTATGTGCATATCTTTATCACAATAGCTCATTTTCATTACAGTACTTTATAATAAATCATAAAATTAGCAAATGTGTATCCTCTAACGTTATTATAAATTTTTAGAAATATTTTGATTTTTCCAGATAAATTTTAGAATTTGCTTGCCAATTTCTATTTTTAAAAACATGATGAAATTAAGATCAAGACATTTTGACTGAATCAATTGGGAAGAGTTAAAATGAAAAAAATTAAGTCTTTCAATTAATGAACATGATAATATTTGAAATTTACCTGAATTTTTAAAAATTTCTGTCTGCATTATTCTATAGTTTCTAGAGTAGAACTAATGCACATTTTTCTTAAATTTATTCTTATTTGTGCTTTTTAAAAAAGATATTCCTATCAAGTCATAAACAATTTTCTTGACAGAATTAGGAAAAAAAAATTCTAAAATTCCTATGGAACCAAAAAAAAAAAAAAAAAAAAAAAAAAAGCCCAAGCAGCCAAAGCAATCCCAAGCAAAAATAACAAAGCCAGAGGCATCATACTCCTGAACTTCAAGCTGTACTACAGAGCAGCTGTAACCAAAACAGTTTGGTACTAGAACGAAAACAGACATATAGATCAACAGAAAAGAATAGAAAACTCAGAAATAAAGCCACCAACTCATCAACCATCTGACCTTCAATGAGGTAAACAAAAACAAGCAATGGAGAAAGGGCTCCTTATTCAATAAATGATGCTGGGATAACTGGATAGCCATATGTAGTAGACTGAAGCTGGATGCCTACCATTCAGCATATTCAAAAATTACCTCTGCTAATAGTTCTTTTAAATCATGAGTCAAAAATTATTTAAATGTAAGACCTCAAAATATAAAAATCCTGGAAGACAACCTAGAAAGTACTCTTCTGAACGTTAACCTTGGCAAAGAATTTTTGGCTAACTCTCCAAAAGCAACTGCAATGAAAACAAAAATATCTAGATAAGCGGGAGTGAATTAAACTAAAGAGCTTCTTCATAGCAGAAGAAACTGTCAGCAGTATAAACAGATAACCTACAGAATGGGAGAAGATGTTCACAAACTATCCATCTGACAAATGTCTTATATTCAGAATTTAACTAATAACCCCATTAAAAAATGAGCAGAGGACATGAACAGACACTTCTCCAAAGAAAGCATACAAGTGGCCTACAAACATAAGATAAAATGCTTAGCATCACTAAACATCAGAGAAATGCAAATCAAAACCACAGTGAGATATTACCTCACATTAGAATGGCTATTATTAAAATGTCAGAAAACAACAGATGCTAGTGAGGCTATGGAGAAAATGGAACACTTATATACTGGTGGTGAGAATATAAAATTAGTCCAGCCACTGTGGAAAGCAGTGTGGATATTTCTCAAAGAACATAAAGTAGAGCTACCATACAATCCAGCAATCTCATTACTGGGTGTATATCCACAAGAAAATAAATTGGTCTACCAAAAAGACACATGGACTCGTGTGTTTGTCACTGTGCTATTCACAAGAACAAAAACGTGAAATCAATCCATGTGCCCATCAATTATAGATTGGATAAAGAAAATGTGGTACATACACACTTGGAATACTATGCTCCCATAAAAAAGAATGAAATCATGTCCTTTGCAGCAACATGGATGGAGCTGGAGGCTATAACCAGAAGCAAATTAATGCAGAAACAGAAAATCAAATACTGCATGTTCTCACATAAAAGGGAGCTAAACATCGAACACACATTGACATAAATATGACAACAATAAACGCTGTAGGTTACTAGAGGATGGAGGAAGGTGGGAGGGCTAAAAAAATGACCTATAGGGTACTATGCTCACTACCTGGGTGACAGGATCCATACTCCAAAGCTCAGCAGCACATATTCCCATGTAAATCTGAACATGTAACTGCTGTATCTTAAAGAGAAGTTAAAATTGAAATTTTTAAAATTTATTTTCCAAAGTGTTTCTGTTGCATATAAAAATTCATTGACTATATGTACATATATACTATATTCTGAAAAATACTCCATTCATTAGTTATTATTAGCTGCTCTGTAGGTTCCATAAAACTTCTGTGAAGTCAATCTTGTTCTCTGTGTATAGAGCCATTTTTATTTCTTTTTGTCCAAACTTTGTGGTTTATACTGGCTAAGACTTGTAACATATTAAATAGAAGATGGAGAGTAGTCATCCATGCCCTGTTCCTGACCTTAAAGACTGCATATTTAATATTTCACTATTAAATCTAATGTTACATGCTTACTTTTTAATCATTGTCCTTTATTAGACTGAAATAGTTTATTTTTATTTGTAATTTGCTAATAGTTCTTTTAAATCATGAATGGATATTAAAATTTTCAAATGATTTTTAAAATTTATTGAGGTGACAATATATTTATATTTTCTTCTTTTAATATTATATATGCATGACTTTTACTTTTTATTATTTTTATTTATTTATTATTATTATACTTTCAGTTCTAGGGTACATGTGCACAACATGCAGGTTTGCTACATATGTATACATGTGCCATGCTGGTGTGCTGCACCCATTAATGCGTCATTTACATTAGGTATATCTCCTAATGCTATCCCTCCCCGCTCCCCCCACCCCAGGACAGGCCCCAGTGTGTGATGTTCTCCATCCTTTGTCCAAGTGTTCTCATTATTCAATTCCCACTTATGAGTGAGAACATGCAGTGTTTGGTTTTCTGTCCTTGCAAGAGTATGCTCAGAATGATGAATTCCAGCTTCATCCATGTCCCTACAAAGGACATAAACTCATCATTTTTTATGGCTGCATAGTACTCCATGGTGTATATGTGCCACATTTTCTTAATCCAGTTTATCATTGTTGGACATCTGGATTGGTTCCAAGTCTTTGCTATTGTGAATAGTGCCGCAATAAAGAAACACATGCCTGTGTCTTTATAGTAGCATGATTTATAATCCTTTGGGTATATAACCAATAATAGGATCTATGGGTCAAATAATATTTCTAGTTATAGATCCTTGAGGAATCCCCACACTGTCTTCCAAAATGAATGAACTAGTTTACAGTCCCACCAACAGTGTAAAAGTGTTCCTATTTCTCCACATCCTCTCCAGCACCTGTTGTTTCCTGACTTTTTAATGATAACCATTCTAACTGGTGTGAGATGGTATCTCATTATGGTTTTGATTTGCATTTCTCTGATGGCCAGTGATGATGAGCATTTTTCCATGTGTCTGTTGGCTGCATAAATGTCTTTTTTCGAGAAGTGTCTGTTCATATCCTTCACCCACTATTTGATGAGGTTGTTTGTTTTTTTCTTGTCAGTTTGTTGGAGTTCATTGTAGATTCTGTATATTAGCCCTTTGTCAGATGAGTAGGTTGCAAAAATTTTCTCCCATTCTGTAGGTTGCCTGTTCACTCTGATGGTAGTTTATTTTGCAGTGCAGAAGCTCTTTAGTTTAATTAGATCCCATTTGTCAATTTTGGCTTTTGTTGCCATTGCTTTTGGTGTTTTAGACATGAAGTCCTTGTCCATGCCTATGTCCTGAATGGTATTGCCTATGTTTTCTTCTAGGGTTTTTATGGTTTTAGGTCCAACATTTAAGTCTTTAATCCATCTGGAATTAATTTTTATATATGGTGTAAGGAAGGGATCCAGTTTCAGCTTTCTACATATGACTAGCCAGTTTTCCCAGCACCATTTATTAAATAGGGAATCCTTTCCTCATTTCTTGTTTTTATCAGGTTTGTCAAAGATCGGATGGTTGTAGATGTGTAGTATTATTTCTGAGGGCTCTGTTCTGTTCCATTGGTCGATATCTCTGTTTTGGTACCAGTACCATGCTGTTTTGGTTACTGCAGCCTTGTAGTATAGTTTAAAGTCAGGTAGCATGATGCCTCCAGCTTTGTTCTTTTGGTTTAGGATTATCTTGGCAATGCGGGCTCTTCTTTGGTTCCATATGAACTTTAAAGTAGTTTTTTTTTTTCCCCAGTTCTGTGAAGAAAGTCATTGGTAGCTTGATGGGGATGGCATTGAATGTATAAATTACCTTGGGCAGTATGGCCGTTTTCATGATATTGATTCTTCCTATCCGTGAGCATGGAATGTTCTTCCATTTGTTTGTGTCCTCTTTTATTTCACTGAGTAGTGGTTTTTAGTTCTCCTTGAAGAGGTCCTTCACATTCCGTGCAAGTTGGATTCCTAGGTATTTTATTCTCTTTGAAGCAATTGTGAATGGGAGTTCACTCATGATTTGGCTCTGTTTGTATGTTATATTGGTGTATAGGAATGCTTGTGATTTTTGCACATTGATTTTGTATCCTGAGACTTTGCTGAAGTTGCTTATCAGCTTAAGGAGATTTTGGGCTGAGATGATGGGGTTTTCTAAATATACAATCATGTCATCTGCAAACAGGGACAATTTGAATTCCTCTTTTCCTAATTGAATACCCTTTATTTCTTTCTCCTGCCTGATTGCCCTGACCAGAACTTCCAACACTATGTTGAATAGGAGTGGTGAGAGAGGGCATTCCTGTCTTGTGCCAGTTTTCAAAGAGAATGCTTCCAGTTTTTGCCCATTCAGTATGATATTGGCTGTGGGTTTGTCGTAATGGGAGATTTTAACACCCCACTGTCAACATCAGACATATCCACGAGACAGAAAGTTAACAAGGATATCCAGAAATTGAACTCAGCTCTGCACCAAGCGGACCAATAGACATCTCCAGAACTCTCCACCCCAAATCAACAGAATATACATTCTTCTCAGCACCACATCACACTTATTTCAAAATTGACCACATAGTTGGAAGTAAAACACTCCTCATCAAATGTAAAAGAACAGAAATTATAACAAACTGTCTCTCAGACCACAGTGCAATCAAACTAGAACTCAGGATTTAGAAACTCACTCAAAGCCGCTCAATTACATGGAAACTGAACAGCCTGCTCCTGAATGACTACTGGGTACATAACAAAATGAAGGCAGAAATAAAGATGTTCTTTGGAGCCAATGAGAACAAAGACACAACATACCAGAATCTCTGGGACACATTTAAAGCAGTGTGCAGAGGGAAATTTATAGCACTAAATGCCCACAAGAGAAATCAGGAAAGATCTAAAATTGACACCCTAACATCACAATTAAAAGAACTAGATAAGCAAGAGCAAACACTTTCAAAAGCTAGCAGAAGGCAAGAAATAACTAAGATCAGAGCAGAACTTAAAGGAAGAGACTGAAGGAGATAGAGACACAGAAAACCATTAAAAAATCAATGAATCCAGGAGCTGGTTTTCTGAAAAGAGCCACGAGATTGATAGACCACTAGCAAGACTAATAAAGAAGAAAAGAGAGAAGAATCAAATAGACACAATAAAAAATGATAAAGGGGATATCACCACTGATCCCACAAAGATACAAACTACCATCAGAGAATACTATAAACGCCTCTACACAAATAAACTAGAAAATCTAGAAGAAATTGATAAATTCCTGGACACATACACCCTGCAAAGACTAAACCAAGAAGAAAGTGAATCCCTGAACAGACCAATAAGAGACTCTGAAATTGAGGTAATAATTAAGAGCCTACCAACCAAAAAAAATTCCAGGACCAGATGGATTCACTGTGGAATTCTACCAGAGGTACAAAGAGGAGCTGGTACCATTCCTTCTGAAACTATTCCAATCAATAGAAAAAGAGGGAATCCTCCCTAACTCATTTTATGAGGCCAACATCATGCTGATAACAAAGCCTGGCAGAGACACAACCAAAAAAGAGAATTTTAGACCAATATCCCTGATGAACATCGATGCAAAAATCCTCAATAAAATACTGGCAAACCGAATCCAGCAGCATATCAAAAAGTTTATCCACTATCATCAAGTTGGCTTCACCCCGGGATGCAAGGCTGGTTCAACATACGCAAATCAATAAATGTAATCTGTCATATAAACAGAACCAATGACAAAAACCACATGATTATCTCAATAGATGCAGAAAAGGCCTTCGACAAAATTCAACAGCCCTTCATGCTAAAAACTCTCAATAAATTAGGTATTGATGCATGACTTTTAAACAATTTAAACTCTCATTCATTCTTCCATTGCATCTATTAATACAAATATGTTATGCTTGTAACATATTGCTTGATTTAATTTTCTAATATAATAATTTTTACAATCATGTTCATGAGAAATATTGGTTTGTAATCAATTTTCTTAAAATATATTTGTCAGATTTCAGTATCAGTGTTACTTTGGCCACTTAATGTTACTTGGAATGTGTTTCTTTCTCTCTAGTTTTTGAGACTTTATGTAGAATTAGCATTATTTCTACGTTAAATGTTTCAGAGAATATGCCAGTGAAACCAATTTCTTTAATACATATGAGGACTACTCTGGTTTTCTATTCAAATATTTCTCATTTAGGAAAATTGTGTTTTTCTAGGAATTAGTTTATCCAATTTTTCTAGGTTTTTAGAATAAAATTATCTATATATAATTTTATGTATGGAATCTTGCTCTGTTGCCCAGGCTGCAGTGCAGTGGTGCGATCTTGGCTCACTGCAAGCTCTGCTTCCTGGATTCACGTCATTCTCCTGCCTCAGCCTCCCGAGTAGCTGGGACTACAGGTGCCGGCCACCATGCCCGGCTAATTTTTTGTATTTTTAGTAGAGACGGGGTTTCACCGTGTTAGCCAGGATGGTCTCGATCCCCTGACCTCATGATCCTCCCGCCTCGGCCTTCCAAAGTGCTGGGATTACACGCGTGAGCCACCATGCTTGGACTATTATAATCATTTTAATGTTTATATAATTCTATTTCATTTATCATATTGGTAATGCTTGTTTTATTTCCTTTTTACTTCATCAGTATTTCCAGGCATTTATTTATTTCATTTATGTTTTCAAAAAATCAACATTTTTATTTATAAAAGGTTTCTCTTATTAGAAATTTAAATAATTTATTTGCTGATGTGTATTTACTTCCCTCTATTTTATTGAAATTTATCTTTTTATTTCTATCTTCTTACAGACAGAAATTTAGATCATTAAGTTTAAATTTTTCTTATTTTCTCATAATTGCTATTAAAGCTGTAATTTTTTCCCTAAGCACTGCTTTAACAGCTTCCTATTTTTTTTATGTTTTTATTGTTAAAAGTATTTTCTAATTTCTCTTGTTTTTTCATTTGGCTCTTGGGTGAGTTAGAAGTGCATTGTGTAATTTCCAAATATGTCTGACTTTTTTCCATACTTTATTTTTATTGCTTTCCATTGAGTTTATCATGGTCAGGGAACATACTCTATAAGATTTCAAACTCTTATAGTTACAGTATATATACGTATATATATATATATATATATATATATATATATGCTGAGATATATTCTGTAGCCCAGCATGTTATCACCCTTGGTTAATGATTCCAATGTAGTTGAAAAGATAGGGTATTTTGATTCAATTCTGAAAATATATAATGATTCAAATGTACTTGAAAAGATAGTGTATTCTGAAGTATCCTGTGTGTGGGTCTCATACAAGTAAATTTGTGTTGCTATAAAGGCATACCTGAAACTGAATAATTTATAAAGAAAAAAATGCCAGCAGCAGCTGAAGGTTCTGCTGGCTGGAAGCTTGAACTTCTAGCAAAAGCCTCAGGCTGTTTCCACTCATGGAGGAATGTGAAAGGGAGCCAGCATGTGCAGAGATCACATGGCAAGAGAGGAAGCAAGACAGAGACTGGAGGTGCCAGACTCTTAAACAACCAGCTCTCCTGGAAACTACAGAGTTGGAACTCACTCACCACCACCCCAAAACATTAGTCTATTCATAAGGGATCTACACCCATGACCCAAACACCTCCCATCAGATCCCAACTTCAACAATACGGATCCAATTTCAACATGAGATTTGGAGGAGACAAACATACAAATGATAGCAGTGGTTAATAATTTAATTCACACCTTCTGTATCATTAATAAGAATTTGAGATTTTTTAAAAAATCAAATATTTATAAAGAATCTTTGAAATGTCCAACTATAATTATTCTTTTAAGTATGTGCATATTTAGGATTAATATATTTTTCTGATAAATTGTTCCTTTTGCCATTATGAAATCCCCTTCTTTATCTCTGGTAATGTTTCCCATCTTGACTTTTTCTGTCTGATATTAATATAGTCAGGCCAAATTTCTTACACTTTTTGTTTCCACAACATACTGTTTTTCATCTTTTATCTTTGCTTTCAACATTTTATATTTAAAGTACATCTCTTATATTAGTCTGTAGTTGAGACTTATCTATTTGGAAAATTTCTACCTTTTATATGCAGTTATTAGTTTATTGCCATTTAATTTATTATAACAATTATATGGTTGGATTTGGGTTTATGATGTTATTAATTTTCTATTTATCCCATCTGGTATTGATAATTTGCTTCTTATTCTGTCTTCTTTTCAGTTAACTGAAAGTTTTTAATATCTTATTTTAATTTTTCTATTGACTATATCTTTATACATTCCATTTTTATTAATGCCCTTGTGATTGGATCTTTAATTTATTGCAGTCCACCTAGAATTAATATTGTAACACTTCCTATAAAATGTCAAAAACTTGTCATACTATATTTCTATATCCTTACCAGGCCATTATGTTATAGTGTAAATGTGTGTGTGTCCACTCATATACATATATCTCTCTCTCTCTATATATATATATTTTTTTTCCTATAATTATGTGTTGTAATTGTTGCTTTTAAAATTGTGTATTTTAAAAAAATAAGGAGAAAATATAAGACTTTACCTACAAATTTGCCATATCTGGTGCTCTTTATTCTTAGTTTTCAGTATAATTTCTCTTCAGTTGTGTTTTTTTTAGCATTTACTTTATTGCAGGTCCACTGAAATGAATTATTATTGAAACTCAAAGAAAATAAGAGGTTTGTATTCAGAAATATCTTTTTTTAGTTAGGTTTCATTTAAAAAAATATTTTTGATGGATAATATATTTCTGAGCTGACAGGTTTTATATTTCTGCTGTTGTTCATGGTAATTTGTTTGGCACTTTAAAGATATCATTTCATTGTCTTCCAGCCTACCTTTTTGTTTTCTCTGACCAGAAGTCAGATACCATTCATATAGTTATTCTCTTGTATAGAATACAAGATATTGTATTGCTTTTAAGATATTTTCTTTATCTCTTAAGATATGCATTGTAAGGCTTTGAAAGGAAGGTGAAGGTAAAAGAAAGAGTGAGAGAGTTGGCAGCTCAACAGCAACCCAGGTTTATTGAACAAAGACCTGTGGAGGGGGACACCAGCTAGTGCAGGAGCCTGCCTTCGCTTACAGACTGGGGCGGGGGAAGCTCTGGGCTTACTGTGAAATGGGGTGGGCAGCGAGGTTAGCTGCTGATAAGTAGGAATTTCCTGTGGTCAGGTGGTTAGGCCTGGGACTTGTCCAGGAGGACGTTTCTCATGGTCCCAACCCTAGTGGAATTTTCCACTCTCACCAAGGTCTGCACAATGGTGGGGTTTTACAAAGTGGAGCGACTTGAGCTAACATGCCTAAGTTGCAATTTTGACTTTGTATTAATTCTTTGGATTTGCTGAGCTTTTTGTGTGTAATTTGCACTTTTCACCACGTTTGGGAAAATGTCAGCCATTAATTACAATTTTCTGCCCTATTCTTTATCTCCTATCCTAGGACATCTAGACTCCATTTTATTTTCAAATTTGTTCTCTCCTGTATTTTCAGTACTTTGTAAATTACTGTTTATATGACTTCAATTTCACTGATAGTTTCTTTTGCCTTCTCTAATCCAATATTAAGCAAATTCAATAAATTTTTCATTTCAGATAATACAAATTTTAGTTTTAAAATGTTCATTTTGTGCTTTGTTTTAGTTTCTATTTATCCATGGGTGTTCCCCATCTGTTAATTCATGTGGCTCTAGCCTTTTTTTTTTTTTTTAACTCCTTGAATATATTGATATTGGCTCCTTTTAATTATTTCTCTGCTATCAGAACTGGCTAAAACATTTACGAGCTCAGTGCAAAATTAACATGTAGATCACATTTTCTTATTTCTTTCCATGTTTAAAAAAATGGATTGTGAATGATAGGCTATTGAGCCTTTGGATTCTTTTTATAAAGAATGTTGATTCTGCCTTTAGCAGACAGATGACGTGGAAGGACTAGTACTCTAAACTCTGCCTTCCCTAGAGTGTACAGCAGTTAAAGTCTCCGCTGGGCTCTCTCAGCCTTGCAGCTACTGCCTTCCTTCTATATCCTCATGCTCTCTCCTATACATGAACTATTTCTGTATTAGTTAAGGAGCTGGGTAAAGATTTTTCATAGGGGTGGCATGTATCCGAGTTACTGGCCGTGAATCCATACGCGTCAGGAAGCAACCTCAATTCTTGCCTTCTCAGAAGAAAGAATTCAACTGAGCAGCATAAGGCAGAAACAACAGAGCCAGGCAAGTTTCAGAGCAGGAGCGGAAGTTTATTTAAAAAGGTTCTTTAGAACAGGAAAAAAAGGAAGGTACGTTTGGAAGAAACCCAAGTGGGCATGTGAAGGCCAAGTGCGATGTTCAACCTTGATCCTAAGACCTCACAGACTGTCCTCTTTCTCAATATTACTCCCTTAGGGTGGGCTGCCTGCATGCAAAGTACCTTCCTTACCCTTGGGAGGTGAGAGCGCACAGTGTGTTTAGGAAGTTGTAGGCATGTCCCTGTGAGGCTTTCTTCACTTTTTCTGGTGAACTGCCCCTGGAAGGTCATACTCTGCCATTTTGTCTCTTAATGAACATGCCCAGGAAGTTGCCTCTCCCATCCAATTAACACTTTTGTGCAACAGTGTGGACCATCAGGAATTGGCCTCTCTCTGGTGCCACTGCCAGTGAATCACTTTTTGTTGTTGTTGTTGTTGTTTTTGTTGTTTTGAGATGGAGTCTCCCTCTGTCTCCCAGGTTGGAGTGCAGTGGCGCGATCTCGGCTCACTGCAAACTCCATCTCCCGGGTTCACGCCATTCTCCTACCTCAGCCTCCGGAGTAGCTGGGACTACAGGCGCCCGCCACCACGTCCAGCTAATGTTGTTTTTGTATTTTTAGTAGAGACGGGATTTCACCCTATTAGCCGGGATGGTCTCGATCTTCTTGAAGGGAAAATTAATGAATTTTATAAGTATAATAGCCAAGAAATTTATTCTTTTCCTTAAAGGCAGAATGTAATATAGCCCCACCCGGGGACCTGGGTTAAGAGAATATTAACTGCTTGTTTCTCCTCTGTGCCCAGAGAGGCTTATCTGTGTTCTATCATTTCACGTTCCTTGAGGCACGGTGGGTTCTTGCTTCCCTCCCTAGCGCAGCTGTTAAGTCACAAGGTTGATAAGCAAATGTTGCAAAAACATGTATTCTCAAGGATGTAAGACATGTGGTGTAACAAATGTAAAAGAATGATTAACTGCCTTTGTTCTAGCTTCTGCAAGTACTCTTCCTGTAGCACGTAACTCCCGCCACAAGCAGCTTAAAAGGTGATTGGACCCTAGTCTGACTGAGCCTGTGATCACCTTAATAATAAAGGGCTCTCCTTAACTCTGTTGGTCTCTCCTGTCTCTGATTGTCCCACAACATCCTGAGCTTGTGATCTGCCCGCCTCAGCCTCCCAAAATGTTGGGATTACAGGCATGAGCCACCGCGCCTGACCGTGAATCACTTTTAGCGAGGCCACGTGATCATTGCGGAACCATCACCTGACATTCCTAGTGGTCGAGGGAAGAGCCCTCTCCAGCCCCACTCATGCCTGTCTACCTACCTACCAAAATTGTAGCATGTTGAGCTACATCAAACAGCGGTTTCCTTTCTAGTATTTGCCCTAGTATTTCCCCGCCTCATCTTTTAGTTATTCTTTTAGTTATTGTCGCACTCTATTGAGCCAGTGAAATTGCAACTTTGTACTTGATCTCTAACAACCCAAGCACAAAAGGGCACAGGAGACCAGAAATTACCCTCAAGCAATAGTCATACAATAAAAAATTCTACTCACTAGGTGCAATTCTCTTCTTTCAAGGGTTGAATCTTCTTCAGTTTCTTCCTGTCTTTGGTCATGTTCTGGTGCCTTCAGTTATGTTTTTATATTTTCTCCAGATTTTTAAACACAGTAATTCTGAGATAAACTACTGTGCCAATAGCCAAAGTAGTAATTTGTGAGGCTAGTATTTGAGATATGTTTTAACACTTTCCTCCTGTCCCAGGCTCTTAGCTGCTTTTTTTCCCCGTTTCTCTCCAGTAAGCTAATTGGCCTAAGGATTATTTTGTTGCTCTGCTATATATACCAGCCTCCTCTTAAATACTTACCCCCAAAATTTTCTTTGTCATCAAGATTGCCTTTGGTTTTTCACTACCTCACGTTATGTTTTAAATAAAAATTAGTTTCTTGGAGAGGGTTTGGGAACTCAGTTTTATGGACTGTGTCTTCCCCGGGGCAAAATCTCTGAGTCACTCCTCCAGGCCTTGGGTGAGGTGAGAGCCTCTGGACTTCTCTGCATGTGAAACCCCCACAGTACAAGCAAGCTAGGGCTAAGGTAATCTGTCTCCACATATTCTTGGCCTGCTGAAACTAAGGTAAATATTCTGCCCTATGAGTTGGGGTTGGGTGTAGAAAAGGAAGCCGTAAACTCTTAGTCACACTAACCAGGATCTTAACCTCTGCAACTCAGCGTTTAAGCAGATAAATGCTGGTGGCCTTTGCATTTCCAGTGAAATACAATATCTATTGATTGGGAGTTGAGAAGAGAGTTAGCTTCATCTTCTCAGCCATATTCACTGAAAGTAGAGATTCCAACACAGTCAGCTGGAAGTTGTGGTTAATGGGTTGTAGTTCAAGTGTCACAGACTCTCAGCACTCATTTGAATTAGTACATTTTCTTAAACAAATGTTTCCTTATTTGTTGTATCCCTGCCTGTAGAACATAAAATGATCATTTTGGTATAGTTTTTACCAGTTATGGTTGTTTCATTGGGGATGGCATCAACAGGGCAGCTCATGCTGGCACTCTGGAGGTGGACCCCTCTCCACTTTACTACTAAGGCAGTCTGTTCCCATTGCTCTCTTAAGCTTTTCCTTTCTTCATCACTCACTTTGTGGCATACAAATAGTCTTTCCCAAACTCTCTTTATTTTATGTTTAAGGGACTATCTGTTTTATTTATGTAATAGGTTTTTTTCCATCATCTAGGTTTAAAATATAATTCCTTTATTTTAATGCAAAAAAAGAATTATTTTATTTTGACACATGTGGAACCTAATTTATTTTCCCTATGTAAAAATTTGGCCTGGGCAGTATGATACCTATCGTGGAAGAGATAAGAGTAAAGTTAGAAGTTATATAAAGGGAGAAAGTAACTTAAGACAAAGAGCTAATCTGTAGGATTAGCTTCTGGTAGAATAAAAAGGTTACAATACATGCATAAAATGTTCAGAAAAAGAAAGTAAATGTGTGTAGCATATGAAAATATGCTTATCTCACTCATAATAAAGAAAAAATAATTAAAATGGTATTAAAATATATTTTTAAAGTTATATCTCCAGCAAATAACCAAAATGATGACAACACACTCAGTTGTCAAAGCTGTAAACGCCCTCTCACACACTGCAGTTGGGTGTGAAGACTTATTTAATCATATCAAGGGAAATTTGGCCATGTTTTTAACATGATCACATTAAATAACCACTGACTCATAGTTCCACTTCCAGGACTCTATACTGAAAATACGGTTCTACAGATAGAATCAATATATGCATTAGACTTTTCCCAGCAGTATTACATATAATGGTAAGAGATTGGAAACAATCCAAATGACTACCAATAGTTGACTTGGTGGGAAAAAAATAAAGCTACATAAAGGTGTATTAAGGAGGTGTAAAAAGCACAAGAAAGATTATGGAGTACTTGAATAATCCTTAGGCTATATATATCCAAAAAGATAAAGTGACCAAGAAAAGCTATGCAGCCTTTTTTCTGAGGAATGAAGGGCAACACACACATATGCACATACACACTTACAAACATACCCAACAATACACTCATACATCCATAAAAAAAAGGACCATCAGAAAGATAAATCAGAAACTAATTAAAGAGGGAAATCTCTACAAGATGTGAGGTTGGGGTAGAGACTGCAGAGAAGAGGATAGAAATGAAAGTGTAACTTTTTAAAATACAGCTTTTTACAGATTATGAATATATAAACTTTAAATTATGTAAGTGTATAATGTATTGAACACATTTTAAAAAATCAAAGTGGTTTTTTTTTTGTTTTTTTTTGAGATGGAGTCTCTATCGCCAAGGCTGGAGTGCAGTGGCACAATCTTTGCTTATTGCAACCTCTGCCTCCCAGGTTCTAGGGATCCTTCTGCCTCAGCCTCCCGAGCAGCTGGGATTACAGGCACGTATCACCAAGCCCGGCTAATTGTTCTGTGTCTTTAGTGGAGACGGGGTTTCACCATGTTGGCCAGGCTGGTCTTGAACACCAGACCTCAACTGATCCACCCGCCTCGGCCTCCCAAAGTGCTGGGATGACAGGCGAGAGCCACTGTGCAGGCCTCAAAATGATGTTTGAATTGTGAAATTGGAAACAAACTAAACAAATAAACACAACTTGTATCAAGTTCATAGCAAAACTACAGAGTGAAAAAAAGATTTCGAATTATTTTTTGTTTCTGTTTTTAAGATGGAGTCTCGCTCTGTTGCCCAGGCTGGAGTGCAGTCGCCCTATCTTGGTTCACTGCAACCTCCGCCTCCTGGGTTCAAGTGATTCTCCTGTCTCAGCCTCCTAAGTAGCTGGGAATACAGGAACGTGCCACCATGCCCAGCTAATGTTTGTATTTTTAGTAGATATGGGGTTTCGCCTTGTTGGCCAGGCTGTTCTCAAACTCCGGACCTCAGGTGATCTGCCCACCTTGGCGTCCCACAGTGCTGGGATTATAGGTGTGAGCCACCGTGCCTGGAGTACTCTCAATGATTTTTAACACAGTATCCTTTTGTCACATCTCTACTAGCTTTTGAGTATCAAAAATAGTAAGTAAGTACAATATATTTTGAGGACAAAATGTAGCACATGTAAGCCAAACTCTTTTTGATACTCAAAAGCTAGTAGAGATGTGACAAAAGGACACAGGAGCCAGCCTGAATGGACTCAGTGGCCAAATATGACATAATGTGAGCATGAGAAAGAATAATGGGCATAAGCAAATATAAAACAGCAAGGGAGAAAAAATCCTGATTTCTTAGTGTTACTAAAAGAAAAAGAGGAAAAAGTTTTACTATCTTTGAAAATTACTATTACTTCAACTGCTTATTCTTTTATAGTCATTTTTTTTTACTTTTAAATTTTGTGTATACCTAGTAGGTATTTATCAACTCCTTGTTCTTAGCGTTAGTAATTAAAGGGAGATAATTATTTACCTTCCTTTTGAAGACAAATTGTAGTTCATATTGATTTGATGAGGTGAAAAAAGAAACCCCATTTTGTTATGTATGAAAATGACAGCATAGAAATTTTTTTAAATTTATAACTAAATGGTTGATTTTTACAGAACCCTCAGTGGATACTGAAACTTTTAGAAGAAATGTTTTATTTCATAAACCAACATAGTAAAAGTATCATTCACTGCATATTTTCTAATTGCAAAGAAAATTACCAAACTATAAAATAAAGTGATATGGAGGTCATCTTAAATGATCAGTCAAATTTAGCATTACTACCTGTAAGACACCCTGATATATTTGTCTTGATGTAATATTATATGAAAAGCTCATGAAAGGTGCTTACCGAAAGTGGCTAACATTATTTAATCTGGTCTTAGATCTAATTTCCAATTTGGCAGAAATACTGAGTTTAGAAAAACTGAGTTAGCAAATGGTGAAATCCATAATTTCAGATATTTAATAAAATAGCATTGTGTTTTTTAAAAAAATTAGTTGAGCTCCTTTAAATTAAGAGAGCGAGAGAACATTTCTAACAACCATATGAAACTTAATTGCATCCTGGTTAAAAAATAACACTAAACTGAAGGCAAAACAGTTATGAAATGCATTAAAGGAACAGTTGGGGAGATTGTGATAAGGCTTAGATAATAGCTAATACTCAATATTTATGATTAATATTGTTAGGTGTGATAATGGTCTAGGCAGCATGGAGAATGTTCTGATTATTAATAACAGATGGATGTTAGAGTATTTAAGGATAAAGTATCATCTGCTTTATTAAAGTGTCTTCCGCTTGTTTTGAAACAGTTCAAAAAGCATGCATCTGCACTTTAACATATAAAGTGGATGGAATGTTTATGTGCCTACTCAAAATTCATATGTTGAAATCCAAACTCCCAAGGTGACGGTATTAAGAGGTGGGACCTTTGGGAGATGATTAGGTCTTGAAAGCAGAGCCCTCATGAATGGAATTGGTGCTATGAAAGACCAGAGAGAGCTCCTGTCATCATGAGAGGTTACAGTGAAAAGAAGGCCATCTATGAAGAAGTGGGCCCTCACCAGACACTGAATCTGCTGACGCCTTGATCTTAGACTTCCCTGTCTCCAGATCTGTAATAAAAGAATTTCTATTATTCATAAGCCCCAGTCTATGGTGTTTTGTTATAGCAGCCCAAACAGACTAAGACGACATATACATACAAAATGTATGGCAAAATGTTAACAGTTATTGAATTTTGGTTGTAGGTTTACTGGTATGTATTGTACTATTTTTAAAATTTTTATGTATGTTGAAAATTATTTGTAATAACAATTATAAACAAATCAAAAGAATAAATTATTTTTAAAAATGAGGCCAGAAACATAGATAGTAAACTATCAATTTTTGAGTAACTATAATGCTCCTCTCTTCTTGCTCTCTCTCCCTCTTTCTTTCCCTCTCTCTCTCTCTATATATATAGATATATAGATATAGATATAGATATATTGGATATATATCTAGATATATTGGAAGCTTTTCTAGGGTACCACTGCATATGGAATTAATTACAGCTTTCTCTACCTATCTTGTAAGTACCTTACGTGCACTATGGTCTCTTAGAAAGTTACTTAACTACTTAATCCCTTAGTTACTGTTTGTAAAAGGGAATAAAAATATGAAACTCTTAGACATGTTGAGATTAAATGGCTCTCTCTCTCTCCCTCTCTCTATCTATATATAGATCTATCCATATATATAGATATATAGATCTATATATCTCTCTCTATCAATACATAGCAATATATATCTAGATATATAGATCTGTCCATAAATATAGATATATCTATCGATATATATATCTAGATATCGATAGATATATCTAGATATATATAGAGAGAGAGGGAGAGAGAGAGAGATTTAATCTTCTAAACATGTCTAAGAGTTTCATATTATTATTCCCTTTACAAATAGTAATTAAGGGATTAAGTAGTTAAGTAACTTTCTAAGAGACCATAGTGCAGGTAAAGTACTTACAGGATAGGTAGAGAAAGCTGTAATTAATTCCATATGCGGTGGTACCCTAGAAAAGTTTCCAATCACAGACCAGATGTGGTGGCTCATGCCTGTAATCTCAGCACTTTGGGAGGTCAAGGTGGGCGGATCATCTGAGGTAAAGTTCGAGATCAGCCTAGCCAACATGGTGAAACCGTCTCTACTAAAACATTAGCCAGGTATGGGGGTGGGCACCTGTAACCGCCCAGGTACTCTGGAGGCTGAGGCAGGAGAATTGCTTGAATCCAGGAGGTGGAGGTTGCAGTGAGCCAAGATTGCACCACTGCACTCCAGCAAGGGCAACAGAGCCAGACTCCATCTCAAAAAAAAAAAAAAGAAAAAAAAGGAAAAAAGGAAAAACGAAAAGAAAGGTTTGCAATCACAGGCATATGACCAGAATCTTTAGTTTAGGAAGATTTATTTTGCTATTGCATTTATTAAGAACTGAAGTCAGGGAAGACAGCTGTAAAATACTTAAGTAACATTACAGTGAACAGATGGTACATGATAGAAGATACCGAGTGTAGGAGTGTAAGGTGGGGAGCAAAAGCCTAAGACATTTTGAATGTACACTATACATGACTTGGAATCTGACTAAAATTTAAGATAGAAACAATGAGCCAAAAATGCTTAAAGCTTAACATTACTAAAATGTGGTACTGCCATTAATTAAAACTTGTATTAGAATTTGGGGGGATGGAAAACAAATTTTATGTTGGACATGTTGATTTGGGCAACAGTAGAAATAAAAGTGGGTTATTGACAATTTCAACATGATGTCAGGTCAGGGCTGGAGTGTCATAAACATTTGAGTCCCTGAAAATAAAGAAACCCTAATGGTAGAGCATATGGAAAAAGAGAGTTTGGCAAAAGTCTTTAAGCATTAAAACTTAGAATTTTTTTTCTCCAAGTAATTGGAGTATAACAAAGCCCCAAACGTAGAAATGTATGTGTATGTATATGTGTGTGTGTGTATATATATATGTGTGTGTGTGTATGCATATATGTGTGTGTATGTTAATGACAGAAAGGTTAGGGGCATAACAGATAAAAGAAAAGTATAGTTTTAAGAGGTTTCTATGCAGGCAAGAAAGCAACATAAGCCAAGGACTTTCTATTCCTTAGGCAATTAACAGTGTGTTGGTATATTAAAGATAATAGTAAATATGACAGCAGGAATTTGAGATAAAGTATATCCATCACTTCATAATTTTGAATCTTTCTCTGCTTTAAGAAACTCTTTGAACTGCCTCTTAGGGTTGCCAGCTGAGTATAGAAGACTTTCATTTTACTGACAGTAATTGTACTTTTCCTGTATAAGTAGAAATCCTGACTTATTAAATAAAGTTCTTAAATCCCTTCCTATCACATAAGAAAAAAAATGGACACACTTTACCAAATTGAAATATTAGTGAATAAAGTCTCAAAGAAATAGGGACATTTTGTCTTCTCAGAGCACCTATTGAACAACTCTCTACATGATGTATCAGCTGCCCTCTGCTAAAAAGGTCAAGCATTCCAAGGATATTTGTACTGCTTCTCTCCTCTGCCAATAAAAGAGATGGATAAATTTATGATAAGATCTATTCTCAGTAAAGAATAGATTTTAAATATTTATTGAAGTTCATAGGCCTCTATGCAACTTTTATAGGACATTTCTCTGTAACACTAGTCAAAAAATGTCATCTGCATATATATTTTTTATTAAGTTTTTTGGTTTTTCAAGTATGTGAACTGCTTCATTGTCTTTCTATTAGTTACATCTCAACACATTTGTTTAAATCTTTAAATTGTGGCATGGTTTAGAACACATATTGCATTCATTATTTGATTTACATGCTGATTTTATTTAAAACATAAATTTTTCTAATAGTGCAAAGTACAGGTTTCTATTTATTTAACTGTTACTTTTTCCTAATGTTGATTGTTTTTAGGTACCATAGTAGGCATCATTAAAACATTGTAAGAATGTGGTTTAGTTGTCTGTAGGTACTGTAGTAGGCATTAAAACCAGCATTGATATCAATGAGATAAAGATTGTCTCTTCTGATTATTTCTGAATTTAGCAGAAAATATCACATCCAGGAGAGGTTGATCATTTTTAAAGATCCTGAAGAGACAGCTTTATCATGAATAGTCTGGATAAGTATAAGATTAATTCATTCTAATTCTCAGCAAATGTATTTCCTTATTAGAGGCAAAATAACTAGATAGTGACTTTTAAAAGTTCTGTGGCTGTTGGCAGCAGTACATCAAAGTTTCAACTCATTTTGAAATTGTGGCACTAGGATATTTTATTAAGGGCAAAGAATGAGATAATATATTCAAATAGTAATTGAACATGTTGCTTCTTAGCATCTGTTCACATGATGAAGGAGTTAGTATTATCATAACTCAATTATACTGTGCTGTCCCTATGGTCAATATAAATAATGTTCATCTTCCATCTCATATATGTCTTATCAAAATAATTGTTACGGTTGCTTCTGTGTCCTGGATGTCTGTGCACTATTTCTCTATGTGAGGAGTGAGAAGATTCTAAAAGAGTCTATCAAGATAGTGAGGTATATACTAATATCCTGAATATGAAATTCTATGGCATTTTGTTTTTACAGAAATTATTAAAACAAATATTCCAACTTTTTCAATTATAAAAGAAAGGGTAAAATTGGTTCTAAATTTAAAATACATTCCTCAGTATAGCTTTAAGCAGAGCAAGACTAACTATAAAGACAGAAGTTATGCGGAAGTTGAAAAGGAATGTTTCTAAATTTTAATGTCCTATATCTGTAACTTTTTCCTAAATATGAATGCTTCCCTTTCAACAAGTTTTAGAATTCTGGCAATATTTCATTTCCCTGTGAGGGTTATAGGGTAGGAGTAGTAAGATAAATAGTTTGAGTCACTTATCTACTTTTTAGGCCTTGGTTCAAGTTTAACCAGAAAAGTTAAATTACTGTTTTTTCTAGCTGTCAGGAAGAGTCACAAAGAGAAATTTATTAGTTATAACTTCTGTCGATTGTGCAGTTACTGAATTCAAAAGACCAAGGCACATAAGCTTCAGGAAGCGATTTAGTTTAGTTACGTAAGGTCTCAGAAATCCAAATTGATAGCGGAAAGGGAATAATGAGAGAATAAAAGGGTTGAAATTATATATTTTGGAGGAATTTACATTAGTATGTGAGCAATACAATATCCCCATCATAGAGAGTAATAAAAAGTGAATGTCTCTCTGCTATTTCTTTTATGCCTCCCTTGAATATTTTAAAAGGCTTGAGGGAGGTTCAAATTCCATTATACCTAAATTAGAATCCTAGTCTAAGAAAAGAGGAAGAAAGTTTAGTTTTCAAAGTCATCAAGATATATAGAGTTCATGATGGGGGAAAACAGAGAACTCAGATTGTACGTACTTGTATCTAAACAAAGGTGTTGTGTTTTTCTGTGATAGGCTAATGCATTTGAGTCTTGGAACACTGCCGTTCTGTGGCTGCTGTTTCATTACCGCTGAGTAAGATGATTTGAGAAAAGGGCAGAGGCCAGGGAGTGGGTAATCAGAGACTAGGGCATCAGTTAAAAGGGAAAGGTTATTCAAAAGAAAAATCTCACAAGCTAAATATATATTTGAAAAGCCTCTGGAAGACACAGCTACGAAATGACTTTCCTTTAAAGGTATCTAGGTATGATCTAAAACCAGAATAATTCAGTAATAAAATGCCATATTCATTTTAATTTCTTCTAAGAATTCAATAAAATAATTGCGCCTTGAAGATACATAACTTCTTCTTGGTGGGTTTCCACATATTAATTTTTGTATGCAATTACAGTGAGGTGATCATAAATTATTTTTTTCTATCAACATACTTAATAATAATGCTTTTGGACATGTAGAAAATCATGTGCATATCAGGGGAAATGAATACTTTTCAAACACTGAGCAGGAATATATTAGTAGCCATATTCTTATGCGCTGAGTGTCTCCCTCTTCTAAAACTATGTTTTTTTTTTTAAAAAAATTCTATTATAATACACAACTGAGAAGCCTTAGGATAATGTTTGCAACAGAACTGTCAGATGTGTATTTGCTGTTATTTTCATCATTAAAATATATCATCAGTTTAGAGTGTCTTAAAAACAAAGTATAACCAGTTTGAAGCTCCTTCCTCATCCCTGAAATGACACACCAACATACTGTCTCAAAAAGATGGTTCTTAGCTCTTGGTCGGCTACAACAAAAACATAATACATGGGTGGCTTATAAACAACAGAAATTTGTTGCTCACAGTTCTGGAGTCTGGGAAGTCCAAGCTCAAGATGCCAACAGAGTCAAGGTCTGGTGAGGGCTCTCTCTATGGTTCTTAAATGGCTCCTGGCTGTGTTCCCACATGGTAGAACGAGCCAGCTGTCTCTCTGGGGTCTCTTTTATAAGGATACTGTTTCATTCATGAGGGCTCCACCCTCCTGACCTAATCATCTCCCAAAGGCTCCACCTTCTAATACCATCACATTGGGGACTGGGTTTCAATGTATGAATTTTGGGGAGACACAAACATTCAGACCATGGCAGATGGTCTGACCCTTTATCTTCCTTAACCCTCCTCCAGGTAAAGAAGTAGATAAATTTCTTCAGGGTTTTAGAACTTAAAAGTAGAATAAATTTGAGGAAGTGTTTCTAGCTTTGAGGGAATGGATGCAAAAAAAAGTACTTTCTTCCTCTGGGAGGAGGAAATAGTAGGTCTGGGAATGAATTTGAAGTCTTTCCAATACTGGGAGAAGAAATGGGTTCCAGCAGCAGAGTCTGGGACTCCACTTTTACTTATCATTTAGAATTGGAGGGTGGGGGAGGGAGGCTGCTGGTGAAGGAGAGGGTCTACTGTGAGTTACTAACCTTAATATACCTGAGGGAGTAACTCCTGAGGAAAAAAAATAGTATAAACCTGAGCTCCTGGGCAATGTAGAGCCTGGGAACAAAAGTATGGCATTCTCCATGAAATGTATTTGTGTCTTTGGCCATTTTTTGGCACTAGGACAACCAAGATTCTTAAATAAGCCCTTGTTAGCAGACGAAGGGTAGTTCCCAAAACAAGCAAAATTGCATTTTCCTGCTTCCTGGAAGCTGGGGACACAAAAGATCCTGACTGTGGTGTAGTGAAATACAGAAATGCAAAATGTCTCATACTCTATGTTTTGAAGTGTAAACAAATGGAGCTGTGTGAATGCAATAATAGTAAAGAAAAGGTCAAATGTAACATGGTTCTGCCTGTAGTTTTTCTAGTGCTATTAACCTTTTTTTCTTTTTCTTTTATTTATTTATTTATTTATTTATTTATTTTTGGCCACTTTGTATTGTCAAAGTAAAAAATGCACTGGACAAAGTTAATCACGCAATATAGACTTCGTTCAAGGCTGTTGAAATAGGGGAGAGGCTATAACTCAGTCTGAGCTCAACTCCTCTAAAACGAAGAGTGGATGATCTTTTAAAAATGACGGCAAGAAGGATCCATGAGTCATCTGTGTTTGTTAATTGGCTTTACCCTAAGGAAAAATAGACTTTCTTCATGACAGGAGGGAGTTTTACAACTTGGAGTAAGGTGCACACCAAAGTTAGGCTCCTACTTTCCCTTAGAGACTGGGAGATCAGGGCACTATCTCTATGATGATTATATTTCAAAAGGGTGGCTCCCGGATCATGGAGAAACTTAGTCCTAGGTTGTAAAGCTTATAAGAGTTTTTAAAAGATTTACATGTCAAAGGCTAGAAAGTTAAAAGTTCTCTATGGTAATGCTCTAAGAAAAGGAAGGTGAGGAGCCTAAACAACCTGTCTAATGTTAAGCTGAGAAGAATGTTAAGGCCTTTTTTGGTCAATATGCAAAATTAAGTACCACAAGGTTAAGAACATTTTGTGAATTTGACCATGTCAGTATAATTATCACTTTTTTCCTTCTACTGTCAAATTCTGATTTTAAAGTTGCCTTTCATTCCCACTCTCAACATTCTGAAAAGAACTAAAATCAAGAAAATGTCATTTTAAGAACAAATAAAAAACACATAGCTTTTATAAATCCTGAGGCCCAAGCAACCAAGGCTCTGCAGAGATTTGCACTTATTAAAGCACAGTCCATTGTACAAATAAAAATAAACGTAATCACTTAATTGTGTCTCTTAAGGAACATTAGAGAAAATTAATTTCATTATTCATGTAATCACTTCTCAAAGCCCCCTTTTCTCCCCAGTTCTCCCATTCAAAGAACTGGTCCAGGGCCCTTCAGTCACTGAATTCCACAAAACTCTTACACAAGCCCAAATCTGAGGGCATTTCTCTCTCTCTCTCTTCATCTTTCTCCCACTCTGCAAACCTATCTCTCTCTCTCTTTTTTGCATCAAAGGGTGAATATCAGTTTTTTTAGATAAAGATCAGAATCTGTACAGATCATATCCATTCAAGCCTCTTAAGTCTCTTTGCAACTCCTAGCATCTTAGACTAATCTGTAAAGTAATATAAGATTGTAATGTGGTCAATATCAAAATTTCTATTACAGTTGCTACTATTTTTAATCCTGTTTGGTAAGGATCAATTACTTATGTTTCAAACTGAAATAAGCCAACTTTTTTTGTTTTCTAAGAAACAAATGAGTATATAAAGGCCATGTTAAAATGCTATTTTTTACAGCAATATAGAAGATATTGTGAGGGTTCTTCTTTAATTTACTTCAGAGAAGAAATATTGGAAGATACAGGCAGAAGCTAAGAAGAAAGAAAAGCACATAGATAACTAACTACAATTGGCAAAACACATGATTTATTTAAACTAAATAAATTGGGAAAAATGATGGTCAGAGTGCCAGTCAGTGTCCACAAGAATTATGGTACTAGCGGCCGGGTGTGGTGGCTTATGCCTGTAATCCCAGCACTTTGGGAGGCCGAGGCGGGTGGATCACGAGGTCAGGAGATTGAGACCATCCTGGCCAACATGGTGAAACCCCGTCTCTACTTAAAAAAATACAAAAAATTAGCCAGGCGTGGTGGTGGGCACCTGTAGTCTCAGCTACTTGGGAGGCTGAGGCAGGAGAATGGTGTGAACCTGGGAGGCCGAGCTTGCAGTGAGCGGAGATTGCGTGACTGCACTCCAGCCCACTGCACTCCAGCCTGGGTGACAGAGCAAGACTCTGTCTCAAAAAAAAAAAAAAAAAGAATTATGGTACTAGCTGAAAGGCTGGGTGAGGGTAGTGCCATAAATAGGGAAATAAGACACTAAAAAAGGAGCAAATTGTGTCACCTAAAATAGGTGAAAGCAACAAATATGATAAACAGTTAGAGAAAATAGTTATTTTGACCTTTTCCAACGTCTACACCCCAGGGGACCTTTTTGTGAAGTATATTTTGAAGGTAATTCGCACTTTTCTGCATGTTTAAAACAACACAAAATGTAATTATGAAAGGTTTTGTTTTCATCTATTACTTCCAAAAGGTTTGTTTTATTTTGGTCATTAAACACTTGTTCTGTTAGTCCTTTTGTATGAAAGCATTAAAATAATTGATATCTTAACATGCAATTTATTAGTATTATTGTCTGTATTAACTATATTTGCTAGTTCCAGGTTGCTTTTGGTTTTTCAATATTTCCAAATATTCTATAGGTGACTTCAAGCAGTGGTTCCCACATTTTGAGCAGCAGTAACCTTATCTGAGAAGTTATTATAGATGCAAATTCTTACGCCCAGCTGTAGACTCACTGAATGAAAAACTCTGGGATGGGTAACATAAGCTGATTTTTAAGCCCTCCAGATGTTATGATGCATGCTAAAGTTTGAGACATTTGGCTTATAATACTTACCTGCAAATATTGGCTCAGTCTTTAGCTGAATACATGGAGTCCTTTCACTCCTCTACCTGCTTGTAGAGCATTTTTTATTATCATATATTTGCGTATGAATTTATTCATTTGTGATGGACAATAAAATGACCACAATGTATTTTCAATAATATTAAAAATCTTAAAAAAATATTTAAATTATCTTTCGAGTGTTTCTAATGTTTTGTGGGTGCTAGATCTCCCTTTATATGAAAATATAATATTCTGAATAAATGAAAGAAAACTACTACTCTTTAGAGAAATGTAACACGATAAACTAAGGGAATGAACTCAGAAACAAATTAAAAATAACAATATATGTTATTCATAAAATATATAAGGAAATAGCAAAAAAAAAAGTCATAAGTTCTCAAATGATCTTTTAAAATAACTATATAACAGAATGTCCTTCCCAGCAATCCATCCAAGATGTAAAAGAGATAATGATGCCATCTGTGCGTTGTGTCCAAAGCTGCAAGGAGGCACTGGGGCATCTGCTCTCTCCACCCACGATGTAACAAAATGGGATTCTGCCATCAGGACATCAGGGGAAGGCTCCATATATTTGGCATCTTTAAGAAATTAGGAGATCAAATAAATTAATTTTTATATGAAAAACTTAGATACCAATAAATGATGTTAATCATTTTAAGAGGAAATAATATATTTTATATTATTATATGTTATAAATATTATTAATTACTTTAAAAGTTCTCTGTGCTCTTACACATTTCATTAAGCAGAGAATCCTGAGTGAGGATATAGGGAAAGTTCTTGGTGTTCTTAAACATCAACTATGAAACTCCTCTTGATTTCTGTGATTCTTTTTGTGATGTCACAGTGAATAAGATGATTTGCTCCTTTCCCTAAATGCCATTGAACTGTAATAAAACTATTCTGGTCTGCCCATTGATCTCCAGGGGAGAAAATAAAACAAAAACACAAAAGTCTAGGAAAATGAAAGAATTGAGAAATATTTCAAACACTCTCAAAGGAGTCGACTGATCAGGATGAAATAAGAAAAAAATAATTCTTACATAGCCCATTAAATATATGGAATCAGGTTGTGAGGAGAAAGTAGGATAAACAGATTGGTTATTGGTAGGTTCCTTTTGAGATGTGTGTAGAGCATCCATGTGGAGATAACTAAGTGGCCACTGAAAATATAGATCTAGTTTAATGAGAGCAGTTAGGACTGGAAACACAAGTTAGTAGTCATCGTTATATCAGTTGTAAATAACATTGATTTCTGGTTGGTATTATTTAGCAATAATTTATTGAAAAGAAGACAACAGACATTGCAGCCCAATGAAACAGTAACATTTAAGAAGTGTGTGATTGAAGTTGACACAGTGAAAGTAAATAAACAAGTAGCCAAAGATTGCAATGGGAATGTCATAGGAACTAGGGGAGAATTAACTTCAAGGAGAGATTGATTTATTGCATTGATCCCAAAATGAAGTCAGGATTAGCAGAGTCTTGACTTTTGTAATCATTAGATTGGATGATTTTTGTTAGAGCAATTTAAACATTAGAGGTGAAAGATATGTTGTCATGAGTTGAGAAGTAAATGGGAAATTAAAAATCAAAGCAGTGAGTACAGGTTTTTTGTTTTGTTTTGTTTTTAACTTTTAGGTTTGGGGGTACACTTGAATGTTTGTTACATAGGTAAATTCACATCACAGTGATTTGCTGTACATATTATTTCATCAGCCAGGTATTAAGCTCAGTCCTTGATAGTTATTTTTCTGCTTCTCTCACTCTCCTCACTCTCCACACTTAGACCTCAGTGTCTGTTGTTCCCTTCTTTGTGTTCATATGTTTTTATTTAGCTCCAACATGTAAGTGAGAGCATGCAGTATTTGGTTTCCTGTTCCTGCATTAGTTTGCTAAGGATAACAGCCTCCAGCTCCATCCATGTTCCTGGGCCTCCAGCCACCCCCTCACTAGAGTACATATTATGTTGATGATGAAGGGAAAACAGCAAATTGAGTAATAGGTAGGAAAATCGGGCATTCTCTTTAGAATGGAGTGACAAATATATGCCATGTTCACAAATATGGAGGCCCAGCTTTGGAAAAGTAAGTAAGAGCATAGCTTTCTCAGAACAGTAGGAACTGAACTCAGTATGGAAAAAAGAAAAGCGGGAGGGGGTCTTGGAAGTGAAAACATGTGACAATTGGTTCAATTGAAGCATAGTATTAAGTGTGCTTTTTATACCAGTATAATAATTTCTAAATTTGTTTTAAATGTCTATATACAGATAATTTTCAGACCTATTAACTTAAGACATTTAAATATAATACAAATGCGCTTTTAGCATAACGATAATTTTGAAACATCCAAAAAACTTAGAATGACCATATTAATGGTGACTAGGGCTATTTCTCCAAGTTAAAATTTTATACAAAACCTGGAACCTAAAACATAGTCTAAACAAAAAAAGTCTATGAGCCAAGCAAGGCTAAATTTGATTTAGCCTATAATAGTTTGAAATCCAATTTTGGATAAATCCCTTACTCAAAGCACTTACAACAATTAAATTACGTTTTGCTTTTATCATTTCTACTTCACTCTTGCATTTTTTTCACAATTTGTTCCACATTACCTAAAAAGATTATTTTACTATTTTATTTAAAACACATATGTGAATTTACTAATTATTAAAAACCTCACATGCAGTATTTTATAAATGCTAGAACATTATTACAGTGGACAAAGTTTCAGGAAAAAAGCATTTCATTTATGAAAACTTTCAAAGTCTATATTATTTGTATCACAGTTGTATCATGTTTACACATTCCCACATATGTATATTTACAAAGATAAGACTTTTCGTGTGACTCTTTTCACACATATGCAGAAATATGCAAGAAATTGATGTACTCTATAGTAATAATAGATGTATATTAATATAGGTATAGATAATCACCTCATTTCATGTTGTGGTACTTGTCTTGGTCTGTTCAGGTTGCTATACAAAACACCTTAAACTGGACGGCTTGTAAACAACAAAAATTTATTTCTCATATTTATGGAGGATGAGAAGTCCAAGATCAAGATGCTAGAAGATTCATGTCTGATGGGGACCCATTTTCTAGTTCATAGATAGCCAGCTGTCTTCTTACTGTGTTCTCATGATGAAAAGGTCAAATGAGCTTCCTCTGGCCTCTTTGATAAGAATAATACTCCTATTCATTAGAGCAAAGCCCTCAGGACCTAATCATTTGGTAAAAGTCCCACCTCCCAATTAAACCCAGCCATGAAGGTTAAGATTTCAACATATGAATTTGGGGGCGGGTGAGGAGGTGGAAATAAACATTCAGCTCACTGCAGTATTTTTTAACTCTTTTGGCCAAATATCCCACTTCCTCTCTTTCCAGACATATCATATTGAGAGACAATATGATTTCCTAGGCCAACTAAGAATTCCTAAGCCTTGCTGGGAAGGTGACTGCATCCACCTTTAAACACGGAGCTTGTAACTCAGCTCACACCCAACCAATCAGGTAGCAAAGAGGGCTCACTAAAGCACCAATTAGGGCTAAAAACAGGAGGTAAAGAAATAGTTAAATCATCTATAATCTGAGAGCACAGGGGAAGGGACATGATTGGGATATAAACCCCAGCCATTAAGCCGCAGTGGGCAACCCCCTTTGGGTCCCCTCCCATTGTATGGGAGCTCTGTTTTCATTCTATTAAATCATGCAACTGCACACTCCTCTGGTCCGTGTTTGTTCCAGCTGGAGCTGAGCTATCACTCGCTGTCCACCACTACTGATCGCCGCGTTGCGGACCTGCCGCTTACTTCCACCCCTCCAGATCCGGCAGGGTGTCCGCTGCGCTTCTGATCCAGTAAGGAGCCTAATGCCACTCCCGATCGGGCTAGAGGCTTGCCATCGTTCCTGTGCGGCTAAGTGCCCAGGTTCATCCTAATCTAGCTGAACACTAGTCGCTGGGTTCCACGGTTCTCTTCCGTGACCCACGAATTCTAATAGAGCTATAACACTCACTGCATGGCCCAAGGTTCCATTCCTTGGAATCCGTGAGGCTGAGAGCCCCAGGTCTGAGAGCAAGAGGCTTGCCACCATCTTGGGAGCTCTGGGAGCAAAGACCCGCTGGTAACAGTATGACTGTACATCTAGCTTCCTTCTGTTTGGTTGACACAACATCAATATTTTTCACTAACGAAGTTGGCTAGAAGTAACGTGTTCCTCTGTGGGAAGAGCAATTAAATACTCATGAGAGAATTTGCAGGTTCACTTTTTTTGCTGATATGGACATTGGCAACGCATCATCAGCCAGGTCCAAAGAGAGGACAATGATCCAAGAATGTAGTTCTGGTGAACCTGTGATAGCTTTGTCTTATAAGCAAGAAATAAGCTTTTGTTACTTTAAGCCTCTGAGATTTGGGGATTATTTTTTCAAACAGCATAAGTTAGTCTACCATGACCAATTCACTTATCAACCTTTTGGAAAAGTTGTTAACTGACCAGTTAATGGTGTTACCAAATGAAGTGGTATCCAATTAAAGTTTTCCTTACTCAGACTTTCTTGAGACTTAATGAGAATAAAAACTGAGCAATTTTCCCTTATTACCAATGGTATATTTCATCAGAATATGGCTTTTTTTGTTTTACAAGTATACATAATTACTGTTGTCAGTGGATTTTGAATTTTTAGCACAATTGTTATCAAAATAACTAGTAACATTGGGAAGTCTAATTCTGTTATTTTTAGGAAAATCATCAATTCGCTAAGCTCTGATCTACTCTTAAAAATTTTTAAAAATCTAGCTCTCTTCAATAAAAAGCTATTTTCTTGAATCCATTCCTATTCAAAGATCTGCAACTTTATGTAATTTCTGACCTGACTATGCATAGATACTTGGTAGTTGTGTGTTTAGATATAAACAGTCTAGCCTCCTTTCAGAAAAGATCTAGAGCAGTAATTCTCAAAATGGGGTGGAGGTATATCAGAAGGATCTCAAGTCAGAATTCCTTGAGTCAGAATCCAAATCAATTATTTGCTAACTGCGTGATCTTGGGAAATTACTTAACCTTATTAACACACAATCATTCTCATTTATAAAACAAAAATAAGAGTAGGAACTATCTCAATATATTATTTAATTAAGACTAGAGAGCATTTGAAGAGTTGTGTATTCACTGGGAGTTTAATAAAGGCATTTGAGAATAATATTTGCTAGATTAGATGCATATCTGGTTGCTGTCCCATGGGACAATAAATTATAACTTTGGGATTATTTTTGTCTTCTGAATAGAAAGTATTTGCATCTCTACTGGACAAAATCTATAAGCAAACTAAATCTGGGACTTTTAAATGATAATTTTTTTATTATACTTTAAGTCTTAGGATACATGTGCACAACGTGCAGGTTAGTTACATATGTATACATGTGCCATGTTGGTATGCTGAACCCAGTAACTCGTCATTTAACATTAGGTATATCTCCTAATGCTATCCCTCCCCACTCCCCCCACCCCACAACAGGCCCCGGTGTGTGATGTTCCCCTTCCTGTGTCCATGTGTTCTCATTGTTCAATTCCCACCTATGAGTGAAAACATGCGGTGTTTGGTTTTTTCTCTTTGCGATAGTTTGCTGAGAATGATGGTTTCCAGCTTCATCCATGTCCCTCCAAAGGACATGAACTCATCCTTTTTTATGGCTGCATAGTATTCCATGGTGTATGCACCACATTTTCTTAATTGAGTCTATCATTGTTGCACATTTGGGTTGATTCCAAGTCTTTGCTATTGTGAATAGTGCCACAATAAACATACGTGTGCATGTGTCTTTATAGCAGCATGATTTATAATCCTTTGGGTATATACCCAGTAATGGGATGGCTGGGTCAAATGGTATTTCCAGTTCTACATCCCTGAGGAATCGCCACACTGACTTCCACAATGGTTGAACTAGTCTACAGTCCCACGAACAATGTAAAAGTGTTCCTATTTCTCCACATCCTCTCCAGCACCTGTTGTTTCCTGACTTTTTAATGATCACCATTCTAACTGGTGTGAGATGGTATCTCATTGTGGTTTTGATTTGCATTTCTCTAATGACCAGTGATGATGAGCATTTTTTCATGTGTCTTTTGGCTGCATAAATGTCTTCTTTTGAGAAGTGTCTGTTCATATCCTTCGCCCACTTTTTGATGGGGTTGTTTTTTTCTTGTCAGTTTGTTTGAGTTCATTGTAAATTCCAGATATTAGCCCTTTGTCAGATGAGTAGATTGCAAAAATTTTCTCCGATTCTGTAGGTTTCCTGTTCACTCTGATGGTAGTTTCTTTTTCTGTGCAGAAGCTCTTTAGTTTAATTAGATCCCATTTATCAATTTTGGCTTTTGTTTGTTTTAGACATGAAGTCCTTGCCCATGCCTATGTCCTGAATGGTATTGCCTAGGTTTTCTTCTAGGGTTTTTATGGTTTTAGGTCTAATGTTTAAGTCTTTAATCCATCTTGAATTAATTTTTGTGTAAGATGAAAGGAAGGGATCCAGTTTCAGCTTTCTCCATATGGCTAGCCAGTTTTCCCAGCACCATTTATTAAATAGGGAATCCTTTCCCCATTGCTTGTTTTTGTTAGGTTTGTCAAAGATCAGATGGTTGTAGACATGCAGCATTATTTCTGAGGGCTCTTTTCTGTTCCATTGGCCTATATCTCTGTTTTGGTACCAGTACCATGCTGTTTTGGTTACCATAGCCTTGTAGTATAGTTTGAAGTCAGGTAGTGTGATGCCTCCGGCTTTGTTCTTTTGGCCTAGGATTGTCTTGGAAATGTGGGCTCATTTTTGGTTCCATATGAACTTTAAAGTAGTTTTTTTCCAATTCTGTGAAGAAAGTCATTGGTAGCTTGTCGGGGGTGGCATTGAATCTATAAATTACCTTGGGCAGTATGGCCATTTTCACTATATTGATTCTTCCTACCCAGGAGCATGGAATGTTCTTCCATTTGTTTGTATCCTCTTTTATTTCATTGAGCAGTGGTTTGTAGTTCTGTTTGAAGCAGTCCTTCATGTTCCTTGTAAGTTGGATTCCTAGGTATTTTATTCTCTTTGAAGCAATTGTGAATGGGAGTTCACTCATGATTTGGCTCTCTGTTTGTCTGTTATTGGTATATAAGAATGCTTGTGATTTTTGCACATTGATTTTTGTATCCTGAGAATTTGCTGGAGTTGCGTATCAGCTCAAGGACATTTTGGGCTGAGACAATGGGGTTTTCTAGATATACAATCATGTCATCTGCAAACAGGGACAATTTGACTTCCTCTTTTCCTAATTGAATACCCTTTATTTCCTTCTCCTGCCTGATTGCCCTGGCCAGAAATTCCAACTCTATGTTGAATAGAAGTGGTGAGAGAGGGCATCCCTGTCTTGTGCCAGTTTTCAAAGGGAATGCTTCCAGTTTTTGCCTATTCAGTATGATGTTGGCTATGGGCTTGTCATAGATAGCTCTTATTATTTTGAGATACGTCCCATCAATACCTAATTTATTGAGAGTTTTTAGCCTGAAGGGTTGTTGAATTTTATCAAAGGCCTTTTCTGCATGTATTGAGATAATCATGTGGTTTTTGTTGTTGGTTCTGTTTATATGCTGGATTGCGTTTATTGATTTGTGTATGTTGAACCTGCCTTGCATCCCAGGGATGAAGCCCACTTGATCATGTTGGATAAGCTTTTTGATGTGCTGCTGGATTCGGTTTGCCAGTATTTTATTGAGGATTTTTTGCCTTGATGTTCATCAGGGATATTGTTCCAAAATTCTCTTTTTTTGTTGTGTCTCTGCCCGGCTTTGGTATCAGGATGATGCTGGCCTCATATAATGAGTTAGGGAGGATTCCCTCTTTTTCTATTGATTGGAATAGTTTCAGAAGGAATGATACCAGCTCCTCTTTGTACCTCTGGTAGAATTAGGCTGTGAATCCATCTGGTCCTGGACTTTTTTTGGTTGGTAACCTATTAATTATTGCCTCAATTTCAGAGCCTGTTATTGGTCTATTCAGAGATTCAACTTCTTCCTGGTTTAGTCTTGGGAGGGTGTATGTGTCGAGGAATTTATCCATTTCTTCTAGATTTTCTAGTTTATTTGCATAGAGGTGTTTATAGTATTCTCTGATGGTAGTTTGTCTATCTGTGGGATTGCTGGTGATATCCCCTTTATCATTTTTTATTGCATCTATTTGATTCTTCTCTCTTTTCTTTTTTATTAGTCTTGCTAGCGGTCTATCAATTTTGTTGATCTTTTCAAAAAAACAGCTCCTGGATTCATTGATTTTTTGAAGGTTTTTTTGTGTCTCTATTTCCTCCAGTTCTGCTCTGATCTTAGTTATTTCTTACCTTCTGCTAGCTTTTGAATGTGTTTGCTCTTGCTTATCTAGTTCCTTTAATTGTGATGTTAAGGTTTCAATTTTAAATCTTTCCTGTTTTCTCTTGTAGGAATTTAGTGCTATAAATTTCCCTCTACACACTGCTTTGAATGTGTCCCAGAGATTCTGGTATGTTGTGTCTTTGTTCTCGTTGGTTTCAAGGAACATCTTTATTTCTGCCTTCATTTTGTTATGTACCCAGTAGTCATTCAGGAGCAGGTTGTTCAGTTTCCATGTAGTTGAGCAGTTCTGAGTGAGTTTCTTAATCCTGAGTTCTAGTTTGATTGCACTGTGGTCTGAGAGACAGTTTGTTATAATTTCTGTTCTTTTACATTTGATGAGGAGTGCTTTACTTCCAACTATGTGGTCAATTTTTGAATAAGTGCAGGGTGGTGCTGAGAAGAATGTATATTCTGTTGATTTGGGGTGGAGAGTTCTGTAGATGTCTATTAGGTCCACTTGGTGCAGAGCTGAGTTCAAATCCTGGATATCCTTGTTACCTTTCTGTCTCGTTGATCTGTCTAATGTTGACACTGGGGTGACCCCCGAGTAGCCTAACTGGGAGGCACCCCCCAGTAGGGGCAGAGTGACACCTCACATGGCTGGGTACTCCTCTGAGACAAAACTTCCAGAGGAATGATCTGGTAGCAATATTTCCTGCTCACCAATATCCGCTCTTCTGCAGCCTCCGCTGCTGATACCCAGGCAAACAGGGTCTGGAGTGGACCTCCAGTAAACTCCAACAGACCTACAGCTGAGAGTCCTGACTGTTAGAAGGAAAACTAACAAACAGAAAGGACATCCACACCAAAACCCCATCTATACATCACCATCATCAAAGACCAAAGGCAGATAAATCCACAAAGATGGCGAAAAAACAGAGCAGAAAAACTGGAAACTCTAAAAATCAGAGCACCTCTCTTCCTCCAAAGGAACGCAGCTCCTCACCAGCAATGGAACAATGCTGGACGGGGAATGACTTTGACGAGTTGAGAGAAGAAGGCTTCAGACGATCAAACTACTCTGAGCTAAAGGAGGAAGTTCGAACCCGTGGCAAAGAAGTTAAAAACATTGAAAAAAAATTAGACAAATGGCTAACTAGAATAACCAATGCAGAGAAGTCCTTAAAGGACCTGATGGAGCTGAAAACCAAGGCAGGAGAACTACGTGATGAATGCACAAGACTCAGTAGCCGATTTGATAACTGGAAGAAAGGGTATCAGTGATGGAAGATCAAATGAATGAAATGAAGCGAGAAGAGAAGTTTTGAGGAAAAAGAATAAAAAGAAACGAACAAAGCCTTCAAGAAATATGGGACTATGTGAAAAGACCAAATCTACATCTGATTGGTGTACCTGAAGGTGATGGGGAGAATGGAACCAAGGTGGAAAACACTCTGCAGGATATTATCCAGGAGAATGTCCCCAATCTAGCAAGGCAGGCCAATATTCAAATTCAGGAAATACAGAGAATGCCACAAAGATACTCCTCGAGAAGAGCAACTCCAAGACACATAATTGTCAGATTCACCAATGTTGAAATGAAGGAAAAAATGTTAAGGGCAGCCAGAGAGAAAGGTCGGGTTACCCACAAAGGGAAGCCCATCGGACTAACAGTTGATCTCTCGGCAGAAACTCTACAAGCCAGAAGAGAGTGGGGGCCAATATTCAACATTCTTAAAGAAAAGAATTTTCAACCCAGAATTTCATATCCAGCCAAACTAAGCTTCATAAGTGAAGGAGAAATAAAATCCTTTAAAGACAAGCAAATGCTGAGAGATTTTGTCACCACCAGGCCTGCCCTAAAAGAGCTCCTGAAGGAAGCACTAAACATGGAAAGGAACAACTGGTACCAGCCACTGCAAAAACATGCCAAATTGTAAAGACCATCGAGGCTAGGAAGAAACTGCATCAACTAATGAGCAAAATAACCAGCTAACATCATAATGACAGGATCAAATTCACACATAACAATACTAACCTTAGATGTAAATGGGCTAAATGCTCCAATTAAAAGACACAGACTGGCAAATTGGGAACCCATCTCATGTGCAGAGACACACATAGGCTCAAAATAAAGGGATGGAGGAAGATCTACCAAGCAAATGGAAAACAAAAAAAGGCAGGAGTTGCAATCCTAGTCTCTGATAAAACAGACTTTAAACCAACAAAGATCCAAAGAGACAAAGAAGGCCATTACATAATGGTAAAGGGATCAATTCAACAAGAAGAGCTAACTATCCTAAATATATATGCACCCAATACAGGAGAACCCAGATTCATAAAGCAAGTCCTTAGAGACCTAGAAAGAGACTTAGACTCCCACACAATAATAATGGGAGACTGATAATCTTAATAGATGCAAATACCTTAGCTCACTCTGTCATGCTGTTGTCTAATGGGTAACTATCACACCTACTCCTCTCATCCTACACTTTCAACCTTTTACAGCCAATTTCCAGCAAACTGTATATTTATTTCTGAGCTTGTTTATTTCAGAAACTACTTTCATGCAAAGCAGAACAGAAATTCTGGGGAATTAACACCCTTCCCCTTTTCATCCTCCCAATCCAGGATACAGCCCCCAACAATTACTGATAGAAGTTTGGTTATACATACCTTAGCTTTCTTAGCCCATCAGGTGGGATAATTCTGAAGTGTGTGTTTTTTATGGTTGATCAGAGTTTCCTAGGCGAATAACCTCTAAGCACCCACTTTAATAGTTGATTTAATTTCATTTTCTACATTCTCTTTCGCCTACCAACTTACTCAACTTTAGGTGTGTTTTATATCTCCTAAAAAACTACTACTACTGAAACTTTTTGCTCAAGGTCTGTTTCTGGAGAATCCCGACTAAGGTATTCCTGTCTTGGAAAGGTTCCCAGGACCTACCATATTCTCCATCAATCAGTCAAGGCTGTAGGGTTAGTTGACTAAATATGTGCCTGAGTTAAGCCTGTTATTCAAGAATAATTGCTAATGCTCCCCTAACTCACTCTCAAAAGAACAGGTATGGGAAAATCTTCTTTCCCCACCTCCCACCAACCCACTCAATAAAGTTGTATCTCTCATTAGACACCATTGTAAAACATAGCAGCATTTATTTTTTCTTCTGTGATACAAATTTTTCTCTCTGTATTGGATTGTAATATCTACAAAGATCTTATCCATGGTGCTCATCACTGTATGAAACCTACAATACCTCATAACATAATAGGTAATTGACAAATACTACTTGAATGTTGTTCATAAAATAGAGAAAATAGAAGCAAACATAAAAGTGATGCTGTTAACTTTTCAAAGAGGTGAAGACAACCATAGACAATTTTCCATCACATGTATTTTTTGGTAAAATAAAAAGTAGACATATTATAAATTTACTTATTTTTAGGTGTTAACTCATAAAACAGTTAAGCAACAATGCTATTCTGATTGTTTTAAATTCCATCATCTACTTTTATTTTGATGTATGCATTCACTATACTATTCATTATGGACCATATGATATTTATTACTAAATAAAATAGGAGCTGTATGATAGAGACCAATAAGCCAATTTATTTGACAATAAGCCCTTTTTAAATAATTGCTCATCTGTATTATCATCTTATTATATATATAGAAAAATTGTCAGTAAGTCAGTCATATTTGTTCAGAACAGGTTGTGTAATGCATTTTTAGTATTGTATTGATGACCATTTTAAGGTATACAGCATGAGGTTGTAAGACATATATAGCAAAATAAACATTATCTTTATTGATATGTCTGTTTTCCTTTTTTTCTAATTACTATGTTAATTACTGTGAATGCTCCACAATGAAGGGCTAAAATGATAGATCTTAAGAAGACTCAAATATATAATATGCATTAGATATTTTTTATAAAATATTAATACATTTAGACACTTTGTAGGCATCGAAGATTGATATCCTGATAACATTATTAGACTTTGAGCAGAAAAAGATTCAAAAGCATATTTTAAAAATATGAAACCTACTTATTTTATCAAAATAAAAAATATTTCACAGTAAAATCAATCATCTCTCTTAATGCTGTTCAGCAAGGTCATTTCTTGTAGGTCTTAATGTAACAGAAAAGCATTTAGCTCAAAAAATTTCTGGCAGGTCTAAAGATGTTTGAATTTTATAGCTGTCCTTGATCACCTTTCTTGGAGTGGGGGTTAAGAGGAAGAGGGCTGCAGGTGAGCATTGATTAAATGAATGATAAGTTCTTTGATGGATCGATTTTTTTCACGTTTTTAATTTAGAAGGTAAAACTTTCTATCACAATTTAAGCTAAAAATTATGGCTGAGATAATAGAGGTCTGATTCCAGTGCAAGTTAAACAGGAAAAATTTGCTGCTCAAATGTCAAGACATCTTGTGGTCCAGGATGATTAAAACTAAACTGTTTGCTATATGAATCCCAAGGTGCAGCTATATCTCAGCTTTGGTGACATTTAGCCAGTGACTTTTCATAGCTTGTTAATAATGTATAGCTGTCCCTATATAAATTTGCAGTGACAGAAGTGGCCATTTGGGGTGGAGCAGTTAATGAGATTTATTCGCGACAGAAAATGCAGATTTGAAAATATTTCTAAAAAATCAGGATTGATGTCAAAAGAAATCATGTATTTAAAAGACAATAGCATCATAACATTTTTCAGGTGTTGTAACTAAAATCACAGAACTTTGTCAAGCAACGTTTGTTCTATTTTTAATCATTCTATACAGCGCAAGCCCCAGCTCCCTCTGCAACTCGGTCCTACTTATCTTGCCAAATCGGAAAACCTCACCTTACAAATCACTTCCTCAGAGGGCATTTTCTCACCTTTGACTTGGTTAGTTCCATATAATTCATGTTTCCCATTATAAGACTAACCATACATTTTTGTAATTGCTTGTTTGATGCCTGTCTTTCCCTCTAGACAACACTAGCATGTTTCTTAGCCAATTTTTGGATTTCAATGAATCCTTAAATGATTATTGAATGATCAGATCAACACTAGCAAGTAGAGATATGCATATTATTTGCAAAAGTGAGAGGTATCATTAATTTATTAGACAATGAATTGAAGTTTTATAAGAAAAATTCAGTGCATAGTCTATTAATATTAATCTCCCATTAGTTATTTTGCTCTAGTAGAAACAGAAAATTGCTGTTTCCAATAATGTCTGTTTCTAATATTTCAATTTAAAATCTGACATATACAAATAATGCACAAACTATAAAATGTCTTAAGGTAAATATGAAGAGATTGAATGCAGAAAAAGGAATATAGGAAAGGAAATGATTTTCAGGTTAGCAATTCATCTTGGTTTAACATCTTTATGAATATAAATAATCTCCAATGTTTGCTTATTTGAAGAGGGTTGTCTACTTTTTGTGATTATCAAATTTATTTGGCTATGGAAATAACACATATTATGAAAACTTCAAAAATTTAGAGGAGGCTAGGTGTGGTGGCTCATTCCTGTAATCCAAGCATTCTGGGAGGCAGAGGCGGGATGATCACTTAAGCCTAGGAGTTTGAGATCAGCCTTGGCAACATAGTAAGACCTCATCTCTACAAAAAATAATAAAAAAAATTAGCTGGGCATGGTGGTATGAGCCTGTGGTTTCAGCTACTCAGGAGGCTGAAGCAGGAGGATTGCTTGAGCCCAAAATGTTGAGGCTGCAGTGAGCCACGGTCACGCCACTGCCTTCCAGCCTGGGGAACAAGACCCTGTCTCAAAAAAATGAAAAGAAAAACAATTAAAAATTAAGATGAGCACAAAAAATATAGAAGAAATTAATGAACTGAAACATGTGAAATTGCCATGTTTATAGGTTAAATGTGGCCAAATATTAAAAATTGCATATTAACCCACCTAATATATTCCCAATAACTGAGATAGTCACTGTTAAATTTTGTTGCAATTCCGTCTACATGAACATAGAGGTATCTGTATTACTTTCCTGGCTGCCATAACAAAGTATCACAAACTGGGTGGTTTAAACAAAATAAAGTTATTGTTTCATAGTTTGATGCTAGTCTGAAATCAAGGTGTTATCAGGATTGATTTTTTGCTGGGAACTGTAAGGGAAAGCTCCTTTCCTCTCTAGTAGCTTCTGGTAGCATCAGGCATTCCTTGGCTTATAGATGGTGGTCTCCCTGTGTCCAGATAGTCTTCCCTTGGTGCATTTCTCTCCATTTAGCCCAATTTTCTGATTTTAATTAGGGATACCAGTCAGATTGGATTAGAGTCCACTCTAATAACCCCATCTTACCTTCATTGGCAAAGATCCTATTTCTAAATAAGTTTACATACGGGATACTGAGAATTAGGACTTCAAATATCCTTTTCTGAGAGACAGAATTCAACCCCTAATGAATAATATGCAATGCAAAACTGTGCAAATGTATGTAAAATGCACAAACACACACACAAATATGTACACACACACGGAATTTTATACATAGTTCTTACAAAGTTTGTAAATGGGCTTTGCAAACATGAGAGTTAATTGCTGTGTGTAGTATGTCATATTTTGCTTACCTGTTCTTTATTGCTGCATGTAGAGGAGGTTTCCATTTACTTGCTATCATAAATGACGATTTCACGAATATGGTATTAGTTTCATATTGCTGCATAACAAATTATCACTGATTTAGAAATATGAAACAACATAAATTTATTTTCTCACAGTTTTTGTAGACTAGAAGTTCAGGCATGGCGTGACTGGTTCTCTGTCCAGAGTCTCACTGGGCTAAAATCAGAGTGTTTATTGGGGTTGTAGTTTCTCTCTAGGCCTTAGGGTTTCCTTCCAAGCTCAATGGATGGTGGCAAAATTCATTTCCTTGTGGCTGTAGGACTGAGGTTTCCATTTTTCTGTCAGGTAGAAAATACTTTCAGCTCTTAGATGCGTCATTAGGTCCTTGCCCCCTTGTTCACAATACAAATTATTGCTTCCTTCTAGGCCAGCCAGAATGAATCTTTCTGCCCTTTCTGTGCCCCATCAGAGAAAATGCTGTTTTTAATGAGCTCACCTGATTAGATTAAGGCCCACTCCTGATTAATTTCTCTATTGCCATATAACTTGATCACAAAGTGACATTTCATAATATTAGTAGGCTTCATCTGTACTTAAGAGAAGATTATATACATGACTGTGGGTCACCTTAGAATTCTGCCTACTAAAAATCATCTCATTGGTTCATCTTTGTGTTTTGGGGAATAACTGTCCTAAAATAAGTTCTTGACAGGGAAATTTCTCCCTCAAAGTAAATGCAAATTTTTGTAAGCTTTTAAAACCTGTTGTTAAAGTCTAATTTTCACTTCCACCAGTACACTTGGAGTGCCTGTATGCCAGTGCATGCCAGTTAACAGAACTTTCTCTCAACATTAAACAAAACAGCAAAATCTTTTGATAAGCAATATGATAAAGAGTGGTATCTTACTTTATGTAACTATAGATTATTAAAATTATAAATAAGAGAAAACATTGAATTAGGTTTATTGTTCACTAATATGTCTTTCTTTATGTTCATATTCATTTTGTTCTAATTTTCTATTCTCATCGATATATAAAATCTCTTATAACAATATTGAACTTTTCTCTGATATGTATTTTATGATTATTTTTTTCCTTTTTTTGAGATGGAGTCTCGCTCTGTCACCAGGCTGGAGTGCAGTGGCGCGGTCTCGGCTAACAGCAACCTCTGCCTGCTGGGTTCAAGCGATTCTCCTGCCTCAGCCTCCCAGAGTGCTGGGATTACAGGCGTGAGCCACCATGCCTGGCCTTTATGAATATTTTTACAAGTTTGTTTTTTGCCTTGTATTTTTACTTCCTCATTTATTTTACTTTATTATCTTTCATATTCTCTCTCTCCCTCTCTCTCTCTGATTATTCCCATGAATCTACTCTCTAATCTAATGGCTTATTTTTAGGTACTTTGGAAAAAACAAAAGCAAACATAATTTTTGAACTGCACATATATACAGATACATTCTCAATATGAGGCATTCAAGTCATATAGAACTATAGACTATAATATTTCTTAAAATAACATGTTTCTCCTGGTAACTATTTAGTCTTTTTTCCAGAGTAATTACAATTAATAGAGTGATATGTAACCATTCTATCCTTTCTGTAAGCATTTATCTATCTATAATATTCATGTGGACTTTTTTTTTGAGTTAGAAAGACATTGAAACCAATTTTTAAGTTACTGGCTTTTTTTAGTTAACCATATTGGGGGATCTGTCTACACAAATAGTTAAATTGGCTCCTTCATGATAACAATATAATATTTCATAATATGGGTAAATCATAACTCATTAAGGAGTTGTCAGACAATAAGGTTGTATTTATTCTTCTATTAGTCAAACAATAAACGTGAAGATACATTTTTATATTTTATTATTTTTAATATGTTGCTGTGGTATTTTTGTAATTTCTTCACGATTTTCAAAGATATGTTTATAATTTATTTAGTGGGTACATGTGCTTATCTGAATTATTTTAATATCAGGTTACTCTAGGTTTGTAAGTAGATGTGAAAAACACCTTTTTTCTATGTTCTGAGACAGTTTATACAACATGAATTTACATATTTCTTAAAATTTTTGTAGAACACATGATACTAGAGCTCAGGCTTGGTGACTGTAGGAGTCAAAATTTTTACTATCTTCTGTGACAATTTGTGCTTCCCAATTTTCCACGTTTCCTTAAAACAATATTGTAAGTTTATATTTTCTTTGAAAAAGCATTCACTTAGTATAGGTTTACAAGCATACTGCTGTATAAAGTTAAATTCTTCTATGAATCGTTCATTTAATCCACATTTTCACCAGCTCATCTTTCATGTAATTAATGTTATTTATTTCTTTGTGGGGTTTCTCTTTGTTTTTAGTCACACTGGCTAAAAGTTTTCTACTCATTGTTCAAGGGATAAATACAACAACTAAAAATCTAGGTTTTGTTAAGTATTTTTGAATTAACGTTAAATTAATGTGTTACCACTTTTATTAATATAATTTTAATTCTTATTTTATTTATTTTGTAGCTACTTATGTTAAAGATTTAGTTTACTTAATTTTTAATATTTTCTAATATATGCATTAAAAACTTTGAATTTTCTCTGAGAATGTTTGATTAAACCAGAGTTTTTGCTATGTAGTAGTTGCATGGCTATATATCTAGATTATGATTTAAATTTATATTTTCTCTTTATCTCATTAACTTCTTAACAGTATTTTCTAAAATTCCCAATGAAAATATTTCTGTTAGCTGTGAAATTTTGTTAGATATCAAATTGTATTAAATTTTGATTTTAAAATTTGTTCTAAATGATTTCTGGTTCGAGGGAATTATTAAAATTTCTTTGAGGCTTAAAAACTGGTTAATTTCTGTGAGTAGTCCATGATACCATCACAAAATATATTCTATGTTTCTTTGGCCCATGGTTCTAGATATATATTTATCAGATCAAATTTCTTAATCATGTATTATAAACGTTAAATATCCTAATTTTTTGTTCACTGTTCCATCACTTTCTGAAAGAAAGATACTCAAATTTTTCTCTTGGACATTGATTTGTCATGTCTTTGAGATATTTGTCAGATAAATTAGTGATGGTAAAATAGAAAACAAAGCAAACAAAAATGAGAAGCAATTATGATTTCTATAAAAAGAAAGCAGTTGGCTGGGCATGGTGGCTCACACCTGTAATCCCAGCACTTTGGGAGGCCGAGGCAGGCGGAACATGAGGCCAGGAGTTGAAGACCATCCTGACCAACATTGTGAAACCCCATCTCTACTAAAGTTTCTACTACTAGCCAGGTGTAGTGGCGGGCGCCTGTAGTCCCAGCTACTCAGGAGGCTGAGGGGCAGGAGAATCGCTTGAACCCCGGAAGGCGGAGGTTGCAGTGAGCTGAGATCGTGCCACTGCACCCCAGCCTGGGCGACAGAGCAAGACTACATCTCCAAAAAAAAAAAAAAAGGCAATTATAGAAATATATGGAGACCTAATATTATATGTGAACCATATTATTAACGTTACAAGTATGGATTTAACAAATATGCTTATAACTCAAAATTAAAATTATTGTGGCAAAATCTGGAATGTTGAGTGTGTTGCGTGGAAAAGTTTTATGATGATAAAGTGTCTTTTTTCATTAAATTTTATTATAACTTCAAACGTAACAGGAAAATTACAGTAAGAGCAAAAAAAATGCTTGTATACTCTTCATCTGGACTCATCAATTCTTAACTGTTAGATCTGCTAAATCATTCTTTCTATTTTCCTTTCTTTCTGTATATATAAGATAGTGCAAAATATACACATACACACACAAGTGCATACAAATTTTTCCTGAACCATGAGAGAAAATGTGCAGACATTCAGAGCCTTACCCCGAAATAATTCAGCATTTCCTAAGAATATTCAATTATATAACCTTGGTAAATTATGACAATTAAGATATTAAACTCCATGTAAAATTATTTGCTAATCCACAAACTTTACTGAAATTTCATAAATTATCTCAATAAAATTATTTTTAGCTATTCCTCCATTTCTACTTTTCCCCCTCCAGAATCCATTCCTAAATTATAGTTAGTAGTTGTACCTTCTGAACGGTTCATCAGTCTATCTTTCTTTTATGACCTTTACTTTTTGATGATTATAAATCGTTTACCTTGTAATTTTGCCTCAATTTTGGTTTATCTGACATTTCCACATGATTTGACTCAGATTATGCACTCTTAGAAGTACTGTGTTAATTTATTATCAATCAGTTTTTTAAGTGCCCTTAAGCCATTGTACTCTTTAACCTATAGATTGTAGTGGTTTTAGACCATATTCCCAAATTATATGATATTTCTCTTACCAAGAAGTTATGTCTATGACACTCTCTTAAACACAGACAGAATTTTATGATCATCTCAACCAATAGAGACAGAAATAATAGAGTAGAAATACTTTCATTGGTAGGTTGGAAAACAGTTTATAGCTTCCACCAGTTTCTCTTGATGTTCTTTTTCTGGGAGTCTATGGCTGTCACACAAGCAGTGTGGTTACCTCGAGGCCATGACAAACAGAAACTAGTAAGACCAGGGGGAGGGCAAGGAGCTTAGCTGTTTCTGCCCCTAGTTTTTAGTCTTTTCAGTCCAAATACCAGGTAGGTGAGATAACATCAGTGCCAGCCATCATAAGGCTGTGAGTGTATGAGAGACCACACCACCTAGCTGGATCCAGTGAACACAAGATTTGTATGCAAAATACATGATTAATTAATCAACCATTTAAGCATAACTGGCTCTACAATGGTTATAATTATCCTGTAATTTACAGGGCGATTGGCATGACCACATCAATTATTAGTAGGCAAATGTCAGGAAATTAGATATTTTTTCTTACAGAAGCATGTTTTTTCCTTAAAACCATTTATTTATTCATGAAGGCACTCATGCATTCTATAAACCCTTATGACCACCAACTGGAGGTTAAATAAGCAAAATGTTTCCTATCTATAAGGAGTCGGTTGAAAAATTTTGCCAATAAAAATAACAAATGCCGTTTGAAGTAAAGCCTCTGGTAAAGAAAAAAGTTTGAAGAATACTAGTGTTTTTTTTTCTTTATTTAACTGAGTTTTAATATAATTTATCCTGTAATTTTCTGACTATAACAATATCTGTTCATTATCAGAATATTTTTAAAGGATTGCACAAATAAAAAATGTTAGCCATAATCTTGCCACAAAGTGGTAATCATTGGTATAGTGCCATAAAGCATCTTTTCTTTGTAGTAATTTATACACATAGAAAATCTGTACATAGCTATTTGTTTATTTGTTTATAAAGTTGTTGAGCATTCTTCATGAACATAATGAACAATCCCAAAACAAAGTTACCTGTATTAAGATAATTTTATCTTGTAGAGTTTAAATAACTTCTAGAAATTCAGTATAACCAGCTCTGTCTCTCTCAATATGTGTGTGTGTGTTAAAAACTTCCTTTCATATGAGAATGTTCTTTTTTTGCATTAATTTTGACCTTTCTCAGTATTACTGTTGTTTGTAGTCATTTTTGTTTAGAAATTCTTTTGTCAGGATGTACTTTAGTAAAATTTGGTACATAAAAATAGGCATGATATGAAGAATTTTCAAGTGATGTAATTTACATTTTTATATGAAATGTTTTCAGACATACAGTTACTTCAGTATTAAATTATGTAAATATTACTTCTTGAAGTAGAATATGTCTCACAGTTACATGGTAAGTGGTTTCTTTTATAAGTTGAAAAATTAGAAAAAAATCAACTTTACATCTTTATTAGCATCATCTTTGACATTCCATTCACTACCCTTTCTTCACCTTTATTAAAATGCCTTACAAATATTTGTCATAACTGTCACAAAGAAGTATAAACTAGGTAACACTCCAAGAGCTCATCACATATTAATAGTATTATTATGCTTATGAGGAATAATGCAACTCAGCATTTATAAAGAATTTTCTTTTTTTTTTTTTTTGAGACGGAGTCTCGCTCTGTCACCCAGGCTGGAGTGCAGTGGCGCAATCTCAGCTCACTGCAAGCTCCACCTCCCGGGTTCACGCCATTCTCCTGCCTCAGCCTCCCGAGTAGCTGGGACTACAGGTGCCCGCCACCATGCCCGGCTAATTTTTTTTTTGTATTTTTAGTAGAGACGGGGTTTCACCGTGTTAGCTAGGATGGTCTCGATCTCCTCACCTCGTGATCTGCCCGCCTCGGCCTCCCAAAGTGCTGGGATTACAGGAGTGAGTCACCGTGCCCGGCCTATAAAGAATTTTCTTATAAATATCTCAAGCTTCATAAATATCTGAAAGCAGACAATCATGTACTTATAATATGAGAATATTTGGGAAAAGAAGGTTAAATGTCTCTTTAAATTACCATTATATGAGTCAGAATCATATGTCTAGAGAAATGAAATCTTCATAATGAATCCAATGTATGATTCACTTTTGATTTTTTCCCTTTCTCATGCATTTTACTAAAGTTGATCATGTATATTCGTTATTCTTTATTGACAGCCCATCCACAACTCAAAATAGATTTTAGGGTTGTAAATACGATATATGTCTCTATGCCTCAACTGAAGTAACAGGGCAGACATGATGCTTCCATGACTGGGTTGGAAAATGCCTTGTAGCCCTTGCCAGTTTCTCTTGATTCTCTTTTTTCTGGGAGTCTATAGCTGTTACACAAGAAGGGCAGGTACCCTGAGAATTTAGGATCCCCAAATGATTTTTACTTCCTAGGATAGTTTTTCAATATTAATATTTCAAACTTGTTAACTGTAACTTTCTAATATCTTAATACATTGTCTATTTTAGCAGAAACATTAAAAGATTTTAAAATATACTTTTGTGATAAGAATAGCAAGCTGTATTTCTTTTAGAGTATTTAAGCAAATGGAGACAGATTAACCTTAGTCATCTCAACATTATGCCTTTTGCACTATTAATAATGTAAATTTAATTATTCAGTAAAAACAATCATAGCAATAAAAGAGAATTAAAAAAAGAGAATTAAAAAATCACTAGTATTTAAGGACCCTTATTTTTGATAGCATTCTAATAAGTTTATTTTTTCATTTATTATTACACTTATTATTTACTTCATCTTTAAAAAGACCTATGATTTTGGTTCTAATCCAAATATTATAGATGAAAAAGCTTATGGATATTTATAGATGAAAAGCATCTGTCATTTACCAAGGTCACATATCTAATTCTCAGTGACCTTACTCATCTCCGTGCCATCTGATGTCAAGAACTTTAAAACTCTGACTCTTAATATTCCACACCCTTACTATTTCATACTGCTGTTTCTTGGTTTCTGTTAAATTAGAAAATGGTCTTCTGGTGAATTTCCCATGAAGTCAATTTCAGATCCATGATTACATACAAGACTGATGTTCCCAGAGAGGATTCAATATTATAATTTGTCTAAAATCGTTCTACTTTAAGTTGTTTAAGTACCTCATTGAAATATTAATGTTTCTGTTTTATTTGTTGATTCAAACACAAGACTGCTCCAGTGTCTGATTTTCAATGTTTCATTGCTCGGAAAATGATGTGTTCATTTCAATCTCCCAATTGCTTAGTGTTCAGCCTGGATTTTAGCAGTGAGATATACCTAAAACTTTCTATTAGTCTGGTGGCAAAGAGAAATGGTAAACAGTATTTAGTTTTCCAAAGAAATTTAGCTACTTCTTAAAGGCTAGTTGATGTAAAATAATATTCTGATGAATGAATTGGTAAGTGATTATTTCTAGTTGTTTACTCACTAAATGTGATTAGAGATTTAAAAAACAATAAAATACAGAAAATAACTACTAATAAAAGAGTTCAGGAAGCTGACATGCTGATGCTGCATCCTGTAGGCTCATATAGAAATCTCTCCCATCCAGTAAATGTGCATCTTTTTTATTCAGAGCTGCCTGGCACAGGTAAATGATTGCACTAACTCTGAGAATATGACATGAGCTATATTTAGCAATTGCAGTGTAAGAGAACCCAGACCGTTATTTTAACTGCATTGAAATATACATTTATATCAATTCAGGTAGGCTGAAATCAGGAATTGGTTTGCAAATGTATTTTTCCATGCATATATAATTTCCTTGCTCATCATCTTTTCATATCATAATGTTCTACTACTTCTCTGGATATTAGTGTATTTAAAATGGTTAAATATAAGTATAAATCTCCAGAATGTATTAGCTTTGTAATAATTCTTATGAATATAGTTTATATCTCCAGAGAGTATGCATTCCTAAAAGCACATTGCAGGTTAAAATTAAAATTCATACATTCTCATCATGATTCAGCCTCACAATAGAAATAATCTCCTATCTTAATTCCTCTTACTCTTGGTTCTTACCCTCTTCACTCCATCCCAATTCTTTTAAATCCTAAGATGACAAAAATGCTGTTTTAATACTGTCAACTGCAAGTAAAAAAAAAATTAACTCTGCCTAATTAAATCATATATAGAATTTTTATAGCTCATAAAACTGGGATGCTCCATTATGATGCTAATTTCAAGCACAGCTGGATCCAGGAATGACTCATCCAGAAATTATTTATCTTTTGACTCTGCTCCCCTGTATGTAATGACTTTATTGAAAGGTAGATTGTATACATATGGTGGGAAAAATTGCTGCTGGTAACCTTCACTGTATCTTAGGATACAATTCAAAAGAAAAATCAGGTCATATAAGAAAATTTAATTGATACCACTTGAGTAAAATTCTCACTTCCAAAGCAAACAAAATTATAGGAAATATATTAACTAGCTTTTTGGATTAAACAGCTTAGATCACTTCAGTGCCTTAGAGAATGTGTTAGTCCACTCTCACGCTGCTGATAAAACCTACCCAAGACTGGGCAATTTACAAAAGAAAGAGGTTTAATGGACTTATAGTTCCACATGGCTGGAGAGGCCACACAATCATCGTGGAAGGCAAGGAGGAGCAAGTCATGTCTTCCGTGGATGGCAGCAGGCAAAGAAAGAGCTTGTGCAAGGAAACTCTCCCTTATAAAACCATCATATCTAGTGAGACTTATTCACTGTCATGAGAAAGCAGGAGAAAGACCCACACCCATAATTCAGTTACCAGCCACTGGGTCCCTCCCATGACATGTGGGAATTGTGGGAGTTACAATTCAAGATGAGATTTGGGTGGGGACACAGCCAAACCATATCAGGGGATATGTGGTGGGAAATCACTGTTAACACCACACACTTCCCTACACCTACTCTCACCCCCAACTCTGCCCAGGACCACATGGGATTTCCTTAGAGGAAAAGATGCCAAGCATCCAAAGAGCATAGACCTTTTATGCATAGGATGATCATACATACCACTTTGTCTGAAATTCTTTTTGTTTATTCATGTTTTTGGCCCAGGACAATTAACAGTAAGACTTACTTTAAACCTCCAAAGTATGGGGTTGGTGTAAAATTAATTGCAGTTTTGCCATTAAAGTGATGACAAAACCACAATTACTTTTGCACTGACCTGATATCTAAATTTAGATGCAAATTATACACTCTGTGGATAAAAGCACATGTCTTCTCTCCCTAAGAAAGGAAGTGGGTGCATTTGGACCAACTAAGAGGAGTCAAAAAGTCGTCTTTTCTTAAGTGTTTTTTTTTTTTTTTTTTTTGGGGATGGAGTTTCACTCTTGTTGCCCAGGCTGGAGTGCAATGGCGTGATCTCGGCTCACCACAATCTCTGCTTCCCAGGTTCAAGCGATTCTCCGGCCTCAGCCCCTCAAGTAGCTGGGATTACAGGCATGTGCCACCACACCTGGCTAATTTTGTATTTTTAGTAGAGACGGGGTTTCTCCATGTTGGTCATGCTGGTCTCGAACTCTTGACCTCACGTCATCTGCCTGCCTCAGCCTCCCAAAGTGCTGGGATTACAGGCATGAGCCACCGCACCTGGCCCAGTACTATCTATTAATAAAGGAAGGGGTGCACATTTCTTCTATCCTCTCAATGTAGAGAAGGGTTTTAGAGAGAATGAAAATAATAGATACATAGGTTTTGTTGTTGTTGTTTGTTTGCTTTTTAGTAATGCATTAGCTGGACAAGTCTTATCTCTCTGGCAGGAACCCTGGCTACTCAAAAATTGAATGTAAGTTTTCCTCACAGGCAGCATTTCATTTATGATTTCTCCAAAGAAGAGGAAAATTATGTATGTTGAAATAAATAATGTGGACAAAATGCTATGGAGACAAAGAGCACAGCACAGAAAGAGCTATGCTATATCTCTCATCTTCATTCACATTAGGATAACCTTATATGCTAGGGGAAGAAAAGAATATATCAATTGTAAGTATAGGAAAATATGTGTATACCACCATGGAGAAATACAGAGAATAATATATAATGGCACATTAAATCTCAGCTACCATAATTTTTCAAATATCATATTTCTATGTGATATTCTGAAATCCAGTTCTGAAAACTGGTAATTATAAAAAATTGTTTATTAAGATGAATGTTAAATATAAATTATGAATGAAATTTGAAACACAAATGTTATAAATCAAGATGCTTTTGACTTTAAGTAACCACCAGAACAACAAACTGACTAATGGACAAACAATACAGATTTATTTTTTTTCCCAAAATCAGAAACCTAGGAGTTGGTGATTCCAGATTTCTTTCAGCAGCTTGATGATGCCATGGAGGAGCCAGAATCTTTCTGTCTTCGTGTGATTTCCAGTCTAACTACATTGTTCTTTTTGTGGACATAGTGATAGGAACAGCTGTCTCATCCTTACACCAGCAGTCCCCAACCTTTTTGGCACCAGGGACTGGTTTTGTGGAAGACAATTTTTTCACATATGGGAGGAGGGAGTAGTCGTTTGGGGATAAAACTGTTCCACCTCAGATCATCAGGCATTAGATTCACATAAGGAGTACGCAACCTAATTCCCTGCATATGAGGTTCACAATAGGGTTCACACTCCTGTGAGAATTCAGTGCGGCTGCTGGTGTGACAGGAGACAGAGCTCAGGAGGTAACGCTCCCTTACCCACTGCTCACCTCCTCCTGTGCAGCCCAGTTCCTAACAGGCCATGGACCTGTACCAGTCCCCAGCCTGGGTGTTGGGGACCTCTGCCTTACACAGTAAATTTTTTTAAGTATGAAAGGAAAACTGATAGTGAAATCAGTTTTTATCTCAAAGTGAACTTCACTCCCAACCACAATGTCTCTGTGAAAGACAGAGAGAGAGCAAGAGATTCCCTTCTGATGCTATTTTGATGCATGGAACCCATTCATTGATTTGGTCTTCTTACTGTACCATACAATCTGTACCATGTAAAGTTGGCAAACTATTATAAGCATGATATGGTTTGGCTGTGTCCACACCCAAATCTCATCTTGATTTCCCACACGTTGTAGGAGGGACTTGGTGAGAGGCAATTGAATTATGGTGGAGGTTCTTTCCTGCACTACTCTGGTGATAGTGAATGAGTCTCTCAAGATCTGATGATTTTCAAAAGGGGAGTTGCCCTGCGCAAACTCTCTCTTTGCCTGCTGCCATCTGTGCAAGAAGGGACTTGCTCCTCCTTGCCTTCTGCTATGATTGTGAGGCTACCCCAGCCACGTGGAACTGTAAGTCCAATTAAACCTCTTTCTTTTGTAAATTGCCCAGTCTTGGGTACGTCATTATCAACAGAACGAAAATGGACTAATACCAAGTAGTTCTATTGTGAAGATATAGCTTTGGAGTTAAAAACAAATTCTGCCTGCCCTACCTGGTTAGGCAGACTTTCATTTCAACTGAACATTTTGTATAAAGTAGAAATGTCATGTCATTAATGAATGAGAGGATCCAGAAGTCCTAAGCCTCTTGAATAAGGCAGCTGACCTTAGATTCTGAGCTTCATGTTCCAATGGCATTTATCTAAAATGAGACACTAAATGTGTTTAGTGGTTACAAAGAACAAGAAGAGAATACAAAGCTATTTTTGTTTTGTTTTCGTCATGAAGCTTAAGAATGTTTTTATTTAATACTTTGCATTAATTTTAATCTTTAGTGTAAGGGCCTCCCATGCAATGCCTTTTCACAAAAAGCTGCAAAAGGCTTTTTAATTTATAGAATGTTTCAAGGTTTGTATATTAAGAAATGGGAAAAATTTGTATAATGCTTAAACTGAGCACGATTTTAAAAGCCACAAATTGATGAAAAAAGAGATGTATATTTATATATAATACTCATACTTAAAAACAGAAACGTTCATGAAGTTTCTGAAAATTGATTTTGTAATTTTCTAAGACCTGCTTTAAGGTTTTAGGATGTGTCTGAATGTCCAGCTTTACCTAGAAATTCCTGCCTTTATTTTTTTTTTTCTGTGAATGTATTCCTATAATTTTTCTTCTGGTTGTGAGGGAAATGTTATGACATAAATGTTGTCCCTTACAAATTCATATGTTAAAATCGTAAACCTGTAGTAACTCAGAATGTGATTGTATTTGGAGACAGGTCTCTTAAAGAGATAATTAAGGTAAAATGAGGTCATGAAGGTGGGCCTCAATCCAACATGGCTGGTGTCCTTATAAAAAAGAGAAAATGGGGACACAAACATGCATGGAGGGAAGACCATGCAAAGACACAGGGAGGAGACATTCTCCCACAAGTCAAGGAGAGGACTTCAGATGACACCAATCCTGTCATCCTGCCCACACATGGATCTTGGACATCTGGCCTCCAGAACTGTGAGAAAATGAATTTATGTTGTTCAAGCCACTTATCTGTGGTGCTTTCTTATGGCAACCCTGAAAATCTACTAGAGGGGGCAGGGAGGTAAACAAGGAAAGAATTTACTAAAGCAACCAAGGAACTTTTAAACACATTAAGTGGTTAAAGACAAAATGAGTGGCTTGAATATGTTGGTAATTGGTAACATTAGAACAGCATTTGGTAGTGAAGTAGAAACATCAGCACCATGTTCTTAACACCCTCAAAAATCCCAGAGGAAAAGATAAATATTCAGAGAAAATTGCTTGAAAATGACTGCATTTTAATATTTTGAGGCCATGGCTTTAAACCCTCCACTACAAAGTATATGTGAGATGGATGTGTCAGGGAGGATTTTGTTGTCCCAGGGTGAAGATAGTCTAAAAAGAACAGAGGCAAGATGTCTTGCTCATTCTAGAACTCTCCCAAATAATGAAAAAGACACGTTAAAAATGAAAAGAAAATGAAAAATGGACTGAACTAAGACAGGAGCTTTATGTTGTGGAGGTAACTAGATGAATGACAATTCACAGATCTTAATAATTATCATTACAACATTATACATTTACTTTAATAATCACTTAATTTATTAATTTGTGTATTCTATTGCAAACACAATTCATATTCTCACTATTTTAGATATAATAGAGAGTCTAGTCATAGCTTCTTTAGAAAGGAACAATGTATCTACCTATAACTAAACACTTTCTGAAATAAGCTGATTCTGTTTAAAGTTTAGTTCTGTCCCTGCCTCAGAAGGTCAAACATTCTTCCCAACATTTATATACAAAGTTCAAAGTAGTCTGCCTGTGTTTAAAATTGTTTTTTCATAAAATAAAGAATTTAAAAAATATCATATAGTTGTATTCTCAGAATGCACTCCTATACATTTTTGAACTGTCAGTTCAGGACAGTGGGTTGCTCTGAAATGCTCAGAGTATCCTTAAGGTCAGTATATTTGAATTGTGTTGAGTTTGGTCCATCAGGGTGCCTGGTGGAGTTGTATTCATTTTCTTTTTTAAAAAAGGTGATCTAGAAATAGCATGCTACTGTAAAAAAAGAACAAAAAAATTTTATTTTTTTCTTTAAAAAAATTTTTCGATTTTGCCAAATCACTTCTCACCTGAAGGAATGATTTCTTTTTTCTTTTTTACCATAAACTTTTATTTTATGTGTGGTACATGTGCAGGTTTGTTACATAGGTAAACATGTGTCATGGTGGTTTGCTGCACAGATCAACCCATGACCTAGGTATTAAGCCCAGCATCCATCAGCTGTTCTTCCTGATGCTCTCCCTCTCCCAGCTCCCTCCCCACACTGACAAGCCCCAGTGTGTGTTGTTCCTCCTTACATGTCCATGTTGTCTCATCATTCAGCTCGCACTTATAAGTAAGAACATGTGATGTTTGGTTTTCTGTTCCTGCACTAGTTTGCTGAGTATAATGGCTTCTGGTTTCATCCATGTCCCTGTAAGGGACAAGATCTCATTCCTTTTTATGAATTATAGTATTCCATGGTGTATGTGTATCACATTTTCTTTATCCAGTCTATCATTGATGAGCATTTAGGTTGATTCCATGTCTTTGCTACTGTGATTGGTGCTACAATGGACATATGCGTGCATGTATCTTTATAATAGAATGATTTATATTCATTTGGGTATATACCCAGTAATGAGCTTGCTGGGTCAAATGATATTTCTGCTTCTAGATCTTTGGGGAATTGCCGCACTGTCTTCAACAATTGTTATACTAATTTACAGTCCTACCAACAGTGTAAAAAGTGTTCTTCTTTCTCTGCAACCTCGCCAGCATCTGTTGTTTCTTGACTTTATAAGTTGCCACTCTGAATGGTGTGAGATGGTATCTCATTGTGGTTTTGATTTGCATTTCCCTATTGATCAGTGATGTTGAGCTTTTTTTCATGTTTGTTGGCTGCATGAAAAAAGACACTTCTTTTGAGAAGTGTCTGTTCATGTTCTTTGGCTACTTTTTAATGGGATTGTTCATGTTTTTCTTGTAAATTTGTTGAAGTTCCTTGTAGACTCTGGGTATTAGACCTTTGTCAGATGGATAAATTGCAAAAATTTTCCCCATTCTTTAGGTTATCTGTTCAATCTGATGACAGACATGTTTTTTTCTTCTGCGAAGAAGCTCTTTAGTTCAAAATAGGTTCCATTTGTCAATTTTTGCTTTTGTTGCAATTGCTCTTGGTGTTTTTGTAGTGAAATCCTTGCCCATGCCTATGTCCTAAATGGCATTGCCTAGATTTTCTTCTAGGGTTTTTATAGTTTTGAGTTTTATGTTTAAGTTTTTAATCCATCTTGAGTTAATTTTTGTGTAAGGTGTAAGGAAGTGTCTCAGTTCCAACTTTCTGCATATGGCTAGCCAGTTTTCCCAGCCCCATTTATTAAATAGAGAATCTTTTTACCATTGCTTGTTTTTGTCAGGTTTGTCAAAGATCAGCTGGTTGTAGGTCTGCAGTCTTATTCCTGAGTTCTCTATTCTGTTCCATTGGTCTATGTGTCTGTTTTCATGCCAGTACCATGTTATTTTGGTTACTATATTCTTTGTAGTATAGTTTGAAGTCTGGTAGTGTGATGCCTACAGCTTTGTTCTTTTTAGTTAGGATTGATTGTCTTGGCTATATGGGCTCTTTTATTGTTCCATATGAATTTTAAAGTAGTTTTTTTTTCTTAAATTATGTAAAGAATGTCAATGGTAGTTTAATGGGAATAGCATCGAATCTATAAATTACTTTGGGCAATATGGCCATTTTCACGATAGTGATACTTCCTATCCATGAGCATGCAATGTTTTTCCATTTGTTTGTGTCTTCTCTGATTTCCTTGAACAGTAGTTTGTAGTTCTCCTTGAAAAGGTCCTTCACTTCCTTTGTTAGTTGTATTCCTAGGTATGTTATTTTCTTTGTAGCAATTGTGAATGGGCTGTCATTCATAATTTGACTTTCTGCATCCCTGTTGTTGGTGTATAGGAATGCTAGAGATTTTGCACACTTATTTTCAAAGCTGTTCATAGGTCCAGGGGAGGTCAGCATGTTTGGAATTATTGGTGTGTCCTTGTGAGGTAATATATCTAGAGATAGTAAGTTATCCAGAGTGGACAGAGGGTTTTCCTGTTGAAACATTTGGAGTGGCCCAGGTTCTACACACATCTGCTTGTCCTAAACCTCATGTTGACCTCCCTGAAGCCATCCTTGAGGAAAGCTTCTATGACTCTCACTTGCTTCTGCTGAAAAATCACACTTCAGTTACCATAGCATATCTTTCCCTGCCTGGCTGGTTTGTCCTTTAAAGAAATCCAGTGGGAGGAAGACTCTGCCCCTCTGCTGCTTCACCTCCACCCCATTCCAGCTTCCTCACCTGCACTCATCTGCCTCACTACCTTGGGGAGCATAAGATTGGCCTTACAGGTAGCCTGCCCCAGCATGGATTCTAACCAACCCATTTTGTCTTCACTTTTCCCCTCCGCAGACTGCCCTGGGTTTTTGCTCTAAAGTAGTATGGTTTATTGCCAAGGCCCACTTACCACTAAGGACTCACCAGCTGCCCTTTTCTGTCTCTGGCCAGAGCTCAGGCACCACCACTCAGTGACCTTGAGAAATAAGTTACATGTAAAGTGCTTAGCATGAATGACCACTCCTCAAATGGCAGAAACTATCTACCAGTGTCCTCTATATGTGTAAAACTCTTAAATTCCTTCATCTAGACTTAACTGGGCCCAATTTTAGGTTATCTGCAGATGATTATGAATTCATGATTGAAAGAATCTTTTAGAAACCATGTTATTTGAACCCTGGGAACACAGTTAAAACTATGACCAGATAAAACTAAGGAAAACTTAGTGTTCTATATAAAATTTTGTCATAAATAGTATTTTTATTAGATAAGCAAATAAATCTCTACTCTAGCTTTTTATAATATTGTTTAGAAAGCTTATTGAATTACTTAGGTAAAAGAAAAAATAGGGCACAAATGTACAGTTAGAAGAAGTAAAATCTTGTGTTTGATAGATTAGTAGGGTTATTGTAGCTGACAAAATCTGTCACACATTTCAAAATAGCTAGAAGAAAATAATTTGAATGTTCCTAGCATTAAAAAAAGATAAATATTTAAGATGGTGGATATCCCAATTACTTTCATTTGATCTTTATAGATTAGATGAATGTGTCAAAATGTCACATGTACCCCCAAAATATGCACATCTATTATGTATTAATAAAAAAAGAAAATATTTTGTGTCACACTTACTTCACAGCTATAAGTTTTATAGAGTTAGTGGCATGTTATTATACTTCTTCAGGATAAATATGACTCTACTATGTCAATCAGTATCTACAATTGGGGCTTGTACTTGTTTTCTCTTCATTCAGTTCTCTAATAACATCTCAAATTAGAACGATCATCAGGAAATGTTTCATAAGTAAGTGGAGGTAAGAATAGTTGATCAGTATTTTTAAATGCTTAGTAGAATCATAGATCTTCTAAAAAGAGACCAATTATCTGGATATACGTAATCCTAAAATAATTTAAGATCATTACAATAAGAAAATGGCAAAAGGCTTGACACTTCGCAAGTATTATAAAACGGTGGTTAAATTTAATTTTTTGGTGTTAGAGCTGTTGCAAAACCAAATTAGTTGTCTTGTGAAGTTGTGTGTTTCTTGACACTGGAAGGGTCCTGAAAAATCCAAATAATTACTTCTTGAATGTGCTTTTTGGAAAATTTCAGCACTAGAAAATGTGGACATTCAAACGAAGTAAAAATTTAAAAAGATTTTATCAGAAACCACTTTTATACCTGAGTACATGAGTGGATCAGGATTTGGACTGACTCTTCCTATGGGGAACACTATGTTTTCAGTGAAAGCTAAAATTGTTCCTGTCAACAGAATTCTTTTTAATTTAAACTCAGAGGAGATACAGGGCTGCACTTACTGGTAGACTCAAAATATTATATGTCTTAGATTGTGTTTTGAGGATTTTCAAGTGTATATAAATGACCCTGAAAAGTGCATAGTACATAGCTATAAAAGGTAACTACCATTAACATTATAATATTTGTTTATAATATTTGCTGTCTTGACTAGATCAATTTAATATAAATTTGCAAACTTTCTTAATAATTGAGAATTTTGCCTTGAGAAGAGATTTCTGATCACAGTGGAGTAATGTAGAAATGGTGATAGATTGAGGTAAGTTTCATTGTCCAGGTTGGTTCTGGCCATTTGCTTGTTATCTTTTAAAAATAATCTCCTTAATAAAAATCTAATTTCTTTTATATTGAATGTTCTTAAAAGTGGAATATAAAAGAAAAAAATTATATTAACCAAAGTTCTCAGTATAGTTTGAATTTATTAAATTCCCTTCTTCATTTTTTCTTAGGTGTTTTTTAACATATGAGATAGGTTGGGGCTCCTCACATGGCATGTGGAGCAGTTGTTTTTAACGCTTTTCATCTCATCCCAGCTGTGTTGGACAGTTCCCAAGTATATTGACTATACCACACTTCAATATTTTGTACTTTTGTGCCTTAGGGCTCTTTTTTTTTTGGAAGCTAGGGTATCTTACTGAGTATACACACAAGATAGCCACTTATAAATCAGCCCAGAAGTTTGCCCCTATTAGCCTACTAGCTACCCATGGCTAGTAGGGAATAAGAATCAGTGAATAATTGCTTTGTTCATCAGTCATTCCGAGGTAGTTTCTGATTTGTCTTCTTTACAGATTTTTCAATTAGTCCTCATTTTGTACATAATTATGTATTGCATATAACAATTTACCCTCAAAATTCTGTTGCTTAAACAACAAGCATTTAGGCCAGGTGCGGTGGCTCACACCTGTAATCCCAACACTTTGGGAGGCCAAGGCAGGCGGATCACGAGTTGAAGAGATCGAGATCATCCTGGCCAACATGGGTAAACCCTGTGTTTACTAAAAATACAAAAATTAGCTGGGCTTGGTGGCGCACACCTGTAGTCCTAGTTACTTGGGAGGCTGAGGCAGGAGAATTGCTTGAACTCGGGAGGCGGAGGTTGCAGTGAGTCGAGATCACACCACTGCTCTCCAGCCTGGGCGTCAGAGCAAGACTCTATCTCAAAACAAACAAACAAACAAACAAACAAACACAAGAATTTATTATCTCGCCATTTCTGTGAGTCAAGAATTTAGGAGCAGCTTATCTGGGTGGTGCTGGCTTAGTATTTTTCAGGAGGTTGCACACAAGATGCCAGCTGGATTACAATCATATAAAGACCCACATGGGGTTGAAAGATCCCCTTCTATATTTACTTATTGGCTCTATTGGTCAAGGCTCCAGTTCTTTTCCACATTGGCCTCTTTATAGTGATACATGAGTGTCTTTATGATAGAGCGTCTAGCTTGCCTGCACAAGAGATCCAAGCAGATTAGGAGGAAGCCAACTTTCCAATGATGGGGGTTGGGAGGGAGCTTAGACTTCATTTTTTTTTGTGCTGAGAAAAGTATGAAAGAATGTGAAAACTACTGCAGTCAGACTGAGTCCCAGTTACTCAATGTGACAAACTACTAAATAATGCATTCTTATTTGACTTTTCTTTTTCCCTGTTTTGTTCTTTCCACTCCTTCATTTCTGCTTACTTGGATCACCTTCTAAATAAACAACCTGCACCCAGCTCTGTCTTAATTTCTGCATATGGATCATTTCAAATTAATGAAGTTTAAATACTGTCAATATCAATATATAAAGCAATATTTTACTAACAACTAATATGAAATAATATCATCTATAAAAAGGAACTACTTTGAGTTTCATTCATTCATAACTACTGAGACAGGTGTAGTTAATGTCCTTTTTGCCTAAATCTTTGTATATGTCTACATACAATTTCAACAGTTATTTAGACAATATTCTAGTTTTTAAAGTGGTTTCAGGAAACTTTGGTTTATGTTACAATAATTGGTAAGAATAACTCCTCTTAATCTGTATGCATAATTGATAGTGATAATAGAATTACTTGGGATAAAAGTAAAAATGTTAAATTAAAATGACCTTCAAGATACATAATATAAACAACACTAAAGTTACTTATTTTATAATTCAATTTGGATTATGCTTTATGCAGTTTGACTATAATAAAATTAAATTACACATTTGAAAATACATATAATAATTAGATTACAATCTATCACAATCTCTGCAACAAAGCAATGAAATGAGTTTAAAATACCTGTATTTTTAAAAATTTAGAGCATATAATGTGATCAATTGAACAGTAATCAAAATACTGAAGTGAGAAGCAGTACAATATTGAACTCATAATCAAGACCATTCTGGTCAGATCATTGGCTTTGCCTATTCACTGTATATCCCCTACTTATCAACCTGATGCTCCTGTTGTGTTTCCCAGAAACATAGTAGTTTACAATATCATCTATAAAATTAACATTTTTAAAAAAAAATAAGTCAAATTTGTAAGTCCATGGCCATTCATCTGAAGGATGAATATAAATAGAAATATGTGAATTCCTATGACCTAGATGACAATTTCTGATCCAGTTAGATATTCTGGTGTATCATCCAGGACAGAGAAGAGGTCAGGACACAGGGATAAGTGAAGTGTAAAATGGTTTGGTTTGGTTTGGTTTATGGTTATTCCTCAGAACTATAGTTTCTTATGTAAAAACAAGGCAAAAATTCTAAACCGTCAAAATTTTTGGCTGCAGTACAGGTAAATAAACAAAATTAAGCAGAAGTAATATCTGAGGTGTGTAGACTTCTAACTGGAGGCTTCCTATTCATGATTAAGTATGATCAGTTACTGATAGGGTACTATTCAGAGAGATATATACTTACAGTTTTTGCATATTTTAAGAAAATAAGTTATGTGTAGTTGTGGTCACTAATTATTAAAAAAGAAGATAAATCACAGAAAAGAACGATGGTGATTCTGAAATTTTATGAAGTCATTTACATATCTGATACTTTTCAGCTATTCTAACTGGAGAATTCTTGGCTTCAGTGAAGTTTATAAATAAACACTCAGCTTCTGCGCATTTAGAGTTAATGTTTTAAAGTTGATGCTTTGCAGATATAAAAAGTCATGTTATAACATTGTTCCTTCCTTGACAATTATTAAACTACATCCTATCAATTATATTATCAAAGCCCAGCAAATGGGCTATTAGAAATTATAAATGTAATATAAATAGAATATAAATTTAATTATTTTTAAATGTAGATATTTCAAAGGCAAATAAGAATTTAGTGAGTGTATGTAACTTGAATTAAGTCCCATTTAAATTAAAAACTTCAGTTGTATGATACCAGACACATTTGTTTAATAAACAAATAAAGCCAGAATTGCTTTGTTATGTGCCTCATAGTTTATCTTAATAAATGAACCAAGTGCTGTTTTTGGAGTGGTAAAATCTATAAAACTCCAATGGACAAGACCAACAGGAGACATGGGCTCTGCATTATCGTTAAGGAACAGAAACAAATGAAGAAAATAATGGAAAATAAATACTACGATGTTGGGCTTAATAAATGTGAGATAAAAGCAGCTGTATCAAAGGAAAAGTATCAGCAACAATAGTGAGGGCCTAAAGGAGGATTTTCAGGAAGGTCTTGGGTAATAAGTGGTGACTAGCAGAATGGTTATGGGAAGGTATCCAGGCTAGGTGGTTATCCAAACAGCTGCAAACCGTACAAAATAATTTCATTATCTGCAACAACAGGTTGTAAGACAGTACTTTCCAATTTGAAGAATCATTTGAGAGTGGCTCCTGTCACCTGTTAATAGCAGTTAAACTACATCTTTTGTATCAATAAGCTAAATGGAGGCATGATGTTGGGTCCCTCTAATGTTAAGTTCTGAGTTATCATTTTTAACAATTGCTTTCATTGTTATATTTTTAGTTGCTATGCTGCAAAATCAACTTGTGTTTTATGCCTCTCCTCCTAGTATTGCAGAGCAATTCTTATGTTAAAAGCCCAGTGTGACAGTGTCATTATGTACTAGTGTTTAACAGTTTTTAGTAAATGCTTTTGTATAAACAAGTTGGGTAAGTAATTTCAATCCATCAGACATTCTATTAAAATGCTTATAAAGTGAATAAATATGTATGGGATAAAACTGCTTATAATACCAATATAAGTAGCACAATTTCCCCATGTTATAAATTTTAACAGATCATTGTGTAAATATTTTTGTGAAACATAGGGTTATAAATTGTTATGCACTTCTATTTTATAAGCGTTTTCAAAATCTTTCCTCCATTCAAGCTAAGAATGTAAACATCACATAACCTTGAAGGAATGAAGAGTAAAAGTTTAACATTAAAAGTTTAAAATCGAAATCATAGACCCTTTGCAAATAACAAGAAGATGACTGCATTAACACACCCTGAAATTAGCAAGTGGAGTTCATTCCAGGAAAATCAAACCTTAGCATTCATAAAACATTCAGTATAATTCACTATATTAACACGTGATCAAGAAAAATACACATGACTGTATCAATCGTTATCATATCATATATCATTTAATCAATATGATTATATATCAACAGATAAGTAAAACCATATAATGATCTTAATGGATGCACAAAAATCACTTGACAAAACTTAATTTCCACTCATAAAAACTGTCAAAAAAACTAAGAATAGGCCAGGTGCGGTGGCTCACACCTGTAATCCCAGCACTTTGGGACACCAAGGCAGGCAGATCACGAGGTCAGGAGATCAAGACCATCCTGAACAACATGGTGAAATCCCATCTCTACTAAAAATACAAAATAAAATACCTGGGTGTGGTGGTGTGCGCCCCTAGTCCCAGCTACTCGGGAAGCTGAGGCAGGGGAATCGCTTGAACCCGGGTGGCAGAGTTTGCAGTGAGCCGAGATCGTGCCACTGGACTCCAGCCTGGTAACAGAGAGAGACTCCATCTCAAAAACAAAAACAAAAATAAAAAACAAAAACATCTAAGAATAAAAGGTAACCTCCTTAACCTAATAAAGGCTACATTTTAAAAACCTATAGCTAACATCATTCTTAATGATGAAAACTAAACCGTTTCTCCTTCAGATTTGATACAGGCAAGCATTTCCTCTCACAACACTGCTATTTAATATCCTACTAGAAGTCCTACTGAGTGCAATAAGACAAGGCAAAGAAATAAAAGGTATGCAGATTGAACAGGAAGAAACAGAACCGTCTTTACCTACAGATGCAATCATTATCTTTGTAGAAGATAATTTTCTCTATAGAAAACCCTCTACTATTTTTGAAAAAAGCTCTAGGACATGATAAGCTAGTGTAACAAGGTTTGCAGGATATAAGATCATCATGCTGAAGTCAATTGCTTTCCAGTAATGAACACTGGAATATTGGAAAGAAGAAACACAAAACAAATATACCACTTAGAACAGTAAACAAAAATGAAGCATTTAGGTATAAATCTAATAAAATGTTTATGATATCTCTATGTAGAAAACTATAAAACATCAGTGAAAGAAATCAAAGAAGATATGTGTAACTGAATATTTCTTAACATAAATTGAAAAACTCAATATTGTTAAGATATTGTTTCTTATAACTTGATTTATAGATTCAAAGCCATTTCACTCAAAATTCCAGAAAAGATTTTAAAAATATATATGAAGAAATTATTTCAAATTATTTATATAGGCACTTCTCCTTTAAAGAGGTGTGCATGACTCCTCATCTGTTAAGCGTGGGATGTGCAAAGCAACTTCCCTCTAAAGGGTAATGCTGATATAATGTGATGAGAGCCTTTTCTATGATGTCTTTCTCCCGGAAACCTGTAACACCAGTGTAACCATGGGAATAATATTAAACAAACCTAAATTGAGCTATAGTTTACAAAATACTTGACCAATGCTCTTCAAAACAGTTGAAGTCATCAAAAACAAGGAAGTGTGAGAAAATATTACAGTGTAAAGGAGCCTAAGGAGATATGCAACTAAATGGAATGTGGTATTCTGAATAGGATTCTTGAACAGAAACAAAAGGCATTAGATAAAAGCTAAGGAAACTGCAATAATACATAGACTTTAGTTAGTAATAATGTAGTAATATTGTGTCACTAGTTGTGACGAACATACCATGTGAATGTAAGATGTTAACAATAAAGGAAACTGGATACTTAGTCTATGAGAACATTCTGTGCTACCCTTGCAACTTTTCTGTTATCCTTAAAATTATCACAAAATACAAATTATATTAAAATTTTTTTAAACTATCCCCTTTAAAAAATCTTTATTAGGTAAGTAGTTTTTTTTCCTTTGCAATGAAAATTAAAATAAATGTTAATATTGTTCATAGGTAAGAACATAGACAAATGGACATTTTAGAAAACTCTGCCAAGAATACAAATTGATAATGTGACTGGGCAACATAGCATGACCCATTTTGTATAATGGAGACAGAGAAAATGTCCATTTTATATAATGAACACACACAAAAAAATTAGGCAGGTGTGATGGTGCACACCACCTGTAGTCCTGTGTGGGAGGCTGAGGTGTGAGGATTACTTTGAGTTTTATATTACAGTGAGCTATAATCGGGCCACTGCATTGCACTCCAGCCTGGGTAACAGAGAAAGAACCTGTCTCAAAAATAAATAAATTAAATATATTGATAATGCATTTTTGAAGAACAATTTATGATAGTCAAGGAAAGACAATGAACACTTCGATTATTGACAAAATGAGCCCTGAGTTTATTTTGCATATAAGTTTATTTTGCATATAAACGTAAACCACTAGTGATGAATTCCTCTCAAAAAAAAAAAAAAAAACACTGCTGTGGGTTTCTTTTTGCTACGAAGATGGGGAGGTTCACTGTGGCAGTGGGAATTCAATACTGAAGATTTCATCTTGACAGTGCAAAATCGGACCATCCATAAATCCACACAAAGTTAAAGCAACTCTTTCTTTCTTTTTTTGTTTGTTTGTTTTTGTTTTTGAGACTGAATCTCGCACTGTCGCCCAAGCTGGAGTGCAGTGGCGCGATCTCCACTCACTGCAAGCTCCACCTCCCAGGTTCACGCCCTTCTCCTGCCTCAGCCTCCTGAGTAGCTGGGACTGCAGGCGCCTGCCACCACGCCCAGCTAATTTTTTGTATTTTTTAGTATAGATGGGGTTTCACCGTGTTAGTCAGAATGGTCTCGATCTCCTGACCTCATGATCCACCCTCCTCGGCCTCCCAAAATGCTGGGATTACAGGCGTGAGCCACCGCGCCCGGCCCTAAAGCAAGTCTTATTGTTTGTTGGTCTAGAAAGTCTTCAGCTAGGTAAGGATCTAGCACAGTGGAGTTACTGACATTCTGGATGGTCTAAAATTCATAGTTACCTAGCTTCAGCTGGGTAGACCAAGTTGCAGTGAAAAACAGAACTTAATTTTTATATCACCTAAGCAACTGTGTATCCAAGTAAAACAGTGGCTAAATTTGGCTAGCTGATTAGTACAGACCAATAAATTCTACTTTTGCAAATTTGCTAGTCTTGTGACTTTGGTAAAGTTATATATTGTGAATAAGTTTTCAGTAAATATTAGCTGTGGTAAAACTTATGATCCAATACTGTATAATGATCTAATTTCTATTTATTTAATTTATCCTTTTTCATCAGCATCACCCCAGACTGTGCTCTCCCACATTATATTTCAGCCATTCAGAACTACTTGCAATTTCTGGATTAACTCACACTCTTTTCTTATTCTTGCCCTTGTGTATACTCTGCCATGATAAAAATACATTTCTCTATATGCTGATTATAGCATTTATTATATAATTGTGTCAGCTACTTGTCTATTTTCCCAACTGGGCTCAGTGCTTCTTGAAGGCAGATGCAGAGTTTTACTTTTGTTTGTATTCTTAGCATTCATAAATAAAATACCTGCAGGTTGTAGGCACTCGACAAATCTGTATCTATAGCTATGGACATTGCACTTTAATCAATATTGTGGATCCTCCATCAGTTCTTGAAGCATAGTTTAACTTCTGACATCTAAATGGTTTATATTAAAGCATCCCTACAAAATAAGAGGAAGTACAATCATCTCTGACCTATTGACTCTTTCCATATCTATTCTTCCAATTACGGAGCATACTTTTCATGACATGCCCCCAATTTCTCCATTTTAAGAGTCTCCTTGAGAACTCTGTTTTCTTTCTTTTCAAACAGTTCACTTGTATTTAAGCAGATACATGCAATAATATAATCTCTGTATTAGTTTCCTAGGAATGACATAACAAATTACCACAAACTTGTTAGCTTAAGATAACAGAAATTTATTTGTTCATAGCTGTGGAGACCAGAAGTCCAACTAAAGTGTCAGCAAGGCCATGTTCCCTCTGAAAACTCTAGGAGAAAATCTTATCTTTCCTCTTCCAGCTTCTAGAGGCTCTGGGTGTTCCTTGACTTAGGGCTGCATAATGTCAATCTTTACGTGCATGTTCACGTGGCCTTCTCCCCTATGGGTCTCTATCTTCTGTGCTTGTAAGAACACTTATCACTGGATTTAGAGCCCACTGAGTTAATCCAGAATGACCTCATCTCAAGATACTTAATTAAATCTGCAAAGATCCGATTTCCAAATAAATTCACATTCACAGATATTTAGTGTTAAGTATTAGACATACTGTTTTGGGGCCACAATTCAACTCATTGTCATCCCAAGGAAGGCTCCCAGCTACATGTTGTTGGAGCTCTGAAAATACGTTTGAATGATGGAATCCCAAGATGAAAAGTGATAGTGCTCATGTGTATAATATATACAAATATCTTTTTCATTTTTTTTCCTTAGATGTCTTCCTGGATTTTCTGGTCAATTTTGTGAAATTAATATAAATGAATGCTCTTCATCACCATGTCTACATGGTGCAGACTGTGAAGATCATATCAATGGATATGTTTGCAAATGCCAGCCAGGTAATTATTTAGAAAATAATAAGCATACTGCATATATAATAATATATATGTTTATGTAAATGTATATGTACATGTATGTATAATACAATTTTGACAATCCACTCCACTAATACTGTTGTTGACTATTAATCAAGTTTTAAGCAATGATCATTCTTCAAAAACATGAAATGAATGTTGTATGATACTAGAAAGCAAACGCTTAGGCTATCATCAGGAAATCTTAATGTTTAGAGTGTAATACCTTATTGATGGATTTCCTAAACATATGTAAACCTCATACTTCCGATCTTTGTATCAATTATGCCTGGCACACAGCAAGTACTTTATCAATGTTAGCTCTTATTAGTATTGACATTATTATTTCTTCCAACAATTGTCAGCACAGAGATGGACAAGCTGAATAAACTTGTTTTCTTCAAGGAATAATTGCTGCTATTGTCTAAATATTTGTGTCTCCCTGAAATTAATGTGTTGAACCCTAATCAACAATACGGTAGTATTAAGAGGTGGGACTTTGGAAGATGATTAGGTCATGAGAGTAATGCCCTTGTGAATGGGATTAGTGCTTTTATAAAGTAGACCCTAGAGAGCTAGCTGGCCCCTTCCACAATGTGAGGACACAGCCAGAAGGCAACATCTAAGAACCAAGAAGCAGGCTCTCCACAGACACAGGATCTGTCATCAACTTGTTCTTGTACCCTGCAGCTTCCAGAACTGTGAGAAATAAATTTCTGTTTTCTGTAAGCTACCCAGTTTATGGTATTTTTGTTGTAGCAGTCTTGAATGGATTAAGAAAACTGCTCATTAAAAATTGATCTTTTTGGCCATCTCTACCTTTGATCATATTCCTTTAGGTCTATATTGATATAAGTGATTGTTGTTCACGCATTTTTTTCTTCTTTTTTCTTTAGTTCTCTAACTTCAGATTTGTTGCTCTTTTCCTACATCTTCTGCCACTCATCTTATTTTCAACATTCAGTTAACCCAAAAGGGATGTTCAATGCCTAAATTTCCTTGAGCAGCAGTAATTTCTCAGGAATATATGTAGGGGATATTTCTGGTCACTTAAAAAAAGTTATTGAGCCAGTCATGATAGTAGCGTGCCTATAGTTCCAACTATTTGGGGGGCTGAGGTGAGAGGATTACTTGAGCCCAGGAGATGGAGGCTGAGATGTGCTTTGAGTGTATCTGTGGATAGCCACTGAACTCCAGCTTGGGAAACATAGCAGGACTTGATGTCTTAGAAAAAAAAAATCCTTATTTACCTACCTCACAGAAGACTTCAGAAAGCCTATGGAAACTCTAGGGTTCTGGGCTTCTGGTTATTGGGTCCACTATGGAAATAATAGCCATGAGAGTATTAGGACTAATATGATTTATATGAAGTCATACAAACTAGTGAATACCTATCAACTGAGTGTCACCCACATACTATTTAGAAGTTAAACATCACTCATAGACCTACTCTGTTTTTTGAACATTCATTACTAGTACTAGATTTTATTTGGTCACATAGAACATCTGGAGAACATTGTACTTCCCTTTTGAAATAGCCACCTGTACATAAAACTGGAACTCTTGTAGGTAAAATAAGTAGAATAAAATTACAGTTTTCTTATATAAGAAATGAATACCATTTCAAACATTTTGCCTCTTACAAGCAAAAAATATCTTTATTGTGCCCACAAACACTTAATACTCTATGGTAGCTAGCATAAACAATAAATTCTACAGAAACAGTTAAGTAAAATACCCATATAAATTTTGTTTATCATAACAATAGGTATCTTGTAACTACTAGATTCATTTTCTGTTTCATGTTAATAAATATCTTACAGGTGCTAGATTAGTTTTGTTGCTTTAAGTTGATTCCACTACTCTGGATTCATTTGCAAGCATGAGGACATTTTTAAGCTGTTGAATCATTCAGGCTGCTTTTCAGATCCCTGTTGGGAAGCAGAAGACCTCAAAATGATACCCATCTGTATTGCTAGGCGTTATTCAAAATCTGCTGATACCTTTGACTTAAGAGTTACTTACACTCTTCACAATTTAGTTATGGGAGTGAAAACTAAGTGACAAATGAAAAAGTCAAATTTTTGGAAAATGCTATTGACACGTCCCCAACACTCCTGTCTCTGCTCCAGCCATAGCTCTTTATCATGCCAATCCATCCTCCCTTTAAAGTTATTTAAGGAATAATCTTGCTCCTGCAGATTACTCTTCACCCCTTTCTCATTTTCTTCATGGGCATAGTTTGCCATGGTTTCAGGGCGTTTTTATTCCCACAGTAAAATTAACTCTCTTGTGTACAATTTTATAGCTTTGGTAAATGCATAAAGTTGTGTAACCACCCTCACAGTAAGGCAATTAACCACCATCCTCCAAACTTTTCTTTTGCTGTCCCTTTGTAATTAACTCTTTACCCCCAAAAGGAACTGATTTTGATAGAATACTAATTTTTCTCTATAATTTTTATTGAAAATTCTACCTTTTTTGAGCACTTCTTGCTCCTGTATATTAATTTTATATTTCGAAGATCAAATGTGTGAGTTCTTGGGCATGTATGTGCTTAGGAAATAATAATGATATCAGTATTACTGCATAGACACCATGTTATTTTAGATGTATTAACTAATTAAGTTTTCATAACGTCGAGAAAAGGGCATCTCATTTTACCTATCTAATTTTTCTAATAAGGAAACAGAGTCCCAGAACCACTGGGTAATGTCCCACAACATGTTAGTGGCAAAGCTAAGATTCATACCTAAGAAGTCTGCACTGACACTTGTGCATTCATCATCTCTCATATTCCCCCAAAATGTTATCTTGGTGAAGAGAAACTCCCCATAAAGTTTCAGTCATGCAAGATGAATACATTCTAGAGATCTGTACAATATCATGCCTATAGTTAATACTAGTGTATTACACAGTTAAACGTGTTAAATGGTGAGAGCTCATGTTAAATGTGCTTACTACAGTAAAAGATTGAATTGACCAATCATTAAAAAACAAAGGCCTTCCCCAATAAAATCAATCAGTGTGGTTCAGCTTGGTCTAGATGTTAGCAATTCTAAACACTGTGAGAATTCTCAGGAAGTCTCCTACCCAAATCTGTTTTTCTCTTTAAAAGGTTCCATTAGAAAAATATAAAACTTTTCACTCTTCTGAGTAGTTTACAACAATTTGTTTTCTCCTAAATGCCATAGAAAAACACAAAGGCTGATTCATTTCATTTACACATGTCCACCTCTCTGTCATTCATTTTTAAAAAGCCTTAAATAATTTTGATAATTCTTTCCTAGGCATTGATCTCAGTCATGACATTATCCTTATCTTATACAGCTCCATGTAGAAAACTACACTGAGTGTTCTTCTGTCTTTAAATTGGTTAAACACTATAAATCATTGCCATTTTCTTCAGTTGTGGAAATCTTTCTTACATTCATATTATGTTGCTAATTATCAAAATACTCTTGTCTTTATCTAACAACAACTCCATGGTTGTCACCCTGGGTAACTCCTCCTCTATGCTAAAAGGTTTTATCTCTTTTCTTCCTTCCCTCTTCATTTTAGTACAAACAGAGCTGCATGAATCCTGCAACAATCTGAACAGAACACAGTTTGAAAAACTAAATACTGGTTTCCCCAGCAGACATTCTGCAAAACACACTGAAATTTAAACCGGATATAAGTGGGTTAGAAGACATTGTAAATGTTGTTTATTTTTGTATCACCAAATCCTAGTAGAGAGTTTATATCATAATTGGTCCTTGGGGAGTGTTCAGCACATATTGAAAAAGTACAATTCATTTATGATGGCCAACGTTGTCCAGTCATGACAGGGCCATGGTAAGCATAAATCCCTCCACCATCTCTAGGCAGAAAAATTATATAAATATGCCACTTCCTCCAAGCCAACAAGGTATAATACTTGACAAGTGGAGGGCAGGTTAGATTTCAGACCTCACTCATCCTCTTTGCATGAATTCTTTGTGCAAGAAACAACCTGAACATCATTTAGGACAGTCCTAATCACAGAGTTCATCCTGTACCTATATAGGGAATTAAATGGGTTTTTGAGCTCATTTCCAATGGAGTATCAATATAGGTATTCAGATGTTTTTTATAGAAATAGAACCACACTTAGTATGTTTTTAGCCAAAAATAGTACCATGTATAGTGTTATCTAACAATGTAGAACACCCAGTAAGTGATATCAGAGCTATCCCATGAAGAGCAAATTGAAAGTGATAGGGAACAGTTTGTGTACCACAAATTCACTCAGAGTTGTTCTCAATCCCTGGGACAGTCACTGTGCCCAGATACTTTTTATACCCAGCAGGGGTGCAATGGTGTTTATATTGCTGGTGATGCAAACTTCAAATGCATAGTTTGCTCTTAAAGTAGTATTGTTCATTTTGTAGCAGAGATGCTGCACTAACCTTGGGGCAAGAAAACAGAGAAACAAACATAGATAATATCTGCCACCAGTAGCCACAATTATTGTCAGTGATGAGGCAGCTGCATTTAGAACAAAAGAGATACAGAATAATCTTTTTTTAAATCAAGATCCATGAAAAGTAAAGAAATCCTTATTATGAGATAAAAGAGTGTATACTATTGTATTTTCATGAAGATGTACATGTAAATGTTTTCTACATATTCTAGAGTTAGACTAAGAAGAGAAAATAATTTTATGTTATCCAATTACTAAATAATATATTAACTGGTTAGACAAAATTATTTTAGGTTTAGGTTTATTTTTATTTTATATTCATAACATCAGATAGAAATCACTATGGGTGGAGAGGGAAAATGAAATGAAAATAAGATATATAAATCTTAGAAGTAGTGACATTTATTTTCATTCATAAACTCAAAGTATTATAACTGTAATGTTATAGAATGGTAATATTAAAACTGGTCAATATTTCTAGCTGAATATATCAATGTATTTAAAGATTTGGTTTAGTCTTCAACTTAAGATCACTCTAGTTTTAGGCTGGGTGGGTTGGCTCCCTTGAGCCCAGGAGTTTAAGGTTGCAGTGAACTGTGATCATGCCACTACACTCCAGCCTGGGTGACAAAGCAAGTTTGTCTCTAAAAAAAAATTAGTAAAAATTTACTCTAATTTTATTGCAATGTGTCACCTAAAGTTGTCTTTATTTTGCACCACAATTATTTTCAATCATTTATTCCTTATGCGCTTACTTATTTTATATTATGTGTCAGACATTAGGTTAATACTATTAGTTTAACACCATAATAATTTGATTACTTTTCCTAGATTGCTAATGACAATTTTTGGTTTTTGTTTTCAGTTACCAAACTATTTTCTGAATATTTGGTTACCTTATTAAGAATGAACATAAAACCTACATAAGATTCAAAAGAAAATATATTTTGTTTCTGAACATTAAAAAATATCCAATAAATATTTACTTGCCTGATTTATATTTTCTTATTCTGGTCTCATTTCTTACCATTACCTTGTCCCACACCAGAATAAGTGCCTATTCATCTTACGTGTTTCTTCATACTAATGGGTATGATTGAGGCTCAGTATCCACTCCCATGTAGTATGGTTTCTTGTACTGCAGAGGCAAGAGTATTGACAACTACAGTTTCCAGACTCCCTCAAAACTGGAGTTGCAAGTATAATTGAGTTCCGCCAATAAGAAACATACCTAAAATCTGAAGGCTCTGATGGAGACCATTTCTGGGTGTCTTAGCAGATTCTTCTGGTAAAAAAAAGTCATGGAACTATGTGGATCTTTGCAGCAGACCTCACTGTAGAGTCACTATTTCAGTGCGTAGGTGCATTGAAATGGCAGCTGCCTGGTAATCAACCTTCCTTGGATTAGCACAATGGGCTCTTAAACTCAAAAATCCTAAGAGTGCTTTTATATTTCTCATCTTCCTGATCCTGACTGAGGGGACGTCTCCCAGAAAGTCATACCTGTGGCTCTTGGTGTTACTCCTACAGCTTTCCTTCCTTCTGATAATTTTGTAAGCATCTAATTCCATTATTCAGGTGCATTTTGCTTAAATAACTAGAGTGATTTCTGTTTCTTGTAATGAATCTTGACTAACTTATTTTCTATCCTTGTTTGTTGTCTTTGACCAACACAGCCTTAATGTTTTTCTCAGTTTGACTAGGCTTTAGACAGACCTCTTCCTGACTATAGGGCCTGATCTCCCTTTTCATAGAGCATTTACTTTAGAAAACTTGTAGTTGTAAATTATTTCTCTGTCTCTTTGAGATGTAAATCTTCTCCCAGGCTGTTTCCCAAGGACCTGGGAGTCATTCCTTCAAAAATGTAATCCTGTACTCCGGGGGCTGAGGTGAGAGGATTGCTTGAACCCAGGAGGTTGAGGCTGCAGTGACGTGTGATCACACCCCTGCACTCCAGCCTGGGCACCAGTGTGAGACCCTGTCTCAAAAACAAAACAAAACAAAATGAAACAACAAAAACAACAACAATGAAAGACAAAACAAAACAAAATGTAACCCTGGAACGAGACAAATAGTGCCCCTATTTCCCAGTCTCTTTGGGAGAGTAGAAGAAGTCTAACTTCAGTAAGAGACAGTTAGCAAGTACAGGTGGCCTATTGAAATTGACCAAATTCCCACCCACCCAAACATCCCCCTGGTACTTTTCCGTTAGCTCACCTGGCCTTTAAAAATGTTCGTACTCCCATTTCTTTTAGTGGGGTTGAGTACAAGCTCTCTACTCTATTGTAAAAATCTGTCTCCTATTGCAGTACTCTTCAATGAAGTCTTCTTTGTCTGTATAACTGGCCCAGTGCAATTTTTCTTTTATACTTCCCATCTTATGGTTTAAAGCTTTATCATGTTCTTCACAGTATGAGAAGGAAAGGAAAACTATGTCATTTTAATTGCTTAAAATATATTTTGAAATATTAGATCAGAAGAGGATACAATATATAAAAAATATAAAATACACTGTAATAAATGTGTATAACTACCATGTGTTCTGAGAAATAGAATATTAGCAATAATTCTCGCCACCTCTATATCCCTCCAGGAACATCCCAGTCCCTGAAGTAACTATTCTGAATTTTATATCAGCATTCCTTTAGTATTTGTTAGAGTTTTATTATATATGTATGCATCTCTAAGCAATGTTATAAGTTTCATATGCATTCAAATTTTATAAGAGCAGTTATCAGGGTGTATTTTTATGCAGTATGTTTTTATGCTCAATAATATGTGAGACTCAACTATGTTTGTGAGACTCAACAAAGTCATACTGGCTTTTTATAAACCCTGTGAAGATGTTTTTTTCCATATCACCTTTTATAGCCTCCTTAGTAGAGATCCCTGCAGAATCAGCTCAGCACATGAAAGAGCATTGCAAAGTGGAAAGAGTCTTGGATGAAGATTTATAAACTTAGTCTCTTGGAAGCTATTTCTAAGTTTGATGTGGACATTGCCATGTCTTTTAGACTCAGGCCCTATTTGTTTCTTATAATGAAGTGTTTCAATAAATCATTTCTAAGTACCTCAAAATATGTATTTAATTGTTTTGTTACAATTTATCAGGGAAGAACAATCAGAATATCTTCCTAAGTATAAACAATAATTAAATTTTACATTTCCCAACAGCCAGGGTTCAGATTAAATGCTATTGGACAATACATAGAAAAATAAAGAAAAGTTAAAATGTTGTAATTAGAGTAAGCATAGTCAGTGAGCAGTGACAGCTGCCTGTAAAGACCCATTGTCCCTATGTAGAAGGGTATACTTAGGTTAACATTGATGTTGTGGCTAGCATGTTAGGCATATTAAGATTCATTAGAAGTAATTATCTGATAGGAAAGAATCAATGGTTTCAAAAAATGTTCCTAATATCTATCCAGTAAATCATAGCTGAGATATTAGCTTATGGAGTACTTAGCAATGTTGGTTGATAGGTTGATGATGGAAATAATAAAATGTTTGACTAGCAAAAGCCAAACAAAATACATACAATCAAACTGTGTTTTGGTCTGGAAAATTTTAGATTGTCATGTTTAATGAGAATTCTTACAGCCAATGGCCAAATGTACATAGACACAATACTTAAATTCTATAGAACCACAGTATAACAAATACTAAGTGTAAAATACTAACTGTAATACTACAAGTATTACAAAAAACATTGTATATCTAGATATCTATAGTAGGTGCTTTCCTCTGAATTTAAGGTTCATATTAAGGGAAGTATTAAGTGTCTTTATTCTATTGCTTTCCATGTATTTATTCCAAAGTAAAATAAGTAAAGACATTTGAATATGTAATGTTGAATGGCACCACGGATAAGAGTTGAGACATATCATACATGTACTCACTTTCATTTATACTTAACTATGTGATTTTAGAGCAAATTATTTATTTTCTCTGAGTTTAATTTTCTCATGAGCTAAATAGAGATAGAATAAGAGCTACCTGATAAATTGATCATGAAGATACGCTGAGGTAATTTGTATAAAACATCTAGCATAATTATTTCAAATAGTAAAAGCCAGTAAATATAAGCTATTAGCATAACTGTTTTTATTATCGTTAAAAATTGCATATCTGCTTTGTAATTTGTTGAACAGGATGGTCTGGACACCACTGTGAGAAGGAGCTTGAGTGCATTCCCAACTCATGTGTTCATGAACTCTGCATGGAGAATGAACCTGGCTCCACATGTTTATGCACACCTGGATTTATGGTAAAGATTACTGGTGGTCGTGGTTGTAATAATTTTTTATTCTCTTTGATACACAGTAAATAGTAGAAAATTATATGGTGAAAAATAAGATCGGAGTAGTTAATCTTCAGTGCATCTCTCCTTCTCTGTCTGTGCACGCTACACTTTTCTCAGCATTCCTCTTTCCCTTCTTGTCCATGCATCACTTGCACCCTCAGTCCTTTCTTTCAGAAGAAAAACATTCTGATAAATTGATCCACACCAGGGTGCAAGTGACTTAATGTATTGGCCTTTAATGTCTTAATGCATTTGGAAGGAGGATGCCAGTGGAGGAATTACTTAATACTGTCAAGGTCTTGGCGGAACTTTTATTTTGCCCAAGGACGTAGTACTACTTCCAGGGTTGGGCTCAGCATATTGTATGTCCGAGGAGGACGAATCTGCTTCCTCAGCAAGTTTGAGCTGGCCTGAACTCCATTAGCCCTAGAAATGACTTTCCTTGGTAAAAATGTCTCTATTAAAAAATAGCATTTGACCACAGTCTTTTATTAAAACTGACCGCAGCCCATGAACATAGTGAAAAAACAGCAATTGGTAAGAATGTGTTATCAGAAATTTTAAATGTATATTTATAAATATCATTATTAGACCAGCCTTCACTGAGATTAAGGCTAAATAATTAGAGACGGGGTATAGTCAGGTGACTAGAGTCAGTGCAAGAATAAAGAATCATACTTCAAGCATCTGGCCAGTGTGGATAAAAGATGAACAAGTGTGAAGGGAAGTGTAAATGGAGCTAGAAACTCCTTCTCAGAAGTGAAAGATCAGAAAGGAAAAACCAGAACCAAGAGTCTCTAGACGAGGTTAAGGAATTACATAGAAAAAAATAATCAATAACTGTCACGGAACACAAGATTTTGAAAAATCAATTGTAGAAGGACCTGGGCTTAAGTCCAATGCTGTTTCCTCTTAAAGGATATTCCCAGGGCTCATCTGTTTTGGAGGGATATGAATGAGCTCAAACAGATATCTTCCTTTCTCTGAGAATTCTCTAATTTTGGATTTGCGCTAGGAAAAAGATTTTCTCTTACTGCTCTAAAAGTGATAGATCTTTGGAGAAAAATATCAGATGCTCTGATACTTAAATTGGAAGTTAGTTGGTACCAAGAAGTTATTTTTCTGACACCTCAGATTATACCAATAATGTCTTCCTCAAAGAGTCAGTATAAAGAGCAAAATACTGAGATGTGTCTTTTCTTTAACTGTATCTTCTGCCAGTGCAGCCTTAGATATGTAGAAATCTAAATAACTTAGAAAATCAATGCTTATTTTATATATGATGTTTTCATAAAAACAAATAATTTACTACCAAATATCTACAAAATTTCCTGAAATAGTTAATCTCCTGGTATATGTTCTTTCACATGTGAAATATGAATCTATTAATATTTGAGCTCTTTCTTTAATAAAAAAATCAAATCTGAAGGATAAATACATTAGTACATGTTAGAAATAGAAACATCCCAGAAAATATAGTTTTATAAGACCACATGTCTACTAAATAGGAGAAAATGTTATAGACATAATGCATTTACATTTTAGTAAGGCATTTACTAAATTAATTTCAAATGGATATTTTGCAACCATTCTCTAAGTACTTGAAAGCTGAAACTAAATTTAAAAACTTGTCATAGCAAGAGATAATGTTTGTGTGAATTGCTACAATGAGATAAGGGAGATTCAGCTTTTGCTAATGCATTAGTTATACTTTAAAATGAGTAGCTAAAGATAGGGGAAATTCAGTTTATTGAAAAAGAATTTTAACATTGAAATGTTATTCATGCCAATGCTATAGCAGTATGTATTTACTCTAAATTAGATATTTCTAAGAAATATACTTTTGAAAATCACATGCAAATTATTAATTGGAATAGAAAAGAAAATAATCTGCTGAATTATCAGAAAATCAAATATTCAAAATATTTGATAAAATATTTGTAGCAAGTTAAATTTGTAAATATTGAAATAAAATATTGAATGGATACAGGTATGGAAAATGCATAAAAACATTCGAAAATCACTTTTTAGGTTTATTTTTCCCTCCCCCACTAATCTTGAGTGCAAATGGGATATTAAAAGAATAAAAATCACTATCATGGGAATATGTGAAACTTCATGGGTACTTCATTCACAGGAAGATATCAAACTTGAGAGAGTCTTAAGAATAAAGCAGTTATAAGAATTAGAAAAAAGGTAAATTGATTTGCATTAGTACTAAAAATAAAGTGTGTACAGAGTGTAGGTGAACATGAAAACAGTGTCCATAACAGAGAGTTGACAATGTACGGGGGGTAAGTCATGGCATTCTAGCACTAGAATAGATGGGAAGAGACTAAACATCGCATCAGTTATCACATTCTGTTGGAATGTTTGCTCATTTCTCTGTCAACTCTGAAACACTGTAAACTCCTGAAGGACAAAGATAACGTTGAACGTTACAGTATTCCTAAGAGCACAGAGCACAGTATAGGCGGTCACTAATTTACAATTATTCGACTTTATGATTTTATGAGAGTGACATACATTCAGTAGAAATGGTATTTTGAACATCCCTACAACCATTCTGTTTTTACTTTTAGCACGGCATTCAATAAGTTACATGATCTATTCAATGCTGTAGTATAAAATAGGTGTGGGGTTGAATGATTTTGCCCAAGCTGTCGGCTAATGTAAGTGGACTGAGCAAATTTAAGGTAGACTAGGCCAAACTATGATGTTCAGTAGATTAGGTGTATTAAATGCATTTTCCACTTACAACATTTTCAGCTTTTGATGGGTTTATTGTAATGTAACCCCATCATAAGTCGAGGAGCATCTGTACATGTGTTTTCATTTTGGTCATCATTGTTAAGGTTGTTTTATTAGTGCTCAAATAGCATATTAGTCACAGCTGTTTTAAATTCCCAGTCTGATAATTACGGACTCCCTGCCATACCTGAGTCTGACTTCAATGCTTACTCTGTCTCTGCTATTTTTTTGGCTTTTAGTGTGTCTTTTAATTTTATATTTAAAGACATGATGCATTGAGTAACAAGAACTCAGATAAATAGGCCTGTAGCATAACATTTTATGTTTATCTGGCTAGGAGTCAGGCTGTGTTTGCTATGCTATAGCCATAGGTGTCAGAGGTTAAAATTTCCTCTTATATTTTTATTTTCATCTTGCCTGTTGTATTTTGGTTTCCTTAGAAAATTCTTCTTAAAGAAGTGTGAGGTGTGGAGTTCTTTCAGTTGTAATCTCCAGTTGTTATAAAAGATCCCTGTTGATATGGCAGTAAGGTGTGGGGAGAGGGTAGGCCTTTAACAGTCCTATGATTAGGTCTCAGTCTTGGTGATTCTGTGCCTCTGGGCTGTGACCTTCAAATGTGCTTCTCTGTACCCCATTCCCTTAGGTGAGACAGAAAAGCTACAGAAGGCTGGAGTTGGGTATTTCCCTTCCCACAGGTCAATTAAGCTCTGGTAAAATAGTTTCACTTGAGGACAAGCCTTGTTAAGAGGAGCAGGATGCTCTGGGAGTCTTCAAAATGGCTATTCTCTCCTCTCCATGCTGGAAGCATGACGGGATTTTTCTCCAAACCTCACTGTGAGAACTCTGTAGTATTTTTGAACGTAAAGTTCATTACAGTGTGGGATATTCCCTAAGAGTGGGCTCCCCTGTAGTTTCTAACTAACTCTCAAGCTCGTACACACTGAGCCTCCAGCATTTCATCAATTACAGTTTGTTTTTCTACCCTGGTTTTGGCTCCAGCAGAGGTTTCTGCTTCTGAATTTCTGCTCTGGTAAGCTATGATTATTTGTACCTGCCTGACTGTCTCTCCAATGTTTGCGGGCAGAAGTTTTCCTTTAATGGGAAATGATCTCAATTTTCTTAAAAATCTAAGAAGAGTTGATTTTTGGTTTGTTCAGCTTTTCTCTTATTGTGTAGATGGGAATGATGACTTCCAAATTCTCTATACGCCAGACCAAAACCCAGAATTTTGTGATTGTTTTAGAATGAAAGGACCTATGAATATATTTATTAAGAAAACATGAATGGATTTTCTTTCATTCATGTAATTCAATGTGTCTTTTAAAAAAAGGATTTTATTGTTCTAATTAGGCTTCTCAGGTATCTCAACTTGAATGGTTGTCCTGTTTTTCAGAGTCACTAGAAGCCTTTATGGGATTGTTCAAAAGTCATTAATTTGGCAATCAGATTCTCCATTAACATGTAAAAAATTAAAAATTAAAAATTGTCTTGCATGTGTACTCTAATTACACCAGCTGATACAGTAGCACATGCAATCTGTGTAAAGAACATTCAAATAATTCAAATAATTGAAATATGTTTGTATTGAATTTTTAATTGAACATGAAACAACAAAGCATAATTCAAAGCAATAAGGCTTTTACCTAACAATTTGTAGCAATTCTTTTCACATTAAATCCTTTTATGTTCACCTGAACTTCCCTCTAACATCTTTCTTCTCAGAGATCTTCAGAAAAATGGCACTTTTTTTCCAGATTCCTTTTATTTAAGCTACTTTAAAAGTTTCACTACTTAGGTCATCATAAAAAAATGTTAATTCAGCTACATATTTACAGGATTAGATAGGATTAATATTACTACAATTATTCATGTTTAATGATGAAGAGTGATGTGGGAGGTAAATAGTCACTGCTGGATAGGGAGATGGGAAGCTGTTTTTTTCTTTATTTCTAAGAATTAATTTTTTGAAGATAACATTAAAAGTCTGAACTCTCAGGTTTTTCTTAATGTTTAGAGCTATGACAATCTCTGACAAGCTGATAATTAGTGAAGATTATTCGTTTAAGCAGATCTAATTACAAAAGTGATTCCAAACAAGATTAAAGTACTTACATCATTTTGAAATTCAACTATTCTGTAAAAGAATTTAAATGACAGAATACAATTTCTGAATGTCCTATACTTGCTTAAGAATTCAAGAAAAATGATCATTCTGTTTTTCATTTGATCAGAACTGCTCATTTCTTCCTCAGTAAATGAAATTCTGCCAAACAAGATTGATCTCCATGCATTAACCGATGAGTGTCTATTGGTCAGGCTTATTGTGTTTTGTAAATGATAGAGTCGACGAAAGTGTTAATTACAGCCCTTAAATTAAAACACAGATATTTATATAGTGTGGAAGCTGTACTTGTATTAAAATGAGGAAAAAATGGAGAAACTATTTTCTGAAAAAAAAAAAAAAGGGTTCTGAGTTCTACAGAAGGACAGCCTATTTGCGGTATTAAGTTTTTAAATGTCATCTTCATTAGTTGATGCAGTTTCTTCCTAGCCTCAATGGTCTTTACAATTTGGCATGATTTTGCAGTGGCTGGTACCGGTTGTTCCTTTCCATGTTTAGTGCTTCCTTCAGGAGCTCTTTTAGGGCAGGCCTGGTGGTGACAAAATCTCTCAGCATTTGCTTGTCTTTAAAGGATTTTATTTCTCCTTCACTTGTGAAGCTTAGTTTGGCTGGATATGAAATTCTGGGTTGAAAATTCTTTTCTTTAAGAATGTTGAATATTGACCCCCACTCTCTTCTGGCTTGTAGAGTTTCTGCCGAGAGATCAGCTGTTAGTCTGATGGGCTTCCGTTTGTGGGTAACCCTACCTTTCTCTCTGGCTGCCCTTAACATTTTTTCCTTCATTTCAACTTTGGTGAATCTGACAATTATGTGTCTTGGAGTTGCTCTTCTCGAGGAGTATCTTTGTGGCGTTCTCTGTATTTCCTGAATTTGAATGTTGGCCTGCCTTGCTAGATTGGGGACGTTCTCCTGGATAATATCCTGCAGAGTGTTTTCCAACTTGGTTCCATTCTCCCCATCACTTTTCAGGTACACCAATGAGATGTAGATTTGGTCTTTTCACATAGTCCCATATTTCTTGGAGGCTTTGTTCGTTTCTTTTTATTCTTTTTTCTCTAAACTTCCCTTCTCGCTTCATTTCATTCATTTCATCTTCCATCACTGATACCCGTTCTTCCAGTTGATCGCATCGGCTCCTGAGGCCTCTGCATTCTTCACGTAGTTCTCGAGCCTTGGGTTTCAGCTCCATCAGCTCCTTTAAGCACTTCTCTGTATTGGTTATTCTAGTTATACATTCGTCTAAATTTTTTTCAAAGTTTTTAACTTCTTTGCCTTTGGTTTGAATTTCCTCCTGTAGCTCGGAGTAGTTTGATCATCTGAAGCCTTCTTCTCTCAACTCGTCAAAGTCATTCTCTGTCCAGCTTTGTTCCGTTGCTGGTGAGGAACTGTGTTCCTTTGGAGGAGGAGAGGCACTCTGCTTTTTAGAGTTTCCAGTTTTTCTTCTCTGTTTTTTCCCCATCTTTGTGGTTTTGTCTACTTTTGGCCTTTGATGATGGTGATGTACAGATGGGTTTTTGGTGTGGATGTCCTTTCTGTTTGTTAGTTTTCCTTCTAACAGACAGGACCCTCAGCTGTAGGTCTGTTGGAGTTTGCTAGAGGTTCACTCCAGACCCTGTTTGCCTGGGTAACAGCAGCGGTGGCTGCAGAACAGTAGATTTTCGTGAACCATGAATGCTGCTGTCTGATCGTTCCTCTGGAAGTTTTGTCTCAGAGGAGTACCCGGCTGTGTGAGGTGTCAGTCTGCCCCTACTGGGGGGTGCCTCCCAGTTAGGCTGCTCGGGGGTCAGGGGTCAGGGACCCACTTGAGGAGCAGTCTGCCCATTCTCAGATCTCCAGCTGCGTGCTGGGAGAACCACTGCTCTCTTCAAAGCTGTCAGAGAGGGACATTTAAGTCTGCAGAGGTTACTGCTGTCTTTTTGTTTGTCTGTGCCCTGCCCCCAGAGGTGGAGCCTACAGAGGCAGGCAGGCCTCCTTGAGCTGTGGTGGGGTCCACCTAGTTCGAGCTTCCCAGCTGCTTTGTTTACCTAAGCAAGCCTGGGCAATGGCGGGCGCCCCTCCCCCAGCCTCGCTGCAGCCTTGCAGTTTGATCTCAGACTGCTGTGCTAGCAATCAGCGAGACTCCGTGGGCATAGGACCCTCTGAGCCAGGTGCGGGATATAATCTCCTGGTGCGCCGTTTTTTAAGCCCGTTGGAAAAGCGCAGTATTAGGGTGGGAGTGACCCGATTTTCCAGTTGCTGTCTGTCACCCCTTTCTTTGACTAGGAAAGAGAACTCCCTGACCCCTTGCGCTTCCCGAGTGAGGCAATGCCTCGCCCTGCTTCAGCTCGCGCACGGTGCACTGCACCCACTGTCCTGCGCCCACTGTCTGGCACTCCCTAGTGAGATGAACCTGGTACCTCAGACGGAAATGCAGAAATCACCCGTCTTCTGCGTCGCTCATGCTGAGAGCTGTAGACCGGAGCTGTTCCTATTCGGCCATCTTGGCTAAGTCAAAAAACTTAAATGTCATTTTCAAAATAAACCTAACACAGAAGACACCAGTATAGCAAGACAGACAAACATTTTGATGTATGTCTATGTTTCTGGTCTTTATTTTCCCATGTGATAAAGCCATCAATATTATTAATAAATATTTACCAAGTATTTTCTGTGTTTGAGATGACTTGTTCTACTAAAAAATATTTATTATCTCTTAATAGGAAATAAAGCAAAGATGCAATTTTAGACAAACTCATAATTCTCTTTTAAATAGATATTTTTGTGGTTTTGACATTTATCCTTATTTGAATTCAAGTAATTTGTATTTTAGATCAGTCAAAACACATCCTTTGGATACTCACTAAAACAATGTATTTGGAAAACTTATAAAGAAATACATATACACTAGTCTTACATTCAAATTAAGGAAAAGAGTACAGGCTCACATCCTCTTGCAATGCACTAAAAAAAATCAATAATGCTCTTATTTGGGTGAAATTTGATACTTTGCTCTAATATATGTTGAGCACCATTTTTTGCAGATCCTTATAATAATATGAAAATCAATTAGTTTCAGTTTGTTATCCAAAGAGAACATTCAGCTGTATGGAAGAGACAAATAATGTGTGGGATAATAAGGAAGTCAGCATTGGGTACAAAATGCAGGAAACTGTATGATGAGGGAAATAAAAGCATTAGCTAGGACACTTATTTGGTAGTAATATTAAAAAATAATAAAGCAATTGGCGAACTCTGAGTAAAGTAGTTGTTAGAAAAGATTTCTCAATGGACAAAAGATAATGGCTTCCTCCTAAGGATTAGAAAGGTATCTCTAAAAGCGCTGAAACTTAATCTGCACCACATAGTGGAAGTCCACCCTGAGGGTTTGCTCAGTACTGCTAATGAGAATGCTAAATATAAAATAGCCATAAGAAATAAGGCTCAGTCTGCTTCTCAGGATGAGTTTTACCACAAACAACAAAAAAATACACAAAAAATGTATTTTCCTCTCCCCAGATCAGTTAGGCACTGGTAACAGAGAGCCAAGATCCTAGCTTTTATGAAATCTACCACCTAACAAGCAGAGGATGCATGGGGGAAGAAACAAAATTATTGTGTTTATTTATTTGTTAATTTGTTTATGAGCAGTAATGAGTGCTATGGGGAAGAAAAAGATGGAGGGATTTGTGTTCTGAGCATTTCTAAGCAACACAGTGACAGTATTTTGTAATGCAAGGTATGTGAGGGTTTTGGAGGAGGAAATTGTGCAAACTAGAATAAAAACATAAATATTAATGAAAAGAGGAAGTTTTCTGTATTAAGTAAGTATAATGTAGAATGAAAAATGTAGTTTAATATTTTCAGAAGTAGAATATTTAAAATAAGTTGCCTTACATTTTATTATGGCACAACTGTGATGTACAATTTAAATGTCTTACAACTTGCTGGTTGCAGTGGCTCATGCCTGTAACCCCAGCACTTTGGGGAGCCAAGGCGGGTGGATCACTTGAGGTCAGAAGTTTGAGATCAGCCTGGCCAACATGGTGAAACCCTGTTTCTACTAAAAATACAAAAATTAGCCAGGCGTGGTAGTGGCTGTCTGTAATCCCAACTACTGGAGAGGCCAATGCACAAGGATCGCTTGAACTGGGGATTCGGAGCTGGCAGTGAGCCAAGATCTTGCCACTGCGCTCCAGCCTGGGCGACAGAGTGAGACTCAAAAAAAAAAAAAAAAAAATTCTTACAACAGTAGTGTTTATTGGTAAATGGAGTATGGTAAAATAATGACCACCTCATAGACCTATGTAGATATTAAAGATAATGAATGCCCACCTTTCATCTTTATGCATCAGATTTTTGCTTAATGTGGCTGGTGGAAGAATGTATTTGGTAGAAACCCAGAATATATTTAATGTCATATATTGACTCAAAAAAGTAATGGCTTAACATTTTAGACTTCAATTAGATGGAAAATTCTCTGAGCCTGTTTCTTCACTTATAGCATGAACATGTGGATGAATTAAAATCTTGGCCATATTGAAGATAACATTGTTAACCCATTGGAGAGCTGGGCACAGAATTTTAAATGCCCATACTTACAGACTGGTAGATCAGTTTTCTTTCCTCTATGCCGTAAATCTTATCCATTTATTTTTAAGATAGATAACTAAATGCAATATCCATTTATTTTTAAGATAAATAACAATATATAATGTGTGTGTATGTATATATATATATATATATAGATATATCTATATAGATATATATAGATATATCTAGATATATAGAGATATATATAGATATATATAGATATATATCTAGATATATATAGATATATATCTAGATATATATAGAGATATATATATAGATATATATAGATTAGATATATATATAGATATATATATAGATATATATATAGATATATATATATAGATATATATATATAGATATATTTAGACAAGGTCTTTCTCTGCTGCCAAGCCTGGAGTGCAGTGACATGATCATAGCTCACTGCAGCCTCAAACTTCTGGGCTCAAATGGTTCTCCTGCCTCAACCTACAGAGTAGCTGGAACTACAGACATGTGTCCCCACAACCAGCTAACTTTTTATAACATTTTTTGTAGAGATGAGGTCTCACTATATTGCCAGGCTTGTCTGAAACTTCTGGCCTCAAGCACCCGTCCTGCTTCAGCCTCCCAAAATGCTGGGATTATAGGCATGAGCTACCGTGTCTGTACAAAGATATTATTAAGCTACTCTCTAAAATAAAAACAGATTGGATTCCAAAATCCATTCTGAAGTCCTACAACTTTGCCATAGCCTACAAGGCTGTGTGCAGTTTGGCCCCTTCCTGATAACTTCTCTAGCCTCACTTCCTCCTGATCTTCTAACTCTGTACTGTAGCCCCCTATTTAGGCTTCAGTTTCTCAAATATTCCCTTCAAAATTCTGGCTGTGTGTCTTTGCACGTGCTACACTTTAACTAGAATGATCTCCAATCCTTCTTGCCCACTATTCCAATTCTACTCATCTTTCAGGTTTTAGCATATGTCCCTCTTTTTCAGGTAAACCTCATAATACTGCCACAACATGTGCTTAGGTAACTTTTTTTTTTCTTAAACTATTTTCTGGAAGAGCTTCAGGTACACAGAAAAAGTGAGCAGAAAATACAGACAGTTCTCATATATCCCTCCCTACACACATGCACAGGCTCCCTCACTATCAACATCCCATGACAGAGTGGTACATTTGTTACAATCAATAAATCTATATTGCACCATTATCACCCAAAGTCTGTAGTTCACATTAGACTTCACTCTTGGTCTTGTACATTCTTTGGGTCTGAACAAATGCATAATGACATGTAACCACCATTATAGATACAGAATAGTAACAATGCCCTAAAAATCCTCTGTGATCCCCCTGTGAATTCCTCTGTCCCCTCCATCTCTGGCAATCATTGATCTTTTCAGGGTCTTCATAGTTTTGCATTTGTAAGGATGCCGTATAGTTGAAGTAATACAGTATATAGCCCTTTTAGATTGGCTTCTTTCACTTAATAATGGGGATTTAATATCCTTCCAGGATTTTTTCATGGCATGAGGGCCCCTGTCAGGGCTGAATAATGTTCCATTGTCCAGATGTACCATGGTTTATCCGTTCAACCTACTAAAGTTTTTCTTGATTGTTTTCAAGTTTTGACAATCATGAAAAAGGCTGTTATAAATATTCTTGTGGAGTTTTTTGTGTGAACATGTTTTCAATTCGTTTGCTATACATCGAGGCACACACTCACTGGATTATATAGTAATAGTGTGTTTACTTAGAAACTGCCCAAATGTTTTCTAAAACTTTTGTACCATTTTGCATTCCCACAAGAAATTAGGCGCATTTTATAATTTGTCTTCATAGCAATTACTCAAATTGTAATTCATCAATTATTTTTGTGGCTATATATTTATTGTTTGACCAACTACTCTCACCCCCCTTCCTCTCCTTCTCTATTCCCTTCTCCCTCTCTGGTCTGCTTTTCTCCTCTTCAACAAGTTCCGTAAAACAGGAACTGTGCACATATTACCTACTTCTGTTCTCCAGGCAGATACAACATAGTAGATTCTAAATAAAATTTTGTTGATTATTATACATGAACAAAAACATGAATGGATTACAATTATTGTGGTGTTAATCACAACTAAGCACAAGAATTTGTGGAACAGTCTGTTGCATGCAATATCATACACTGTTAAAGATATAATGCATTGTTTTCTACAATAATATTTAGAGTGATTTAAAATATCACTTGAGCCATAAGCTTCCATTAAAATGTTATTATTTATGAAGGAAGCCTAACTATTTGCCAGGCTAAATGTCTTGGATACTTTACCCTATTGAATGATTAAAACAATTTTGCGATTTAAGAATCATTATTTATTCCTATGGTGATGATGAGGAAACAGGCTCAGAAATATTGGACACTTATTCATAGATAGCAAATGTTAGAATGTAGTTTGTCCAGTGAATCCAAACCCTATATCCATGGGCACTATGTCAGAAAGTTTTCACTCTGCAACCAAAATACAGTTCTAGATCTTTTCACTCTGAGCCATGCTTATATTTCTTTTGGTGAGCAAAGACTACATTAGCTTATATAAAGATTAGCTTATATATTCTGTTATGGCCTGAGTGTTTGTATCTCCCTCACCCAAATTCAAATGTTGAAGTTTTAACCCCTAAGACTATGGTATTACAATGTAGGGCTTTTGGGAGGTGATTCAGTCATGAGGGTGGAGTACTCATGATTGGGATGAGTGCTCTTATAAAAAAGCTGCAGATAACTAGATAGTTAGTCCCTTCCAGCCTATGAGGACATAGCTAGAAGGCACCATCTGTGAGAAAGCCCAGACACTAAACATCCCTCAGCTGGTACTTCCCAGCCTCCTGATCTATGAGAAATAAATTTCTGTTATTTGTAAGTCAACCAGCTTATGGTATCTTTTGTTACAGTAGCCTGAACAGACTAAGACATAGTTCCTTCATTTTTTTTTTTTTTTTACTAAAACTTCTCTTCTTCACATGGTTCTTACATGATAACAAATGGAACTGTGCATTTTACACCTCCTAGCTTATTCTATAAATAATTAAATTCTGGCAAGGCAGTGGGAGAAAATATAACTTGCATCTATTGCATTTTTGATGGTAAAAACCAATCTCTGTTTCTCTGCTTTTTCTGGCATTGCCACTGAGAAACGGCAGGGTTTTATACTTCTCTTTTGGCTTAGGAGTCTTTTTTTTATTCATACAGAAACCACCTGCTTTAAGCTTTTCCCCCCTTAATTAAAAATAAATGAAACTATGAAAAGAGTCAATGTGTAGGAAAGAAGACCTGTTGATTGTTGCTCTCCATGCAGCTCAGGGATACTGACGTACAGCACAGCATATCTTGCTTGCTGCTTTTGATATACTTTGGATGTTAGATGGTGTCCTTGTATGATAGTGTTTGATTTGGTTTTGCCTTATTTTCTGTAACTGTTTTCATGTCATTTGCACTTGAATTCCCAAGTAAGGAGAGGGCTGTGTGCACATTCCCAGAGTTTGAAGATTAGCTTCAAAGACATTCTAACTATAAGGCTGACTCACTTCAATCTGAAAGGAGAAAGAAAATATGTATTGCCACAGTATGTTGTAGAAAATGAGAGAGGCTTGAAAGTGTTCAGAAGACATTGTTCTTAATGTTCTAAAATGAAGATGCCAACTTTATGTTTCTAATGATAAATTAGTTAAAGATAAGTATAAAATGATCAGTGTATTCATTGGTGTGTGACAACTGTGGCTGTTTGGGTTGGTATAGAATAATACTCCATGGGAGAAATGGATAAACAAATGATAATATATTAACTAATATGTGTTGATAGAGGTATAAACACAAGATGCTATGGATGGCAAAATAAAGGTATGCGGTCCAAATTTGTTTGCTCAGATTGGCTCAAGTAATAGTCCCTATAGGAGGTCAAGTGTACCAAGTCTGCTTGAATATAAGGAGACATTGTTCTGGGGAGAACAGGTAGGAAAGCTTGCAAGTTACTTTCAAGGAGTGTGAATGGAAAGATGTAAGTTATGCTATTTTTTAAATATCCTTTATGACACATATTTTAGCACTTAATATGTGTATATTATCGAACTTAGATTCTAACAACTATTTAAGATTTTTTATCCAAATAAACTCAAATTTGTAGAGAAGAGATACAACATGCAAAAAAACAATTATAACACAGAAAAGAAATGGGTAAGCAGCATAAAATGTAAACACATAACATTATACAGATTCAGAGAATGAGGACATTATTTCCAATGGAGGAATGTAAGATGTTTCATGAAATAAATGTCTTTTCTCAGGAGCAGTCAGTTGAACATTGTGTGACTTAAGAAAAGCTTCTCTAAATGGTGTAGATATTTGGTGGTAAGAAAAAGAAAGTTTTAAATTTCTACTTGCCAGTTCTCAAAAATCAATTATTGGGATCCTCACATTGATGACCCACTAATTTACCTATAGTGTCTGCTATTCCACGCATTCTTACCAAAATAGTAGGAAAGATCAAACAATTTGACTTCTGAAATGTTTCATGGCTCTTTTACTTGTACATACTCAGGGTTCTGTATCAGATATCAGTTTCTAGGACTGGTGAGTCATAAACAGTGGTCTCAGGGAAATCTTTCAGGTATTTGATTTCAATTAGGTGAGAATTTAGAAAAAAAAAATTCAGAGGATGCTATTGACAGCAGGACCGCAGAGTTTTAGTTATGTTATATATAACTATATATATTAGTCACACTGATAATTTGCACCTGTAGTAATTATGTGTTATTAAATTGTTCTGATATGACGACTGACACAGAGTAATCTCTTGATTTTACTATTTGGAGTTAAATACAAAGTACTTAAATTTAAATTAAAAACAATTGTATTTCCAATATGAACTTGGCCATAACCAAGCATATAACTTTAACATTCAAACTTTTTTTGCTTTTAAAACTCAATATCTACAAATGTAGTTAGTGTATAGAAGGCAATTGGCACTTCTTTGATTAGGATCATGGATATCGAAAATAATTGACATGTAATTAAACTTAATCATTGTGAAAAGTTGAGAAAATCCCATATATTTAAAATTTGGGGGTAACCTAAATAAGTTTCTCACCATGTTTTCAATAAGAAAAATCAATATTCAATAAGAAATGGCTGGTGATATTGTGTGCTAGATTAAATTGTTTTACTTTTTTCCAAGAAGAGTGGTAAGCCAGTGATGACTTTTTGAACTGAGGAATCACCTGGTCAGACTTTTATTTTGAAAGATAACTCTGGCATATAGTTGTTACATAGACAATGTGCTTTTGAGACCTTGCCTCTAAAACAATGCATCTTGACCTCTTGCCTCATCAACTTTCTGCAGCAATATTTGTTGCCTGAGCATCTGTCTCTAGTATTAACCTTGACTTCTCCCTGAGCGATGCTTTCCATTTCCCTTCTTATTGCACCTTCTTTTGGATAGACTAGAAACAAAAGTGAGATTCAGTGCATTCCTTAGGATCCTTATTCCTGAATTCTTTAGTCCGCTAGAAGATCTCCTTGCAGATTAAAATTACACAGCAAATCAATGAACTTGTGCTTTCAAAAGCATTGCCATTGAAGCAAATCCCCTGAAGTTCTGATAGCCAAATTCAATAAGGAAAAATAAAACTATCCTTAAAGTTTTCACTACCAATTATCAGACACCAGGGAAGAAGTGACTATTTCATGTTTATATTGTTGTCACCCCATAAAACTTAGATGGATCTTGTGTGCTTCTACTCTGTGGAAAATTTCACAAATTCTTGATGTTCTTCAGACTTCATACAAATTTATAAAGTTATGGACCTATAGCTTTTATTCATGGTCTTTGATTTTATTCTCCTCTTTAACCTTGAGAAAGATGAAGACTGATTTGAATTAACAATTAATTGACTGACATACTTGAAAATGTTTTGAAAAGTTTGGGCCATACATTGTTATGTTATCAGACAGAAAACATCATTATCATCCTCCCCTAGGAAAAGACATTTTAAACTTTCATGACAGGATATTGTGGATAAGCTAGGAAAATAAATAAAACAATGTTACATTGCAGTGTCCCAGGCAATGACTCTCAGGAACCATTATAGATGAATTATTCTAAACTGAGAGAAAGAGACAGAGATACAGAGAGCGAAGCACATAAATTTGATGCAACATGTTCCACCCAAAAATAAAAAAAAAGAGAGAGAAATAATGCAGATTAGGGGAATGAGAATTCCTGTTGTGTGTTGTCAAGTTGTCATAAGGGAAGAAAAGAATACCAGCATTATATATATTCTTGAGAGCTTGGCCACCTTTTTGGTAGATGCTTGAGGCAGAGAACACACACACACAGACACACACACACACACACACACACACACACACACACACACAGAGGTATTCATTTACTTTAGTACTACACACAGCCTAAGCAGAGGGATAATTCATGTGATCTGTAGTACTATCTATATAATCCGTTAAGATAGACTCTGTACGGAGGACATGCGTAGATCACACTTACTTCTTCAGATCTGACCACTGACTCACCTCCACAGAACCAGTTTGAATGATGACCATCTACTTCTGGGAGCCCTATCACATATAGAAAACTACATGAAGGGGCTTTCCTTTCTGGAGTCTTAGATAACATCTTTTTTAGATCACAGGGTTTATATGAGGCTGTATAAGATTTTGATAAACAGCCTGCAGGGTTTGGAAATCTAAGAAAGACTTCACCAGACTCCTCTAAAATTCTGAATGATTTCCTGTCTAATGGATTTTTTCAACAAGGGCGAAGTTCTGTGTGCTCTTGGGAGGCAACAGAGGTTTTCTAGGCACTTTGGGATCTCCTGATCTCTAATTTCACTCTTTCCGCTTCAACTCATTATGTATCAGTCTCAGTGAAACAAAATCTCTGTGGGGTTATGCTCTTGAAATGAAGAAGAAAAAGGAAGAGGAGCAGCAGTAGGATAAGAAAGAAGAGAAGGAGGATAGAGTAGAAGTCGGGGAAAGAGGAGGAAACAGAAGAAAAGAAAAAGAAAAGCTAAATGGAACTAATTATTTTGTCCTGTGAGCACTTTTTTCCTATAAATCTTTCCTGGTTTAAAATAGTTATCCCAAAAAGGGCCAGAGCTACCAGGTAGGGCAGCGTTTGAACCTGGAGGCACTATCTTGTGGAAGATTAGCATCCATGATATTACATATTCTAATGTCCTAGCCTTGTATAGCTCATCAGGAAGTCCACCCAACACAATTGCCAACAAAGAGGCAATAGGACCTATTCTTCTACCAGCTTGCATTTTTCCTCTAGTGACTTGCTAAGCAACCAGAAAAACTCACCCAGGGCTCTGTTTTTATTAGTCCCTAAAGCCTAGGAGCTACCTGACACATGTTTAAGTAGGGTGGTTGTAAATGGCTTTGAGATTACTTAGTTTTCCAATTGCTAAATTTTCAAATAATTTACCACTTATTTTGAGCTCGTGTTTGGCAGCATTAAACATTTCTTAATGAAAGATCTTGGAAAAGGGGGAAAATGTTTCTTGATGCATGTTTAAATGGGATAGTGGTAAATGGCTTTGAGCTTACTTAGTTTTCAAATTGCTAAATTTTCAAATAATTTACCAATTCTTTTGAGCTCATCTTCAGCAGCATTAAGCATTTCTTAATGATAGACCTTGGGAAAAGGGGAAAATGTTTCTTAAGTGTAGAGGACACAGAGAAAGAGTGTAATAGTGCTAATTACACTTCCATTTCATCTGTCATCTCTGGTTTCAGGACAGACTATTCACATGATGTGGCCCTTATTTCTCAGACTAAGGTTGATGACTCTTGTAGCTCAAGACTGGTGCCTATTGAACTCTCATATTTGGTTGGTTGTTTTTCTTGTAATATAACGGCATCTAAAGGGCCATCCTGTGTTTCAAATTTTAATTAAACAAGTTATGGGTAAAAATACTTACATTTTGCTTGCTCAACTCTCTAACCTAATTTATAGAGGCAATTTTGTAAATATAATTTTATATTCATTCAACAAACACTAATTGGTTAGCAGCATACAAATAGTGTGCTGAATACAATGCAGGATAGAATGGAGATAGGCTGCTACCTAGTGACATTTACAGTGTACCAGGAATGACATATAAATCAAGGCAATAGAAAAATAAAATATAATTCAAACTGTATTTAGTAGTCAGAAGGAAAAGAAAAAGTTATTGTGATAGAAAAATAATGTAGATAGTAGAAAAGTTTTCTCTAAGGAAGGGACCTTTAAGTTATAACCTGTGGGATAAAAAGAAATAATCCAAAGGAAGAGTGAGGGTATGGATGTGCTGTCAGATGTATCAGCATAAACAAGGGTCAAGGGCAGGAAAAGATCTTGTCCTGTATGGGACAGTAAAGAGTGGATAATGGGAGTTGAGCACAGTAACTATGGTGGGGGCAAAAGTACAGAAGTGCCTGTAGAAGTAAACAGGGTCAGGTTAGGTTGAGAGTCAGAAAAATAGTAATTAGTTTGAATTTTATTCAAGTGCAATTGACATACATACTAACAAGCTTTTTCAAAAGGGAAATGATGTGATCTTATTCAGGTTCTTAAAATATCCCTATTCTTCCATAAAGAAAGATCTAGAAGGAGGTTAAAAGTGGGAGTGAAGAAACCAGCTAGGCTCTAACAATTATTATGTAAAAGATAATGATGGTTTGATATTTGTGACAAAGCAAATTCAGAGAAAAGGCTGGATTTGAAATGTGTTATAAAAGAAAAATTAGCAAGACATTGTACTGAGTAGATGTGTGAGATAGGAGATAATGAAAAATCAGGGAGGACTTCAGCAATAGAGTAATGATAATAAATTTCCTGTGATGGGACAGGTGGTTGGAGGAACATGTTAGAATGGAGGGACTGAATCAGCAGTTCAATACTGTACATGTTATGTTTAAGGTACCCATGAGATATTTAAATAATGATTCTAAATAAGCAATTGGTTATATAAAAATGTATTTCAGAGAAGTGTGAAGTAGAGATATAATTTTGGGACTCATCAATATATGATATCTTTATAGCCTTTTTGAATATATGACAATGCTTCTGGGGAGAATGGAGAAAGAAAAAAGTTGAATACTAAGCCATGATAAATTCCAAACTAGAGGCTACAAAGAGAAGGATCCAGCAGAGGAGATTGATAATGAATAGGAGAAAGAGGTAGAAGGTTAGAGAGAAACCAAGTTTTTTAGAAGGTGGTAGTTAAGTATGTAGATGATTTGAATAAGATGAAGATCAAAAACTGTGCTTTGTATTTAACAGCACAATAGGATTTCTGGAATTTCACTATAATAGTCCTAGTGGCAAGAAGACATGAAAGCTAGATTAGAGTGGCTTGAGGAAAGAATGAAAAGTTTAGATGATTTAATGAATATTCCCTTCAATACATTTATCTACAAAAAGGAAAAAGAAATATGTATGTACTTAGATAAATGTGTGTTTTCAATATGTTTCTCTTAGTTTTTTCCAATAAATGTTTACTGACCATCAAGTACATCAGTATGTGCCAGCCATCATATTAACCCCGGCTATTCAGTGGAAAATGTAACATAGTCCCCTGCCTAGGGGCACTGGTAGTATGCTGGAAAAGACATATAAATCAATTTAGCATAACAACAGGAATGCCATTAAAAACTATAATTATTATCATGAACCCTACATATTGATTTTGTATGGAAAAATCTTTTTAAAAACCTAGAAACTAAAATATTTATCTAGCCCAGTAACATAGCACAAACATATCTCAGTATTACATGTTTTGGAGCAAACTATTCTTAACATTTGATATTTGATTATTACTAGAGTTTTTTATTATTACGGGTAAATGATATCTTCAGAATATTATTCTCACTTTCTGGTTGCCACCTACTTTGCCTTTTGTCTCCCAATCAAGTTAGATAACCACATAGAGAAATATCCTATGTATCTTTTATAGAACACTGAATCTGTTAATATTTTAATGAGGAAAACAGAAACCATTTCTAACACTTAAATAATAGAGAGAATTGGATATACAGGTGAAAAAAAAGAGAGCTGAAAATAACCAGAGGTTAGTGAGGTAAACAGAGGTCAGCAATGGCATGAAACCATTCAAAGTAGGCTGGAAAGACACAGGGAAGAGGAACAAGTCACCTGAAGGATGCTGGATTTTTTCTGTATTATGTACTCCTTATTTCACGTAGAAAATAAGGATAAGCCACAACATTTTATCTTCAAATGTTACTGTCAATAAAGTGGAATATACTAACAGTCCACTGGATTGTAAAGTCATTGAGATAATAGAAAATGTTTTGCCCAGATCTTAAAACATGGTTTGTGATGATTAAATTTAATTGGCAGTGATGTTTGTTAAGTAGACTGTCAGAGTACAAGATTGTTTTAGCTTTATTACCTAAAATAATCAACTTTAGCATAGAAATATTGGTAACAGATCTTGACGATGTTTCATATATCAAAAGTATAGTATAGTGGTTTGAAGTGTGGGTTCTGGAGCCTCACTTCTTAGGTAAAAATCTTTGCTCTGCCATTTTCTAGCTCTATTACCAGAAAATTAGGCAGGACTATGGGATAACACAGCTTTTCTTTAAACCATTCTTTATTTTATTGAAACTATTAATAATTCTGCTTCAAGAGAGACTCATATTTTCAACTTGTTACATATCTGGTAGCCAATAAGCTTCTCAAATTTAATGTATTTAAACAGAAATTGTGATCTATCTGCCAATCTGTAACTGGTCTTCTATAATTTAGTAAATTTGCTTGTCTTCTTTAATCTTTATTTCTATTTTATTGATAGGAATACAAATTTACAAATCATTCACTAAACTTTTTATTCTCACCCCATACATCTAGTCCATCGGCATGTATTATAGGCTCTGCCTTCCACATATACCCTGAATACAAACTTTACTCAATATATCCACCATTTCCACTCTAGGTCAGTCTAATTATTTCCCTTTCCTGGATCATTGCCTGCTTCCCAAATATACCTTAGCTTCCATTCTTTCCCTGAATCCAAACTCCATTGAGGGTCTATTATCTACAGTAAGCTTTTTATGATATCAATAAGATCAGAATTTTCTTATTTCAAATATTCCAATGGCTTCCCATAATTCTCAGAATCAATTCCAAATTCAACAACAAACAAATAAAGAAGCCACATTATCTGGTTTCTAATCACCTCTGTGACCTCATTTCTACCTGCACGGCCTTCCCTTATTCTCTTTAACTGTCCATCTTGCTTTTGCATAAACATATTAAGCATTTTCCTGCCCGCAGGCCTTTGCGCTGCCGTTCTTTTCGCCTTTGATACTCTTTCCTAAAATACTCACATTAATTTATATCCCTGTTCAGAGAGGACTTCCCTGGCCACTGCCTCCAAAACAGCCCTTGCTGTTTTTCCTTATTATGTATTTTAGGATATTTTGTCTTAAAATCACTTATCACTAATTGATATTAATTAATTAATTCAAATTTCTTTCCTAAAATACAAAGTATATAATGGAGAAACTTTGCCTATCTTGTTGACCAGTTCATTTCCAACAATTACCACAGTCACTGGCACTTAGATATTGATCAATAAACATTTGTTGAGTGAAGACATAGAGGGCTATACAATGTCCACGTGAAAGCAGATGACCATATTCTCATAAAGCTCTAATTCAGAAGATCTTGTTTGCATATTTTTTCTCAAATATAGATTCAGAAAGAAAATAATTTTGTACGTCATGATGTTTCATAGAAATTACTATATCATCTTGGTACCTATTAAGTTTTTGTTTGTTTGGTTGTTTTTGAGACAGAGTCTCGCACTGTCTCCCAGGCTGGAGTGCAGTGGGCGATCTCGGCTCACTGCAAACTCCGCCTCCTGGGTTCACGCCATTCTCCTGCCTCAGCCTCCTGAGTAGCTGCGACTACAGACACCCGCCACCAAGCCCAGCTAATTTTTTTGTATTTTTAGTAGAGACGGGGTTTCACCGTGTTAGCCAGGATGGTCTCGATCTCCTGACCTCATGATCCGCCCACCTTGGCCTCCCAAAGTGCTGGGATTACAGGCGTGAGCCACCACGCCTGGCCCCTTCTCTTTTTTCTTAATTTACATGCATTCTGTATCCATTATGGTAAGGGATCCTGTTGACCCTGTGTTTTTGTTTGCTGTGGATATTTTTCCATTTAATGTTTAAGTTTTTATACACTGACACTTTATAGTTCTTTTGTTCTTTTATTTTTAGTTGACACATATTAATTGTACATATTTATGGAATACATAGTAATATTTCAATGTGTGTATTCGTTGTGTAGTGATAAAATCAGGGTAATTAGCATAATATTGAAGATATCTTTTTTGTGTTGTGAACATTAAAATTCTCTTTTAGCTTTTAAAAAATTTGTATCAAATTAAGGGTTACAAGTGCGATTTTGTTACATGACTATATGGCATAGTGACGAAATCTGGGATTTTAGTATATCCATTACTCCAGTAACAGACATTGTACCCGCAAGTAATTTCTCATTATTTACTCGCCATGTCCTCCCCCACCCTTTTAAGTCTCCAGTTTTTATTTTTCCCCACTCTATGTCCATATGTACACGTTATTTAGCTCCCACTTGTAACTGAGAACATGTGGGTATTTGTCTTTCTGTGTCTGGGTTGTTTCACATTGGAAAATGACCTCCAGTTCCATCCACATTGCTACAAAACACCTGATTTAATTCTTTTTATGGCTGAATAGTATTCCATTGTGTATATATACCACCATTTTCTTGATCCAGCCTTCACTAACAGGGGAATTCCACATCTTTGCTATTGTGAATGGTGCTGTGATAAACATATAAATACATGTATCTTTTTGATATAATGATTTATTTTCCTTTGGCTGTATACCCAGTAGTGGGACTGCTGAATTGAAAGGTAGTTCTATTTTTAGTTCTTTGAGAAATCTCCATACTGTTTTCCGTAGAGGTTGTCCTAGTTTACATTCCTACCAGAAGCATATAAGGGTTCTTTTTTGTCTTTTTAATGATAGCCATTCTAACTAATGTAAGATGATATCTCATTGCAGTTTTAATTGGCCTTTCTCTGATGATTAGTGACCTTGAGCAGCTTTTCATATGTTTCTTGGCCATTTGTATGTCTTCTTTTGAAAAAAATGCCTATTCATGCCCTTTGTCCACTTTTTTTGATGGGGTCATATTTTTTATTGTTGTTGAGTTGTTTGAGTTCCTTGTAAAATTTTAAATATTAGTTCCCTGTTGGATGCATTGTGTGAAAACATTTTCTCTCATTTTGCAGGTTATCTATTCACTCTGTCGATTGTTTCCTTTTCTACGCAGAAGCTCCTTAGTTTAACTCAATTACATTTGTCTATTTTTGTTTTTGTTTCTTGTGCTTTTGAGATCATACTCATAAAAATCTTCGCCTATACCAATGTCCTGAGGCATTTACTCTGTTTTCTTCTAGTAGTTTTATAGCTTGGGTTCTTATGCTTAAGTCTGTAATCAATTTTGAGTTGATTTTTGTATATGGTGAGAGATAGGAGTCTAGTTTTATTTTTCTTCATATGAATATCCAGTTTTCCCTGCACTATTTATTGAAGATAGCATTCTTTCTCTAACGTTTGGTATCTCTATCAAAAATCAGCTAGTTGTAAATATGTGAATATATCTTTCTTCTCTATTCTGTTCCATTGGTCTATGTGTCTGTTTTCCTACCAATGCCATGCTGTTTTAAGTTACTATAGCTTCATAGTATAATTTAAAGTCAGAGACTATGATGCCTCCAGCTTTGTTCTTTTTACTTAGGATTGCTTTGGCTATTCAGAATCTTTTGTGATTCCATATAAATTTAGAGTTGTTTTTCCTATCTCTCTGAAAAATATCATTGGTCTTTTGATAGAGATTTATTTGAATCTGTAGATTGCTTTGAGTAGCATGGTCATTCATAAAGTTTGAATATTTGACCCTGCTCAAATCTCATGTTAAATTGCAATCCCCAGTGCTGGAGTTGTGGCTTGGGGGGAGGAATTTGGGTCATGGAGGTGGATCCCTCATCACTTTCTGCTGGTGTCACAGTAGTTGGTGAGTTCCTGTGAGATCTGGTTATTTTAAAGTGTGTGTCCCCTACCCATCCCCTCCCCGGCTCTCTCTCTCTCTCTCTATCTTTGTTGCTCCTGCTTTTGTCATGTGATGTGCCTACTCCCTCTTTGTCTTCTGTTATGACTGTAAACTATCTGAGGCTTTCTTAGAAGCCAAGCAGATGCCAGCACCATGCTTCCTCTAAAGCCTGCAGAACTGAGAGCCAATTAAACCTATTTTCTTTATGAAATACCCAGTCTCAGGTATTTCTTTATAGCAATGCAGAATGGTTTAATACAGTCATTTAAATAATATTAATTCTTCTGCTCCATAAGCATGGGATGTCTTTCCCTTCATTTGTATCCTCTTCAATGTCTTTCATCAGTGTTTTGTAGTTTTCCTTGCAAAGATTTTTCCCCTCCTTGGTTAAATTTATTCCTATGTATTTCTTTTGTGTGGCTATTGTGACTGGGATTGCAGTTTTAATTTCTTTTTCAAATAGTTCATTATTGGCGTATGGAAACTGCTAAATTTTGTATGTTGATTTTTTTATTCTACAATTTCACTGAATTTGTCCATCAGCTCTAAGAGATTTTGTGGTGGAGTCTTTAGGTTTTTCTATATATAAGATTATGTCTCCTGCAAAGAGGGTCAATTTGACTTCCTTTTTTCTAATTTTAATGCTCTTTGTTTCTCTCTCGTTCCTAATTGCTCTTGTTGGCACTTCCAGGACAATGGTGAATAACAATGGTGAAAGTGGGCATCGTGTCTTATTACAGTTCTTAGAGGAAAGGGTTTCATCTTTTGCCCATTTAGTATGATTTCAGGTGTGGGTTTGTCATTTGTGACCTTCATTATGTTAAGGTATTTTTTTAATGCCAAAGTTGTTGAGAGTTTTTATCATGAAGTGATGTTCAATTTTATCAAATTAATTTCTGCATCTATTGAGATATTTATATAGATTTTGTCCTTGATATTGTTGATTGATATATCACATTTATTGATTTACATATGTTGAAACATCCTTGCATGCCTGGGATAAATCCCACTTGATCATAGTGTATTATTTTTTGATGTGTTGTTGTATTCAGTTTGCTAGTGTTTTGGGGAGAACTTTTGCATTTAGGTTCATCAATGATAGTTGCCTGTGGATTTTTTTTATGTTCTTGTCTAGTTTTGGTGTCAGGGTAATGCTGGCCTCATAGAATGAATAAGGAAGAATTTCCTCCTCTTCAATGTTTTGTAATAGCTTGAGAAGAATTGGTGTTAGTTCTTTTCTTTTTTTATTTTGTTTTCATATATTTTTTTAATTTTATTATTATTATACTTCAAGTTTTAGGGTACATGTGCACAACGTGCAGGTTAGTTACATATGTATACATGTGCCATGTTGGTGTGCTGCACCCATTAACTGGTCATTTAGCATTAGGTATATCTCCTAATGCTATCCCTCCCCTCTTCCCCCACCCCACAACAGTCCCCGGTGTGTGATGTTCCCCTTCCTGTGTCCACATGTTCTCATTGTTCAATTCCCACCCATGAGTGAGAACATGCAGTGTTTGGTTTTTTTGTCCTTGCGATAGTTTGCTGAGAATGATGGTTTCCAGCTTCATCCATGTCCCTACAAAGGACATGAACTCATCATTTTTGATGGCTGCATAGTATTCCATGGTGTATATGTGCCACATTTTCTTAATCCAGTCTATCATTGTTGGACATTTGGGTTGCGAACTAGAAATACCATTTGACCCAGGCATCCCATTACTGGGTATATACCCAAAGGATTATAAATCATGCTGCTATAAAGACATGCACACGTATGTTTATTGTGGCACTATTCATAATAGCAAAGACTTGGTGTTAGTTCTTTTCTAAAAGTATGATCAATTTCAGCAGTAAAGCCATCTGGTCCTGGGCTTTTCTTTGTTGAGAAAAGCAGTTATCTAACATCAGGAATCATCTGACATTTATACAAAATTTTGGTGTGAGTTGAAAGTGACTAGAGAATATGGAACTGTGAAACAACCACCACCCACATCTGAAACAAGACTTAAGTGTTCTGCAAATTAGATGTAATCTTTAACAAATATTAGAACACTAAAGCAGGGATGCCTATTAGGTATGTCTTTATTATTAGGAAATAGACATGTATTATTATTTTAAAATCATTTTGAAATATTATTTTCTTACAAATAAAAATGATTCATATAGTATAACTTGTTTTTAACTCTACATTTATAAACGTATCTCTCTGGTCCATTTATACTTATTTATATATTATCGCAATTTTCATTCACAGTTTCTTCATGTGAAAGGTATTTTATAGGATATGGTAGAAATAGCCTTTTCATGTCAAACTAAAACATATAAAGATCATTCCTACTGCAAGCCAATACAAACTAAAATAATTTGCAAATCACAAGAATATGTTTTCAAATTTTCTGTTGCAGATACTGCATTTTACATTAGCTTCCAACTAAATTTGACTTTTAGAGCAGAAAAGTTTTATAATTTGTAATGTGACTTCTTTTTTATATCCACATTACTTACCATACAGTACAAATTCTTCATTGGAAAACTATATTCTCAAAAGTAAAAATAGTATTTTGACTTAAAATTAAAGGAATTAAGAATAAATTTGGGCATTCAACTGTGCATATCTCAAATTGAAAGGATTGAGTCCATTTTGAAATATGGGTAAAATTTACTATGGAGATTTAATTTTCAAGTAAAATATTTTATTTGAGCTATCCAATAAGTCTATGAAAATGCAAATGGATCTCAAAGCAAACTTTAAAATTTCTCTCAGGAACAAAGAAACTGAGCTTAATTTAATTACTGTAATCGTCATTTGCAGACCTGCTCCACTGGGCTTCTTTGTGGTGATGAAATAAGAAGAATTACCTGTTTAACTCCCATCTTTCAAAGAACAGATCCCATTTCCACACAGACATACACAGTTCCCCCTTCTGAGACTTTGGTCAGCAGCTTTCCATCTATAAAGGCTACTAGAATACCAGCCATAATGGACACTTATCCAGTTGATCAAGGTAAGTAGAAGTGAGTAAGATATTAAGAAGTTTGAGTTTGAAAAAGTTGTGTAGTAAAAGCATATTTTCTGAATTATTAAAATCTTTTTTTCTGAGATACATGATTTTTAGGGGTGTAAAATTAAGCACTATTGGTTCTGTCTCCTGTTTTAAGTTTTGTTTTAAGCAATGTTGTTTGCTAATACTATTTCTGTATCATTAAAAAAATGTAAATTAACAGTTTTTATTCCACTGTGTAAATTTTAATAGACAACTGGACCTCAATCCCAGCACATTTTGTTTTAAAAGGTCCTTGTGCTACTTGCATCAATGTGTCTTTACTTCATATTCTCTGAGCCATTAAGGTAAATTTATATTCCTATCAAATTATTTGACTAACACTCAGATAAAAGATATGTGCTTATTTTCCTATTGTGAATTATTTTAACAACTTCAGGCTGTTTTTTACATGTCCAAATATTTAACTTTCTAAACCAAGTGATGTCATATTATAAACAGTACATTGTATATTAAATTCCAAATTTACTCTTCATGTAGCCAATGCCACTTCGGATAATCAGGGTAAGAATTGTAGCCCTTAGCAAGGAATTCTTTAAGAAAAAATAATTTTGAAGGCTATTGGGTATTCTAAGTAGAAATGTACCTTGTCTATTTTTCATCTATGTAATTTCTATTCTTTTAAAAAATTAAGTTGAAATATAGTGTTATCTAATATAAACAGAACATTTTGCCTATTGAGGAAGTAAAACAGTATTTCTAACATTTCTAGCCTGATAAGTCAAACATTCATTGGTTGTGTCAATGACAAGGAGTTGTAATTTTTCATGTTTTATTATTCAAAGGAATCATTTAGTTGGGAATATGTCAATTCTGTGTAATGCCATTTGTTCTGACTTTAGCCCTCCCATGGAGTGTAAATAATAGGAATCTTTGCATTTATGCAGTTTGTGAAATCATTAAACTCCTCATGTACTTTTATTAGAAATGCGATTTACAGAACCATATTTGTCTACATATAATGGATGTAAGGTGGCAGTGCAATTTGCCTGAGATTTATCCCAGTGCCAAAGTGGTTCGTTTCTGATTCATTTTTCTAATCTTTTTGGCTTTTTTCCTTTTTGTGGGTCCAAAACAGACAGGCATTGTCAAGCATGACATTCTCCCAACCACTGGTTTGGCAGCGTTAAGAATTAGCACACCCTTGGAAAGCTACTTACTCGAAGAACTGATTGTCACTAGAGAGCTTTCAGCAAAACACGGTCTTCTTTCTTCCGCAGATGTTTCCTCTTCTCGATTCCTGAATTTTGGTATTCATGACCCAGCACAAATTGTCCAGGACAAAACATCGGTATCACATATGCCTATTCGAACTTCAGCAGCCACACTAGGTTTCTTTTTTCCTGATAGGAGAGCAAGGACCCCATTTATCATGTCTTCCGTTATGTCAGATTTTATTTTTCCTACACAATCTTTATTATTTGAGAACTATCAGACTGTTGCTTCATCTGCTACCCCAACGACTTCAGTAATTAGAAGCATTCCAGGGGCTGATATTGAGCTAAACAGGCAGTCATTACTCTCCCGTGGATTCCTGCTTACAGCTGCCTCCATAAGTGCAACTCCAGTTGTCTCTAGGGGGGCTCAAGAGGATATTGAAGAATATTCAGCTGATTCTTTAATTTCAAGAAGAGAGCACTGGAGATTGCTGAGCCCCTCGATGTCTCCCATTTTTCCTGCTAAGATAATTATATCTAAACAGGTAACCATCTTAAACTCATCAGCTCTGCACCGGTTCGGTACAAAAGCCTTCAATCCCAGTGAATATCAGGCTATTACTGAAGCTTCAAGCAACCAGAGACTCACAAACATCAAATCACAGGCTGCTGATTCTTTAAGAGAATTAAGCCAAACATGTGCAACATGTTCTATGACTGAAATAAAATCCTCTCGTGAATTCTCAGATCAAGTTTTGCATAGCAAACAGTCCCACTTTTATGAGACATTCTGGATGAACTCAGCGATATTAGCCAGCTGGTGTGCACTAATGGGAGCTCAAACTATCACTTCTGGGCATTCATTTTCTTCTGCTACTGAAATAACACCATCAGTGGCATTCACAGAAGTGCCATCTTTATTTCCTTCTAAAAAGAGTGCAAAAAGAACAATTTTATCCTCATCCTTGGAAGAATCCATTACCCTATCAAGTAATTTGGATGTTAATTTATGTTTGGATAAGACTTGTTTATCCATTGTCCCCTCACAAACTATCTCTTCAGACTTGATGAATTCTGATTTGACTTCAAAAATGACTACTGATGAACTGTCAGTATCAGCAAACATTTTAAAACTATTGAAAATAAGACAATATGGCATAACTATGGGCCCCACTGAGGTACTAAATCAAGACAGCTTATTGGACATGGAAAAAAGTAAAGGATCTCATACACCGTTCAAACTTCACCCAAGTGATAGTTCTCTGGATTTTGAGTTAAACTTACAAATTTATCCGGATGTTACTTTAAAGACATATTCAGAAATTACACATGCAAATGACTTCAAAAATACTCTGCCACCATTGACAGGCTCAGTGCCTGATTTTTCAGAAGTCACCACCAATGTTGCATTTTATACAGTTTCAGCAACTCCAGCACTTTCAATACAGACGTCTTCCTCCATGTCTGTAATTAGGCCAGATTGGCCATATTTTACAGATTATATGACCTCTCTTAAAAAAGAAGTCAAGACTTCTTCAGAATGGTCCAAATGGGAACTTCAGCCTAGTGTGCAATATCAGGAATTTCCCTCTGCAAGCTGGCATCTTCCCTTCACTAGATCTCTTACTTTGTCTTCACTGGAATCCATTCTGGCACCTCAACAGCTGACGATTTCTGGTGAGTTTTTCAGTTTTTGTTCAGTAAACTTTTAGAAATGAGTTTCTTTTCTACAGAGAAGAAAGAGCCTGTCATGGTCACCGGGTGCTCTAAACAGCCTCATTGTAATCAGGGCAGCAGCCAGTTCAATGGAGAAGGCACCTGCTGTTGTACCTGACACAGATGGTTATTCTTTATGCACTGCCACAAAGGCTACCAGATCAATACAGTAGTAGGTTGGAGACAGCTATACTGCTGGCAAGCAATCAGAAACTGAACTAGTTCAATTTATTACAACAGATCTCTCAAAGTTTAGAAATAACTTATTATTCTCATTTCTTGAAATAGCTTCTTTGTCAAGTTGAACACAATATAACATACTCTTTCTAACGGTATCTTCAGTGGTAGCATTTTTTTTAATATGGGAAAGAGGAAATCACTGGAACTTTCTTGAGATTTCCTATCCTCTATGGCATGGTATATCATTTTTAAATTTAAAGTTTTGTGTTTCATTTTATATAATTCAGAATATAAGTTAATTTCGTGTATTTTATTTAACAAAAGCACTATGCAAAAATTGAAGGAGATAATATCTGTGAATTTGAATTCAGAGCCTTGATATATTAATGATAAGCCAGTTTTCTTAGATAACAGTTCTTACTTTAAAGCGTATTTGAAATCACTAATCTCCTCTTGTAATTGCTATCAAATTGGTAAGGATGTAAAAAGGAAAAAGGTTAAAGAATTGTGTTTACCAGAAAGAGAAGATTTTTCATTATTTAAAGAAGTTCTATCTTGTGGAATTTATAAGTGTTACTTTGTGGCAGTGAAATTAATTTTTCCTTCGACGATAAACTTATAGTGGTTTGTGTCTGTGTATGTATGGTTGTGTGTTTTTGCTTCATATATTACCCTAATGTTTAAAAGGCTTTAGGTGTATAATTTATGGCTGAAAATTCAGTAACATGAAAGAACAAGTCATTCTATTTGGTATGTTCAATATGATATAATTTTGTCTACAAAATTTCTTAAAACCATGATAAAATTAATTACAAATTTAAATGTGGTATTCTCCTTGTACTTTTACAGGCTGATAGCTTGTGGTTTAGCTGTTGTAACTCACATAGAATGCCTAATACATCATTTCTCACATATAAGGTTCTTGGTAAATGTAGCAGAGTTAAAATGTCTCTCAAACAATTCATCCCATAGCCACCTCTTGGAAATAATCAGGACACAAATTCTTCATTATTAGTAAATAAAACCTTAAATTTGGTCTTTTAAAACATAATCTTGCTACTTTTCACTTTTCCCTTTCTTCATTCCCATTGCAACTATTCTTTGATTATTTTGACCTCACCTACATCTCCTAATCTCCTTCCAGTTTTTCTTGCCTTTCTAGTCATTTAGTCATTATAACAAATCATTTGCAAGGCATTTGTTGACATTTTCCAATATGTTCATCCACCGTGTTGATCAGAGTCACATCAGCGAATTAACACTCTAATTGGGTATTTGGGGAGAGTTCAATACGGTAATTACTTATTAAAACGTGGGTAGAGTTTAAGGAAAACTAAGGATCTCACAGTCCTCAAGAGACCAATAACAGCAAAACATAGTTACCAGCATTGGGCCTAAAGAGACAGAGGTAAGAGAAGGACCAGAACCTAAAACGGAAAGCTTCTAGGTTACAGAAGGTGTGGCCTTTGGAAGTAGGACACAGGTAATCCAATAAGAACAGACAGGGAGGAGACTAGAAAATACTAGACAACCCCTTTCCTGTTGGCGTCTAGTCTTCTGCAGGTGCTTCTTATTAACCAAAGCTGTTCAGTAGCTGGAGGCTAAAACCAGTCCTTTGAATTGATCTCCCGTGTTTAGAGGGTAGAATAAACAAGGGTGGAAAGAAGATCAGGAAAAGCACATGTTGATGTATTAGAGTCCTACATTTGTCAATTTCAATCTTGTATTTTGTCAAAATTCATAATAATGGCTTATTCCACTAAAATTCTTATGGAATTCCTCACCTAGGCTCTTAATTCTTCTAGGCAATCCTAATTAATTTTGAATTGGCTTCCTAAAATTTTCATCACAGTGATTATTTGAATTTTTTTCTGATCTTTCTTAGCATGAATATGATAACCATCTTATTTGTTTAGCAAATGAACTTATTTCTAACTTCTCAACTGACAAATACCATCTAGTCTAATTAGTCTTCTTTCTAGACTCCATCTTAAAATTATCTGGCAATGAAGGAAAGGAAAATACAAAAACTTGGTGATACAATTGTTCCAGAGCCTTGTGTTTAGAAGCTTATTCCTTATCCATGGAATTACTTTTACACCTTGTCAAAAATCAATCAATGGTATACATGCGGGTCAACTTCTGGAGTCTTAGTTTTTTTTCAATTAATCCATATGTCTTTCTTTTACCCAATTCCAAACTGTCTTGGTTACTATAGCATTTTCTACTTTTAAAATTGTTTTACACAATTTAGATGCAGATGTTGTCATAGTAGTCATTGTTTGGTATCCATGAAAGATTGGGTTCCAGGAATGTGCAGATATCTAAAATGATAGCCAGCACCAAGTTAAACAACTAGGCATTACATAAATATGATTTCTGTGTTGTTCACTCTTGTACAGCTAATATCTGACACTAAGTGGCATTAAAATAGCTGCTTAATAGTGGTTGTATCCTCTTTTATTTCCTTGAGCAGTGGTTTGTAGTTCTCCTTGAAGAGGTCTTTCACATCCCTTGTAAGTTGGATTCCTAGGTATTTTATTCTCTTTGAAGCAATTGTGAATGGGAGTTCACTCATGATTTGGCTCTCTGTTTGTCTGTTATTGATGTATAAGAATGCTTGTGATTTTTGCACATTGATTTTGTATCCTGAGACTTTGCTGAAGTTGCTTATCAGCTTAAGGAGATTTTGGGCTGAGACAATGGGGTTTTCTAGATATACAATCATGTCATCTGCAAACAGGGACAATTTGACTTCCTCTTTTCCTAATTGAATACCCTTGATTTCCTTCTCCTGCCTAATTGCCCTGGCCAGAACTTCCAACACTATGTTGAATAGAAGTGGCGAGAGAGGGCATCCCTGTCTTGTGCCAGTTTTCAAAGGGAATGCTTCCAGTTTTTGCCCATTCAGTATGATATTGGCTGTGGGTTTGTCATAAATAGCTCTTATTATTTTGAGATACGTCCCATCAATTCCTAATTTATTGAGAGTTTTTAGCATGAAGAGTTGTTGAATTTTGTCAAAGGCCTTTTCTGCATCTATTGAGATAATCATGTGGTTTTTGTCTTTGGTTCTGTTTATATGCTGGATTACATTTATTGATTTGCGTATATTGAACCAGCCTTGCATCCCAGGGATGAAGCCCACTTGATCATGGTGGATAAGCTTTTTGATGTGCTGCTGGATTCTGTTTGCCAGTATTTTATTGAGGATTTTAAGAAATGGGGAAAGGATTCCCTATTTAATAAATGGTGCTGGGAAAACTGGCTAGCCATATGTAGAAAGCTGAAACTGGATCCCTTCCTTACACCTTATACAAAAATCAATTCAAGATGGATTAAAGACTTAAATGTTAGACCTAAAACCATAAAAACCCTAGAAGAAAACCTAGGCAATACCATTCAGGACATAGGCATGGGCAAGGACTTCATGTCTAAAACACCAAAAGCAATGGCAACAAAAGCCAAAATTGACAAATGGGATCTAATTAAACTAAAGAGCTTCTGCACAGCAAAGGAAACTACCATCAGAGTGAACAGGCAACCTACAAAATGGGAGAAAATTTTCGCAACCTACTCATCTGACAAAGGGCTAATATCCAGAATCTACAATGAACTCCAACAAATTTACAAGAAAAAAACAAACAACCCCATCAAAAAGTGGGCGAAGGACATGAACAGACACTTCTCAAAAGAAGACATTTATGCAGCCAAAAGACACATGAAAAAATGCTCACCATCACTGGCCATCAGAGAAATGCAAATCAAAACCACAATGAGATACCATCTCACACCAGTTAGAATGGCGATCATTAAAAAGTCAGGAAACAACAGGTGCTGGAGAGGATGTGGAGAAATAGGAACACTTTTACACTGTTGGTGGGACTGTAAACTAGTTCAACCCTTGTGGAAGTCAGTGTGGCGATTCCTCAGGGATCTAGAACTAGAAATTCCATTCGACCCAGCCATCCCATTACTGGGTATATACCCAAAGGACTATAAATCATGCTGCTATAAAGACACATGCACACGTATGTTTATTGCCGCATTATTCACAATAGCAAAGACTTGGAACCAACCCAAATGTCCAACAATGATAGACTGGATTAAGAAAATGTGGCACATCTACACCATGGAATACTATGCAGCCATAAGAAATGATGAGTTCATGTCCTTTGTAGGGACATGGATGAAATTGGAAATCATCATTCTCAGTAAACTATCGCAAGAACAAAAAACCAAACACCGCATATTCTCACTCATAGGTGGGAATTGAACAATGAGAACAAATGGACACAGGAAGGGGAACATCACACTTCAGGGACTGTTGTGGGTTGGGGGTAGGGGGGAGGGATAACATTGGGAGATATACCTAATGCTAGATGACGAGTTGGTGGGTGCAGTGCACCAGCATGGCACATGTATACATATGTAACTTACCTGCACATTGGGCACATGTACCATAAAACCTAAAGTATAATAATAACAATAATAATAATTACAATAAAAGAAAAAAAAAAAAAAAAAAAAAAAAAAAAAAAAAATAGTGGTTGTATAAAGTCATTAAAACATATTACTGGAAATGATCTTTATAAAAACTCTGGTCTAATCTCTTCATGTAGAGAAATGATATAATAGGCCATAGTCTAATGTTCTACAATGCAAAAATCTTTTTTTAAATTTTATTTTATTTTATTATTATTATACTTTAAGTTTTAGGGTACATGTGCACAGTGTGCAGGTTAGTTACATATGTATACATGTGCCATGCTGGTGTGCTGCACCCATTAACTCGTCATGTAGCATTAGGTATATCTCCTAATGCTATCCCTCCACCCTCCCCCAACCCCACAACAGTCCCCAGAGTGTGATGTTCCCCTTCCTGTGTCCATGTGTTCTCATTGTTCAATTCCCACCTATGAGTGAGAATATGTGGTGTTTGGTTTTTTGTTCTTGTGATAGTTTACTGAGAATGATGATTTCCAATTTCATCCATGTCCCTACAAAGGACATGAACGCATCATTTTTGATGGCTGCATAGTATTCCATGGTATATATGTGCCACATTTTCTTAATCCAGTCTATCATTGTTGGACATTTGGGTTGGTTCCAAGTCTTTGCTATTGTGAATAGTGCCGCAATCAACATACGTGTGCATGTGTCTTCATAGCAGCATGATTTATAGTCCTTTGGGTATATACCCAGTAATGGGATGGCTGGGTCAAATGGTATTTCTAGTTCTAGATCCCTGAGGAATCGCCACACTGACTTCCACAATGGTTGAACTAGTTTACAGTCCCACCAACAGTGTAAAAGTGTTCCTATTTCTCCACATCCTCTCCAGCACCTGTTGTTTCCTGACTTTTTAATGATTGCCACTGTAACTGCTGTGAGATGGTATCTCACTCATTGTGATTTTGATTTGCATTTCTCTGAGGACCAGTGATGGTGAGCATTTTTTCATGTGTTTTTTGGCTGCATAAATGTCTTCTTTTGAGAAGTGTCTGTTTATATCCTTCACCCACTTTTTGATGGGGTTGTTTGGTTTTTCTGGTCAATTTGTTTGAGTTCATTGTAGATTCTGGATATTAGCCCTTTGTCAGATGAGTAGGTTGTGAAAATTTTCTCCCATTCTGTAGGTTGCCTGTTCACTCTGATGGTAGTTTCTTTTGCTGTGCAGAAGCTCTTTAGTTTAATTATATCCCATTTGTCAATTTTGGCTTTCGTTGCCATTGCTTTTGGTGTTTTAGACATGAAGTCCTTGCCCATGCCGATGCCCTGAATGGTAATGCCTAGGTTTTCTTCTGGGGTTTTTATGGTTTTAGGTCTAACATTTAAGTCTCTAATCCATCTTGAATTAATTTTTGTATAAGGTGTAAGGAAGGGATCCAGTTTCAGCTTTCTACATATGGCTAGCCAGTTTTCCCAGCACCACTTATTAAATAGGGAATCCTTTCCCCATTGCTTGTTTTTCTCAGGTTTGTCAAAGATCAGATAGTTGTAGATATGCGGCATTATTTCTGAGGGCTCTGTTTTGTTCCATTGATCTATATCTCTGTTTTGGTACCAGTACCATGCTCTTTTGGTTACTGTAGCCTTGTAGTATAGTTTGAAGTCAGGTAGCGTGATGCCTCCAGCTTTGTTCTTTTGGCTTAGGATTGACTTGGCGATGCGAGCTCTTTTTTGGTTCCATATGAACTTTAAAGTAGTTTTTTCCAATTCTGTGAAGAAAGTCATTGGTAGCTTGATGGGGATGGCATTGAATCTATAAATTACCTTGGGCAGTATGGCCATTTTCACGATATTGATTCTTCCTACCCATGAGCATGGAATGTTCTTCCATTTGTCTGTATTCTCTTTTATTTCCTTGAGCAGTGGTTTGTAGTTCTCCTTGAAGTGGTCCTTCACTTCCCTTGTAAGTTGGATTCCTAGGTGTTTTATTCTCTTTGAAGCAATTGTGAATGGGAGTTCACTCATGATTTGGCTCTCTGTTTGTCTGTTATTGATGTATAAGAATGCTTGTGATTTTTGCACATTGATTTTGTATCCTGAGACTTTGCTGAAGTTGCTTATCAGCTTAAGGAGATTTTGGGCTGAGACAATGGAGTTTTCTAGATATACAATCATGTCATCTGCAAACAGGGACAATTTGACTTCCTCTATTCCTAGTTGAATACCCTTTATTTCCTTCTCCTGCCTCATTGCCCTGGCAGGATCTTCCAATATTATGTTGAATAGGAGTAGTGAGAGAGGGCATCCCTGTCTTGTGCCAGTTTTCAAAGGGAATGCTTCCAGTTTTTGCCCATTCAGTATGATATTGGCTGTGGGTTTGTCATAGATAGCTGTTATGATTTTGAGATACGTCCCATCAGTACCTAATTTATTGAGAGTTTTTAGCATGAAGCGTTGTTGAATTTTGTCCAAGGCCTTTTCTGCATCTATTGACATAATCATGTGGTTTTTGTCTTTGGTTCTGTTTATGTGCTGGATTACATTTATTGATTTGCATATATTGAACCAGCCTTGCATCCCAGGGATGAAGCCCACTTGATCATGGTGGATAAGCTTTTTGATGTGCTGCTGGATTCAGTTTGCCAGTATTTTATTGAGGATTTTTGCATCAATGTTCATCAAGGATATTGGTCTAAAAATTCTCTTTTTTGGTTGTGTCTCTGCCCAGCTTTGGTATCAGGATGATGCTGGCCTCATAAAATGAGTTAGGGAGGATTCCCTCTCTTTCTATTGATTGGAATAGTTTCAGAAGGAATGGTACCAGTTCCTCCTTGTACCTCTGGTAGAATTCGGCTGTGAATCCATCTGGTCCTGGACTCTTTTTGGTTGGTAAGCTATTGATTATTGCCACAATTTCAGATCCTGTTATTGGTCTATTCAGAGATTCAACTTCTTCCTGGTTTAGTCTTGGGAGGGTGTATGTGTCGAGGAATTTATCCGTTTCTTCCAGATTTTCTAGTTTATTTGCGTAGAGGTGTTTGTAGTATTCTCTGATGGTAGTTTGTATTTCTGTGGGATCGGTGGTGATATCCCCTTTATCATTTTTTATTGCATCTATTTGATTCTTCTCTCTTTTCTTCTTTATTAGTCTTGCTAGAGGTCTATCAATTTTGTTGATCCTTTCAAAAAACCAGCTCCTGGATTCATTAATTTTTTGAAGGGTTTTTTGTGTCTCTATTTCCTTCAATTCTGCTCTGATTTTAGTTATTTCTTGCCTTCTGCTAGGTTTTGAATGTGTTTGCTCTTGCTTTTCTTGTTCTTTTAATTGTGATGTTAGGGTGTCAATTTTGGATCTTTCCTGCTTTCTCTTGTGGGCATTTAGTGCTATAAATTTCCCTCTACACACTGCTTTGAATGTGTCTCAGAGATTCTGGTATGTTGTGTCTTTGTTCTCGTTGGTTTCAAAGAACATCTTTATTTCTGCCTTCATTTCGTTATGTACCCAGTAGTCATTCAGGAGCAGGTTGTTCAGTTGCCATGTAGTTGAGCGTTTTTGAGTGAGTCTTAATCCTGAGTTCTAGTTTGATTGCACTGTGGTCTGAGAAACAGTGCAAAAATCTTGAAAGATTAAGCTATTATTTATAACTGTTTTTACACATAATGGTTTCCATGACACTGCCAAAATATAGAAGAAATGTGTAACTGATGAAGGGAGATGTTTGCTTCCAAAGTGGACCACTGAATGCTATCATTTCCACTATATGTGGTATTTCCATAATAGAAAAGTAGCTAAGGTAGCAAGCCTATAATTTTAGAGTCTCTTGCTGCTGGTGAATTTCTCACTTTGTATTGGACCACTAGAAAAAAAAATGACACTCTGAGCAACCTCTTGCGATTAACAAAGTGAGGCATCATGGAGCCACCTCTATCAACATGATTCTTTGAGTTTTGTGTACTTTTTGAAGTGCATGATTGCTGGCCCTGTAGTATGGCGACAGCTCTATTAAATTGAATCAAAGTGCTTTTCTCTGACGTCTTCGAAACTGGATGACTTTGTGTGATTTGATTTAACATACAAAGGAAATAAAATTTAAGAGAAAAAGGGAACATATTCTAGCAATTTCTCATTCTTTTCCTACAGCAATATAACTCTATTTTTTTCTACTAGTTATTTGGGAAGGATATAAGAAAGAGCAATCAGAGCTTCATGAGCCAAATATTCTCAAATAGCAATGGATAGGAAAAATAGAGTGTTTGAGTTATGTTTATTCCATTTTTAGTTGTAAAATTCTAAATTTAAAAATGTACACTGCAGATAAAATTCTAATAAATGGCAAAGGGGCATTTCCTCCAAGAATAAAAAGGATAAGTCAAGGTAAGATATTTAATAATATAATTTACTGCATCATTAAACAAAAAGACTTTAACACTTAATTGATAGTTTATTAAATGTGTTCATTTTATCTCTTGTTTTTTCTTTCTGAAAAGATTTACATCTTCAAATCTTTTTGGCATCTATTAATATTTCCTAATCATACCAATATAGAAATAGCTCACAATAATATTCAGTGTCTTAATGCTGAAACAGAAGAGATAGTTTCATTAAACACATTAATAGTTCAAAATGCCTTATGTATACATGTACACATATTTCTTACTCATAATTTAGAAAATATGGAAAAAATGCATTAAGCGTCTTAGTCTATTTGTGCTGCTATTACAAAATACCACAGAATGGGGATTTATTTCTCAGTTTTGGAGACTGGTAAGTTCTAGATCAAGGTGCCAGCAAGTTCAATGAGTGTCTGGCGAAGAATGTTTCCTCATGTATGGTGCATTCTAGGTGTCCTCATGTGGAAGAAATGTCAAAAGGGCTGAACTCACCCCATCAAGCACTGTTATCAGACACTAATTACATCCAGAAGAGAGAATACTTCATGGTCTAATCACCTCTTAACGACCCTACTTTTTAATACTGCAGCACTGGTGATTGAGCTTCAACATGAATTTTAGAGTAGACATAAATATCCAAATCATAGCATTAAGCAACAAAAAATTCAAACTACTGCTTATTAAAACCATACAGAACAGTTTAAAAGGTAAAATTTACTAACCATAGAAGTATATAAATGGACACGTGGTATCTTAATTTGAGCACTCAGAAATGTAGGCTTTTAATGTTACATACAGTATTTGAAAAGTATAAAGGAATTCCAAACAAGGCCAAATAAGATAATACTTAGAACTTATACTATTTTAAAGTGCAAAAGTATAACCAAGAAAGTGTTGAATAGAAAGGGCAATAAGAGAATGTGTATGTTTTTGTAACACATAAAAACTGTAGTTAAAATATTATATTGCTCCAGACAACACCGATAAAAGGAAATAGAATAGAAAGTCTAGATATACATGCTATATATAAAACTACATCCAAGGGGTGATTGTGAGTCCATAGAGAAAGATTATTTACTGAATTCTGTTGATGCATTGTTTCATTTTGAAAACTCGTTCTCTATGTTTCAGGCCAAAATAAATTGTATTAGGAATAACCACATAAAATTGCAAAACAAAACATTCAATGATCTGAATAAAAGTTTCAACATTTATTTTAGATACAGTGGGTATGTGTACAGGTTTGTTACATGGTGTATTGTGTGATGCTGAGGTTTAAGGTACAGATCCCATCATCCAAATAGTGAGCATAGTATCCAATATGTAGGTATTTCAACCCCTACCTGCTCCCTCCCCAACTTCTACTAGTCCAAAGTGTCTGCTGGTCCTATGTTTATGCCCATAGGTACTCACTGTTTAGGTCCTACTTACACATGAGAACATGTAGTATTTGGTTTCCTATTCTTGTGTTAATTCACTTAGGATAATGACCTCAAGCTGTATCCATATTGCTGCAAAGGACATGATTTTGTTCTTTTTATGGCTATGTAGTATTCAATGATGTATATGCACCACCTTTTATACAGTCCATCATTGACTGGCACCTGGGTTGGTTCTGTGTCTTTGCTGTTATGAATAGTGGAGTGATGAACATACAAATGTATGTGTCTTTTTAGTAAAACTATTTTATTTTGAGTATATATCCAGTAACGATATTGCTGGGTCAAATAATAGTATTTATTTAATCTCAAAATTGAAAATTTTTAACTGTGAAAGCAAAATTAGAAAATTATAAATTAAGTGTTGATAGTGAGTACATTTTATAGTACATTAAGTAAAAGTAATACCTTTCTAAGCCAAAAAATGATCTTAAGCATTGTTAAAGAAAACATATGCAGCCATGTTTTACCTTACAAGACAGACATATGATTATTAAGTGTTCTTTTAAATTGATGGCAAAATGCTGACCACTAGAACAGTAAAACAATTTGCCAATAAAAACTATATGCAGTAAAATATATTCAAAAATTATTAAGAGCAACTCAGAGTATCAAATTCAAAATGTGATACAAATTTTAACTACCTATTTGTTAGTCTTTTTTTTTCCAATTGTAATGGTCTGAATTAGGAAAGTCACAGTGGAGGCACTCTATTGGTGGGAGAGAAAGTTGGCACCATCTTTCTGGAGGATTATTTGCTAATAAAAATTTTAAAAGCATTAAAATATAATTTCAATTTTAGAAAATTATTACTGATACAATAAAAATTATATTAAAATTTTAAAAAATTGGAAAGCAACTATTATTGTAATATGGTAGCTTTATTAAATATTGACATGGAAAATTGCTTATCTCATCCTATAGAAAAAAATGTAAAACCATGTATACAACCTATTTCTAAATACATGTATACATGCACACCACACATATGCAACCTAATTCTTCCAGAACCTTAATATTGTTTTTAATATTTACTTTTATTTTCTACATGCTTTACACATTACTATATACTTTTTATCAGAACAAAATATGTTTTTGCAAATATGTGTTTTATTGAGATATTAAGAATATTTCAAAAAGCATATTTGATCATTTTATTCATGTTAGATTAAAATAAACTACAAGAATTTTGAGAAATATATTCATGTAGAAAATTATTGTAAGTCATAGCATTATAATAGTTAACAGGAAATCAATTGAGAAAAGTATAATATATATCTTGCATGGAACACAGAGATATATTTTATGTCCAAACATGACATCTACATATTTTTAATGAAATTATTATGTTTATGTTAAAATCATTAATCACATTTCTACAGCATTCTTTACGTTTTAGTGAAATTAGAAGAAAAATTGAGTGGAATTAATCACATTTTTGTTTTTTTGAGGCAGAATCTCATTCTTGTTGCCCAGGCTGGAGTGTGATGGTGCAATCTCAGCTCACTGCAACCTCTGCCTCCCGGGTTCAAGCGATTCTCCTGCCTCAGCCTCCTGAGTAGCTGGGATAACAGGCATCTGTCACCACGCCTGGCTAATGTTGTATTTTTAGTGGAGATGGGGTTTCTCCATGTTGGTCAAGCTGGTCTTGAACTCCTAACCTCAGGTGGTCTGCCCACCTTGGCCTCCCAAAGTATTGGGATAACAGGCGTGAGCTACTGTGCCTGGCCTAATCACATCATTTTATTCAATATTCAAGTGTTCATTGATGGTCTACTTCGTGACAGGCACCAGCCACCATTATGATTGTTTGTTTGTTTGCCTGCTTGCTTATTTGGGCACTGAAGTGTTGAAATATGAGCTGTAACTCTTTAACACAACATCTTTTTTCTTTTCTACCTATTTTGAATCGTATATTTATATCCCAGGGTTTTTTTGAATAATGTTTATATCCCAGGGTTTTCAAACTCCTCATTCCTATATTTACATTTTATAAACCAGCAAATAGGGAAAAAGTTTTCCTTCTGATTAAAACTATGAAACACCAAAGAAGATGTCCAACCTACAAGTAAAATGTAGACACTTCCAGCCATACCTCTCCAAGTTACCTTACTACATTAAAAGTCACCCAGAACCCTTTTCCTGTGGCCAAGGAAGTATTTGCATGGAAGACAGAATCTTTTGTAACAATATATAATGTCACTTTTGTTCTAACTTACTTAAAATATATACAATTAACCTCATTTGGAACTAACCCAGCAATGAATGCTGCTGGTTTTCCTACAGGGCCAACTGTATCTGCTGAAACCCAACACGCAGGAGCAATAAGATCAGAAGTAAAATCCTGGCATTTTCTTTCCTGTACATCTGCTAGCACCTTCCTAACAAATGAAAGCCCCATGCTTTTGTGTTGTGCTAGTTTGTAGTATTCCAGAGCATTCATTATTTGCATTTCATTCCCACTAGTCACTGCATGGAATAGTGTTATTGACATTCTATAGAGAATACAGTAGAGTGATTGTGACAGTTCAATAATACAAACTTTTTTGTGCATTCTACAGTTCTTTGGTTTTGAAATACTTTCATTTTCATTGCTGAATACCCATCTCAGTGGTACATGACCTTGGAAAAACAGCAAGCAAAAAAAAAAAGACCAAGAATTGGCAAACTATAGCCTGCAGGCCAAATCTTACCCATTCCTTGTTTTTGGAAAGACAATTTTACTGGAACACAGCTATAACTATACCAATTCATGTACATCAGCAGTCCCCGAAATTTCTGGCACTCATGGAAGACAGTTTTTCCACGGGGGGCTAGGGGATGGTTTTGGGATGAAACTGCTCTACTTCAGATCACCAGGCATTAGTCAGATTCTCATCAGAAGCATGAAACCTAGATCCCTCACATGTGCAGTTCACAACGGGGTTCACCTCCAATGAGAATCTAATGTGGCTGTTGATCTGATAGGAGGCTCACCTCCTGCTATGCAGCCCAGTTCCTAACAGGCCACAGACAGGTACCAATCCATGGCCCAGGGGTTGGAGACCACTGGTTTACATATTATCTATGACTAATTTCGTACAATGACAACAAAGTTGAATAGTTGTGACAGAGGTTGTGTCATACATAGCAAGCCCAGAATACTTACTATGTTGTTCTTTATAGGAAAACTTGCCAGCATCTGATATAATGATATGGGTAAATTTTGACAATTCTCAGTTTGGTTTATTTTACTTTTCTGGCCAAGTTTTTAGTATCAGCCATAAATGGACTCAGAAAAGTTCAGATTTCAGACCTACTTTATCCTATTGTTCTATCTCAAGTCACAATGCCCCTGTCTTCTCTACCACTCTGATGGCGCCCTATCATAAAGACATAGACAGTGGTAGACACCCATTATCTGTCCTTCGTGAAGCCCTCAGATCTGTCCAGTGTTGGCTTCAGGGGTGTGTGACCTCAGAAGGACTTCACTCTTGGTGGAGCCACAGTATGTAATAGCTCAGTGAGACTCGAGTACAACGTAAGGGCATTATACAAGCCACTGGCTTCAGTGTTTCCACTGTTGTGGTAAGAATAACATGCACGTATGAACCATGAAGTATGAATTATGTAATTTTGATGTTTAAATGTTAAATTATCTTATATTTATCATTAAAGCTGGCATTACGCAACATAAAGATAAATGGTAGTGTTTATGCCAATATTTGAAAATTTTTCTTACATGGAATGATATTAAACAGCAAATAAAATACCATAAAATGATTAAAGACCATAAAACAAAGGAAAAACTTTATATCTAATTACCTGTAACAGTACATTTTCCCTACTTTTTTGAACAAATGGTCCTGATTTTCATTTTCAACTCAGCCCAGAACATTTTGTATGTAGCTTGGTCCATGGTGCCACTATTTTGTAATTTCCTTCCCTTCTCTGCCACCGCAGTTTTATGCACAGTCTCCTCTTCACATGCTGACCGCTTAAATGTTAGAATCCTCCAACGTTTGCTCTTAGATGTTTCCCATCACTCTTTCTCCCTTCCTCCTCTCTTTCCACTCGTCTTTAATTCTTTAGTCAATTCTTATTCCTTTATTCCACAATTTGTCTTTGCACTTTCACTCATAGCTTCAAATATCTGCAGAGATATATACTCTTTTATTTTGTACTATTTATTGTGTTTCACCTATAAGTCTCTCAATACTTTAAACTTGAGATAAAATTGTTATCTTCCCAACACCAAAAATCTTCATCTCTCTCCCTACTCATATTTCCTTTTCCCTGATTCATTTCTCATATGAAATTTACATCCATCTGGATTTCTAAACTTCAGGGTAAACTTTATCAAAAATACTATGAATTATATTTAGGAATTCTCTCATTCAGCTTTTTATGTCTGTTTATTACAACTCCAGTTTTGGCTCTTATGATCTCTCTTGAACTAATGCAGTTCTCTCTAAATGGACAATTTCTAGTCTCTAGTCTTTCTATTCTGCCTTCCACATTATTTTCAGAGGTTTAAAAATAATATACACATATACATATTATTTTCTTTCCTCTATTTTAAAAGTTACAAGAGTTATTCTTTTTTATGAGAAAAAGTTTAAAATACTAAGCATTCCAACTAGTATATTCAACCTTGATTGCATCATCTAAAGTCATTCTCTACCACTCATTTCTAACCTGTTTTATGATTCACCATTCCTCAGTCCTGTCATACAGTTGCACAGCTCTGCACTTTACAGTTCATAGTCCCTTCTCATGAATGCCCTTTATTGCCCAGTCTATTAGAATTCCTGTCCTAAGACCCAATTCAAATGTCACTGCCTATTGGAAGACTTCTGTGAAAAAAACCTTGAAGATTTAATTTTTCCCTTTATCCTTGCTCCCATAGAATATTGTGCATAACTCAATGTCACCTTGACTTTGGTCATCTGTTGTTTATGTTAGCTTCTCTCAGCAGTATTTGGGCTTTTTCAGGAGGAGTTATATGTTAATAGACATAATACTTTATTCAAAGCTTTGCTGTAAGAATGGAGATCCCAGAAAAGGCTGTAAGTCATCTATCTTAAAAATTGCCACAAAGACTTATCAACTTAATATAGGTTAAGAAGGCTTAGCTATGAAAGCTTCTATGAACAGAGCAACATAAGCTATGAAAATGTCGAAGTCTAGGAATGGAAAACACCCTGGGACTTAAAAAAATAAATAAATATAATGTGACTGGTTCCTAAGGAAGAAGTTGGGTGGCTCAATATACAGTAATCCCAATAAATTATCAACTTAGTGATGGCTAAGAGTAACTTTGAACAGGTCAATGATTTGATACCACAAGACTCCAGGCAGCTAGTGAGACTGTAAAGGTAAGATATCATGGCTTGTTTCAAAGTAACCAGCCAGTATAGTGCTTGATTCCAGATGTCCAGAAAGCAGGATTCATGTAGGAAAGAGCTGCCTGTTCTTGAGCAAAGATTCAGTACAGCAGAATTTCAGGACTTAGTATCAGTTCTACACTGAGAATATGAATGAGAATGGGCATTTTCATGTTCTAAGCAGAGGATCTAAGCCAATAACCCTGTCTGTGACCTGGTCCAGTGATAATAAGGCTTGTGGAAGACATTTATAAGGAGGAAATGGTTGGACCAAGAAACAACACAGATACTCAGTGGGCGTCTCTAGAAATCATTGAAATGAGAACAAAAATTCCTGGTTTCAAGGATAATTATAATAGTAACTGGCATTTATTTAATACCTGCTTCATACATGAGAATGGTCTGGGGTTGAAGATTTGGTCTCTATACAACTTTCCAGATGATACAAAGGCAAAGACTATCTTTGCTCAGGTTCCAGTGAGTTGGCATTGGAATTTGAGTATGTGAAATCCAGATATCATGGATTTTTTCCTTCCAATATACTGTTCAAGGAAGGAAGTGAGGTTCTGCTTATCATTTTTGTCCTTCAGGCCTTCATTGACTTTCCTGCTAGGGCAGATCTTAGCTGGGTCTTCTACTGAAGAGCGTCTCTCACTCCAGGTATTGAGAAAGGCCAGAGCAGAATTGATTAAAGCAAGGGAGCAGGGATCAAAACTGGAATAAAGACCTGAGACACATTCTTTTGCCCATGGGTAGGACCAACATACCTAATTCTGCTAATGAGGAGAAGAACTTGCTTCTCCACAGACTTTTTAAATTCTATTTACTAATGTCAGTCACTTGTACATAGAAAATTAATGAAAAGATATTTCTGTTGCCTCCCAAATCTATTTATACTTGAAGCGTGTGGTGCAGTATGACAAGTTGTCACTTTAATAGGCATCAATCAGCAATATTTTGAGATGGTACATAATGTCAGTAGTTAAGATATTATTTAAACCCCTCAACAGTGTTATCACCTAAGTGTAATAGTGATTACCATAAAATATATTCTTCCATAATAACCATGTTTCACTTGGCAGCATATTTTATTGTGAATATACTATGTCCTGGACTCCATAGTTAGTGATACGCTGCTAAACAAGAAAACAAGACAGAAATTTTCTGCCCTCTGGAGCTTAACTTCTAGTGGAGAGAGACAGATAATAAACACTAAGCATAAAACACACACACACACACACACACACACACACACACACACACACACACAGAGAGAGAAAGAGAGAAAAAGAGAATGTGATAAAAGAAAAAGTAGAAGTAGAGCAAGTGTGGGGTGTCACAAGTTCTGGGTTGAAGAGTGAGTGACAACACTGTTACATTCTACCATCAGGATTGATCTCTTTGAGGAAGACAACTTGAAGAGGATGAGAGCTAGCTGTATAGCTATAGGAGGGAAGAATAGCCCACAGAGCAAATAGCTAGTACTGTGTTAAGGTAGGCTTGTATTGACATTTTCTAGGCTCATCAGGGGTGACAGTGTGGATGAGCAGGCAAGCAAGGTAGAGACTTGCGGAGGATGAAGTCACATATATAATGGGGGAGAGGAGTACAATTAGATTCCAATAATTTTAGGCAATTTTAAGACCTTGTTTTGTATTCTGAGTGGAAATAGACTTATTCCAGGGGTTTAAGCAGAAAAGTGAAATTATCTGAGTGCCCACTCTGGCTATACTATAGAGAACAGATCAGTGTGTGAGGTTTGGGCAGGAATACAGGAAGGGAGAATAGTTAAGAGGCTAATGCCCTAATCCAGGCTAGAAATGGCCATGGCTCAGTCTAGTCTGTCAGCATGAAAGCTTGAGAAATGGTCAGATTCTGGATATGTTTTGAAGGTTGAGTCAATGGAATTTTCTGATGCATTGGATTATTTTTGTTTTGATAATTTTATGAAGCAGAGAGAAGCATCTTAAGCCACCCTCCAAGGACAAATAAAGGAAAATAATGCAAACCAATTTTTAGACACACTACAGGTAGGCTTATCAGAAATTTTTATCAGCTATAAAACTGTCTCTAACAACAGCTCTATTATAATGTGAAACTCTGATAAGTTTATAATGACATTCCTTATTACAACCCTGAGGCACAGAAAGAACCTCTGATTTCTGCATCTGCCAAGGGTTAATAAGTATGTTGATTCTAAAATATATGTTTAGTGTTGTGCATCTATACTCATTCTTGGAAATTGATTTGTATCTTCACGTTGAATTGAGGAACTCTACTTAACTATAATATTTAATAACATAAGCTATGAATGCCCTGATCATAGTGATTTTTAACTAAAATACTCTATGCATATGTCTGTGTGTGTGAGTGTGTGTGTGTAGTGTGCATTTTTATGTAACAAAGTCAAAATGGAGTGGAAAGACAAATATAATTTGAACGATTGAGAGAGAGAGCAGAGGTAATAATTAGAAAATACAGAACCATAAAAGAAAATATTTAAAGAGGATGGTGGATGTTGAAGACATGACATTTGATTATATTTCCTCTAAGTGTTTTAATTGTGACACCAATGCTGGAATAGTGAATATATTTTGATGAACAATGTAACATATTAGTCTTCTAGGTCTGCCATAATAAAATCCCAGAAACTGATTGTCTCAAAACAGCAGAGATTTATTATCTCACAATTCTGGAGTCTAGTTGTACTAAAGCAAAGTATCAGCAGGGTCATGCTTCCTCAGAAACCTACAGGGGAGAATCCCTCCGTGCCCCCTCCTAGCTTCCTTGGTGGTGGTCAAGCTTTGATGTTTCTTGACTTGCAGCTGCATCACTCCAATGTCTGCCTCTCGTCACATGTATTCTCCCGTGTGTCTTCACATCATCTTTTTAGAAGAACACCAGTCGTAATGGATTCAGTCTCAATCTCACCTTAACTAATTACATCTCTAATAACTCTATTTATAAATAACATCAGATTCTGAGTTATTGGAGGTTGAGACTTTAACATGTCACTGGGGGAGTATCACCCAATCCATTTTAAAAAGCTACAATACTAAATTAGCTTTCTTAGAGATTATTGTTTCCTCCTAATGGCAAATTAAGCACAAGGCTGATACATCATGAAAAACAATTGCTTATATTCTTCATAATTTAGTAATTTTCTTAAATAAGACACTATTTTTAAATAAAACTATTTTGTTTGAAAGCTTAAAAGAAATATGAGATTTTTGTGATTCACACAAAAATTTCATGAATAAATACACATAGCACCATAGATGTATTGATATTCTTTAGTCTTCTAAGGACCCTTCCCCATAAATATCTAAGTGGGAACAAGTGAACAAAGACATTCTCAACATGTTCATTTGGTATTTTTCCCCCTCTGGCCCTGGACAGACATTATTTTTAAAATTTTAAGTATATTAACCTGTCTTAATCTCAATTTTCTCATCTGAAAAATATTTAGGACTTCTAAAGTCACTTCACTTCTTTAACATTCTAAAAACCCGGGGTTGGGCATATATTCATTACAAATGAGTCTCATTCTCTGAAAAGATGGATTGTGGAAGTTACTTCCAAAGAACAAGTAGGAAATGCACTGATCACCAAGTCACAATGTTGCTTACGTGATTTTGGCAAAATCTCACTGTTCTCAGATCACTTATTACAGGTTTTTCACTGGCTAGTCAAGGATGATGTAAATGCTACCACACTAAAGCAAATGTTAGCTCAAAGTCGTTATGCATTTTCCAAAATTTTTAAAGGCCTTCAGTTGTTCAATTTCAATGCCTGGTAATATGACAGAAGCTTGGAAGGTGAATAAATCCCAGAATTTCCATTCTATAACTTACTAGCTCTTTGTCTTTAGAAAAGTTCTATGACATAGCCTCAGTTTGCTCATCTATAATATAGGGCTACCACTAATTTTGTGCAGTCATTTTGAGGATTATATGAATTTATCTATATAAATTGCTGTCACAGTGCCACCTAAATGTTAGCCTGTCCCCAAACTTTCAGTTTTTAAATTTAATTCCGTATACTCTCTTTAGTTTATAAACTACTGTCACAACTCATTTACTACCTGTCTAGTTCCTTAAGCTTAGAGTACTTGAAACCTAAACTTGGTGCTTGTCCTGAATTTTATTACTATGTACCATACCTTTGACTTCTTCACTTACTGCTGACTAATTTACCATATTCTGACATTTGATTTCTAAACATGGTCACATTCTTGCCTCTGTTGTTGTTCTGTGTACCTGACCATACTTTTGCCAGGGGCTTCCAATGCTTCTCTAGATCTTATTAATTGCTATTTATAAGTTTTAATGTTTCACTAGCTCGCTGATGCTCTGAGGCAGTTCTCACCACCTTCCCTGGACTCCTTGCTTCTGCCATGAAGCTGTCTCTCCCTTCATAAGAGCCTTACTCCTCATCCTGCTTTAACAACTTGAGGTTATGCAATATCTAACTCCTCCTTTCTATGTTTTCAATTCTAAGAAACTTCAAGTGTAGAAACCACATTAACTTTTGTATTCCAATAATGTCTTCTTTTTTTAATAACATGCTCTTTATTTTCCCTTTTCTTTGAAAATTTCATGTTTTACTTTCTAAAAAGGATTTTAATTCTGAAGAAACAAGACATGAAAATTCAATCCATATTTTCATGTGGATAAAATTCCGTGTATAATTTGGAAACATCAGATGATAAGAATAACTCTTTTGATTTAAGATTATGACTAGGTGCTATACTTTTCTGTTTGATTTTCAATCACACACTTATTCTGGGTGAAGTTTCCCGAAGTAGTTTACCATTTTGGTTACACATTGGATACATTTTTATCTTCTCTATGTACTTTCTCTCTTCTTTTGATACTAGTGCCTCTATCACTCGCTAAACAGCCTGACCAGCTTTCTGTAATAGAAGGAAATAAAGTTGTATTTTATCATTTTGACAGCTGAAATCAATAAAGCACAATTGTGTTCTTTTAGATCATTTAATATTTATACCTGAAGGCATGTAAGTATCATTGTGTATACTTGAAAAATGCTTCGTTTTTAAAAACAACAGGGGCTGTAAATGAAATTACATATTTTTCATCAACTGGCTGAAGAAATGTACTTATTTTATTAACCCCACAGGAATTATGCCCCCAGTTTTATGTTTGGTTGAACTTTAGAAACATAAGAAATGAATATATCAGTTTTTGTTTATTTTTGTTTTAACTGTGAGCATTTTATTAGGACTGGTACTTCTCCCTCAAGGTTTTTCTTTGTTGCCAGCTGAATCCCATTAATTGACTCAGGTAGCTTTGGAGCAAATCTTCTTATCCTGAGACTCTATGATTTATGCATTCCATGCTTATCAATATTACATGGGGAAGTGGTTTGTTCTTTTATTCAACCACAGCTTAACTGAAAGTCTTTTTTTAACTAATTGATTTTTTTTAATAGTTTAAATTCTAGGATACAGGTGCAGAATGTACAGGTTTATTACATAGGTATACATGTGCCATGGCGGTTTGCTGCAACAATCAACCTGTCATCTACATTAGGTATTTCTCCTAATGCTATCCCTCTCCTTGCCCCCACCCACCAACAGGCCCTGGTGTGTGATGTTCCTCTCCCTGTGTCCCTGTGTTCCCATTGTTCAACTCCCACTTATGAGTGAGAACATGTGGTGTTTGGTTTTCCGTTCCTGTGTTAGTTTGCTGAGAACGATGGTTTCCAGCTTCATCCATGTCCCTGCAAAGGACATGAACTCATCCTTTTTTATGGCTGCATAATATTCCGTGGTATATATGTGCCACATTTTCTTTATCCAGTCTATCATTGATGGGCATTTGGGTTGGTTTCAAGTCTTTGCTATTGTGAATAGTCCTGCAGTGAACATACATGTGCATGTGTCTTTATAGTAGAATTATTTATAATCCTTTGAGTATATAACCAGTAATGGGATTGCTGGGTCAAATGGTATTTCTGGTTCTAGATCCTTGAGGAATTGCCACACTGTCTTCCCCAATGATTGAACTAATTTACATTCCCACCAACAGTGTAAAAGCATTCCTGTTTCTCCACAACTTTGCCAGCATCTGTTGTTTCCTGACTTTTTAATGATCACCATTCTAACTGGCATGAGATGGTATCTCATTGTGGTTTTGATTTGCATTCCTCTAATGACCACTGATGATTAGCTTTTTTTTCATATGTTTGTTGCCTGCATAAATGTCTTCTTTTGAGAAGTGTCTGCTCATATCCTTTGCCCACTTTTTGACGGGGTTGTTTTTTTCTTGTAAATTTGTTTAAGTTTCTTGTAGACCCTGAATTTTAGCCTTTTGTCAGATGGATCGAATGCAAAACTTCTCCCATTCTATAGGTTGCCTGTTCACTCTGATGATAGTTTCTTTTGCTGTGCTGAAGCTCTTTAGTTTAATTAGATCCCATTTGCAAATTTTGGCTTTTGTTGCCATTGTTTTTGGTGTTTTAGTCATGAAGTCTTTGCCCATACCTATGTGCTGAATGGTATTGATTGCCTAGGTTTTCTTCTAGGGTTTTTATGGCTTTAGGACTTATGTTTAAGTCTTTAATCCATTTTGAGTAAATTTTTGTATAAGGTGTAAGGAAAGGATCCAGTTTCAGATTTCTGCTTATGGCTAGCCAATTTTCCCAATACCATTTATTAAATAGGGAATCCTTTCCCCATTGCTTGTTTTTGTCAGGTTTGTCAAAGAACAGATGGTTGTAGATGTGTGGTGTTATTGCTGAGGCCTCTATTCTGTTCCATTTGTCTGTATGTCTGTTTTGGTGCCAGTCCCATGCTGTTTTGGTAATGGTAGCCTTGTAGCATAGCTTGAAGTCAGGTAGTGTGATGCCTCCAGCTTTGTTCATTTTTCTTAGGATTGTCTTGGCTATACAGGCTCTTTTTTGGTTCCATATGAAATTTAAAGTAGTTTTTCTTTCTAATTTTGTAAACAAAGTCAACAGTAGCTTTACAGGGACAGCATTGAATCTATAAATTACTTTGGGCAGTATGGCCATTTTCACAATATTTATTCTTCCTATCTATGAGCATGGAAGGTTTTTCCATTTGTTTACATCCTGTCTTATTTCCTTGAGCAGTGGTTTGTACTTCTCCTTGAAGAGGTCCTTCACATCCCTTGTAAGTTGGATTCCTAGGTATTTTATTATCTTTGTAGCAGTTGTGAATGGGAGTTCACTCATGATTTGGCTCTCTGTGTGTTATTGGTGTATAGGAATTCTTGGGATTTTTGCACATTGATTTTTTATCCTGAGTATTTGCCAAAGTTGCTTATCAGCTTAAGGAGATTTGGGGCTGCGACGATGGGGTTTTCTAAATATACAATCATGTCATCTGCAAACAGAGAAAATTTGACTTCCTCTCTTCCTATTCGAATGCCCTTTATTTCTTTCTCTTGCCTGATTGCCCTGGCCGGAACTTGGTGAGGGAGGGCATCTTTGTCTTTTACTGGTTTTCAAAGGGAATGCGTCCAGCTTTTGCCCATTCACTATGATATTGGCTGTGGGTTTGTCATAAATAGCTCTTATTATTTTGAGATATGTTCCATCAATACCTAGTTTATTGAGAGTTTTTACCATGAAGTGGTGTTGAATTTTATCGTAGGTCTTTTCTTCATCTAGTTAAATAATCATATGGTTTTTGTCATTGGTTCTGTTTATGTGATGGATTATGTTTTTTGATTTGCGTATGTTGAACCAGCCTTGCATCCCAGGGATGAAGCCGACTTGATCATGGTGGATAAGCTTTTTGATGTGCTGCTGGATTCAGTTTACCAGTATTTTATTGAGGATTTTTGCATTGATGTTCATCAGGGATATTGGCCTGAAATTTTTTTGTTGTTGTTGTGTCTCTGCCAGATTTCGATATCAGGATGATGCTGGTCTCATAATATGAGTTAGGGAGGAGTCCCTCTTTTTCTATTGTTTGCAATAGTTTCAGAAGGAATGGCACCAGCTCTTCTTTGAACCTCTGGTAGAATTTAGCTGTGAATTGATCTGATCCTGGGCATTTTTTGGTTGGTAGGCTATTAATTACTGCCTCTATTTCAGAACTTGTTATTGGTCTATTCAGGGATTTGACTTCTTCCTGGTTTAGTCTTGGGAAGGTGTATGTGTCCTGAAATTTATCCCTTTCTTCTAGATTTTATACTTTATTTGCATAGAGATGTTTATAGAATTCTCTGATGGTAGTTTGTATTTCTGTGGGATCAGTGGTGATATCCCCTTTACTATTTTTTGTTGTGTCTATTTGATTCTTCTCTCTTTTCTTCTTTATTAGTCTGGCTAGTGATCTATCTATTTTGTTAATATTTTCAAAAAAACAGCTCCTGGATTCATTGATTTTTTGAAAGGTTTTTTGTGTCTCAAATTCCTTCAGTTCTGCTCTGATCTTAGTTATTTCTTGTCTTCTGCTGGTTTTTGAATTTGTTTGCTCTTACTTCTCTAGTTCTTTTAATTGTGATGTTAGGGTATTGATTTTAGATCTTTCCTGCTTTCTCCTGTGGCCATTTAGTGCTATAAATTTCCCTCTACACACTAAGGAGTGTCCCAGAGATGCTGGTACATTGTGTCTTTGTTCTCATTGGTTTCAAATAACTTCCTTATTTCTGCCTTAATTCTGTTATTTAACCAGTAGTCATTCAGGAGCAATTTGTTCAGTTTCCATGTAGTTGTGTGGTTTTGAGTGAGTTTCTTAATCCTGAGTTCTAATTTGATTGCACTGTGGTCTGAGAGACTGTTATGATATTCATTGTTTTCCATTTGCTGAAGAGTGTTTTACTTCCAATTATGCGGTCAATTTTAGGATAAGTGTGATGTGGGGGTTAGAAGAATGTATATTCCGTTGATTTGGGGTGGAGAGTTCTGTAGATGTCTATTAGGTCTGCTTGGTCCAGAGCTGAGTTCAAGTCATGAATATCCTTGTTAATTTTCTGTCTTGTTGATCTCATATTTCCATTGGGGTGTTAAAATCTCCCACTATTATTGTATGGGAGTCTAAGTCTCTTTGTAGGTCTCTAAGAACTTGCTTTATGGATCTGGTGCTCCTGTATTGGGTATATACATATATTTCGCATAGTTAGCTCTTCTAGTTGCATTGATCCCTTTAGCATGACATAATGCCCTTATTTATCTTTTTTGATCTTTGTTGGTTTAAAGTCTATTTTATCAGAGATTAGGATTGCAATCCCTGCTTTTTTTTTTTTTTTTTTTTTGCTGTCCATTTGCTTGGTAAGTGTTTCTCCATCTCTTTATTTTGAGCCTATACACGTGAGACAGGTCTCCTGAATACAGCGCACACATGGGTCTTCACTCTTTATCCAGTTTTCCAGTCTGTATCTTTTAATTGAGGCATTTAGCTCATTTACATTTAAGGTTAATATTGTTATGTGTGAATTTGATCCTGTCATTATGATGCTAGCTGGTTATTTTGCCTGTTAGTTGATGCAGTTTCTTCATAGTGTCAGTGGGCTTTACAATTTGGTATGTTTTTGCAGTGGCTGGTAACAGTTGTTCCTTTCTATATTTAGCACTTCCTTCAGGAGCTCTGGTAAGGCAGGCCTGGGGGTGACAAAATCTCTCAGCATATGCTTGTCTGTAAAGGATTTTATTTCTCCTTCGCTTGTGAAGCTTAGTTTGGCTGGATATGAAATTCTGGGTTGAAATTATTTTCTTTAAGAATGTTGAATATTGGCCCCCACTCTCTTCCGGCTTGTAGGGTTTCTGCAGAGATATCCACTGTTAGTCTGATGGGCTTCCCTTATGGGGTAACACAAGCTTTCTCTCTGGCTGATCTTAACATTTTTTCCTTCATTTCATCCTTGGGAAATTTGAGGATTATGAGTCTTGAGGTTGCTCTTCTCAAGGAGTATCTTTGTGCTGTTCTCTGTATTTCCTGAATTTGAATGTTGGACTATCTTGCCAGGGGAAGTTCTCCTGGATAATATCCTGAAGAGGGTTTTCCATTCTCTTGGCTCCATTCTCCCCCTCACTTTCAGGTACACCAGTCAAACGAAGGTTTGGTCCTTTCACATAGTTCCATATTTCTTGGAGGCTTTGTCTGTTCCTTTTCATTCTTTTTTTTTTTTTTCTTTTTGCAATGGAGTCTCACTCTGTTGCCCAGACTGGAGTGCAGTGGCATGATCTCAGCTCACTGCAAGCTCCGCCTCCCGGGTTCACACAATTCTCCTGCCTCAGCCTCCCGAGTAGCTGGGACCACAGGCGCCCACCACCACGCCTTGCTAATTTTTTGTATTTTTAGTGGAGAGTGGGTTTCACCGTGTTAGCCAGGATGGTCTCGATCTCCTGACCTTGTGACCCACCCACCTCGGCCTCCCAAAGTGCTGGGATTACAGGCGTGAGCCACTGCACCTGGCTCCTTTTCATTCTTTTTCTTCTAATCTTGTCTTCATTCTTTATTTCATTAAGTTGTTCTTCAATCTCGGATATCCTTTCTTCTGCTTGATCGATTCGGCTATTGGTACTTGTGTATGCTTCATGAAGTTCTTCTGCTGTGTTTTTCAGCTCCATTAGGTCATTTATGTTCCTCTCTAAACTGGTTATTCTAATTAGCAATCCCTCTAACCTTTTTTCAAGGTTCTTAGCTTCCTTTCATTGGGTTAGAACATGCTCCTTTAGCTCGGAAGAGTTTGTTATTACCCACCTTCTGAAGGCTACTTCTGTCAATTCATCTAAGTCGTTCTCCGTCAGTTTTGTGACCTTTCTGGCAAGGAGTTGTGATCCTTTGGAGGAGAAGAGGAGTTCTGGTTTTTGGATTTTCAGCCTTTTTTTGCTGGTTTTTTTCCCCCCATCTTTGTGGATTTGTCTACCTTTGGTCTTTGATGCTGGTGACCTTTGGATGGGGTTTCTGTGTGGACGTCCTTTTTGTTGATGTTGATGCTATTCCTTTCTGTTAGTTAGTTTTCCTTCTCACATTCAGTTCCCTCTGCTGCATGTCTGCTGGAGTTTGCTGGAGGTCCACGCCAGACCCTCTTTGCCTAGGTATCACCAGCGGAGGCTGCAGAACAGCAAAGATTGCTGCCTGTTCCTTCATCTGGAAGCTTCGTCCAAAGGGGCACCCGCCAGATGCCAGCTGGAGCTCTCTTGTATGAGGTGTCTGTCGACCCCTGCTGGGAGGTGTCTCCCAGTCAGGAGTCACTGGGGTCAGGGACCCACTTGAGGAGGCAGTGTGACCCTAACAGAGCTCACGTGCTGTGCTGGGAGATTCGCTTCTGTCTTCAGAGTCAGCAGGCAGGAACATTTAAGTCTGCTGAAGCTGCCCACAGCCACCCCTTCCCTTAGGTGCTCTGTCCCAGAGAGATGGGAATTTTATCTGTAAGTCGCTGACTGGGGCTGCTGCCTGTCTTTCAGAGACGTGCTGCCCAGAGAGAGAAGCTGTATTTTAAACTATTACATTTGACTAGGGAAAGGCCTTGGCACTATGCTCACTGATTTTTCTCATCCCTTTAGATGCTAATTTCTGGTCTCTTCTTCATGTTCATCTTCCTTCACTAGCTCTGTTTCCTAGGCCTTCTTCTCCATCATGGGTCTTACTTTCCTCAGCTCACATTTCTCAGCTATATGCTTTCCATTCTTATCAGTTTTCTGTTGGGTCTGCTCTTTTCTGGTGGCTTTTTCCAAACCCCATAGTTTCCTCACATAATTATGATGATAATGTGTCTGGAATTGGTGGGTTCTTGGTCTCACTGACTTCAAGAATGAAGCCACGGACCTTCGCGGTGAGTGTTACAGCTCTTAAGGTGGCGTGTCTGGAGGTCGTTCCTTCTGATGTTCGGATGTGTTTGGAATTTCTTCCTTCTGGTGGGTTCGTAGTCTCGCTGGCTCAGGAGTGAAGCTGCAGTCCTTCGTAGTGAGTGTTACAGCTCTTAAGGCAGTGCATCTGGAGTTGTTCCTTCCTCCCGGTGGGCTTGTGGTCTCCCTGGCTTCGGGAGTGAAGCTGCAGATCTTCCCGGTGAGTGTTACAGCTCATAAAAGCAGTGTGGACCCAAAGAGTGAGCAGTAGCAAGACTTATTGCAAAGAGTGAAAGAACAAAGCTTCCACAGTGTGGAAGGGGACCTGAGCGGGTTGCCACTGCTGGCTTGGGCAGCCTGCTTTTATTCTCTTATCTGGCCCCACCCACGTCCTGCTGATTGGTAGAGCCGAGTGGTCTGTTTTGACAGGGTGCTGACGGGTGCGTTTACAATCCCTGAGCTAGACACAAAGGTTCTCCACCTCCCCATCAGATTAGTTAGATACAGAGTATGGACACAAAAGTTCTCCAAGGCCCCACCAGAGCAGCTAGATACAGAGTGTCGATTGGTGCACTCACAAACCCTGAGCTAGACACAGGGGGCTGATTGGTGTGTTTACAAACCTTGAGCTAGATACAGAGTGCTGATTGGTATATTTACAATCCCTGAGCTAGACATAAAGATTTTCCACGTCCCCACCAGACTCAGGAGCCCAGCTGGCTTTACCCAGTGGATCCCGCACTGGGGCTGCAGGTGGAGCTGCCTGCCAGTCCCGCGCCATGCGCTTGCACTCCTCAGCCCTTGGGTGGTCAATGGGACTGGGCGCTGCGGAGCAGGGTGTAGCACTCGTCAGGGAGGCTGGGGCCGCACAGGAGCCCACGGGGTCGGGGGGGCTCAGGCATGGCGGACTGCAGGTGCCGAGCCCTGCCCCACAGGGAGGCAGCTAAGGCCCGGTGAGAAATCAAGCGCAGCGCCGGTGAGCTGGCACTGCTGGGGGACCCAGTACACCCTCCGCAGCCACTGTCCCGGGTGCTAAGTCCCTCATTGCCCGCAGCCGGCAGGGCTGGCCGGCTGCTCCGAGTTGGGGGCCCGCCAAGCCCACGCCCACACGGAACTCCAGCTGGCCCCCAAGCACCTCACGCAGCCCCGGTTCCCACTCGCGCCTCTCCCTCCATACCTCCCTGCAAGCTGAGGGAGCTAGCTCCGGCCTTGGCCAGCCCAGAAAGGGCCTCCCACAGTGCAGCGGTGGGCTGAAGGGCTCCTCAAGTGCTGCCAAAGTGGGAGCCCAGGCAGAGGAGGCACCAAGAGCGAGTGAGGGCTGTGAGGACTGCCAGCACGCTGTCACCACTCAGTAAGTGTTCAGTTGAAGACTTAAGGCTAATTCTATGCAGATTTCTGGAGATCTCTGCAACTCACTTTTCTCTGGTACTGTACACAGAAAATTCTATTTATTTTGGCCTTCCTGAATTCTCAAATCTATCTTCTCTTCTCATGGAGAATGCCATGTTCCATTTGTGTTCCCACAATCTGTGCAGAAGACCAGAGTCTTTCTCCAGACAATATGATGGGATAATCAAAGAGTTCACTGTCATTTCTAGTCTGTTGTCCAAAATGTAAAACCCTTGTTTTAGTTGTACTGGTCAGTTTTCTAGTTGTTTAGAGCAGAAGGTTAAATCTGGTCTCCGTTATAACATTATGGCTGGAAAAGGAAGATAATTTATTTTTTATTGCTCTTAAGATACCGCTTTTGTAAATTACATTTTTATGCAAAATTCTTACCATATGTTATAATTTTCTTTATAATTCTTAACTAAATTCTAGTTTTTAGAGATAGTTTTCCAAATAAATCACTTGAGATTTCTTTCATATATCACTCTTCAGACAGCTTTTTCTTCTACTTCCGTTTTTCTTAGGTGTAAACATATTGTGCTACCAAGTTATTCCTTCATTCTTTCCAGTATTGCATTATGTTTATTTTCTTATTTAACTCTCCTTTCACTGGACAGTGAATTTCTTGCAAAAGGATACAATTCTTATATTTATTTGTGTGTGTGATATATAATACCCAGCTTGACACCTAGAATGTCTTCAACAACTATTTGTTTAATACACATTAAGTAATCAAATAGATAAATTAATGGCAAGAAACCCATTATTTTCAATACAGAGAATTAAATTTACACTTAGAGAGTGTGAGTTTAACAGATAGATGTTTATTATTGAATCGTGTTGACTTTATATAATGTATTATACTAAATTTTGTTTTGATGTATACTCTCACTCTGTATTGAGAGATGTTGACAAATAGTGGTTTCTAAAATGTGTTATTGCATTTTTGGTAGGAATTTTTTTTTTCTTTTAGTCCTAGCTTAAAAAAATAAGGGTTACACTGAAGTGTATTTTTAAAAATATCTTGAAAGATTGGAATTAAGGTCGGGTGGAGTGGCTCATGCCTGTAATCCCAGCATTTTGGGATGCTGAAGCAGATGGATCACCTGAGGTCAGGAGTTCAAGACCAGCCTGGCCAACATGGTGAAACCCTGTCTCTATTAAAAATTCAAAACATTAGCTGGGCATGGTGGTGGACACCTGTAATCCCAGCTGCTTGGGAGGCTGAGGCAGGAGAATCACGTGAACCCTGGAGGTGGAGGCTGCAGTGAGCCAAAATCATGGCACTACATTCCAGTCTGGGCAATAGAGTGAGACTCTGTCTTAAAAATATATATATATATATTAGAATCAAATTGGTGTCATCCTTAATCATGCACAGGATCAAATGCTTTGTAATTTCCCTACATGTTTTCTTCTAATACATGATTTTAATCGAGTATTAAATACTTCTCACCAACTTCAAGCCTTAGGTGGACTGGTATAAAGCATAAAATATGTGTAAATAGCCAATTTAAATAATATATTCCATTGTTAAATATTAGATAAATGTGTAGTGCCTAGGACATATCCCCTGCACTGCTGTAGTAAGAAATGCGAATTAAGTGCCCATTCTTATCAATTCTGCATTTTATCCAGATTTGCTGAAGTAAACATTGCTTATTATTAACATCAATGATGATACTGATGATAATTTTGATGATGACAATAAGAGTAACTACCATTTATTTCGCGATTTTTACCAGCAGAGGCACTGTTAGTTTATAAACTTTCTCAGAATCATGCACCTAGTCACTGTCAAATAAGGTTTTAAATACATGTCTGCTCCCAGGGTGTCAATTTTTCTTTCCTGTATAGAAGAAAGAATACAGAGAGATAGTATACTTTGTTCCATTTGTTTGTCTACAGTTTATTAGTGAGATAAGGTAAACTAAACCACTATCTCATCAGAGAATAATTGTGCATAAATCTTCTTTCCTCCTCATATAGAATATGATAATGAAAAAGCACCTATAGCTTGAAAAGAGATAAAAATTTTTGAAATAATATAGAAAGCCATGTATTTAGGATTTCTCTTACATTTGTGAAACCAGATTTCTTACACACACACAGCTATATATACATTGCACTAATTTGTACTTTGAATGCTTGGTGTTTTTTTTTTTTAATTTGTATGATTTCTTTTTCTTTTCTTCCCAATTTTACTGAGGTATAATTTTAAAGAATTGTATCTATTTAAGGTATATAATGTTATGTTGTGATATACATATACAATAAAATGATTACCACAATTAAGCAAATTAATATATCCATCACTGTGTATAGTTACCTTTTATATGCATATTTGTGGTAACAACAGGTAAGTTATACACTCTTAGCAAATTTCAAGTATACAATACAGTATTATCAACTATAACCATCATGCCATGTATTAGATCTTTTGAACTTATTTAATCTACACAACTCAAACTTTATATCATTTGACCAGCATCTCCCCATTTTCCCCTACCTCCCAGCTTGTGGCAACCACCATTCTATTTTCTGTTTCTATGAGTTCAATTTTTTTATACTATACATGTAAGTGAAATCATATGGTTTTGTCTGTGTCTATTATTCTGCTTTATACTGTCCTCCAAGTTAATCCATGTTGTCAAAATGGCAGTATTTTCTCTTTTTAAAAAACGAATATTCCATTATGTACCACATTTTCTTCATTCATCTGTAAATGGATATTATTACCTCACATCGTATAAAAATCAACTCAAAATGAATTTAAGACTTAAATGTAAGATCTGAAACTGTGAAACTACTAGCAAATAAACGGAAAAAATAAAAACTTCTGACTTTGGTCTGGATAGTGATATTTCTTGGATATGGCATCAAAAAACACAAGCAACAAAAGCAAAAATAGATGAGATTGCATGAAATGAAACTGAAAATAGACAAATGGGATTACATAAAACTAAAACGTTTCTGCACAGAAAAGGAAGCCTTCAATAAAGAGACAATCTAGGGAATGGGAGAAAATAACTGCAAACCACACATCTGATAAGAAGATAACATCCAAAATACATAAGATACTCAAACAAATCAACAGAAAAAAATTTACAAAAAGGATCTGAATACACATTTTTCAAAAGAAGACATACAAATGGCAACAGGTGTATAAAAAATGTTCAACATACTAAAATAAGGTAGTATATACATCAAAACCAAAGTAAGTTATCACCACACACCTGTTTGAATGGTTATTGAAAAGACAATCCGTCATCTACATTAGGTATTTCTCCTAATGCTATCCCTCCCCTAGCCCCCGACCCCCACCCCAACCTACAGGCCCCAGTGTGTGATGTTTCCCTCCCTGTGTCCATGTGTTCTCATTTTTCAATACCCACTTATGAGTGAGAACGTGTGGTGTTTGGTTTTCTGTTCCTGTGTCAGTTTGCTGAGAATGATGGTTTCCAGCACATGTATACCTATGTAACAAACCTGTACATTCCGCACATATATTCCAGACTAAAGTATGATTTTAAAAAGGCTGGGCACGGTGGCTCACACCTGTAATCCCAGCACTTTGGGAGGTGGAGGTGGACGGATCACGAGGTCAAGAGATGGAGACCATCCTGGCTAACATGGTGAAACCCCGTCTCCATTAAAAATAATAATAAAAAAATAGCTGGGCGTGGTGGTGTGCGCCTGTAGTCCCAACTACTTGGGAGGCTGAGGCAGGAGAATTGCTTGAACCTGGGAGGCGGAGGTTGCAGTGAGCCGAGATCACGCCACTGCACTCCAACCTGGCGACAGAGGGAAACTCCGTCTCAAAAAAAAAAAAAAAAAAAAAAAAAGAAAAGGACAAAAGGTACGTGTTGATGAGGATATGGAGAAAAGGAAACCCTTGCACACTGTTGGTAGAAATGTAAATTGGTACAGCCATTATGACCAACAGTATGGAGGTTCCTCAAAAACTTAAAAATAGCATTACTATGTGATCCAGCAATCCCACTAGTGGGTATATGTCCAAAAGAAATGAAATCAGTGTGTTAAACAGCTATTTACCCATGCTCATTGCAACATTATTCACAATAGCTAAGATATGACATTTGTTTCTTTGAAAGCAGGATGAACTAAATGTTGAATCCATATTGAGATAATAAATGTAATACTTCTGATAATTTTAAAATATTTATAAGAAATAAATGGAAAATTATAAATTTTAAAAATAAAAACTGGTAGATATTTTTGGTTTTCTAAGATTTAAATTTTACTTTGAGAATATTTTATTCCTTTTTTTATTCTGATGTATAATACCTTGTACATTCATTTTATAATCTATGTAGTTAATATTTGACATTACTTGTGACTGTTTGATTAGTCTATGAATATTTCATTAGACTATCAATTCCTTGAGAAAAGAGACTATGTCTTTTTTATTCCCACGTATGGTAGCCTTGATGCTCAGCAAAAGTGTATAGTCGATATTTCATAAGATTTGTTGAATAAATGAGTTAATTACAATGATGGCTTATATAACATGCAATTTGACAAGTATTTTTAGACATCAGGATCTGGTTCAGATTTAGTAGACATAATAAGTACTCTCTGTGCATCAATTATAATAATAAGATTGTGAGAATCACTTTAAATTCTTAAGTCAAATTTGGTCTCAGAATTTTGAATACATGAGATTTCTCTATACAGCTTAATTATTAATGATTATATTCGTGTTTGTTTGAAAAGGCTCTCTGATGTTCTTTAAAGACCAAGAATTCTTTTTCATCTGCTTCAAAAAAGAAAAAATAGAAAGAACGCTGTAAACTAGTTCTCTGAATCACAGAAAAAATATTGAATGTCAGAACTTTAGACTATGCATCTTTAATGAGCTCTAAGTCCAGAGAAAATATGTTTCAGTAATAACCCAGAAAATGTGAGAACTTAGATGGTCATTGACCTTTTCTAGCCAACCAAATTAGGCATTTTGATTATATAAATTATTAATTTCATCTCTAAAACTATGTACCTACTTCAATATCTATTTCCAATTTACTATTGTTTTACTATTAATGAATGTACTTAAAGTTAAAATATTTGCATTATTCACAACCATTAAGTCAATTATTAATGCATTTGCATATTGTATGAATTTATTGTCAGAATACTGAGTTTTACCATTGACAGTTATGCAATTTATTGAGAATAATTCATTTGTCTGCAGCCAAACGAAAATCATTCATCTATGAAAATCCAGTTAATAGCTACTCAGAAAAGTATCTGGCAGAAAGAAAGACATAGTAAATATTGTTTTAAATGAAAGAATGTGAATTATATACTAAAAATTGTGTTATCGTATTATTAATACTGATATTAATTATTAAACAGCATAAACATAGAAAATATTAAAGATAAAAGTTTAGAATTAATCTATAACAATCTTCTAATTTTTTCAGATGAAAAATCTTAAATCTTCCCAGTTCAGATCTCTTTCTCTCTCTAATAAATTAGGGGCAGAGGAAAAATTACAGTAAAAATGGGATAATTGCTTTCCTCTAAGCCAGATACAGGATAATTCCACTCAACTATCATTAAATGAGAAAACCAATTTTTTTCCATAATAGGAGTATTATTGATTATTTAAAAATTAATGGGTTTCCACATATTCTTGAATACTTTTAAACTTTAGATTCTATAATCTGTAGACTCAGTCTATTATTTTTCCTCTAAGCTTCTATTTAAAAACTTACTTTCCACTGAATTAAATATATGAACATTTTTACTAAGTAGATTGAACAAAATATTGGCCATAAAAATATTTTTGTAGACTTATAGGAAACATCAGATTTGACTAATAACATATTTTAGAAATTTCAGAATTAATAAGGAAAAGAATAAGATAATGATAAATATCAAAAGTGAAGAAGAGCTTAATCCTAAAAAAAAAATCCTGGTGATGAATAGAATTCTGCTAATAAATGTAGTCTCTAAGAAGGCCTGATACTTTGAAGTCGTTCAATTAATATTGTTTTGAATAAAAGAACAAATAAGAATGTGTTTCCATTGGTCTATGTGTCTGTTTTTGCACTAGTACCATGCTGTTTTGATTACTGTTGCCTTGTAGTATAAAGTCAGGTAATATAATGCTTCCAGTTTTGTTCTTTTTGCTTAGGATTGGAGCTCTTTTTTTTTGGTTCCATGTGAATTTTATAATAGTTTTGTGAAAAATGCCATTGGTAGTTTGATAGTCATAGTATTAAATCTGTAAATTGCTTTGGGTACTATAGCCAATTTAATAGTTTTGTGAAGAATGCCATTGGTAGTTTGATAGTCATAGTATTACATATGTAAATTGCATTGGGTAGTATAGCCATTTTAATGATATTGATTCTTACTATCCATGAGCATGGGAGGTTTTTCCATTTGTGTCTTCTCAGATTTTTTTGAACAGCCTTTTGTAATTCTCATTGTAAACAGAGATCTTTCATCTCCCTGGTTTGCTGTATTCCCAGGTATTTTATTCCTTTTGTGCCAATTGTGAATGGGATTGCCTTTCTGATATGGTTCTTGGTTTGTCTGTTGTTGGTGTACAGGAATGCTAATGACTTTTGTACATCGATTTTGTATCCTGCAACTTTTCTGAAGTTGCTTATCAGTTCAATGAGCTTTTCGGTCGAGACTGTGGGGTTTTCTAGATATAGAATCATGTTGTCTGCAAACATAGATAGTTTGACTTTCTCTTTTCCTATTTGGATTCCTTTTATTTCTTTCTCTTGCCTTATTTTTCTGGCTAGGACTTTCAATACTATGTTGAATAGAAGTGGTAGGAGAGGGCATTTTTGTGCTGGCTTTCAAGGGGAATGTTTCCAGCTTTTGCCCATTCAGTATATATAATGTTGGCTGTGGGTTTGTCATAGATGACTCTTATTATTTTGAAGTATATTCCTCCAATACCTGATTTATTGAAAGTTTTTAACATTTAGGGATGTTGGATTTCTGCATCTGTTAAGATAATCATGTGGTTTTTGTCTTTAGTTCTGTTTACATGATGAATCACATTTATTGATTTGTGTATGTTGAACCAACCTTGCATCCCAGGGATGAAGCCTACTTGATCATGTTGAATTAACTTTTTGATGTGCTTCTAGATTTGGTTTTCAAGTATTTTTTAAGGATACTTGCATCAATGTGCATCAAAAATATTGGCCTGAAGTTTTCTTTTTTTGTTGTGTCTCTGCCAGGTTTTGTTATTTCTTATTCGTCTCAGACTATGCTATTCTTTTATCGTCTGCACTTATCTTATTAGTACAAATACTCTCATATCTCTAGTTTAGACAAAGTTTGGAGAAATCAGACACTCCCTTCACTGAGCCTATTTTTATATAACAAACTATTTTTTTGAGGAAAATTTTTGTTATCGGTAAATATAATGAGGCATTTCATGAAATTATGTAGGACACTGTGTACTTACCTATGTATTTCAGAGGGCTGGCCTTCAGGTATGTTTTTGAAGTCTGATGAATTAGGCATAATAGTGAGATGGTTTTCTATATTTTATGAACCTTGTTTTTTCCATGGGAAATTGAGAGAATAAGGGAATTGAAAGTGTATATTTGAGAAAATCATTTGAATTCATACATAATGGAATTTTTCTTTAAAGCCAGTGTTTTCTTTAAGAAAAACACCTAACTTATAATTATTGTGAAAACTAATTCAGATTAACTATAATAGATGCAAAAGAAAATAAGGCCAATGTATGTAATCTTGGCAGAGAAGAAAATTTTTGTATGCACAAGTAAAAATTATAAAGCCTAAGATTTCTACAATTGACCATAAAAAATAAATTTCTACACATCATAAGGATTAGTCATAAAGTTAAATTTAACATAAAGTAAAACTAGGAAAATATAATTTAACATATATGTAAAAAATTAATATATTTTGGTATGAACTATAAAAATGATGAAAAATATCTTACCAAATGAAAATAATGGAATAAGATAAAGAAATACAAGAACAATGATGTACACAAATTTTATGCTAACTTTTCATAATTTTTCTTGAAGTAAAAGGATAGATTATGAGTGGTATGTGAATGTTCTCACTTATAAGTGGGAGCTAGATGACGAAAACACATGGACTCAAAGAGGAGAACAACACACACTGGGTCCCACCTGAGGGTAGAGGGTACGAGGAGGAAGGGGAGCAGAAAAAAATAACTCTTGGGTTCTAGGCTTAATACCTGGGTGATGAAATAATCTGTACAACAAATCCCTGTGACATGAGTTTACCTATATAACAAACCTGCACATATACCCCTGGAATGGAATGAAAATTTTTTTTTAAAAAAAGAATAGTATATAAAATGTGTATGCATTTTCAAAAATTCTAAGTTGTTTAATCTTTATGTAATACAATTGTGTCTAAATTTTTAACAAAGAATTGATATTACTCTTGAAATACTGCATTCTTTTTAATGATAGTTACAAAATACTCTTCAAACATACATCATATAGGAAAACATTAGGGAAATATATGAATTTGTTTAATGGATATATATCAACAATCGCCACAAAAAAATGTAACTTTGTATTGATTTTTATCAGCTATTTAACATATAAATAAATAATTGACATTGCAACAAGAAATGCTGCAGTACTTAATGCTAATCAAGAAGCGTTATGACATGTTAAAGTGGAAGGATCCCTTGAGACCAGGACTTCAAAACTGCAGTGAGCTATGATCCTTCCGCTGCACTCCAGCCTGGGCAACAGAGCAAGACTAGGTCTCTAAAAGCGCACACGCACACACACACACACACACAAACACAGAAGGAAAGAAAAGAAAATGTTAATAGTTTTTGGTCATTACAAATGTTAAGGTAGATAACTAATAATGACTTTAGGAAGAAAGATTATTACATTTATTTTTTAGACAAAAGGTTTGTAAAAATTGGGGAATAACATGAACAGAATTATGGAGATTAGACCATATCATAATTCTAATTTTTGTGAAAATTTTTCGTACTGGAAATTATAAGATCAAACAAACAAAAATCTTTAAAAACTGCATGTAACTATTAGTTAACAAGTTATATTGTGAGACACTCTTATCTTTCTTCCTTAGTCAAAGACACACTGCATTAACCTGCAAAAACTTTGAAACTGCCTTGTCATGTGATCATAGAGTGGTTTCAAAAAAGATGAAATAGCAACAAGGCCATGTTAAAAAAGAGCCCTTGAAAAAGTGACACCTTAACACTGAACTCTACAGAAAACAATATCAACATACTAACAGCTAATTTTCCTTGCAGGGAAATTATTTTTAGGAACTTCCTAAAAAGTTCCCAAACTTATGATCCTTGTGAGTGTATACTGTTTATTACATGATGTCTGCTGTAAAGAGCCTCCTTATTTTTCTTCAGAAAGATGCTGCAATTGGTGTATATACAATAAAAGCTGGCCTGGAAATGGGAATTCTGAAATAACCTTTTTATCTCGAAATCTAATTACTTTGTGTTTTGTTGTTGTTGTTGTTGTTCTGTTCTGTTTTACTTTGTTTTCTTTTGTTTTACCATATCTCTATAGGAAAATTTATCAACCTCAGAACTATTGACATTTTGGGGTGAAGAGTTCTTGGTTGTGTGGCCCATCCTATGCATTGTAATGTTTAGCAGAGCAACTGGCCTTTTGCTCTAGATGCCAGTAGCATGTTTTTCTTCCTCCACTAGAATTATGCCAAAGAACAATGTGTACAGATGTTGCCAAATTTCCCCTGGAGGGCCAAAATCGCCCCTGACTGAAAATTACTCTACAGCAAGAGTATAAGAATATTTTTAAGAAATGGTTTTGTAAAGCAGAATGCTCATGATTAAAATATTATAAAAATATTTAGTCCAAGCAACAATCTTAAGCTGAAGTATAGAAATACATATTTAGAAAATATTTTATTCAACCAACATCCAATTTTAGTTTTCAGGGTTGCATCTCTTAAATTCTATCATTGCCATCACCCAAATCTTTAAGTTCAAAAGTTAAAGAGAATTGTTTCCTTTTGTCCTATACTATTAAAAAGAAAGGGCACTTTTCTCTTTTTAAGTTAGTTGAAAGTGTCTGTAGTATCACAAATGTTCCTATGGTGCCTATATGAGCAGTGCAGAGGCTGACAGGTCTGTAAAAGAACAGATAGTAAGTGTTTTAGGATTTGCAAACCAGAATGTTTCTGTTGAAACTACTCAGTTCTGACGTTGTAGTATGAAAGCAGCCATGGACAGTACAAAAATAAATGAATCTGATTGTGTTCCGACAAAACTTTATTGACAGAGATTGGAAGCAGGCTAGATTTAGCCCATAGGCCATTGTTTGCTGACCCCTCTAATAAATTACTGCTTCTTTCCTATAATGTCAAATTTATATAATTTACCGTTAAGCTTTTAGTAATAAAGTTAATACATTTTTATATTTGTCCATATATCACTGTGGTTTATTTTATGAAGGTGATTATAATTTGCTCTGTTTTTAACCTTTTTAAAAATATATTTCTAGAGTGACTAGACCATACAACATTATTGTAATTGAAAATAACCAACACCATTACTTTAAAGAAAAGCAAAAAGAATCTTACTTGGGAAATAAGATTGACAATTCAGTAATTTTCTCTTAGAATATCAAAAATAACATGTTTTGGAGAATGAAGTAGTTTTCATATATTTTAACATTGAAAAGAACCAAATAAATCTTGAATGGAGTTTAAAAAGATACAAATATGCCCAGTCACCAAACTTGGAATCACAAATTTTCCAAGCTTTCCTAAACTCATCCTGAGATCTTGATATTCATTTATTTAAAAAAATGTGTGTGTGTGTGTGTGTGTGTGTGTGTGTCTTCCAAATCTTGCTTCTGGTATCAACTTCACTGCTTCTATTTGTATTTCTCTTCTAGGCAGACTGAATTCTTTAGGAGTTCTTTTAGAAAGATCCATTTGATAATAAAATTGTTTTATATACTTAAAAAGTATTGTTATTTTTCTACTTATTGTCAGCTTAGTTGAACAAATAATTGCATATTGTAGTTACTTTTTCTCTTAACTTAGAAAATGTTCCTTTTCTAAATAACATTAATGTAAAATTGTCAATATTACCTCTCTTTGTTAACAGTCATATTGAAAAATGTATTTTTATTCTTCAGGTTCTGCTATTTTACTACAGTGATTCTTTTTATCTATTTAGTTTTAATTGTCCTTGGTTTTCAGTGATAACAGGCCAATATGAAGATCTATGTCTCCAATTCTGAAAAGGTTTTGTAAATTTTACTTCAAATATTTCTTCTTCCTCACCTCTGTTTCACAGCTGCCTATTCTTGTTCCTCAGTGCCTTGTTCTTGTTTCATGGATATTATTTCCTCCTTTATCTTCCTGAGAAGTTTTTTAAAATTAAGTTTATTGAGATATAATTTTATACAGTAAAATTCAACCCTTGTATGTATATAATTTGATTAATTTAGATAGATGTATTAGTTTACATATAATCAAAATATAGAATATGTCCAGTTTCTGAAAAAGTTCCCTCATGCCTTTTTGTAGTCAATAACCCCCACTCAAACTCTGGACCCTCAGAAACCACTGGTAGTATTTTTATCCTGATAGACTTTTCTCTCCTCAAATATCATGTACATGGGACTATACACTACAGACCCTCTGTGTCTAGCTTCTTTCACTTATCACATTGCTTCTGAGAATTATCTTTACTGCTGCATGTACCCATAGTTCATTCATTTTGATTGTTAAATAATATTCTATTGTCTGAATATACCTTAATTTTTAATCTATTCTCCACAGAATAAAAATTCAGTTTCAGTTCTTATCAATTTTGAATAACATTGTTATATACATTTATGCACATGTCTCTGTGAAGACAAATATTTTTATTTATCATGAGTAAATACAAAAGTAAAATTTATCAGTTGTTGGTAAGTGTATGTTTGAATACAAAAGAAACTTCTAAACTTCTAAATTGTCTTCCAAAATGACTGTACCATTGCATTCCCACTAGCATTATGTGAGAGTTCTGGCTTCTCTACATCCTTGTCAGAACTTTTTATTGTCTGTTTTTGTTCTTTTAATTTTTGCTATTCTAGTGGTGTTTTCAGTATTATTGTAGATTTTACTTTTCAGCAGTTTTTAATGTCTGCTTTTGTTCTTGATTTAATTTTTGCTATCCTTGTGGTGTGTACAGTATTTTAGATTTCACTTTTCAAAAGAAATGATATATAATAGGTGTACATATTTTCAATATACATGTGATAATTTAATACCTTCATGTAATGTGTGATTTAAATGTTCCTAGCATATCCCAATTACCCTGATTTGATCATTTTCATTATTATAATAATAACTTTGACTATCTTTTCACGTGCATATTTGCCATCTGTATTTCCTTTTTGTACATTTTTTTTAAATTTATTTTTTATATTACATTTTGTTTATATTTTGTTATATTTTGTTTATATTTTGTTGTGTGCAATATGATATATTTTGAAATATTTCTACATTGTGGAATGGCTTAGTCAAGATAATTAACACATGCATTACCTCACTTTTTTTGTGGTAATAACACTCAAAATAATCTCTCTTAGCAATTTTCAAGAATACAATGCGTTAACTATAGTCGCCGTGTCATACATTAGGTCTCTTTATTTCTTCCACATGATTAAAATTTGGTATCCTTTGTGCAACATCTCCTCACTTCTCCACCCCCCCATTAATTCCCTGATAACCACCTTTCTCCTCTCTACCCCTTCAAAGATTCAAAATATAAGTAAAACTGTGTGATATTTGACTTTCTGTGCCTAATTTCACTTAACATAGTGTCCTCCAGGTTCATACATGTTGTAGGAAATAATAGGATTTCCCTTCTTTATAAGTGGTGTGTGTTTATAATAGATATACATGTTTATATGACTGTTTATCCATTCATCTGTTAATGGACACCTAGGTTGATTCCATATCTTGTCTATTTTGAATAGTGTTGCAGTAAACATGAAAGGAAAGATATCTTTTTGACGTACTGATTTCCTTTCCTTTGGATATATACTTTGTAGAGGGATTGCTGGAGCGTATGGTAGTGCTATTTTTAATTTTTTGAGGAATTTCCATATTTTTATAATGCCTATAATTGTTCACATTCTCATTAATAATGTCCAAGGATTCCCTATTCTCCACATTCTCTCCAACACTTGCTACTTTTTTTCTTTTTGATAGTAGCCATTCTAACAGCTGTGAGGAGCTGAGGAGTGGTTTTAATTTTCATTTTTCTGAAGAGTAGTGGCATTAAACATTTTTTCATATATTGTCCATTTGTATGTCTTCTTTTGAGAAATGTCTATTCAGATCTTTCCCATTTTTTGATTGGGTCATTTGTTTCCTTACTGTTAAATTATTCAAGTTCTTTATGCATTTTCAATAATAATCTCTTATTAAATATATGATTTGCAGATATTTTTTCCTATTCCACAGGTTGTTTCTTCACTCAATTGATTGTTTCCTTGGCTTACATTTATGTTTATGTTTCTAAAAGTCACTTGTATATTAACTATGCAAGGTCTTTTGTTTTTTAGGGTTGGAATTATCTACTTATTAATAATTATCTACTTATTAATAATTATCTAATTTGTCATTGTTATTCAGCATTTTTAGTGTAAGCTAGATATAATTATGCCCCTTCTTCTATACCTAATTGACTTGTTTCTTCACCCCAGGAGACACATATCCTTTTTCTTCAAATTGAAAATGAAACAAATTGGAATACTATCAGCATTTTCCACTTTATACATTTTAGTATTTAGAGTTATTTCTAGGGTATAGCAGAAAATGCAATGGCATTACAACTTCAATTCATAAGTAGGGTGTTGTTTTATTTAGCTAAGATGAAAATAAGAAGCCAGGGACTATAGCCATTTGAAAGTTGAATTTTTCACCTTGTCTGATGCAAAAAAGCACTAAGCACCTTTCAATATATGCTAATTAAATTGAACCTACAAACATTTTTCAGGAATAAAATAAAAAGTCCAGCATGTGATTCCCTTTGGATGCCATTTCATAATCTTATCAAAGAAAATATTTTAAAAGTGAGTTTATTTTATAATATATCTGTATAAGATAATTGTAAGAAGGCAATGAAAAGAAGTGACACAAGCACTGGCTTGAAGTCTTATAGTAAGAAATAAGAAATAGAAATAAATACATACAGTATATGTATGGGAAAAATTATTAGGAATGTGGAAATGATACTATTTTGCCAATTATTTCTTCATAGTTGGAGAATACATTTTCTTTGGCGTATCTACATTTTTCTGAAATTTTAAATGACCAATTACAAAGCTGTAATTTTCTTTTTTAAAAGAACCCCCATTAAAGAATCCAAGACCTATGAGTGCTTTGTTGACACAGAGTTAACTCAGGATACTGGAAATTATTTCAACAAAGGCACCTTATGCTATTTAAAGCAATTACTTGCTTGTTGCTATAGTGATTGCTAGAGGAGTATGCACATTTGCCTTGTAACTGCCTATGGGTCAAACAAAAGTCACAGATGTTCTTGATTTTCATTTCTAAAACTGTTAAAGCAAGCTTTTCACTAATAATTCTCAGATACAAATGTGCTACAAGCCTGTGGAGTATAAAGGATGGGCCTTCTATGCTTGAAGTAGGTAGTAACCTCCATATTGCATTGCATACTGTAAACAGAAAGCTTTAAAGAAGGGATATAATCCTGTCAGTGTAAAAATAAATTTGATGTAAGATATTAATAAGTGATGAAAAGGAAAACTAAAATCGCTTACTATGCTCGTGATAATTAAGTATATTGCTGGCTAATTTCTTTTAATGCTTTATATTTTGTTGACAAAAAGAGTCAAACTCTGTAAAATATTTGGAAATTTATTCTGAGCAAAATACAAGTGACCTTGGCCCCATGACACAGCTCCATGAGATCCTGAGAACATGTGCCCAAGGTGGGCTACAGCTTGGTTTTGTACATTTTAGGGAGACATAAGACATCAATCAATACATGCAAGATGTACATTGATTGAATCTGTACAGAAAGTCGGGACAACTTGAAGTGGGTAGGGAGGGAACTTGCGGGTCATAGCTGAATGCAAAGATTTTCTTTTTCTTTTTTTTTGTGGGGGGCAGGGGGGAATGGAGTCTCACCCTGTCACCCAGGCTGGAGTGCAATGGCGCGATCTCTGCTCACAGCAACCTCTGCCTCCCTAGTTCAAGCGATGCTCCTGTCTCAGCCTCCCAAGTAGCTGGGATTACAGGCGTGTGCCACCATGTCTGGCTCATTTTTTTATCTTTAGTAGAGATGTGTGGGGGAGGGTTTCACCATGTTGGCCAGGCTGTCCTCGAACTCCTGACCTCGTGATCTGTCAGCTTCGGCCTCCCAAAGTCCTGGGACTACAGGTGTGAGCCACCTTGCCAGGCCAAATTCAAAGATTTTCTAATTGACAATTAGTTGAAAGAGTGCATCTAAAGATCAGGAATCAACAGAAGGGAGTGTCTGGGTTAAGATCAGGGGTTGTAGAGACCCGGGTTCTTATGCAGATGAAGGCTCCAGGTAGCAGGTTTCAGAGAGAAGACATTGTAAATGTTTCTTGTCAAACTTTAACAGGAGCCAGACTCTTTGTTACTTCTGTCCGGATCAGTAAAAACACCTGGAAAGGGAAAAGGATTCTCTACAGAATGTAGATTTTCCTCGACAAGAGACAGCTTTGCAGGGCCATTTCAAAATATGTCAAATAAATATATTTGGGAGTAAAATATTAATACTTCAATTTCTTTCAGAACCTGCTGTCATGTAGGTATCTTATTGCTACAAAGAGTCTGTTCTGTCCGTCTTAAGGTTTCTGTTTTAATGTTAATGCTGGCCAGTTGTGCCCAAATTAATCCAACAGGAGGGAAGTGTAATGAGGCATGTCTGACCACCTATTCCTATCATGGCCCGAACTAGGGTTTCTGGTTTACTTTAGAATGTACTTGGCTGATGGCCGTGTGCAGTGGCTCATGCCTGTAATCCCAGCGCTTTGGGAGGCCGAGGTGGGTGAATCACGTGAGGTCAGGAGTTTGAGACCAGCCTGCCCAATATGGCGAAACCCTGTCTCTACTAAAAATACAAAAATCAGCTGGGCGTGGTGGTGGGTGCTTGTGGTCCCTAGTACTCAGGGATAGCTTGAACCCAGGAGGCAGAGGTTGCAGTGAGTCAAGATTGCACTACTGCACTCTAGCCTGGGCAACACAGCAGGACTCCATCTCAAAAAAAAAAAGAAAGAAAGAATGCACTTGGCTGAGATGAGGGGTCTATTCAGTTTATTGGGGGTGCTTTGAATTTTATTTTTGGTTTACAGTTTCCAGATTATTTTTCTGAATTGATTTGACACCCAGGTAGTAAGAATAGGCAAAGTGATCAGATGTGCAACAACAGCTACTAAGTGTCCTCAAATCAAAGACTCCTTCTGCCCCTCACTTGTACAATTGGTTGTTGGATTCCTCTGACATTTAAAAAGGTACTCTCCAAACCTTTATTTTTTATTCACCTAAAATCAGATAAATTTTAATAAACTTATTAGGAAGTTACTGCATATATATATGTATATATATATGTATATACATGTATATATGGTATATACATGTATATACACATTTATGTGTATATATGTATATGTATACATGTGTATACGTGTATATATGTATGTGCATGTATTTGTGTGTATATATGTGTGCGTATATATATATAATTCATATGTTATTTTCCAAATTCAAAATATATTTGTAATTGCCTAAAAATAGAAAAAGTGTGATGCTACTATAGATAGGCTTTTCTGCTGAGCACTTGAGGAATTTCTGTTTCTGGCCAGTTCAAGTAATTACTATTAGAATTAAAAGCAATATTAAAAACAAAGATTTATCCTTGAAGAGGTCCTTCATGTCACTTGTAAGTTGGATTCCTAGGTATTTTATTCTCTTTGAAGCAATTGTGAATGGGAGTTCACTCATGATTTGGCCGTCTGTTTTTCTGTTATTGCTGTATAAGAATGCTTGAGATTTTTGCACATTGATTTTGTATTCTGAGACTTTGCTGAAGTTGCCTATCAGCCTAAGGAGATTTTGGGCTGAGATGATGGGGTTTTCTAGATATACAATCATGTCATCTGCAAACAGGGACAATGTGACTTCCTCTTTTCCTAATTGAATACTCTTTATTTCCTTCTTCTGCCTGATTGCCCTAGCTAGAACTTCCAACACTATGTTGAATAAGAGTGGTGAGAGAGGGCATCTCTGTCTTATGCCAGTTTTCAAAGGGAATTCTTCCAGTTTTTGCCCATTCAGTATGATATTGGCTGTGGGTTTGTCATAGATAGCTAAATGCAAATCAAAACCACAATGAGATACCATCTCACACCAGTTAGAATGGCAATCATTAAAAAGTCAGGAAACAACAGGTGCTGGAGAGGATGTGGAGAAATAGGAACACTTTTACACTGTTGGTGGGACTGTAAACTAGTTCTACCATTGTGGAAGTCAATGTGGCGATTCCTCAGGGATCTAGAACTAGAAATACCATTTGACCCAGCAATCCCATTACTGGGTATATGCCTAAAGGATTATAAATCATGCTGCTATAAAGACACATGCACACGTATGTTTATTGGGGCACTATTCACAACAGCAAAGACTTGGAACCAACCCAAATGTCCAACAATGATAGACTCGATTAAGAAAATGTGGCACATGTACACCATGGATACTATGCAGCCATAAAAAAGGATGAGTTCATGTCCTTTGTAGGGACATGGATGAAGCTGGAAACCATCATTCTCAGCAAACTATCACAAGGACAAAACACCAAACACTGCATGTTCTCACTCATATGTGGGAATTGAACAATGAGAACACATGGACACAGGAAGGGGAACATCACACACTGGGGCCTGTTGTGGGGTGGGGAGAGGGAGAGGGATAGCCTTAGGAGATATACCTAATGTTAAATGACAAGTTAATGGGTGCAGCACACCAACATGGCACATGTATACATATGTAACTAACCTGCACGTTATGCACATGTACCGTAAAACTTAAAGTATGAAAAAAAAAAAAGATTTCATGTGCTGTAGGAAGGCATAAGGAGTGTATATTCGATATTTCCTGTTTTTTATTTGAAATCACATGAAGGGTCAGCTACGTCTGAAAAGCTTTATTTTTCATTAATTTAACCATAAAACCAGAAGAGAAGGAAATAAAAATTTATGAGTGGGCAGGAGAAGTTTATCCCAGAATATAAAAAGGTATATAACTGTTGTAGAAAGAATTGGCCATATCATTGATTAGCATTGCTTTTCCATAGCCATGTCACAGTTAATCTTCCTCCTATGGAGGTGGATGGAAGGGGTGCTTATTATTAAAATTGTGATAGAAAAGAAATGTGACACAAAAATCCACTAAAAATTGAGAAACATGACATGGACAAATTCTAAAATATTAGTTGCATTCTTTTACAAATAATTATAGCAGTACCATTGGCATCTTCCAGGAACATGTCAGTTTTTGTTTCTTTACTTGAGATACTTGGCTTATGATACGGCAAGGCAGAGTGAAGGTCAGGTTTTATGTATTGAGTGGATGAGTATCTATGTGTGAGAATCTGCTTTGAGGGAATATTTATTATCATGGGTATCCCCAAACTAAGTGTAATGCTGTTTCTGCCTTTGGAGGATAGTTTTTGTAGCTATTGAGTACCTAGTACTTAGAAGAAAGAACTGAATTTGATAAAATGAATAAGGTGATTTGAGTGCTTCTCAAATCAAACATGCCATACCTTGTAGAGTAATGATCATATATTAAGAAGGCTGACCACTGTAGATGTTATTCCTTGGATCCCACATTACCTGAATTCCAGCTGAGTCAGCCTCTAGAGATGGGAAAGATTTGGGAGGAGGGAGCTCAGATGTTTCTCCTCTTACTCTGCCTTAGCAGCTATTCTTTTTTTTTTTTTTTTTAAAGTTTTAGGGTGCATGTGCACCACGTGCAGGTTTGTTACATACGTATACATGTGCCATGTTGCTGTACTGCACACATCAACTCATCATTTAACATTAGGTACAACTCCTAATGCTATCCTTCCCCCGTCCCCCCACCCCACAACAGGCCCCAGTATGTGATGTTCCCCTTCCTGTGTCCATGTATTCTCATTGTTCAATTCCCACCTATGAGTGAGAACATGCAGTGTTTGGTTTTTTGTCCTTGCGATAGTTTGCTGAGAATGATGGTTTCCAGCTTCATCCATGTCCCTACAAAGGACATGAACTCATCCTTTTTTATGGCTGCATAGTATTCCATGGTGTATATGTGCCACATTTTCTTAATTGAGTCTATCATTGTTGGACATTTGGGTTGGTTCCAAGTCTTTGCTATTGTGAATAGTGCCCCAATAAACATATGTGTGCATGTGTCTTTATAGCAGAATGATTTATAATCCTTTGGGTATGTACCCAGTAATGGGATGGCTGGGTCAAATGGTATTTCCAGTTCTAGATCCCTTAGGAATTGCCACACTGACTTCCACAATGGTTGAAGTTGTTTACAGTCCTACTGAGAGGTGACAGCGTGCTGGCAGCCCTCACAGCCCTCGCTCACTCTTGGCGCCTCCTCTGCCTTGGCTCCCACTTTGGTGGCACTTGAGGAGCCCTTCAGCCCGCCGCTGCACAGTGGGAGCCCCTTCCAGGGCTGGCTGAGGCCGGAGCCAGCTCCCTCAGCTTGCGGGGAGGTGTGGAGGGACCAGCATGGGCGGGAACCAGGGCTGCACGTGGCACTTGCGGGCCAGCGCGAGTTCTGGGTTGGCATGGGCTCGGCGGGTCCCGCACTTGGAGTGGCCAGCTGGCCCTGCCAACCCTGGGCAGTGAGGGGCTTAGCACCTGGGCCAGCAGCTGCTGTGCTCGACTTCTTGCCAGGCCTTAGCTGCCTCTCTGCGGGGCAGGTCTTGGGACCTGCAGCCCGCCATGCCTGAGCCTCTCCCCTGCCGTGCGCTCCTGCGCGGCCCGAGCCTCCCTGACGAGCGCTGCCCCCTGCTCCACAGCGCCCAATCCCATCAGCCACCCAAGGGCTGAGGAGTGTGGGTGCATAGCATGGGACTGGCAGGCAGCTCCACCTGCGGACCCGGTAGGGGATCCACTGGGTGAAGCCAGCTGGGCTCCTGAGTCTGGTGGGGCCTTGGAGAACCTTTATGTCTAGCTAAGGGATTGTAAATACACCAATTGGCACTCTGTATCTAGATCAAGGTTTGTAAATACACCAATCAGCACCCTGTGTCTAGCTCAGGGTTTGTGAATGCACCAATCGACACTCTGTATCTACCTACTCTGGTGGGGACTTGGAGAACCTTTATGTCTAGCTAAGGGATTGTAAATACACCAATCGGCACTCTGTATCTAGCTCAAGGTTTGTAAACACACCAATCAGCACCCTGTGTCTAGCTCAGGGTTTGTGAATGCACCAATCGACACTCTGTATCTACCTACTCTGGTGGGGACTTGGAGAACCTTTATGTCTAGCTAACGGATTGTAAATACACCAATCGGCACTCTGTATCTAGCTCAAGGTTTGTAAACACACCAATCAGCACCCTCTGTCTAGCTCAGGGTTTCTGAATGCACCAATCAACACTCTGTATCTAGCTACTTTGGTGGGGACTTGGAGAACCTTTGTGTCCTTACTCTGTATCTACCTAATCTAGTGGGGACGTGGAGAGCTTTTGTGTCTAGCTCAGGGATTGTAAATGCTCCAATCAGCACCCTGTCAAAAAGACCAATCAGCTCTCTGTAAAATGGAGCAATCAGCAGGATGTAGGTGGGGCCAGATAAGAGAATAAAAGCAGGCTGCCCAAGCCAGCAGTGGCAACACACTCGGGTCCCCTTCCACACTGTGGAAGCTTTGTTCTTTCGCTCTTTGCAATAAATCTTGCTGCTGCTCACTCTTTGGGTCCACACTGCCTTTATGAGCTATAACACTCACCGCAAAAGTCTGCAGCTTCACTCCAGAAGCCAGCGAGACCATGAACCCACTGGGAGGAAGGAACAACTCCAGATGCACTGCCTTAAGAGCTGTAACACTCACTGCGAAGGTATGCAGCTTCACTCCTGAGCCAGCGAGACCACGAACCCACCAGAAGGAAGAAACTCCGAACATGTCCGAACATCAGAGGGAACAAACTCCAGACATGCCGCCTTTAAGAACTGTAACACTCACCGCGAGGGTCTGTGGCTTCATTCTTGAAGTCAGTGAGACCAAGAACCCACCAATTCTGGACACACCACCAACAGTGTAAGTGTTCCTATTTCTCCACATCCTCTCCAGCACCTGTTGTTTCCTGACTTTTTAATGATTGCCATTCTAACTGGTGTGAGATGGTATCTCATTGTGGTTTTGATTTGCATTTCTCTGATGGCCAGTGATAATGAGCATTTTTTCATGTGTCTGTTGGCTGCATGAATGTCTTCTTTTGAAAAGTGTCTGTTCATATCCTTCGCTCACTTTTTGATGGGGTTGTTTGGTTTTTTATTGTAAATTTGTTGGAGTTCATTGTAGATTCTGGATATTAGCCCTTTGTCAGATGAGTAGATTGCAAAAATTTTCTCCCATTCCTTAGGTTGTCTGTTCACTCTGATGGTAGTTTCTTTTGCTGTGCAGAAGCTCTTTAGTTTAATTAGATCCCATTTGTCAATTTTGGCTTTTCTTGCCATTGCTTTTGGTGTTTTAGACATGAAATCCTTTCCCATGCCTATGTCCTGAATGGTAATGCCTAGGTTTTCTTCTAGGGTTTCTATGGCTTTAGGTCTAACATTTAAGTCTCTAATCCATCTTGAATTAATTTTTGTATAAGGTATAAGTAACAGATCCAGTTTCAGCTTTCTGCATATGGCTAGCCAGTTTTCCCAGTACCATTTATTAAATAGGGAATCATTTCCCCATTTTTTGTTTTTGTTAGGTTTGTCAAAGATCAGATGGTTTTAGATATGCAGCATTATTTCTGAGGGCTCTGTTCGGTTCCATTGGTCTATATCTCTGTTTTGGTACCAGTACCATGCTGTTTTGGTTACTGTAGCCTTGTAGTGTAGTTTGAAGTCAGGTAGTGTGATGCCTCCAGGTTTATTCTTTTGGCTTAGGATTGACTTGGCAATGTGGGCTCTTTTTTGGTTCCATATGAACTTTAAAGTAGTTTTTTCCAATTCTGTGAAGAAAGTCATTGGTAGCTTGATGGGGATGGCATTGGATCTATAGATTACCTCGGGCAGTATGGCCATTTTCATGATGTTGATTCTTCCTACCCATGAGCATGGCATGTTCTTCCATTTGTTTGTATCCTCTTTTATTTCATTGAGCAGTGGTTTGTAGTTCTCTTTGAAGAGGTCCTTCACGTCCCTTGTAAGTTGGATTCCTAGGTATTTTATTCTCTTTGAAGCAATTGTGAATGGGAGTTCACTCATGATTTGGCTCTCTGTTTGTCTGTTGTTGGTGTATAAGAATGCTTGTGATTTTTGCACATTGATTTTGTATCCTGAGACTTTGCTGAAGTTGCCTATCAGCTTAAGAAGATTTTGGGCTGAGATGATGGGGTTTTCTAGATATACAATCATGTCATCTGCAAACAGGGACATTTTGACTTCCTCTTTTCCTAATTGAATACCTTTTATTTCCTTCTCCTGTCTGATTGCCGTGGCTAGAACTTCCAACACTATGTTTAGTAGGAGTGGTAAGAGAGGGCATCCCTGTCTTGTGCCAGTTTTCAAAGGGAATGCTTCCAGTTTTTGTCCATTCAGTATGATATTGGCTGTGGGTTTGTCATAGGTAGCTCTTATTATTTTGAGATATGTCCCATCAATACCTAATTTGTTGAGAGTTTTTAGCATGAAGGGTTGTTGAATTTTGTCAAAGGCCTTTTCTGCATCTATTGACATAATCATATGGTTTTTCTTGTTGGTTCTGTTTATATGCTGGATTATGTTTATTGATTTTCATATATTGAACCAGCCTTGCATCCCAGGGATGAAGCCCACTTGATCATGGTGGATAAGCTTTTTGATGTGCTGCTGGATTCAGTTTGCCAGTATTTTATTGAGGATTTTTGCATTGATATTCATCAGGGATATTGGTCTAAAATTCTCTTTTTTTGTTGTGTGTCTGCCAGGCGTTGGTATCAGGATGATGCTGGCCTCATATAATGAGTTAGGGAGGATTCCCTCTCTTTCTATTGATTGGAATAGTTTCAGAAGAAATGGTACCAGCTCCTCCTTGTATCTCTGGTAGAATTTGGCTGTGAAACCATCTGGTCCTGGACTTTTTTTGGTTGGTAAGCTATTAATTATTGCCTCAATTTCAGAACCTGTTATTGGTCTATTCAGAGATTCAACTTCTTCCTGGTTTAGTCTTGGGAGGGTGTATGTGTCAAGGAATTTATCTGTTTCTTCTAGATTTTCTAGTTTATTTGCATAGAGGTGTTTATAGTATTCTCCGATGGTAGTTTGTATTTCTGTGTGAATGGTGGTGATATCCCCTTTATCATTTTTTATTGTGTCTATTTGATTCTTCTCTCTTTTCTTCTTTATTAGTCTTTCTAGCGGTCTATCAATTTTGTTGATCTTTTCAAAAAACCAGCTGCTGGTTTCATTGATTTTTTGAAGGGTATTCTTAAAGTAACTACATGTCCTCCATGTGTCCAACTCCAGCTTCTGTTCAGGGACTGGTGCTGCTTCAAATGACACCACAATTTTCTTTTCTCTCTCCAGTCTAGGAGGGCTAGATGGTTTCCTGCAGTTCCTAATATCTAGGTTCCTTTACTGTGTTCTGATTGGTCCTCAGCTCCTTCTTTACCATCTTAACCAAATCTTTGATCTGAATTCACTTAATTGCAATACTTTCTTTCCCTGGTTGTGCCTTGACTGAAACAAAGTGCAACTACATATACTATTATACCTATTTCTGTGAACTTATTCCAAATTGTATTCTCTTAGCGAGTGTACAGGTTAAAAAGAAAAATTGTCAAATCTAGTAGAAGGCTGTGGTTTTGTCTCAGAAACCCAAATGGCAGTAAGCTGCAAGAATTATAGGGACTGGTGAACCCTCCAAAACAACTCAACCTATTAAGTGATTGGAGTTATTTTAAAACCCGTTTTGTAGATAATAATTCCTAAGAGATATGTTTTATACATCCAACATATTCTTTCTATGAATAAGAAATTAAATAATCTGAAACTCTGTATGTGATTATGTGCTTATCAAGGAAAATGTAGCATTTTAGAGCAGGGCGTATAAAGTTTGAATACTAAACCTACAACTTTCTCTTTGTGATACCTTAGATCTCTTAGCCTCTCTAGACTTTAGTTTTCATATGAATGTAAGAGGGATAATCCTCACAAGTTTCTATGATATGCCTGTTATTATTCACACATCACAGGATAGGAAACTGATAAATTATTTTCTTCTCTGGACCTCAAAGTCCAATAACTAGTGTGTAAGTGAGATGGATTTTAAGTCTCCAAAATTCTTGATTACAAATGTTTATTTGCAAATAGTGTTTGGTAAAGTTGATTGGTGCTCTGTGTTAATACAGCTAGATTGTATTGTAGTAATTTTACTAGCAAACATTTTGTGATAGAGCCTTTAAGCCATTTTCAGAGGTGGCAACATTTTAAATAAATTAGAATCTAAATTTATAATACCATAACTATCATTTGAATTTTGAATTTTAAGAAAAATTTTAGATCCAAAGAAAATTTGTCCCATTATATTTTTTCTATAAATAAAATCATTATAAATCTAGGAAAAAAGCCAATTTCTTTAACTGTAATATAGGCAAACCTGTCAGAAATAAATAATCCACTAAGATAATTTGCCTGCATTTTAATACTGTTTGTTAAAGTCTGTTTTTCCATAATTTGAACATTATTTCATGATTCTTTTCTAATCTCTGGTGATTTAGATTATCCTAAGCAGTCAAAGGGGAATACGAAACTTAAGCTCCAGGTATTGTGGTAACTTATAATTCTCCTTTGAAACTTAAAGCTATAAATTAATGGCAATAAAAAATAATAAATTACCTGTTCTTTGTGGTGATGTGTCAGGTGGTGGACTTTAAAGGACAAGGACCAGTGAAAGCCAACATCTACTCAACCATGGAAATTATATGACTCAATTATAAAGCTATAACAGCATTTCCTTTTGAACTAAGACATCAATTTCCTAGGACATTGAGGCACTTGTACCTAATGCGTTTATTTGTGGTATACAATTGCAAATTCAAGGGTTTCTTGGTAAAATTAAAAATAAGAAATGAAACAGAAATCTTGCATTAGAACCTCTTTTAAAATGTGACAGTAGAAGCACTCTCAAAGTAATTGCTCTGTAGTTCCTATTATCACATGCCTCCTTAAAAATATAGATGCTAACTTTCCTTTCATGAAGGATGCTCATCTAGCCTATTTGTTAGGTGTCTGATGTGCTTGAATAGTCCACATCAGACAATTAATTATTAATTTTTGGTCATTTTATATATGTTATTTTATAATCATACTGTATTCATCTTAAATGTAAAATTGAGCATTGCTTTAATCTCAATTTTGGAATGGCAAAGGGGACAAGGCTCAAAAACATACTTTCACAATCACTGTAGACCAAATAAGTTAACAAGAATATCTGGCAATAAATCTTAGGTGCCCAAAATTCCCACTAAACTATATGTCTCCTCTATCCAAAAGCTTTATATTCAGGTAAATGCTAGAGTTTTTGTCTTAGCTAATAAACAATATAATTGAGAGGTTTTTCCTCCCTAAGGGAAGAAGTATATAAACTATGTATGCTAGTAATAATAGAACTTCTAAATAGGCAGAATAAATTGGTAAGCATGAAACAGAGTTCTCAGGTACATTTTGTTAGATGATGTTTACATAGATTAAGTCATAATGGTCACTGTGACAGCAATATTAATATAATATAAATAAAAAATGTATTTGAATGAAACAGCTATTTTTCTTTCTTGATGGAAAACTGAACATGTTGATTTGCTCATCAAAATTCAGAGGTGGACTATTTTATTATTTTTGACAACTAATATTCAGAGCTTTCTGATTTCTATTTATCTTTGCATTTTAGCAGAGTTCAGGTTAAAAAATAATATATATCATACAGATAAAAAGTAATGACACTTTTTAAAATGGTGTGTGACTAAATAAATATAAATGATGAACCACATTTTTAAATGCAAAGGTCTTTCTTTCTGAGAGCACTTCCTCATTTAATATCTTGTTTCTGAGTGTATAAAATGAAAGCAAGATAGTTCTCTAGATAATATGTAAAACTTTATAACTACAAAACATTTCCATTGTACGACCATCTTTCATTCTCACAAATCTATGCAAAGTAGGAAATGCAGGCATTTTTAATCCCCATTTACAAATATAGAAATGATGACTCAGTAGGATGAAGTAAGCCACATGGTAATAAATAGCAGACATGGAAAAAGAACCTTTTCTGAAATATCAATGGATTAGGAAGGTGAATAGCAAAGTTGAAAGAATAGCAAATACGGAAGGGAAGGGAAAATATACTTTGGTAATATGTGAAGAAAGAATAGAAAACATGGTATGTTTGAGGCTTCTGAAAAAAAAATGAAACAGAGAGGAAGGAATTCCTAATTGACAAATCAGAAATATAAGTTAAGAGCACAGTAGTGGTGGCATAGAGTTTGGAGAGGTAGATGACCACTCTTTTCTCTAAGCAAATAAGTAGGAGAAAAAGGTAGATTTAGAAAAATCTCAAGATTATCATTTTGACTGGCTAAGCACATTTTTTAAAGGCTGCTGGGACTATAATAGGAATAATGAAAATAGATATCTTTCTTGAAAACGAGGTATTTCTAAATACAAAACAGAGCTGCCCTTGAGTACAGGTGCCATGAAAACTATAAAGATAACTTAATAAGAGACCTGGCCTGACCCCTCCAGAGCCAGCTCAGGCCAGTCATTGATGGAGTGGAGATCATAGCCTTAGTCAAGGCCAGAATCTGTAAGATTTATTAAAGCTTGATCGATGGGCAAAACTAATTCTGTGTTTAAGCATTTTCAATTTGCAAGAAATCAAGAGAACTCAGGATTATTCCAATGAATGCAAATATATTGGAAAGACACATGGGAAAGTAAAGAAAAATTAACAGCCATGGAGCAACAGGTGAGTTTCAAGGTCAGTGCAGCTTTGGGAATAATTTTCATAGTAGAAGGCATCTCTTGATTCTCTGCTTTCCTGTTAATTCTCTTTGTATCATATTCACTTCCCAAATCAGAAGATATTATTGCCATAGCACATTGCCATGTAATATAAAATTGTCATGTCAGGACACTTCCATTAGGTATTAGAAGAACCTGTAGGCTGGGCATGATGGCTCATGCCTGTAATCCCAGCACTTTGGGAGGCCGAGGCGTGTGGGTCACCTGAGGTAACGAGTTCGAGACCAGCCTGGCCAACATGGCGAAACCCCGTATCTACTAAAAATACAAAAAGTTACCTGGGTGTGGTGGTGCATGCCTGTGATCCCAGCTACTCAGGAGGCTGAGGCTGGTGAATTGCTTGAACCCGGGAAGCAGAGGTTGCAGTGAGCCAAGGTTGTGCCACTGCACTCCAGCCTGGGTGACAGACCTAGACTCCATCACAAAAAAAAAAAAAAAAAAAAAGGAAAAATCTGTACTTGGACCTCAGCATCAATTTCTATTGGCTTTATCATGTGAGGGTGGGGCTACAAAGCACAATAGATTATGTATAAATAATCACCTTACATTGCTTCTCTGAACAGGTGGCTGTTAGCATGGTTTCCTCAAGAGAAAACTTTGAGATTGGCAGTGTGAAGATGGGACCCGTAGGTCCTGCTAACTTTCTTTTCCTTAGTTTGGTGAGCTCCTTGAGCAGAGTCAAGCCAAAAAAGGATGTAAGACAGAAGCTGGAATCTGGGATTGAGGTTGCAATAGAAATTCTCCCCACAGGATTTAAAGTTGCTTCCTCAGCTGCAGGCAGCTGACAGCAGCTTTTTTATCTGGAAAAGATTTTGCCTGATATTTTCTCAGACTCCGGAAAATCATTCAACTTGTCAGTGAAGCTGAAAAGACAGGCTCTTTGATATGTAGCAGCAGCTTGGAAATGTTTCCTCTCTTCTCAGCTGTCAGGGTAGGAGGAAACTTTTCAACAGATATCACAAAAGGTATTTCAGGACACAATTATTTTAGAAGTTTCAGACAAAATTGCTTCCAAGGCCAAAGACATTATTAGAATCTGAACTGTCTAGGAAATTGAAGGGCATCAGAAGCAATGGGCACTTTTTGCTCACCTGTCCTACTAGTGTGAATGAGGACATACATGTTAGTTGGAAAGAAAGTATAGTAGATAGCAAAAACTCAATATGTTTTATTAATATCTTATGTGTCAATTCAAATCAAATGGCAGTGGTTTCTTAGAGGTCACCCTGGAGAAAAATACCTATATCCTTGCATGGCAAAGGGTGCTTACAAACCAGTGGCATCAGCATCACCTTGGGCTCATCCCAGACCCAGTAAATAAGATTCCATTTTTTTGTTTTGTTTTTCTGGCTTCTTTAAGACAGGGTCTCACTCAGTTGCCCAAGCTGGAGTGCAGTGGTACAATCATCTCTGCAGCCTCAACCTCCCGGGCTCAGGCTATCCTCCCACCTCAGCCTCCCGAGTAACTAGGCCTACAGATGTGCACTGCCACACCCAGATGATTTTTTTATTTTATTTTTATTTTTCTAGAGACAGGGTATTGTTATGTTTCCCAGGCTGGCATAAACTGTTCTCAAGTGATCCTCCTACCTGGGCCTCCCAAAATGCTCATATTACAGACAGGAGCCTTTACCCCACTAAGAGTCTACTTTTAAAACCTGTGGTAAAATACATATAACACAAAATTTACTAACTTAATTTTTAAGTGTGAAGTTCTGTAGTGTTAAGTATATTCACATTGTCATGAAGCCACTCTCCAAAACTTTCTCATCTTGCAAAATTGAAAATCTATACCCATTAAACAACAACTGCAACATGCACAGAACTTGAGGACATTATGCTAAATGAAATAAGCCAGTCACAAAAGACAATTACTGTATGATTCCACATTTGTATGACAGTCTGTGTTTTAACAAGATTCTCAGGTGATTCATTTGAACACAAGAGCACTAATTTAGAGCACATCTGGGCTCAGCGGGGATGAGCATCATAAAAGGTTAGCAGCACAATTACTAGATATGTTATTCCTGGTGGAGTAGAAAGAACATGGATTTTGAGTTCAAATGGATCTGTTTTATAATCCTAGTTCTACGCTTACTAGCCATTTGATAATGGGAATTTCTTTAAGTTGTCTAAGCCTCATTTAAAAAATCTGTAATATGGTCATAATTAAAACCCATTATAGATTTTTTTATCATAGTTAAAGGAGATGCATGCTGAGCATTTATTGCAGTCCTTGGACACAATAAGCACACTTAGTAAATAATTTATTAGTATTGTTATCTGGGTGAAAAACACTATCACCACTGGTCTTTCAAATGTATTCTGTACTATAGCAGGATAATGAGTCCTTGAAATTTATAAAATCTTGACCTAATAGAAGGAACAATCTCAAATAAGCATACAGAATATTATTTAAGGGCATAGATATTATGAAAAGCAAAAACACTATACGGTTTTGAATAACCTTGAAAGCCATCTTTATAAAAGACTAAATATACATACGTTACCAATTACAGAATTTGCGTATTTCTGGCTCCAGAAAGAAAATACCAATGATCAATTCAGAAATCAAAGTTATTAAAAGTTATTCAACTTTAGTTATCAATAGATATTAAGCAATATATTTTTCTCCTAATGAATTATGAACTAATTTGTCTAAATCATTTATTCCTGGAAACAAAAATTTGATAACCATTAGGTATTACATCAACATACCTCAAGCTAAAATAAAACCTTGGTTCCCTTAGACCATATTACCATGAGCACCAGCCAAAATCTTTATCTTTTACTGCATCCTCATAAATCTGATGCTGGATAATATTCTTCTGCCAAAAATTTCCTGAACAATTTTTTAATGCATCCTAGCTATACACTTAGTAGCTTGTTTAATCATGACGTCTATGGTATAGACCTGACACTAAATGTCTTACCTTATGTAGCTAAAGCGAATATTTTAGTTAGCCAGAATTGTGCCTGGGATCTCTTACCCAGTGAAAAATCTATTCCTCAAACATGTAATGAAAATATGTTCTCATTCATCGTTAGCTCAACTCCTATTTGATTTCTAAACATTCTTTTAAAAATATTACCCCAGAGTTTGTTGCAATGGAAAGTCAAGAACAAAACAATAAGTCTATCACAAATAGGAAGTTTCATTTAAGAGGGTTAAGAAGAAGAAATGAAAGGTAAAATAACAAAATTGTTAGAAAAACTTAGGGACAACCGAGTACTCATCATGAAGTCTCTAAAAAATACTCAGGTGTACCCTACAAGAGAGATTATGCGTTAAGTGGAAGTCTAATAAGTAACTTTGAGCAGCTATAAAAGGCAAAGTTAAATATTAGAGTGATAAATTTTGAGAGAAAAGCCATATGAATAAAAATATATGTCTTACTGTCAAAGAAATAGGAATCAACAAAATTGACTTTTTAAAAAGTCAGAATATATTGATTTATCCATGTGTTAAACAAAATAAATTTTACAAAGAGACACATACATTTAGCTCTAATACATAAACAAATGTATATTAATTGAGAGAAAAAAGATTCTTGGACAAAGTGGTCTATTAAAAATCATATAATCTGATTGGCTGAAGATTTATACTTATTTAAAAAATAGATATTTTTATGTATGTAAAGAAATAAATATAATTATATATATATATATATTTTGTTAATAAGTACAGGTCTTCAACTAAGGACATTGCATGATATTTACATTATAAGCCAAATGGTAAATGCTATTTCTCTCTCTTTTACTAAATTTTCTTTTCTATTTGTAGAGATTCTTATAACTATATGAATGATTCCATTCACTTTTCAAGCAAGTAGGATGTAGCCCTATGCATTACCCAAATTTGAGGAAGAAAATATAAAGATTAATTTGGAAAAAGGGTAGACTTTTAAAATGAAAAATCAATGCATATGTTGGTGATATGCAGACATTTCAAAATGTCACAGTTATTTATTTTGCTACTCCAATGCACTGACTCAACTCAAGCTGAGGTTCAATGTTGAACCATGTAATAGAGAGTACCTATAATTGTCATAATGTTGTGAAGTTACCATCACTGAATAAATGACTTATTCTGGAATTCCTGCTGACAGTTAAGGTGAATGATCTCTGTTACATAGTTTATTAGGAAGGTCTTTTTTATTTTCCCGTTTTGTTCCATTTGTTTTACTTGTTTTTTTCCTTACATTTGTTTTCCCGAAGCAGGTAAGAGGACTTCAGATAAAAGAAGTTTATTCATACAGAATAATAAATTATTTATCATTAGTTCATATAGTTTTTTATCAAAAAGATATGAATGAAAATATACCCTTTAATTTGCTTTTTCATATGATTTTTGACATATTTATATAAAAATAGATGCTAAAATTATGCTTAATAACATATAGTTGATATATGGTATTAGAAAACAAACTTTTTAAAAATTTGTATTCTCATCAGAGTCTAATAAAACAATGAATTAAAAATAAAACTACGTCTTGAAGTAAGTTGTAAAATGATTAATATAATAATGCAAGTCTTAATCTAAGGTTAAGATGATATTTTATATCAATGTTCTTGAACTTAATATTGACATTTAAATAAGTTAAAATGACAAAAAATGGTTAACTACTTAAGATAGCATACTCCCTTAAAAGCTACAGAAAAATCATTTTAATCCATCAATGTTTTAATGGATTTAATTGAATTTTTTTCTTTTTTTTTTATTTTGAGACAGGGTCTGGCTCTGTTGCCCAAGCTGAAGAGCAGCGGGCACAATCATGGCTCACTGCAGCCTCGACCTCCCAGGCTCAACATTCCACCTACCTCAGCCTCCCACGTAGCTGGGAGTACAGGCACACACCACCACACTGGCTGATTTTTTTTTTTTTTTTGGTAGAAACAAGGTCTCACTATGTTGCCCAAGATGTTCTCAAACTCCTGGGCTCAAGCAATCCTCCCGCTTCAGCCTCCCAAACTGCTGTGATTATAGGCGTGAGCCACTGTGCCTGGCTGATTTTAATTTTGTGATTGTGGACCCAAGGTTATTTTTGGTATAACAACTTAGTATCCCAAATACATGTTATTCTGTTCTTTAACTTGAGTTACTTAATGCCTGGTTTGACATAATACGATTTGTTCATTTATGATTTCATGATTATTTCAGGAGTGTATTAATCAGAAGGTAAGAGAAACAGTAGTATTCTAAGGCCTTAAAGTCAAATTTAAAAAATTCTTATTCTCAGACTTAAAAAGAATTTTTGTTCAATATTGGTCAAAGAATATTCCAAGACAATTTGGGAGTTGGTGAGTTTAGGGTGCAAAGAAAGGGAGACTAAAAATGCCAACTCCCATAATGGTTGGGAAGGCAAGATAATCAATGGTCAGATGCAAGCATAAAACTAAGTAGAATCAGCTGCATCTCAAACTAAGACAATGAACGAGGACAGTCAAGACCAAAGAGGAAGTTTAGTAGATACACCCAAAAAGGAGATTCATTGAGAAAAATATAGCTGTTATGTGTATGTGTGTGTATGTGTGTGTGCATGCACCTTTGTGTGGAAATTGGATGTCTGGAAAGGCCTGAACAGTCATATTGTTATGTCAGTTTGCCAATATCACTAGCTCACTATCGGCTAATTCCCTGATGACTGTCCATTGAAAAAAAAAAAAGATGGTGTTAAATTCCTCAGAATGTGTTGAATTAAGCAATGTATTGAGAGAAAATTTTGTTGTATCAGAATTAGGTCTAACAAAGTTGCAAAATAATTAATTGGAACAGCCAAATTTTAGTATTAGTTGATAAAATCAGATGAAAAACTATTTTAAGGCCAAAGATTAGAAGTCAAATGAAAAGAGAAAAAGAAGAGCAATAATGACAAGAAAGTACATAATCATCAGAGAAGCAGAATGAAAGCAAAAGGGAAAAAGAAAAATACAGAAAAAAATAAAATCTAAGATTTTTGGCTTAGTTTGGCTTATTTATTGAATGATTAATGTAAACTGAAAGATCTTATTGAGAAACAAGATTTCTTCTTGCTGAGGCAATGCTATTATTTTATTCATTTGTTCGTTTCACATAGAACAGATTATATTTATGTTCTCTGATAACAGACTCATTTTAGAAAATTTGGTAAAGAAAACCAAGAAAAGTAAAAATTCAAATTAAAAAAAAACTTTAGTAGCTAATTTAAATGCCTTGAAACCAAAACAAGAAAGAAGAAAATAAATATGGTCATCATGCAATTTGTATGCATTCAATTTTTATTTTTAATATTATTTTTATAATTTAAATAAAATGTAGAGATCTAAGGGTTTAGGTTTGATGATTTTTGACAATTTTATATGCCCATTTACACAAAAAGCAAAATACAAAATGTTCCCATTATAGCAAAATTCTCTTGTCCACTTTTCTAATTAACCCACCCCTGCCCCAACAACTTCATGATTTCTAATACCATAGATTAGTTTTGTATATTCTTACCTCTCTTTGTCCTCTTGTCATGTATTTTACTTCTGCATGTAACATAAACCCTATAATACATTGTTATGTTTGCTTTAACCAATCAACCATCTTTAAAATTATGTTAAATACATATGCATATGCATGTGCATATGTAGTTATGTTTGTGTATATATGTGTTATGGAAAATGTCCTTTAAGTTTAATGATATATTTACTTTTTTGGGTTCTTAGTTTTTTCTGGAGTTCTGGATTTTTGTCTGATACAATTTTACATTAGCTTAAACAAGTATTTTTAGTAATTTTTATATTATAAATATGCTGAAGACAAATTATCTCAGCTTTTCTTCTGCCTAAAAAGTGTTATTTCTTCTTTCTTTTTGAAAAACATAGATATAGGTAAAGAATCCTTAACAGAGTTTTTCCTAGCATTTTAAAGATTTCGTTCCAGTGTCTCCTAGCCCCAATGTTTCTTAAGTCAATTGTCATTCTTATCATTGGTGTCAAGATGTGATTTATCAACCCTGCTGCTTTTATTTTTTCTGTTTTTCTTTGCTTCTAAGCAGTTTGATTTTAATGTACATAGATGATTGATTCTTTGACTTTATCTTGTTTGTAGTTTGCTGGCTTCTCAGAACTATAGATTTATGCTTTTCATCAATTTTAGAAAATGATCACTACATACTTCTTCAAGTAGTTCTTTTGTTCCACTCTTTTTTACTTCTCCATCTCTAGCTGTAATTATGTGTGAGAAGCTATTTGTCATTATTTTACAGATATCATATGCTCTGATCTTTTTAAATAAGTTTTCTCTTTATGTTGATTTAGACGATTACTGTGGAAAGCCTTCAGATTCACTTATCTTCTCCGTGGATTTTCATCTTTAAACCCTTCAAATACATTCTTCATTTCTAATATGAATTGTTTTAAGTTTCTAGCTTGTCTATCAGAATTAATTTTATAGTTTCAATCTCTGTTGACATACCTTGTCTTTGCACATATTGTCCCCTTTTTTTCTTTAGATCTTTTAGCATAGTACTCACAGTTATTTGAGAATCCCTATAAGATGATTCCAGCAACTGAATCCAAAATAGGGGGTTGCTCCAACTGACTGTTTCTTCTTTAGACCATGGGTCATATTTTATTGTCTCTTCAAGAGACTCATAATTTTTTATTATATGTTGAACATTGTGTGTGAAAGAATCACAAACATTGTAGTAAACAAAATTTTCTCCTTAGAATATTTAATTTAATTTAATTAATTTATTTATTTTTGAGATGGAGTCTCACTCTGTCACCCAGGCTGGAGTGCAGTGGCGCAATGTCAGCTCACTGCAAGCTCCACCTCCCAGGTTCACGCCATTCTCCTGCCTCAGCCTCCCGAGTAGCTGGGACTACAGGCGCCCACCACCACGCCCGGCTAATTTTTTGTATTTTTAGTAGAGACAGGGTTTCACCATGTTAGCCAGGATGGTCTCGATCTCCTGACCTCGTGATTTGCCCGCCTCGGCCTCCCAAAGTGCTGGGATTACAGGCGTGAGCCACCGCGCCCAGCCTAGAATATTTCAAATGTTTCCTGTAATTTTCCTAGTTTGCCAAACTGAGGGAACCTGATTCAACCTAATCTGCAAGTAGAATGGTTCTCAGTTTTGTTGCAATTTCGAGTCAATTGATCACAGCTTTCAAGTATTTTGAGAATGAGATTATGATGTCTTCAGCAAGACTTGGGATCTGAGCAAGATTAAAATCACATTTTTTTTATATTTTGCAGATAGCTGTCAGCTTTCCAAACTCGAGAACATCATTCTCTGCTTTGTAGCCTGGGTGATGACTTTGTGGGTTACTGGAAAATTTTATTGCTGTCTAGTTCTCCCAGACTTTCTGAACCTCAAGAGATATTTGCCTGTCCTGAAGCCTGTTTCTAAACTTTGGACAGCTGCTGGAGACAATTGCATAAAAACCCTGGTTGCCTGGTAGAATTATCTTACCTGTCTTGCTTTATGCCCACCTATTTGAGACTGCAGCAATGGATGCAATAAAGGCCCAGAGGACTTGAAAGAATTTTTTTCAACCCACTGGTGTGACTCCAGACTCTATACTTTCAGTGTGCTCAATGAAGGCCCATGGGAAAGAGTTTCCAATGGGTAGACTTACACCATAGCAAGGGTGCCTTGATATTCTAATCCACCACAGTCCCTGCATGAATATTTCTGAATGTATTAAAATTTTAATTGTTAGTTTAAAATTTAATTTTATTGGCCAGACGTTGTGGCTCATGCCTGTAATCTCAGTACTTTGGGAGGCTGAGGCGGGCGGATCAGGAGATCAGGAGATCAAGACCATCCTGGCTAACACGGTGAAACCCTGTATCTACTAAAAATACAAAAAAAAAAAAAAAAAAAAATTAGCTGGGGGTGGTGGCGGGCACCTGCAGTCCCAGATATTCAGGAGGCTGAGGCAGGAGAATGGCGTGAACACTGGAGGCGGAGCTTGCAGTGAGCCGAGATCGCACCACTGCACTCCAGCATGGGCAACAGAGCGAGACTCCATCTCAAAAAAAAAAAAAAATCAATTTTTCATCAATTTTATTAATACATAACACAATATATCCCAGGCGTACTACAAAATCCTCTCTTTCCTGTTTCTCTGCCAGGGATAATAGGAACCATTAGCTAATTGACTTCTTTGCGCTGGTAACTTTTATATTTTGTTGTTATTCTTAGGAGGGAGTAATGGTCCTTTAGGACTTTCTCTATCCTAAGTTATATTTTTCTTTTAATTTTACCTATTAAGAAAGTGGTACACTATATTTAAAAATATGAGATCTGTCTCATGTAAAACAGTTTCTGGTTCCTCTTGTTTCTTGACTACTTTAGGTAAGTTCTTGCTCTATAGCATGAGAACTCAATTTCTTTTGAAATTGCCCTTAATCACAAAATAGTGTGGCAATCTCTCCAATTTTACCGGCATATCAAAGGTTGTAGGTGGGGTGTCAGAAGAACCGGAAAGTGGCGGAGATTGTTCAGAAAATGAATATAAGTAGAATAAATTTCTTGTGACAAATTGTGGATTAATTAGATTTGGAAAGGATGTACTCACGTTTAGCTTTTGGAGTCTGTGTGCTGTAATTCTGCTTGATTTTGAAGAAAATTTTTTAAAAAGTTACCAAATGATTATTTTAATGAGACAATTTTAGACTCCTTCCTCCCTAGCCAGGTGATGTTTTTCAAGATTATTAGAAGCTTAACAATAAAGAGTTGTTATATCCCTAGTAGCTTGTCACTAGAAGGGTAAAAAACAGCCAAACACAAAAACAAAGTCATTAGTTAATATTTTTATATCAAGTGATGCTTTTTAACTTAGAAAAATAAAGAAAACCTCATAATAATATCATGTTATAAATCTCCAAGTTATTAAATCAATCCTATAATTGTAAAATTGGTAAAATTATTGCATATATGTTTATTTTCTAATTTTATTATTTCTGGAAAATATTTGTTACCACACAAAATTTTAATATATTTCATAACTCTAGGAACACATGTCCTGCAGATATAAACATGTAAGAGTATCTGTCTGGAAAGAGGAATAGAGAAACAAAGATATTTTATTAGACTTATATTAACATCTACTCTTTTCACTTACTAAGTCTCTTGTTCATTAAATATTTAATGAAAATCCTAGATATTTTAGTACTTTTAAATTATTATCTAAGTGTCTGAAACAAGCATTTGGCTAAACTTTTAAAAAATAATGGTTTACTTATTTTACTTATCAGTGGTAGATAATTATACTGAAGCAGCCACTTTACTAAAAATCACTATACTAAAAAGACTGTTTTGCATATGACTTAAGTAAAATAAATACTAGAATTTAGTTCAACATTAAACATGGACTGCATATGAAAATGACTGGGACAATTAAGGTTGAATACTTCTTGCTTCTCCTCATCAATAGGAGAAATACCCATGCACAAATTTCAAGTGACCAGCCACTCTGTAGCTGGCTTTCTACTTACAGAATCTTTTTCTTCACTAACATTGGATTCTGAGTTTCCATCTCAATTCTTTCTGCTGGAATTTATTTCTCCATCTTCATTTCATACATTTCAAAACTTTATTTATAGTACTTAACGTGTTCTGCTTGGCACAATCAGCAAGTCCGCAAACTTATTTTCTGCTTTAGATTTATAAGCTCCTTGACAGCTGAGCTCTAGTATTCCTTTTCTTAAATTTTATTTTAACAAAAACTCATATAGCACTGATAATACATCAAGCAGTGTTCTAAATGCTTTGCAGTCATTCATTTTAATTACCAAAACAATCTCATAAAATACGTACTATAATTATATTCATAAGAAAAGCATCATTCATCTTTTAATTCTTATAGTAGGTGGCACATAAGAGATGTCCATTAAATGTTGAACTGGACTTCAGTCATTTACTTAATGAAAAAGCATTTATTTAATGTCAGTGTTCTTGGGACTCCACTAGAGTATACGGATTAAAAAGATGATTAATCTAGTTCTCATCTTCACAATTAAGTCTGGGAGAATGGTACAAATGGGATAATGACCACTTTCACTAGAGAGAGGAATATATCAAGATATGATCAAGAATGAAGATTGTGTATGAATTGGTATATCATAATAAACAGATATTCAACAGACTGCTAATAGGATATCAAGCATTTTAACCAAAGAAGAAAAAGAGAGCTGTGACATACTTGGAGAACTACAAAGTTTGTTGAGGCCAGGCCATTGAATGATGTACATGAGTAGGACACAAAGAGTTAGGCATGGATTACTTTGTTCAGAGCCTTCTTTGTACATATAAAGCATGTCAGATTTAATCCTGACCTAATTTTTCCAAAATGTGCCCTAGGGAACACTGGTTCTGTGTAGTGTTTTATGGGAGGATACATAAATTTGAACAAAAATATAAACCTTTTTAGGATCTAATAGATTCAAAAAACTCTGTATACCATTGTTATGTCTTGCTCTAGGAAAGAGAAAACATATTCCCATTGTAATATAAGAAACTTATTTATTGTTTATCACAAATTTCCATATCTTTTTGATGATAGAACAACTTTTCAATAGAACAGATTTGATAAAGCAGCGTTGTAAGATTTTCACCAAATCTGTAACATGACCAGACTATTATCCTAGAAGGCTCTGTACACTGGCAATACACAAATGGGCTGAAGAAGACAAAAGGAGGCTGGTAGCAGCTGTTTCCTCATTAAATTACCCAGGAGTAATTAGAGTTGCTGAGGGCTGACTAAGGTGGCTGAGATTGGTGGGAGGAGACGTTTTTAAGACAGTGTTCAAAGTGAAAGCACTTGGTACTAAATAAGTAATGGGAATAGAAAAATCAGATTTTTGACATGAATGACTAGTTCAATGTTTGACATAAATTAAAAGATTCAAAGCAAAACACATTCTAGGAGAGAAATAATGGTTAAATGTTGCCATATGAATTTGAATCCACATGGAACATCTGGACAGAGCCTCCTACTAGGCTACTGGCTCTAAAGAAGTGGGTGAGGTCATGAGGGAGAAAAAGAATAGAAGAACCCTGGAATTGAGAGCCATAAAGGAGACTATGTAATAAGAGATTGTAACAGAAAAGGGGATAAAGGAACATGCAGGGATGCAGAAGTGAAAAGAGGACTGAGAAGTCCCTGGTAGATAAATGATATAGGGGAGGAGATTCTGGGAGGAATAAAACAAGAATACCTGTCAATGCATGAAGGAGAGTGGTAAAAGTGAAAACCTGGAGGAACATGAAATATACAGCAATCAATTTTCAAACTTTGGAAAAATGTATTCCAGATTATTTCTTAGAGTCATTCAAATTACTGACATGTTGTACTTGAATTCATATTTTGCCATATGACCCAATTTTCTACAGATCCTGGGACAGTGGTTCTGTGAGTCTATGTATACTTATATCCATATATATGTGATATACTTATATATAGAAATCTGTCTTGTGTAATGATGCTCCAAATGAAATAATTCTCAATTTTTAAGCAAACGGAATGTTTTTCTCTAAATGATAACTTTTAAGTAAATTGGTACTCTCCCGTGATTTCTCTTTTTCCCTTGTCTTTACATTTAAAATTTTCAAAAATTTCTATATTTTCTATTGGAGCTATAGGTAAAATGTTGTATAACAAAAAACATATACTTTGGGTTTCCTTTAAATTTTATTTTTTATTTATGGTTCCTTATTAAATATCATATGTAAAATAAGATGTGCTTACTATATGTTATTTTTGTATGTAGGAAATATTAAAATAATAAACAAAAGTTTCTTTCTTAATTTACCCTAAGCATTTATTTCAGTCATATTTCAATTGAATTGTAGCCATAGTTCAAAAACATTGCTTTGTTTTAGCGAAAGAAAAACACCTTGTTTACCTAAGATATCAAGATATCAAGGATAGTCGTGTGAAAACAAAGTGTTTCAGAATGTATATGGTCAGGGAAATAAGAATGCCTCTGAAATCCTACTGGTAGGACTGCTAAAAACCCATATATTTTTATTTGCAAAAGTTGACATGCAGGCATTGTCTTTTTTCATTAAAAGCATTGCATGTAAAGGAACAGAAGAAGGCCCCTAGGCCTGGCATATCAACTTCGATTTTGTTTTACTCATTTCTATTTTTCTATTCCTGTTTTGGTTGTTATTTAAAACAGACAATAGAACTTTGGCCATATATTAAGCCCAGGAGCTCTCATTAAATATGTTTCTGTTTCAAATTTGAAAACATTTGTTGACTGTGGAAATATTCAGTAAATCTCTATATTTAGCTTTGAATTTGTTGTAGTTATTTCCTTTTAATCTAGGTATTTCTATTTATCTCCTGCAAAAGGCTTCAAAATTTCACCAGAAAGAAATGTTTTAAGAATTTTTTTCTTTACTCAAAGGATTACTCAATATTCTAAAACTGTGATCCACAGTATGGAATCTGCTCTCTGTGCTCTGTTTTGTATAGATGGTAGTCTAAAATATAACCTGTTGGATCACTTAGAATTTAACAGTACATAAGTCAACACAATTATGTAGCTCAGTATTGGCCTTGCTTTAAGAAGAATCTTTACTAATAAATAGTGGCACAAAAGTCTGGATTCTGGGAAACATGGCTCCAAGTCTCAGTTAGGCCATTAAATACTGATTATATGTCATTTAATTCCTTCAATTGATTTAGAAACCTAAACAGAAGAATGGAAATGTCAATAATATCCATTGCCTTCACATCGCACTCCTAATCTACTTTCTCTTTATCCCTATTTCCAAAGATGATCAGGCAGTGTGGTAAAATTTCAGAAGTGATGAATTTCAGAAAACAAAATTTAAAAACTATAAAAATGTAGGCATATTGTATACATACATAATAATGTAATAGAGATGGTACAACCTATATTAAATGGTCAATATGTAACAATTTGGTCATAATCTATATTTTAAGTCTGGAAAAAATATAATTTTTTAAAATGAATAAATTAGGTCTATTTAATTTTAAAAAATTGTTTTAAATTAAACTTTTTTACTTTGAGATAATTGTGATTCACACGCAATTGTAAGAGATGATACAGAGATTCAACATAGTCTTTAACCAATTTCCCCCAGTGGTAATATTATGCAGTACTATAGTAGAATGTCAGCCAGTATATTGACATTGATAAAGCTAATAAAGAAAACATTCCTATCACCACAAGGTTCCCTCCTGTTGACCTTTCATAGTCACAATCATTTTCCTCCCACCCCTAGCTCTCTCCTTAAACCCTGGCAATCACTATTCTGTTCTCAATTTCTATAATTGTATAATTTCAAAAACAGTATATAAATGGAATTATACAATATGTAACCTTTTAGGATTTGCTTTTTTCACTTAGCATAATTTTCTGAATATTTATCTAGGTTATTACTTGTATTAATAGTTTGTTCCATTTTTTTGTTGAGTAATAGTCTACAGATGATATTAGAGGGGTTTTTTTTCCAGTATTTTTTTGCTATTACAAATAAAACTACCATAAAGATTTGTGTACAGGTTGTTGTGTGAACACAAATTTTCATTTCTCTGGGTTTGAATGCCTAGGAGTACAATTTCTGGATCATGTAGTAGTTGCATGGTTGGTTTTTTAAGAAATTGGCAAACTGTTTTACAGAGTGACTGTACCTGTTTACATGACTGTACCTGTTTATATACCAGAAGTGTATGACTGATCTAATTTCCCTGCATCCTCATCAGTCTTTGGTGTTGTCACTGTTTTTTATTTTTATTTTTATTTTTAAACTTTTAATTTAGGTTCAGGAGTACACTTGCAGGTTTGTTGTATAGGTAAACTCGTATCACAGGGGATTGCTATGCAGATTATTTCGTCACCCAGGTACTAAGCCCAGTACCAAGTACTTATTTTTTCTGATCCTCTCCTTCCTCCCACCCTCCACCCTCAAGTAGTCCCCAGTGTCTATTGCCCCCCTTTTGTGTCTATCACTTCTCATTATTTAGCTCCCATTTATAAGTGAGAACATGGGGTATTTGGTTTTCTGTCCCTGCGTTAGTTTGCTAAGGATAACGGCCTCCAGCACCATCCATGTTCCCATAAAGGCATGATTTCATTCTTTTTAATGGCTGAATGGTATTCCATTGTGTATATGTACCATGTATTCTTTATCCAGTCTGTCACTGATGGGCATTTCGGTTGATTTCATGTCTTGCTCTTGTGAATAGTGCTGCGATGAACATTTGCGTGCATGTGCCCTCATGGTGGAATGATTTAGATTCCTTTGGGTATATACCCAACAATGAAATTTCTGGATCCAATAGTTGTTCTGCTTTTAGCTCTTTGAGGAATTGCCATACTGCTTTCCACAATAGTTGAACTAATTTATACTCCCACCAACAGTATGTGAGTTCCCTTTACTTCACAACCTCACCAGCGTCTGTTGTTTTTTGACTTTTTATTAATAGCATTCTGACTGCTGTGAGACGATATCTCATAGTGGTTTTGATATGCACTTCTCTAATAATTGGGGGTATTGAGTTTTTCTTCATATGCTTGTTGGCCATGTGTATGTCTTCTTTTGAAAAGTGTCTGTTTATGTGTTTTGCCCACTTTTAAGTGGTGGTACCATAATAGACCCACAGACCAATGGAACAGAATAGAGAGCCCCAAAATAAGGCCACACACTTGCAACCATCTGATCTTTGGCAAAGCTGACAAAAGCAAGCAATGAGGAAAGGACTCCCTATTCAATAAATGGTGATAGGATAACTGGCCAGCCATATGCAGAAGATTGAAACTAGACCCCTTACCATATACAAAAATCAACACAAGATGGATTAAAACTTAAATGGAAAACCCCAAACTATAAAAACCCTAGAAGACAACCTAGGCAGTACTATTCTGGACATAGGAACAGACAAAAATTTCATGACAAAGATGCCAAGTGCAATTGCAACAAATGCAAAAATTGACAAATGGGATCTAATTAAACTTAAGAACTTACACACAGCAAAAGAAACTATCTACAGAGGAAATAGACAACCTACAGAAAGAAAATATTTGCAAACTATGCCCCTGTCAAAGTTATCATATCCAGCATCTATAAGGAATTTAAACAAATTTATAAGACATTTTAATTTTTATCTTAAAGTTTTTAACTTTGAATGGATTTTAAGTTTATAGCTGAATTCAAACATGTGGAATTATTTTACAAACATTTTATATGTAAAAATTAAGATCATTATGGCAAAAAAATATATATATCAAAGAATATTCGTTCTGTGTGCATATGGACAAAAGCATGTATTTCTTATCTACAAATTGAAAGAAGATAAGTTATTAGCATTGGTTATGGTGATATCTCAGAGAGTTAAGCTGTTAATATGTGTGATCTTTAGCTCCATATTTATTTCAGCATGTTTCCTGGATGATAAGTAAAAAGTACAAAAATACAAAATGTAAAACCATAGATTGGAAAATCAGAAATTATAAATACTAAAAGGAGAAATAACCAAACAATTATTCAATCATCGAAATCTCTTATTTATATAGATAAAATTTCAATTTCAGTATTTTGGCCAAACTTTTTAAATGGATGGTTTTTCTAAAGATTTCAGATGGGAGGAAGAAGGAAGTGCTTTGATTGAACATGACAAATATCAAGTAGAAGAATCTTACCACCATTTTAAACCTGAATTTTGGATACTCATCATTCAGGGAGTTCCACTTGGCCTATTCAAATCGTCTCTTCATTTTCCTGAGTACTTTCTTTCTTTATTATCTTTTATCACACCCATTCCTCTCTCAAGAAGCAAAAAAATTTTCGTCCTCCTGTTTTAACACAGAATAGCTTATGTCCTCCTTACTAAAACCTTGGAACTAGAAAACTTTTACCACTTGGGGGTTGTGTCTTCCATTCCAAGTATTTATCAAGGGATTTTACTAAATATACAGTATCTTGCTTCAAGGGAAATGTAGAAATTTCCTGATTTGTTAATAATTGTGTATGTGAGTAGTAATAAATGAATAAAAATCCTACAGTCACATGGCTTTATGGATAGTTATTTGAATCTAAGTATTCATTTCAGAAACTCTAATCAAATTGAAAAAAATAAACACAAAGTGAAAATGGGATTTAATCAGGTAAAAAGTGTGAATGAAGTAGAAAGTGGACATAAATGAAACAAACTGGCTGACTAGACTACATCGTCAAAAGTTATTCTTACTTGTATTCTTTATTTTTAATTCTCTGAGCATATTAGTTTTAATCAATCAGCTTCTACGAAGACCAAAGCCACGAGTAGCAAAACAAGAGCTTTCATGCCAAGAAGATTTAGTTGTAAGCTCAAATAGCTCTGTTTAAATGCTAAAACTGTTAACCATTTCACCTGTAGGGGAAAAAAAAAAAAAAACCAGCTCATAAACCTTAACTAAAATGACATATCAACCCTTGGCATTTTTTTCTTTTGAAAAGACAAAAGAAAATGAAACAAAAAAATGTCTTCTAGTTTCAAATATGTAATTAATCATCCAGATATTCTTTTGATCACCCAAATAACTGAGCTATTTTCTTTTCATCTTTAACTGTGCACTTCACATTGCTGTCACCTGGAGAACTTGGCATTCGGATACACTTAATGATATTTTGTACTTTCCTTTGACATCTGTTTTATTTACAAATTGTGCTTTACATTTTTAACCTTCAGCGATCAAGTATATTTGAAAACAAAAAGACCTGAATATGTGAAGAAAACAGTAATTCAGGTCAGAGTCAGTCAGAGCTACATAGTGTAGATGAGAGCTATTACTGGGGGCCATACACTTCCTGCTCAGTCTTGCCCCCTGATTCCCCAATTTCATATGCTTGAGAGATTTCAGGAGGCCTTGGGATTATCAGGAAATTATTTATCAAACTGGTTTCACAAAAGACCATACAGATACATTCAATTTGTTTTCAAACACCACCTAGGATTCCCTTCATCCAACAAACTTACTTACTCTGGATGCAGGTTGGACTTTGAGAATTTCTTCCTACCCCACTCCACTGCCCCTTTAAGTCTGAGTTTATGTTCTTTTCTACATTCCAACACTAGTTAGAGGTGGTGAGTAAGAACTTGGTATGGCTTATGCAATTCATAATTCCCTGAGTGATAAGCATGTTTCATATATGCTTCTATATGTGATATATGGTGATATCTGCCCTAAAAAATACATAAAATGAAACTGTTTCAAAACTTCATATAATAAGCATTACCAACTGAAATTGAACACTTGTTTTTGTGTAGCACAAGAAAAGCACCCCATACTTCAATTTATGTTCCCAATTTTTTAGTTTGTACATTTAACACATCAATGGCAGCACCTCATCTTCAAATATCTTCTTAAAGTCTTCCTTTAGATACAACGTTCTGTTGTCCCAGAGATAAAGGACTGCTTACTGTCCACATATGAAAAATGTGTATTTATATGTTTATTCATTCATGGACTCTCAGTAAACACTTGACTGTTTCTCATTGCAAATAAGTGTGAATTATAAGACCATACTTCTGAGTAGTTGTATCTTGTCACTCCTTGTGCTCAGAGCCTGAGAGACTGAAAAATAGTCAAAGCTCTCATTATACGCTGCATGGATAAGTGAACAAGTGATTGAATCAGTATGACTCCTGACTTCAAGAGCAACATAATAGCAGTAAAATAGTAAAATACATCACTACAAAAAAAGTCATAAGGGAAAAGGGACAAAATAAGAAGTGCCAAATTAGTTGTGCTGCATTATTGGTTGGGAACTTGGAATCATTGTCACCCTTTTCAAGAACCTTTCTTTGAGTTTTCTGCCCTTTGTGGTTCTGTGTTAGAGTCTGTCAATGAGGCACTTGTGCAGTTCGGAAGGCAGAATAGAAGGAGCAGCTGTTAATTCTTGCAGCTTCAAGCATATCTATGGGCAAGCTCCTTGAATCATCCACTTGATTGCTCTAAGTAGCTGAGATAGCAAGATGGTGCTTCTTAAGAATTACTTCTGTTGGCGTTGCAGAGTGAAATAATCTGTGGTAGCCCCTCATGAGTCATAAAATTCACAGTGACTTCTGGGCAAGCTTTTGAAACCCACCAGATGCAGCTGAGATACCTGACTTTCACTTCTCCATCACTTCCATGATACATTCAATTTTTCTGATAAACTAAATTAAATTTGGCTTAAATCTGCCTCTGTACATAGCATACATAGCAAACTGTAACCTAACCTAATATGTAAGCAAACTGCAACTTAAGAGTGAATTCTTGTAACAAGTAACAAAGTCTAGGCCAACCATAGCATCTTAGCTTTAAGTCAGTCACAGGCTGAAAACTACTCAGATACATTCAGATAAGGCAAATGTTGAGCTGTAACCAATCAGGCTATTCCTGTATGTCACTTCCTTTTCTGTCAATAAATATTGCCTGTCCGCATTGCTGGATGAGGGTCTCTGATCCTTTAATGGTTTCGGGAACTTTCTGATTCATGAATTGTATCTCTGCTCAAATAACTTGGCTAAGTTAATTTGTTAAAGTTTTTCTTTTAATACCCATAATTCCTGGGATTGGACTCTTTCTTACCTGGTGGCTTCTCTTTTCCTGATCAAATCCTGACTGATACACCAGAGTTCTGAGAGTTTTAAGTTCCAAGAAATGATACTGAAGTCAATAATTTTGTATGTGCTATGAAGTTTACAGTACCCCATAGCAAAGCTAAGTGGTTCACTGGACAAGTAAAAATTTCAGGGAAAAAAATTTTAAAATGTTGTACTAAATCTTTTCTCCTGGCTCAATGTGCATATCCATTCTCTCACCCACTAGAATGAAATAGAATTTTTTTTTGTCATTCTCAAGTCATAAAAATGTTCTGAAGTAAATTTATCCTCTACAGTGTTAATTCATTAATATTTATATCCAACTCAATATTATAATCAAAATGCAAACCCCACTCAAAATCAAGTTCCCCCTTCTGTAGCTCAGGCCCCCTACAGAGAAGAAGTCTATAATGGGAAAGAATGCTTGGCTGGATTATTTTATTTTTGTTTACCTAGTGTTACCTGATCTCTGGCCCTTCTATAGTTGGTAATAGTAGAAAAACAGTTAATATGACAGAAAAATGTCTTACTTTACAGACATAACTCTGAAGTGTGTTTCTGACTCATTTGTGATGAGACAAAGCTGACTCATAGGAGCATTTTCGTGGTTTCTTAAGGAACATTCCCTCCTCCATTAGTGAGTCTCACCAGCAGTTCTCAAAATGGGTGGAGAACACCCTAGCCAGCTGACAACCTCCACACAGAAGTCTGCAGATACTCTTTGATAGGGTCTCATTAACCCTGCAAGTGAACCACTGAACCTCTTAGCCAGGATCTACGACAGCACAAACCTGTTTCTCCTCCTTTCTCTCTGTTTTAGAGTTTCCTATTGGGTCCAGAAGAATCACATAATGTTGGACCATGCTTCTGTTAGAAGTACAGTTTATTGCTAAATTCAACCCTCTTTTCATTTTGCATATGGTAATAGTTTCAGTCACTGTTTCTTACCCTTTATGTTTCTAGATGTGAGTTAGACATTTATCCACCCTTTCATAAAAATTCCAACAGATACAGGAAACACAGTGAATGGTTTTTTGACATCCCTTCCTCCCCAGTTTGGTTTGCTATGGGGATGGAACACCATCCCTCTTTCATAGTTTAAGGTACTCACAGAACACAGACAATACTCTCCAAAGATATTCTTCAAGTTTCAAACTCCTGTGGTCTCTCTGATGTTAACCTTTTCACATCCTCTAGTTGGTGGGTGGACAAGGAGCACAAAACTTGTTTATAGCCACCGTTTTTCCAAAGCCTTCAAAAGTCATTGAGTTCTTTCCTCTGTTTTCTAAAGATAATTGACAGCTATTTTGAGGGATCTCAGCTAAAAGTGAGGTACACGAAGTCACAGGTACACATAAAGGCATTTAAAAGCCCACTAGGATTTCTTTCCTCTTTATCTCTTTACCAAGGAAAATGTGTTTTCTCCTCTTCATTCAACATTTATGCTTCTGTGTGATTTGTGTATCCTCAAATTAGGAGCAGGCAAATTTCTATATCAAAGACTTACAATGACTTACACAAAACAATCCTCTGTCCCTTTTTTCCTTAAGAAACTCCCAGCACCACTCATAGAAAAGCATTTTATTGATGGATGTTGGCCACTCGTAATCCCTCGCAGGTGCCATTCTCCTGGTCTTTTCTACTCTTCTAAAGGTGAGCCACTCTTTCTCATCTCCTGGAGGATGAGAGCATTTTCCTTAGCCTTGTCCTACTACTACTATTGCTCACTCAAACACCTACCCAGTATCATAGCCTCTTATCACAGCAACCTTCCTGGAGGCTCTGCATTCAGGATTTAATAACTAAAGTACATGTGCTTCAGTTCTCTAGCTGCTTCTGGTTTTATTTTCTCCACAGTAAAATTTGTTCTTATTCCCTGTAGTAGTCCGTTCTCACACTGCTAAAAAAGACATACTGGAGATTGGGTGATTTATAAAGGAAAGAGGTTTAATTGATTCACAGTTCAGCATGCCTGGGGACGCCTCAGGAAACTTACAATTATGGCAAAAAGGGAAGCAAACACATCTTTCTTCACATGGCAGCAGCAAGGCGAAGAATGAGTTCCCTGAGAAGGGGGAAGCCCCTTATAAAACCATCAGAGCTCATTAGAACTTACCATCACAAGAACAGGATGGGGGAAACCGCTCACATGATTCAATTATCTCTACCTCTTTCCTCCCATGACATGTGGAGATTATGGGAGCTACAATTCAAGATGAGATTTCGGTGGGGACGCAGCCAAACCATATCATCCCCGTCAGGTCAATAGCGACTTTAGGTCACATTTAAATGTGATTATCAACTAAAGATTGTTTTTAAGGATAAAATATACTTTGTTTATAATTATATGTTAAAGGGGGAAACTCAGCTTACAAGAGAGTTCTTCAGCAGTACATATACATACCATACATTTCAACTTACGGTATGAAATCAGACATAGAGTATGCATGAGAAAGCAGAAAATGTCATGAGTAGCATCCATTAAGATCCAGCCCGGTCTAGATTACATGATGGAGACCAGCCATAGGATAAAAGGGTACAGAAGGAGTCTGAACTAGTCTGAAGTTTTTATTAGTAGGTAAGGTGTTATGTTTTGTTTCTGTTTTTTACATCCAAAATCAACTGGGTCTATTTCTTAGACTGCAGAGAGAATGAGAGAGAGGTTTAATAATTTCTTTAAGAATTTGTCACTTTGTTACACTGACAGCATCAAAAATTTGGACAATGTTTTTAAACTGTTAAACATCAGCTTTCCAGCACATATGGTAGATTGTAAATAGCATGTAAATGTTTGAAATGAGGCCAGCCTTGTAGGGCACTTTTGCATCTTTGCTTCCGTTAATGAAATGGCTAGATTACAAAGAAAAGGCAAGTAACCTTTGGAGGACACCTGAATGAAACATAGGCAACATCAGCTGGAAAAGAGCAAAGGGCTAAATGTGCTTTGCCAAGTAAGTTATTTTCATGTTTGCCACATAAAAAGAAACAAAAATTTAATATGAGTTGGTTTATAGATACTTTTCTGGGGAAGTTTTGAGGTGCTCCAATAATGTGTACATGTACAGTTCTATTATTAGAAGAACATGTGTGCTAGAGTATACTAGTAAAAGTAATTTTTTTATTTTCTATTCTGAGAGCCCTTTAAGTTTCAACATGAGAAGTAATTAATCAGAGGCTTTCACATGCCTCACACAAACATGAAGATCCTTTCTCTTGGCAAGATAAATGGAAGGAAGCATTCCTAACTGAGCTCTCCACTTTGCCCTTGTTCTGCTACCTAGGCTCTTGTCTTCTTGTTCTCCAACAAATCTTGATGTTTTTAATCTTTTTTGCCAACTGGAAAATTGTGCTGATTGATATGCTTGTAGTTTGGTTACTGAAGTCTCAATTACTGCCAAACCATTTTTTATTTTCTACCCTACCCAGTTATTGCCATACATTTTTACTTCCCACAGGTATGGCTTTACTACCCACTGCCTATTGCTTATTTACCAAAATCTTCCCAAAATTCTCTCCTGGCAAATTATCCTACAGTGTACAGTTACACATCCCTCAAGCTGTCTGCCTCTGTGCCAACACAGACATCTTTGTTCTGGTACTCACTAGAAATCTGGGTGCCTTATTTTGGGTATCTAATTTGTGAGGTTCTATTCATAATTATTTGGCCCTGTCTGCTCATTACTAAACCCAGAAAAACTATTCTTGTACTATATTACTTAGACCAGGATAACTCTAAATTAATGACTTTCAAGATATGACAGTATATAATCTTATAAATGAGTAAGTGAATATTTTTAATATTTCTCCAATAAACCTGAAAGAGTATTTTTTCACAGATATTTATGCTGTGCTAGTATTAAGAGATATCTTTAACAAAGCATGACTTTGCCATCAACATAGATTGATATTTGCAATTACATATATTTATATAATATACTTTTGTATAGAGTTCCAAATAAGTTTTGATATTTAACCCTATGTTTTTTCTACAGTTAAATTAAAAACATGTTTTTCTACATTACTTTGGAGCTAGATCTCATATCAAAGTAAAATATAAAATTACTGAAATTAAATAGTTCATAGAAAAAAACAAATTTTATTAGACTAAACATCTATGAAACCATTTTAATTTTCCATTTAACCAGTTACAAATGTGAATATGTTTATTTCCCTCAGTGCTCTACTGTAACAGAATCTAGGACTGTAACTGTGCAGAGAAAAGGGTTTAGGACTGTGGAGGTCTGCCATTCTAGGACTGACTCAACTTCAGACTCAACTTCAAGTGAAGTACGTAATTTTAAGATGATTCATTATTTGTTTACCCATTACACAGTTCTGTTTGTAGGTAGACAGCTCAATCAATTGTGTGATTTAAAAAAAATATTATTTTGAAAAATTTATTTAACTTTTATTTTAAGTTCAGTGGTACGAGTGCAGATTTGTTACATGGGTAAACTTGTGTCATAGCTGTTTTTTGTAGAGATTATTTCATCCTCCAGGTATTAAGCCTGGTGCCCGTTAGTTACTTTTCCTGGTCCTCTCCCTCCTTCCACCTTCCACCCTCCAAAAATGGTCCAATGTGTGTTGTTCCCCCATAGCTGTTTTTTGTAGAGATTATTTCATCCTACAGGTATTAAGCCTGGTACTCGTTAGTTACTTTTTCCTGGTTCTCTCCCTCCTCTCACCTTCCACCCTCCAAAAATGGTCCAGTGTGCGTTGTTCCCCTTTATGTGTCCATGAGTTGTCTTTGATCTTCAATACTTGATTTAATGTTTAGAGATTCATTTAGTAACATGGAAAGTATAAATTCAGAATGTTTGATGTAATTATTATAAATTAATTACAGCTTAGGTGACTTTTAAAAGCTGGAATTTAAAGCACATATATGAATGGGAAAACCTAGTTAATATACAATAAAATTATATGGGAATTACTTAAAGTTAGGCTATAAATGTAAATTACATTCTTATTAGCATATAAAACTCAGTATTGCTGTTCTCAAGATATTTGGGTATTGTCATAAAGCATAGTTACAGCCAGAGTTAAGGTTGTTTTTTTTTTAAATAACAACAGGATTATTTCTTTTATGCCTTTATTTTAAAAATGTATTAATTTCTTTAAAAAATTATATTAAGTGGAAATTTGGTAATTAGCATTATCAGCATTGCCTAAAGATTTTGTCACAAACATAATGACATGTAGATACACATATACAAATATATATATGTATCTCATGCAACATGTACATACCAATAAAAATTGATCAATATATTAATATCAACTTTTAAACTTTTTCCACTTGATAATCACATAAATTAGGGTCTATTTCCATTTAAAAATACCAAAATGACTAAAACAGAAAAATTGAGATCGTAAGGTTTTAATAGTACTAACATTTAATGGCAGGTGTCCATAATATTTTTTTAGCAAAAAATAAGAAAAAATAAATAACTTACTTAAAATTAAATAGATATTTACAAATTAAATCATAATCATTATGACACTTAAAGCCTTCCTATTTACTTACTTTTACAAATAAATCTGTAGACTTAGTCAAGATATTTTCTTATTCTTACAGAAAGTAAGGTTATATTTTACTAATCAATTGAGAAGCACAAAATTATTCTTAAATCATATAACATGTAAAAAATACTGTGTTTTGCCTATATTATTACAAAATGCACAGTCAAAATACATTATGCTCACTAATCACTAGTTTACACAAATTTGCTATCAAATTTTATTTTCAAGGTACAAGTAACTGAACTACTAGTAGAAAATCAATAGTGGAAGTCATAGTTGAGCTATAAATTCTGTAGACCTGTGTGGAAAATAAATTCAACAAAAAAATTATGACAATAGAGAAAAATTGCATAAATACAATTATAAGACAGAAGAGTCTTACACGTTTATAATGTGCAAGGCGAAATTTGTGACACTCAGATATTTGTGATACTGCTTTGCTTTTGTGAATAAAAATTTCCACCCTTATGCTTTTCTTACTCATCTTTGTTCCCTTTTCTACTTTTCTGGTCCTCCCACCTCTTTAATGCAGTCAATATATCCTGAGTTTGAATTTCAAATTCTCTTCTCTCTGTAGCCCTTCCTTTGACAATTATGATGCTATATTAGTCAGGGTTAGGTTGAACCTGACTTGGTAAACAGTTGCTCACAGAATACGGCTCACAGGAGGAGTCCTGAAGAATCTGTTTTTTGCAAGAATACCTAGATAAAGGCAAAACCTTGACAAGAGAAAAGTAACTGGGGATGTCATTACTCCCCTTATCACAGCTGGACACAGGTGGACATTGTAGTTGCTATTAATAATTTCTCAAACCTTATGCCTTTGTAGTGTTCCATTAAAATATAAAGTCTTCTGCTGGATTATTCAAATGGCCATGCTTAGGTCACAAGGCCATGGCCCAGCCGTCCAGAATACATAAAGGGAAAGTGTTTGTTCTTTTAACATCGATGGAACCATGTAGTCTCCAAATTTTCAATCTGTCTGTTATTGTTTTCTCCTGCAATTCCTAATTAGCACTGAAATTCATTATCCTACACTGATAACTAATATCCTAATGATTTCTATCTTCTGACATCTTGATATTCACTCACACTTGGTTTTACATATTTAATTAACATTCACCTGAGGTAGGTCTAGGGCACATAATCATAAATCATAATTACATAAATTATGTCCTGGCCAGAGAGACGATCACAATCAATAGGGGAGCTCAGACAATGAGCCATTCTCATTAGACACACAATGTCTAATCAGAGACATAGTGCGATATCAATGCAGATGAAGAATGATTCAATGAAGGATATATTAAAAGGCATCGTAATTATTTCTACATTATTGACCCCCTACTTGACCTCACTGCCTCCGGTGCATTCATGCTACACTTTCTTGTAAGAATGTTCTTTCCATAGTACAGCAGTAGTCATACTACTTTCTGTTCTAAGATCTTAACTCTTCCTGTTTTACAAAGATAGAATGAAATCTATAGTCTTTCTCATTAGATCTAAAGTTCCACGAGATTGGGCCACCATTGACCATTATAATTTTTCTTCATGTTTTATTTATTTATTTATTTATTTATTTATTTATTATTATTATACTTTAGGTTTTAGGGTACATGTGCGCAATGTGCAGGTTAGTTACATATGTACACATGTGCCATGCTGGTGCACTGCACCCGCTAACTGGTCATCTAGCATTAGGTGTGTCTCCTAATGCTATCCCTCCCCCCTCCCCCCACCCCACGACAGTCCCCAGAGTGTGATGTTCCCCTTCCTGTGTCCATGTGTTCTCATTGTTCAATTCCCACCTATGAGTGAGAATATGCGGTGTTTGGTTTTTTGTTCTTGCGATAGTTTACTGAGAATGATGACTTCTAATTTCATCCATGTCCCTCCAAAGGACATGAACTCATCCTTTTTTATGGCTGCATAGTATTCCATGGTGTATCTGTGCCACATTTTCTTAATCCAGTCTATCATTGTTGGACATTTGGGTTGGTTCCAAGTCTTTGCTATTGTGAATAATGCCACAATAAACATATGTGTGCATGTGTCTTTATAGCAGCATGATTTATAGTCCTTTGGGTATATACCCAGTAATGGGATGGCTGGGTCAAATGGTATTTCTAGTTCTAGATCCCTGAGGAATCGCCACACTGACTTCCACAAGGGTTGAACTAGTTTACAGTCCCACCAACAGTGTAAAAGTGTTCCTATTTCTCCACATCCTCTCCAGCACCTGTTGTTTCCTGACTTTTTAATGATTGCCATTCTAACTGGTATGAGATGGTATCTCATTGTGGTTTTGATTTGCATTTCTCTGATGGCCAGTGATGATGAGCATTTTTTCATGTGTGTTTTGGCTGCATAAATATCTTCTTTTGAGAAGTGTCTGTTCATGTCCTTCACCCACTTTTTGATGGAGTTGCTTGTTTTTTTCCTGTAAATTTGTTTGAGTTCATTGTAGATTCTGGATATTAGCCCTTTGTCAGATGAGTAGGTTGCAAAAATTTTCTCTCATTTTGTAGGTTGCCTGTTCACTCTGATGGTAGTTTCCTTTGCTGTGCAGAAGCTCTTTAGTTTAATTAGATCCCATTTGTCAATTTTGGCTTTTGTTGCCATTGCTTTTGGTGTTTTAGACATGAAGTCCTTGCCCATGCCTATGTCCTGAATGGTAATGCCTAGGTTTTCTTCTAGGGTTTTTATGGTTTTAGGTCTAATGTTTAAGTCTTTAATCCATCTTGAATTGATTTTTGTATAAGGTGTAAGGAAGGGGTCCAGTTTCAGCTTTCTACATATGGCTAGCCAGTTTTCCCAGCACCATTTATTAAATAGGGAATCCTTTCCCCATTGCTTGTTTTTGTCAGGTTTGTCAAAGATCAGATAGTTGTAGATATGCGGCGTTATTTCTGAGGGCTCTGTTCTGTTCCATTGATCTATATCTCTGTTTTGGTACCAGTACCATGCTGTTTTGGTTACTGTAGCCTTGTAGTATAGTTTGAAGTCAGGTAGTGTGATGCCTCCAGCTTTGTTCTTTTGGCTTAGGATTGACTTGGTGATGCGGGCTCTTTTTTGGTTCCATATGAACTTTAAAGTAGTTTTTTCCAATTCTGTGAAGAAAGTCATTGGTTGCTTGATGAGGCTGGCATTGAATCTATAAATTACCTTGGGAAGGATGGCCATTTTCACAACCTTGATTCTTCCTACCCATGAGCATGGAATGTTCTTCCATTTGTTTGTATCCTCTTTTATTTCCTTGAGCAGTGGTTTGTAGTTCTCCTTGAAGAGGTCCTTCACATCCCTTGTAAGTTGGATTCCTAGGTATTTTATTCTCTTTGAAGCAATTGTGAATGGGAGTTCACTCATGATTTGGCTCTCTGTTTGTCTGTTATTGATGTATAAGAATGCTTGTGATTTTTGTACATTGATTTTGTATCCTGAGACTTTGCTGAAGTTGCTTATCAGCTTAAGGAGATTTTGGGCTGAAACAATGGGGTTTTCTAGATATACAATCATGTCATCTGCAAACAGGGACAATTTGACTTCCTCTTTTCCTAATTGAATACCCTTGATTTCCTTCTCCTGCCTAATTGCCCTGGCCAGAACTTCCAACACTATGTTGAATAGAAGTGGTGAGAGAGGGCATCCCTGTCTTATGCCAGTTTTCAAAGGGAATGCTTCCAGTTTTTGCCCATTCAGTATGATATTGGCTGTGGGTTTGTCATAGATAGCTCTTATTATTGTGAGATACATCCCATCAATACCTAATTTATTGAGAGTTTTTAGCATGAAGGGTTGTTGAATTTTGTCAAAGGCCTTTTCTGCATCTATTGAGATAATCATGTGGTTTTTGTCTTTGGTTCTGTTTATATGCTGGATTACATTTATTGATTTGCATATATTGAACCAGCCTTGCATCCCAGGGATGAAGCCCACTTGATCATGGTGGATAAGCTTTTTGATGTGCTGCTGGATTCTGTTTGCCAGTATTTTATTGAGGATTTTTGCATCAATGTTCATCAAGGATATTGGTCTAAAATTCTCTTTTTTGGTTGTGTCTCTGCCCGTCTTTGGTATCAGGATGATGCTGGCCTCATAAAATGAGTTAGGGAGGATTCCCTCTTTTTCTATTAATTGGAATAGTTTCAGAAGGAAAGGTACCAGCTCCTCCTTGTACCTCTGGTAGAATTCTGCTGTGAATCTATCTGGTCCTGGACTCTTTTTGGTTGGTAAGCTGTTGATTATTGCCACAATTTCAGAGCCTGTTATTGGTCTATTCAGAGATTCAACTTCTTCCTGATTTAGTCTTGGGAGAGTGTATGTGTAGAGGAATTTATCCATTTCTTCTGGATTTTCTAGTTTATTTGCGTAGAGGTGTTTGTAGTATTCTCTGATGGTAGTTTGTATTTCTGTGGGATCGGTGGTGATATCCCCTTTATCATTTTTTATTGCATCTATTTGATTCTTCTCCCTTTTTTTCTTTATTAGTCTTGCTAGTGGTCTATCAATTTTGTTGATCCTTTCAAAAAACCAGCTCCTGGATTCATTAATTTTTTGAAGGGTTTTTTGTGTCTCTATTTCCTTCAGTTCTGCTCTGATTTTAGTTATTTCTTGCCTTCTGCTAGGTTTTGAATGTGTTTGCTCTTGCTTTTCTAGTTCTTTTAATTGTGATGTTAGGGTGTCAATTTTGGATCTTTTCTGCTTTCTCTTGTGGGCATTTAGTGCTATAAATGTCCCTCTACACACTGCTTTGAATGCATCACAGAGATTCTTGTATGTTGTGTCTTGGTTCTCGTTGGTTTCAAAGAACATCTTTATTTCTGCCTTCATTTCGTTATGTACCCAGTATTTCATATCCAGCCAAACTAAGCTTCATAAGTGAAGGAGAAATAAAATAGTTTACAGAAATGCAAATGCTGAGAGATTTTGTCACCACCAGGCCTGCCCTAAAAGAGCTCCTGAAAAAGCAGTAAACATGGAAAGGAACAACCGGCACCAGCCGCTGCAAAATCATGCCAAAATGTAAAGACCATCGAGACTAGGAAAAGACTGCATCAACTAACGAGCAAAATAACCAGCTACATAATAATGACAGGATCAGATTCACACATAACAATATTAACTTTAAATGTCAATGGACTAAATGCTCCAATTAAAAGACACAGACTGGCAAATTGGATAAAGAGTCAAGACCCATCAGTGTGCTGTATTCAGGAAACCCATCTCACATGCAGAGACATGCATAGGCTCAAAATAAAAGGACGGAGGAAGATCTACCAAGCAAATGGAAAACAAAAAAAGGCAGGGGTTACAATCCTAGTCTCTGATAAAACAGACTTTAAACCAACAAAGATCAAAAGAGACAAAGAAGGCCATTACATAATGGTAAAGGGATGAATTCAACAAGAAGAGCTAACTATCCTAAATATATATGCACCCAATACAAGAGTACCCAGATTCATAAAGCAAGTCCTGAGTGACCTACAAAGAGACTTAGACTCCCACACATTAATAATGGGAGACTTTAACACCCCACTGTCAACATTAGACGGATCAACGAGACAGAAAGTCAACAAGGATACCCAGGAATTGAACTCAGCTCTGCACCAAGTGGACCTAATAGACATCTACAGAACTCTCCACCCCAAATCAACAGAATATACATTTTTTTCAGCACCACACCACACCTATTCCAAAATTGACCATATACTTGGAAGTAAAGCACTCCTCATCAAATGTAAAAGAACAGAAATTATAACAAACTATCTCTCAGATCACAGTGCAATCAAGCTAGAACTTAGGATTAAGAATCTCACTCCAAACCGCTCAACTACATGAAAACTGAACAACCTGCTCCTGAATGACTACTGGGTAATTTTTCTTCATGTTAATCAAAATTGTTTTCCTCCAGGCCAGGCACACCAAAATTTTACACTAATTATAACATTCACTGAGTTAATACATTTACTCACATTTTGCACTCTATATCTCTCTTAATTGTTCCTGTAAAAATTCTATAAATATTGATACTTCAAATGTTCCTGATGATTTAAAGTCGCTCTTGCTTGCCTTGGCATGAGGAATTTTCTTAGTGTTATCCATTAGCTACCCATTATCCATTACCCATTTAGCACTTAATCACTTGTTGTAGGGACAGTAAAATATTTTCTATTTCCTGTTCAAGGTCTCATGCAGTTAATAGATACTACAAGTTTATAGGTCTCAGAATTCAAAAGTAAATTAATACTTTTCTCTCTGCTTAACATACTAGTTTATCGTTTCATATTTTTTCATAGAATGTCAGTTTAAAGCATAAAAGTAAACTGTCCAATGAACAGCAACAGGGTTTTTTGAAAAAGAAAAACAGTATGTTTAACAATGACGCTTCTGCCAATTTATAAATTTTGTGAGTAAGGGACACAGCATCTCACATATAGCTAATCCATTTTTAATTCAATTATGTACTGTTTTATGAATTTTAAATTATCTATTATGAAAATGTCTACCTAGCTATTTTATAATTAAATTAAATTGAATTACCTGATAAATTTAAGATTCATAAGAACCTGGTAGTAAATCTGTATCAAACTGTTTATATAGAAGTATAAGTAGAAAAAATGTACTATGTATGGATACTTGGGTCAATCCTACTTAATTTTTTTTTTTCCTTTAAGTAAAATCAATGCAACACAGTAGTAGGAATTATATATTCATTGCTTTTTCAAACTCTCTTTATTTTTCAGAAAAAAAATTAAAAATAAAACAATGTGCAAGTATAAAGATGGAGAGTACATAAAACAGAGCATTTTATTATTTTTTTAGAATCATCTTACACCTGACTTTGGAAAATGTTGAACACTAAAAACCATTGTGTTCTAAAAAATTGTACAGGCTGTAAATTTAAGCTCTTCACATTTCCTTACTTCTGTGTTTACTATTTCATCTAGGAAAATCACCTGTGCTTTGTTTTCTTCTCTTTTAATCTCTTTTATTATTTATTCTTCCTATTATGAGGTGTCATATCTTTCATTTCTTTCTTTGCCTTTTTTTCCCACTTTCCTCAAATAACGCAGATTAATTATATTGTAATCTTCAACTCTCTTTCCCAAGGCTGATTTTCTCTTCTCTCTTTATTAATCTCTGCCTTCCTCACCTTAATCCATGGCAGTATAGATGGCCCCCTCCCCCTTCCCCTGGGCCATCAGGGTACAGGACTTTCTGTGATGAAGATTACCGTCTTCATTGTCAAAATAAGTGCTGTTTCCTCATCCTCATTTTGCTTAACCCTACTATAGTATTTATTGCCTACCTATGAAATAGATTGCCTATTTTGGCTGGTACTATTCTTTCCACATCTCCTCCTGTCTCTTTCAACATGATTTGTTGGTGATGCTTTGCAGTGACGCTTCTCCTACATAAGGAAATATATTCTAACTCTTTAGAATTTTATTATAAATACAGGTCTTCATTAACCAGTGGAACCCAACTCTGGGTAATTTATTAAATGTACAAACGTATCACATGTACACACATATGTATGTGTATATGTGTGTATATATGCATGTATGTATGTGTGCATAAATGTGTATATATACACATGCACATATAATTAAAAGGAGTATTTATTCAGAAGGATATTGAGGGAAAAAGCTGAAGAGGTTTCAGAACGGACAAGGTACAGAAAAGTCAAGAACAATTAGCAGGAACTATTGATGGTGTCTTCAGATACTGCCATTCCCATGAGCCTCTTCCAAATATTTCTTGATTTATATGTTCTTTACCTAAAGATGCACATTTTAGGAAGCTAGCATCTGATTTTCGAAACTAAGTTCAGGAGAAGTGACACATTTTAACACCCCCCCAAAATTTAGTATCTAATGGCTAAATCACACAAACAAAATTCAGATGGTTTTAAGAGAAAAGGAGAAATAGACACTGGATAGGCAGGAATAGCAGCCATTCATGGTATGTGCCTTTCTTTGTTCTCTCAGAAAACACCCTGTCTCTGAGAGGATGTACAGAAGGAGCAAAGTCAGGGAGACTAACTAAAGCAGTGTTCGTGTTCTGGAATCACTGGGACCCAGAGTCGCGTACATCCTTCCATCTCTACTCAGTGGCACAACATAAATGCGGCTAAACCACACGGTGATAGTATCTTAATGGATATTCATTTATTAGGTACCACACTAAATGCATTCAATTGAAGCCTCAAGAACACAGTTTATTTCCCAGATCTTTTTGATTGTATACTGCTCTTTGTCCTAAATCATCTTGCGATTTCCTCCTAAGGGACATATTAACAGATAAGTAAGGAAGCAAACAAACTATTTTTAATATGAAGAATTCCTCCATTTGGATCATATATTCAACTTATATAAATGTGAATATAAACATATATATATCTCATATATATATATATATATGTAGAGAGAGAGTTGTGGTGACCTTCTCTTCAGGGTCAACTACACTGCAACCTTAACTGGATGAAGCAAATAGTGTTATATAAACAATTATCATTGGTTTTAGTGATTTTTTTTATTTATAAAGAAATCTTTGCCTGCTATATAATATAGTTCAGATCTTCGAAATCAACCACCAATTTCTCCCATCTTTGCTATTCAGAATTAGGAAAGGGCATAGGAGGAGAGAAGGACAGAACAGATGAAGCTGAAGCTCCACCCAAGGAAGGATGGGGTCTGGATCTTTGAAGTGTGGCCCCAGGTGGGAAGCCAAGTGGCTGTTGGGATACAAAGACTATCAACTCTGTGGAATTGTCTCAGGCATTACTGGAGAGAAACAGTGCAGGTGCTAACATATTCTAGAGATAATGTTTACTGGTTTCTTTCTGCTAACACATATGTGAGAGATACACTGATTCTCTAACTACATGACTAAGGAAAAATCGAAAATCTGATTAATTTTCCACCTGATTTTACCAAGTAGTTAACCAATATTTTGGGATTATACAAGTGTACATATTTAAATTTTAAATATAATTAAGACTTTAAAACAAAATTTACAGCAATTCATTTTTTGTGCAGTGCACTAATAGTCAACTTTTAAATCACATTTTATACAGAGGTATTTTTGATTTTTTAAAGATAGTTGTGTTTTTAATAAAGTCTGCATTTTTAAGTATTGTACAATCTCTTGATGTAGCTTTATCTTCTTAAGGCAGAAGTTAAATGCATTCATGAATAATTTCTTACAATTTTAAAGAGCTGCATATATCATATAAGAAACAAAATTTTTAGCATGACATTAAAAAAACAATGTGGGATAGTATTAAAAGTTTTTAGAAAAAAGGAACTAAAAATATTTTCAACATTTTTGCTAATAATTTTAATCTTTCATATCACTTCATAAATATTCATGATAAAGTACACATTCATTATTTCCAAAAGCAATATAGCTGCTGAAAATTAATTATGAACATTTACACCAAAAATAGCCTGTCCATGAAATTTCATTCAGATGTTGTATCATTTTATGATATTCTACCTTTTGTGTTTTTTTAGATCTAAATAATTTGAGTTTATTTGTCTCCTCCACTTTTTCTTAAAGCAGCCTGTAAACTATCACTACCAGTATGCAATCATTTGCTGCTAGACTAAATTTCCTACTGAGTAGATTTGAATATGCATTATGGCATTTGTGAGAACAAAATAATAAAATCAATATAAAAGAGATTGATTCCCAATATTTATTGTAAGAAATAATTCCCTCACTAAAATTTGTGTGGGAGAAAGGAATTAACATACAACCATCTTCATGAATTGGCTTAGTTCTTGCCTATGTTGCTCCAAAAGTAGCACTAACAAAAGTTTGCAATTATATTTTTCTTTTCCTTTCTATACTGCACGTTATTGAAAATATCACACACATAATTGTTGCCATTCTAAAACAGAACAAAAGCCATCTGTTCATGATTATTTTGTATGATAGAGAGTTGCTCCTAAGAAAGACTCAGCCCCCTTGATATATATAACAGAAAAATACTCTTTCACTACAGGGAAATTACCACACACCAAACCATATCCATTAGTGTGTACCCTGTAGAATTGAAATTGATTATTATTTTAATGTAGCAATGACGGCAGTCTGTACATTTTCCTAGCCACATCAATTCCATTGAATACATTTGAAGTTTGTTCTCACAAAGACCATGAGCAAAGGAAGAACTAAGGACAATTACATGACACACTTTAAGGAACATCTAATTTCACAGAAGCAATGGTGGAGTAGGTGCGAGGAATTCTGTCAGTAGCCACAGAGAGCTTTAGGAGTCTCTAACCTCAGACTACATATCAAGAGATCATCTACTACACTGTCAGGCAGACAAGTCGTAAAGAAGCAATTACTGCCGAGATAAAATTTGACTGTTTCAGCAAATACAGTGCCTTCAAACTTTACACAGCCTGGAAAACATTTTTAAATATAAAATTTAAAGATGAAGGAATAGCCATAATGCCTTTTAAAAGTATTAAAATAGGGACTTGTCACAGCTCTGTGTTTGTAAAATTGTAATTTTTGTAATTTAAAATTACAATTTAAAACTAACATTTTTCTTCTTTCAAAATATGTGAACAAGAAGTTCCATCCTCTTTTAGTAAGAGGAGGTAGAGATAATTTACATAGCAGACACAGGAGAAATAATATTTTGTTGATCTTTTTAACGAAGTTAGCAAAAACCTGCCTAAAGAATAACCCAGAAAAAGATACTAGCTCTGGCTAAAAGCATAAACATAAGTAGCTGAGGTCACAGTCTTTAACCTAATGATACAGTAAGGAAATTAGCTCCATTTCTTCGAAGATCAGTTTGAATCATGCTAAAACTGATGAGACCAAAGGTTGCTGGAGAGCTTAGGTAGCAATTGGCAAGTGATACTTAACATTGGTGATCACTTAAGCTTTAATGTACTGTAATGTAATTCACATAAACCAAAGCTCTTTGGAGTCCTCAATAATTTTTAAGAGCATAGGAGAGTCCTGAGACCAACAAGACTGAAAACCACTATAAGCCTAAGATAACAAATGCAACAGGCACTTGAGTCCAAGCCCAATGATAATAACAATAATAATAATACTTAGAAAAGCAGAACTCATGCCAGTCATGTGGATATCATTTCTTCTTAGTCATATGATCTTAGGGCTTGAAGAAAAATTAGAGCTCATTCTTAAACAATTCATTTTAAGGTTGGAGAAGCAGACCCAGAATACAAACAACTGCATATTTAACATTGTGAAAAGAACCCATAATTCTTGACCCTAGGGCAATACTGTTTGAGTTACTCTATGTGGCTTTATTTGGAATTTATATTTATATTTTATTTAGCTTTAAAGGGACATTATTTTCCTGTTTTGATCAATACAGAATAACTGAAAGCAACAAGACCAAATTTCTTATTTGTTGGAACATTTCTTTAGTGTATATATAGATAGTTTTTTGGCCACATGCCTGCTACTTTCTTTGTTTAAACAAATGTTTTAGAAGAAGCAATAGAACACTTGATTGTTATTATATTCCAGTTTCATTGTTTCCTAATACTTGTATCTCTGCTAACGTGAAAATATACAAACATTCACAATGTCAGACACCCAAACTACCAAAGTAGTAGAAAGCATAATCTCATCAACTTCAGTAAAATTATAGAACCCCTTGTTGTTCCACTCAGGAACCGTCTCAAGTGTCAAAGCCCTTGGTATTGCTTTGTCACTTTACTTGAAAAAGTGTACTTGCCTGTGAGTCCATTCTTTCTGACCTCTTTATTTGTGGTATTAGCTTGTCATTTTTTGAAAGAAAGTAAAACTAAACAAAGAGAGCTTATTGTCATGGAAGCCAAACCCTAAGAGAATTCCTTAGAGAATTAACCAGTGGAATTTTTAAATAAATGTGGGGATGAAGAGTGTGGGATCTCTTCCTCCCTCCAAATTTCCAAATATTTGTTTTTCCCGACTTGAGAGATTCTTATGCCTTTAAAATTGTTTAGTTCTAGCTTTAGCCAGTTGATTCTTATTATATATCTAGGAACCAAGATGCATTCATTTAAAAAACAACAATATAATGCAGTCTCTTATTATGGTTGTCATTTGAAATAAACTTCATTCCCTCTTCAGCTTTCAAAAGATGCCTTATATGATGAATAGCCCCTTCTATGTTATGTTATGCCTATATAAGGAATGGACAATTTTTAAAACTACCTACGAGGTTTTATAAATATTGTTGAGTTATTTAAATTATTGCTTCATCCTGATTATATAACAGAGCCATGAAGACTTCATTTTCTTCTCTCATCCTCTTTTAAACAGGTAGTCTGCTTAAGCAGCAATTTTATATCCTTGCGATAGTTTGCTGAGAATGTTGGTTTGCAGCTTCATCCATGTCCCTACAAAGGACATGAAGTTGTGCACATGTACCCTAGAACTTAAAGTATAACAATAAAAAAAATTTTTATATTATTTCTACTATTAAAAAATCCTTTAGAGGTTGATTTATTTTCAAATATATTTTGATAACAAGATGATGGTTGTCAGTACTATGTTACCACAAAAATGTTTAATTTAATCGAACTTTTTGTGATAACATTTGCAGTATCAGATTTTTATAAAATTCTAAAGATTTTTCATATTCCAGTGATAGAACTAAGTCTTAACTGACTTAATAACTAATAGACCAACTGTGAATTCAGCCTTTCACTTGTTATGTGAAGCAAGGTAGAGAGCACAAGAAAAGAAGGCAATGTTCTTGTTGAATTTCCACGCTATTTTTTGTTTATTTCCCATGCTGTGTTCAGGTTTCTCAGGTTTACAAGGAAGGAGATATTTTTAAACGTACTAACAAAATTATAAGATAAAATCTGTGGAACAATCAACAAATTATAATACTATATTCCTAACTCTCATATTTGCAGAAATTAAATGAATGGGTTCTTGTTTGCTATACACAAATAGCAAACATATATTTATTATATATATATAAATGTATATATATAATGTGTGTATATAGATATAATGTATATATAGTAGTTTTTGGACCACACTCATGTTACTTTAGATATAGACTAGATATATATACTACATAGATATACATATATCTATATATATATAGTATAGATAGATATATATATCTAGTATATATATACACTATACCTATATCTAGTGTGTATATATATACACACACATACTAGATATATATATACTATATATATATCTAGTATATATACACTATATGTATATATCTAGTATATATATACATATACACTCGATATCTACTATATATATCTAGTATATGTATCATATTTCATTAGTACGCTTATTCAGATAGAGACAAGAAGGAAGTTAGAGCATGGTGGGGTATCGTTTTGCTTCTATCTGCTACTCCAATTTCAGTCCATGTTCTAGAATACTTTGGCCCCTCTCTTCATCATTTGTTGAGGAGCATGAGAAAAATGGAATACTATTTTTTTCAGCTTCCACTTCATTGTCCATGTTAATATTTGTTCCTCCACAAGGACAGGTACAATTAGTGAGATCCTGGTATTCATTGCCCTCCATTCCTTTATGATACAGGTCAATGCTTACATGTGCCATACACTCTTGTTTTTTTTTTTCAGTTCCTCCTATACTTGACAATCTTCAGATAAAACAGCCCTTGTGCTTTCAGTCTCTAGGCAAGAAGACTTCCTGAACAAGCCATCCTCTTGGACAGTTTGTACAGCAGAGGTGAGATGAGGTTAGGCATTTTCCAGCCTCTCTACCTTCAACTTGAAGGTAAATGGAATGCAGTTAGCCTGGTTATAGTGAATTAAAGGTGGTAGGTCAAAGACATGACTGTGATCTTCAATAGTGCTATCTAGCTTTGTCAGGAAACTAGTACCATAATAGAACCAATACTTGGATGCCTTTTTGTCTCCTAAGGTTCAAACCAGGGTTAAAAATACAACAGAATATAAGAGAAATACATGATTGGATTCCCAACATCCAGCAGCAAGCAAATAACCAAGTTAGAGAGAAAAACAATTACCATGTGTGTTTTCCCATATAATCAGTTATATTTTAAGTTACAATGAGGTGATTTAGAAGTCCAATCTATGCAAATGTATATGTGTCCATTATATTTTGAAACCTATCATAATTAGAAATTGTTTCACTCAGCAAATCTGACAGCATGAATATTTCTCTTTGACTATAAAACGTGAATAACCAACAGTACAAATATTTCCAATCCATATCAATTTTTCCTAGTAAACATTTTGATGTATTAAATAACATTCTGAATGCATTGATTCTTAGACTATCTTAACATTTATAGAAAGAAAATAGGAATCTTTCTTTCCAATATGCAGTCTTATTAAGGCTCCTTTAGTTAACTCATGCTGTGTGTTAGAAAGCCTAATCACTGTGAGATTTAACAAAACGAAGTCAACACACTTGTTCTCCTATGTGGTCTGAATTACATTAAATGGGCTTCTAGTAAATTATTACTTATCAGACACAGAAATCATTGTAGATCAGATGTTTCAGAGCTTTCACATCACCAGTCTAGAAAATAGAAAATCAACACTAACTTCTTCATGTAAGGGTTAGGTAGGTAAATGGAGAACATTTTTGGGACAAATTTGGGGGTTGTTCATGTGTGTCTGGATCTGTAGTGCTAAACCATGGGGCTTTAGAAAGCTAGTGTTTGGTTTTGTGACTTTAAACATATACAAGATTCTGTCACCAAAACATCTCCCCTGTGTGATTTCAGCCTCATAAAAATACTTTGGAAATAAAGATTAATCATAGACAAAATATGGCAAATTCTTACTTTGTCAAAAATGAGACCAATTCAGTAATAAAATAATTAAAAGTATCATGACGTTGTCCATTCTATTTCAAAACATTGAAAAATTTACATTAAGAAAATAGAATTAATTGAAAATTAAAAATAATATATGACAGAAGCCCTTGATAATTATAATCTATAAATTTTATATATATATATATACGTACATATTTTATTTTTACTTACTAAAACTGGAGGACTAGGCCGGGCGGGGTGGCTCACGCCTACGATCCCAGCACTTTGGGAGGCCGAGGCGGGCGGATCACGAGGTCAGTAGATCCAGACCATCCTGGCTAACACGGTGAAACCCCGTCTTTACTAAAAATATAATAAAACTAGCCGGGCGAGGTGGCAGGCGCCTGTAGTCCCAGCTACTGGGGAGAGTGAGGCAGGAGAATGGCGTGGACCCGGGAAGTGGAGCTTGCAGTGAGCTGAGATCGCGCCACTGCACTCCAGCCTGGGTGACAGAGCGAGACTCCATCTCAAAAAGAACAAACAAACAAACAAAAACAACTGAAACTGGAGGGAGGACTACTTTAGTATTTATTAGGTAAGGCAGTTTTCTTTTTTTTTTTTTTTTTTAAGACACAGCCTCGCTTTGTCACCCAGGCTGAAGTGCTGCGGCGCGATCTGAGCTCACTACAAGCTCCGCCTCCCGGGTTCACGCCATTCTCCTGCCTCAGCCTCCCCAGTAGCTGGGACTACAGGCACTTGCCACCACACCCGACTAATTTGTATTTTTAGTAGAGACGGGGTTTCACCGTGTTAGCCAGGATGGTCTCTATCTCCTGACCTCGTGATACGCCTGCCTCGGCCTCCCAAAGTGCTGGGATTGCATGTGTGGGCCACCGTGCTCCGCCTAGGTAAGGCAGTTTTAAATTAGTTAAACGTAGGAAGTTAAGCTACTTTGAACTGATCCTTTGACAAGACATTCACTTCTCAGCAGAGTGCTATGAGGGACTAACAAATTATTAAATTTTATTGTGCTAAAACTAAAGTGAGTTTCAAATGTGAATAACAAAAATTTGTCCCATCCAAAGCATAAGTGTACATGTTTCTTCCTTTAATGTTAGATTAGAACTCACTCAGTGTTATCATTAAGCTATCACATTTAGGAAATACTTGCTCTTCAAACCAAACGTTTTTTTAAAAATTTAACTTTTTCAGCCAAGTTTAATTCAGGATAGATGAATAGTGGGCATAGAGTGGTAAAATATATGTCTCTTTCATAATGAAAATATTAATTTGACAGTAAATTTACTGACTGTGTTAAATGCAATGTCCCATAACCAGAATTTCTATAATTCACTTACATCAGTTTTAAAATACAATTTTATACAGTATACTGTATTGGGATACTTTTATATACATTTTTTCAATTTTCATAATTCTATGAAAGAATAATTTCTGTCTAACAGATGAGGAAGTAAGATTTTCAGGAGATTGCATGACTTTCCCAATTATACTGTGAATGAGTTGCGAAGGTGATGTTGAAAGGACCACAATTCCTGATTTAAAAGCTGTCACTTATTTCAACCTGCCATAGGCTCCTGCATAGCTATGATTCTCAAGCATATCAGCATATTGAGGTGCCTTCAACAATGCCAAATAACACTTTAGGTTATTATTGTTTCTATTGTACCAACAAGCAAGTTCAGATCATAAGTGTTGATAATTGAAGTTTTTACGTGATTATAGTTCATGGTGCAGACTGAATTGTCCATAGATTACCTTTAATATTTAGATTCTTAAAGTTGGGAAGAAATCCCAGAAGGTTAAAGAGTTTAATTGATATGTATATCCTTTTTTTAAAAGCTGCATTTAGAGAATTTCCCTGTACATGACAACTCAATGCTTTTATATTTCTGAAACCACAAAAAAATAAAAAGACAAGTGGACATAACAAGGAGAATGGATTTTGCCATTGCAGTCTTCCAAAATAAGACTGACAGCCCGCCTGAGTGGGCTGCAGGCCTCCTCTAGGGGGCGCATCATTGAGGGTGAGCCTGTGGCTGTGAGCATCTTTTAAGGTCATTTCCATGTGAATAGGCCTGAAATACATAAGCGGTGTTAACCTAAATGTTTTCAAATAAATATGGGTTCATTTACACTCAACATATTTCCAAAACATATTTGAGGTGGCCTATGATAAAAGCTACAAAAGAGTTAACATCAATATAATTGAAACAAAATAAAATCCATAAAAAGGAAGAAGCATGCATGCCAACTGTGAGGAACACATATAATTATTGCATAGCTCTGAATTTCCTAGCCTTCAGGAAAAGGAAAAAGTTATGGGAATGTCAATATCCAAAAGAGGAATCAATGGTAAAATATATCTGAACTCCAACATTATTCTGTATCTCTACCCTTAGACTCTTGTAGCAGCCTCATAACTAAGCATTCGACTCAACAGATAGTAATTAAGCATATGCTATTTGTTTGAATCTGTTCTACATCCTGGTAATACAGGAATTTTCAAAGCACAATAACAGTCTATTCCATTAAGAAATTCACAAGCAGTTCATCTCATAAATCTGACCGTGTTGTTCACCTTAAATTTAAGTTCATTATGGACCCTTCTTTGTCCACAGAGTAAAACTTACTGTGGAGCTTAGCATCCCAAGTTTTTTACGACCTACCCTGAGAGATCCTTTTCAACCTCAGCTCCTGCTAGTGTTTCTTACTAGCCACATGGAACTTCTCTCTCTTAACTGCACATACCTTTACTCACTGTTTACTTTTCACATCTGTGCTGTTGCCAAAGCTCTAATATCTGTCCCTAAGGCCCTTTCCTGTTCTTCTACATACAAATATTTACTTATGATGAAACACCTTGCCAAATGCCACTTATTGCTGTAGACTTCTTCCTGAGTCTCCAGTCTTCCCTGGCTCCTCATAGCACCCGCTTTTCCTATATCTTTTTGTGACTTGACAGTGAATTTTCTGACAGCAGTAGTGAATATCAAGCATCCAGAACAGACTCTGGCCCCCATGGTAGTCGGCCAGTATTTCTCTGATAAATAAATGAACAAAGAATGAGCAGTGACTCTTCAACAAAAGTATTTTTTCTTCATGGTAAATTCTAGCAAAAAATTGTCAGATGGGTTCTTATATTTGGGCCATTCATCATCATAACAGAAATGTCATTGGTAAGTTTTCCTAAAATGTTAGGGTGATTTTCAAATATCCTAATTTTATAAAAGCCCTCTAAAACTTGAGGGAATAATTATAAAAGCAAGGATGATGATCATTCTGAGGGCCGAGATAATGAATTTCAAGAATGTACCATTTCAGAGATCTAATTAGCTATAAGGCTAGAACTCAATGTATCAGGAGGAAGGGATGGATGTCAAGGCCCTTCTTTTAGTCTCCTCTCACACTGTTATAGGAAACTACTTGAGACTGTGTAATTTATGAAGAAAATAGGTTTAGTTGACTCACAGATCCACAGGCTGTACAGAAACATCACTGGGAGCCCTCAGGAAACATACAATCATTGTGGAAGGTGAAGGCGAAGCAAGTCACATCTTACCGTGGTGGAGCAGGAGAGAGAGAGAGCCAAGGGAGATGTGCCACACACTTTTAAACCATCAGATCTTGTAAGAACTCACTGACTATCATGAGTACAGCAAGGGAGAAATCTTCCCCCAGGGTCCAATTACCTCCCACCAGGCCCCTCCCCTGATATGTAGGGATTACAATTTGATATGATATTTACGTGTGGACACAGAGCCAAACCTTATCAGCCCTCAACTTCCTCTCTTAAATATTACTGAGTTTTTGATGGTTCAGAGTCAAGGCCATTCTCTAGGTTGTGGGACTTTCTGGCATTAGTACCCCATGCTGCTGTTTCAGGACAAATGTTTGGGTAGCCAAACTATCAGTTTGGACACTGCATTACAAGAGTTAGGGAGCAGAATCTGTAGATTTGACCTCAGATACCTGCCTAGGGGAGTTACCTATAAACCCATGAAACCCTTCCTGAGAAATTATTGTTAACAATCACCAGAAAACTTTAATTCCATGGAAGAAGTTTTAAAAAAGCTTAAAAACAAGATTTTTTTCAAAAAGCATCATCACATTTACCTAAGAATAGGTAACCTTTGATTCAGATCCCCCAGAGTTTTATAACATAAAACTCTGAAAGGATGATTTGACTTGGATTTTTTTTTCCTTCAAATCAAGCCAGCTTCCTCAGCAATAGAAAATACATCCCAAGGACTCTCTGTCTTTGAACTGGCTAGTGTACCTGCCAGGAGAATTTAACTGCCAAATGTTTCCATAGATATGTGAAGAAACTGGCTTACTTTGTAAAACGATTTCATATTGACTATTAAATTAAGTAAAACATATAAAAAAAGAAAATTGCAAATTTTGAGAGAATGTGTATGTTGTGTCTTGACAGACAGAAATAACTGAATTTTTAAAGCTCATGCTAATAAAATAACATCACTGCTCTAAAGGAGATAGCTATGGCAACATATTTTGGCAAGAGGAAGGAAGTTAAGCTCATCTAAAAACTATCAGTTCATTAAGAACTTGCATTGCTGATAAGGGGCTAAAATAGCTCAGACTTATGCCACGAGAAACTATGCTTTGATGTGCTATAAGAGTATTCCTGGCTACCACTGTTCTTGAAATAATTTTAAATTCCTATGATGTACAAATATCAGACATCTATTTTAAACAGATTTAATTTTAAACAATATAATTTTTTATTGTTTCAAATACTGTTGGTGGATGGATTTATGTTAGTTTTCCTGCAGGAGTCCAGCACAAGATTAAAAAAATAAAAAAAAGAACTGTCAATAGCAGAGAAAAACAAATAAAATGAATTTATTCCTTATGTAAAAGTTAAATGTGTACTTTTTAAAAGGAAAATATATAAATAGAAAAAGATTATTTTGAAAATGAGCTCATTGCTAACATAGAATAAATTGATGATTAACCTTAAAAAAACACCAGCCTCCGGCTGGGCGCAGTGGCTCATGCCTGTAATCCCAGCACTTTCGGGAGGCCGAGGCGGGCGGATCATGAGATCAGGAGATCAAGACCATCCTGGCTAACACAGTGAAACCTCGTCTCTACTAAAAGTACAAAAAATTAGCCGGGCATCCTAGCTACTTGGGAGGCCGAGGCAGGAGAATGACTTGAACCTGGGAGGCGGAGCTTGCAGTGAGCCGAGATCGTGCCACTGAGCTCCAGCCTGGGCGACAGAGCGAGACTCCGTCAAAAACAAAAAACAAAAAACAAAAAACCAAAAAAAAAAAAACCCACCAGCCTGCTGTCTGGTTCTGCCATTTCTTTTAAACCTTCAGTCTTGTCACTCATTCTTATATACCCACCCCCACTATAAGGGAGCCATTAACCCAAATATAAAAGAAACACAAATGTAATAATTACAGCTACTGCTTGTATGGCACTGCTATAAGTACTTAGCATGCATTTACTCATTTGACATTTATGACAGCCCTATGAGAGATCGGTGTTATCACTACTCTGTAAATGAGGCAATTGAGGCACAATGATTAAGTAATTTGCCCAAGTTCCAGAACTAGTGCATGCAGGAGCCACTCTGGCACCCTGACAGTCTGGTGCCAATGTCCTCATGGTCATACATGGTGGAGGTGAGGTCCCTGTTAGACTTTTGCTTTCTTATCCATTTATGCCAGGGAAGCTCACTTGCCCATTTTTGATAATGTTGAGTCACTGCACACATACGCCTGGAAAACCCAGGCCTTTGCATTTATCCTCATAATCTTCTCATTAGTGACTAATGATACTTATCTGGTTTTACTTCCTTAAAATTTGTCAAAACTTCTTTTATCCAAAGTTTGGGTATCTCTGAGTAGCAGCTTGAAGCAAGAAACCCTAGGTCATGGGCTATTCCTTCTTTCCCAAAATGGCATCTTCAGTTAATAGGTACTCACTTTCCCTGATTAATATTTTAATCTTTTTTTAATGAGGATGTTCTCAGAACCTTGTTTTATTTTCAATGATCAGAGATATATAGATACATGTATATGTGTATGTAACATACATAGATATTTAAAACTGCATCACAGAAAGAAGCCATAACATTTTTTGTTTCTGCTTTTTATGTTGAATCTATCCTAATGATTTTTTTTTTATATTTTCAGATATCATTACTTTAGTATTTGACAGCTCAAAATACCACAAGGTAAATGGAATAGACATTTGTTCTCTTGTTTCATTTATGCTGAATACTGTTTATAGAAAAGACAATACGCCCTGTGCTATTCCTTTTTTTTCCTTAGGAAATAATGTACTTAATCATAGGATATCAATGACTGGGTTTTTCTAAATTCCCAAGCAATGAAATTAGTAAATAAAAAGTTTTAAAAAACCCAGAATTTAAGATGGGGAAGAGGAATTCTAGATTTCTTAAAAAAAGAAAAAAAAAAAAAAACTCTCCCAAAATAATGACAAGTAGAATGTACCTAAACAACTCAAATAAAAAGAAATTGTGCCAATGTCAATCTGTTATTTTAGCAAACCTAATAAGTAAATTGGAGCTCTGCACAGTTAACATAATCAATGTTATGCAATCAATAATGAAAACAGGAAAAACACTGACTAAACCTTGCCATGGTCAATTTAGTCCCATCATCTTGACACAATCACATTGGTTTTCTAAAACAGTTTTCTTCCTGATGGATGCTCTGAGAACATAAAATAATCCATTTAAGGCTCTGTGGTAACAATTTACTACACTCTGCATTTGAATTTAAAATGTTTATGCATCTTCCACTAATTCATTTCTAGGAGGACTTACTTGGTGAGACATAATAAACTAGGGTTAATCAGTATAATTAACACAATTTCCTTTTGATATGCATGTTGAAGACATTTTAAACACCATTGGTATTTAATTGACACAATTTTGCCATACCTACACAATTTTTTTTTCTCAGAAATGCACATTGTTTGAATGTGTGATTTAGCCTTTTAAAATGAGGAAATTTGATGACTGAATGTTAGTTTAAATGCAGCTTTATATTTATATTATGGATGTTGTGTACCTGGAGCAAACATAAAATTGTTGTTCCTAGGAACTTGTCTAAGAGCAAACAGATATGTACCATGAAGCAGGAAAATTATGGTCCTTTAAAATTAATAAAATATTGCCTTTTTTATAAACTGTATTCAAAATAAGTAAAACAAGAGAATGGATGTCTATTCCGTTTACCTTGTGGTATTTTGAGCTGTTAAATACTAAAATAAAGATACCTGAAAAGATTTAAAAAAAATAACTGGATCTGTACACAGGATATTCTGGGGCAGGGGAGGGAATCTGAAAAAAATGATTACATTTAGCTAACAGTTCTATTTAGTTATTTTTTATCATTTTATTCAATTTATTTTCATCATAACAAATTTTTATACCCCATATAAATTTGTTTCCTTCACTTGATTTTTAAGCCCTCTTTATCAAAAACAGAGTGTTACTTGTCTACTTGCAGTAATGTCCACATCAAAAGTTACCTTGCAGTAGACCAAAATGACTATTTCTGGTATCATTATAACTTTCCAAAGCCCTCTTCAATGAGCACAGCATTTCAGAGTTAAGCAGAAATGATCAAACTATAAGAAATAGCACATTATCTCATTTACTGAGGAGCAGGGATTTGTTTATCTTATTAACATAACGTTGTTATGTTACAGTTCTCAAAATCAGAGACATGAACATTTTGATAAGGGGAAGCAACTAAGGAACTATAAAGCACTCTGAGGCCAGGTGGATTTGCAGGAGGTACTAAGAGCTTTAAGTACAAAGAAGAAAGCAGCCTAAAAAAAGACAGAAAAGAGGTGGGATATGAGCAGATCATTCTGGCTTGTCCAAAAAATAAAAAAATAATTAAGCCAGGACACACTAAAACAGTGCAAAAGTCTCACTCCTGAATTTCTTTAGTACACTAAATTGCACAGGCATGCCATAGCAGCAAGACTCCAAAAGTCTAGATTTAAAACAAATGAAAACAAAATCAGGCCCAGACAGTTGTTGACAACCACAGTATGCTTTACAAGCAGAAAAGCTGATTAGCAGTTTCTAGTTAGCCAGGGGAATTTTCTGTTCAGTTGAATTAATATATGAAAAACCAAGAGACATAAAATAACATGACACAGTCTCTGTGTTTGGAGAGCAGATTTGGTGGGAGGAGTTTTGGGAAATAAAGTTAGCTATACATATAATCACCAGATTTTAAATGTCCTTATCTTCTGTCCTTATTTTGATGGTTCATAATGAGATACCATCTCACGCCAGTTAGAATGGTGACCATTAAAACATCCAGAAACAACAGATACTGGCAAAGAAATACGAATGCTTTTACATTGTTGGTGGGAGTGTAAATTAGTTCAACCATTGTGGAAGACAGTGTGGTGATTCCTCAAGGATCTAGAACCAGAAATACCATTTCACCCAACAATCTTATTACTGGGTATACACCCAAAGGATTATAAATCATTCTACTATAAAGACACATGCACACATGTTTATTGCAGCATGATTTATGATTGCAAGACTTGGAACCAACCCAATGCACAGCAATGATAGACTGGATAAAGAAAATTTGGCACATATACACATGGAATACTATGCAGCCATAAAAAAGAATGAGTTTATGTCCTTTGCAGGGACATGGATGAAGCTGGAAACCATCATCCTCAGCAAACTAACACAAGAACCAAACACCACATGTTCTCACTTATAAGTGGGAGTTGAACAATGAGAACACATGGACACAGGGAGGGGAACATCACACACCAGGACCTGTTGGTGGGTGGGGGCAAAGGAGAGGGAGGGCATTAGGACAAATACCTAAGGCATGTGGGGCCTAAAACCTAGATGACGGGTTGATGGGTGCAGCAAACTACCATGGCACATGTTTACCTATGTAACAAACCTGCAGGTTCTGCACATGTATCCCAGAACTTAAGTTAAAAAAAAAAATGAGTATGTAAGAGCTAAAAGAGGTAGAGTAGATGTGACTTGTTTATACTACACTGACTATTTGGCATGAAGGAATCAATCTATATACCAGTAGATAAGAGCAGAAGATTCTTCGGTTCAAAAATTGTTTTCAGGACCTATTAGCTTTGTTACCTTCGCTAAGCTATTTGATTTTCTGTACTTCCCTGTTCTCATCTACAAAATTGTATAATAATAATTTAGTAACTCTCTTATAGGGTATTGTGAGCATTAAACAAGTTAAATATATAAATCACTTAGAGCAATAAATAACTTACAGGATACTAACAATAGCTATTTATATGAAATATACTGACTGATGCTCTTAGAGAAGAGATTGTAGAAAACTTCCACAAATCAAAATAGAGAATGAAAGTGTCTAAATAAAGTGAGTCTGGTTTTAATACACTTTATCATTCACTCTAACTATACCCAAGATGGAAGTTTGAAAACTTGGTGTGTTTGGTTTTCCTTACCCTTCACTCCATCTATACCCAGACTCTAAATAAACTCACTTCCCAGTGCCCTTGCCTGTATGCATGTCATTATTTTTGTTTACCCAGGCTCAAAAATTTACAATGGCTCTGATTCATTTTTCTTCTTCCTTCCTTTTGTCAAGATAGTTACCAAGATTTATTATTTCTGAGAACAAATAATCAAAACAGCATCATTAATCACTCTTTTATATTCACATTTCCAAATCTCAATCCGGGTTGTTATTGTAACATGCATAGGTTAATGGGATACCTTCCGAATTGGTTTGCCCGTGAATCTGTCACACTCACTCATGAGATTTTACATATACATCAGTTTAGTATATCACCCCTCTGCCTACACTTTTCAGTATAATCTACTTCTAATACGTCTTCCCCTATACTTTTCTTCTATTTTATCAATTATGTCCCCTACCCTTTTGCTAATCGTGCTCTTGTCAGTGGGTTTCTTTTTCTTGCAATCACACTGTGCCCATCTGCTTCTGGGCTCATGTTCATTTACTTGCCTGGAATGCATTATGAAATTCTTCAACCATGTAAGATATCCAAATTCTGTCTATTCTTCTAGAGTCAGATCATCAACTAAATGTTTAAGGATAATTATGTATTTTGAATGCAGAATGCTTCTTTTAAATTGGCTTGAGCAAAGATTACAGTCAGAGCCCTTCTTGACTATGCAAGGCCTCAGCCTTCTGAGTTTGCAAAGCAGTCACAGATAAAATTTTGTATTCTGTTGTACACTATGTGCAAGTAAAATAACTTTGTAGAATGTGTGCTCCCAAAACAAATAGTATTTTGGAAGTCTTTTATACTTGCATTGTGTCTGTTACTACATCTGCTATGGTTTCTGGCAAATAGTAGTAGGTCTTCAATATATATTTAATTGAACTGGGATTTGAGGCATTACTCGGAATTTAGTGGAAGTGAAGAAGAATGATAAAATCACAATATTAGGCATAATAAAATAATTCACTTCCATTAATTCATTATTTTTATACTATGGTATAAATCCTTTACAATATACAACAAACAGGAGACAACTAAATTATGTGAACAACTTTATAATTTGTAAAATAGAGAATCCAATCCAAGACAAAAATATAAACTTGTTGCTTTTGGAACTAAAAATTTGAAACTAATAATCACGTGGCATAATTTTAAAAGAAAATGATTAGCATCCGCAAAGTTTAAAGAATGTATTTGTCATGCAAGTTTATAACATTTAACATTATAATTTATCTGAAAACAGTAACAAAAAGAATAATAGATATCTAAAATGGTTTCTGAATAATTTTCAAAGATAATACCAAAAGAAAATATGTAATGGATGGCAAAATGGAGGGAGAAACAAGACTGAACTCTACTTAAGAAGAAAGATATACTTAGAATTAATATCTGCTTATATAATAGAATGAGACAATGACAGTAAAAAATATAAAATGACTTTGACACAGAGACATTCTTCTTATCAGTGGAATGAAGAAAAGAAAATTAAGTCAGAGCCCTTGTGCCTTAAAAATTAACTACTAGGTTTACAGTATAAACAAGCAAGGCCACTATTCATTTGCAGACAACTAAATGAAAGTCAAGAGAAACATGGTAGTTTTGTTGGATTTTTCATCACTAAACTATAATCCAGTTGTAATTTTTAATTCAAAAGAGATAACTTGCTAATTGTGCAACTTTCTCAATATTAAGCAAATCAAAATTTCCCACTTAATATTCAGTATTTATAAATATTCCATGGTATCAGGTTAAGAAAGCAAAGAATTAATCAGAAATTCCCTCTCTATTTAAATAATGTATATTTTCCTAGCTGTGGACACCCTAGCCTCAAAGCCCCTATTTTATTCACCTTTGCATATCTTGATTAAAATGAGTGTTAAATAAATGAGTACATGAATTCATATTAAATAATGAAAGTAAATGTTGCCTCTTCTAGAAGGAAAAATATGTTAAGAAGAGTAAATTTTTAAAATACAGCACTTTTATATGTGTTTTTTGGGGTAATATGTTTTCAAAACAATGATTGAAGAGAAAATAAAAATCTGATATCATTTAATACTCAGAAAATATATTATTAAATCTTCCAATGGAAATTTAATTAAGTTCATTGAAATGACAGATGTATTTAGAATTGTTTATTAATTAAAACTAGAGAATCATTAGTGATTCATGGCATACAAAATAAAAAGAAAAATACAAATAACAAAAGGATAGTTAAGAGAAATAAAAGGTTTAACATCTTACTCTATTTATGTCTTGTCTACATTGCTCATTTTGATTTGTTCAAATTGACTCCATCCGTTACACTGTTGCCCCAACAAAAGCCATCAGGCAGTTATACAAAGTAAGAAAGGAATGCTGAAGCCACCAAGCACAGCAGACGTCTAATTTGCTCAATTTCTCATTAAGTTTTTTTCTATTGGTATCATTCATTTAAGAGTTATTCTGGTCTGGAATGCCCTTTAGCTTCCATTTCATTCTATCCAAATCATTTTGATTCTTTAAGCCCTAATTCAAGAACCAACTTTCCTGGCTATTGAAGGACAGGTGATTCCAAGTTATTGTCATCTTCCAAGTCCAAGTTGAGATCTTCACTTAGGATATGACTTTAGGATATGTGACTTAAAAAGCATATAGGATATGACTAAAAAGCCTATATAACAAGAAGCTAGTTGCTGAGTTGTTGTCTGACGTGACTCTTGGCTCCGTGGATATTGCATTCCAACCAACATGTATATAGTAATATCCATGGATATCACATTCCCACCAACATGTATGTATCACATATGGCCAACTCTAGCCCCAACCAGGGTGAGTAGGGCAATCTGTTCTTTATTATCCTAGCATTAAAATAATATAAAAATTTATTCAGTCTACTGAGAGAAGTAGGCTTGGCTACTTCTGCTACCTTTCATGTGATAATAATAACCTTACATATGATAGTAATTATAAATCACAGGAATTTATCAGTTTTTAAGTAGTAACAGAATAATCAACAGTAGTACCTATTTATAATAATCAATAGTGGTGATTATTGTATTATCATATAGATATTTATAATAATCAACAGTGGTACCTTAGATATTTACACATTTACCTAAGCTATCGAGAAGCTTCTGCATACATTGATCATATTTGAGGCTTATAACTCTTCTGTAAGAAACTGTATTTCATAGACTGCAAAATGGGCCCAGAGAAGCCAAAGAATATAACATTCATGAGGTATAAAATGGTTCCGGAATTTAAGGTCACATATTCCAATGTTAAGAGTAGTGGTTTTTTCAATCCACTGTTACACCAAGTGGAACTACAAATATGAAAAGACCAAAAGTTCCATGCAGAACCAAGCCATTGTCTGAGACAGGTGTGTGCATTTACTCAGTCACTCACTCATTAATCCATTGAACTAATAACAGTTTATTTGGATGTCATTACGTGCTAAGTGTGAGATAAAGGAGTAGATATTAGGAACTTGTAGAATGGCAGAAATAAAGAATAGTGAGAGAAACAAAAAATTGTATGCAGTATATGAAGAGTACAGTCCTGGGTGCAATACATTTTGCCTGGAAAATCAGGAAAGATGCCTCAGAGAAAGTAGGTGGTGAAAGTCTGAGAATATATCTAAGGTATTTGGACTTTATTCTATAGAAAGTAATGAACTCATTAAATTATAATAATCTAAGTGCCATAATCAGATTGCATTAAAAATAACTTTAGCTGCTCTGTGGAGAATGGTTTGAGGACAAATGAAATCAGACCCAAGAGACCAGATGAGAGGCCATTTCCCCCTCTTGAGACAATGAGGATAGGATGGACAGAAATATATTCAGTTCAGAAGTTGAATTTTACACATACAATGCAGGAAATCATCCTTGTGATGTGTGTTTTTCTAGCACTGTGTGAATAAAACAATTATCCAAATCTACTGTGTTCTAGTGAAGATACTGTTGGCCATGTAGCTCACAAAATAAGCTGAAATAATACCTTCCTTCAGGACTCCTTAGTCCCTTTGACAATTGGAGTTCCTGTATATCCTGGTCCCAAGTATGGGACCCATGTATTGGGGAGAAGACGGTTCTGAAAAGAATGAAAAATCTACTTTCATGCCAGTACCTCTTGGCAGTTCTTAATCGAGGAGAAATAGTAAACTTAAGTGTAAGGAGAAGGGGAGTTATTCCAGTCACCCCTGTTGTGATGTTGAGTCCAGTCTGAATGTTGAGACCTAACTCAGTAAAGATAGGCGCATGTATACATGTGTAACAAACCTGCACGTTGTGCACATGTATGCTAGAACTTAAAGTATAATTTTAAAAAAAAAAGAATACAATGGAATACAGAACTTGGCCTCGTAAATCATTTTACAAAAGGGAGGAGAACATTCTTAGAAACTGAAGGGGACCTATTGATATAGAAAGACTGCAAGAGGTTAGAAAGATTCTGAAAATTGATCATCTATATGTAAAGTTCTTAATAACGTTTCCTTTTAATGAACCATTCATTGTTCCATTTAGCCAAATGTTCTACATTTCTATCATAAAGTGACTTTTTCTTTTTGTTTATTTGCAATTTAGTCAATACTTTGGCTTTTGCCTGTTCTTATTTCTAATCCTGCCTCCCTTTTCTAGATGTGAGCAGATTTTCCCTTTTTATGGGCTCTGGAAAGTCTTGCTAGATGATTTCTTATATTTAATCATTTTGATTTGCAGCTCTGCTATTTGGTTTTTATATTCCTTCTTGTTTAGAGTCATGTCTGCTGTAGTTTGCTGCTTTATTAGCTGTTTATTATTATGTAATAAAGGCTTCTGAATCAGAAATAAAAATTATAAATGAAAAGAAAGAAATGTCTCTCCTACTTTTTTTCCTCAATGCTCCAGTTATTTTTCTAGGCATAGATGAATTAACATGGCAAAATATTTTTAATAGGAATTACAACTTAAGATTGCTCCAGGTGTTCTAGTTTACTCATATTTTGTGTTCAGTCTCCTTTCAATGCTTTTGAATTTGCTTGCATTATGACATTAGCAGATGGAAGAAGAAATTCTCTCCATTTCACCATTGTATCTTTAGCCTCTAGAACTGTGCTTAAAGCAGAGAAGGCACTGACTGAAACATTCAATTTGACCCAGAGTAGTCTCTCCTTTTACTGTATCTCTGCTAAATGCTATCTGTATTAATTTATTTGCTTCTCTCTACATTACTTCCTCATGTCTATCATCACTTTAACCACCTGATGGATTCCCATTCCATTTTTAATCCTCCATTCCAGCTGTCGATCTCTGAAGTAACTCCCTGGGTAGAGTTAATTATTCTTCCCTACACACCCAGCATCTTGTATATTCTTCAAACTAATATTTAAGAAGGTTAATTACATAATTCCTTGTATTTGTCATGATTAAAATCCAGAATCTTTTGGTGGGTGGGGGGGCAACATCCAAATTAGGACACTCTCGTTCAAGACAAAGGCTAAATAGAAAAAAAAAAAAAAAAAAAAAAAAAAAAAAAAAAAAACCAGGACCAGCATGAACTGGGACTTCAGATGGCTCCATATGTAAGCAAAGAGGCATATTTTAATCTGTGTCAAAATTGCCTAGCATAGTTCTGGGCATACAACAGGTTCTTAAAAATGACTATGAAACAAAAATGTCTACAAAAATGAAACAAAAATGTCTACAAAAATGTCTACAAAATAAGCTGAAATAATACCTCAGGTATTTTTGTAGACATTTTTGTTTCATTTTTGTAGACATTTTTGTTTCATAGTCATTTTTAAGCTGAGACTTAAAAATTATTCAATACTCAGCAGAAATCATGAGAATTTGGTTATGAATACATGGACTTCAGGCATTGATCCTATTTAATTATATTTATGAACTTTTGACAATTTACCTTTCACATTTCCCACTTTCTCATTTCTGATGTAGCAATTACATACTCTTTTATGTAACTAATAAATTGATCTATTATTGAAAAAAGATATAGGTTATATGCATAGTACAATAAGTAATATAAAAATATTAGCAGTCTTCAAATGTCAAAGTTAACAATTTTCTGGGTGTTGCTTGTTTTCTCTTGGTTATAGCATTCTCATAAAATAAGGGTGCTGTACATTCCAGGCTTGAAGTTCTATGATTAAAATCTCTTGGCATTAAAGGGATTAATATATGTAAAGTGTTTAGAACAAGGAACAGCACATGTTATGTAAGTGTATGCTTAATGATTAAGTATTAATGTTTATCTTATTTTCTTGCATTATGACATTAACAGAGAGAATAATAATTTACTTTTACAAGAAACCTGCAGTACAAAGTCACCTTTATAACATAGCTTATAAGAGTTTAAGGGTATAAGCTCTGCTTGTGAGTTATGTCTTTGAAACACTATATGTGTTGTCTCAAGCAATATATTTTAGCACTCTCTGTGCCTCAGTTTACTCATCTGCAAAGAGAGGACAATGGTACTTATTTTATAAGATAGTTTATGAATATTACATTAGCCATTAAAGTTGAGACCATAAAAAGTGTCTAGACCAGTACTGGCACAAAGAAATGTAAATAAATATTTTCTGTTATCTATTATTTGCATAAAGTTTAAATAAAAATTTCAAATATTTTCTTAGTATTCTCTGGGTTCAGTCAAAATATTTCTGAAAATTTGAAAATGTCTATTAGAATTGAAACTTGCCTGATACTCAAGGAGATAATAATTTGAAACATCTAATTTCTATCAAGTAAATATATATTTTGAGGAGTTTAAAGATTTTTTTTTCTAGGATAAGATTGTCAGGAATATTCCATAGTTAAATAAGGAGTTGTGGTTTATTTTGTTACTTTTCATTTTAGGGTAACAAAGCTTTATGTGCAAACATAATAGTTTTTCTAAATTTAGGTTTAACATTTACATTGCTTTGTAAGCTTGTGAATATAGTTGTCTCCAAACAATTACATAGATCCCATTAAAAGCTCTTCATATTGGATGATATTCTTCTTATTATTATTATCCACCCCATCCTTTTCCTCCAAATATTAGTTAATGTTGGTCATTTCAACCTAATAAATAATTAGTTCATCGGTAGGATAAATTACTGGGTTTCTGTAGACTTTATGCAATTTTTAAGACTTAAAATTTTCTGTTGATTTTAGTGTTTGTGGTATTGATGTATTTAAAGTTTTCCTTTTTTTAATAGTTCTACCACATAATATGCATGATTAAAACAAAAAAGTGCGGTTTTATGCATAGTAAAAACTGATGCTTTATATAGAAGTTTTAAAATACATTTTTATTCTTCCAAGCACTTTCCATTTGTCTGTGGTTAATGCTAATCTCAGTCCCCAATATTTTAGTCATTAATATACTGAAAAAAATTTAAAAAGTTCTTTTGCTTTTTCAATATTTATAAATCTGTCATTTGTCTAGCTACTTCATTTCTTGTAATACTACACATTTTATTGCACTGCGTTGAATTTTAAAAGGCCTTATATTATTATTCCTTGTAATCTGACTGGAAGCATTCACATCTTGATTTGAATGCTGGAAAGATACACATACCACACACCAGAGGTTTCTGTCATCATTAATCACAAAGAAATTAAAAGCATAAATATTTGGACTCTGAGTTATAAGAATTTGCCTCTGTTATCGATGATAAAAATTGCTTTTAATGTTTATTGTAAAGTATTGATTTGTATGACAAAATTAAACAGACATTACCTTCTGTCTTTTAAACACGATGACATATTTTATAACTAGTCACTAAAAGAAAATATTTTACTTGAGGAAATCTTATAAAACATATGGTATTGTGCTTGGTATATGGTAGATGCTCAATATTTATTAACTGTTGACCATTCATTTTCAGTTTTAGTGTATTATATTGTTATTTGGGGCAATAGTCTTATGTGGCCCAGGTTCCCTACATTGCAATTCAGTCTGAACCCTAGATTTCCACTTTCATGAAAAGGAAGGATACCGATTGTTCACTTCTTAATTCACAATTTCAATTCATGCTATAGAGAGACAGAGTTTTTTAAATGAATAAACATTCTAATCATTAATAAAATTCACTGAGAACTAAATTAGTTCTGACATTAATTGCTTTGCTGGATGACTGCCTTTTCAGACTGTGCCAAAGTGTGCTTGAGTCACTATCATTATGTTATTCATTTGTGAGGACTCTTCATGAAGCATGTGTCCTCTAAAGATTAATCATGAATTCAGAAAGGAGACAACCTTTGTAAAGGGCTCCACAATATGTAACCAGAAGTATATAAAAATATGTAATGTTAGATGCCAACTCCTTAACATTTTAATGAGGAAACAAATGGTTCATGTTATGCCTTTTGATGAAGTACGTTATTTTAAAAAAATCAGAATGTCAATTTATTTAATGTCAATATTCTATCAGTCTAAGCTGATACAAGAAACATTGCATTAACAAGTACCTAAAACAAAAATAAGAAATTAGTAGATTTTATATTAAAACTGAAGATTTTATATTAAAATTTAAATTTTAATATAAAATCTATAGTAGATTTTTATATTTCCAATATTGGCATACTTTTTTCTATTTTGAATAAATAGTAAATGGATTTATTTACATCTTGAAAATATTATGCATATTGATATGTACACTTAACACACCACAAGTACACATGTGTATACAAAGAAGAAAAACTCAATTGCCTGACCACTAGAGACTAGTGTTTTATAAATTTGAATTTGAAAGCCCCTTAACCACAGTTAAAATCCACTTAGCAAAAAGTATTTTGAAGTTAGATTTTATATTTCTATGGTCTACGTACAATGATACATTATAAATTTCAGTAAAACCTGTGAACATATTTTCTTACATTGCAAGTTCTCTAATCTCTAATAAATCTATAAAAAAGCAGTATGTGAGCACTGAAAACTAAAGAACAGAAAGCTAGGTTCTTCACAGTTCTTTTGTCTTTCTCTGAGACAGCATTTTTTCATCATTCTTCTCCAACTAAAGCATTACCATAACATAATGAAAAATGTGCTCTACTGTGCTAAGAAACAAAGTATCAGATCATATAGAAATAGATTTAATAATATCAAATAATTCCTAAAGGTTTACTATGTGCCTGGCACCATACAAATCACTTTACGAGTATTAACTTGTTACTTTTCCTAACAACTCTGGATGTTATTCTCCTATTACAAAGAAGCACAGAAAGGTTGAATATTAGAAGCATATTTCTAAAGCCTATATACTTTTCCATGGATACGATGACAAAGGGTTGTAACTTTAGCATGCTATGTACATGTTGCCTCTGCTACGTTTACTTTTCACTGAAGAATATTTAAGCAGATAATTTGTTTTAATTAATTCATGTGTACTCTATTTTATTTTTATTGTAAACATAATTAGTCTTCTTTGTTCTAAAGTTATTTATACATGAGAATTTTCCCAGACTTTGTTTTGAAATCATTTCTTGGCCAATTATCTATTTTGCAATTGCATATGGCAGTGTCTTATAAATAATAAATACTGAAAACTCATCTCTTTTATTTCATTTTAACAATAGTCTATTACAACAAAGTAAAGTAGGTGTCCCATAGTGCCAACCACAATAGCACTTTGTAAACAATTACATCTGTTTTTGATTTTATGAGCACTTTCCAGGTAAAAGGAGAGAATCTGCCAGTGAGCACACAATTGTATGATTGTTATACCTGGGGTGATTCTGAAGTCCAAGTTTGGCTGAGCCAAGCAATTACACTTGCTATTATATTTGCTTGACTTCCTACCTCTAGCTTGGAATTTGGCCAAATTAAGGGTATGTGAAAATTCTTCTGGTGAATTTATTAATATTGAATTATCAGAAGAGATTATTTTTAAAAAAATTGTGTTACCTAAAAATCTTCCATTCTTTTTCAAAAATAGGTCAAAACAACTTAACAGTTTCATGTATTTAAAACCAAATTTAATCAAGTATGAACTACACAAATAATTGGGTTGAACTTACAGATAACATGGATAATTAAATGTAGAAAATCTCATGTTGTCATTCAGTGGTTTGAGACATTTTGTTCAACTGGGATCTGGGTTCATGTATGACATTAGATTTAAGTTCTGTAAAATTTATTCTACAAAAACAGAGGTATGACTAATTGGTCATATCCCTTGAGGCCTAGAACTACTTTTATATTTCTATTGGTTTTGACTTCTAGCACTTACACATAGTAAATACTCAAATAATATGTATTGATATAAATTAAAAAATATTATGCTTTAGGTACACCTTTACAATCTAGTACAGAGGCATATTGTACAGTTTAAAAAATAATATATGTAAATACTCACTAGAAACTACACATAAAATTTATAAAACTGTGAAATTATTGATAGTATCCCACATTTAATATATCCTTATAGTTTTAAAATAAATGAAAAAGATAAGGATTAATATCAGTTTTTTATCTTCTTTTAGTTCTAAAATATTTATATTGACACTTCACTGATAATTTTTTTAGGACATAAGCAATATTTTAATATACATTTTAAATGGATATTAATTCCCAATTGCTTATTTTATTGCTGCTGTACTAAGGAAAAGACCTAAATAGATGAGATATGGTTTTAGTTTTCTATGGTATTATATTTCTGAAAAGTGCATATATCATTACCATTTTTCAGCTGTTTTTTGTTTCTTTCTCTTTTTGTTCTATTTCTATATGATTTCAGGTTAAGAATAATGTATAAGCAGTTTATACATTAACAAACATTTTGGCAATGACAAACTGTCATATAACGTGGTGCCTGTAATAAGATTCTCTCTTTCTAAGATTTTCTTCAAAAATGTTATGTCTGCTTAGCATGAAAAAGCACTCCAAACTGTCTCTCTTGATTAAGTGCCAATAAATCTCTATAAATCAGTTTACACACAAATGCTAAATGATTTTTTTAATGAGCCAATGTTTAGAAAACCTTATCTTTGCATTCCTTTTTACCTGTACTATAATGATGGAGTATGAGGAAAAAACCTTGGACCAATGTTCTGAAATTCTGAACTAGAATAATTATCCTAGCTATGTCATTTATTATAGTGAACTGTATTTTCTAGTGTATTAACTGTAAAAAATAATAAATTAGTGTAAATTGTAACAGAATGGCTGTAGGCTTTGAAGATTCCACTTCCTAGGAATATGGTTACCTCCTTCCCTAGTTATCTCTCTTAAAAGCCTTCCAACGTTCATTAAGCCTGGATGATTTATGTGAAGGCAGCCACAGACTGAATTAGATTACCCTTTAGGGTTCCTTGGGGATTCATGATTCTATATTATTCTGCGTTGACTTTTGGTTTATTCCAGAATTGATCATGTGGAACACATGGATAGTTTTCCTTAGAAACAGATCCAGGGATAGCTTCTGATTGAAGTTTATATTTTTAACATACAGACTGCATGTCTGCTGCTCTGCCAATATGCAAGCAATTAATCAACTGTAATAATTGTGCCCCTGTCTGCTTAACAGTAAATATGTTAAATCAATAATTTTGACAATGAGTTCTATACACCATGATGATTGTAAAACTAATAAAATGCTACCTCTTTAAAAATAACCTATTATTCAAAATCCCTTGAATTCTTTTGGATTTTGTTAGTGCATCATAGCTGTTGATCTCTTGTTATCTGACAGATACTCTGGAGCAAGTTGTAAGACAATGCAAGATACTGTAAGATACTTTGTTTCTCACAGAGGATATTTTTTAAAACTAAAATATTATGGAATTGATTGTGATATGTCATTTCACAAAGCCACAGAAATAACTGTATTCTCGCTTTACTTTGAGCCAATTTAAGCATAACTTTCCATGTCACAAAACAGTCTAAGTTCCAGGAATTAAGTATTTAACCTTTTTATTTCTAATATTACAAGCCCTGTAATCACAGAATTTTGAGATTCTCTGTAACTAGGTTTAATCACATTTGATTACAATAAAAGGTTACAGTGGAAAAACAATACTTTTTAAATAGCTATTACTTCTTTAAAACCAGCATATAATTTCCTTTGTCTATTTTCTCTTGGGTTCTTTCTGAGTCTGCTATTATCTTTAAATATAAATCCTTAGTATTTATATAATCAAAATATAGAAATATGAATATTTGTTGACTAATAAATTAATGAATAGTAAACATTGGCAGTAGTCTACTTCAATAACCCTTAGGCCCAATAATTAATACATATTTACCTTTGGATTCATTATATGAAATTCAGTCCATCTGAAGTGCTTTATTTGGGAGGAATTTACTAATAGCATCCTCAACTGAGTATATGACATGTTTCATTTGGTGGTTAGCAATCTTGGGGCTCAGAACTAATCTTCTATAATCATTGAGAGGATTTTCTAAGTGAAATGATTATAGAAAACTAGGAAATGTTCTCTAGATTTCTGCTAGAGCCTAGGAATCAGGACATTGAGTGGGTGTTAGGTTTGGAAAGGGGAAAGACACACTGAAGGGTGATTTTTTCACCACCTCAGTTTGGATCAATGAATAGTTAAACAAGGAGTTGTTGCCTATTGAGCAAAAACATAAATAAATACATAGTCAGTCCACGGCCACATACTGCCTATGGAAACTTCTCTTAACATCCTCAGATTTCTTTCAGTTGGAGAATTATCCTCAATGCAGTCTTAAACTGAAGCTTCTGTTGTTTTTCAAGTTTTGGCCTCCTAATGGCTTAGAGAAAACCCAATCTTCTGTAATGGGCTACTAAATACATTGTCTTTTCTCAATCCTAAAGGGTTCTCTAACATTTCCCTGTTCTTCTCTTCCTTTCTACAGGCCAATTCAGCAAGTGCTTAGCAATTTAACCTGCTCCTTAAGCTGGACCCTTATTTCTAACACAGTAGAGGCAGCACTTTCTTTCCTTGGTCTCAACCCTTTCTTTCCTTTCTTGGGGCCACTTTGTGGCCCAGATATTTGTTTTATCTTTCATATTCCTAAATCAGTAAGCTCTGAGTCTGACACAAGCATCTACTATTCAATCAAGTATTTATTCCCTTCACATTTTTGTTTGAAAATCATATCTAGTGGATACCTCTTATTAGAATAGCATTTAACTCGGGCCAGGCCTTGGCTTGTCCTGCCTGGCTTTCTTTCCCTTCCTCAGAGCCCTAATTCCATAAATGTCCTTGAAAATGTGTTGTATTTCTTACCTTTGATATCTTTGCAACTCATTTACTCTTTGGAGAGTTTTATGGCCCTTAATCCTGAGGACAAGTCCCATGAATTTTCCTTGGTCCTAAGTACCCAGTGGAATTTGGGGTACTTAATATAACACTGCCTTGGTCTAAGCACAGATGATTTAAAAGTAAATCTTAACTAGAGCTTCCACAGGAATAATTCATCTTATAATTTAAAGTAACAACTGTTATGCTACTCACGAATGCTAAATGCCAGTACGGATACCATCCTTTTCCTATATCATATGTTAGCCTCAGCCATGACTGTGTAAGAAAAACCTAAGTAGTTCAATGTCAAGCCATAGCTGCCTATACCTAAGGCCAACCAAACCAGTTAAAGCGTTGGAGTGGGCCCTTCATTCCAACTTGCAAGTGCATGATTGTGCTTTCTGACATGCATGAGCAGCATTTTTACTAAAGCTTGCAACGGCTACTTTTTTTTTTTTTTTTTTTTTTTTTTTTTGCTCTTATGCCCTTTGCTGAGGTGCAGTCTTTGCAGAACCCCATAACTTTGCTGAATCAACATAATCTGACTTTGTTTAGGAGGCTTGTACACAGCCAGTATTGGGTGAAGGCATTCATGGTCTGACTGCTTAAAGTAGGTAAGGCCTTCATGCCACTCCCTTAAGATACAGGAAGGTGGCCCATCTGTAAACAGGAACACCATAAACTGATGTGTCCTAACATGCTGAAAATCCTGTGTGATTTTCACTCAAAGTCTAAAGACACATTAAAAAGTCAATTGAAGAACATCTAATTGCTCAATTTAGCATCTGCCAACTGCCAAGATCAAAATTATTTTTCCCCATATTAAAACTTAATGCCCTCCTACAAAAGTGTTTGAAACACTAGCTGAGTTCATAAAAAGCCTCTGCAAGATTGTAATCTATGTCTGTGTGTCATGAATAAGACAATACATGTTAGAATTTTAGAAAGCACACAATAAACAGCACCTCCCTTCCCTATTAAAGTCTGAAATAAAATAAATCATAGATAAGTAGTGATTTATGGCTTAGGAATATGAGAGATCAAAATATCACCTTTATTATTAATGAAGCTAACACTAGAATGTAGCTTGCATCTGAGAGCAAATGACTTGCTAAATATCTATCCAGGGAAACAGACTTACCTGGTTATTGGCACTAGATTGGGGCAGGCTTCCCTATTCAGAAACAGAGCCTGCCTTTTCAAAACTATGAAGAAGCAGAGAGTAATTTAATTCCTGGGGATCACCAGAGAGAAAGAGGTAGGAAAAGGAGGTGTATTCTAATTCTGAAATTACAAATCAGTTAAATAATTTCCTCTTCCCTAGTGAGAAGTGAGAGAGAAGCTTGAGCTAAGGAAGAATTTAAAAGAACTCCTTTCACATGAAAGAAGCCACTGATGTTGGGAATATAGAATTCTTCAGCACCTCCAACGTTACCCAGTTTTTAATTCTCTTGACCTGATATCCTCAGCCACATTTTTGTTTAACCATAGGGTTTAAGTGTTTTACTCCTTGAAGGGCAGACAGCAGGGAAGTCTTACCCTCATTTCATAGAACTTTGCACATACTTTTTGGTAAATAAAATTTTATTGGAACATGGTTATGCCGATTTATTATATTTACACATTGTCCATGGCTTTTCACACTACAGAGGTAGAGCTTAATATTTGTGTTAGAACCCCATAACCCACAAAGCCTGAAATATTTACTATCTGGCTGTTTACAGAAAAAAAAATTGTTATTCTCTGTCCTAGACACAGGAAACATAACTTGATCATATTCAGGTCAGCTCTAGTGGCCAACAGTAAATCTTGATAAATTTGTTGATAGAATAGTTCAGTGATCCCACTCATTGTTTAATAAAGGAGGTCAGTGGATGCTGCCACTGCTATGGCTTTTATTTCTAATTTAGAACCTATGAAAACACTTTATTTGAGGAAGTAGCAAGAAGTTCATTGAGGAGGTAACATAGAAAAAATATACGTAGTTATCTGCAGGTAAAAAAGTTGTTAGCTACTGTTTGCAACACTTTTTGTAAGATGTTAGTTCCCACCAGATGCAAATTGTAAGCATAAAGAATTTTTCTTAAATCTTTGTGCTAAAATACAATTTCTGTGTTGTCATATCAATAATAAGACAGTGATAACAATATCAACAACCATAATACAATAATAGTTCTCCATTACACTGATAAAACATTTGCTATATGTCATACAACATTCTTTCTTCAAAAATCTGTGAGATAGAAACTACGCCCATTAAACTGATGAGTAAACTGAGGCACATAGAACTTAAGTACTTTTGTCATATCAATAAAAATGGCAGAGCCATATTTGAAAAAAATAAGCTATCTTCTTAAAAAGTAAATCCCTGGCTAACTTACACATATATAGGCAAAGTATTTTGAAATGAATCATATATGGTGGCCAATGCTACTTAATTATAAATAAACTGATATATGGATAATGCATATTTGAGTCCCCAACATCCACTCCCCAGTGGCTGCAGAAGCCAAAATATTGACCCTATTCCCCTTGTAAGTGAGTGGATCAGGAATGGACAGGCTAAGTTACCTTAGACCAATGAAGTAGAAAAAGCCCCATTGCTAGTACCTTCTAAGAAAAAAAGCAATTTATTTTTTGTTTCATTGAATAAGAGCTAAAAAATATAATTCTGATTATTTCTAGCAGTCACTGATTGAGTTAACCTCAGGATAAATGTGCTATGGAAAGAGACTTGGTAACATTAGAATAGGGCTGAGTTAACCAAACCTGAGCTCACCTTACCTCCGTTGTCCTAGGTGAATATATGCATTAACTTACTTTTAACATGCTGTTTGAGTTTCTTTTTTGGTATTAGTAGCTGAAATGTCCTGACTAATAAAACATTAAATCAGACTTAAATCCTTAAATGTAGAGAACAGATATTAAGCACTTTGTCTAACTGTTATTACTTTGCACAAAGTAGGTATCTTAAAATAGCTTGGAATTTTGAGCTCATACACTGAAAATACACTGGAATGAACACTTGGCTTGAGTAGATCTGGGTTCTTATTTTGACCTGCTATGTAACACTGAGATTCTTTGATCAAATTAATTCAGGCCTCTCAGCCTGTTTTCTCTTTGAAGATGAGAAATTTAAATATGTTCTCTGAGTTTGTTTCAGGACTAACATTCTATGACATGAGTTCGAGCTGAATTTATACTAAATTTCATATTAATCTCTAAAAGAGGTTTTCTTTAAATCTCATGTCAATTAATTCACCTGTGTGTGTGTGTATATACATGTGTGTGTGTGTGAGAGAGAGAGAAAGCAAAAAGAATTTTTTTTGCTTTGAATTTCAAAGAAATTCAAAATGATCACCTTTCTTCAATTAATAGAGGCTTTTTGAAAAAGAAAAAAAAATTTCTACATTTTTTTCACTCTGAAACAGAGTTAACTGTATCACCTTGGATACACCCAGAGATATTCTGGGAAGAGTGTGTACTATTTTATCATTCTGAAAATGCTTTTTCTATGCTCTCTAATTTTATATATTATATATATATATATATATATATATATATACACACACATACACATAAGAGATGTATATATACAAACACATGTGATTATATGTAATCATATATATATATCATATATATGATTTTTTGGCTGTTTGCATTCTGAATAAAGAGAAAGCTGTGAGTTTTCAGTGGCTTTTTATAATAATGACAAAAATAAACAGCACATTAAATACATTCAGAACCAAAATAAGTCATATTTAAGGAAAACTGTTCACCTGAAATATTGGAATTTTTCAAAAACTATAATTGTGAAAAGAGAAAGGATAATAGATATCAAGGTTATTTGTGAAAATGTGGTATATTCTGACTTTAATTTGAACCAATACCTGAAAAAAAAGTCTTGGAAAAGTCTGATGACAATAATCAGTGTAACTACAACACAACTTGAATGAATACATATTTTTCTGTTTAACCTGGTGTCCAGCAAATTAAAATGTATGTTGTAGCTTATAGTTGAGAATTTATGCAACAGCGGTAGGATAAGTGCCAGCCAAATTAACAAGTTGATTGTGTAAGCGACAAACCTCATTTTAGCTAAACTGCATTTGACAAATTACATGACATTCTGCCTGGTAAATTTGAGATTTATAATGTTTACTGCTATCAACAATAATGAAACAGCAGAGAATTTCAATATCTGACATTTAATCTGCACATTTTAGTTTGCTTCTTTCTAATCAATGCTTAATTCTGGAATATATTTTATGTTTTGTTACCCCTTTGGCTGCAAACTTTGATGTAGTCTTATCAACATTAGCTGAACTGTAACATCGCATAAAGATTAACTTTTTCTTCACTCTACTCATTTTTAAGGATGAGAATTACTGTGGGGAAAATATATTTTAAAGTTTACAAGAGTATCCACAATTAAATTGTTTGCAAGTTGAGATAAAATTTGGTAGTGCATCTTTTAAATCATATTAGCTATCCATTGGTATGATTGATATATGGTAATGGAGTTGTTTAATGACAGATTTAAAGATAAAGAATTGATATTTACTGTAACTCCTGGAGGTGTACATATGAATGGTTCACACCTATAAGAAATAAAATTTCCAGCTTCCATGTATAAGATATCAGACTTCAAAAAATCTTCAATGAGTATTACATGAGTTACGAGTGGTATTTAATAGACCACTACAATTGGAGAGAGTGAATGAAATAACATCTTTATATAGGGTTAAAACAATTACTGCTTGCTTGAAAAATCTTGCCCATGATTTCTGCATGTGTATATGTGAGGCATAGCAATGGACTCTTGAGACTGATTTTCACACCAATCTGAATGCTCATTTGGAATGCTGCATTTCAAACTCCCACTTTGGTGACAATAGACTTGCTCTATTTTTATTGTTGTTGCTCCAATATTTTCAGAACTCTCTAAGGCTCTCAACAGTCAATTCATTCACTTTGTGCAAAGTAAGAAAATGAAAAAAATAAACTTTATTGTATTATGCCATGGAGATTTGGGTGTTTTTTGCTACTCCAGTTTAACCTAGCCTATCCTGATAAATTCGGCATTTACAGAAATAATTCAGTATCTAATAGCATGTCAGTACAGCTGTTTAAAAGTGTTGAGAAGTAGTTTAATCTTCTGGCTTAAAAGGCTTTAAATTATCTCTAAATATAGGAATAGTACTGTAGACTGAGGCAAGGTTAAACTTCAGGAACAAAAAAAGTGGCCTCATATTTGGAGAAAAAAGGATTTAAAACAAAGAGCCATGCATTTATAGTTCAGGGAATGATGCATTGCCCAGTGTGACAGACAAGAGTAACTTGTCCAGTGCAGTTGGCATTTACAGTAAGAGATTGGTGGGAGTTGGTAATAATGGGCAGTAGTGTAAAGTAAATGGCAAAATTAGAAAGTGACATTCTTTGAAAGGTCTTGAATGTTCTGCTAAATAGTTTGAATTTTATGGAGCAGGCAATATTATGGAGTAGTAAAGTGACATAACCAAAACTCTTAAGGGGAAAGTAATTCTGCAATGTGAAGAATTCTAGGAGAGGACTGGGTCTTGATGTCGGTTAACAGGTTTTTGCCATAGTTCAGACAACAGCTAATGAGAGCCATATGTTATTAGAAAGACATAAAGAACCGTAATGCTAATCTCTTGATAATTAATTCAAAGCACTTTTTACTATACCACGTTACCTAAAGATTAACTTTCATTATATTTTTTACTATGTTGATGATTTTGATAGTATAAGAAAAATGTTAAACATTGTTATTTCTCTACACAATATATGACATTGAATAAACTTCTGGGAATACCTTATCTTGACAATTACATTACTATCTAACAAGGTTGCCTTCAGCTAGTTTACATATACAGAGGATAAACTGTATATTCTTTTATTATTCTAAAACCCTGAAAAAATAGACTATTCCAATGAAATTACCTTGATACCTTTCTGTCCTTATAAATTCATAAGAAAATTATTTTTAAATTAAGATAAAATCAATTACTATTATTATACTATAGATTATTTTTAAATAATAGAGTTAAACAGATAAAATACATATATTCTCAAGGCCATAGTTTACCCATATTAAATTGGGATTGCATTGTTGCCTACTTCATAAGATTATTATGGATATTAAATAAAATAATATTTATAAAGCACTTGAATTATCTGACACAGCGTAGACTATGTAAATATTAGTATTATTAATATTTTTACTATATCAGCCATCAGATAGAAGTAACAGACAAAAATAGAAGTAAAAAAATGAAGTGACAAATGGGTCACTTAATATTATGACAAAATTATGACAAATACTGTCAATAATGTGTTTTCTTTTGCAGAGCTTTTAAATATAGAAATAATTTTAAAATTTAAAAACATTTAAACATTAAAATTGTCTATTTTTTCCATCCATTCAACTGATTTTAGTAAGCATCTATTATGTACATTATTCAAGTTTCTGAGCCGGAAAGACATAGAAACACAGTTCTAGCCCCTAAAATTTTACATTCAAATGGGGGAAAAGCCATTTTTAAAAGTAAATGTGATTGAAAACATATTAATAAAATTTCATGCAAAAGGTAATAAGAATATAGCTAATCAGAGCACTTAAACACCTTTTTTAATAGATGGTAGGGTTTTACAGAGAAATGCAGTATCTGTGTTGAATTTTGATGTAAAACTCAGTATATTAAGGACACAATGGTGGAAAACTTTCTACAGAAGTAGAAGGGATGCACACAAGCACATAAGAGCAAGTTCATAATAATGGTACATAGTGCTTTTGCTGGGAGTGAGATGAATGGTAATGACAGGAATAAAAATCAGAGGTCTATTTTACAGATAACAAAACTGAGATGGAAAGACTATGGATTGTGTGACCAATTGAGCCAACAAATATGAGGGTGCTGATTTCAACACAAATATTTTCTGAAATATTTTTGATGTTCTACATTGCTTTAATTTTGAAATATTTTTTTTCAAACCACATATTTTTAAACATGAAACACATGTTTCCTTTTGAAGCAATATCTCAGTAGAGTAGTGTTTCTCAGCTGGCTCATTGGCCCCTATTTATCTTGAAATATTTCTAAAACACTTATGAATAATACCATGGTTTACCATCATTTCTAGTGAAAAGTATGGATAAATTATAAGCAGACGATTGGAGATACATCTCCTTTGACACAACAGCAGTGAATAAAAGGGCGGCCGTGGGTCAGGAGGTGATCAGCAATGGGCCACGTGGAAAGAAAAGGAAGCATACTTCCAATTCCATTTATACATCAGACATCAGACAGGATGAGGCAGAGGGCAAATTATTTACTGTCTACAGCACAAAACATGAGCTTGAAGTGAGTATATCAAAATCTGTCTTCCAATTATAAAATTCTATAAAGTTAAGACTTCCAAAATAAATAACACTACAAGGTGATGGGGAGGGGATTTTAAATAAAATATGAGTTATGTCCCTATACTCAAGTAGCTTATTCTCCAACAGGTTAAACAGTACATATGTATTGGTATTAGCAAAATGAAGGATGCAAGTGCAGCATTAAATCCGTAGGTGGTGGAAAGAGAAGAAAACATTCTTTTTCATTGGAGAATCAAAAACAAAGTCACTGAAGAGAAATGATGTGTAGAACCCTTGAAGGGAAAGCATAATTCACATTGAAAAAACTGTGGGGGCTGGTGTGAGGGCCTTGGTGAGTCATTGGTTGGGGGCTGTCTTGAAAATTGGTTGAAAATGACAGGGAAGATAATCTTCTTTCTTTTTGTCATATTAGAGAATCATATTCCTACATTCCACTAAATGAATTCCTCTGTATTTTATAATAGTAAAATATGGCTACTTGGTAGATATAACATGTGCATTTCATAAAACTATAACCTCCCTAAACAACATCAAGTCGATGAGAAACTGAATGGTGTCATTTGCACAGTATTATGTAAGATGTTTGGGCTAAATATTAATTTTTAGCTTGAGGTATACTTTTTATTGACAAATCAGAAAATTTATACAAGTGTTAGAAAATATGCTTGTGTGTTCCCTTATGGCATATTTATATATCTTTGAAGGAAAGAAATTATTTTAAATTGACATTGGCTTGTATCACTTTGGCAATAATAATGAATACAGAGCCAAATGACTAACATAATTGGCCCTTCTGAGATGAAAAGAGCAGTGGGGAACCAAAATGATCACTTTTCTTCAATTAATAGAGGCTTTTTGAAAAAGAAAAAAAATATTTTCTATATTTTTTTCACTCCGCACCACAGTTAACTGTATCACCTTGGATACACCCAGAGATATTCTGGGGAGAGTTTGTACTATTTTATCATTCTGAAAGTGCTTTTTCTATGCTCTCTAAATCTGGAAGCAGAGAAACAGGTATCTTACTTCAAAAAATAATATTAATACATCGCTTCTTTTTATGTTATTTATTCACATGTTAATGTAGCAGACCTTCAGGGAGCATCTGAAATGTGACTCATACTACAGAAGCATGCAATATAAAGACAGACATGAGAGTAGTTAGCAACAAGTAAAGGTACCAGGGACAGGATGGCAGTATGCACAGATGGCAGTGAGGAGGAATTAACTATTGGTGTCCAAGATTGTTAATTAAAAGCTCCCTGGGCTGAATGGCCTAATGATTTTCTTTTTTAAAAAATAGAAAAGTCAGAACAAACCTGAGAACAGTGGCTTACACCTGTAATCCTAGCACTTTAGGAGGCCAAGGCAGGAAGATCGCTTGAGGACAGTAGTTTCAGACCAGCTTAGACAACATAGCAAGACCCGATTTCTACAAAAGTTATTTCAAAAAAATAACTGAGCATGCTGGCATGTACCTGTAGCCTTAGCTACTCGGGAGGCTGAGGTGGGAAGATAGCTTGAGCCCAGGAGTTTGAGGTTACAGTGAGCTATGAACATGCTACTGCACTCCAGCCCCTGGGCAATAGAGACCTTGTCTCTTAAAAAATATCACAACAGTAATGTTTTAATAAAACAATCATACAAATTAAATGATGCTTTTTATTCCTTTTACCATTTCAAAAAAGAGGAAGTTAAGGCTTTGGGTGTTTAAGTGACTTTTTTAATAGAGCAAGAATTGGGCCAAGGACACAATCATGATGATATTTACCTGATATGAAGTGTTTACTATGTGCCAGGAACTGTGTTAAGTACTTGGTATTTTTTCTTTTCATTTAATATTCAGAGCAAACTATGAAGTAGAACCTATTTGTGGAGTATAATGTGAGGCAGAAATACAGTGTATGATACCACATGAGAAAACTTGTCAAATTAAGGAGAGACATTGGGAAAGAGTTATAAGAACTTGTGAACATAAAAATATCTTTAGTAATTCAAACTTGATAGTATTCTGCTGACTTAATTATAATGTAAAATAAAACAGAAAGATATTTGTAAATTTATGTTTTCTCACCTATATTTCCCATTGGCCATTGCCTCATGGCCAAGAGACCCAGGAGAATTGGCTCAGCTTCAAAGAAAATGTGGCTGTCCATTTTCCTGAATGATGTGTTTCCTCTCCTTTACTGTAGCCAAAAAGAGGAACATAAGTGAAAAGTACAACTGAAACAACACAAATGCTATATCATTTGGTAGTTGAGGAAACTGAAGGTTCAGTAAATTACCCAAAGCCTCTCAGGTTAGCAAATTGAACCTAGGCTTTCTGACTACAAAGATTGTTTAACAAATATACTGTATTGTTCTTCTTGAGTACTTACCATGCTACATCTTAACAAAGACTTTCTTCTGATGCAGGTTTGTGAAACAATCTATTGTACATGAAAATTTACCATGTCAAATCAATTCTGATGAACTAGTAATTCACCATGGCCATCAATATTAATAGCAGAAAGTGAAAAGTTATGATCTGTCGTGCCTGTCATCTTGAGTATGCAAATTTATAATTAATAAGCTTCTGGGATGCCAAAAGGACTTAAGAGTTGTTTTTAAAATGTTCTTTCATATTCATTCTATAATTCTAAGCAATAATCTTTATGAACAAAGAAAAATAAATAAAGGTTGAGTTTATGCTAGTAGAAAATATATGTGCTATTTCCTAGTCACCCTATTTCTAAAACAGGGAAATAACCCCCTATGGTATCACATATGTGTAATTTCATTATACTTTAATCATAGGCAAATATCATTAAAGATTTATGCTAGCCTTAGTTTAACAAGTTATAAATTTATATGTAGAAGTCACTGAAACATCTGTGTCTGATAATGAACAAAAATAAGTTTATTATAGCTCACTACAGTGGATTAAAAACACCACATTGACAGAATATAAGCAATGTCACAGAGGAGAAAGTTAGAAATAAGATATTTACCGGGCTCTGGAGGGAAGGTTCAAATGATCAAAGAAGAGGGCCTTTTAGGTTGGGGAACTAAAAATGGACAAAAATGGGGATATAAGAATTTATAATTAATGAGCATAATTAAGGTTTTAAAGCAACTGTTGATAAGTAAAATTTTGACCAGTTGAGCAAATAATTGTTTCTTGATAAGAATATCTTGAAACAAAAGGTGAAGTTATTTATTGGTTTAGTCTTATTTTTCCAGCACAAAATTTTTCTGAAACCAATAACTAAGTCATGTTCCCATAGGCGGTCTACAGTCTTATCTAAAATCATGTTGACAACAGATGACACTATGTGAGACCCATTCTGGCTGGTGATCCATGAGTCCCAAAGTGGGAGTCCCAGAGATCTTTGCTTCTAGTTGTGCCCATTTGTAGCACTGATTACATAATTAATGGCTTCTATCATTCTAACATCTATCAAAAGGTAATGGAAACACATTTTTAATTTGGAAATAGACACATGGTCTTTTATTTACCATTTTTGTTGAAATTTAACTGACATAATTGTATTTATCATTTACTAATATTTACTTTGTAAGTGGCATTAAGATTTCCATGTTGTTGCTGTAATCATAAACTCCAGAAAGGTCATATTAGCAAATTTTTCATTCATTAGTCTTTAAGTGTGTCAGTTGGTACTGACTGCAGGCTGACTTTTGAATACCAATTACCATTATTTCTATTTATTCATATTAAAGTATTTACTTGTAATAATGTTTTGTGTGCTACATCATTGAGTAAATATTTCACATTAAGATAAATGCTGTAAAATTAGTATGCCACTAAATTTGCTATACTCTTTAACCTAATAAAGAACACCGCATGATTGTTACTGATTAAACTTAGACTTTTATATTTCAACTCATAATGTTACCAAATACATAAAGTTATAAGAAAGCAACTATCCCCAGAGTTTTATAAAATTACACATATATCTTCCTCTTTTATTTCAGAAACTTCTCATTTTCTTCTAAATCTTCATTGGTTGCCTAATAAGTTGACTAATAAATGCTGGATAGTAACTATTATAAACATATTTTTTTCATCAAAATAAATGAAAGATCAAAGCTGAAAATTAGTAATTTCTTATGGCAAAATTGCAGGCTAAATATTACAATTTTAACTCACTTTAGTTTGTAAAAATACAGTCTTTCATCTTTCATGGGATAACGAAGTGTTTTTAGTTGAATCTCCTCACAAAGGTATGCTTTACAACTGAGGAATAGTATGTGTGGGATTATTAAAGGATGTCATTACAGTGATTTTTAGCTGCTTCTTCCTCTAACTTCTTTGTATTATGTCTCATCTAAGCACACCTAAGTATTATTTTTTATGAATAAGTGTCAGGGTGTAAATTGGTATTTGAGAAATACTTTCTCTCTATTTTTGATGTGCCTATATCATATTTAAATTCCTTCTATTGAGGTAATACATCGTTTTTCTAAATTTTATAGGTGAAATATTTACATGGTTTCTTAAATTCCTCATTAAATTGATGAGCAAACAGACTTAAAGTTATATTTTGTGTTTCTCAGAAAAGTAAAACCTGAGTGTGATATTCTGAAGGTGGCCAAATATGTATCTTTCAAGTCAAAATGAGGGGGAAACAGTTGGTTTTTTAAACACCCCAAATCTATTAACCAAATTTGATTGTGTATTTTTCTTCTGATCTCCATTCTTATTACCACACTTCTCCCATGTTGACTTCTGAAATAAATCAATCTGTAATGGGCCACGTGAAGAACAGTCTCAAATAATTGGGAGAGCTGACCCATAGAGGCTCCTTCTCACCTCTAACAAACAAAATGATAAAAATGGCAGTGACAGCAGCAGGACCATATCTACTTGGCCTGCATTAGCAAGATCACCAGATGTGAAGGCTTATGGACACCTAGAATCTTGCAGCTGTATTTGACTTGTATTTTAATTTAGTCTTTCCATTTCCTTTTTATAGTACATTTTTGTGTAGTAATCCACAGTACATTTCCAGAATTACTATAAAGCAAACAGGAAATCTCTGATATTGTAATGCATGTACACAATGTGTAGTGATCAAATGAAGGTATTTAAGATATCTATCACCTCAAATTTTTTTTTGTGTTGGGAACATTTCAGTTTTCGCTTCTAGCTATTATGAAATATAAAATAAGTTGTTAACTACAGTCACCCTACTGTGCTATTGAAGACTAGAACTTATGTCTTCTATCTAATTTTATGTTTGTACATATTAGTCAAGTCTCTTCATCTCCCCCATCAAAGAGTGTGATGCTTCCAGCTTTGTTCTTTTTGCTCAATATTGCTTTGGTTATTTAGAGTCTTGTGATTCCATACAAATTCTAGCATTGCTGTTTTCTAGTTCTGTGAAGAATGTCATTGGTATTGTGATACAGATTGCATTGACTTTGTAGATTGCTTTTGGAAGTATGTTCTTTTAAAAAATATTAATTCTTCTGATCCATGAGCATTGAGTATCCTTTCATTTGCTTGTGGCCCCTTCAATTTATTTCATCAGTGTTTTGTTGTTTCCCTTATAGAGGTCTTTTAACTCCTTTGTTAAATTTATTCCTAGGTATTTTTGTAGCTATTGTGAATGGGATTATTTTCATGATTAATTTTTCAGCTTCTTTGTTGTTGGTATATAGAAACACTATTGATTTTTGTATATTGATTTTGTGTCTGGGCTTTACTGAATTTTTTAAATCAATTCTAAGTGTCTTTTGGCCTAGTCTTTAGGCTTTTCTCTATATAGGATTATATCACCTGCAAACAGAGACAATTTGATTCCTCTTTTCTAATCTTGATGGCTTTTATTTTTTGTTCTTGCCTGATTGCTCTACCTAAAATTCCAATACTATGTTAAATAAGAGTAAGGAACGTGGGCATACTTTTCTTGTGGATATAATATTCTCGACCTGCAGAATTTTTTTCTTTTAGTACTTAAATTTATCCTCCCAGTCTCTCCTATCCTTATGTGACTTGATGCCTTTTTCTCTTTCTGTTTATACAATTCTCCCTTTGTCTTTGACTTTTGACAGTATGACAATAATGTCCCTTGGAAGAAGGCTTTTTTGGGTTGAGTCTATTTGGGGATCCTTCTGCTTTTTGTGTATGGATGTCTATGTCTCTTGGAAGCCTTGGGAAGTTTTAAGCTATAATTTTGTTAAATAGGTTTTCTATGCCTTTGTCCAACTCATCTCCTTCTAAAATTCTCAAAATTCAAATATTTGTTCTCTTTATGGTGTCCCATATGTCCTGTTGGCTTTTTTTATTCTTAAGTATTCATTTTTTTCTTTGTTTTTGTCAATGTTAGCATAAAATACTTATCTTCAAGTTTGGAAATTTTTTCTTCTGCTTAATCTAGTCCAAGTTTGTCCAACTTGCAGCCCATGGGCCATATGCAGCCCTGGATGGCTTAGGATGTGGCCCAACAGTAATTTGTAAGCTTTCTTAAAACATTATGAGACTTTTTGCATTTTTTTTAGCTCATTAGCTATAGTTAGTGTATTTTATGTGTGGCTCAAGACAATTCTTCTTCTTCCAGTGTAACCCAGGGCAAAAGATTGCACACTGCTGATCTAGTCTGTGGTTGAAGATCTCAATTGTATTTTTCATTTCATTCAATGAGTCATTCAATTCTAGAATTTCTATTTAGTTATTTTTAAATAATGTCTATTTTGTTTTTTAATTTCTCATTCAGATTATCAACTGTTTTCCTGAGTGTTTTTGTATTGTTTATCTGTATTCTGTGGTACCTCACAATTTCTTTAATATCACTATTTCTAATTATTTTTCCAGAATTTCCTAGTGTAGGGTCCAGCCCCACAGGGTCCATGGTTTTTTCGCTGTGTGCGGAGACAAGAGAGCATAGAAATAAAGACACAAGACAAAGAGAGAAAAGACAGCTGGGCCCGGGGGACCACTACCACCAAGACGCGGAGACCAGTAGTGGCCCCGAATGCCAGGCTGCGCTTATATTTATTGGATACAAGACAAAGGGGCAGGATAAGGAGTATGAGCCATCTCCAATGATAGGTAAGGTCACGTGGGTCACGTGTCCACTGGACAAGGGGCCCTTCCCTGCCTGGTAGCCAAGGCAGAGACAGAGAGGGAGAGAGACAGCTTATGCCATTATTTTTGCATATCAGAGACTTCTAGCACTTTCACTAATTTTGCTACTGTTAGCTAAAAGGCAGAGCCAGGTGTACAGGATGGAACGTGAAGGCAGACTAGGAGCATGACCACTGAAGCACAGCATCACAGGGAGACGGTTAGGCCTCTGGATAACTGTGGGTGGGCCTGACATGGCCCTCCACAGGAGGTGGAGGAGTAGAGTCTTCTCTAAACTCCCCCAGGGAAAGGGAGACTCCCTTTCCCGGTCCGCTAAGTAGCGGGTGTTTTTCCTTGACACTAACGCTATTGCTAGACCACAGTCCGCTTGGCAACGGGCGTCTTCCCAGATGCTGGTGTCACCGCTAGACCAAGGAGCCCTCTGGTGGCCCTGTCTGGGCATAACAGAAGGCTCACACTTGTCTTCTGGTCACTTCTCACTATGTCCCCTCAGCTCCTATCTCTATATGGCCTGGCTTTTCCTCGGTTATGATTATAGAGCGAGGATTATTATAACATTGGAATAAAGAGTAAGTACTACTAACTAATGATTAATTATATTCATATATAATCATATCTAAGATCTATATCTGGTATAACTATTCTTGTTTTATATTTTATTATACTGGAACAGCTCGTGCCCTCAGTCTCTTGCTTCGGCACCTGGGTGGCTTGCTGCCCACATCCTAGTTTTATTATTAGAGTTGCTTAGTAGATAATTAGAAAAATGCAAATCAAAATCACAATAAGATACCACCTCACACCAGTCAAAATGGCTGTTATTAAAAAGTCAAAAAATAACAGATGCTTGCGAGGTTGCAGAGAAAAAAGAAAACTTATACACTGCTGTTGAGAATGTAAATTATTTGAACCCATTGTGGAAACCAGTTTGGCAATTTCTCAAAGAACTTAAAACAGAATTACCATTCAACCCAGAAATCCCAACATTGGGTATATACCCAAAGGAGTATAAATCATCCTACCAAAAAGACACATGCACATGTGTGTTCACTGCAGCACTAGTCACAATAGCAAAGACATAGCCCATCAATGGCAGACTGGATAAAGAAAGCATGATATGTATACACGACGGAATACTACACAGCCATGAAAAAATGAGGTAATGCCCTTTACAGCAACAAAGATGAAATTGGAAGCCATTATTCTAAGCAAACTAACTCGGGAACAGAAAACCAAATACCACATGTTCTCCCTTATAAGTGGGAGCTAAACATTGAGTACATTTGGACACAAAGAAAGGAACAGCAGACACCAGGACCTACTTGAAGGTGGAGGGTGGGAGGAGGGTGAGGATCAAAAAATACATATTGGGTAGTATGTTTTATTACCTGTGTGATCAAATAATCTGTACACCAAATTCCTGTGACATGCAATTTACCTATACAACAAACTTGCACACGTACCCCTGAACATAAAATAAAAGCTTTAAAAAGGGAGAGAATTATTTTGTTCCTTTGGAGTTGTCATAATATTTTGGTTTCTCATATCGGTGTATCAGTGTAAAGACACAAGAGACACGAAACAGTCACTTCTTCCAATTGTTTGGACTGGTGTTCATAAGGAAAGACATTTCCCAAAAATGTATTTATGATGTTGTTCAGGAAATGTTGATTCTAAATGGACACAGTAATGTAATCTTCGTGTGAGTTCTTTAGCTGTAATCAGTGGCAGTGGTGTCAGTTCCTCAGTAGCTTAGGCTGTGTTTATTACTGGAGGCTGTGACAAGGCTTTGTTGGGAACAAGGATGCCAGGCAGTCCAGTCCTTGGACACCAGTAATGATGGCAACAAGCTAGATGTGCTGGTCTTTGGGCCACTGGTGGTGGTGTGGGCAGTGGTATTGATGGGTCTGGGCAGGCTGGTTCTTGGGTCTCCAGACAGCTTGCTTGGGTGCTGGCAGTGGCAGTGGTGGGTTGAGTGCATGAATTAGTCCCTTGACCCCCAAGTAGTATACATGTTGTTAATGGTAGTAGCAGATGCCGGCCAACCCTGAAGCCCCTGAGTGGCACATACAGGTTCCAGCAGTGGCATTAACAGGCTGGACAGGCCAATCCCCAAACCTCTTGAGTGGCATATGCAGATGGGTGCCAGCAGTGGCAGTGGCAAGCTGAGTAGGCTGATCCCTGGGTCCCCAAAATGTGCATGCAGGTGCCAGCTGTGGGTGGAGTGGGCACTTCCTTATTCCTCTGGATGATACTTCCATATATTGGTAGCAGTGTGCAGAGCAGGCCTATGGCTAGGTCCCCAATAATGTACACAAGCAGTAGTGGTGGGAAAGCAGGCTCATTCTCATGTACCCAGAATTTGTGCATGGATGTCTTCAGTGGTGGTAATAAGTGGGGTGGTCCTTCCCTCAGGTTCCTCCAGATGTTGTGCACAGATGCCAGCTGTAGCAGGAAGAGCTGATCAATCTCCAGGCCCTAATTCTTCTTTTTGATCACCTCATTAGAATTTACCATGTTGATGAATATTTCATGCTTCCTAGTACATATAAGCAAGAGTTTCTTCAGGATATAAGCATACAAGTGGACTTGCTAGATCATAGAGGGTAAAAAAATTAAATTTTTCTTAACTATGTCAAATCAGTTTTTCAAATGCCATCATCTATTTCTAGCCCTACTGACATTATATAACTGTTCTAGCTATTTTAAAATCTTGGAAACACCTGGAATTTTCAGACTGTAAAATTTTTGCCAATAAGGTGGTTATTTAAAAAAAAATCTTAATCAGAGTAATTGCATTCCCTGAATACTAATAAATATCAGCATTTTGTCCCATGTTATTAGAAATTTGCATTTTCTCTTTTGAGAAGAGTTTTTGTAAGACTTTTACACATTTATTTGACTGGATTAATTGCTTTTTTCTTATTAGACTATTGAAGTTTTAGTTTGTCTGTTTGCAGTGAACTTTGGATACCTATCTTCTGTCAGTTATAAGTTATACAAATGTCTTTTTGCTGCTTCTGACTTTTCTTTCCTTTTTATACTTTAGTGTCTTCAGATTAACAGATATTTTCAGAATTTTAAATTAAATATATTAAATGATACAAATTGTATATATCTATCACGTGCAACATAATATTTTGAAATATCTATAAATTGTAAAATGGCTAAATCAAGCCAATCAATATATACATCATCTCACATACATATCAATTTTTGTGGTAGTAGCACTTAAAATGTACACTCTTTGCAATTTTCAAGAATGTATTAATATATTATTATTAACTAGAGTCACCATTTTGTACAACAGATATCTTTAACTTACTCCTTCTAATTGACATTGTATATCCTTTGACCAACATCTTCTCAACCTCCTCCCAAATCCCTGCTAACCAACATTCTACTCTCTGTTTCTTATGAGTTCAACATGTTTAGATTCCACAAATAAGTAAGATCATGTGGGATTTGTCTTTCTGGGCCTGGCTTATTCACTTTACATTGTGCTCCCCAGCTTCATCTTTTGTCTTGCAAATGACAGGGGTTCTTCCTTTTTTAAGGCTGAATAGTATTCCATTTTGTATATATGCTACACTTTCTTTATCCATTCATCTGTTGATGGACATTTAGATTGATTTTATAAATATCTATTACAAATAATGCTGCAATAAACATGGAGGTGCAGATATCTTTTTTGACATATTCATTTCACTACCTTTGATGTATACCCAGGAGTGGGATTGCTAGATTATATTATAGTGCTATTTTTTATTTTCTTGAAGAACCTAATACCATTTTCCATAATGGCTGTTCTAATTCATATCCCTATCAACAATGTTCAAGTGTCCCCTTTTGCCACATCTTATTGAATACTTGTTATCTTTCATCTTTTAGATAATAACCATTCTAACAGGCATGAGATAGTATTTCATTGTGGTTTCAATTTATGTTTTTCTACTGATTAGTGATCTTGAGTATTCTTTTCATATACTGTTGGCCATTTGTCTTCTTTTAAGAAGAGTCTATTCATGCCCTTTATTCATTTTTAGAGTTGGAATATTTGTTTTCTTGCTACTGAGTTTTTTCAGTTTCCTAAATATTTTAGATATTAATCTCTGAACAGATGTATGGTTTCCAAATATTTTCTCCAATTCTGCAGGTTGTTTCTTCAAGGTGGTAATTATTTCCTGGGCTATGTGGAAGATTTTTACTTTGACGTGATCTCATTTGTCTATTTTTTTTTTCACTTTTTTGGCCTATGCTTTTGGTTCACATCCAAAAAAATCTTTTCTCAGACCAATGTCATGAACTTCTTCCTCAATGTTTTCTTCAACTAATTTTACAGTTTCGGGTCTTACATTTAAGTGTTTAATCTTTTCAGTTTATTTAATTACATGGTGTGATGTAAAGGTTTAATTTTATTAGTCTGCATGTGGATAACCACTTTCCTCAACACCATTTATAAAAGATATCATTCTTTCCTTGACATCTTTGCCAAAATTCATTGACCTTAAATGCATATATTTGTTTCTGGACTCTCTGTTCTGTTCTCTTGGACTGTGTGTCTGTTTTACGTCAGTACTATGCTGTCTTGATTATTATAGCTCGGTAGTAGATTTTGAAATCAAGTAGTGTGCTGCCTCCAGCTTTGTTCTTTTTGCTGAAGCTTGCTTTGGCTATCCAGGATTTTTCTTGTGGCTCCACACAAAATTTTTAATTTTTTTTTCTGTTTTTGTAAAGAATGTCATTGAGATTTTGACAGGGATTGCATAGAATCTGTAGATCACTTTGGGTAGTATGAACATTTAAACAATGTTTACTCTTCAAACATATGAAGAAAGGATATCGTTTTCTTTATTTGTGTTTCTTCAGTTTATTTCATCAATGTTGTTTTGTTTTCAATGTACAGGTCTTTTATCTCTTTTATTAAATTTACTCCTAAGTATTTTACTTATTTATTTTGGTATTCATTTATTTATTTTGTAACAAGATTTGTTCTCTTGAATTATTTTTCATTTTATTTTTAAATGATAAACATTGCTAGTTCTTTAAAGATTTGTTTTCCAGATTTAATAAAACATTTTAATTTTTATCTTAAGATAGCTGTAGTTTATATTTGGTTGAAAAAGCATATATTTGTGAACCAAGATGAAATATTTTTTCTCTCTAGAATTCAGAAAGTGTTAATACTTTGTATTTTTATAACAATGTAGTTATTTGTGTAAGTTCAATAATAATCTGTTCTCTTTATAACAGAACATAGTAGGAAACATTTGTTATATCACCCAGTTATCTTGACTTCTTTTTTGTATAGTCTGTTGTTAGTATATAGAGACATTACCAATTTTTGTTGATTTAGTATTTTGCAACTTTGCTGAATTTGTTTGTTAGTTCTAATGGTCTTTTTAGTAGAGTCTTTAGTGTTTCCATATATAAGATTATGTTGCTTGTAAACAGGGACAATTTAACAATTTCTTTTTCAATTTGGCTGCCTTTTATCCTTTTTTCTTTGCTAATTACTTTGGCTTGGACCTCCAGGATTATGTTAAATATAAAGCACTCGTCTTGTTCCTGATCTAAGAAATGTGAATGTTAGAGCTTATAACTTTTCACATTCTGATATTAGCTGTAGGTTTATCATCTATAGCTTATTTTTCTTTGAGATGCATTCCTTCTATACCTAATTTGCTGAGAGTTTTTTATCACGAAGGAATGTTGAATCTTGTCAAATGATTTTTCTGCTTCTGTTGAGATGATCACATGATTTTCGTCCTTCATTCTGTTAATATAATGTATCACAATTATAGATTTGGGTAGGTTGAACTATCCTTGTATCCCTGGGATAAATCCCACTTGTTCATGGAAAACAATGATTTTAATGTGTTGTTCAATTTTGATTTGCTAGTATTTTGTTGAGAAGTATATACGAGTATCTTATGTTTCAAGGATGTTGGTCTGTAATTTTCTCTTTTTGTTGTGACCTTATCTGGCTTTGATATAAGGATAATGGGATAATGCTAGCTTCATGCAATGAATTTGAAAGTATTCCCTCCTCTTTAATATTTTGGGAGAGTTTGATAAGAATTGGTATTAGCTCATTAATTTTTTGGTAGAAGTTAGCAGTGAAGCCATCAGCGGGGATTTTGTTTGATAAGAAACACATTATTACTGATTCAGTCTTCTTATTTGCTATCTCTTATGATCCTTTATATTTCTGTGGTATTATTTGTAATGTCTTCATTTTTGATTTTATTTATTTGACTCTACATTCATAGTGACATGCTTATAGAGTGAAGCATAATATCTTCTTGCGCTCTTATATTTTCCACTAAGTTATGCATCTCATTGCATTATTTTCACTTTTCCCTAACTTTCAAAATTTGAAAATTTAAAATATCAAATATTCAAAGTCTCTCATTGGCTTTACAATATTATATAAGGTACTGAAAATTATTATCAAGGCAATTCTAGAATGTAAGGATCAGCCTGAAGGCAGCAAAGGCTTAACTAATATTTGTATATTTAGATGAAAAGTAGTTCAATATATCATAATGTAGAATGTTTCCCTAGACGGATAGCTGACTACAGGCCTAGCATTTGTTGATAAACTTATATTTTTAACAAACCAAAGGTCAGAATTGTAATATAATCCTGATATGGGAGGCAGAGTCCGCACATATTTTGGATGTACCTTTAAGATTAAAGCTGAGAGGCCGGGCGTGGTGGCTCATGCCTGTAATCCCAGCACTTTGGGAGGCCTAGGTGGGCAGATCACCAGGTCAGGAGATCAAGACCATCCTGGCTAACACGGTGAAACCCCATCTCTACTAAAAAAATCCAAAAAAATAATTAGCCGGGCGTGGTGGCGGGCGCCTGTACTCCCAGCTACTTGGGAGGCTGAGGCAGGAGAATGGCGTGAACCTGGGAGGCGGAGCTTGCAGTGAGCCTGAGATCTCACCACTGCACTCCAGTTTGGGCAAGAGGGTGAGACTCCGTCTCAGAAAAAAAAAAAAAAAAAAGATTAAAGCTGAGAATAAGCTATACTTGAAAGCAGTTCCGTAGAGAAGTAGAAAATAATTTTGATAGCTTTTTAAATGAAAGATATAAAATAATTAAAATTAGCATTCCAGTTGAAGATAATGAATTAATTTACATAGATTTACATGTACTCCCTCCTGAAATCCCGCAAATAATTAGTAAAATATTTGTTAAAGCTAGCAACCCACTAGAATAAGACAGGAGGAGAAAACAGACAAAATCTTGGAAGCTAAAAAACAATTAAACAAGTATTAACAGACTTAGGAGATCTGAGAATTTGGAAACTGAAATTGGCAGTAAGAAAAGTGGAGAAGCATGATGATTTATAGCACAGCATCCACAAAACCCTCAGGAAGTGGCGACACTAGATAACTAGAAGGATGAGTAAAAGTGGATTAAAAACTCCACTGGTTAAATGTTTTCAAGCTGATACATTTTTCACCAAACCATCTATGTGCTGACATATCCAGCAGTCTTTGAATAAAATCACACTAATTTTTAACCTTAATATGTCAGAGAATTCTGCATAACCCACTGAGCCCAGTGAGATGTACAAGGACATCCAGATGACAAGAAGCTTCAAATTTGTACAAGATATTTTCTTAATTAAATGCTGTTTTTATTTCTCATTTTGATTGCAATTTGTTCTCTAAGCATTATGTCATCCAAGTTAAATTAAATTTAGTCAATACATCTGTATCTTACACAACTTTAAAATTAAAAGGATTTAAGTTACACATTGAAATTATTTCTCAATAAAATTGTGAATTAGGTTTTTTATAACAGGACAAATAGAAATATTAAGTGCTTGTTACAGTTTTGAGAAACTCTAATAATTAGCAAACACATTTTAAAGCATTTTATACACAAATTGTTACTTCTTAAATGTTTTATTTTCTGTCCATTCCTTTACAAGTATAATATAGATAAGTAATATAAAATATCTGTAAGTTTCTAGAAGGGAATTTATTGCTTTTTTTAATAAAAACAACTTAGCCTTTTTATTCAATAGTATAAGCCAGGTGCGGGCTATAATCTCCTGGGGCACCGTTTCCTAAGCCCGTTGGAAAAGCACAGTATTCGGGTGGGAGTGGCCAGATTTTCCAGGTGCCATCTGTCACCCCTGGAAAGGGAACTCCCTGACCCCTTGCGCTTCCCGAGTGAGGCAATGCCTCGCCCGTGCTTCGGCTGACGCACGGTGCACTCACCCACTGACCTGCGCCCACTGTCTGGCACTCCCTAGTGAGATGAACAGGGTACCTCAGATGGAAATGCAGAAATCACCCGTCTTCTGCGTCGCTCACGCTGGGAGCCGTAGACCGGAGCTGTTCCTATTCGGCCATCTTGGCTCCTCCTCCCAAAATAAAATTAATTTTCAAAATATGTGTCCTGAAAACAAAAACTTGCCAAAATTATCATTTTGAAAATATTTTAAAATGACAATTTTTATATAGACATATTATTATATTGTTTCCAAAATTTACACAACTATAAAGTAATGAGTCCACAAACTAGGTCTTCTGAGTAAATATCCACTCTTCCTACTGTTAAAATCATTGCTCTCGATCAGCTTTCAGTAATATAAATGTACGTGTCTGTTAAACCACTGGAATTTCCACAGTCACTGGAGTATAAAGAAAATAAGGCAAAATATTTTTTAAATGTGTCTAAAGAACACAAAATCTATATTTAATGTACTTGTTCCTCAATCTTCCATTAATGCCACCACCAGACTGTTGCCATATATAAACCTCTGCTAGTCATTTCTCCTAAACCTGTCCTCCCTGACTGCTCATCTCCATGTTGGGAACTGCAGTTTTTTGGCTTGTAAACCTTCCTCCTGCATCTCACAATCAATCAGTCAATCAGTCAATCAATCCTCTCTCATTTCCTTTCTCCACAATATAATCCAGGAGGAGTAATGGTTTGAAAGAATGTCACATAATGCAAATAATTGAGAAAAAATCATATTTATGTGGTTAATGCCTTAACTTATTTTAATCATAGACTTTTAGATAACCAAAAGGCATACTAAAATGTTAGTGGTCAATAAGCCTTCTTAGAGTTTTCAACAAGCAGCTATTCTCAATATAAATCTTCCTTACATGAAACTTCCAACCTCCAACATTACCTGAGGGGAAATGTTCACCTGCAGGAAGCACTCCCATCAATGGGAATCATATTAAGGACTGCCCTGTGTTTCTGCATTATTTTTATGTGTGTCTATGCACAATATAATATTACATGTACTTTTTTATTTGCATAGTCTTTGTCTGTATACCTATATCCCCAAATTTTGAGAAGAATGAATATTTTTTTCTGTACCTTCCTCTGAAGCCAGCTGCTGGTTAATAGTAGAAATCAGTGCTGAATTTTTAACAATGTTGAAAAATCAGATGAAGAGTTGAAAATTACATTTGATTAAAAGCTGATTGCTAGAAATAAGGCAAAATATAAAAAAATCACTATCAACACCTCTACTCCTCCTCTTAACTATCAGAAAACCTGAACATTAAGAAGAATTAAAGCTGATGATTTCCAAGACAGCTTGAGGAGGACCATTAGACCATAGGCATTTCTGAAGCAAAGTGATAGATTGTGAAATAAAATACATGTTAGAAAGATGCTACATTAGATCCCATTTGTCAATTTTGGCTTTTGTTGACATTGCTTTTGGTGTTTTAGACATGAAGTCCTTGCCCATGCCTATGTACTGAATGGTAATGCCTAGGTTTTCTTCTAGGGTTTTTATGGTTTTAGGTCTAACATTTAAGTCTTTAATCCATCTTGAATTGATTTTTGTATAAGGTGTAAGGAAGGGATCCAGTTTCAGCTTTCTACATATGGCTAGCCAGTTTTCCCAACACCATTTATTAAATAGGGAATCCTTTCCCCATTTCTTGTTTTTGTCAGGTTTGTCAAAGATCGGATAGTTGTAGATATGTGGCATTATTTCTGAGGGCTCTGTTCTGTTCCATTGATCTATATCTCTGTTTTGGTACCAGTACCATGCTGTTTTGGTTACTGTAGCTTTGTAGTATAGTTTGAAGTCAGGTAGTGTGATGCCTCCAGCTTTGTTCTTTTGGCTTAGGATTGACTTGGTGATGCAGGCTCTTTTTTGGTTCCATATGAACTTTAAAGTAGTTTTTTCCAATTCTGTGAAGAAAGTCATTGGTAGCTTGATGGGGATGGCATTGAATCTGTAAATTACCTTGGGAAGGATGGCCATTTTCACGATATTGATTCTTCCTACCCATGAGCATGGAATGTTCTTCCATTTGTTTGTATCCTCTTTTATTTCCTTGAGCAGTGGTTTGTAGTAAACTAAAGAGCTTCTGCACAGCAAAGGAAACTACCATCAGAGTGAACAGGCAACCTACAAAATGGGAGAAAATTTTCGCAACCTACTCATCTGACAAAGGGCTAATATCCAGAATCTACAATGAACTCCAACAAATTTACAAGAAAAAAACATACAACCCATCAACAAGTGGGCAAAGGACATGAACAGACACTTCTCAAAAAAAGACATTTATGCAGCCAAAAAACACATGAAAAAATGCTCACCATCACTGGCCATCAGAGAAATGCAAATCAAAACCACAATGAGATACCATCTCACACCAGTTAGAATGGCAATCATTAAAAAGTCAGGAAACAACAGGTGCTGGAGAGGATGTGGAGAAATAGGAACACTTTTACACTGTTGGTGGGACTGTAAAGTAGTTCAACCCTTGTGGAAGTCAGTGTGGCAATTCCTCAGGGATCTAGAACTAGAAATTCCATTCGACCCAGCCATCCCATTACTGGGTATATACCCAAAGGACTATAAATCATGCTGCTATAAAGACACATGCACACATATATTTATTGCGGCATTATTCACAATAGCAAAGACTTGGAACCAACCCAAATGTCCAACAATGATAGACTGGATTAAGAAAATGTGGCACATATACACCATGGAATACTATGCAGCCATAAAAAGGATGAGTTCATGTCCTTTGTAGGGACATGGATGAAATTGGAAATCATCATTCTCAGTAAACTATCGCAAGAACAAAAAACCAAACACCACATATTCTCACTCATAGGTGGGAATTGAACAATGAGAACACATGGACACAGGAAGGGGAACATCACACTTCGGGGACTGTTGTGGGGTGGGGGGAGAGGGGAGGGATAGCATTGGGAGATATACCTAATGCTAGATGACGAGTTAGTGGGTGCAGCGCACCAGCGTGGCACATGTATACTTATGTAACTTACCTGCACATTGCGCACATGTACCATAAAACCTAAAGTATAATAATAATAATAATAATAAAACAAAAAAAAAGAAAAAAAAAAGAAAGATGCTACATTAGTAAATACAAAGACTGTATGATTCTGTCTCATCATATATGAGTAAAGAATTGTTCACTTTTTTAAGCATAAGGAATCTATGTGACTCTCTAAACATTGCTTCAAACAAGCAGCAACATATCAGGAAAATTAGGAATGAGATTTTCCAATGTGTGTTAATTGTAACATACATTAATTATTTGATTATGTTGCATATGGGAATAGTACTGAGAGTAGCATTTGTATTTTGTTTCACTGGAGATTAAACAAACAACACACATCAGTGATCAACTTTTAGATCTTGTTAAGTCCTTAATTTTCAAATGTATTATGGATAATCATTATAGCATAAATCCAATGGCTTCTGAAGGCTATATAATATAACATAACTACTTAATATTTATCCACATTTTGTGCCATAGTGTATTATAATTATGCCCATTGAGATGACAATGTTTCTCATTCAATATATTTTTAAAAAACATTTTGTCATCACCAGTCTTCTAATTAGAAAATGGAATCTGTTGAAATTGTAAGAAAAAATAATAATATAGGGACCTCGCATTGAAACAATGAGCTCCATCCAAAATTTGAATAAAAGTCATTGAGGAAAGAGTCCTGGCACAACAGAAAAATCCCGAGTCACTAGTTTTTGGGGTTTTGTCTTTTTTTTTTTTTCTGGATATTACTTGGTCAGGAGATGTGATGTTAATATTGAGTGTCAACTTGATTGGATTGAAGGATGCCAAGTATTGTTCTTGGGTGTGTCTATGAGAGTATTGCTAAAGGAAATTAACATTTGAGTCAGTGGACTGTGAGAGACAGACCCACCCTCAATCTGGGTGGGCACTATCTAATCAGCTGTCAGTGCAGCTAGAATAAATCAGGCAGAAGAAAGTGGAATGAACAGACTTGCTCAGTCTTCAGCATTCATCTTTTTCCCATGCTGGCTGCTTCCTGCCCTCAAACATCAGACTCAGCTCTTGGATTCTTGGACTTACACCAGTGATTTTCCAGGGGCTCTCGGGCCTTCAGCCACAGACTGCAGGCTGCACTGTCAGCTTCCCTACTTTTGAGGTTTGGGGACTCAGACTGGCTTCCTTGCTGCTCAGCTTGCAGATGGCCTATTGTGGTACTTCACCTTGTGATAGTGTGAGTTAATTCTCCTAATAAAATCCCCTTCAAATATAAGTATATCCCATTAGTTCTCTCTCTTTAGAGAACACTAATACAAGAGATGAAAGGTTTAAGAAAAAATAAGGATTCCCCAGTGTTCTCATACTCTCATTTAACTGCAGAAATACATTTTTCTCATCACATTACCTTTTAAATACCGCATAGACTTCCAGCCTATTTATGAAACCCTATAGAGCCTATGATATTCTTTACATATTCAACAACAGAAGAAGGAAAAGGAAAAAGATTATACAAGTCATCTCAAAGATTAAACATAAGTTAATTTTAAATTATTATGAAGTCGCTATGAGTTTAATGGTTACTTACAAATTATTTTATAAAGACATAATTCTCAAAACCTAGCTTACGATACATTTTGGAACTCACTGATAAGTGGAGCAGTGTTTATACATTCACTAATACTTATTGTTATACCACTCTCTCAATGTGGAATTCATATAAGGAACCACATTGGACGTCTTAGAAATGAGTATTTTTAAAGTATTGCAAAGACTGTTTTTAACATAATGGAACAGTCTGTTCTCACAGGATAAAACTGGTGTTAAGAAACATGTGCCTTGATGAATGAAGCCCATTTCTAAGTTCCATGATTTTGAACAAATTACCTTCACAAGCCTCGGTTATTTAGCATAAAAAATATAGGGATCAGAGGATTTCCATGGAGGGGTGGGACAAGATGGTAGAGTAGTACTTTCCATAAGTTTTTACTAATATTTTTAGTAACCTGGAGAAATATGCAAATATCCCATTGAAAAATCAGATTCAATCCAAATAAGACTATCAAAAGATATAATCATATTCTCAAAAAATCAGAGATAATAAGAGGATGCTAAGAGCATCAAAAGAAAAGAAGCAAATAAAATATAAGGGAGTTTCAACATGCCTAGCTGCAGACTTTGCAGCCAAAACCTTATGTGCCAGGAGATTGTGGAATGATAGAGTCAAAGTGCTGAAGAAAAAGAAAAAAAAAAACACAAACTATTAACAAAGATTATCTTACGCGTCAAAGCCATCCTTCAGAAATAAAGGAGAAATAGACTTTTCTAACACACAAAGCCCGAGGGAGTTTATCACCACCAGACTTGTTTTAGATGAAATGCTAAAGATAGTTCTTCAAACTAAAAAAAAGGTACTAAGCAACACAAAAACATTTAGAAGTATAAAACTGACTAGTATCAGTAAGTATACAGTCAAATTCAGAATATTGTAATACTGTAAGTGTGGTATGTAAATCACATATATCTGTAGTCTAACGGTTTGAAAAACTATCAAAAATAATAGGTACAATAATTTCTGAAGGTATATGTAATTTAAGAAAATGTAACTTGTGACATCATGAATTTACAATGTTGGGCGTAAATGGAGACAAAGTGTAGAGTTTTCTTTTTTCTGATTATAGTTACATTGTCATTCATTAAAATAATCTATTATAACTACAAAACTTTTTTATATAATAAGCCCCATGGTAACCACAAAGCAAAATCCTGTAGATAACCACACACACACAAAATAAAAAGCGACAAGAAAGGATTTACAGTAAAGCTAGAAAACTGCAGTTATAAGTCCTTATCTATCAATAGTTACCTTGAATGTAAATGGAGTAAATTCTCCAGTCAAAAACGTAGCATGACAAATGCGGGGGAGAAAAAAGACCCAACTACGTGCTGCCTATAAGAGACTAATTTCACTTGTAAGGACCCATGGATTGAAAATGAAGAACTGAAAAAAGATATTTCAGAAAAATGGAAACCAAAAGAAAGAGTAGCTATACATATTTCAGATAAAATGGATTTTAATTCAAAAATGACTTTAAAAAGACAAAGGAGGTCACTGTATTATGATAAAGTGGTCAATTCAACAAGAGGATATAACAATATATTCAGCAAGCATCAGAGGATCTAAACACATAAAGAACATATCAATAGATATGAAGGGAGAGAGAGACTGCAATATGATAATAGTAGGCAATTTCAGTGCCTCACTTTTAGCAATGAACAGATTATCCAATCATAAAATCAGAAAAGGATCATGAAACTTAAAATGTATTCTAGAGCAAATGGACCTAAAGACACATATACAGAAAATTTTATTTAACATCTGCAGAGTACACATTTTTTCAACTAAACATAAAACATTCTCTAGGATAGATCATATATAAGACCACAAAAAGTCTTAAAACTGTAAGAAGACTGCAATCCTATCAAGTATCATTTTTGACCATGATGGTATAAAATGTGAAATCAGTAACAAAAGAAATATTGGAAAATTAACAAATACATACAAATTAACATGCTTCTAAACAACTAAGGAGTTAATAAATAAATTGAAAGAAGTTTAAAATGTTCTTAAGACAAACAAAAATGAAAACACAGCATACAAAAACCTATGGGTTACCTCAAAAGCAGTTCTAAGGGGTAAGTTTATAGCAATAAACACCTACCTCAAAAAAGGTCATAATAACATTGGCTTTACACACTTTTCAGACTGAAGTTAGAATGAATTAGGTAATGTATGTAAAAGTGCTATGTAAAGAGTAAAGGACAATGTAACATGCATTATTCTTATAAGTAAAATTTATAACCTTAACAATTAAGCAGTTAAAAATCTGAGCTGTTTTTTTAATAATGGGAAATGAGAGCCTTTTATGTACCACAGTGGAATCCTTAGGGCTCCTTCCAGATCTATTTAATATGGTAATGCCATGTGCTTCAGACTTTTCCAAATATATGCCTCAGAAAAATTTAGAGCACATGCCTGCAAAAAAACCCCACTTTATAAATGAAATTTTGTTGCAATTACTTTCTATTTTATTACAAGAAAATGTTTTCTTCCCTAAATACAAACTGGAGCAAATTCTAATATCTAGTGTTATTGTAGCCATGGTATTGATGAAAAAATTGAAAGATTCAAGGAGGTTAAAAGATTTCTCCAACATCCCATATATGTAATTGATAAAGTACATAATTAAACTCAAGAGGCCTAGCTAAAATTGACCTGTTGTAACTACAGGCTTATGATAAATTTTACCCTAGTTTTATGGGTAAAGGTAAGGAAAGCGGAGAAGTGAAAGGACTTCACAAAGTAAAGTACCAAATTATTATTAAAACTAAGTCTTCTTGAAGTCAGTCCTTTTCAACTATAACATTCTGATTCTTAATCAATACATTAAATGAAACCTTTTGTAGTTAGTTTAGGATGTTGTGAAATCCACAATTTTGTTGTTTGACATGGAATTTGAGTATGGGTCAACTAAAACTCGTACAGAAATTTATGTTACCAAATTTTTTTAAAGAAGCTAAATAAAACTTTGGTATGAAAATCAGAAAAGGTATAATGAACAATGAAAATTCAAAGGCAATGTCAGTCATCAACATAGATGCAAATATCCTAAGTATAAATTATTAAAAATGAAATTCATGTGTGTACATACCATCAGAACAGTTGATTTATTCCTGGGATAAAATAATGGGTTAATATTAAAATACCAAAGTTGTTCACAATATAATCATATCAGTAAGTGAACAAACATAATTAATGTTAAATTCTGTCAAAATTTCTGGCAAACTAAGAATAGAAGGAAAGTTTTTTAATGAGTTAAAGCGTTTTACTTATAAAAGAACTGAAAACTTCATGTCCTTTGCAGGGAAATGGATGAAGGTAGAAACCATCATTCTCAGTAAAATAACACAGGAACACAAAACCAAACACCACATGTTCTCACTCATAAGTGGGATTTGAAAAATGAGAACACATAGACACAGAGAAGGGAACATCACACACCAGAGCCTGTCGGGAGGGTGGGGGATGAGGGGAGGGAGTGCATTAGGACAAACACCTAATGCATGCAGGGCTTAAAACCTAGACAATGGGTTGATAAGTGCAGGAAACCACCATGGCACATGTCAACCTATGTAACATACCTGCATGTTCAGCACATAGATCCCAGAGCTTAAAATAAAATAAAATAATAATAATAATAAAACGCAAGAACAGAAAACTTTAAACTCAAATGTGAAAGCTTAAAAGCCTTACATGAAAAATCAAAACAAGAAAAGAAATCTTATTGTCATTATTTCAGTTCAGGGTTGTTTCTGAAGGTTCTAGGCAGGGAATAAACTAGTAAACTATTTTAAGAATTAGAAACAAAAGAAAGGTCTCATTATTCACAGATGATATAGTATTATTAAAAATAAAAGTGTTTGGGTGTGGTGGCTCATGCCTGCCTATAATCGTAACACTTTGTGAGGCAGAGGAGGGAGGATTGCCTGAGTCCAAGAGTTCAACATCAGCCTGGGTAACATAGCGAGATCCTGTCTCCACACACACAAAAATAAATAAATAGAAGTAGAACAGTTCGACAAGGTTGCTTAATATGTAAATGAATTGAATGTCTATGCATCAATATAATGAGTTAAATATATGTTATAAAATATATTAAAATGGCAACAAATTAATAAGATTTCTATAAGTTAACTTGAGAAAGTAAGCACATGCTCTTTATGAGATGAATTATGAAACTACATTAAAAATGTCGTAGAAGCCATCATATAAGGGAGACATCTACCACATCCACATACAAGAAGATAAAATATCACAAGGATATAAATTAGAGTTATCCCTACATATCTCTTTGTGGTGGGCATTGGTTCCAAAACTCCCGCACACACCAATACCAAAATCTGTGGATACTTAAGTAATACAGTTGGCACTACACAAATCCAGTAGAACCCCCACATATGGAAAGTGTCCCCCACACAACCCTACATATAGATTTCTTATACCACAAGTATACATGTTGTATTTTTGTTTGGCATTTTGTCGTAGATACAGAAGCCACCAATTGGGAGTACAGAATGTATTTATTGAAAAAAAAAACTAGCATTTAAGTGGACCTGCACAGATCAAATTCATATTGTTCAAGGGTCAAGTGTACTTATACATTTTCTGTAAAATCAATGGAATTCACATTAATTTCTAATGAGTTTTTATGCAACTTAATAGGATGCTTGCATATGTAGCTAATTTCAGTATTTATATAAAAGGGCACAGGGCAAAAATAAAGCAACACAACCCTGAAGAAGAACAATATGCAGAACTTGACCTATCCTATACAAAATCTCATCATAAAACCAATTAACTCTGTGTTTGATTGGCTGAGGGTTGACAATCTGTCAAATGGAATAGGATAATGAGCCCAGAAACAGATTCAGGTACATGGAAGAACACTGCCTCACAGAGCCAATAATACAGAAGAATAAAGGAAGGATGATTGTTTTGTATGTTATCCTAGAATAATTGGTACTCTACATTGCAAGGCCAAAGGCAGGGGTGGAAGGATTCTATACTGAGTGAATACTAAACAGTTTTGTCATAGCCAACTGGTAACAAATTCTTTTTAAATTATTATTATACTTTAAGTTTTAGGGTACATGTGCACAACGTGCAGGTTTGTTACATATGTATACATGTGCCATGTTGGTGTGCTGCACCCATTAACTCGTCATTTAGCATTAGGTATATCTCTTAATGCTGTCCCTCCCCACTCCCCCCACCCCACAACAGGCCCCGGTGTGTGATGTTCCCCTTCCTGTGTCCATGTGTTCTCATTGTTCAATTCCCACCGATGAGTGAGAACATGCGGTGTTTGGTTTTTTGTCCTTGCAGTAGTTTGCTGAGAATGATGGTTTCCAGCTTCATCCACGTCCCTCCAAAGGACATGAACTCATCCTTTTTTATGGCTGCATAGTATTCCGTGGTGTATATGTGCCACATTTTCTTAATCCGGTCTATCATTGTTGGACATTTAGGTTGGTTCCAAGTCTTTGGTATTGTGAATAGTGCCACAATAAACATACGTGTGCATGTGTCTTTATAGCAGCATGATTTATAATCCTTTGGGTATATACCCAGTATAATGGGATGGCAGGGTCAAATGGTATTTCTAGTTCTAGATCCCTGAGGAATCGGCACACCGACTTCCACAAGGGTTGAACTAGTTTACCGTCCCACCAACAGTGTAAAAGTGTTCCTATTTCTCCACATTCTCTCCAGCACCTGTTGTTTCCTGACTTTTTAATGATCGCCATTCTAACTGGTATGAGATGGTATCTCATTGTAGTTTTGATTTGCATTTCTCTGATGGCCAGTGATGATGTGCATTTTTCTCATGTGTTTTTTGGCTGCATAAATGTCTTCTTTTGAGAAATGTCTGTTCATATCCTTCACCCACTTTTTGATGGGGTTGTTTGTTTTTTTCTTGTAAATTTGTTTGAGTTCATTGTAGATTCTGGATATTAGCCCTTTGTCAGATGAGTAGGTTGTAAAAATTTTCTCCCATTCTGTAGGTTGCCTGTTCACTCTGACAGTGGTTTCTTTTGCTGTGCAGAAGCCCTTTAGTTTAATTAGATCCCATTTGTCAATTTTGGCTTTTGTTGCCATTGCTTTTGGTGTTTTAGACATGAAGTCCTTGCCCATGCCTATGTACTGAATGGTATTGCCTAGGTTTTCTTCTAGGGTTTTTAATGTTTTAGGTCTAACATTTAAGTATTTAATCCATCTTGAATTAATTTTTGTATAAGGTGTAAGGAAGGGATCTAGTTTCAGCTTTCTACATATGGCTAGCCAGTTTTCCCAGCACCATTTATTAAATAGGGAATCCTTTCCCCATTGCTTGTTTTTGTCAGGTTTGTCAAAGATCAGATAGTTGTAGATATGTGGCATTATTTCTGAGGGCTCTGTTCTGTTCCATTGATCTATATCTCTGTTTGGTACCAGTACCATGTTGTTTTGGTTACTGTAGCCTTGTAGTATAGTTTGAAGTCAGGTAGTGTGATGCCTCCAGCTTTGTTCTTTTGCCTTAGCATTGACTTGCCAATGCGGGCTCTTTTTTGGTTCCATATGAATTTTAAAGTAGTTTTTTCCAATTCTGTGAAGAAAGTCATTGGTAGCTTGTTGGGGATGGCATTGAATCTATAAATTACCTTGGGCAGTATGGCCATTTTCAGGATATTGATTCTTCCTACTCATGAGCATGGAATGTTCTTCCATTTGTTTGTATCCTCTTTTATTTCATTGAGCAGTGGTTTGTAGTTCTCCTTGAAGAGGTCCTTCACATCCCTTGTAAGTTGGATTCCTAGATGTTTTATTCTCTTTGAAGCAATTGTGAATGGGAGTTCACTCATGATTTGGCTCTCTGTTTGTCTGTTATTGGCGTATAAGAATCCTTTGATTTTTGCACATTGATTTTGTATCCTGAGACTTTACTGAAGTTGCTTATCAGCTTAAGGAGATTTTGGGCTGAGACGATGGGGTTTTCTAGATATACAATCATGTCATCTGCAAATAGGGACAATTTGACTTCCTCTTTTCCTAATTGAATGCCCTATATTTCCTTCTCCTGCCTGACTGCCCTGGCCAGAACTTCCAACACTATGTTGAATAGGAGTGGTGAGAGAGGGCATCCCTGTCTTGTGCCAGTTTTCAAAGAGAATGCTTCTAGTTTTTGTCCATTCAGTATGATATTGTCTGTGGGTTTGTCATAGATAGCTGTTATGACTTTGAGATACGTCCCATCAATACCTAATTTATTGAGAGTTTTTAGCATGAAGCATTGTTGAATTTTGTCAAAGGCCTTTTCTGCATCTATTGAGATAATCATGTGGGTTTTTGTCTTTGGTTCTGTTTATATGCTGGATTACATTTATTGATTTGCATATGTTGCACCAGCCTTGCATCCCAGGGATGAAGCCCACTTGATCATAGTGGATAAGCTTTTTGATGTGTTGCTGGATTCGGTTTGCCAGTATTTTATTGAGGATTTTTGTGTCAATGTTCATCAAGGATATTGGTCTAAAATTCTCTTTTTTGGTTGTGTCTCTGCCAGACTTTGGTATCAGGATGATGCTGGCCTCATAAAATGAGTTAGGGAAGATTCCCTCTTTTTCTACTGATTGGAATAGTTTCAGAAGGAATGTTACCAGCTCCTGTTTGTACCTCTGGTAGAATTCGGCTGTGAATCCATCTGGTCCTGGACTTTTTTTGGTTGGTAGGTTATTAATTATTGCCTCAATTTCAGAGCCTGTTATTGGTCTATTCAGAGATTCAACTTCTTCCTGGTTTAGTCTTGGGAGAGTGTATATGTTGAGGAATTTATCCATTTCTTCTAGATTTTCTAGTTTATTTGCATAGAGGTGTTTACGGTATTCTCTGATGGTAGTTTGTATTTCTGTGGGATCGGTGGTGATATCTCCTTTGTCATTTTTCATTCGTCTCTTTGATTCTTCTCTCTTTTCGTCTTTATTAGTCTTGTTAGCAGTCTATCAATTTTGTTGATCTTTTAAAAAAAACCAGCTCCTGGATTCATTGATTTTTTGAAGGTTTTTTTGGGTCTCTATTTCTTTCAGTTCTGCTCTGATCTTAGTTATTTCTTGCCTTCTGCTAGCTTTTGAATGTGTTTGCTCTTGCGTCTCTAGTTCTTGTAATTGTGATGTTAGGGTGCCAATTTTAGATCCTTCCTGCTTTCTCTTGTGGGCATTTAGTGATATAAATTTCCCTCTACACACTGCTTTGAATGTGTCCCAGAGATTCTGGTACGTTGTGTCTTTGTTCTTGTTGGTTTCAAAGAACATCTTTATTTCTGCCTTCATTTTGTTATGTACCCAGTAGTCATTCAGGAGCAGGTTGTTCAGTTTCCATGTAGTTGAGCAGTTTTGAGTGAGTTTCTTAATCCCGAGTTCTAGTTTGATTGCAGCGTGGTCTGAGAGACAGTTTGTTATAATTTCTGTTCTTTTACATTTGATGAAGAGTGCTTTACTTCCAAGTATGTGGTCAATTTTGGAATAGGTGTGGTGTGGTGCTGAAAAAAAAGTATATTCTGTTGATTTGGAGTGGAGAGTTCTGTAGATGTCTATGAGGTCCACTTGGTGCAGAGCTGAGTTCAATTCCTGGATATCCTTGTTAACTTTCTGTCTTGTTGGTCTGTCTAATGTTGACAGTGGGGTGTTAAAGTCTCCCATTATTATTGTGTGGGAGTGTAAGTCTCTTTGTAAGTCACTCAGGACTTGCTTTATGAATCTGGGTGCTCCTGTATTGGTTGCATATATATTTAGGATAGTTAGCTCTTCTTGTTGAATTGATCCCTTTACCATTGTGTAATGGCCTCCTTTGTCTCTTTTGATCTTTGCTGGTTTAAAGTCTGTTTTATCCGAGACTAGGATTGCAACCCCTGTCTTTTTTTGTTTCCATTTGCTTGGTAGATATTCCTCCATCCCTTTATTTTGAACCTATGCGTGTCTCTGCACGTGAGATGGGTTTCCTGAATACAGCACACTGATGGGTCTTGACTCTTTATCCAATTTGCCAGTCTGTGCCTTTTAATTGGAGCATTTAGCCCATTTACATTTAAGGTTAGTATTGTTATGTGTGAATTTGATCCTGTCATTATGATGTTAGCTGGTTATTTTGCTCTTTAGTTGATGCAGTTTCTTCCTAGCCTTGATGGTCTTTACAATTTGGCATGTTTTTGCAGTGGCTGGTACCGGTTGTTCCTTTCCATGTTTAGTGCTTCCTTCAGGAGCTCTTTTAGGGCAGGCCTGGTGGTGACAAAATCTCTCAGCATTTGCTTTTCTGTAAGTATTTTATTTCTCCTTCACTTATGAAGCTTATTTTGGCTGGATATGAAATTCTGGGTTGAAAATTCTTTTCTTTAAGAATGTTGAATATTGGCCCCCACTCTCTTGTGGCTTGTAGAGTTTCTGCCGAGAGATCAGCTGTTAGTCTGATGGGCTTCCCTTTATGGGTAGCTCGACCTTTCTCTCTGGCTGCCCTTAACATTTTTTCCTTCATTTCAACTTTGGGGAATCTGACAATTTTGTGTCTTGGAGTTGCTCTTCTTGGAGTATCTTTGTGGCGTTCTCTGTATTTCCTGAATTTGAATATTGGTCTGCCTTGCTAGATTGGGGAATTTCTCCTGGATAATATCCTGCAGAGTGTTTTCCAACTTGGTTCCATTCTCCGTGTCACTTTCAGGTACACCAATTAGACATAGATTTGGTCTTTTCACATAGTCCCATATTTCTTGGAGGCTTTGTTCATTTCTTTTTATTCTTTTTTCTCTAAACTTCTCTTCATGCTTCATTTCATTTATTTCATCTTCCGTCACTGATACCCTTTCTTACAGTTGATCACATTGGTTACTGAGGATTGTGCATTTGTCATGTAGTTCTCGTGCCATGGTTTTCAGCTCCATCAGGTCCTTTAAGGACTTCTCTGCACTGATTATTCTAGTTATCCATTCGTCTAATTTTTTTCAAAGTTTTTAACTTCTTTGCCATTGATTCGAACTTCCTCCTTTAGCTCAGAGTAGTTTGATCTTCTGAAGCCTTCTTCTCTCAGCTCGTCAAAGTCATTCTCCGTCCAGCTTTGTTCCATTGCTGGTGAGGAGCTGCATTCCTTTGGAGGAGGAGAGGTGCTCTGATTTTTAGAGTTTCCAGTTTTTCTGCTCTGTTTTTTCTCCATCTTTGTGGTTTTATCTACCTTTGGTCTTTGATGATGGTGACATACAGGTGGAGTTTTGGTGTGGATGTCCTTTCTGTTTGTTAGTTTTCCTTCTAACCGTCAGGACCCTCAGCTACATGTCTGTTGGAGTTTACTGGAGGTCCACTCCAGACCCTTTGCCTGGGTATCAGCAGCGGAGGCTGCAGAACCGTGGATATTGGTGAACTGCAAATGCTGCTGCCTGATCGTTCTTCTGGAAGTTTTGTCTCAGAGGAGTACCCGGCCATGTGAGGTGTCAGTCCACCCCTACTGGGGGATGCCTCCCAGTTAGGCTACTTGGGGGTCAGGGACCCACTTGAGGAGGCAGTCTGCCCATTCTCAGATCTCAAGCTGCGTGCTGGGAGAACCACTACTCTCTTCAAAGCTGTCAGACAGGGACATTTAAGTCTGCAGAGGTTATTGCTGTCTTTTTGTTTGATCTGTGCCCTGCCCCCAGAGGTGGAGCCTACAGAGGCAGTCAGGCCTCCTTGAGCTGTGGTGGGCTCCACCCAGTTCGAGCTTCCCTGCCGCTTTGTTTACCTACTCATGCCTGAGCAATGGCGGGCGCCCCTCTCCCAGCCTGGCTGCCACCTTGCAGTTTGATCTCAGACTGCTGTGCTAGCAATGAGTGAGGCTCTGTGTGCATAGGACCCTCCGAGCCAGGTGCAGGATATAATCTCCTGGTGTGCCATTTGATAAGCCCGCTGGAAAAGAACAGTATTAGGGTGGGAGTGACCCGATTTTCCAGGTGCCATCTGTCACCCCTTTGTTTGACTAGGAAAGGGAATTCCCTGACCCATTGCGCTTCCTGGGTGAGGTGATGAGGTGATGCCTTGCCCTGCTTCGGCTCACACACGGTGCACTGCACCCACTGTCCTGCACCCACTGTCCGGCACTTATGTTTTTAAGCAGGGGAGTGGCATGATTTGATTTTTATTTTAGGAAGTTACTTCCTATCCTTATGGATTGCTATTAAATAATTTTTTTCCCTAATCAATCTCCGTTTCATGGTGAAGAGAAATATTATGATTATAGATGTTTTGCTTCCCTTCAAAAAGATCATTGATTGCTTTCAGTAAAAAAATTTTTTCAACTACTTGACTAATCCTCCTGGACATTTCCTTGCAATAATCTATTTCATATAATCTGCCACTACTTATATATTTCCTTTAGCCACATTGAGGAGTTTCTGCAAATCTTGAACTCTGTAGTCTAGCTTTTAATTTCAGTATTATTGATTGTTTTGTAAACTTTTTTTGGCATTTTATGATTAATACTTGCTTTAAAATATACTTTATATAAATTAGTGACATGATCAATGTACTAATGAACCTGTGGAAACCTATTAAAGAAACTAATATTTCCTAACTTATTTTGAAACATTTTCATATAATATAAATCTTTACATTGCCAGGAAAAAAAATCAGAATTTCAAGAAGCATATGTAAAGCTTCCAATAAAACCTATCATATAGTAAATAAATAAATGCTAATTTTCCTACTTTATCCTGCTCTGTTAGTGGGTATTAAGCTAATTGGGATGAGCTAAAATGGATTATGTAAAGTTGGATTTTAAGGTGAATTAGACACAATTTGTAGAACACAGAAATTTAAAGTATTAAATATGCAGAGATTTTGTAATGATAAAATTCAAACTCTTCTTTACAGAAATAACACAAAGAGACACAAGTTATAGACAGTATCTGTGGGTAATACACAGTTGCTGATCTGCTTACTATTAAAATCAAGAATCAAGATGTGATACAGGTTTCTTAATAAACAGCATAGTAAACCTTTCAATATTGATTATATTTAAGTGTCATACATAAAGTTTTTTCTCAAATTAATACTTCACTTAACAGAAAAAATCGCAAATGTACATGAGCACTCCCCTCCACCCACACATATATTATAAATTTCCATTATTATTTCTTAGATATTGCTTTCAAGAAACCTGGAGAAAGGGATAATTTTACATTTTGGTTGCAAAATATTTTCTAACATTTATCTAATGATATATACTGCGGAGAGCAATACATAATTATTTCTTTGGGCAGTTACTCATGGATTATACTATATTGGTAATAACTACCAGATATGGGACAAAATCATATATATCTTTACTTAAGCTACCCGATCACTACAGAGTAATTATCAAACTATCAATTTTATAGAAAGTCCTAGTATTCAATTATTCTCTCATAATATTCCAACTTTCACATTTAATCTTGTTTATAGAAACACTAACTATAAAAAAGACTTGGTTCTTAAAAATTGGTATAGAATTTCATGTTCTGCTAACCAAAACAAAACAAAAAAAATGAAAAATGCCCCAAACTAAGATTCCTTTACACTTTAAAAAAATATATATTTGTTTTATTAAAAGGAATATGTGGTGTTGGAGTAAATATTCGTAATTAATCTGAGAGAAATATTATACTCATTTGGTTTATTTTCTATATATACACACATATACTTCAGAGTTTCTATTATTCATTTCTTCTAAAATACATGTATTCTATTATTTTTCTAGTCAATTAAAAAAACTCTCTTTGTTGCAGTAGAGAGGGAAGGGTCATTGATTCCTGATTTTTCTCTTACACAGCTTTTAAGTTTTCCTTATTCTCATGCAATGGGAGTGACTATTAGTATGCACTGAAAACTTAAATAATTACGTGTGAAAAAAAAAACTGGCAACTAGCAACTACCCACCTAGCAACAACCATGTTTCAAGTAAATTTTTAAATGGCTAGACTCATTCTTAAACTCCATATGAGTTTCTAGAAATAAAGGCAAGAGCTACTGCATATAAAGAGAAACAGGCAGGAAGTCGAAGATGAAAGTTAATATCTTTAGCTTGGACATGTGATTGTGCATCTTAGGTCTTTAATCTGACAATCAGATACAAGCCAGGAAATAATTCATGAATCTGGAGAAATACTGGAATTAGATGTTGAGGTTTTCCTCCTAACAGAATACCAGTTTTGCCCATTATGAACCCTGGTCCATAGCTCTCTGTGGGAGCTGAACCCGTCCTCATCTCCAACAGAGGGCTTATTGGTCACCCAGTTCTAGCCAGTTAACTTCTAGGAAAGGTTCTCTTTAACTTGAGAAAGTTATTTCTTCTTATTATTACAGAAGAACAGTTTTGGAAACGGAGTGACTGGCCATCACATTGGAATCATGTGAAAAGCAAGTCTCATATTAAAACTCAGCCTGTGAATATCAGAGTGGAGAGACAGACGTAATCTAGGTATTTTATGAGAAATCAGTTAAGCTTTTCCATAAACATACATCCATCTGAAAACCCATCCTATTCTTGAACTTCCTTTTATTTAACCTATTTCATTTCTTTATTGCTGAAACTATTTGGAATTAGAATTTCTGGTTATTTGTACCAAAAGCATACAAAATTATAGGTATAATCATAATATAAATCCATACAATTCAGATAAAGATTCTTCTATTTAGGAAGGTAAAAACTTAAGTGCAGAAGTTTATTATTTAATTCTAGACAATAAAAATATATAGAATTATTATTTTACTTTAGCCCATCATTACTGAAAATAATCTCAGTATTTATGCTTTCTTCACAAAGCTATTCTGTGCTTGCTATAATCATTATTCTCATCTGTTTAAAATTTTTGCTGAGGGAAGTGTAAAATAAAATCTGTACTTATATATTTAAATAGAAAACACCACAAATATGATTGAAAACACTATGCAAAATATCTTCCTGACTTTTAAAAGTCTATATTTAACTATAAATTTCCAAGCACATTTAAACAAAAGCAATTATATTTTCTATTAGATAGTGTGTTAGTCTGTTTTGTATTGCTATCAAGAAATACCTGAGGCTGGGTAATTTATAAAAGAAAGAGGTTTAATTGGTTCATGGTTCAGCAGGCTGTACCAGCATAGCACCAACATCTGCTCAGCTTCTGGTGATGCCCTCAGGAATCATGGTGGAGGTGAAGTGGGAGGCAGGGTATCACATGGCAAGAGCGGAAACGAGAGAGAAAGGAAGTACCACACTCTTTTAAACAGCCATATCTCATGTGAACTCAGAGTGAGAACTCGCTCATTACTGTGAGGATGGCACCAAGCCATTCATGAAGGATCAGCCCCAATGATCCAAACACCTTCCACTTGGCTCCACCTTCAACATTGGGGATTACATTTCAATGTGGGATTTGGAGGCGATAAACATCCAAGCTGTAGTATGTGCTTTCAGATGCTTAACAGAATCATGTATCGTGCTAGGTTCTTGGAATAGAATGATAAATCCAGCATACTCTCAAGTACTTTACAATTGAATGCATATATGAGTTTCCATACAAATAATTAGTCACATAATGAAAAAGCCACTGAATTTTTTAAAATTTAGTCTATAAAATACATATCTTAATAATATTAAGGAGTTTTTGAGTTTGTTATTGTCAGTTAGGTGATATGTTTCTTTCTAAAAGCTATAAAATAATATGAAAAGACTTCAAAATGTTGTGAAAAATGGTATTAGATAAAAATTTTAAAAATAAGCTTTATTTCTCAACATAAAACTCATCAAGGTCAACACACTTTTACAAGCAATGATACCAACAATTTAGTCCATCTCTAAGGAAATGAGTGTCCTGGGACTTTACCCATGTCAATGTAGCCTTTTTACTTTATTAACTGAAGAAAAATAAAGATTAGAAAACAAAAAGAAGTCAGAAAGAGGCAAATCAGAACTATAAGGTGGATGCCTAATTATTTTCTATTGAAAATATCACAAATTACCCCTAATTTCCTGAGAGGAATAAGCAGGAGCATTGTCATGGTGGAGTAGTACTCTCTGGTGAAGCTTTCATGGGCATGTTTCTGCTAAAGCTTTGACTAACTTTCTTAAAACACTGTAATAACAGGGACATGTTATCCTTCTTTGGCCCTCCAGAAAGTCAAAAAGAAAAATGTCTTGAGCGTCCCCCAGAAATCTTTTTTAATGACTCTATTAGTCCGTTTTCATGCTGCTGATAAGATCATAACTGAGACTGGGCAGTTTACAAAAGAAAGAGTATTATTGGACTTACAGTTCCACATGGCTGGGGAGGCCTCATAATCATGGCCGAAGACAAGGAGCAAGTCGCATATTATGTAGATGGCAGCAGGCAAAGAGAGAGATTGTGCAGAGAAACTCTTGTTTTTAAAACTATCAGATCTTGGAAGACCCATTCATAATCACAAGAACAGCACGGGAAAGACCTGCCCCCATGATTCAATCATCTCTCACCAGGTTCCTCCTACAACAGGTGAGAATTATGGGAGCTACAAGATGAGATTTGGGTGAGGACACAGAGCCAAATCTTATCATTTCACACCTGGCCCCTCCCAAAACTCGTATCTTCACATTTCAAAACCAATTGTGCCTTCCCAATAGTTCCCCAAAGTCTCAACTCATTTGAGCATTAACTCAAAAGTCCACAGTCCAAAGACTCACCTGAGACAAGGCAAGTCCCTCCCCACTATGAGCCTGTAAAAGCAAAAGCAAGTTAACTCTTTCCTAGATACAATGGGGCTACAGGCATTAGGTATATACATCCATTCCAAATGGGAAAACTTGGCCAAAACCAAGTGGCTACAGGTCCCATGCAAGTCCGAAATCCAGCAGGGCAGTCAAATTTTAAAGCTCCAAAATGATCTCCTTTGTCTCCATGTCTTACATCCAAGTCACACTGATGCAAGAAGTGGGTTCCCATTGTCTTGGGCAGCTCCACAACTGTGGCTTTGCAAGGTACAGCCTCCCTCCTGGCTGCCTTCGTGGGCTGGTGTTGAGTGTCTGTGGCTTTTCCAGGTGCACAGTGCAAGCTGTCAGTGGATCTACCATTCTGAGGTCTGGAGAATGGTGGTCCTCTTCTCACAACTCCACTAGGCGGTGCCCCAGCAGGGACTCTGTGTCGGGGCTCCCACCCAACATTTCCCTTCTGCACTGCCCTAGCAGAAGTTCTCCGTGAGGACCTTGCCCCTATAGCAAACTTCTGCCTGGGCATCCAGATGTTTCCATATATCTTCTGAAATCTAGGCGGAGGTTCCCAAACCTCAATTCTTGACTTCTGTGCACCCGCAGGCTCAACACCACATGGAAGCTTCCAAGGCTTGGGGCTTCCACTCTCTGAAGCAACAGCTCAAGCCTTGGCCCCTTTTAGTCATGGCTGGAATAGTTAGAACATAGGACATCAAATCCCTAGGCTGCACACAGCGGAGAGACCCTTAGCCTGGCCCACAAAACCACATTTTCCTTCTAGGCCTCCAGGCCTGTAATGAGAGGGGCTGCCATGAAGACCTCTGACATGCCTTGGAGATATTTTCCCCATTATCTTGGGGGATTAACATTCAGCTTCTCATTACTTATGCAAATATCAACAGCAGGCTTTAATTTCTCCTCAGAAAATGGGATTTTCTTTTCTATCTCATTGTCAGGGTGCAAATTTTCTGAACTTTTATGCTCTGCTTCACTTATAAAACTGAATGCCTTTAACAGCACCCAAGTCACCTCTTAAATGTTTTGCTGCTTAGAAATTTTTTCTGCCAGATATCCTAAATCATGTTCCTCAAGTGCAAAGTTCTACAATTCTCTGGGGCATGGGCAAAATACCTCCAGCCTGTTTTCTAAAACATAACAAGAGTCACCTTTGCTCCAGTTCCCAACAAGTTCCTCATCTCTGTCTTAGACCACCTTAGCCTGGATTTCATTGTCCATATCATTATCAGCATTTTGGTCAAAGCCATTCAACAAGTCTCTAGGGAATTTCAAACTTTCCCACATTTTCCTGTCTTCTTCTGAGCCCTCCAAACTGTTCCAACCTCTGCCTGTTGCCCACTTCCAAAGTCAATTCCACATTTTCAGGTATCTTTTCAGCAGTGCCCACTCTACTGGTACCAATTTACTGCATTCATCTGTTTTCGTGCTGCTGATAAAAACATACCTGAGACTGGGCAATTTACAAAAGAAAGAGATTTATTGGACTTACAGTTCCACATGGCTGGAGAGGCCTCATAATCATGGTGGAAGGCAAGGAGGAGCAAGTCACATCTTACATGTATGGCAGCAGGCAGAGATAGCTTGTGCAGGGCAACTCTTGTTTTTAAAATCATCAGATCTCATGAGACCCATTCACTATTGCAAGAACAGCATGGGAAAAACATTCAATCATATCCCACTGGGTCCCTCCCACAATACATGGGAATTGTGGGAGCTACAAAATGAGATTTGGGTGGGGACACAGAGCCAAACCATATCAATGATGTTTGACCTTAACTGGTCCACTTTTGCTCTGACTGGACCAATTCCACCTCTTGATAGCCATTCCTTTGATTGTGCTTTGTGTTCAATATCATACTAGTGGAGCCATGTTTCATCTCCTGTTACAACTCTTCAAAGATGTACTTCAAGATCTTGTTCTTATTTGTTTAAAATTTCAATTGAAAGCTCTGTTCTTGTCTACAGCTGATCTGGGCACAACAGTTTTGACATCCCCTGAGTGGAAAGTTTGCTCAACTTTAATTTTTCATTCAGAGTTGTGTAACCTGAACCAGTTGAGATGTCAATAGTGTTGGCTATTGTTTTTATTGTTAATTATTGGTCCTCTTCAGTTAGGACATGAATATGATTAATTTTTCCCTTGAAAATTGATATGGATGGTCAGTCACTAAGGACTTCATCTTAAACCTAGTCTTGTCCCTTCTTAAAACAAGTTTTTCACTTGTAAACTGTGAATTTCTTTGGGGCATTGTCCACATAATTTTTTTGTAAAGCATCAATGATTTTACCATTCTTTCACCCAAGCATCATCGTAAATTTGGTGTTTGTTCTTGCTTCAATTTTAGCAGAATTCGTGTTCCGATAGGGGCTGTTTTCAAACAGATGTCTTATGCTTCTTGGTAACTCAAATATATTTGTTCAGACATGTCATGATGAGTGAAATTCATCTATAGTTTTTAAATAATACATATTTTATGTGAACTTTTTGAAGACCCCCTGTATGTAATAGATTTTTTTTAATTTCATCAATATTGGGTATAATCTTGTTGTAATGTTTTTGAAAACATTTTATGCTCTTTCACAATTTGAATTTTAAATCAAACTGATACATGACTTTATTCTCAATTTGTTAAAATAAATGCCTGAAATCTTTAAAACAATTTCTTGTTGTTTAAAATGTTATTGTATTATGCTTTTAACATCACCATTGAAACGCTACATGGGGAAAAAAAATATGTCCCTATCATTTAACAACTGAAAAAATTAGAATGTCAAAATTGAAAGGACGTTGTTATTTTTTCAGTCATTAATTTGTGCTTCACTAATGAAGTCAGTCCTTGATTAAACACACACACAAACACACACACATATACACATGCTTTTATGTCTATAAAGTGCAAATGTTTCCTGGCACTATTTTGAACCTTCTTATTTCCAGTGAAAAAAATTAATTTGAGGCTTAGCTGGTTATTTCTTTAGAAATTGTTACAAGTTTCAAATTGTAGCAAAATGAGTAATTCTAAAGCTTCATTAAAAATTCCAAATAAAGACAGCACACATAGGATATAAAATTTCTTGAAGTTTTAAAGTACAGATTCAAAAATGAATATTATCCTATGATAGCAAACTAAAACTCACATGGTTTTATAAATAATATTTTCTAGTAGTTATAAATAATACATAATTCGAAAGTTTTAAATGAGAAAGAAAGCTTGTGTTGGGGAGGTCATGAGAATAGCAAAAGAAGAAAGGAACTGGAAGAAAAGTGATATTCAAATCCATTGTTTCAGGAATCATTAGCCAAGAACAATCTAGTATTTATCAAGCAAAAAAAAATGATTTAATAATAATATAAAGTAGTTAACAACTTATTCAAAAATAAGATAACTTGGTTTTATTAATCACATATTTATAAATTTAAGAAATTTAACTGTGGAGTATTTTGCTCAAAGTATCTTCATTTTTTTCTGAAAATCTACAGCTAATTAGAATATCATTCAGAAGGTGAGAGTTGTTAAGAAACTCATATAATTTAGAGTGTTAATACAAAAGGTTAACAACTTCTATGCCTCTCAATAATCTCTAGCATTCCCTCACAAACCTCCCAAATCAAATTATTAACAATATTAATCATAATTTGTATCAATACCTTATATAAAGAAGAAATAAGTACATATTTAGAAAATGTGCCCTTTTCTGTTAACCTGTAACATAAAATCTAAATAAAAGCAGTGTTGAAGAGTAGTCATCTTGATTTCCTTGCCTTACAATGAGATTTTATCATGAAGCCATCAAATACAAAGAAATCATGACAAAACTGCTATGACTATTCCAAAGGAAAGAAGTGCCTGGGCTTGAAAGAGGCAGGAAAGAGATGTACGAGCCATTAGAGAAAACATATGCTATGTTAATAATGTGAAACCTAGGTACTGAATATTTATTTCAACCTAAATTGTATTTTCTTTCTGACTCCACAGATTTCAGTTGTGTTCGTTATTATGGAGATTCCTATCTAGAATTTCAGAATGTGGTTTTAAATCCACAAAATAACATCTCCCTAGAATTTCAGACCTTCAGCTCCTATGGACTTCTGCTGTATGTCAAGCAAGACTCAAATTTAGTAGATGGATTTTTTATTCAATTGTTTATTGAAAATGGTACTTTAAAGGTAAGTTATTCAGTTCACTTAATTTTTAAAAAATTACAAAGTTGTTCTAATTACGTGCTTCATTGGTTATTTTCAAAATAAAATTTAAACTTAACTCTATATTTTATACTCACCACCAGGATGTCTCTTCCTCTACTTTTATAATTTCTCTCTACATATATATGAACCAACAACAACCAAGTATTTTTAAGCAAAAAAACTGATTTGATAATAATATAAGGTGGTTAACAACTTATTCAAAAAATAAGCTAACTGGATTTCATTAATCACATATTTATAAATTTAAAAAATATAATTGTCAGAGTATTTTGCTCAAAAGGTCTCTACTTTTTTCTGGAAAATATACCTAATTAGAATATCATTCAGAAGGCAAGAGAGTGTTGTTAAGAAGCTCATATACTTTACAGAGAAAAATTTACACTAATACTGATAGATCAGTTTATAGATATTTAGATATTAATATTTCAAACAGTACATGATTTGAATTAACATTCATTGTCTTTTTTTCTCCTTATTTTCATCTTTTCCTCTACTTCTTTATTGACCAGCTTCCCAATTTCTTAATTTCCCAATGATAATAATTGTTACCATTTTTATAACCTTAAGGGCGGGTAGAATCTGGGAAACCCTAGGGAATCCCAAGATTTTTTTAGAGGATCCTCAAGAGAAAACCTGTTTTTGTAAGTTTTCTGCAGGTAAGGGGTGTTATTTGCCTTATTCACTTTTACTCTCATAAGTGTATAGTGGAGTTTTCCAGAGGCTATATGACATGCAATGATATCCTTGCTCTAATCGCTAATGTATCATTTTATTACGTATTTTTGTATTTTAAAAATGTCTGTTGTAATTTTTAGCAATGTAAATATTGATAGACACAACTCAGTGAACAAAAACTCCTTGGGGTTCTCAATAAATGTTAAGAATGCAAAGAGACTGTGAGATCAAAAAGTTTGAGATTGCTGACTTTGCACTTGGTAAGTGTTATAAGAACCTTTCAAAAGTCCAAGATTATGCAGCTAATAACATTTTGAAACCGACTTCATTTGAAAGTGCATGCTCTTTTCCCAACATCATTCTACCTTAACCAATTGTCTCTTAATCCAGTCTATCATTGTTGGACATTTTTTATAGGGACATAGATGAAATTGGAAATCGTCATTCTTAGTAAACTATCGCAAGGACAGAAAAACCAAACACCACATGTTCTCACTCATAGGTGGGAATTGAACAATGAGAACACATGGACACAGGAAGGGGAACATCACACTCTGGGGACTGTTGTGGGGTGGGGGGAGGGGGGAGGGATAGCATTAGGAGATATACTTAATGCTAAATGACAAGTTACTGGGTGCAGCACACCAGCATGGCACATGTATACATATGTAACTAACCTGCACATTGTGCACATGTACCCTAAAACTTAAAGTATAATAATAATAAAATAAAAAATAAAAAAATAAAATAAAATAAAAACAAATTGTCTCATATCCCTGCTCTGAATACCTGGTTTAGGGAACTCAACCCAATCATCATTGCAATAACTCAGCCCAATAAATAAGGTAATTAACTCGTATAATTCTAATATATGAAATATAATAACAGCATTTGGCATAACATTTCTTTTATGATGTGATTTAAGTGTATATGTTGTGAATTTCCATGAAAGGATGAGTTATACCTTATTATTTAAACAGGCAAATTCCCTTAGTTTGATTTTCTTTAAATGCTCATGTTTCTGAAGTAATATAATACATATACACATAGCACCATGGCACTCCAGCCTGGGAGATGGAGCCAAAAGAAAAAAGAAAAAAAAGCTAGCCTTCATAGCCTTCATATATAATTATGTCCCAGGTATAATTCTGTGTGTTCTACTTTGATTGATTTATTTGCCCATTTATAATATTTACTTCACAATATTCATTCATTTATCAATTTAAACCACACAAAAATTTGTATTACCCCATTTTACAAGTGAGTAGATTTTAGCACAAAGCTCACGTGACGTCTCAAAACTTTTTTTTTTTTTTTTTTTTTTCTTATGAACTACTGTTTTTCTTTTTTTTTTTTTTCTTGTATTATTATTATTATTATTATCATTATTATACTTTAGGTTTTATGGTACATGTGCGCAATGTGCAGGTAAGTTACATATGTATACATGTGCCATGCTGGTGCGCTGCACCCACCAACTTGTCATCTAGCATTAGGTATATCTCCCAATGCTATCCCTCCCCCCTCCCCCCACCCCACAACAGTCCCCAAAGTGTGATGTTCCCCTTCCTGTGTCCATGTGTTCTCATTGTTCAATTCCCACCTATGAGTGAGAATATGCGGTGTTTGGTTTTTTGTTCTTGCGATAGTTTACTGAGAATGATGATTTCCAGTTTCATCCATGTCCCTACAAAGGACGTGAACTCATCATTTTTTATGGCTGCATAGTATTCCATGGTGTATATGTGCCACATTTTCTTAATCCAGTCTATCATTGCTGGACATTTGGGTTGGTTCCAAGTCTTTGCTATTGTGAATAATGCAGCAATAAACATACGTGTGCATGTGTCTTTATAGCAGCATGATTTATAGTCCTTTGGGTATATACCCAGTAATGGGATGGCTGGGTCGAATGGAATTTCTAGTTCTAGATCCCTGAGGAATCGCCACACTGACTTCCACAAGGGTTGAACTAGTTTACAGTCCCACCAACAGTGTAAAAGTGTTCCTATTTCTCCACATCCTCTCCAGCACCTGTTGTTTCCTGACTTTTTAATGATTGCCATTCTAACTGGTGTGAGATGGTATCTCATTGTGGTTTTGATTTGCATTTCTCTGATGGCCAGTGATGATGAGCATTTTTTCATGTGTTTTTTGGCTGCATAAATGTCTTCTTTTGAGAAGTGTCTGTTCATGTCCTTTGCCCACTTTTTGATGGGGTTGTTTGTTTTTTTCTTGTAAATTTGTTGGAGTTCATTGTAGATTCTGGATATTAGCCCTTTGTCAGATGAGTAGGTTGCGAAAATTTTCTCCCATTTTGTAGGTTGCCTGTTCACTCTGATGGTAGTTTCCTTTGCTGTGCAGAAGCTCTTTAGTTTAATTAGATCCCATTTGTCAATTTTGGCTTTTGTTGCCATTGCTTTTGGTGTTTTAGACATGAAGTCCTTGCCCATGCCTATGTCCTGAATGGTAATGCCTAGGTTTTCTTCTAGGGTTTTTATGGTTTTAGGTCTAACATTTAAGTCTTTAATCCATCTTGAATTGATTTTTGTATAAGGTGTAAGGAAGGGATCCAGTTTCAGCTTTCTACATATGGCTAGCCAGTTTTCCCAGCACCATTTATTAAATAGGGAATCCTTTCCCCATTTCTTGTTTTTGTCAGGTTTGTCAAAGATCAGATACTTGTAGATATTTGGCATTATTTCTGACGGCTCTGTTCTGTTCCATTGATCTATATCTCTGTTTTGGTACCAGTACCATGCTGTTTTGGTTACTGTAGCCTTGTAGTATATTTTGAAGTCAGGTAGTGTGATGCCTCCAGCTTTGTTCTTTTGGCTTAGGATTGACTTGGCGATGCGGGCTCTTTTTTGGTTCCATATGAACTTTAAAGTAGTTTTTTCCAATTCTGTGAAGAAAGTCATTGGTAGCTTGATGGGGATGGCATTGAATCTGTAAATTACCTTGGGAAAGATGGCCATTTTCATGATATTGATTCTTCCTACCCATGAGCATGGAATGTTCTTCCATTTGTTTGTATCCTCTTTTATTTCCTTGAGCAGTGGTTTGTAGTTCTCATTGAAGAGGTCTTTCACATCCCTTGTAAGTTTGATTCCTAGGTATTTTATTCTCTTTGAAGCAATTGTGAATGGGAGTTCACTCATGATTTGGCTCTCTGTTTGTCTGTTATTGATGTATAAGAATGCTTGTGATTTTTGCACATTGATTTTGTATCCTGAGACTTTGCTGAAGTTGCTTATCAGCTTAAGGAGATTTTGGGCTGAGACAATGGGGTTTTCTAGATATACTATCATGTCATCTGCAAACAAGGACAATTTGACTTCCTCTTTTCCTAATTGAATACCCTTGATTTCCTTCTCCTGCCTAATTGCCCTGGCCAGAACTTCCAACACTATGTTGAATAGAAGACGTCTCAAAACTTCTAAGTAACAGAGCTGGGATTTGAACTCTGATCATCTAGCTGAAAAGTAAATGATCTTAAATTTTCTTAAGATGGAGACTGACAAATTATTACAATTAAGTAAATGATAGTAATTATTATAGACTTGTAAGTATATATCCTTTCTTTTTCATAAAACCAAAGGGAAAGAAATTCTATACCTCTCTTCACTAATTAGTTTTATGGTTCCTAAATATCTTCGTTTAACCTATTGTGAATTAATTTTTTCCCATTTGATAGGGAAAGCAGTGGCTATCCATTAGTCTTAATGATACATTATTTCATAAAATATTTTCACCTACAATCCTACAAGTCTCCAGTAATTCCTCCTAATGGGCTTCTTATTGGAGTTTTTAAAGTGAACTGACAATAAATAATCTTATAAAGGAAAGGAGTCTTTTGCAATGGCCAAATATCATAAAAAGTTAAAATATATAGCATTATCTTTATCTTTGGACTATATGTGAGAGGATTTGGGTATATCAACTTAAATACAGCTAGGGTCACAAGTTATGAAACACAATGCAAGTGAGTTTCTTAACACATGTGGGTTATAGATCACTTTTAGATACAATAAAAATATTAAAGCCCCTCTCTGGGAAAGAATAGACACAATATAATCCATATACATGTAGAAACATGCTTGCTAAGAAGCTTAATAAGCCACTGTAGCACATCCATGGATTTTCTGGGGATACTTGGTTAATCATACCTGATATAGACATGATTTTTCCTCTCTAGATCATAACTTAGTTGCCATTAGCAGTAATTCTACAAATGAACCCAGACACCCTGACATCTCAAAAAGCTTGGAATGAATGGTTAGTTTTCACAATCTTGAAGTTTGCCTTCCTGTGACATTAATATTGTCCTCTAGATTGTATTAACCATTCTTTGCCTTGCTCAATTGCTGTTATGTAAGGAAAATTCCTAAAATACTTGCTTTCTGCTAGTAGAGGATGTTGCCTTTCTCAATCATGTTCCTCAGAATACTGGAAAAGAATCTAGATGTGTATGTGTACACATGTATGCATGTGTATTTATATCTATATAATACTCATATATTTGTGTGTATTAAATCTAGGACATATTAGTTGTAAACCTTCAGTTATCACTTCTCTTTAAGTTTCAAACTTCATGTCTCTCCAAAGCGATGTAAAATATATTGATAAATTATAAAGTCCAGTGCAAATATAAGGTATTAATTTCATGCTGAAAAACTGTTTGAGGACAAACTTTTTTCCCCCAACAGTACCACTTTTACTGTCCTGGTGAAGCAAAATTTAAAAGCATTAATACTACTATTAGAGTGGACGATGGGCAAAAGTATACACTGCTTATCAGGTAAGATAATTATTTCTTTTCCACTTAATCTCATTAAGTAGCAAAGGCTGTTCCTCATAATATTGTCCTTGTCATTTCAAAACTGAGGTTATACTGATTAGTATTAACATGTGCATGTGTATGAATTAATGTTTGTCAAGCTTTTCTATACATTCTAAAAAATGTACTGAGAAAAGAATATTGTAGGGATTACATTATCAATGAACTCACATAAGGAGATTTACAAAAGATCCATAAAAGCCTCATATTTTTCTCATATGGCAGTTGTAACAAATCAACTAAACTGGTAATTTCTTTTGATGAACAAAGTAAATTATATTCAGTGTAGAAAATGTGGCACTTCCAGAAAAGCATAAAGAAGGAAATTAAAATGGCCCACCACAATCCAGATTGAGTAATTAAGGTATATTATTAATATTTTCAAAAGCTATGTTTGAAGGTGACCCTATCCCCAAATGCTCATGAACATCTGAAATAAATCAGTTTGCCAATCTGATAAGTAAACTTTTCCTTTTTCTTATTTGATTTTTAGTAAATTTTAATTTTTAATATAGATGTAATGCTTTTTTGTTACGTGCCTTGCCTCCCTCCACCTTTTTTATTTCTTTGAGTGATGCTGAAAACACATACCACAGCCATAAGCTGGTATGTAGATTAAATTATTTTCTGGCAATAGATTATTTAGTAAAAGGAAATATCTGTTTAAAGCCAATAAAAAGGAAAAAAAAAAAAAAAAAAAAAAAAGAAGTCCTAAACAGAGACTGGGAAAAAAGTTAAAGGAGAGGTTTTAAGGAAGTTCTATCTTCCTCAGGCCAGAACTACCCAAATTCTATTATCTAGAATACAGATTCTTACAAATTATTGACCAAAATATAATGTATCATCAAATAAATTGAGGAAAGCCTACCTCATATCTACCTCCCACCTAGAATACTCAAAATGAACATGAACATTTTAAGAACTCTGAGATGCTATTTACTAATTTGTATTTTTTTCTTTTTTTCTTAATGCTTAGTGTCACTATACTTAAAAGTGCCATGACACAGACACACATTTAATATCTTTCTTCATCATTTTAATCTCCTAAATAACAAATATTGGGGGCAGTACACTTTGGAAAATGCCATCTCAGTCGAGGTAATAATTTCCCTGGGCAGGGATGACCATCATCTGTAGGGGAGCAAGTGCATGAGCCTTGGGTGGCAGTAAGAATCAAATCATGAAAGACGTAGAAGGGCTCCTGAATAAAGCAAAATGACAGATTGGTATCATGAAGAGACAGAGGGAAAACCCACAGAAGCTGTTCTGGCTTCAGGCATGGTTGAAAAAGAGTAAAAAAATACATTTTACAAAAATCATAATTATAGTTTCTTCAACAGGAATTTATATCAAGTACTAATTTTATTGCATATATGAATCTATTCCTATAAACAATTATAATTATCTACATTTTTCAGATGCAAAACTGAGAGACAGGGAGATTAAGTACAGATAATGACATAACTAGAAAATGACACAATCTCAAGGCTGCTTTCACTCCAAAATCTGTAAGTGTGAAGCTACAGGTCCCATGAACTGTGCTAGAGAAATGTAATATGAATTGAATTCCTGTTTTCCCCGATCAGGAAAGAACTGCTGTATGTTCAAGATCAGGTAAAGATAAGAGTTATAAATGATGTGTCCAGTAAAAATACTAGCAGAAGAAACAACAATATTAATTAACACACACTAAACAATTAACATGTACCATATGCTTTACACATGCATAACTACATCTAATCATCATAAAACTTACAATGCCTATTTTACTAGGATGCTTGGCTGCCATAACAGAGTGCCAGACAAGGTGGCTCAAACAACAGAAATTAATTTTCTCACTATTCTACAGGCAATTTAATCTCACAATTGCAATTTAGTCTCACAATTCTGAGATCAAAATGACAACAGATTTGATTTCTTTTGAGGTCTCCTTTTGCTTGTAGATGGCTGTATTCTCCCTGTTTTCATATCATCTACCCTTTGTTAAGTGTCTATCTTCTAATTTCCTCTTGTAATAAGATCACCAGACACATTGGATTAAAGCCTACCCTAATGACCTCATTTTAGCTTATTACTTCTTTGAAGACCCTATTTCCAAATATAGTCACATTCTCAGGTACTGATGGCTAGGGCATCAACATATGAATTTTGAGTGAAACACAATTCAGCCCATAGCAGTCATTTTGCATATTTGAAAGCTGAGACTCATAGAAGCTGGACAACTTTCTCTATTACATTTCTAGTCAGTAAGGGAGCAAGATTAGAATCCAGATATCCTGCACCTTGACCTGATCATTGTTTCTACTAAACACGGACAGTCTGTATTTTTAAAGTAACAAAACACTAGTCTTCTTTAAAAGAAACATTAAATGTATAAGATTTTTTAAATCCCAGGAATACATATTTTTCACTATCCTTATTACAAAATGTCACTTTTAAGAATACTTAACCAAAAAATCACTTTCTTTTATGTTATATGACTATAATTTTGTTTCAATTTACGTACACCATTGCTTTTTATTTTTATCAAAAATTAGTTGATATCCTGTCTATATCTGATCTAAATAATCTAAACTCAGAAATATTTCTTCTCAGGTTTTTGGTTTGTCTGAAGTAATAAAAAATTTATAGAAATATATTTTGTCCATGATTATCATCTTTAAAGTACAGGAGTGAAGCTCCATTAATTTTATTTTTCAGTATCTTTAAAATATAGTCCTGGGGAAAAAAATTCAAAAACATGAATTATGAATTGAACACAATTCATGAATGTTGCAGCTAAAATTTTTTGACCATTTACATATTCTTATAAGTAAAAGTAAGTGGTGTGCACACAATTCACCCCCATTTTACCCTCTTTTATTTTGTTATTGTTGAAATATGACTTTCTTCTTGAATATGAATATAGGAGAAAGGTCTTGCCTTACATACTGTTATAGAACTGGGAAGAAAAAGGACAGCAAAATTGTGCTAGGCCCATGATGAAGATCTATCTCGGAAAAAGCAAAACAAATATGCTCTATGAAAAAGTAACCTGGCTCATTATTTTTGAGAACAAGGAAAGACAAGTTGTTCTGCAGAGCAGGATGGCCCTTTTGAAAAAGAAAGGTGTGATTGCTTAAAATAACAAAAGCAGGAAGGAAAATATGGAGTGCTTAAAATCAGGTGAAATATACTTTGGCATAATAAAGATACTAAAAGCACACATACTAAAAATTATTTTAGTGAGAAATTAACTATAGCTGGTGCTCATATTTTAATGAAAGGGACAGTCAAAATGGGACAAAGCAGTAAAGTTAGAATGCAGAAAAATAGCATAGAGTATGTCATGAAGCAAAATGCAAATGGGTAAGCATTTGTCACTCCACTATTGAACACCACCAGGTAGAACATTAAGGTAGAAGGTGCTGCTGAGAAGCTGAAGATAGTGGCTCATGTATTTTCTGTAAAGCACAAATATGAGAGTCTGATGTTATATTTTATTCATGTCTGTTGGTATAGTTATAATAATTATGCATGTGTATTGTATTAAGTTATTAATATACTATATACTACTTATAATCATTGCATATATTATACTATAATATATATTACATTCTAATTATATACTAAAACATAATTATATTAATAGAATAATTGAGTTTGCCTTTAATAACAGGTGTATTATGGGTTTCTTTCCCATTTAAAGTCACCGCTTAACTTCTACCTTGTCCTTGAAGAAGGTTAGAATTTGGGATTAGAAGAAAGTTAGGCTTTTCTGACCTCCTAAACTATGGGATTTTAGATTTTTCTAAATATCTACCAATTAAAAATACTGCCATTAATTTTAAAAAATTATTTGTTGTCTTATATTTAAGACAACAATATCCTAATTTGAGTCAATATCTTAATTTGTAAGTAATTCACAAACACTCTGTCAGTTCTAAAACTGTCTCATGGAGAATTTATTGGTTTGGCCCTTTGGCAGCAGGTGGTTCCTATTCAACAAACTCTGCAAAACCAAATGACCCAGAGCAAATGAGAACATCTTTAATTATCCTTGAGATAATAATTTACCAGCTATGTTTATGTACAGTCATCCACATGCATTGGATACAATAAATCATTGCATTAGACATGCAATAAATTACAAAGCATTTTGAAAAAGGGCATATGATTTATATAAACAGTAAATGACATGACACTTTAGAAGACTGACATGTACCAATGAAATCCACACATTGGCAGATATTTTCTCAAGTGATATAGAACCAGATACAAAGCCTGAATGTCGTTATATTAATTTGTTAGATGATAATAGGAGAATGGTGTTCCTTAATTAAGTACTGGTATCAAAAGAAGAGAGGAAGGTAATAATTTGAGATCATTTAGGTAGGAAGGAATGAGAATCGGGTATGAAAATGCAGTGGTAGTCAGGTTGTATATGTCATCAAATGCCACAGAAAGAACTGTGAACTACATCATATGCAATAGAGTCTTACTGGAGGATATTTAAGTAAGAGATCAGATAAATAATCAAAGGAGTACTCACTGTCCTTAATAGGGTAGGCTAATCTACAGTACACAATAGACTCTCAATGTCTGGGCTTCTCCAGATCTGCTCTACAGCTCATTTCCCATTTCTTTCTGCGCTGGTCCTCTGAGATTTACCTGTGTGGATTAAATTAGTGGGCTCTTTTATGGATTAAATTGGGTTTTCACAAAATGTATGCATTGAAGTGTTAACCCTCAGCAGCTCAGAATGTGTGCTTATTTAGCTACAGAATCATTACAGAGGTAATCACATTAAAATGAATTCATTAGGGTGGGCCTTAACAAAATATAATTGGTGTTTTTATAAAAAGAGAAAATCTGGACATAGAGAGAGACCCATACAGAAGGTAGACACCATGAAGACAGAAGACAGCCACCTTCAAGCCAAGGAGAAAGGTCTAGAACAGATTCTTTCTTCATATCAAAAAAATAGGGAGGCAGGAGGGTAAAGCCTGAATGTGTATTCCTTTGACCTTGTGTTGTGTCCCATGGGTTGGTTCTTTCCCTAAAGTCAAGGTCTTTGCTCCTGGCAAATGGCCCTCTACTCTGTTCTGATAACTCCTCTCTTCCTCTAGTCTTTCGATGTAGAGGTAGTGTCAGAGTAACTATGTTGTGGTCCTGGCATTCTGTACGATCCTTTGTGGCTTTTCTACTCTCTGACCACATCTTTGTGAAAAGTTCATTTATTTAACCTTACTCAAATTATATATTTGAAGTGTTCCATGTATATTTTGCTGAGAAAATGAATTCTCCACCAGTCAGCATGGTGAAGGACTGGTGAAAGGTTTAATGGGGCAGGACTAGAAGTGGCAAATCCCACCCCTTTCTGCATTCTGTTGGCTAGAGATTAGTCACATGGAGACACTTCATGACAAGGGAAGCTGGAAAAGGTTTTCTAGCTTTGCACCCATGAGGAAGAGTACATCAGCTAAAACAATGTGGAATAAACAAGATGAGAATTATTTCTATAAGGGAAAATATAACTGTCTACCTTTAGGATAAAAACAAAAAATCAGTAAACACAATTTATAACACTTGGTAGTTGAATTTGAACCAAAGTGCTCATATTTCTTTTAATCTTGGTTTTAAGTGGTTTATTGCATTGCTTACAAAACATGTACTGATATATACGCTATTTATCTATTAAATAATTATAACTTCATCAAAATGCACACCATGTCAGATTACATGTTTTAAATAATTGCTTCTTTCTACTATCTATTAAACTACTCCGGGATTTACCCAGCATACTGGCGCATGATGCCTAGGAATGAAAAATCGTTTCATCATCACATCATATACCTTCTTATGTGTTTGAGTGGTAGAAAATATTATAAAAATGCAGCAAATTGTGCATTCAAAACACAGAGCAGTCTGAAAGAAACCACTAATTTTAGTAACAATTGGAACAAAGACAATGGAAACATTATCACTAGTGTAAGCATCCAAGTTTTGCACTTCATTTGGAAGAAATTAAGAATGAAACCAAGAACAGGACATGTATCAATTAGAGCAGGAACACTGGCTCAGAGTGCTGGAAAATCAGTGAAGTGGAAACAAACAAAAATTAGCTATTTAACCACTTTCCAAAAAATAAAAAATTTGTTTCTAATGAAATGTGTACATTATCCCATTAATCTTTTAATTAACCCCTGTCAGTAGTGTCAAGAAAAACATGACCATGGAATACTGATTTTACTTTAACTTGAACAAAATAAAAAATGAACAATTGATTTTCATTGTAAGTGATAATTATTCATCCAAGGAAATGTTCCTGTTACATAAACCTATTTTTCTCTTCCTTTCCAAGTGGTATATATTCCTTTAACACAAAAGATAGAGTAGGAATGAAATTTCATCATGTAACTTGGGAAAAGAGGATTTTAAAATGTAACCTACATAGGCCAGTTAATTAGAATAGAAATTAACCATGTTTAAGTTTTTCTTTGAGACAGTGTCTCAAAAAAGAATCCTGCTCCATCACCCAGGCTGGAGTGCAGTGGTGCTACCTTGGCTCACTGCAACCTCCACCTCTGTGGTTTAAGCGATTCTCCTTCCTCAGCCTCCCGAGTAGATGGGATTACAGGTGCCTGCCACCACGCCCAGCTAATTTTTCTATTTTTAGTAGAGACAGAGTTTCACCATGCTGGCCAGCCTGGTCTCGAACTCCTGACCTCAAGTGATCCACCTGCCTTGGCCTCCCAAAGTTCTGGGATTACAGGCCTGAGCCACTGCACCTGGCCTGTAATTTTTAATTCAATTTATTCCAGTGCTCTGATAAATTGGTTACCAATTACCTTTTAGGGGCTATTTTTAAACACAAAATAATTTAAAAAGTAGGACATTTCCCATCATTTTACTTGAAAACATATTACCTATTATAAAATTACCAAAATTAACAAAATATACTGCTATTATTAATACTGTTAGTCAAATCAGAGGAGCATAGAGTAATTTTGTTTTTACTTGATACATCCATTTAACATCAGAGTTTTGGGGGTCTTTTCTCTTGAAAAAGATATTTGTTATTATTCTATGGAAGTTCAGCTGAAATTACGCAGCTGATGTCAGTCTATAAGTTGTCTGGACCGCAAGAGTTTTGAGAATATTTTTGGTTGGATGTTGATCAAAAAGGGCAGATGTTACCAAAAGAAGCACATAGCAGCTGCATTTATGTGGAATTACTGGGAAGCTATTGTACCCAGACATTTTATCATATATCTGGGATATAAAAATTCAAAGTATATGCAAGTCAAAGGCCTGAGTCTTATTCTTTCAGCAAAAATAATTTCAAAATATATTTTGAAAGCACTTTTTAAAACAAGATAATAACATAGGCTAGAAATAGACAATATCATAAAGTATAATTGGCTTCTTTCTGCCAAATGCATGCTTTTAGTAAGAACTGGATAACGGCAATTTAGTGACATTTACTGAGCCATACAAATGTATGCCCTTTAGAGGCTCAACAACTTATGGAAACAAAGATTAGCATATCATAAGTATAGGCTTCAACAGGTATCCACTGATTACTCATGTCCTTTCATTTTACCTGAAATATGTCGTGTTTTTGATGATGTTTTTTACTCTAACCTGATAAGAGAGGTTCTAGTATAAATGATCTACAGTTAAAATTTCTACTTAAATCTTTCTGCTGCATATGATTCACTTGACTCAGCTGTAATTCTAGCTTGCCTCATTTTTCTCTTATCTTTGCCAGGAGGTCAACTGTCTCCTATGCTAATACAAACATTTTGAAAACAAACTGAAAGTGGATAGTTTATAATTTTAGTATTTCATATAAGAAAACAGAGATGAAAAAATATCCTTGCTAAAAAATAAAACAAGGTTATATTAACCACATTTTTAGAAAACCTTCCTGTGAGATATTTCAGTGTAAATATAAAAATAAAGATTATGGTTATCTTATTAAGAGAAACTTGCAATATTGAAGGCAATTGTTGAATGATAAATTTTAATTCTCATTAACTTGTATTATGATCCAGTTGAGTGCATTTTGAAATGCTAGATACATAATACTTTGAATTTAAGTCTTTAAAATGTTTCTTGTAGATCACCATAGTGTAATTAGTTTACTGAATCAATAAATGTCAGAAAATTCAAATGTTGAAAGTCAGTTGTGTTATGGGAGGTAAACTCACTTTTGAGAAACATTCAGAATAATCATTGTTTCAGAAAATTAATACTTAATTCAAGTCATTTTACAAATACTATCAAATTCCTTTCAGTTTGAAAAGAACATATCCTACTTCATTAAGTGTTACTTCTTAAGTTTTTTCTATTAATGAAAAGTTATTTTGTGAAAAGGAATTCTGAAGTATACATAATAGTTGCTTTCATGTGCTTTCTCATTCTATGTTCATTTAGATGACTTCAGAATCAAAAGTCAAGCCTATATTTGCTTCCTTCAGTTGTGTATTATCAGGGTTACAATACCTAATATATTTTTGTTTACATCAAATCTTCTCAAAAAGGATAGTCAAATATATTTTTGTTATACGGCCTTTTTAAATATATAATGAGAGCATATTGAAGGTAGCAAGCTTCAAGTTAAATCAATACAACAATAGGAAAGTTAAGTTTCAAAGCATTCTAATTAGGAAGTATGGAACACTTCCAAAAGGGTCTTCACAGTTAATTGACTAGAGCCCACATGGAATAATGCAGTCTGTATATCATTTAGCTTATATACATCAGTATCTCCCCAAGTTGACATTCTCTATAGTTGTTGGTTACCTGCTGCTTTGGTGTACTCTCTGTTATGACCTTGCAGGTTGCTTTAATTGTTAAAGCCTCATTGATCACTGAATGTCAATAAAAATGAATACATTAAGTCCATATCCACAGATTCTCTAGCAGAATACTTCTAGGAACCACTGAAATGTAAATTCCTAGATAATCCTGTCAGATGTATTTATTTTTTAAGGGAACTAATCATTAATGACTAATGATCATGCTAACTGCAATAAAACACAATGCTAATGAAATTTGCCCAAATTTAAGCTAAAAGAAAAATTGATCTAGTTATTTTTCACTTGATAGCCAAAAAGCTGAGAAACAATGATCTAGTTTTTTTTTTTAGAAAAAGCTTTGCAAGATTTTCATATCATTTGAAACAATGCAATAATATTATGCAAAATGGTTCCCATACACAATTGACTAAAAAATAACTAGAAATAGTGATTCTATAATTACCAGAAACATAATAATTCTAAAAAAGTCAAAGAGTTCAGCATAGCTGGAGACTTCCATTTGAAAACTGTGGATAATCATGGCATGATAAGTTGCTTATAGAAGAAGTTTAGAACAGAATGGTCACATATCTGAAGGACAGGGTTTAAGAGAAATAGTTTATCCCTCTTGCTACTGGGAGGATTTGACCCAATTCTGTCCAAAGCCAATCCCTCTGCCAAGCACTAGACTCCATCCTTTTTCACATTTTCAAGGACTTCTCTTCTTCAGGATCACCTTTATTTTCTTGTATTATCCATCTTTTTCCCTCTGCTGAACAATTTCCAAAAAAGGGGGAAAAAAAAGGCTTTAAAATTTCTCAGCTGCAACACAGCACCTCTCGAGATCTTATATTACTTTGATTCTGTTCCTCTTCAAAGTCAACACGTCAAAAGTTTGCCACACATGAGATTTTGATTTTGTTACCTGTTCTTTACTATTCAGTCCTATCCAATCTGGTATCCATGTTCCCACAACTGACACAGCTTTTGTTACTGTCACCTGTGAGTAGAGAATTTTATCATTCAAACTGATAAATATTTAAAAAAGAGTGTTGTTAGTTATGACTCTGGGACAACATGTACAAACAGAAACTATTCTAAGCAGTGTGAGACAATGGTCACTCTATACGACCTTCATGTTGACAAAGCCAATTTTCTGTCTCCATTGTACTAAGCATTTTAGTGAATACACTCTATCTTCTTGAAGTAATTTTCTATGTCTGCTTCAAAAAGAGTAAGTTGTTGGTGTTTCTCCTATCTCAGTGACCAATTATTTTTTCTCTTTTTATGCCTGTTCCAGCATGGAACTTTCTTATGAATTCTAGACTCATCTATCTAAACACCTACCTAATATTTTCTCTTATATGCCTCATCTGTATCTTAAATTTAACATATCCAAAATACAATTCCTGGTCTCCTACTCCTAACATCGCTTCTCTACTTTCCATTCCTTCCTTTCTTCCCCATTCACACATCCCTCCATGGCCTTTCCTGTCTTAGCAAATAACACTATTGTCTACCTATATAATGAAAGTCATTTTTTACTCATCAGTTTGCTCTTTATATTCAAGCCTTTTCAGAAGGTCCTTTTCAACATTTCATCTTACATCTACTTATTTTTTCTCTGTCACCTCTGAAACCATTCTGGTCAAAGCTTCCTTTGTTTTTTTTTTTTTTTTTTTGAGATGGAGTTTTACTCTTGTTGCCCAGGCTGGAGTGCAATGGTGTGATCTCAGCTCACTACAACCTCCGACTCCCAGGTTCAAGCGATTCTCCTGCCTCAGCCTCCCAAGTACCTGGGATTACAGGCAGACACCACCACACCCGGCTAATTTTGGATTTTTAGTAGAGATGGGGTTTTGCCACGTGGGCCAGTCTGGTCTCAAACTCCTGACCTTGGGTGATCCTCCCGCCTCGGCCTCCCAAAGTGCTGGGATTACAGGCGTGAGCCACCACACCTGGCTGCTTCCATCATTTTTTTTTTATTTGGGCTCTTGCAGTTCTCTCTTGCCTGCTTCTCAACATTGTAGCCACTACGGCCAGGGTGTTTTTTTAAAAAAACATATTACGTCAAATCACTTCTCTGTTTGAAGGTTCTTCATTGGCTTACTTGTACTCTGAAAATAAAATCCAAACTTCTTGTCATTGCCAACAAGACCCTGCATGGTTGTGTTCCTGCCCGTGTTCCTCGACCTCACCCAATACCTGACTTCCTCCCTCTCACACGCTCCATTCATTTTGACATCCATTACTTCTAGGACTCTCTGAAATGCTTTTTATCCCAGAGCCCTTAATCTCACTGCTTCTTCCAACTGGAATAATGTGTAGTTTTCAGTATTTTTCTCTTCTGTTCCCACATTGGTTCCGTGTGGCCTCCTCCTCCTCCTTCAAATTTTAGGTTAAAAGTCATCTCTAGAGGTAAACCCTCCTTAACTGTTCTGTCTAAAATTTTTCCTCTCAAGTTATCTGTTATAGCACCTACTTTCATTTTATATTTACTTGTTTTACTCATTGATTTTCTATATTCCTAACCAGACTGTAAGCTTCATGTGTTCAGGGATTTCTCTGTCTTCTTCCCGGTTGAATACACCCCTAGCACCTAGCGTGTAACTGGGGCATAACTTGTTGATTAATAAATAAATATTAAATAATGAATGAAAGTCACGGATGAAACTTGATTTCAGATTGAAAGGTGGGCAGGTGTTGGAGAGGAGAGAAAATTAGCACAGGAAGAAATGCAATCTTAGAGTGAGCCACGTCTGTTGTCTTAAAAATACGCAGGGTTTGCAGTGAAATAAAGCAGATGCAATTTGGTGCAGCCATAAAAATCAGAAGTTCTGTTTCAGTAGGGTCGCTAGGCTGTCTAACTACTTAGACTTAGTCACAAATATTTTTTTCTCCAGAGTTGCATGAAATTATTTGCATGCTCACAATAACCTGGGTAAAAATCTGGTACATCATAGATATTGAATAAAATATTGATAATAAGATATCAGTGTTTTAAATGAGTCCTCCTCCTTTCTCAAATATCTTAAAATATTTTCTGTTTTTAAACAGATGCCTATGAAGTTTACTGGATGTTTTATATTTGTATTCATATTTTATGTAGGTTGTAAACTGTCAAAAATATGAAAACAGGGTTGATTTAGCTGAGTTATCACTGCTGTGGTTATTTTAAATAGATAAAATCATTAACTCAACTTTTGAGTCAAACTTTATATCATAATATTTTATAGTTGAATATGTTAATTATTGAAGAACTTACTAAAATGGAAAGTTAATTTTATTCAAATGGTTGAAAATTTTAGGATAGCATTTAAAAGGGAATGCAAAATGAAAGGTTAAGTGCTAAAATAAACATTTTCTTCCAAGAAATGTTAGCATTTAAAATAATCAAAAGTGATTGTGTTCATATTAACTTTATTTACAAGCGACTTAAGTAATGTGACCCATTCAGAATTATATAAACCTTGCCATTGGTGATCTCATTGGCAACTCTAAAGAATTTTTTTCCCCCATAATGGAGTCTTGCTCTGTCACCCAGGCTGGAATGCAGTGGCATGATCTCGACTCACTGCAACTTCTGCCTTCTGAGTTCAAGCAATTCTCCTGCCTCCACCTCCTGAGTAGCTGGGATTACAGGCACATGCCACCACACCTGGCTAATTTTTGTATTCTTAGTAGAGTCAGGGTTTCACCATGTTAGCTAGGCTGGTCTGGAACTCTTGACCTTGTGATCTGCCTGCCTTGGCCAAGAATTTGCTTTCTTAACATATCTGTGAAAGGAAAGCGATTCCTCTGTTGGTATTATATCACCTCAAGAGGCATGATGATTCTATAATGTTAGGAAACACTACCTACTACATGTCTGTCAGTAATTAGAACTAATTAGAATCATTGTGTATATTTCAATTTGAATATACTAAACTTATAGTTAAAATGTTTAGCTGTCTGAATTTGAAATGGACATTGATTTTACAACTAGGAAATTAAATTGCTTAATGGTCTAGGTTTGATGGTTTCAAATTAATCTGTATAGCATGTGACATCTTACTTGAAATGAAAGTGGTTATACAATTGAATTGACTTCCTTTCCAATCAGTTTTCATATCAATAATTGTTAATCCATGAAGAGAAAATACTCTAAAATTAAAATTTGAGTACTTTGAGCGTGAAAACTTCGCTTATTCTTTTTTATATTCTCAAGATCTAACAAAATGCTTTGCAGAAAAATCAGTAAATCCTTACTGAGTGATTGATTGAATGAATGAATAAATGAATTAAATATTTACAAAATAGGCATTCAACATTTTCAAAACAAAATTATCTAAAAGAAAAACCAAAAAATAAAAAAGAAAGTATTTTATGTGCCTATAGTCCTAATAGACATGTATTACATTTTAAAAGACAGTTATAAAATGTTATCTATATAAAATGAACTATTTATTATGCACATTATTATTCTGAAGGAAAAATCTACACTACAAATGAAAGTAATGAATACTCTCAGATACACTTGTAAGGTGACAGGAATATTAAACCAAGTGGTAGCACAAGATGAACATAGACATTATGCTCATAATAATTAACCTCTCACTCCATCATTCTAAGAACAATTAAGACCAAATGTATTAATAGGTTCTATTACACTAATGTGGTAATAATAATCATGTGAAGATTACTTCTGAGACTCTTCTAATAAAAAAAGCAAAACAGGATTCAAAGATAACACTAAGAAAATATTTTTATACTCAACCTATTGAGGCTTCACAACAAAAATTCCATGTTTCCTCCCTGAGGCATCCCAGCCATTCCAATTGACCAAATACCGTAAGGTTTTAAGGTACGAAGGTCCTCAGCAGATTTAGAATAGCAATATGACCTAACAACCCTTGTCCACCATTGCCCTTATTTCTTGCTACAAAGTAGAACATACATGCTTATCCATATTCCAAGAGGGATAGGCCCTTGGCTTGTCTGTATCCCTTTCAGCACTGCACAGATGCCCCACCCTTATTTGCCTAATGGAATGAGGCAATTGAGTGACTGTTCTCAAAACAAAGAAGGTAACATGTTTCGAGTAACATGAAATCTTCCCTTCAATGGGCACCCTTTAAATGTCTTTATTGGAAAAAAAAAAAGTCGTCTGTCTGTCATCTATCTATCTATCTATCTATCTATCTATCTATCTATCTGTCAATCATCTAGCTCAGCACTATTGACATTGGGGCTAGCTAGATAATTATTTGTTGTAAGATGCTGTCCTTTGTATTGTAGGATGTTTAGCTGCAACTCTGGATTCTACCCCTTCCCTCATTTGGGAGGAGCCAAAATCATTCCATTTGTTGTGAAATGTTTCTGGACGGGGAGGATGGAGAGGGAAAAAATCACAATCCCTGTTTGAGAACCACTAATCTACACACACACACACACACACACACACACACCCCAAACAAAAAAATGCGCTCTCTCTCTCGCTCTCTCTTTCTCTCTTCTTCCCTCCCTCCCTGAAATATTTGAAAACACTAATCAGCAGTTTCCAAGTTATTACAAAAGATTGGTAATTATTTTTATTTTTGTATCCTAGTTTTGAGAAAGAGAAAAAGAGCAAGCTGTTAATCTGTGCATTTTGATTTTTTAGAAGAGTAAATAGCATATTGATTGTGTTTAGCATTTAGGAAGTGGATTATCTTTAAATGATTCATGAGCCAAAGATAAATTGTTACTTGTCAGCCTGACCTTACTAGAAGAATGTATTTAATTAAAAAAAATTCCCTAGACATGAAAGACAAAATTAACATATATTTCTGCTTGAGAATTTAAGAGTTATGCTAATGAGAAATGACATCATCCTAAATTGCCCTCCCCTTCAACCATAGCCACTGATATGGTTTGGCTTTGTCCCCACCCAAATCTCATCTTGAATTGTGGTTCTCATAATCCCCACGTTCATGGGAGGGAGCCAGTAGGAGGTGATTGAATCACAGGGATAGTTTCTTCCAAGCTATTTTTATGATATTAAGTTCTCATGAGATCTGAGGGGTTTTTTAAGGGGCTTCCCCTTTTGCACTGCTCTCATTCTTCTCCTTCCTGCTGCCATGTGAAGAAGGACATGTTTACTTCCCCTCCCACCATGATTTTAAGTTTCCTGTGGCCTCCCCAGCCATGCTGAACTGTGAGTCAATTAAACCTCTTTCACTTATAAATACCCAGTCTCAGGTATGTCTTTATTAGCAGTGTGAGAATGGACTAATACAGTATATTGGTACCACAGAGAGTGAGGTGCTGCTGTAAAGATACCTGAAAATGTGGAAGTGACTTTGAAACTGAGTAACAGGGAGAGGGTGAAATAGTTTGGAGGGTTCAGAAGAAGAAAGGAAAATGTGGGAAAGTTTGGAACTTCCTAGAGTTGAATGGCTTTGACCAAAATGCTGATGGTGAAATGGACAAGGAAGTCCAGGGTGAGGTGGTCTCAGATGAAGATGAAGAACTTATTGGGAACTGGAATAAAGGTGATTCTTGCTATTCCTTATCAAGGAGACTGGCAGCATTTTGTCCCTACCCAAGAGATCTGTGGAACTTTGAATATGAGAGAGATGATTTAGGGTATCTGGCAGAAGAAATTTCTAAGTGGCAAGGCATTCAAGAGGAAGCAGGGCATAAAAGTTTGAAAAATTTGCAGCCTGACGATGCAGACTTTGATGCCCAAAGTCACAAGGTACAGCTCTGGCTGTGGCTTCAGAGGGTGTAAGCTCCAAATCTTGGCAGTTTCCATTTGGTGTTGAGCCTGTGGATGCACAGAAGTTAATAGAAAACAAAAACCCATTTTCTGGGGAGAAATTCAAGCCTACTACAGAAATTTGCATAAGTAACAAGTTGCTGAATGTTAATCACCAAGACAATGGGGAAAATATCTCCAGGGCATGTCAGAGACCTTCACAGCAGTTCCTCCCAACACAGGCCCAGAGACCTAAGAGGAAAATATGGTTCATAGGCCAGGCCCAGGCTCCTCCAGCTGTGTGCAGCTTAGGGAATTGGTGCCTTGCATTCCAGCCACTGTAGCGGTGGCTCAAAGTCACAAGGTACAGCTCTGGCTGTGGCTTCAGAGGGTTTAAGCCCCAGGTCTTGGCAGTTTCCACATGGTGTTGAGCCTGTGGATGCACAGAAGTCAAGAACTGAGGTTTGGGGAGCTCTGCCTAGATTTCAGAGGTATGAAATCTAGGTGTGAAATCTTTCATACCTCTGCCAGGTATGGAAATGCCTGGATGTCTAGGCAGAAGTTTGCTTCAGGGGCAGAGCCCTCATGGAGAACCTCTGCTAGGGCAGTGCAGAAGGGAAATGTGGGGTCAAAGACCCCACACAGAATCCCCACTTGGGCACTGCCTAGTGGCGCTGTGAGAAGAAAAACACTGTCCTCCAGACCCCAGAATGGTAGACCCACCAACATGCACAGTGTGCCTGGAAAAGCTACAGACATTCAAACCCAGCCCCTGAAAGCAGCCAGGAGGGGGTGCTGTACCCTGTAAAGCCACAGGGGTAGTGCTGCCCAAGGCTGTGGGAGCTCACCTCTTGCATCAGTGTGACTCAGATGTGAGACATGGCTTCAAAGGAGATCATTTCAGAACTTTAAGGTTTAATGACTGCCCTGTTGGATTTTGGACTTTGTTCTGGTTGGCCAATTTCTCCCAGTTGGAGCAAGTGTATTTACCCAGTCCCTTTACCCCCATTTTATCTAGGAAGTAACTAACTTGCTTTTGATTTTATAGGCTCATAGGCAGAAGCAACTTGCCTTGTCTCAGATGAGACTTTGGATTTGGACTTTTAGGTTAATGCTGGAATGAACTAAGATTTTGAGGGACTGTTGGAAAGGCATAATTGAATTTTGAAATGTGAGGACATGAGATTTGGGAGGAGCCCGGGATAGAATGATATGATTTGGCTGTGTCCTCACCCAAATCTCATCTTAAATTGTAGTTCCCATAATTCTCGTATGGTGGGGGGAACCCCATGGGAGGTAATTAAATCATGGAGGTGGTTTCCCTCATACTATTCTCATGATAGCCATGCTAAACTGTGAGTCAATTAAACTTTTTTCCTTTATAAATTACCCAGTCTTGGGTATCTCTTTATTAGCAGCATGAGAATGGACTAATATAGCTACTTATAATAGTCTATAGAGAGGATTTGTGGGGAACTAGCCAGGATGAAATTTTGAGGAACTCAGATGGGAGCCATAGCGAATATTTAAATTGTAGTCAGAGTCAGGGCTGTTCTATTTGATCTTGCATTTTTCCAGTTCAGCTGACACCCTGGCACCCCCACACTACTCCAGACATTTATGGAAGCAGAAACCTGATGACCATTAACCACCGTTCACAAAGCATCCTTAATACCACAGCATACCTCACCTTTTCTCAGGGACTGTGTGATCAAATCACAATATAAATCTAACTTGAAACCAAAGTGGGGAATAGAGTGGAGGAGCGTGACTCTGGTGAAACTTACTCTTTTTTTTCCATGGGACAGAACCTTCCCTCAATTATAGTCATATATTCCAATTGCAGCATACAGGAATCTCTGCCAATAACTCAGGTATGCAAGACATATAATTTTATTTTCTACATCTCAACTTAATTTACATTTCTAGTCCCTATTCTGATGAGCTAACAGAAAATCAATTTCAGTCAATGAGAGTTTCCTTCTCTGTCCCTGTGATTTTATCACAGTGCCAAGGCATAGATGGTGCAGGTAATCACATAGATATTAATGTGATCTGATCACACCGGTCTCTGGTGAAATAGACCTATTTTGCCTGGTTTTCTCATTCGAACACACAGAGGGCAGAACACAGGAAACACTCCTTTAGACTTAAAGGCAAGAAGAAACTCACTTTAGTGCTTTCTGCCCTATAAGAAATAGCATAGAACTGGTTATTAGAAAATAAAAAGGTTATGATTTTCAAAAATATTACTCTGAAGCTTCTTAAGACACATACTTTAATATGTATCAAGTGTACTCAATCATGAAGAACTAAATAGCCATACCACAACTTTGCAGAGAGTTTTTTTTTTTTAATAAGGTGTTGCGTAGATAGCTACAGTATGAAATAATTAAAGGATAGCCTCTTCCGTTTGAGGCCTGGATTGGAGATAATAGGAAGAGTTGGGTAGGGAACTATTAGCCCCACCCTGTGGTTTCCCTGTCTCCCCTAGAATTTCTCTTATGTCATCACTCTGGAATCTAAACAATGATATAAAAACATTTTTGAAAAACATTGTTGTGTTATAAATATTTTAATTTAAATAATATTAGTAGCAAGACTGTAGGCCAGGTGCAGTGGCTCATGCCTGTAATCCTAGCATTTTGGGAGGCCAAGGCAGGTGGATCACTTGAGGTCTGGAGTTCAAGACTAGCCTGGCCTATATGGTGAAACCCATCTCCACTAAAGACACAGAACAATTAGCCAGGCTTGGTGGTGTGCACCTGTAGTGCCAGCTACTTGGGAGACTGAGGCAGAAGAATCGCTTGAACCCAGGAGGCCGAGGTTGCAGTGAGCCAAGATTGCGCCACTGCACTCCAGCCTGGGCAACACAGTGAGATGCTGTCAAAAAAAAAAAAAAAAAACACAATGCTTACATGTAAGAATATGCAATATTTGCTAGAGTTTGAAAACTAGATTTTTAAAATATTATTCCTGAAATAATAACTAGTATGCAACTAAATAAAAAAAATTCTTCCTGAATGTCACTTCTTTATAATTGTCAGAAATTTGTCATTATTCAATGCAATCTAATTCACCACCAACAAAATGTATCTAAATGGCCTATTTTGATAAGGTATAAATGGTTTTCACTTTTTTTTTAAGAGAGGAAGTAAAGCATACCAATTAAAACAAGTTTCTGGAAACAAGCAAATTAAAAGCAAATTCTAGCACTGCTACCCATTGTAAACCCCTGTACCTGTTACCAAACAACTCAGAACCTTAAATCTCTCATTTGCTAAATGCAGGTAATAATAATACCTGCTGCAGAGGGTAATTGTGCATATAGTATAAGGTACTACATATGCCTTGCATATAGAAAGTGCTCAATAAATGTTTGTAATTGTTTTTACTCTTGAGCATTTTAAAATTACAAATATATGTGTATAGCTTTTCATTGTAATGTATAAAAGCTCTAATTATCATACCACTGTGTCCAGGAACATGAAGTAATGGTTCAGTCAACATTATGTCATTATTATTGCAGTACCGTACAATGTTGTCGTGAAAAGAATGAGTTCTTGAGTTGGACAACCAGAGTTCTACTACCACCATCACTTGCTGTGCAGTTTGGGTCAAGTCCCACAACTTCTCAGTTTTACTGGGTTTATTGAGGATCAAAAAAGCTAAAATAGGTGAAACCATTTAGTATCACTTAATAAATGTTAGCTAATGAGATTGTTATTAGGTTATCAACATTGATATTTTTTGTTATATATCATTATCTTTTACCTAAGGACAGCCATATTATGCTGGGTAATATTTGGAAAATTTACCCAAGTGCCTGGATAGAACTTAGAAAATTTTACTAAGATGTACCACTAATGTCTCAAAAAAGTTCAAAATAAAGATGCAGAAATAAAGTTAAACCTCCAATTTCTTAGCACTCAGCTATGGTGAGTGCTAAATATTAAGTATTTATAAGCTTTGCCTAATGAATAAATGAATGAATTAAGTGTGAATAAATGAGTTAATATAAGGAAGACAAAACAAACCAGAGGAAAAGAAAAAAAAAAAAAAGACCTAACGGCTTATAAAGAACTCATAAAACTCATGCAGAGATGCATCCACATACACTAAAATATGGAATAATTTTAATAAGCTCAGAAATTGAGTGGTTTACTGCTGCTCTTGTTAATTTGGCATAAGTTCAGCTGCCATAGATCAGAGACTAGAAAATGAAGATTTGATAACACTAGGATGAGAATTACTTTAAGCATCAGAATTTTATATCTGAGTTTAGGTTCTTATTCCTTTTGATTATAAATGTAGAAAAAGGGATTTGACTTTGAAAGTACTTGCTAAGGAATGATCATACAAGCAAAAACACAAATTCCAGGAACTGAGCCAAGCTATGATTTCTTCTGTCCCTGGAGTGCTTTATTTAAGGAAACCATTGATTTCTGCCACTACTCTGAAGAAATTCATGTGTGAAGGTGGCCAAAAAATCTGCCTCCAATTCAGTTTTCTAGGATCCTTTCCAAGGAGAGATCAACTTCTTTTGGAATAGCACATGAGCAGCTTTGCTGAAAGTAGCCTTTTATACATTAAGCTCAGTTTTTGTCCAATATGTTAAAAAGGAAAGACAAAACTCTCTGTGATAGTTTCTATAAAGCTTAGAAACTTCAGCTTGTTTTATTTTAATATTTAGGAGAAAGACAAATACTACTATAATCAAATGAAATTTTTCCAAACGGAATGTCAACAGCTTACCATTTGCCTGAGGCTTATTTGAGAGCATTTCCTTATGAGATGCTAAAGTACAATTAAAAACATCTAGCTTTATGCCTTATGATTTGAAGAACACTGCAAAATCACTAGCAATTTTTATTAATGAGTAAACATACTTTCAAAATAGGTCAATAAAAAATCCCACACTTCACAGCTTAAAATAATGGAACTTGTGAACTCCTCCCAGTAACTGAAGCATTTACTCTTAATGCATATGGACAGAACATTGTACCCTCAGAATGGGCCTCAGACTCATTCATAACACATCCAAGAGCAATGTGATACAGGCAGAGCATGCTTGATGTTCTCACCAAGAGTAATTCTCTATTAGGACGGAGAGAACGTAAACCATGATGATGTTTAGTCTCAAATAAACATGGCCAGTGATGCCATGACTGAGAAGCTACATAGATGCAGTTTGAATAAAACATTTATTGTTTTTTAGAGCATCACAAAAAGCAGAATTGAAAATACAGGGGTGCCATGTGACCTTGTGGAACTTGTGCTTTCTGTGTCCAAAGACATAAGGCCTATATGTTCTTGTTTGAAAAGAATTTACCTATAGTTACATGAAAAACACCTGTGTGGCTCTCAGTGTACTTCAAACACCATCAAGGCTGACACCAGATACTAAAGGTGCTGCAATCCATTTAGTGTAGTTGTTGGTTGGCAACAACCAGAATCTTTTCTTCGCCAGTGTGGTTCTTCTGGTCACATATTGCCTATTGTTTGTGTTCATACAACTATTGTGTTTGTTGCATTTTTGCACTGGATTTTATATCAAAGTCATCTGTAATTTTATTAGAAAACTAAAGAGTGAGAGATAGACATATTCATCCTCTCCAAATCCTACTTTATTTCAAAGGTAATTACCTATACATTTTCAAGAGTTTCTGCTATATTTCAATATTCATACTTCCAAGTAAAAAGTATGTTTTACTATTTTTATGCATTCATTTCCAAAATTATCAGACTTTTTGTTATGAAGAATGAGGATTTGCCTATCTTACATCAACTCTGATTGTTTTGCTTGATCATCCCCAAAATTAGGTCCATTGTTTGAAAAGCAATGGGCAAAGTATAAACCATTATAAATGGCATATGCTGATGTTTGGCACAGCCAAGTATTATACTACAGTGAGCTTTCCTTTTCTTACAACCTCACCACCCTCTACCCAGTAAATAATGTCCTTGTTTATTATTTGCATAATTTTATTATGATTATCTTTTTTTAACTCTTCATGAGATTTACTTTATGGTTCCTAGCGATGAAACTTCGCTTTGCTATTCTATGTTTGGCCAAATGGTTACTGAATGTCTTATTTTCTCTTTCTAACTTTGTTTCATTTGTCTGATATAAAATGCTGGAACATAGTATATATTAGCTTTTTGAATCAAGGTTGCCTGGAAAGTGACAATCTTGCCACATCTTTTTGTATATCTGTTCTACCCTCAAACTTAATTTTACACAGATTTATACACAGAACATGAACCATTTCCCTCCGAATTTTGAAGGCATGGCTCCATTGATTTCTAGCATCCTGCGTTCCTATGAAATATCTAATAACTTTCAGATATTTATTTGTATATGATATGTTTTAATTTCTCTTCATTTCTCAGGAAACTTTTAAGGTTTCTTCTCTATTTTTAGTCTCCTGAAATTTCACAAAGTTGTACAATCTTACTCCATTTTGGCTGCTATAACAAAATGCTATGAACTGGGTAGCTTATAAATAACAGAAAATGAATTGTCACAGCTCTGGAGGCTAGGAAGTACATGTTCTAGGGACCAGCTGATTCAGTCATTGGTAAGGGCAGAATTCCTGGTTCATAGATGACGCCTTCTCATAGTGTCCTTACGTGGTGGAAAAGGTGAATGGTGTCTCTCAGACTTTTCTTCTAAAGGCACTAATCTTTTTCATGAGGAATCTGCCTCCGTGACCTAACCACCTCTCAAACACATCACATCCTAATACCATCAACTTGGGCGTTAGAATTTCAACATATGAATTTGGGAAGACACAAATATTTAGACCATAGCATGTACTTAGTGTTTTTCTTTTATCTTTCACTCTGCTGGATTCCCATAAGCCTTTGTGGCATGGTACAGCGGTACTAGTCTCTTAGTCCCTTAAATTCTTTCATTGATTTTCTATATTTTTACCTTTTGTCCTAACCTTTAGAATATTTTCTTTACTTTGTGTTCTTCCTGATACTGTTTTTTTTTGGGGGGAGAGGTTTTTTTTGGGGGGTTTGTTGTTGTTGTTGTTGTTTGGACAAGAATAACCTTCTGTTTTCTCCCTGAGGATGTTATTCAATTACAGTTTTTTGAAGATTTTGTCTGTTCTCTGATGTATTAATCGTGGTCCCAGCCGGAGACAAATACATTTATACTCAAAGGGCTTAAACAGAGTTTAATGAAAAGATAATTTATAGATGTTTGGACATTGGCAACGGAAGCATCAGGAGACTAATGATGGCTGAGAAGCCATTACCAACTGCAGGCCTGAGAAGGAGAAAGTATGACCATAGCCTAGATCTTGGAGCTGTGTAGATGGCACTATCTGACAGGAGTTTGGAGGATGGAGAATCAGAACCACTGCCAAAACTATGGCAGAGTAGAGGGGATAAATATCTAATCTCCTTTAAGGGAGAGTGGAGAATATACGGCTGCACAAGGTGAGAAAGGGGAATTTACTTGCCCTGAACATAAGCTTCAACTAGTATCCATAGTTTTAATCCTGCTCCTTGCAGCCTGTATAGGAGTTTGGCCTTTTAGCAGTTTTGTGGAATCAGCTGGCTCTCTTCTACTAGTATCCTCCTCCACAGGCATGAATCATAAATTCTGCTAAATTAGTTAGCACTTCTCCATCCAAAATTTTGTCTCTTTATTTTTTTTTAACTTTACCATCCACTTATATACACGTGCATTTTCTATATCTTTGTGAATTTTTAGTTTGTTTTATTCATAGTAAAGAAAAAGAAAGTTGAATCTCACGAAGGAGAGGTGATAGAAGATAATAGTACATGTCTGATTCTTAATCTTTAAACAGAACTAGTAATACAATTAACTTTTGAGATAATATCCATTTGTGATGTAGTGGCCATGCTAATTTCCACCAGAAGAATACAGTACATGCTTCACAGCTGACACACTTGAGGGTCCTCAGGAAAAGAGAGAAAAAAAATTTTTTAAATGAGGATATTACTAGACATCAACTTCTACTATTTTTGAAAAACAAATTTGCCATTATTAACACCCTCAGCATCTCAAATGCCTTCTCCTTTTCTTCTATACTTATGCATCTTCCTATATATCTCTACCAACCCCACTATTCATCTGATATAATTAGGTAGACACAGTATTAGATAAATAAATACTAACAAAGACCTTTCAAGATCTCCTCAGTCTAAATCGCCTGAGTCCTCATTCTTCATTATTTGGGGACAATTGTTTTAAATAGGCTATTCAAATTTTTTCTTTAAAACTTCTTATACTAGTTTGTCAAAGAATGATTATTTTTTGTGTGCTTTTAGGAAAATTTACCAAAATATTATTGGTTGCAAAATATAAAACAAATATAAAATATTCTGTGGATATTAGAAAATTATGTATATTATGTTTATAGGCAAAATTTTGATATATAGATTTTAATTACATTTTATTGGCCATATTTTTCAAATGTTCCATATTATTTATTTTTTCAGTTTATTTCATAATCTAGTAATGATGTATTAAATTTCTAGGCTATATTTGGGTATCAATTCATACCTCTTGAATTCATAACAGATTTTATTAATACACATTTATCATTTTATATATACTTGTATATATATACATATATGAATGCATATATAAACATATATACATATATACATGTATATATTACATACATATATACAAATATACATATATGCAAACATATATGTGTATCTCATATATGTGTATATTCATATAAGTATACATATTCATATACATTCATATTCATATACATATTCATATACACATATATGTGTATATTCATATACGTGTATGTATATATATGTGTATGTATATATATTTGATACATGTGTATGTACATATATTTGATACAAAGTCTCAATTTGTCACCAAGACTAGGGTGCAGTGGCACAATCATAGCTCACTGCAGCCTCAAACTCCTAGGCTCAAGGAGTCCTCCCAAATCAGCCTCTCAAATAGGTAGGACTACAAGTGCAAGCCACCGCACCTGGCTAGTTTTGAAATAAATTTTTGTATATTAGTAGGATCTCACTAGGTTGTCCAGGCTGGTCTGGAACTCCTGGCCTCAAGTGATCATCCTGCCTCAGCCTCACAAAGTGCTGAGATTACAAGTTTGAGCCATGCCACTCAGCCTATTTTATATATTTAAACTGCTTTGTGACTTTTATAAATGTATGAGCCTAATTGTCTTATTTTCTGTTTTGAATTTTGATTGCTACTGAATGCTAATGCTTGACCTGATTTTTTGGATTCCATTTGTATGATCTAACTTTGCCAGCTCACCTCTGAGTCGTTGGTTCTCACATGTGTCTTTTATTTAATTCTCCAAATTTGAGAGACTTTAACCTAATTTCAATAATTTGTGTTCTGCTTGTTACTGTTTTATGTTTTATGGATTGTCAAGATTTTTCTCCTATATGGTGTTATATGATGCTGTATTGTAATCATTTTCTCACTAACTTCTAATATAAACCATTATTTTATAATTTGTGAATGGTCAGGTTAATTTTTATATAAAATCTTCAATATATCATTAAATAGCTGTCTTACTTAAAAATAGAACTGTGGCTTTTCAACATCCCTTTAAGCAAGATTCAGTGTTTCTCTCCTGATTATCCCCACACATACACTTTGTAATGTGTAAAATCATTCATATTGAGCTTCTAAAGACTTAAAACAGTCCACATTTTCTTAAAAGCTGATTAAACCTTATGCTGGTAGTTAAAACCAAGATTAAAATAAAGATTACTACCCAACTAAAAATGTTGAATATCCAAAATTCTAATGTTTTTCACTCAGCATAAATGTTACAGATTTTGTCTGAGGAAAGAAAGTGTCCTTGAACAGTGCACAGAAAGTTTATCATCATAGTAGGTGAAAGTACATAGACACACAGTAAAAACCAATACATACACATCAGGGTGACCACGTAATATTTCAGTCAAGCCAGTGTTCTGGCTAGAGTCGATGTGTTTTATTTGTCATATTACTCTAAAAGACAAAGACAGAATTTTTCATGTTTTATGAAAATATTATAAACACGCTTTCCTCACAAATACATACACACAACAATGAATTGGGCTTCTTAGATTTAAATATGACTGTGAAAGAAAGAAAGAATGGCATTTGGAACCAGATAATAAAAAAAATTTAGTTTTCATTTAAATCCAACTAAGATTGTCTTTCAATGGCAGTGATTATTAGCCATCTTTTCCCCTTAGAGACAGTTTCAGTTCTTGCTTCAGTGGAAGTAAAAGGCTCATTGGACGTGAAGTTTCCCAATAGTGACAAGATAGCAATGAGACTCATTTTCAATTAGTAAAGCCTTGAAACTAGGTATAATAAAAATCATATTCAGTCTCAGATACTATTTTGAGGATTCACTCTCATTCCATGTTAAGAAAATATAATAAATCAGATTTTATTTTTAACTTGAGTTTCTGCAGAACAGAATCTGACTGTTGGATGCAAAGATAAAATGTTAGCCAGGACCCCAAAATGTTGTGTTAATTCACAGACTCATGGGTCCTGCCTGGTTAAATGCCCTGAATCTCTTTTTTTTCTGCACTAACACAGTCCTATTAAATCTTAAGAGTCCATGAATGCCCTAATTTTTACAATTATAAATGCCCCAAGAGTAACTCATCTGTGTTCCCCTCTACGGATAAGAATCACTAGTTACTCTTAAAGGTAGTGCTGGATTTTTTAAACGCAGGCTATATAAAAACTTACCCCTAAATAAATGAATTTGTTTTCCCTCCTTTTGTCTCCCAAATAAATCCTCACTAAGAGCACTTTCATAGTACATGTCTTTAAAAAAATTTAGATTTATCAAAATGTGCATAAACGTACTTGAGACCCTATAGACCTATCAACGTAAATTGATATATCAACAAATTACTATAGTGTGTGTTACTAGCTTCCCTGAACAAAAACCATGTATCTCTTGCCTTTACTCAGGTTTCACTTTGCTTTCTACTTTCTGAAACAAGCCAATGCACACAAAATAATGAGCATTTTTTCAGATTCTAATAATCAACATATAAAATTGGTGAAGTTAGTTCAACCAAAGCCTCATGACCAGTGGCATGGTCTATTTGTGGCCATGTCTTGGTAAGAATTGCTTCGCATTTTGCTAGATTAAACTTCCAGCTCTTTGAATGGAAAGAAAAGGAAAAAAAACTGTGTTGTGCTCTCAAGGATCACCTTTTTCTATGTAGAAGCTCTTTAGTTTAATTTGGTCCCACTTGTCAATTTTTGTTTTGGTTGCAATTGCTTTTGGAGTCTGGCATGCCTGGTGACTTCTCAAAGAACTTAAAACAGAACTACCATTCAACCCAACAATCCCATTGCTGGGTATATACCTAATGGAATATAAATCGTTCTGCTATAAAAACACATGCAGTCATATGTGCATTGCAGTACTTTTTACAATAGAAAAGATATGGAATCAACCTAGATGCCCATAAATAGTGGACTGGATAAAGAAAGTGTGGTGCATATACACCATGGAATACTATGCAGCCATAAAAGGGAATGAAATCACATCCTTTTCAGTAACATAGATGCAGCTGGAGGCCATAATCCTAAGCAAATTAAAGTAAGAACAGAAAACCAAATACAACATGTTCTCACTTATAAATGAGAGCTAAACAATGAGTACACTTGGAAACAAAAAGAACAATAAGCACAGGGCCTACTTGAAGGTTGAGAATGGGAAGAGGGTGTGAAGAATGAAAATCTTCCTGTTGGTTTGTATGATTATTACCTGGGTGACAAAGTCATTTGTACACCAAACCCCAGCAACATACAGTTTGCCCACGTAACAAGCCTGCACATGTATGCCCTGAACATAGCAAAAATCACAATTACTTTTGCACCAACCTAATACAAGTTGGAAGAAAAAACAAAAGAGTCATATTGACTGTGGTATAATTTCAGAGTTTACCAATTTTCTGTACCCTACAGACACTACAGAAGTTTGCTTTTTGTATCTCTTCTCACAGGAGAAGGAATATATTCTATATTGTATTTTTTTCTCACAGAAATACACGTTATGCAGGGCTTTCTAGAAAAGACAAACTCAGTTTTAGGAGAATACCCTGTCTTGGGATTCATACTATCCCTGTACCCCAGCTGGGGCTCAAGTCTTGGAATCATTACTTTCCCAGATATACATCTCCTTTAAGCATTCAGATTTTTTAAATTGTGGAAATATATGTACCAGCGTACTTAAAAATATTTGGTCACAGAATTGTCCTTCATGTTGTTCTTAGGCATCCTCTCTTCCTCCTCAGGTGATTGGAGTGAGGCTGAGCTGCATAGTGTGACTTAATGTTTTTCTTTCTCTTACGCAGCAGTCACAATCACATTTATATTGTATATCTAAAGGTCTTACAGGCCTTGAACTATAAAGCATTATGTTTCAAACACATAGTAATGAGAAAACATTTCAGTTAACTCATTATTTATTCTCCATTTTCTCTTCCATTAAACCATTCCTTCTCCAAAGGTTTAGAGCAGAATAAGGAGAAATAATACTCCGAAGATAATTTATGGTAAACCTCTGTTATGTATTCCCTTTAAAAAAAAAAATAATGTGTGTGGCTGGACGCCGTGGCTCATGCCTGTAATCCCAGCACTTGAAGAGGTGGGTCGATCACCTGAGGTCAGGAGTTTGAGACCAGCCTGGCCAACATAGTGAAACCCCGTCTCTACTAAAAATACAAAAAATTAGCTGGGCATGGTGGTGGGCATCTGTAATCTCAGCTACTCGAGAGGCTGAGGCAGGAGAATCACTTGAACCCAGGAGGCGGAAGTTGCAGTGAGCCAAGATCACACCATTGCACTCCAGCATGGGCAACAAGAGCAAAACTCCACCTCAAAAATAATAATGATAATAATGTGTGCATACATACACATATATGTACATATATATGCTAATACCATATAGTTATATTTTAAATTGTATGTATCTAATTCTTAAAATAGCATATAAAACATTCCTTGAAAACAATTTACATTTGTATAGTACTGAATCTGGCTTAATATCGCCTGTGAGGAATTAGAAGCCCCACTTCTTTCATTAGCATCAAATATACCAAGATATTCCAGCACCTCTGTTTTGCCATAAATGGTGTTATCTTCCATATTAATTGATGAACCCTTTTTCTTCCTTTTTTAAATTATACTTTAAGTTCTGGGGTACATGTGTAGAATGTGCAGGTTTGTTACATAGGTATACATGTGCCATGGTGGTTTGTTGCACCCATCAACCCGTCATCTACACTAGGTATTTCTCCTAATGCTATCCCTCACCCAGCCCCCCACCCCATGACAGGCCCCAGTGTGTGATGATCCCCTCCCTGTGTCCATGTGATCTCATTTTTAAACTCCCACTTATGAGTGAGAACATGCAGTGTTTGGTTTTCTGTTCATGCGTTAGTTTGCTGAGAATGATGGTTTCCTGCTTCATCCATGTCCCTGCAAAGGACATGAACTCATCCTTTTTTATGGCTGCATAGTATTCCATGGTGTATATGTGCCACATTTTCTTTATCCATTCCATCATTGATGGGCATTTGGGTTGGTTCCAAGTGTTTACATTGTGAACAGTGCCGCAGTGAACATATGTGTGCATGTGTCTTTATAGTAGAATGATTTATTATCCTTTGGGTATATACCCAGTAATGGGACGGCTGGGTCAATTTTCTAGTTCTAGATCCTTAAGGAATTGCCACACTGTCTTCCACAATGGTTGAACTAATTTATACTCCTACCAACAGTGTAAAAGCATTCCTATTTCTCCACATCCTCTCCAGCATCTGTTGTTTCCTGACTTGTTAATGATCACCATTCTAACTGGCATGAGATGGTATCTCAGTGCAGATTTGATTTGCATTTCTCTAATGACCAATGACGAGCATTTTTTCATGTTAGTTGGCTGCATAAATGTCTTTTTTTGAGAAGTGTCTGTTCATATCCTTTGCTCACTTTTTGATGGGAGTTTTTTTTCTTGTAAATGTGTGTAAGTTCTTTGTAGATTCTGGATATTAGCCCTTTGTCAGATGGATGGATTGCAAAAATTTTCTCCCATTCTGTAGGAGGCCTGTTCACTCTGATGATAGTTTCTTTTGCTGTGCAGAAGCTCTTTAGTTTAGTTAGATCCTATTTGTCAATTTTAGCTTGTGTTGCCTTTGCTTTTGGTGTTTTAGTCATGAAGTCTTTGCCCATGCCTATGTCCTGAATGATACTGCCTAGGTTTTCTTCTAGGGTTTTTATGGTTTTAGGTTTTACATTTAAGTCTTTAATCCATCTTGAGTTAATTTTTGTATAAGGTGTAAGGAAGGGATCCAGTTTCAGCTTTCTGCATATGGCTAGCCAGTTTTCCCAATACCATTTATTAAATAGGGAATCATTTCCTTATTGCTTGTTTTTGTCAGATTTGTCAAAGATCAAATTGTTGTAGATGTGTGGTGGTATTTCTGAGGCCTCTGTTATGTTCCGTTGGTCTATGTATATCTGTTTTGCTACCAGTACCATGCTGTTTTGGTTACTGTGAACTTGTAGTATAGTTTGAAGTCAGGTAGTGTGATGTCTCCAGCTTTATTCTTTTGGCTTCACATTGCCTTGGCTATGTGGGATTTTTTTTTGGTTCCATGTGAAATTTAAAGTAGTTTTTTCCAATTCTGTAAAGAAAGTCAATGGTAGCTTGATGGGGATAGCATTGAAATTATAAATTACTTTTCACGATATTGCTTCTTCCTATTCATGAGCATGGAATGTTTTTCCATTTGTTTGTTTCCTCTCTTGTTTCCTTCAGCATTGGTTTGTAGTTCTCCCTTGAGGTCCTTCACATCCTTGTAAGTTTGATTCCTAGATATTTTATTCTCTTTGTAGCAATTGTGAAAGGGAGTTCACCTATGATTTGGCTCTCTGTCTGTTATTGGTGTATAGGAATGCTTGCGATTTTTGCACATTGATTTTGTATCCTGATACTTTGCTGAAGTTGCTTATCAGCTTAAGGAGATTTTGGGCTGAGACGATGGCGTTTTCTAAATATACAATCACGTCATCTGCAAACAGAGACAATTTGACTTCCGCTTTTGCTAATTGAATATACTTTATTTCTTTCTCTTGCCTGATTGCTGGGCCAGAACTTCTAATACTATATTGAATAGGAGTGGTAAGAGAAGGCATCCTTGTCTTGTACCGGTTTTCAAAGGGAATACCTCCAGTTTTTGCCCATTCAGTATGATATTGGCTGTGGGTTTGTCATAAATAGCTCCAAACCAGAACAACACAAACTCCCTTTAAGAAGAAAATTAACATCCACTGAACACCTAACTTTGTTCTAATTTCCCAAGTCTCCTATTTGACAATGAAAGGATGGGTTAATTAAGATATACATTTTTAGCAATAAATTTAGATATGTCACTTCATGGATGTGAAAACAGAATGTGACACTGGGGCCTGTTGGGGGAATAGTCGGGGAGAGCATCAGGAAAAATAGCTAATGCATGCTGGGCTTAATACCTAGGTGATGTGTTGATAGGTGCAGCAAACCACCATGGCACACGTTTACGTATGTAACAAATCTGCACACCCTGCACAGGTACCCCAGAACTTTAAAATAAATAAAATAAAATAAATAAGAGTGTTTAAAAAAAGTTAAGTGGCCTTGACTTTTTCTCTAATCCCATTTTCCCCATCAATGTTCCCACACGTGGTATGATTCTACATCAATTCTTCAGGATTTATTTCAACTCATGCCTTCTTACCTTCTGCCCCCAAGAACTTTTGTATATACTGTTCCCTCTGCCTAGCACACTCTTACCTAATTCTGCCAGTCCACTGATTCTTATTTATTATTTAGACTCCAACTCAAATCTCACTTCCTTTGGAGTGTGTTCCCTCACATTTCAAATTAAATCAGTCCCCAGCCCCATTAAGCATCGTGATATTTGATGCATATTGTCCTCTCCCTTGAGATTTGAATTACAAAAGAAGGGCCCTAATGCTGTTTTGTTAATCTTGCATCCAGTGTGGACTGTCTTGCCTGACACGTGGTAGTATTTTAAAATACCTATCTGAGAAATAAAAAGTAAAAGTCTGCTAGATAATAAATGGTAAAGCTGGGATTTGAAATGGAGCCTTTCTTACCCCAAAGACCAGGCTTTCCTTATTTCCTCTTAAAAGCGCACGCGCGCACACACACACTCACACACACACACACAGAAACATACACACTCTATGTTACAATTTAGAAAAAGGACTAGGGAACAAAAATAATTTACGTGTTTCTGAAATGAAATTCAGGTGAATCAACAGCATATATGGCTTCAAGTGAGTATGCCTCATTGTCTCTTTTATCCCTCATGTGTTACAGCAAAGTAAACTAAAAGCTCTAGTGACGTTGTTGAAGGCTAATAGATTTTATGAGTTTTTGTGAATATGCAACTAGATTGAGCTAAAAATGCCCAACTATAATATTGAGCTTTGTCAAACTTAATTATGTGACTAATCTGACTAGGGATTTACTTCCCAATTTTATATAATTAAATAGCCATCACTCTTGAAACTGTAATAGGCTAACCACCCCCAGCACAGAATATAAGAAATACACTTTCAAGGTAAGCCCTACACAAACTCCCAACATCTCAGCCACTCAACGGGCTGATTTTTGGATTCATGAACAAAAAACTGGATTTTCCTCTGAAAAAATCCAGTTTCTCAGAGGAAAATTGCATTACACAAGTCATTTTGAAGGTGTCTTTTGATCTTCCCTTTATTTCTCTAAATAAGCAGTCTTGCTTTATCACCTCTACTTCTGGTGTTTTCTTGAATTGTTCTTGCTGATCTGAGGAAGGCTTGGAGGCGTTCACAACATGGCCCAATATTCTCTTCAGGATTGCCCATGATAGGAAGAAAAGTATCTAACAAATTAAATTTAAAAATTGCTTTGAGGGCCGGGCACAGTAGCTCACGCCTGTAATCCCAGCACTTTGGGAAGCTGAGGCAGGCAGATCACAAGGTCAGGAGTTCGAGACCAGCCTGGCCAATAGGGTGAAACCCCATGTCTATTAAAAATACAAACAAATTAGCCGGGCGTAGTGCCACATGCCTGTAATCCCAGCTGCTCGGGAGGCTGAGGCAGGAGAATTGCTTGAACCCAGGAGGCGGAGGTTGCAGTGAGCCAATATTGCACCACTGCACTACACCCTGGGTGACAGAGCGAGACTCCATCTCAGAAAAAAAAAAAAAATTACTTTTTTTTTTTAATCCTTTTAATAGTTAAGAAAAATAAAATTTCAAAGACATATTTTGTGAATATTCATAAATTGTCAAGTACCATATTTTTAAATATTTTTACACAATTTTGCCAAATAATATAAAATATAAATGTATGCTAAATTAACCTAGTTCTCTTGGTGTTTTCTTTTTATAAAGTCTATATTTTATCTCAAGAGAATATTACTAGATGTGGCTTAATTGCTTATAATGATAACGATAATTGGATATATTGTTCTTGATTAAATTTTCAGTGATCTTAGTATTTAATAATCTAATGTCAATTATTTTATTATTGAGTATTGTTCTACAGCTCCTGAAATATAATATAATTAGAATCACAATGATTAATGTGGAGTATTAACCATATCACTGATAATTAATCTCAATCACAAATGCAAAAACATATTTTAAAATCTATTCAGTGGAAAGATCTGAAGTTCTAGCAGTCCTTTCAGAAGAATCATAACACGATATGGAAATATTTTTTGTCCCACGTACAAACACAAAAGGAAAAAGAAAGTCTATCTACACAGTTCTTAAGATTATGTACCCTAAAAGAAAAAAATCAACCAGAATAATCCTTACTTTAGAATTTGCCAGAGAACAATTGAATTGCATATTTTTAATTTTGAATTCAAAATTTTTAGCTAATCTTTGTTCAATTGCCCATCAGTGTTAGGAAATCTGACTAGTGCTCAATGAATGCAAACAGTTACTTTGCCAGTGGGAAGCCCCATGGGCAAACGAATGATCTGATCCTAACATAAAGACCAGAAGCAATCTGTGGTCGAAGGAGGTGCCATTTAAGCACCTGGCAACTTGATGGCTTCCTGCGAATGAAAAGGTCACTACCTTAGAAACACATTTATTTAGGATAGAAGGGAATATTTGGTACATTTCTAGGAACACAATTGTTCCTATCAACTAAAACTCAAAAATTTATTTTCTAAGTCCTTAGTCAAAAGCCTAAGTTTTATTAAGAAATCAAAGATGGATAAATCATAACTCTGCCAATTGAGAGGTTATTTTTTTACTGGAGAAACAAAACATAAATATCATACAATCACATAAAAGGAGAAAGCAATATGTAATTGAATGCAAAAATGAGTGGCACACTTTAATGGTGTTAGACATTAAAGAGATCACTAAGATTGCAAATATTAGAAACTTTTTAGGTAATAGGTGGATCTTAGATAAAGTCTTAATTATAAGTAATATATCAGTTGGTAAAATAAAAATCTTGGCAAGTGGGGAAACAGGATTCAGCAAAGGGCCAGAAGAATTCATAGACAAGTGGACATGTTAAGATAACTAAGAGACTGACAAGTACAGCATAAAATTTCTGTTGTTGAGCTGTCATAGATATAGATAACCAAATAAGAAAAGCCTAAACTGGAAACGTGGGGGCTTGAATTCCAAATGAACGTGTTTAGACTTAATTCTTTTGGCAATAGTCTACCATTCAAAGTTTTAAGTGAGGAAGTTCATTTTAAGTTTTTCAGAGATATGACAAGATATAGTGGAATCTGGGGACAGTTCCATGTCACCTGTGGAAATTACTTGAATAAATATTATGAGAATTGAATAAGTCTCCCTAACAGAAATATCCACTATATCTGTTTAACTCCCTTTAAAAATCCATTTGTAGTTGGAGTTTAATAAGTATTTTTAAGCTAATGAATATATTTTATATTCACTTAAATATAAAATATCTGTAGATATATGGGGTAATTTGATAAGATAAAAATATTGCCCCAAAAATCACATGTACCCCATAAATATGTACAACTATCATGTATCAATAAAAAAGTGTGTCTTCATCAAAAATCTAAGTTGATGCTTATAATTTTTATTTATATTTGTGTGAATGGCCAACTTACAGGCCTGAATCTTTCTTAAAAGGGTACATTTGCTTTTATTTCATACTAATTTTTTTATATTTTTATGACTGGTAGAATCAATTTTTTAATGCAAATATGATAAACAACAAAGTAGACACACACATACTCAGGTTTTATAGGAAGGTTTATTGCTTTCAGTTAAGAACAATTTTGTTAAGCTTAAGGTTTGAGTCAGTAATTTCTGAAGGTTGACCATCGTAATGCTCAAAGATGATCAGATGAGAGAGTTGATTTCCAACATGATGGAATTTTGCTATTTTCTGCCTTTTTAAATATTTATCTACAGAATTTGCCTGTTTCATCTATCCCCTCAGTCTTTGCTAACACCTGTGCAAGTTTAGAACTTGCTGTGTAATGTTGCAGTAGCTATGTGAATAATATCACAGTAGGTCACCCTCATCTCTATGGTGTTCAGCAGTTACTTGACCTTTCCAGGCATCTACTCTGAATACATAAACTTAATGGATAGAATTTATGGCTCACTAAATTTTTCTTCCATATTCTACTTAGTGGAGAGTAGTTAGTGATTACTAATATGTCAGTCCAAATGACAAACCTGAACAATCACTGTAAGTTTGGAAGAACAATTAAAGGTAGTTCAAACACCAGTGGTCCTCAAGACAGTTTTACATACAATTATGCAAAAAAGAAAAACTATTCTGCTCATTTGACCTTTAAAGCACCCTCAGTGCTGATTTTAGAAAAAGCATTTAAAGAGCCTTGATGGAAAAAATTTACACTGCATGGTGAGCTAAGCAAACTGTTCATCAGCAAATGCTAAACAATAATGTTATAGGACTGTTTTTCTACATTCAGTCAATTCATGTTAGATTCAATCGAGCACAATCAGCACAAGATTGCCTCTGCTCTAATAAGCCTAAGGGGAAAGATACGACTGCTGTTAAAAAGTGTGCCTCTTGAATAAAATAACAAGCTGCTAGATGAAATATTAGAATTGCATCTATGGCAAAGAAAACCTGATGGCCTACGTAGTTACAATGGAGGCGTGCTTACCTTTCATCTTCCTGCAACACAACTGCCAGCTCTCTGAATATATGTATGAGAAACGATGATGTGCCATCCTTGTATTCATTTACAATGGGTAATTTATTTCAGATAAGATAATAACTTTGAAAACAAGAATAACCATGAAGAATTTTAAGTATGAAAGAAAAATTCCCATACTTATCCAAAGGTGAAAACCTGCACAATTATTATATAGATAATAGTATTCCCGATGGTGAAGCTGACTACCTTCTGTGACAATGAATAGAAACTCTCTAAAATAATAAAAATCCTAAGTTTCAAGGAAAAACCACAAATGCAATATATCTATAAATAATTTCCCCCATGATATATTAACTTTTCCCCAAAATCCTTTTTCTTCTGTTCATTTATTTATTTCAAAAATCATAGCAATTCTCTAGCTTAGAGTTGATAGTCAAAGGCTAATCACCTGATCCATTGCTGTTCTGCAGAAAATCTTGAGGAACTGAATTCCATGCAGCTAATACTATTTGAGAGAGACATGAATTGAGATTTTAACAGAAACTATTATCAGGACCAGCTCCAATTAAAAAGTCAAATTTTATACTCCATCAGCACTAATACAGCTTCAAATAAGAAAATATAAGAGATATTTTTGTACAATGAGTCAAAAATTCAGTCATCTTGATACTCTTCATACTCCAGGTACCAAAATTTCAGTCAGGGTCTTACCAGGGAAACAGAACTAACAGAAAACTTATATTAAAAAAATTATTTCAAGGAATTGGCTTATGTAATTGTAGGTTTTAGATGAACAGGTACAAAGTTTGCAGAGCAGGTCAGCAATTTGATGATAAATCATTAAAATTGCTTATAATTTGATTCAATAATTCACCTCTAGTGAATAAATTCTCCTTATGAGAAAATAACTAAATAAGGGTGAGATGACTTCCCAAGTATTAATTACTACATAAATGTGGTGTGATTCTATAATTTCAAAAAATAAACTAAATAGCCAATAATGGGATTCACTTAAATAGTGATATAGTCATATAAGAGAAAATAGTGAAAACCAGAAAATAAATCCAGATATATAGTTATTGACCTATATTTTAGGTCAATTGATATAATAATTGATATAATTATAAAAGCCAAATGTGGATGTTGGGTAAATTTGTTTATTTTTATGAAATTTTATAATGAGCTTATATTGCTTGTATAGTAAGGAAAGAAAACATAGAGTTCATATAGTTTTATGTTAGTCTTTCAGTTGTCATAATCAAAGATCAAATAAATATATTTGATATCTTAATGTGTTTCATTTATAAGAAATGAGTTCATTAGCAAAGTGTTAGTGAATAATTATTGTTGCTATTTTAATATCATAAAACAGTACAAACTCTTTTTCCAAACATTAAATTTTAGAGAATTATTAAAGCAATTGTGCTTTTTTATTTTTATCATTTAATGAATAGCTTCCTGGAAGCTATATTCTCCCTCAGATATTTTTAACAGTTTAATTGTAAGAAGTCATTAACCCAGAAAGCTTCTAGTTTGCTTCTAAATACAGAATCCAAGAATATCCAGTGGTTTCTAAAAATGTTGAACCATTTTTTCTCTCATATTCTTAACATAGGGAATATCATTGATATTTTCAAAAAATTGTCAAAGCTTTCTTTATCAAAGCCCCAAAGTTGGCTGCATGACCATACCTGGTCTTAGGTCTATGAGGTTTATATCATGATATAGATAGGAGGATTTGAAGAATATGTGTAAATATTTTCTCAAGAAGAAAAAAGGTGCAAACATCATAGACATGATTTCACTGTTTTATTATATTTATTGTAAATGTATTATAAACCTGCATAAATGTGTTTGAATGTCTGTATATTTGTGGTATGTGTGTGTATGTGGATAAATGTGTTTGAATGTGTGTATATTTGTGTGTGTGTGTGTGTAAAACCTGACAATATTCACATATCAAGAACACTTCACCAAACAACAGACTTTCCAGTGTCATGAAAATATCATTAAAATTGACCATATGCTGGGCAATGCAGCCTGAGTCAACATACTTCAAAGAATTAAAAGAGAATAGTTTAAAGGATTGACCTGTTTAATCCATCTCCTTCCGTCTCCTAACGCGTGTTCAAGTTTCTTACTGAAAGAGGATCATTTACAGGATTGACCTATTTAATCCCTCTCCTTCTGTCTCCTAACGTGTTCAAGTTTAAAACTTGCTGTGTGATAATGTGGTAAGCATGCAAATAATACCAATGTAGGTCAGCCACAACTTTATGGTGTTCAGCAGTTACTTGGCCTTTCCTGGCATCTACCTTCAATACCTATTATTAAATACCTATAAAATTATTAAAAGTTTAAAGATAATATTTTCTGGACAATCTCAATTTGAGCTAAAATTAGAATATTTAAAAATGACCAGAAAAATACCTGTGTATTTGTGAATTTGACAATGCAATTCTAAATACCACTGAGGTCAAAGAAAACAATCACAAAGGAAATTAGAAAATATTTTGAACAGATAATAATGAAAAATAGAACTTGTTGAATATGGTTAGATTGATGTTTAGAAAAAATTTTCTATCCTGAAAGCGCATGTTAGATTAAAAACCTTAGAAACAAAAGAGTAAATTAAGCACAGAGAAAGTTAAAGGAAGGAAATCATAAAGAGCAGAAGTCAATGAAATAGAAAACAGAGAATGGAGAATATCAACAATGCCGAAAGTGTGTTCTTTGAAATTTTCTGCTTTCTACCAACATTGATTTACAAAACAAAATTAGAAAGACACAATTAGCCAAATACCATACCAAAAAATGGCAGACGTGGGAGTTCCAAAACTAATACCAATATAACAAAAGGAAATTATGAAACATTTTTGCCAATAACTTTGAAATTTTAGATTAAAAAATCCTAGAAAAAATACAGTGTGACAAAATAGACATGATCATAGATAATTTATATCAACTAAATACATGTAATCCATATGTATCATCTCCACAAAGAAAACACAAAGAAAATTTCAGGCCCAGTAGGCTACACTAGTGAATTCTATCGTACATAAAAGGTAGATATAACATAAATGTAACACAAACTTTCTGAATGTGAGGACAGCATAGCCTTGATACTAAAATTTTACCAGAGCAGTACATGGATTGAAATTGAAAAGTCTATCCCTTATTAACTGTATGTAAAAATTCCTTAATAGATGGAAAAGTAAATCCAGTGTTATATAAGAAAGCCATATATCATAACCAAGTTAAACTTACTCCAAGAATACACCCAAACTTTTGAAAACCAGCAAACATAATTCATCACACATAAGAAAGAAAAGAAAGGGATATTTAATTATCTCAATTAAAAAAACTGAGCAAAGTAAGATAATTTGCTATACAAAATATCAATACTTATAAGGCATTAGCATTAGGCAGTATCAGTATCAGGCAGTGTAATATTGACACAAAGGTAGAACTACGAACCAATAAAAGAGAGAGAGCCCAGGAACACACACACACACACACACCTGTGTGTGCACACACGCGTGCACACACACAGCCAAAACAATGTTAAGGGGGAAAAAATGAAGTAGGAGGGCTTACTCTACTGTGTATTAAATACTGTATTTTTAGAGTAAGTCTTAAGACATTGATATATTGGTACAAAGATAGAAAAATTGACCAGTAGAACAGAAAAGAGTCTAGAAACAGACCTACATACATATGGACATGATTTACGACAGAAGCAATACTGCAGAACAGTGGAGAATGGATAGTTTTCTTCCACTCATGTTACTGAGTCAATTGGATTTCCATAGAGAAAAGATAAAAACTGATACATACTTGGGACTATATAAAAACCAATCTCAGGTGGATTGTAGATCTAAATGTCAATAGTAAAATATATTTTCAAAAATGGAGTAAGTCAGGAACAACAACAACAAAATACTAATTATTAAGGAAAAGATTGATCAATTGGTATAAATTAAGATAAAAAACTTCTGATTATTAAAAAACACCATTAAAAAACTAAAACAGTAAGATACCAAAAGTAAAAAGAAAATCCTTGCAAAATATATAACCAGTAGAGCACATATACTGAACATAGAACTCTAAGTACCTTTTTGTTAAATGCTCAACAGAAATGCACATTTCTATACATCAAACAATACATACAAGCATGTCTATAGCAGCACTATTCATAGCTCAACAATTTAAAATTTCACAGTATACCAACATTAGAATAATTTGTGAAGTATCTGGCTATATACCTTGAAAATAAATAAACTATTCAATTCAAAAATATATATCTGAAAAACATAATGTTGAATGAGGATAGAAGAGTTGTGAGAGTATGTGTGTGCGTGTGTGTCCGTGCATGTGTGTGCATGCTTGTGTATGTTGTAGTGGAGTCATCTAGGTAGTAATTTTGTGCCTTTTGTCCCAGGTAGTGGTTACTTGACTATGTTCACACTATATTTCATAGAGCTTTATCCTTTACTCTCTTTATTATGTATGCCATAATTCAATATAAATATACGAAAACCAGAATGTCACATATTCATGGAACAGAATGGCATTGATTGTTGGATGCTATGTAGGTGTCTTTTATAATATGTGTACTATTATTTTGAAAAGGATTATGATAAAGCTTACTTGCTTGGTTAATAGATAAATTGAATAGATAGTGCATCTACCAACTTTTTCTATAAGGGTTAGATAGTAAATATTTTTGGCCTTTTGGGACTTAAAGTTTTGTTTCAATTATTCAATTCTGTTATGAAAAAACCCATAGACTATATGTAAAGAAACATATGGCTGTGTGCCAATTAAACTTTATTTACTTAGAGATGGCAGGCAAGATTTGGCCTAGGATATAGTTTGTCAATCTCTGGATTAAACAATTAGTTAAACATATGGCTAGAGTAAATGACACACGCATATCTACATGTTAAAGTATTGACAAAGTATTTTGTCTTTTTCATCTTTCTAAAAGAATGGGCATATGGAAATTATTACTGTGATCTTCCTAATTAAGTTATATTTGATTTATTCATTTGTTAATTTTTCTGTGCTTTGCTTATTGGTATAATTTATATTTCTACAACTAATTACTGTCTGCAATATATCTGTTTTCCACCTAAGTATATATTGTACACTGTATGACTGCATTGAAATTTGATTCTTTTTAATATTTTTCACTCATACAGAAAATTTAACAATGTAAAAAGCTAAAATGGAATATTGTAATCCATCATTGTTTCAGTTACAATTGAGAAAGATCTGCTTATCAGGATTTATTTATTTCATTAGTTGATTGCTATAATTTGTTGTTTTGTCAAACTGTAACTTTGTATTTATGTACTTAAAGCATTAAGGATTTCTAATTTATAACAGATTAATCTACTTCTGACTTTGTTTTATTGTGAAATAATCTACTTAAATTATTCTTTTGATAAAAGCTTAATTAATTTGTCAGATAAATGTTTATATGACTCATACTAAAACCATACATTTCTTTCTTAAATGGTTACAGGCAAGAACTGTATCCATGTAAAGCTGAGCTGACTATTTTAGGGAGGAATACACAAACATGTGAATCTATCAGTCATGTACTTGGAAAACCCCTGCCAAAATCAGGATCTGTCTTTATTGGTGGATTTCCAGACCTTCATGGGAAAATCCAGGTATTTCTACAGATGTTTTAAAATATTAATTATGTCATCATATTGAAAAATGAAAAAGAAAAACTTTAGAAATATTTTCTGGCTAGTGGGGCCATCTGCATGGTTTCAAAAAAGTTTTTGAGTGATTCTACTAACATATATATTTTTATCTATCATACCAAAGTATAATAGAAGTTTACTGTTCTCGTTAAAAAATTGCTCCAATGTCAGTCTGTTTTTCCATCTTATGGCTATAGTATGTGTATTACATTTCTTAATACTATTTAGCATGTGTGATTTGTCCACTAAGATAGTGATTTTCACTGGATATTTCAATGGATTCACTTAATAACACAACAAAAATATAGTTTGAGAAAAGGAATTGGAAGACCACCCCCAGTCTCTGTTTTGTGTGAGATTACCAAAATGTGAGAATGTTTATTACAGAGTTTTGCACACATGCCAGCCCACTGTCTAAATTTCCATTTAGATAATTAGCTTATTGTCTTCATTATTAAGCTATATTTTAGGAAAATAGCTTGAAAGCTGACTTAAATGCTATTATTTGGTTCCATTTTATGTTGCTGCAGCAAATTGCTTTAAAAATTTAAGGTTGTTTGTTAAGTATACCAGTAGCTTATTACATTTATTAATCTTTTCCCTTATTATATTTACCATTGCATTTTACCTATTTGAACATACTATGTTTATATTATTGGAAATATAAAATGCTATTGTTTCAAAGTCCCACAAATAGTGTAAATTGATATACGTACATCTACTTACTGTAAATATCATGACTCCATAGCATACAAGATAAAATAAAACAAAAATAGACATAAAAACAAAATTCACAAGCATATTTGATGTGATAAATATGACTTTAATGAAATAAGATAATTCTGTATCTGTAAGCATGCAGAGATTTAGATTCAGATTTACTCCATTAGCAGTAAATTTATTGATCATTAAACAGATATTTGTGACTTTTTCTATAACATTAATGTGCTTCATTGACTTTTTCGTAAATGAAACCATTCTAAAAGTTCCATGATAGTAAAAAATATGTTTTGTTTACTTTTTTATACACCAAGGCAAGGACAGTTCCTGTCACATTGTTGGAGCTCAATGAACAGCTTTTAAATAGAGGCCTCAGTTAAAGAATGGATGAAACATAAATAAAACCTTTCATAATTTACATTTGTCCTCTTATTTCATAACTATATTTTTTCCCAAATAAAATATAAATTTTAATATAGAACTAAATTTAATTGAGTATACATTAATTAAGTGTAATTTCTCAAGACTAAATTAGCTACCCCTGAATATAAATATAGCTGAGCATTTACTTTATTATAAATATAAACGTGCAGAAGCAATACAGAAAAATAGAAAAAGATGTCTTCTGACCTCCCTGAAGAAGTAGAGGAGTTGTAATTAGAGATTTGAAGAAATATCAAGTGTCTTCCTGGTAAATAATATGTAGGCTGTCATTGTAGACAGAGACAATATTACATATACACAGGCTTAGGTAATGGAAGGGTCTGAGGAAGGGGGAGGTGGAGTAGACATAATTTATTATTATGGAGACACGGGGTTTGATATGAAGTGAGCAGAAAGAAGACTTGATTTTGGATAGGTGAGTGGGAGCCAGAGAAATAATTAATCCTATGTAAAATGCAAAATAGTATATATTTACATATTGCTGCCATATACATATACTATACATTACATACTTCTTAAATGGGGGAGCCATTTAAAAAGTTTGAGTAGGAATTGTCATCATGCTATGTTCACTCTGATAGTAACCGAAGTGTACAACTGGAGGGGTTAGGACTACATCATAAGAAATGGCAAAGTCAGGTTTATTCAGAATAATTAAACAAAAAAGGTATTTTGGCAATAAGGGTGGGAGAGTAATTATGAATGCTATTGAACTTAAAAATAATTATTAGCAAAAAATATATAGAAAATTTGGAATTTTAATGACCAGGTTGGCTTATGTAACCATAGAATTTATAATCCCATTCTCAAAATGGGGAATGAATCTAGGATTATTTATAGGGAAAATGGCAGGTTTATCATTGCATTTGAGTTGCTGATATGGTTTGGCTGTGTCCCTACCTAAATCTCACCTTGAGTTTTAATAATCTCCATGTGTCAAGGGTGGGGCAAGGTGGAGATAATTGAATCATGAGGGTAGTTTCCCCCACACTGTTCTCCTAGTAGTGAATAAATCTCAGGATATCTGATGGTTTTGTAAATGGGGGCTGTCCTGCACAAGCTCTTGCCTGATGCCATATAAGACGTGACTTTGCTCCACATTTGCCTTCCACTGTGATTGTGAGGCCTCACCAGCTGTGTGGAACTGTGAGTCAATTAAACCTCTTTCCTTTATCAATTACCCAGTCTCAAGTATGTCTTTATTAGCAATGTGAGAACAGACTAATACAGTTGCTTTGGGGCAAAAATGATTTTCAAATATTTAACAACTGGCTTGCCATCACCGCTAATCCATCAGTCCTTTGTGTGTGTTCCTGCTGAATATCATTCCTGTTAGTGGAATGTTGTGATGCACAAGTCATTTGAAATATGGGCCTTCGGTTCACAAAAGATCATTAACATATGGCTGTGGGAGTCTGCACAGGAGATAGTGGAAGCCATAATAACTGATTGAATTGATTATGAGGATTAAAATAAAAGAAGGCTGAGAACTGGGAATCAGCAATCAAGAACTAGGCTAAGAAAGAGGTACACGCCAAATTAGTTAAGGAATAGAGAGGCTGGCAGTAGACAAAGGAAAAAAAAGTCACAAGAAACAAAGATGGAAAAAGAAGCATCTGTTGAACACCAATGTTACAAAAGGTCACCCACCAGTATCTGGAGAAAACTGTCAACAAAAATCAAATTGTAATATTCTGAGGAAGAATAAATGAACTGGAAGAAGCAACAGAGTGGTTTTAGGTTATTTTTCTAGAAGCTTGTTAATAAGTCAGAGAGGTTGTTATGTAGGGGAGGACAGAGTTTTGAAATTTCAGAAAGATGATGATAATAATTGACTATATTTCTAAAGACTTTTTCTCCTAAAACCTTGTCTGAAACATTGGCTTTTACTAAAGGATTATCTCACTAAAAAACTTGACATTCATCCTGTGAGGTAAGGGAACCGGACATTTGTTATAATCAAACTTGGAGGAACATTCAGTATTTGGACCAATAAACTTACCTTGAAATTAAAAAGGCAGCCAGCTAAGCAGGTTTTCCCTCCTTGTTAAATATGCTGTAGTTGAAAGATTTTATGTCAGCCCCTCATCGATTTTTTTATTCCTTTTTTATACTGTTACAGTGTCACAGTAACTATGTGTGTGTGTGTGTGTGTGTGTGTGCTAGAATACGTATGTGAGACATACACTTGTATTGCTATATACCAGATGACTGATACAAACTGTAAAACGTTATCTAGATGATAATACTTAAAGAGAACTCATACGATGAATCAGAAAAAGAAAGATACGAAATTCAGCCTTCTGAATATGTTTCTGGGCAATGCAACTCCTCTGAATATCTAAGTATCATGCAGGCTCTATCTAATCATTGTGTTCTGATTAAGAACTGTTTAAGCACAGTGGGCTGTTAGTGCTCAGAAAATTAAAAACAACAGGTTTGTAATATAAAACACTAAGGAAAAGAACTATAGTTGATTCCTCGAGCCAAAAAGTGTTAAGTTACATTTATGCTCTCACCTCTAAGTTTCCAATAATGTCTTTCTGAACTGGCCAGAGCCCCTCCACATGATAAGAGTCCCTAATCCAATGTGTATGTGCTGACAGGTTGTTTAATGCTTCCTTTAACAAAATCACCCAGAGCTCAGTATGTGAGAAGAGAATGAAACAGACACTTTCAATTTTGTGCCTGGGGTGTGAAAAACTCTGCTTCCCCTGATGACCATAAATGAGGATAACTTTCAAGGTCTGAGAGTAAATGCCTTCTCTCTGGTGGTGGAAAAACACTTTCCTTGGTAGTGCTTTAATTGCTTACACTTTTCAGTGCATGGACTCTTGCTTTCGGGTCCAAGTTAGTTAAGGACACCAAACCTTAATTCCTAGTAAATGCAGATGTTACCAGCTATTCTCTTTGCTAAGTATGAGAGGAAATAAAATAATTATGGAAAGAAATAAATATTGTTAATCAATTAGACTTGTTTTTTATATACGCAGAAGTTGATACTATAAGTTCTAGAAAGATGCTACCTTTTTTTCAGATGCAAGTAAGTCACTAGGATTGAAAACACATGTGTGATTGCATGTACTATTATATTTGACTGGAATTTTTGAAGAATTAGTGACTGACTCCAAAAATCTAAACATTATCTTAATTTTCAAATTAATTTATAATTTCAACATAGTAAAGAAGTTTAATAATTTAATTTTTTTTAATTTCTAGTGAATCCATTTAGAAATAGGGACACTGGTAAAGCAAATAAGTGTTATGCACTTCATGTATGTTCAAGACATTGACTTACAAAGTCAATAATTAGTTTGCTACATTCACTTTTATAAAAAGGCCTGTCAATCATTAGCCATCAAAATCCTTTAGCCAAAATAAATTACTATTAAATGTCTAAAACATAAAAACAGGATTCTCTTTAAGGACTGACTTGTGAGAGATTCCTGAAGAACAAGTGAAAAAAGAAACCACTTCAGTTATCTGTAGAAAATTTGGGTTGCTTATATTACTTGTCCCAGCTTATCAAGTTAGAGACATTATATGTATCTAATGGCACCTCACTAAATGTGTTTATGATGTTCTGCAAAAGGATGCTTGTCAACCTTTTTGAGCTCTTCAAAGACACTTGTCTAATGGACACAAAATAATTAGAAAAAATTAAAACACACCATTGAAGAAATCAAGAAAGGTAACAACATTCAACACTTTTGGGTTTTGTAAATTACACGGATAAAAGTTAATCATTACCCTGTCCTCATTTTCTGTCCAACAATGTGTAAAAAGAGAATCACTGCACAACAAATAAAAGTCTCTTAAATAGCCATTTATAGGGGTCCACTTACTGGTGAAAATAAACCCAAACCTCTGATAAACATAAGCAAAGTAATAGAGACATCAAGGTTTCACTGCCATGTTTTATGACCCATTGCTCCCTCTAGAGATTATGTGGTAAATGATTCATTCATTCACCCATCTGCTTATTCTACTGGACTACCATTTGGACTTGGGCATCTGGTGTCTATTCTGCTGAGAGCACTGAATCACAAGTCAAGACATTATCAGATGCAGACTCATCCAATAAGAATTATTTCTCATTCCTTGCACGTATAAAAATCACTTTCAATTTACAATTTATTCCTACATGAGGACCCACCTTGTTTTTTGTTTGTTTGTTTGTTTTGAGACAGGTTCTCACTTTTGTCACCCAGGCTGAAGAGCACTGGTGCAATCTCAGCTCACTGCAGCCTCGACCTCCTGGGCTCAAACAATCTTCCCACCTCAGCCCCCCTAGTAGCTGGGACTACAGGCATGTACCACCATACCCTGCTATTTGAATTTAATTTAATTTTTATTTTTTGTAGATATGGGGTTTCTCTGTGTTTCCCAGGCTTGTCTCAAACTCCTGAGCTCAAGTGATCCGTCCACCTCAGCCTCCCAAATAGCTAGGATTACAAGCATGAGCCACCGTGCCCAGCCAGGCCTTGCCTTTCTTAGTGAGACAATAATACACCATGGATTGGACTCCACTCCCTGAAGCAGCAGAAACTGGCTCCTATCCAACAGAAGGAAACCTCTTTTCCCACCACTCCACTTTTTCCCACCCACCACTCTTTCCATTTTTTACTCTGATGCATCTTTTTTTCAGCTCTGCATCTATGTATTCCTGTTCTTATAAAACTCTTGAGTGTCAGTAGTCCAGAAGGGCCTGTCCCTGGATCTGTCTCCACTCAAGATTCTCTCTTAATCTGTGTGTTTTCAGCATCCTTTGGACCTCTGTTTGTTCTCTCCATTTGTGTGTGCTTCTAGTTTGAAACGGTCTCCATTCATTTGATCATAGTTTCTTCTATTCAAGAACTCTCTGGTTTAGATGTACCACTGTATTTATATCATCCTAATTATTTAATCTAATTAGAAAATGCAGAAATAAATTATACATTTGCACATGTAAACCTATGAAGATGTGAGAGGGAGATGTCAAGCATCAGCCTCAGATTTCTGGATTAAGCAACTAAATGGAGGTGAGGGTCATCACTAAGATGGGGAAGATTGAGAAGAAAATATTTAGAGGAGAATAACAAGATAATTAGTTTGGACACTTTTAAGTTTGAGGTGTTTCTGAGGCTTGTAGGGAAGGTTACCAAGTTAACACTTACATTCATGATTCAGGAAGTTCTCAGGCTATAGTATTTAAATACGTGAGGCCAGATGACATAACCTCAGGAGAGAGTGAAGAGAATGAGATAGGAAGGCCCAGAACAAAGTCCTGAGGAAATCTGACATTTAATAAGAAAGTCATTCAATATCAGGCAGAAAAATAGGCAGAGGGGCAAGGGCACAGCCGAGAAAATGTATTATCATTAAAGCCAGAAGAACAAAGTTTCGAGAAGGAGGGGCTGTTCAATCTTGCTGCAGTGAAGTCTAGCAAGAATAAGGGCTAAAACTTAAACTAAAAATGAAAAAACAAAATAGAATAAGGGCTGAAAGGCATCCACTGGATTCTTTGATATGGATATTATTAATACACTTATAAAAGAAATGACCACCTCTATTGAAGCCCATGATGATGAGTAAAGGAACACCATCTGTATTCTTTTAAGAACTAATGCTTTGCCCTGACAAAAGGGGGATATTTTAGATGAATTTGCTTACTTAACTGATAAGTATGTAAATTGCAACTGCAGGGAAAAGTTTAATACGTATATAGTTTTTCTAAATCTGCATTAAAAAGCCATCTGGCATCACTTAAAAAGTTGAAGATGTACATATCCAAAACAACAAAATTTTCCTGTTTAGGTGAAATTCTTTGATGTATATATAAGGAGACATGGTACTGGAATGTTCATAACAAAAGTCTTTGTAATATAAAAAGTAAAAACAACAATAACGTCCACTTACAGTAGTATGTATACTGTATATACAAAAAAAATATGCAGTAGTGAAAATCAGTGATCCTAACCTGTACACATCAACATGAATACATCTCAAAAAAATAACGTGGAAGAGAAAAAAAGAAAGTCATAAACAAATATCCCCATTATATAAATTTCCCAAATAGGAGAACCTAAACAGTATGTAATCTCTGATATATTTTTGTGTGTATGTGTGTGTGTGCATATATATCTTTGGTAGATGAAAAAGAAATAAAGGACTAGAAAACTCAGAAATCAGTACAGGGATAACTACGTAAGAATGGAGAAGAGATCAAAGAGTAGTTTTTAAGGCTCAAAGCAGGTATCACCATTGCTCATAATGCCTTATACTAACTAGGTAGAGAGTACATGCATGTTTATTTTATCACTAATCTTTAAAATACTCATATCCATTATATATTTGTATGCATATACACCTGTGGGTGTTATACATGTAATATCTATGTTGTAATCTTTTTTTTTTTTTTCTGAGATGGAGTCTTGCTCTGTCACCCAGGCTGGAGTGCAGCGGCACGATCTCGGCTCACTGCAACCTCCACCTCCCGGGTTCAAGCAATTCTCCTGCCTCAGCCTCCCGAGTGGCTCGGATTACAGGCACCCGCCAACACTCCTGGCTAATTTTTCTATTTTTAGTAGAGATGGGTTTCGCCATATTTGCAAGGCTGGTCTCGAACTCCTGACTTCATGATCCACCTGCCTCAGCCTCCCAAAGTGCTGGGATTATAGGCGTAAGCCACCCTGCTCGGCTATAATCTTTATTTTTTAAAGTGCCTGTATTATAACAATCCGTGCTAAAATTATTTGGTGTATAGCAATTTAATTTTACCAGATTCATACCAATAATTACATTAAGTTAAATATTCTAACTTCAATTTTATGACTTTGTAGACTTGTTTCTATTTAGCTTGTCAAATTGTTTTGGTTTTATAATTTTGTGAGGCAATAAATATGAGAAAATTGTATCTAAGTTTATATTTCACATAAAGTGTATAAAATAGTAATATTTTACTAAATTTAGTAGTAAGGGAATACTGAAGATTTCTGAAACTTATTTTTCTGTGAAAAATGTCTGTACATCATGAGCAATATCAGTATTGAGTTTGAAAAGTGATGAAGCTATAAATGAAAAGAAACCAGATAGAGGGCCAAGTAGTTTCCTACAGCTATTATACATGAGGCGATTATTGAAATCCCAAACACAAATTAACACATTTACATTTGTTTTTACAAGTTGTTGTTTCAAGCATATAGTTACTAAGCATGCTTCATAGCCTTTTGGTACTCAAGCCAAACTCTTTACCCTCAAAGAGAATGATGTCTATAATGTAATGCTCTGTAACTCTGCCTGGAATAAAAAAAAAAAAATTGAAGTTGCAAATAAGCAAATATTGCTACATGGGGAAAATCTATATTTTAATAAATTTATATTCTTTTCCCAGACACAATTTGAGTTGATAGAAAAAATACCAGGCTTGAAACAAGGACACCTGATTTTTAGTCATGCCTCTGCCAAAAAATAATGAGTTTTGTGACATTGTTAACCATTACTTGAAATCTCTTTCCCCTAAGCTACTCTTCCATAAATGATGAAGTTGGACTATGTTATTTTTTTAAGTTTATTCCAGTTCAAGATGATTCTATGCATATATATGTAGGCATATGTACATATATATGTCACATACCATTTCCTCAGCATATAAATTGCACAGACATTCTTTGTATTAAGATATTATCTCAGTCACAAATTCTATTGTGTTCCGCTCACCTAGGATCACCTCCCTTTCATGGGATATCCCTGAGGACACTTCTTGAGAGACTCCCATCTGGTGTTCCTTCTGTTCTGCTTAAATTTTCACTTAATTCTAAAAGATCTCAAAGGCTTTTCATTTTAAAACTAACAAAAACAAATCAACAAAACCATACAATAACACATCTCAGGTCTATAGTTTAAACTACGAAATAAATTTTCAGAAGAAAATAGAGACAAATGAATATATATTCACTTTTTTCTATGTTAATAGATTTATCAAATCAAAGTCCATCAATATTCCCTTGCAAGTGGTTAGGGAAAAATGGGTAAAGTAAAACAAGAAGTAATCTGGTTTATGTTAGTTAGGGAATTCTAGTAATATAGATCACAATTTAAAAACCCTGTGTAATTTTGCAGTGTGGTCTACGTAACTCAACAGCAAGTAAAATAAAATCAATTTTTGGCTTAAGTGCTTTGGGGCTATTAATTTGGGAGATAGTTTTCTAGTGAAATTTAAGGACTTAAGGCTAATTTAGCTAAAGGCTATAGAACAGAATCCCCAGGTGAATGATCTTACATAAGAAAATCATAATGTAAAATTTAAGGAGGCCGAGAACTGAAAAAAATATGTGAAGCATGAATTTAGAGAATTTTCAGCATAATCCATAAAGATAAAATAAAGTACTTTGTAAAGTCAATTGTAAAATATTACATATGCTTTATCAGTAACTACACTGCTCCTTCAAAGACAGAAACTGAACAGTATCTAGTTACAGGGCATGATATGACAAAACTAGCTTTCTGATAATTAAAAACCAATCCTTTTAGTGCTAAGACTTTGTCAACTTAAGGTTTTTGAAATATGCTCCATTTTCTCCATGACATGCAATACTGCTTTCTTATGAAGTCAGTAATATCACTACAAGTGCTAATTCAAAAGGGCCAGTAGAGATGTGGGATTAAGAATTGTAGATCTGGAGTTGGAATCCTAGCTCCCTCAATTCATTTCCATAGTGCCTTGGGCAAGCCACTTACCCTTGCTTGGGCTTTTTCTTTACCTGCAAAATAGAGAGTCTACCTTCTTAAGGTTTAAGGAAGAATGATTAAGATATTGCATATTAAACATTTAATAACTGTTATCCTTTACTATTAAAGTTCCCCCCCAGCATTGATATTTCATTCTACTCTGTGCTAATCAAACATAAAAAAAAATTTTGATCTTTGTTGGTTTAAAGTCTGTTTTATCAGAGACTAGGATTGCAACCCCTGCCTTTTTTCGTTTTCCATTTGCTTGGTAGATCTTCCTCCATCCTTTTATTTTGAGCCTATGTGTGTCTCTGCACGTGAGATGGGTTTCCTGAATACAGCACACTGATGGGTCTTGAGTCTTTATCCAATTTGCCAGTCTGTGTCTTTTAATTGGAGCATTTAGTCCATTTACATTTAAAGTTAATATTGTTATGTGTGAATTTGATCCTGTCATTATGATGTTAGCTGGATATTTTGCTCGTTAGTTGATGCAGTCTCTTCCTAGTCTCGATGTTCTTTACATTTCGGTATGATTTTGCAGTGGCTGGTACCGGTTGTGCCTTTCCATGTTTAGCGCTTCCTTCAGGAGCTCTTTTAGGGCAGGCACAAGACAGGGATGCCCTCTCTCACCACTTCTATTCAACATAGTGTTGGAAGTTCTGGCCAGGGCAATTAGGCAGGAGAAGGAAATCAAGGGTATTCAATTAGGAAAAGAGGAAGTCAAATTGTCCCTGTTTGCAGATGACATGATAGTATATCTAGAACACACCATTGTCTCAGCCCAAAATCTCCTTAAGCTGATAAGCAACTTCAGCAAAGTCTCAGGATACAAAATCAATGTGCAAAAATCACAAGCATTCTTATACATCAATAACAGACAAACAGAGAGCCAAATCATGAGTGAACTCCCATTCACAATTGCTTCAAAGAGAATAAAATACCTAGGAATCCAACTTACAAGGGATGTGAAAGACCTCTTCAAGGAGAACTACAAACCACTGCTCAAGGAAATAAAAGAGGATACAAACAAATGGAAGAACATTCCATGCTCATGAGTAGGAAGAATCAATATCATGAAAATGGCCATCCTTCCCAAGGTAATTTACAGATTCAATGCCATCCCCATCAAGCTACCAATGACTTTCTTCACAGAATTGGAAAAAACTACTTTAAAGTTCATATGGAACCAAAAAAGAGCCCGCATTGCCAAGTCAATCCTAAGCCAAAAGAACAAAGCTGGAGGCATCACACTACCTGACTTCAAACTATACTACAAGGCTACAGTAACCAAAACAGCATGGTACTGGTACCAAAACAGAGATATAGATCAATGGAACAGAACAGAGCCGTCAGAACTAATGCCACATATCTACAAGTATCTGATCTTTGACAAACCTGACAAAAACAAGATATGGGGAAAGGATTCCCTATTTAATAAATGGTGCTGGGAAAACTGGGTAGCCATATGTAGAAAGCTGAAACTGGATCCCTTCCTTACACCTTATACAAAAATCAATTCAAGATGGATTAAAGACTTAAATGTTAGACCTAAAACCATAAAAACCCTATAAGAAAACCTAGGCATTACCATTCAGGACATAGGCATGGGCAAGGACTTCATGTCTAAAACACCAAAAGCAATGGCAACAAAAGCCAAAATTGACAAATGGGATCTAATTAAACTCAAGAGCTTCTGCACAGCAAAAGAAACTACCATCAGAGTGAACAGGCAACCTACAAAATGGGAGAAAATTTTCACAACCTACTCATCTGACAAAGGGCTAATATCCAGAATCTACAATGAACTCCAACAAATTTACAAGAAAAAAACAAACAACCCCATCAAAAAGTGGGCGAAGGACATGAACAGACACTTCTCAAAAGAAGACATTTATGCAGCCAAAAAACACATGAAAAAATGCTCACCATCACTGGCCATCAGAGAAATGTAAATCAAAACCACAATGAGATACCATCTCACACCAGTTAGAATGTCAATCATTAAAAAGTCAGGAAACAACAGGTGCTGGAGAGGATGTGGAGAAATAGGAACACTTTTACACTGTTGGTGGGACTGTAAACTAGTTCAACCCTTGTGGAAGTCAGTGTGGCGATTCCTCAGGGATCTAGAACTAGAAATTCCATTCGACCCAGCCATCCCATTACTGGGTATATACCCAAAGGACTATAAATCATGCTGCTATAAAGACACATGCACACGTATGTTTATTGCGGCATTATTCACAATAGCAAAGACTTGGAACCAACCCAAATGTCCAACAATGATAGACTGGATTAAGAAAATGTGGCACATATACACCATGGAATACTATGCAGCCATAAAAAATGATGAGTTCACGTCCTTTGTAGGGACATGGATGAAATTGGAAATCATCATTCTCAGTAAACTATCACAAGAACAAAAAACCAAACACCGCATATTCTCACTCATAGGTGGGAATTGAACAATGAGAACACATGGACACAGGAAGGGGAACATCACACTCTGGGGACTGTTGTGGGGTGGGGGGAGGGGGGAGGGATAGCATTGGGAGATATACCTAATGCTAGATGACGAGTTGGTGGGTGCAGCGCACCAGCATGGCACATGTATACATATGTAACTTACCTGCACATTGCGCACATGTACCATAAAACCTAAAGTATAATAATAATAATAATAATAATAAAAGAAAGAAAAAAAAAAAAATTTTGAAGTTATTTCTAGTCCTATATACTCCATTCTGGAAATGAAAGTTTAGAAATTGACTGTGATGCATAAATAGAAGCTCCTGTTATGAAGCATTTGATCCTAGTTCATATGCTAAATATTAATAATTTTTTAAATATTTAGTTTAAAAATAATTATCATTTTGGTTTTCTAAAATACTCACCATGTTTTATTTTTATATTACTTAGAAAAACAGACTAATGAATATTCAGCCTGCTGGTATTCAAGATAGTGTAACTTGTCAACTCTTCTAGAATAAGAAAACAAACATTATTTTCATACTTCCATGAAATCTTGTTCTTCACTGTCACTGATGTTGTCTGTTAACCGTTCCTCAGGCTTTGACACTATATCCATTAATCTTTATTATTAAAGGGAGGAAACACATCATGTATACAACATTAAAGGACATTCATGCACTCATTCAACAAGTAAGCAAGCATTCTGGAGCATGTAGCTGTTTTTGTTTGTTTGTTTGGCTAGGGTCAACTGTAAGTTCATTACAAATATTAGCTCATTTAATCCTTACAACAACGCAGTAGATGCGTACTTACCCATATTTTACAGCTGAGGAAATTGAAGCACAGCAAGAACAAGTAATTTGTTCAAGCTTATACAACTAGGCAGTGATGGTATGAGGATCTGAACCCAGTCAGCATAGCTCCAGGATCTACTTTATTGTAAATCTCACTTGCTTTGGTTATTAGACCGCAATGGAGAGATCGGGTCTGATGTTTCAACCATGTAAGATCATTTTGGAAGATCATTTGTTCATTAAAAAAAAATCAAAAACACAACTTTACAAAATGACTTTATAAAATTATTGTCCTTCTAATAGTAGTTAATAGTTATTAAGCACATTCCCTTTGGTAAATACTCTTATAATTACTTCACATTTACTGTCTCAATGTTTTAAGTAACTCTTTGCAGTAAGTAATATTAGTATCTCCATTTCACAGATAAGGGAATTGAGGCACAGAGAGGCTGAATGGCCTGACTTTAGTTACACAGTCATTGAACACAAGGGCCAAAATTCAAACCCACACTTTTAAAACATACGTTATACTGCCTCACTACAAATAACAAAGTCAAACACCTTTTACCCAAACCATTGTTTTGGGTCTACTTTGAGTGACTTTTAATGCAATGTTTGTTTTAAACAAAGTTTTAAAAGCATTTAGTATTATAACAAATTTTAAAATCCTAATATGTTTCTTTGGATTCACTATGGACGCTCCTTTTGAATCAGTTCATATTCTGAAAAAGATCTTAATTCATTAGTATGCTTTTTTTCAATGAGATAAGAGCCGACAAAAATACATGAGAAATTCATTCATTTATTAATCCAACAAATCTATCTATCTATCTATCTATCTAATCTATTCATCCAGCTAGAGAGTATCCACTATGTGCCAGGCATTATTCTGTGTTGGGGATTCACTGGTGAATAATCTCCATCTTCCTGGATCTTATGCATTAATGAAAATATTCACAAAGCCTTTCTCTGCCTTCTCAGGGTAAGTGTTTTAAGGTGAGGTAGTGGGTGTAGTCAAGGATATCAGCCAGGTTTCTGTTCTGGGTTGATTATGTAGCTGAGGAAACCTACCCTGAGATAGAAAATATAGGAAAGGAAGCAAGTCAATGAGAAAAGATGATAAGTTCATTTTTAAAAAATTAAATTTTATTATGTATATTTGAGGCTTGTTGTAAGCCTCAAATGACAAATCTACTTTTGTACCAATTAGTCTAAAGTGCCTGTGGGAAAATCAGGTTGAGATTTCCCTGAGACAATGACTTCATCCCAGAGGCGATGTCTGATGGGTTAGCTGTAGGGGAAGCAATGAGAGGGAATGCGATTATCCTAGAGAGAGTGCAGAATTCTAAAGCCACCTCTCAGAAAACAAAATAGCTCAGGCCCCTCACATACCTTGTAGAAATTGTTGGAATTTTCAGTATGTATGGAGCAGGGAAGTTTCTAAGATATTATGTCACTGACTTATTTCAGATTCTTCAGCCTCCTTTTATTCCAGTTTGCTAACGCTAATTTTTTCCCCAGTCCTTCATTTGCCTGGGTATTTATCCTCAGGGTTGTAGTTCCATGTAGTTGTCCCCAGACCCCATTTTGTCTGTATCTTTGGTGTGAGTTCTTGTCTCTTACCTAGAAGACTATCTCTAATTGCCCCCAGGAAGCTCCTGTTGTCCTGTCCTCCAATTCCTCAAGGAAGGTTTCCCTGACAATGAAGTCTGAGTTAACTTCCCCTAAACAGGATTCCACAGAAACCTGTAGATTTGTGTCTATTCTAGCAAATATTATCTTATTTTTACTGCAATCATCACTTTGTCTTCTGTCCTCTTCCACTATGATACATACTCTCTGAAATGATAGATCTTTCTTATTTTGCTTTTTAATCTCCATGGTTTATATCTGCCTCTAGAAGGACTCACAATTTTTTACTGAATAGCAGGATATTGAATATAATTTTATTTTTGGTTTGTATTAATTTCAACGGAATAGAATTTAGTTTGCATTAGGCTCGCTGGTAAAAATGAAAGAAAACACAATTGTTCACAAAAGGATACTCTTGCATTGATTTAGTATCATTTCTGTCGTTTGAGATTGTGTATCATAGAGCCTTATACAGAATGTATCATTTTTTAAACTTTCAAATATATCTTTGCTTTTATCTGTCTCCTTTCCTTTGTCCTTCTCTAAAAAACCTATTAATACAAAGTGGAGAAAATAATCTATAATAATCAAACCTCTTCTGTACTCCTCATTCCTACTACCATTGGCCAGAATTCCCTCTTTTTACAAACTGTCTTGAGTCAATTTGACTCTTCAGCTGTCTTCAAGTTTTTTGTAAGCACCTGAAGACTCTGGTAGGTAGATAGTATCTGCCATGTCTCCTACCCCACACCCTCACCTGCATGTGGTATATTACAAAGAAAGCAAGCCTAGGTTAAACTCTGTCCAACATGCAAACATATTAGCCGAGAGGCATAAAATAGTTAATACCACCCTTTCATTTAGTCTGGAAAATTCTCACACTGTCCTTAAGCTCTTTAACTCATGTTTTCAATGAAGAGTTAATTTTGAGGCTAACATATGACATTCTGATGGCAGCAATAGCAAATCAGCATTGCGATATAGTCAAGTGACAGCTTCTGTAAAGTGGATGAAAAAAATGACAAATGAGGTTGCATACCAAAAGTCATTCTTTGCTTGCCATACATATTCTTATACTTAATTGGAAAATCTTTCTAAATGACCACAGGATTGGAAAATACTTATTCATATACTAATTAACAAAATATATTTTGTATTTTCATAAGGACATCTGAAGTATTAAGTAACCAATTTTTAAGTGTTAATTTCTGATTAAGATATTTATTTATTTCTTTGTAATGAATTAACTCCAAAACCTTAGTACTTAAAAATAACAGATATAATTTATTTCCTCACAGTTCTGCAATTTTGCTAAGAGTTAGTGAAGAGAACTCTTTTTTGCTCCACTTGGAATCTTTTAGGAATGAAATGTCCAAAATGACCTTTTCATTTACGTGTCTCAGCAAAGACAGTTGGAAAAGAAGACTGACTAGACTGCTGGCTCTCTCCCTCTCCCTCTCTCTGTCTCTCTCTCTCATTCTCTCCATAGTACCTTTCTGTATGCTTAGCTGGGACTACTTTACCGTTTGGCAGCTTCAGGGTACTAGATTTCTCCCAAACATAAAAGCATAATATAAGATGGGAGACGAGCAGCAGCTCTTGTATGCCACTCTCACGGAGAGGAAACAAAAGGGCCAGTGAACACTGGCCCTCTAAGGCTGATCATCTGAGAAACTAGTTGGGATCAATTAAAGCAGAAGGGGAACACAGGAAGCAGAGAAGAGCAAAGCTGGGCACCCACCTATCTGGCCTCAGTGTGGAGCTAGGAAAACCTCTCCAACATGGGAAAGGGTGAATAAGTGAGAGTGCCCAGAGGCATTCATGCTCTCCACAGGGACCTGTGCAAGACTGGGATAGGCAGAATCCCCCAGCTCCCCTGCACCCACCGCACACCCACCAGCCTTCTAGACTAAAGCAGAGAACCACTTGGATGTTATGCAGAGGTAATTCTCAAGTCCAACAGGACCTCTACAAGCCTTGGGCCACAAAGCCTGCCAGCAATGGTGCCATAGACCCAATAGAGGCCATAGTTGTGGTGCCTCGGATTAGACTGCTCTAACCCCCAGGCCCTGACCCCCACACCACTCATTCCCGACCCCCGACACCTCCACCCTCCCATACCCCCCACCAACCCTACCAAAGGGGATTTGGCACCAGCTTTCAGCCCAGTGGTCTCCCTTCACCCTGAACTGAGCCAGCCACTTTACCTGCCCCGCCACTAGTAGCCAGGTAGGCAATGCTTGCTAGAGTTTCCAGCCAAGTGGTCCTGCTTCTGTGTGAACTCAACTGGAGAGTGCAGCTAGAAGCACCTGGCAGGGCAGGCATCCCCACACACCCCAGCTGCTGATAGCCAGGCAGGTAATGCCTATTAGCACTTCTGACCCTGTGGTACTTCTTTTGTGAAAACTCAGCTGGAGAGCATGGCTTCTATTGTCCCAGGAAACATGGAAAGCAGGGTGCATGACCCACCCACCTCCACTGATAGCCAAGTGGGAAAAGCCTTCTAGAGCTTCTGGTCCAACGGTCCTGCTTCTATGGGAACTTAGCTGGCAGGCATAGATTTCTTTTGTCCCTGGAGGAACCCAGATGCTCTACCCACCGCTCCTGCTGATAGCCAGGTGAGCCATACCTGCTAGAGCTTCTGGCTCAGCAGTCCTACTTCTTCCTGAATTTGCCAAGGAGCACAGCTTCCTGTTGCCCGGGAAATACCCGGATGGCAGGGCAGGCAACTCCACCCACACCAACGTCTCCTTGCTAGACAGGCTACACCCACTAGAGCTTCCAACCCCGTGGTCCCAATTCCACCTAAACTCCGCATGCAGGCACAATCCTCTGTTTCACATGAAGCACACAGACAGCAGTTTAGGGCCAACTTGACAATACAGATTGTCTGCCAACAGCAGCCCCTGCCTGAAGGAGCCTGGTGGGCCAGAACAAAAGAAATGTGGGCATGGAGACAATAATCAGAGAGGGCTCCCCCAAGACCCAGGAGTGGACTAGAAGTGAAGCCATTCAACCAAGCACACCTGTACCATAATCAACCCCTCAAAGAAGAAAACAACAACAACAATAAAATCCATCCAAAGGACAGCAACTTCAAAGATTGAAAGAACATAATCCACACAAATAAGGGAAAAACAGCACAATAACTCTGGAAACTCAAAAAGCCAGAGTGTCTTCTTACCTCCAAATAACCACAATAGCTCCCTAGCAATGGTTCTCAACCAAGCTAAAATGGCTGAAATGTCAGAAATAGAATTAAGAATATGGATAGGAATAAAGATTATCAACATACAGGAGAGAGTCAAAACCCAATCAAATCTAAGGATTACAATAAAACAATATGGGAGCTGGTAGACAAAATGGCCATTATAAGAAAGAACCAACTGATCTTATGGAGAAGAAAAACACACTAGAAAAATTTCATAATGCAATCACAAGTATTAACAGTAGAATTGACCAAGCTGAGGAAACAATCTCAGAGTTTAAATACTGGCTCTCCAAAATAAATTAGTCAGACAAAAATAAAGGAAAAACAATAAAGAATGAACAAAATCTTTGACAAATATGGGGTTATGTAAAGAGACCAAATCTGTAACTCATTTGTGTCCCTGAAAAAGAGGGTTAAAAGCCAAGCAACTTGGATATCACATTTCAGGATATCATCCATGAAAATTTCCCCAACCTTACTAGAGAGGTCAACATTCAAATCAAAATGCAGAGAACCCCTGCACAATACTACACCATCCCCAAGAAGACCACCCCCAAGACACAGAGTCATCAGATTCTCCAATGTGGAGATGAAAGAGAAAATGTTAAAGGCAGCTAGAGAGTAGGGGCAGGTTACCCACAGAGGATAAACTGTCAGACTAACAGCAGACTTGTCAGCAGAAACCCTACAAACCAGAAGAGATTGGGGGCATATATTCAGCATTCTTAAAGAAAATAATTTTCTTTTTTTTTTTTTCTTCTTTTTTTTTTTTTTTAAATTTTTACTTTTTGTTTGTTTGTTTTTTGTTTTTTTTATTTATTTTTTTCTTTATTATTATTATTATTATTATTATTATACTTTAGGTTTTATGGTACATGTGCACAATGTGCAGGTAAGTTACATATGTATACATGTGCCATGCTGGTGCGCTGCACCCACCAACTCGTCATCTAGCATTAGGTATATCTCCCAATGCTATCCCTCCCCCCTCCCCCCACCCCACAACAGTCCCCGAAGTGTGATGTTCCCCTTCCTGTGTCCATGTGTTCTCATTGTTCAATTCCCACCTATGAGTGAGAATATGCGGTGTTTGGTTTTTTGTTCTTGCGATAGTTTACTGAGAATGATGATTTCCAATTTCATCCATGTCCCTACAAAGGACATGAACTCATCATTTTTTATGGCTGCATAGTATTCCATGGTGTATATGTGCCACATTTTCTTAATCCAGTCTATCATTGTTGGACATTTGGGCTGGTTCCAAGTCTTTGCTATTGTGAATAATGCCGCAATAAACATACGTGTGCATGTGTCTTTATAGCAGCATGATTTATAGTCCTTTGGGTATATACCCAGTAATGGGATGGCTGGGTCGAATGGTATTTCTAGTTCTAGATCCCTGAGGAATCGCCACACTGACTTCCACAAGGGTTGAACTAGTTTACAGTCCCACCAACAGTGTAAAAGTGTTCCTATTTCTCCACATCCTCTCCAGCACCTGTTGTTTCCTGACTTTTTAATGATTGCCATTCTAACTGGTGTGAGATGGTATCTCATTGTGGTTTTGATTTGCATTTCTCTGATGGCCAGTGATGGTGAGCATTTTTTCATGTGTTTTTTGGCTGCATAAATGTCTTCTTTTGAGAAGTGTCTGTTCATGTCCTTTGCCCACTTTTTGATGGGGTTGTTTGTTTTTTTCTTGTAAATTTGTTGGAGTTCATTGTAGATTCTGGATATTAGCCCTTTGTCAGATGAGTAGGTTGCGAAAATTTTCTCCCATTTTGTAGGTTGCCTGTTCAATCTGATGGTAGTTTCCTTTGCTGTGCAGAAGCTCTTTAGTTTAATTAGATCCCATTTGTCAATTTTGGCTTTTGTTGCCATTGCTTTTGGTGTTTTAGACATGAAGTCCTTGCCCATGCCTATGTCCTGAATGGTAATGCCTAGGTTTTCTTCTAGGGTTTTTATGGTTTTAGGTCTAACATGTAAGTCTTTAATCCATCTTGAATTGATTTTTGTATAAGGTGTAAGGAAGGGATCCAGTTTCAGCTTTCTACATATGGCTACCCAGTTTTCCCAGCACCATTTATTAAATAGGGAATCCTTTCCCCATTTCTTGTTTTTGTCAGGTTTGTCAAAGATCAGATACTTGTAGATATGTGGCATTATTTCTGAGGGCTCTGTTCTGTTCCATTGATCTATATCTCTGTTTTGGTACCAGTACCATGCTGTTTTGGTTACTGTAGCCTTGTAGTATAGTTTGAAGTCAGGTAGTGTGATGCCTCCAGCTTTGTTCTTTTGGCTTAGGATTGACTTGGCGATGCGGGCTCTTTTTTGGTTCCATATGAACTTTAAAGTAGTTTTTTCCAATTCTGTGAAGAAAGTCATTGGTAGCTTGATGGGGATGGCATTGAATCTGTAAATTACCTTGGGAAGGATGGCCATTTTCATGATATTGATTCTTCCTACCCATGAGCATGGAATGTTCTTCCATTTGTTTGTATCCTCTTTTATTTCCTTGAGCAGTGGTTTGTAGTTCTCCTTGAAGAGGTCTTTCACATCCTTTGTAAGTTGGATTCCTAGGTATTTTATTCTCTTTGAAGCAATTGTGAATGGGAGTTCACTCATGATTTGGCTCTCTGTTTGTCTGTTATTGATGTATAAGAATGCTTGTGATTTTTGCACATTGATTTTGTATCCTGAGACTTTGCTGAAGTTGCTTATCAGCTTAAGGAGATTTTGGGCTGAGACAATGGGGTTTTCTAGATATACTATCATGTCATCTGCAAACAGGGACAATTTGACTTCCTCTTTTCCTAATTGAATACCCTTTATTTCCTTCTCCTGCCTAATTGCCCTGGCCAGAACCTCCAACACTATGTTGAATAGAAGTGGTGAGAGAGGGCATCCCTGTCTTGTGCCAGTTTTCAAAGGGAATGCTTCCAGTTTTTGCCCATTCAGTATGATATTGGCTGTGGGTTTGTCATAAATAGCTCTTATTATTTTGAGATACGTCCCATCAATTCCTAATTTATTGAGAGTTTTTAGCATGAAGGGTTGTTGAATTTTGTCAAAGGCCTTTTCTGCATCTATTGAGATAATCATGTGGTTTTTGTCTTTGGTTCTGTTTATATGCTGGATTACATTTATTGATTTGCGTATATTGAACCAGCCTTGCATCCCAGGGATGAAGCCCACTTGATCATGGTGGATAAGCTTTTTGATGTGCTGCTGGATTCTGTTTGCCAGTATTTTATTGAGGAGTTTTGCATCAATGTTCATCAAGGATATTGGTCTAAAATTCTCTTTTTTTGTTGTGTCTCTGCCAGGCTTTGGTATCAGGATGATGCTGGCCTCATAAAATGAGTTAGGGAGGATTCCCTCTTTTTCTATTGATTGGAATCGTTTCAGAAGGAATGGTACCAGCCCCTCCTTGTATCTCTGGTAGAATTCGGCTGTGAACCCATCTGGTCCTGGACTTTTTTTGGTTGGTAAGCTATTGATTATTGCCACAATTTCAGCTCCTGTTATTGGTCTATTCAGAGATTCAACTTCTTCCTGATTTAGTCTTGGGAGGGTGTATGTGTTGAAGAATTTATCCATTTCTTCTAGATTTTCTAGTTTATTTGCATAGAGGTGTTTGTAATATTCTCTGATGGTAGTTTGTATTTCTGTGGGATCAGTGGTGATATCCCCTTTATCATTTTTTATTGCATCTATTTGATTCTTCTCTCTTTTTTTCTTTATTAATCTTGCTAGCGGTCTATCAATTTTGTTGATCCTTTCAAAAAACCAGCTCCTAGATTCATTTATTTTTTGAAGGGTTTTTTGTGTCTCTATTTCCTTCAGTTCTGCTCTGATTTTAGTTATTTCTTGCCTTCTGCTAGCTTTTGAATGTGTTTGCTCTTGCTTTTCTAGTTCTTTTAATTGTGATGTTAGGGTGTCAATTTTGGATCTTTCCTGCTTTCTCTTGTGGGCATTTAGTGCTATAAATTTCCCTCTACACACTGCTTTGAATGCATCCCAGAGATTCTGGTATGTTGTGTCTTGGTTCTCGTTGGTTTCAAAGAACATCTTTATTTCTGCCTTCATTTCGTTATGTACCCAGTAGTCATTCAGGAGCAGGTTGTTCAGTTTCCACGTAGTTGAGCGGTTTTGAGTGAGATTCTTAATCCTGAGTTCTAGCTTGATTGCACTGTGATCTGAGAGACAGTTTGTTACAATTTCTGTTCTTTTACATTTATTGAGGAGAGCTTTACTTCCAAGTATATGGTCAATTTTGGAATAGGTGTGGTGTGGTGCTGAAAAAAATGTATATTCTGTTGATTTGGGGTGGAGAGTTCTGTAGATGTCTATTAGGTCCGCTTGGTGCAGAGCTGAGTTCAATTCCTGGGTATCCTTGTTGACTTTCTGTCTCGTTGATCTGTCTAATGTTGACAGTGGGGTGTTAAAGTCTCCCATTATTAATGTGTGGGAGTCTAAGTCTCTTTGTAGGTCACTCAGGACTTGCTTTATGAATCTGGGTGCTCCTGTATTGGGTGCATATATATTTAGGATAGTTAGCTCTTCTTGTTGAATTAATCCCTTTACCATTATGTAATGGCCTTCTTTGTCTCCTTTGATCTTTGTTGGTTTAAAGTCTGTTTTATCAGAGACTAGGATTGCAACCCCTGCCTTTTTTTGTTTTCCATTTGCTTGGTAGATCTTCCTCCATCCTTTTATTTTGAGCCTATGTGTGTCTCTGCACGTGAGATGGGTTTCCTGAATAGAGCACACTGATGGGTCTTGAGTCTTTATCCAATTTGCCAGTCTGTGTCTTTTAATTGGAGCATTTAGTCCATTTACATTTAAAGTTAATATTGTTATGTGTGAATCTGATCCTGTCATTATGATGTTAGCTGGTTATTTTGCTCGTTAGTTGATGCAGTCTCTTCCTAGTCTCGATGGTCTTCATACATTTCGGTATGATTTTGCAGTGGCTGGTACCGGTTGTGCCTTTCCATGTTTAGCGCTTCCTTCAGGAGCTCTTTTAGGGCAGGCCTGGTGGTGACAAAATCTCTCAGAATTTGCTTGTCTGTAAAGTGTTTTATTTCTCCTTCACTTATGAAGCTTAGTTTGGCAGGATATGAAATTCTGGGTTGAAAATTCTTTTCTTTAAGAATGTTGAATATTGGCCCCCACTCTCTTCTGGCTTGTAGGGTTTCTGCCGAGAGATCCGCTGTTAGTCTGATGGGCTTCCCTTTGGTGGTAACCCGACCTTTCTCTCTGGCTGCCCTTAACATTTTTTCCTTCATTTCAACTTTGGGGAATCTGACAATTATGTGTCTTGGAGTTGCGCTTCTCGAGGAGTATCTTTGTGGCGTTCTCTGTATTTTCTGAATCTGAATGTTGGCCTGCCTTGCTAGATTGGGGAAGTTCTCCTGGATAATATCCTGCAGAGTGTTTTCCAACTTGGTTCCATTCTCCCCATCACTTTCAGGTACACCAATCAGACGTAGATTTGGTCTTTTCACATAGTCCCACATTTCTTGGAGGCTTTGCTCGTTTCTTTTTATTCTTTTTTCTCTAAACTTCCCTTCTCGCTTCATTTCATTCATTTCATCTTCCAGGGCTGATACCCTTTCTTCCATTTGATCGCATCGGCTCCTGAGGCTTCTGCATTCTTCACGTAGTTCTCGAGCCTTGGTTTTCAGCTCCATCAGTTCCTTTAAGCACTTCTCTGTATTGGTTATTCTAGTTATACATTCTTCTAAATTTTTTTCAAAGTTTTCAACTTCTTTGCCTTTGGTTTGAATATCCTCCCGTAGCTCGGAGTAATTTGATCGTCTGAAGCCTTCTTCTCTCAGCTCGTCAAAGTCATTCTCCGTCCAGCTTTGTTCCGTTGCTGGTGAGGAACTGCGTTCCTTTGGAGGAGGCGAGGTACTCTGGTTTTTAGAGTTTCCAGTTTTTCTGCTCTGTTTTTTCCCCATCTTTGTGGTTTTATCTACTTTTGGTCTTTGATGATGGTGATGTACAGATGGGTTTTTGGTGTGGATGTCCTTTCTGTTAGTTTTCCTTCTAACAGACAGAACCCTCAGCTGCAGGTCTGTTGGAGTACCTGGCCAGCCGTGTGAGGTGTCAGTCTGCCCCTGCTGGGGGGTGCCTCCCAGTTAGGCTGCTCGGGGGTCAGGGGTCAGGGACCCACTTGAGGAGGCAGTCAGCCCGTTCTCAGATCTCCAGCTGCGTGCTGGGAGAACCACTGCTCTCCTCACAGCTGTCAGATAGGGACATTTAAGTCTGCAGAGGTTACTGCTGTCTTTTTGTTTGTCTGTGCCCTGCCCCCAGAGGTGGAGCCTACAGAGGCAGGCAGGCCTCCTTGAGCTGTGGTGGGCTCCACCCAGTTCAAGCTTCCAGGCTGCTTTGTTTACCTAAGGGAGCCTGGGCAATGGCGGGCGCCCCTCCCCCAGCCTCGCTGCCGACTTGCTGTTTGATCTCAGACTGCTGTGCTAGCAATCAGCGAGACTCCGTGGGCGTAGGACCCTCTGAGCCAGGTGCGGGCTATACTCTCCTGGGGCACCATTTCCTAAGCCCATCGGAAAAGCACAGTATTCGGGTGGGAGTGGCCCGATTTTCCAGGTGCCGTCTGTCACCCCTGGAAGGGGAACTCCCTGACCCCTTGCGCTTCCCGAGTGAGGCAATGCCTCGCCCCTGCTTCGGCTGGCGCACGGTGCGCTCACCCACTAACCTGCGCCCACTGTCTGGCACTCCCTAGTGAGATGAACACGGTACCTCAGATGGAAATGCAGAAATCACCCGTCTTCTGCGTCGCTCGCGCTGGGAGCTGTAGACCGGAGCTGTTCCTATTCGGCCATCTTGGCTCCTCCCCCCAAGAAAATAATTTTCAACCAAGGATTTCATATTCAGCCAAACTAAACTTCGTAAGCAAAGGAGAAATGAGACCCTTTTCAGCCAATCAAATGCTAAGAGAATTTGTTACCACCAGACCTACCTTACAAAAAGTCCTGAAGGGAGGGCTAAATATGGAAAGGAAAGACCGTTCCTGGCCACTACAAAAAAAATAAATAAATACAAAACACAAGTACACAGACCAGTGATGCTATAAAGCAGCCACACAAACAAGTCTGCATAATAACCAGCTAACAACAGGATGAAAAGATCAAATCTGCACGTGTCAATACTAGCCTTGAAAGTAAACAGTCTAAATGCTTCAGTTAAAAGGCACAGAGTGGAAGGTTAAAGAAGCAAAACCCAATGTTTTTCTGTCTTCAGGAGACCAATCTCACATGCAGTGACACCCATAGGCTCAAATAAAAGGGATGGAGAAAAACCTACCATGCAAATGGAAAACAAAAAGTCAAGGGTTGCTCTTTTAATTTTAGACAAAACATATTTTAAACCAACAAGGATTAAAAAAAAAAGACAAAGAAGGGCATTTACACAATGGTAAAGGTCTAATTCAACTAGAAGACCTAACTGTCCTAAAAAAATATGCACCCAACACAGGAGCATTCAGATTCATAGATCAAGCTCTTAGAGACCTAAAAAGAGACTTAGATGACCACAGAATAATAGTGGAAGACTTCAACACCCCATTGACAGTATTAGACAGATCATCAAGGCAGAAAATTAACAAAGATATTTGGGATCTCAATTCAACTTGACCAAATAGACCTAATAAACATACTATAGAACTCTCCTCCCAATACCAACAGAATATGCCGTCTTCTGATCTGCATATGTCACATACTCTAAAATTACCCACACAATCAGGCATAAAACAATTCTCAATTAATTTCTAAAAACCCAAAATTGTTCCAACCATGCTCTCAGAATATGGCACAATAAAAATAGAAACCAATGCAAAAAAACCCCATAAAATTACGTAGAAATCAAACAACCTGCTCCTGAATGACTTCTGGGTAAATAAAAAAATAAGTCAAAAATTAAGAAATTCTTTGAAACTAATGGAAAAACAATACAACATTCCAGAATCTCTGGGATACATCCAAAGCAGTGTTCCAAGGGCAACTTATAGCACTAAACATTTACATCAAAAAGTTAGGAAGATCTCAAATAAACAACCTAACATCACAATTAGAGGAACTAGAAAAACAAGAGAAAACCAACCCCAAGCCTAGCAGAAGACAAGAAATAACCCAAATCATAGCTAAATTGAAGGAAAGTAAGATTCAAAAAACCATAAAGGATCAATGAATTCAGGAGCTTACTCTTTGAAAGAATTAATATGATAGATAGACTGCTAGCTAGACTAATGAAGAAAAACAGAAGATCCAAATAAACACAATCAGAAATGACAAAGGGGACATTGCCACTGAACCCACAGAAATACAAAAAACCATCAGAGACTATTATGAACACTTCTATGCATGCGAGCTAGACAACATAGTAGAAATGGAAAAATTCCTGGAAACATACAACCACACAAGATTGAACTGAGAAGAGATTGAATCCCTGAACAGACCAATAACAAGTTCTAAAATGGAATCATTAATAAAAATCCTACAAACTAGAAATAACCCAGGACCAGATGAGTTTACAGCCAAATTCTACCAGATGTATAAGGAAGAGCTGGTACTATTAATACTGAAACCATTCCAAAAAAATGAGGAGGGGGGATTTCTTCCTAACTCATTCTATGGGGCCAAAATCATCTTGATGCCAAAACCTGGAAGAGACACAACATAAAAATAAAACTTTGGCCAATATCCTTGATGAACATAGATGCAAAAATTCTAAACAAAACACTAGCAAACCAAATTCAGCAGCACATCAAAAACTAATCCACCATGATCAAGTAGTCTCTGTCCCTGGAATGCAAGGTTGGTTTAGCATACACAAATCAATAAATGTGATTCACCACATAAACAGAATTAAAAATAACCACATGGACATCACAATAGATAATTAAAAGGTTTTCAATAAAATCCACATCCCTTCATGTTAAAAACCCTCAACAAACTAGGCATTTGAAGGACAATACTTCAAAATAATAAGAGCCATCTATGACAAATACATAGTATCATACTGAATGGGCTAAAGCTGGAAATAATCCCCTTGAAAACTGGCACAAGACAAGGATGCCCTCTCTCACCACTCCTATTCAGTAGTACTGGAATTCCTAGCCAAAGCAATTAGGCAAGAGAAAGAAATAAATCACATCCAAATAGGAAGAGAGGAAGTCAAACTATCCCTGTTTGCAGACACTATGATTCTATACCAAGAAAACTCCATAGTCTCTGCCCCAAAGCTCCCTGACCTTATAAAACAACTTTGGCAAAGTTTTAGGATATAAAATCAGTGTACAAAAATCAGTAGCAGTCCTATACAACAACAATATCCAAGCTGAAATCCAAATCAAGAATGCAATCCCATTCACAATAGCCACAAAAAGAATAAAATACCTGGGAATACAGCTCTACAATAGAGCTTTAGGGCAAAGGCTATGGGATTTTCTTGGTATAGAATCCTATTGTCTGCAAACAGGGATATCGTGGCTATTTTATTTGTGGCTGTTTTGATCAATGTTCTGTAATTTTCACTGTAGAGGTGAAAGACTTCTAAATGAGAATTACCAATCATTGCTCAAAGAAACCAAGGATGACAGAAACAAATGAAAACCCATTCCATGCTCATGGATAGGAAGAATCAATATTGTGAAAGTGGTCATACTGCCTAAAGTAATTTACAGATTAAATGCTATTCCCATTCAACTACCAGTGACATTCTTCAAAGAATTAGAAAAAACTTTTAAAATTCATGTGGAACCAAAAAAGAGCCTGAATAGCCAAGGCAATGCTAAGCAAAAGACCAAAGCTGAAGTGATCACATTACCAGACTATACTACAAGGCTATAATAACAAAAACAAGATGGCAGTTGTATAAAAATAGACACATAGAACAATGGAACAAAATTGTGAGCCCAGAAATAATGCTGTACACCTATAACTATCTGATTGACAAAACTGACATAAACAATAGGGAAAGGACTCCCTATTTGATAAATGGTGCTGGAATAACTATTTGACAAATGGTTCTGGAATAGCCATATGCAGAAGATTGGAACTAGACCCTTTCCTTATACCATATACAAAAATTAACTCAAGGTGGATAAAAGACTTAAGTGTAGCCCTCAAACTATAAAATTCCTGGAAGATAACCTAGGAAATACCATTCTCAACATAGGACCTGGTAAGGATTTCATGATGCAGACACCAAGAGCAGTTGCATCAAAAACAAAAGCTGACAAATGGGACCTAATTAAGCTAAAGAGCTCCTGCACAGCAATGGAAATATCAACAAAGTAAACCAACAAACTACAGAATGAGGGAAAATATTTGAAAACTATGCATACGGCAAAGGTCTAGTATCCAGAATCTATAAGAAATTTGAACAAATTTACAAGCAAAAACAACCCCATTTAAAAATGGGCAAAGGACAGAACAAACAGTTTTCAAAAGAAGACACACAGATGGGCAACAAACATATGAAAAATGCTCAAAATCACTAATCATTAGAGAAATGCAAATCAAAACCACAATGAGATTCAGTCTCACACCAGTCAGAATGGCTACTATTAAAAAGTCAAAAAATAACATGCTGGCAAGGCTACAGAGAAAAGAGAATACTTATATACTGCTGGTGACAATGCAAATTAGTTGGCAATTTCTCAACGAACTTAAAACAATTACCATTCGACAAGCAATCCCATTATTGGATTCCTAGAAGAATATAAATCATTCTAACCTAAAGACACATTCACATATATGTTTATCACAGCACTATTCACAAAGAGCAAGGCAAAGACATGGAATCAAAGTAAGTGCCTATCAATGGTAGACTGGATTAAAAATATGTGGTACATATACAGCACAAAAGAAGTCATAAATAAGAATGCTATCATGTCCTTTGAAGCAACATGGATGGAGCAGGAGGCCATTATTGTGAACAAACTAACTCAGGAACAGAAAGCCAAACACCACATGTTTTCACTTACAAGTGAGAACTAAACTTTGAGCACCTGTGGACACAGAAGAGAACAACAGACACCAAGACCTACTTGAAGGCGGAGGGTGGCAGGAGGTTGAGGATCGAAAAACTACCTATTGGATACTATGATTATTACCTGGGTGATGAAATAATCTGTACACCAAACCCCCACCACACACAATTTACCTGTATAACAAACATGCATATGTATGCCTGAACCTAAAATAAAAGTTAAACAAAAGTAGAAGGTGTCAGGCTCCTTGTGTCTAGGCTCAAATATTCCAGAATGCTGCATTCAGTTGGTCAAAGTTTGCACAGGACAAACCCAGATTCAAGATGAGTGGCACAAGATCTAACCTTAAAGAAGTAATGCCATGGTCACATTGTGGAAGAGCTGTGGGAAGGGAGCCTCAGGGTAGCTCCCCAGGCTGCCGTTGCATAAGTACAGCTCTTCAATGCAGCTGCTCTGAATTCAATGACATATGCAATATAGAACACATTATCGCATCCCCATAGACCCCATTCACAATGTGAACAGATCAAAGATAACAGCCATAAATATTTTCTTTCTGAAATCCAACTAGGTGTTTATCACCAGTTCCTATTTTAGAAACTTTACTATATGCCCTGGGAGTGGCTCTTAGACACACTCTCTGGTATCTGTGTTCCATCCTCCCTCTCTTTCCAAAAACACTGAATTAAGTTGTAACTGAATAGCTTTCTTTAATAAGTTGAAGGATAGGAGAGCAGAAGTCTCTATGTTTTGACCCATCTCTGGCCATTGTATTACAAATATATATAATTTTTTAAATTGTGGGTTTCCTTACTATTAGATAAGTGGTTCATACCCTTAGACAAAAGCCACACTTATGAATCTCCTTAAGACACATTTCTTTCTATTTTGGGCTTGGATCAGTGCCCATGAGATTCTCATGAGCCATTTTGCTAGGAAGAGAGGATCTATACAGCATACTTAATATATTCATATGACCATTTCTTCAGCAGAGACTGTTTAGGAAATGCCACCTTAAATCTTTCTGAGGTTTCAAAAAAGTTAAACCTTTGTTTTGGTATTTATTATGAGGCTAAATTTGGTGAAATCACTTGGGATTCTGTACACTTGCGATTCAGAACAAAAAATTGTTCTGTAACTATTTTTTACTTTGATAATCTTTTCTATTTTTTTAAGCAAGAATGAGGATGAGAAACAGTTTATTTTCAAATCTGTCATGTCCAGGCTCCTTTATATTGCACTAAATTCTTCTTAAATGCTGAACATTCTTTCCACATCTCATTCCTTCTAAACTTTGTCATAATCAACTAAAAGAACTTTGTCATGATCAATGAAAAGAGATGCAACTAAAAACAGTAAGCACTTTCAAGAGCCTAGAAATCTTCCTACTCAGATCACAAGATCACTAGGTTTTCTTTCTATTGTCCACATTGCCACAGGTATTAATTTTGCTAATTTTTTTTCTGCCAGTAGATCACTCAGGATCCCTGTTCTGTGGCCTTCAATAGCAACCTCATCCTGTTCTTGCAACCTTTGCTAACAGCCTCCTTGAGAATCTTAAAATCTCTGCCCAATACCTGGTCCCCAAAATAAGGCAATATGCTTTACTCTTTTGTTCAAACATCATACCACTCTTAGATAGCCATTTATTTTCTGTACATAAAATAAATTGTTTGCAAATGACATAAAATACAAATTTTTAAAATGTTAGTGTGTTAAAGCAATAGATAAAATTTATTTGCTTACAGTTCAGCCATTTGGTTGGTCTAGTGAGGATCTCTCTCTCTCTCTCTCTCTTTCTCACCTATTGCCAGTCCATATGGCTAGCTTGACATTTTTATTGTAAAACATGACCATCTCAACTTTCTTGGACTTCCTACATGGTGGCTCCCTTTTTGGAGCACAAAAGCAGACACTGCCAGGCCTTCTTAATTTCTAAGCTCCTGAAATATCACTATTTGGGGAGTCCTAAAATGTTACCTCTGTTACTTTCATAATGCTGTCACTGAGTTAACCAATATTAAAGGGAAAGAAAACTTCACTTCTTAATGTCAGAAGAGCAAATTCAACCCGAAAAAATTAATGTAGGATAAAGATAAGGTTGCAAACTTAGTTATGTGATCTACAAAACCTTAAAATATTAACCAAATATTCCTAAGGTATAGATGAAAAGTAATTCAGGCACATACATCCATTTTGCTATTTATACTAACATATTTTCAAATTACAAACAATATAATTATCTGAACTCCGTTCTAGTTAGTGCCTCTGCAGATTACAGTGGTCCTTCCTTTTCTACAGTTTCAAATTCCATGGCTTTAGTTACCTGTGTACAACCACAGTCCAAATATATTACAGTATTTTGAGAGGAAGAGAGAGAGATGACATTTGTGTAATTCTTAATAGAGTATATTGTTATAATTGTTCTATTTTATACTTGACTATTATTAATATTTTATTGTGTCTAATTTATAAATTAAACTTTATCATAGGTGTATATGTATGCAAAAAGGTATACACTGTATAAGGTTCAATATTATTCTCAGTTCACCATATCACCCGTGAATAAGGGGGGACTACTGTACAAATGAATTGCCCTTTATTTGGAGTGGCACACTCTCAGTGCAGAGATGTCAAAGACTGCTGGTTGTAACTTTCCTGTGAGTGTCCATGGCTGCTCTTATACGCTGTCTTACTCCCATAAAAGTGGCCTAATTTTCCAGAGCTTCAGAGGCACATCTAAGAGTGATGGAGGGGCTGAGACATAGCTTGCCCTATGGTGATGTTCCAGTTGATAGTCCCCCTCTCTCCTCTCTAAGAGCTCTCTTGAGTCTCTGCTGACACAGCTTCAAACTACAGAGATGTGTGTCACCCACGTGTTGCCAATTATTTCTGCTGTATATGTAGCCTACCACTCACTTCCCTCCTTTTGCTCTATTTCTTCTGTATTCCTGCTTTTTTCTCTCATTTTCTAGCCAGTAGCTGATTCTTCTATTGCCATTGCTCATGTTCCTTAGGTTATTGTAACTATTTCCAGTTGAAAATAATCTTTTGTGTGTCATTATTTTTTATTTCTTTCTTTGATCATTTTAATCACTTCCTAACTTTACCATCATGTTTACTTTTCCTTGATATTCTTCTGAATGGTTGAATTTATGTCTGAACACAAGTAAATTGAATGATACTCGAAGAGTAAAAAAAAAAAACTTATAAGAACAATAAAAACTCCATTTAAAAATAGTCATCTTTTACTAATTATACAGGTTATTTTTATTTTTATAGATTTAGGGGTACAAGTGCTGTTGTGTTACATGAATATATTGTGCAGTAATGAAGTCTGAGCATTTAGTGTACCTATCACTGAAATAGTGTACATTGTACACAATAGGAAGTATTTCATCCCTCACCCCACTCCCACCCACCCACCTTTTAAAGTTTCCAATGTCTATTACTCTACTCTAATTGTATAGTTTTCTTTAAAATGTAAAAGCAGGTAAACATTCTTCAATATAAATTCCAAGAACCACTTAATTTGGGTTAATTAGATTAATTTTTCTAATAATTAGATACATTTTAAAGGTAGAAAAGCCTTTAAAACATGTTACTGCAGCCTGAGATTTATTCACCATTAGCAGGGAAGAGAAAGGGAAATAAATTTTTATCTGTTTTGAGTACCACATTTGTTATTTTCCTATGTTTAAGCAAGAATCTTTTTCACAAAAATAAGCAAATGTTTATTGTTATTTTGCATGTATGCTATATTCATAATGTTCTTGAATTTGGGGTTTAAATAATTAGAAATACATACAAAATTTTAGTTGAAAGTCAGCTTAGAGATCATAGAGTTTAAATTGATTCTATATTTTAGAAATTGATTCTAAAAATTTAGAAATTGATTCTGAAATATAAAATTGATTCTATATTTTAGAAAACTAAGAGTAAAATAACTGAACTAAGTTTACACAGCTACTAAGAACGGAAATATAAGAAACAAAGTCAGCCATAGCCAAGATAGTAATAAGTCTGTTTCTTGGTCTTTATGGGGAATTTTTTATGGAATTACTTGGTCCCTAGATTTTTGTTGGCCAAAAATTTGTAAAGGAAACAGGAAAAAGCCTGGAGACTAAATTTCTATGGATAAGAAATAATCAACTGTAAAGGGAAAAAAACTGAAATGTTGAAGATGATAGGTAAGGGATGCATGATGTGTGTCATAAAAAGCTGAAGGCAAGACAGGGTAGAGAGATGAAAGAAGCTCTGGGCCAGCTATTAAAAATGTTGGGTTTATGGAGAGGAAAGAATGTATAAATATACATCTTAGAAAATCTTGTTGTATGACTACACTTATTCTGCCTCCCTTTGGTCTTTATAAATCTTCAGTAGATATACTGTACATTTTAATATTATTTTGATGTTGTTCGCATTTATTTTTGCTGTGATCAAATTAAATGTAAGAAATGAGAAAGATTGTTTAATAAGTTATAGTTAGTTCAAGACATTTTGCATAAATTGTGTTGCACTTCTGACACACTATTTGGTAGGCTGACGATGATTTTGCGTAGCTTTTAATGAAATAATAGTCAACGTGTATTGATGACATGTTCAGAGCCAGAAGGCCTGTTAAGCACATTACAGAAAAACAAGTAACTTACTTATCGCAGCTCTAAGTGGCAGAATCTGTTACTATTTCCATTTAAAAACAAAGAAATTAAACTAATGTCAGAAATATTAAATAATATGTCTAAGTCACAGTTAATAGGTTGCACAGGGGAAAAACGTGATCAAGACATGAAAACATTCATTAATGAAGTCACCACCAAGTCCCTGCCACTCAAGCATGCCTCTCAGCTTAACATCAGTGTGCATTTTAACTGATCACATCAATACCAAAGTCTAAATCCACTTTATTTTTTTGCCAACTGTCCGATGTTGAAACACAGGGCAAATCGTATGCAAATTGTTTATAAAGTAAAAAATGTATATCTTACAAAAGATAAAGGATTTCTCAGTGTTGATGAAATTGACATTGAAAACCACTTGATTATATGCAGAATCACAAATAAATGAGAATATTGCAGGATTATATCAGTTAAGAATTGAAGAAAAGGAAGTCTAGCCCACATACACCTGTGGTCCCAGCTCTTCTGGAGGTTAAGGTGGGAGGATTGCTTGTGCCTGGGAGACCAAGGCTGCAGTAGTGAGCCATGATCACACACTGCACACAAAAAAAGAGAAAAATGAAAGAAAATGAAACAGAAAAAGAAGGAAAGAAGGAAAAAGAAAGAAAAGAAAGAAAGAGAAAGAAAGAAAATTGACAAGGATAGTGACAGGATAGGCACTTTAAAAGAGAATGACGTAAATTTTAACAGGTTAAATGAAGCTCTGGATAAAACTGATGAAGCCTTAGAGCGGCTTTATAATAATAACCTAACTTGTGACACTACCGTTGAAGTAAAAATCAAAGTAAATATGTTATTTCATACTATTTTATAGTTTTAGTAAAGGGTTATGTCCTCTCACACTGACACTGCCAAAAATAAAGAAAAGAAAAACCTCAGAAATAATACATTCCTGATTCATTCTTGGTCTATTCTAATAATTAAAGAATAATTATATTTTCTGTAATTTGTTGAATATAAACTATAAAATCAGAACCTTGTATCTTGAGATAATATCATGAGAAAATACTTCTGCATATTTACTATGAAATTTTTGTGACATTTGTGAATAGATTGTTTCCAAGTGGTCTTGTCCGAATACCAGTTATTCTTAGCTTCTTTATTAGCAACCTCTACTTTTGGAAAGAAAGAAGTCTTCAACATCATTAGGAAAAATTATTTAGACCCTTTCTTTTTTGTCACTTAAATAACTATTATGCCTGTGGAAGGTATACTCTAGTGTTTTAAACATTATTTTATGAATTTCTATTAAAATTAGAGTATATGATCTAGAAATGTGTTCCTATACTCACGTTTAGTTATTTTCCATACAGATTTTGTTGCTTCCACAAATTATTTTTCTGTGTCTTACTGTTGTCATTTCTACTTATTATCTGAAGGCAAGCAGTTGATGTTGAAGATGTTGAAGCTGAAGCTTTTGTATAAAATTATGAGGAGATAAATGGCAGCACCAACTCCTACAAAAATATTCTTGAAGGTTTCTTCCAGGCTATTTGATATCATCTCTCTAAACTTAATGTTCAAACAATCCCATATAAACAAAATTAAAAATTTTTCTGGAAAAATTTGACTAAACAATCTAAAGCTATCAGGCAATATAAAAATTCAACTTACTCCAAATGCAAGAAAGCAAAGATGCTTCTGAGGAAATGCTTAAATGACATAATAATAGCATGGCCTATTTCTAAATGTCATTTCCATGTATACATCCAACTTACATTTAAAATAACAGTTGCCTTAATCAAGAGTGGAGAAAAATGAAAATATCTAACTCTCGCATTTGAAACAATGATGAGTACAATTATATGTGTATGTAAGTGTGTATGTGTTGTGTCCTAAATTATAAGCAACTTTGAATTAAAAAAATGCAATTGTTAAAACAATACTTTTGTGATCATATTTTCCTCAAACCCAAGAGAAGATCTTCTTATTTGTGTTAGGTTTGTGAAAATTTGTTTTGAAAGATAGTTGCTTTTATTACAGCAACAATACAACTAGAATATTTAATTAAAATTATCAAAAATGAGCCTGATTGTAGACTAAAAAATATTAATACTATTTTAAAGTGATATTTGTATCATATGGACTATATTATCTTCTTCTTCAAATTAAGCTGCATTGTGAATGCTTCCCTGGCCCCTCAGTCACAATCCATCTTTTCCTTATTCGTATTCCCGTAACATTGTTTACACATTCCTTTAGTAGTTATCATATCGCTCTGCAGTCAGTTTACTTGTCCATGAATTTTCGGACAGCACTTTGCTGGGAACACTCATGAAATTTTATTTTCATTTCTATCCACAGGATTTTGGACAGGGCCTTGCACATAGCAGGCACACAAAAAAACATATTTTCTGATTAAATCATAAAGAAAAGTTTTATCTAAAAATGTATTCTTATACTTCTTAGCACAGTGATGTGATAATCAAAATATATAATTCCATATTCTTTGGAGCAAAATTTTCCAGGAAGAGTCACTTTTTGGGTGCACTATTATGTTAAAAATAAAACAAACCTACAGCATGTTTGTTTCTCCCTGAGACTGATTTTCCTTAGGTTTTCAAGGAAAAACACTTCTGGGTCTCTTTGCTGCAAAAGGGCTGGATCAGCTAAGCTTCTTTTTTGTTTGCTTGTTTGTTGTACATCTGAGAGCCCACAAGGAATAGGAGCATGCTAACATATTGCATTGAAAAGTTAAGTCCCTTAAAATCTGTCTTTCTTTAAGAAATGGTTACTTTCTCTGACATTCACTAACCTAGCTAGTACATTTTATGAAGTAACAGGAATATTGGTGTTCTGTTTAGCATTCAGCAGGCCCAATTGCATGTAGAAATAGAGCTGTGGCTTTATGACTATGCTGCATATATATTTTGTAATAACACAAGTTAAAAGAAGAGAGAGAGAAACAAATTTTTCCTCTAAAGTTTCATATTGGGCTTCCTGAAACTGAAACTGCTATCTCGTAATTGAATTTCCAAAAATTTTAACCTGACAAAAAAATGTATTCACAGCTGAGAAAAATAACAAGGACTACCTCTCCCTCTCATATGTTACTTCCAGGTCAGGAATAGCACCAAGTCTAGTGTACCAAGAAGGTCTAGCCCAAGAGGTAGGTCATGATAATGACGTGGCGGCACACAAGAAGGCCGAGTAACTTCTCAGCTAGTGTAGAGCATCTCCAGTGATGGCCTGTGTTCCCTTCTTTAGTTTAGGGGTGTAGCGTGCCCCTCCAAATATCACAACATGAGGTCAGAGTGTGGAAAAATATGTGAAGTTGGAATTTTCATAGAATGGTCTAAATATATACAATCAGGTGATTGTGAAAGACAAATTGAAGATCTGTTTCCTCTAGTGGTTAGTTTCCTCATGTCCGTTTTTGGGATAGTATTTACATTACAATTAGAATAATGAGAATAAAAGTTCCTGCTAAGAGAACGTAAATGTGTACAATAAATGTGTTCACATATTTAGTGTTTTGGTTTTTCTTTGTAAAGTGATAAAGATCTTTTGACCCCTATTCAGAGAATTGCCCATATTATGAAGAAACTTGAAACCATTTGAGGAAGTAGAGCTTCAGAGAGTTACAATTTTCCAAATAGCAACCGGATTGGTATATGGAAAAGAGATGAGACTTGCTTTACATGGTGTTAAAAAGCAGAATGAGGACTATTATAGACTGAATGTGTCCCTCAAAATTCATATGTCCAAGCCCTAACCCCCAATGTGACTGTATTTGGAAATGGGGACGTGATCAATGTTCAGTGAGGTGAAAGGATGGGGCCCTAATCCAATAGGGTTGTTGCCCTTATAAGAAGAGAAAGAAGCTAGAGATCTCTATCTCCTTCAACGATTTGAGGACACAGTGAGAAAGAGGCCATCTGCAAGCCAGGAAGAGGATTCTTGCCAGAAACCGATGACTGGCACCTCAATCTGAATTTCTAGCTTCCAGAACTCTGATTGAGCAAATATTCTGTTGTTGAAGCCACCCAGTCTATGGCCTTTTGTTACAGATGCCGAAGAACTGAGATAAGGACTAACGAGGTGGTTATAGGAAGATATATTTTATTGTAAAGTATGAATGTATTTCAGAGTCTAAGAACAAACGACATACTTCAAGTGGTACAGAATTTTCCATAACTAAAGAAATCTATACATAGGCCAGCAAACCATTTTACAGGGAGTTTATCAAAGCTATTCAAATATGAGAAGTATTTAAATTGGGTTAATGGTTCCCAAACATTGATTAATAAACAAGTGCATTCTCATTATTCTTGGGTAAAATAAGAATTTTTCTTTCAATTTCATAAATTTATTTAAAAATTGGAACATTTTAAATCTTATGTTATCTTTTCTATTTTTTTGGCAACAGAATATTCTTTACTTAAAACCATAATACAAGCATATGAGAGTTGTTAATGCTCTTGTTGAGAAAAATAATAAGTGGACAACCTAACATAAGTCTTCTTAATATTTTTTGATATTTGAATTGTCTGTGATATCTGCATGTCTAGAAGAAAGGGATAAGAGGACCGTTATTTTCTCTTAAATGCCTGAAACTTTTAAATTCTCCCTCTTTATGCCCAGTAATATAGGAAAAATAGGATATTGTATGAAAGAGAAACCCATGTATAAATTTCTCTTTGATGACAAAATTATGGATGATCTTGATCCTGCAAGACACTAGACTCACCTGGCCACTGATTGTAGCAACTTCCCAGTTAGTATTTGATATTTCTTCTGCTTTGACATATGCTGCTGTCTATCCTATTACTGCTTTGCCTACTCTCAACTATGAATTTCTCCAGTTTCCATTTTCTGGCATTGAATTCTTGGCATATTTTAGATACTGTCTCAACTCAACATGACCCCAGATTATTCCTATCTGCATGTATATTTGCCATACGCCATAAACTGTGTGACTTGGTTTTTGGAATAGACCCTGAAGAATGAGGAGAGCCAACTTCCAATAGTCCAGCAAAGGCACTGCAATCCTCATTCATGGCTAACATAGAAATGATGGGAAAGGTTTTCATCCTGAGATCTGAGGGTGGCTAGTTTGGCAGTGGAGATGGAATATTCTTGTACTGGAAGACCCCACATGAAGCTACTCAGACCACACTCCTTGGGAAGGAATTGCATCCCAAATACCTGTAGGTACCAGAGCACTTTGGTGATGTATTGCAGCTGCTCTCTTTTTATGTGCAATTCAGCACTATATTGTCCACCAAGTTTTGCCACTTTGAAGCAGGTTTAACCGACCAGGAAGAGCTCTGAAGTATCATAACTTTCTGGCACCCTCTGGTGAAAGAGCCTCTCAGATGCTATTTTGACAGTCTCTGTCAAGTTGCAAGCATTGATGCACAAACACCCATGGACACAGATTGGCAAAGGGACCAGGAATAGACACCACCTGGGCAAATGAAACAAGTTTAGCTTTTCTAAATGGCACAGAAATAATTCAGTACAGACAGGATATTCAATCAGGAATTCAGCATCATTATCCAATAACAGGAGACATATCCATTTTAGTCACCAAAAGACATGGCTCCCATCAAACCTTCTGGAAATTTCCCTTATTTCTTCAGTCACAGCTCCATATACTTGAATGCAAGCTGTAAAGAACACAGCCTTGCTTGAATAACTAATGGAAAATGCTCTTCCTTGATTAGGTTTACTTAATCAGTCTTGACATTAGACTACATCAGCAGTGAAAAAAACACCGTTCTTGGGCCAAATCTGACCTGCCACCTGTTTACAAGTTAAAGTTTTGTTGCAACACAGCCACCACACTTTTTAATGTATTGTCTTGTGCTGCTTCACACTACAGGGGCATATTTGAGTAGTTGAGACAGAGACCAAGTGGCCCTCAAAACCCAGAACTTGCTCTCTGTCCCTTTATGGAAAAAGTTTCCTGACCTCAGTATTACATAACTAGAATCAGAACACTTAGGCCTGAACCACTTTGCTTCCTTTCCCAACAGCCTTTCAAAATTTCATTCACACACATCCCTTTGTGTAATGCTTCGAAAGTAGAAAAAGGGTAAGTTAGCCAGATATGTCTGAGAGTTGAGAAACATCCTCCACATTTTTGCCAGAGCCTTGAAAAAAATATTTTGAAGTAGTAGCAAAGAAGGATAGGCAATTTCTTTGTAACCCTTTCAGATGAAAAATAAAAATATCACTGGTCATCTATCAAATCAATTTATTTGGCAGTAGAATTTGTGGTTTCTTAAAGTCGAAATAAGACAAGAGGCCACTCATACATAGACACAGTTGTTGTTGTTTACTTTATGTGGTATTTTATGATGTTCTCTAAAAGAAGGTCATTGACAATTGTCTATATAATTCTGTCATAAGAAACAAATGACCAGAGTCTGAATTCATATTATCTTCACTTCCATTTTTGATGTAGTTTTTTTCACTACATATCTTAATTATTTTGTTTTGATTCCAGTTACTTAATGTCACCCACTTATTAATTGTCCAAAGAGAACCACTGAATAAATGCAAATTGATTCTGTCCCCAGAAATAGATGTTGACTAATTCAAGTTTAATGAGCCTCAAAATAGCATTTTAAGTATATTTTTATTTTTTATAGTCTTTAATCGTATCTGTCTTTAGGGCTTGGATTTACAAATGCTAAAGAACTATTCTGGGCTAATTAAGCTTGCTCACCTGACAGGTTTTCCACAGCTCACCAGATTCTCTGCTGAGGGCGATAGCACCCATAGTTACAATAGGAAAGAAAAAAAGGAGATTATGTTGAAACAGATTTTGACAATTTGGAGACAATTCCATCCTCAAGAATTGCTCTACATAACAATGTCGCATATTTCTTCAAAACTGTGTGTATTTGGCAAACACTGGATAATTGTGTCATCTTTATACCAGAACCTGAAGCCTGTGCTGAGACGCCTCCTCTCTGATCAATGAATTCTTCCAATGGATAAAGATGTGCAAAGGCCTGATAATTAAAAGAGCAGGAAAATGTAAAATGTTATTGTGTTACTAAGCCCAGACTAAGAATATTTATTTAGATTGTTTTGAATTATGATTTAAATATTCAGAAATATAATTATTCTACACATGATTAAACACATTCTCCTAAAGTATAAACTGCTTCAGGGGGAAGAGGCTAAGTAATTTTGGAGGCTGTGCCAGCTCTTATGGGACACCAATGTGGCATTTAATTTTCTAAAGAAATAAATTACTAGAGTAAATAGCATTCAAATGGCAAGCCAGTTTTTCCAATACTGTGTATTGAACAGGTTGTCTTTTCCCTAGTGTATGTTCTCAGCACGCCTTATCAAAACATCTCATATACCCCATAAATATACACACCTACTATGGACCCACATACAAGAAAAAATATAAAAAAGTATAAAAACATAAATGGCAAGTCAGCAAGTGCGATGGAATACAAATGAAACAGTAATTCCAAGCCCCCCACATGTAATTTTTAAAAATTGTATAATTTATATTTAAATAATATAAATAAAAAGACATGTTGTAATGTTGTCCTTGAGCTCAAACTTTGCTTTTCTGTTACTGCTTTTGCAGAAAGGGAAAACTTATTGGCAAGTGGTCAGGAGTAAATGAGATAATGCACATAACGATTTGCAAAGTGCCTGGCATCTTAAAGTTTCTGATCAAATATTAACATCTTCCCAGATTCCCTGAGCTGAAAATCTCCTTACCTTTCATAGAACTTCTGAAGCTCATCTCTTGTGGACCTCTCCTGTGGCACTTGCCACTTGCTAATTATACGAGTGTTATTTGTTAACTCTGCTAGGGAGAGCTCTGCCTGATTGATTCATCTTTGTATCCCTTTCATATCATCTGTCTTGTGCACAGGAGACACTCCTCAGTAAATATTTGAATTAAAGTTTGAATTGATTAATGGATACCCAAAACAATAAGTTAGCATCTCCCAGGAAATAAAATACTCAGGAAAGCGGTTTTAGACTTATTTAGAAGCTTCTGCAACTCTGTTGAGAACTTGGATTTGGAGCAAATAATCTGGGCTTCAGTTTCAATTTAACAGTTAGTATTGGAGTATTGCATGCATGGAAAAGTCAATGAATACAAATACCCACACAATGATTCTTTCATACACAGTAAAAATTAGCACAAAAAGTGTGTGTGTTATGAATTATGTGAAAGTACTCTGAGTTTTTAAATGTTATCTCAATTCTCACAAGAACCCTGTGAGGTAGATGATTTATTATTCCCATTTTACTAATGAGGAAACTAAGGGACCTGAAAGTCACATAGCTAAGCAGCAGGATAAGAAGTTAAGCCTAGGCAGCTGACTCAAACTCCAAGCTCTTAACTAATTTGTACAAAAAACTCTGTTTTCCCAAGTGTATTATACACACAATTGGGAAATTATGAGATAACTGTAGGCAGCACATGGACAATTTTTTATTTTTTTAATTCTGTATTGATTTTAGTGTGCATTGATATAGCATGCACATCAACTTATTATTTCATGAGTATTTTTACTTAGTGAAAGACTAGATAGGGTAATTGTTTTGGTCTTGAGTTGTTTTAAAGAAACATATGAAGTAAAGATTAATATAGGAGGTATTCAGCTACAGAAACAATTGTAAGGCAGTTGCCTGAAGATTAAGAATCCATATTAAGGAATATCTTGAAAAGGGGCTCCTACATTTCAGCTGATAGGAATATATTTCTTCCTTCTCTGATATATTAAATAAATAACCAAAGGATTTGATAACTATGTAATACACATAATTATAATTAAGCATTGCATTATACATATACGGTATTATTTGTATCATTATATGTCATATATTCATACATATGCACATTTTAATAGAATTTAGTAATGAAAATAACAACTTTAATGACCCATTACACATATTTCTTAAAGAAAGTTCCAAACTAATCTACATAGTATGCAGAAACAACTAATTTACTGGGAAATTTCAGAATAGCAATTTTCTATTACATCTCAAATGAAGGAAAAAATAGAATACCACATGAAAATGAGAAAATCATGGCTATTTTTCCAGATGCTTATATCATGTATCGTGGATTGTGAAAGCAGAAAGAAAACACTTAACATTCTTTTTTTATGGATGAGGAAACAAACTGTGAAGTTAAGCTTCTGTCTTCACTTTTACTTACCTACCTACAGAATCACTAGCATATAGGATTAGAACATATATGTCCTATATAAAAATTAACACTTTAAAGTTAGCAAAAAGGAATGATCAATAGTGGTGATGATGCTTGTGGGAGTAATTTTTTGGCTTTGCAGAAATAATCACTTTGGAACTTATTTTAAAATTAGGGTATCTGTTAACAAAAAATTAAGATTGTGTTTATATTTTCCAGAAAAGAGTATGTAATTCTTTATATTTGACATCTCTGCCAAAGTTTGCTCAAATAAATCAGGGATTGTGATCTGTAATACTCTATCGTGTTACCTTTTGGTTTTCAGAAGCAAACCTCTGAACTCTATAATTTTGGTTGTTTTGGGTGAGCATCTAGTGCTTTTAGGCTGTTTTGAGTGACTGTTTTCTGCCACCAACAAGAGCAGTGTTCAGGCAAGCCTTTGCCAGTGTCATTACTGCAGCTAACCCCCGGTGGCTCACAGTGCCAGTTGCTGTTCTTTGTATTTACAAATTTACTTCTAATAAACCATATTTTCTGGCAGCCCCAGCACAGATATTTCCCTTACCTCATCAGGCTGGAAAATCTAGACTGTAGGCAACAATGAACCCACTTGGCAGGGCCAACTTCCTATCTGCCAGTCTCAGGTACCCTCAGTCTTCCTTCACGCTTTCTTCCCGGTAGCGGTGTCCCCCAAGCCCAATATCCCTGCACTTTTATTAACTTCTTTCCATCAGTTCTTGTTCTCAGGAAAGCAATCAAAGCAATTCTAGCAAGTTGTTAAATGTTTGATAATTTAATATGCTTCCTCTCCCAGGAATAGTTACACTTCAATGACCTAAACGCCTTTATCCATAAGGATAAATTACAGAGGGTGAGATTTCTGGCATCAACAAACCCAGAGGGAAAAATTTCTGTTTGCTTTTGAGATTTTCCTAATGCCCTTGAAATTACACCAGGTCTGCTTCAACCAAGCAATGGGAAGATCTCTTAAGTTGACCATATTACCATTTATGCACAGAATTTTCAAATGCCTAATCTAGAAGATGCACAGGTAATGATGGAGAAATAAATTTTTAAAAACTAAAATATTTTAGTGCTCACAGGATTGCTACAGGACTCAAACGAGGTATAATGTTTAACTCCTAGTGCATTTGGACTGAAAGTCATAAACTTTCCTATTTGCAACTGAGTTTTACAGACTACTATTCAGAAAGACTTCTGAATACCACCAATATATTGAATACCACCAATTTAATATTACATAGCATTGATTTTTAAAATAAATGCCAGGAATAAAGCAGGAAATAGGGAAATCTGTGTTCCTATATTCAAGAAGCACCTAGTCATATTGCATTATAATTATTTTGTGTATGTAGGGGGAGGTATTCTCTTCCTTATACTGGTAACCACTTTAGGGCAGGGATATGACTTCTTCAGCCATCTGTCTATAGCCCATAGCACAATTTCTAGTGAATATAAGACCCAACAAATAGCTGTTGAATGAATTATAGAGAAATGTCACTGCAGAACCTAGGTAAAAACCATTACAATGAACTGTATAATTAGATGAAATTAACAATTTTGGAAGGAGTTGAGCAAGAAGATAAGGTTGATGGAGAGAAAATTACAAAATTAACAATAAAATTATATTTTCCCAAGGGGCAAAAACAATTATTACTCTTCAAATAATTATAATTCTGTACCTTTTTCTTCCATATAGATATAAGAACAGGAATTTAAAAATGAGTAAGCAAGTATGTTAGTGTTGAATTCATTTTTCCATCCCATGTATTTTAAGTTATTAAATCACTCATTCAACCAACTTGTCAACAGATATTTATGAAGGACTTGCTATATACCATCACTGAGTTGGATGCAGGGTAAGATGAAAAGACAGGCATACATTTGTGATTAAAAACATTGGTGACTTTGACAAAGGTTTCATAGGTTGGTGGGGAGAGAAGCAACCCTAGAAAACAATAGAGATAGTGAATGAAGCAGGATTTCTCAAGATTTGCTCATAAGTTGATGAATGATGTAGATACTAGTGAACATGTATGGAACACTTAAGGGCCAGGTATAGTTCTAAAATATTTTGTGTATATTAACTATTAGAATCCCATAGTAAATGGGAACTAGGTACTATATTGTTATTCTCATTTTACAGATAAAGAGCAACCAAAATAATAGAGTTCAGAGGTTTCTTTGAGATAATTTTAGGCAGCACATGGACAAATTTTTATTTTCTTTTTTTAATTCTGTATTTATTTTAGTGTGCATTGATATAACATGCACATTAACTCATTATTTCATAAGTATTTTTGCTTATCGAAAGATTGGAATGGGTAGTGGTGTTGGTCCTGGGTTGTTTCAAAGAAACATGTGAAGTAAAGATTAATATAGGAGGTATTCAGCTACAGCAACAATTGCAAGGCAGTTTGTGAATGACTGAGGTTTAAAAATTCATATTAAGGAATATCTTCAAAAAAGGGATCCTACATTTTAGCTCATAGGAATGTATTATTTCCTTCCCTGATATAGTAAATAACCAAAAGATTTGATAACTATGTATGCACATAATTACAACTAAGCATGGCATTATATATACATGGTATTATTTGTATCATTATATGTCATATATACGCCAATTTTAACAGAGTTTGGTAATAAAAATAACACCTTTAATGACTGCTTTTCAGAAGGAAAATATCAGTGCTTTTGTTCCCCTAGAAATCCTCAATCATCTGATGAATTATTTATAGACTTGCTTTCTATTTGTTTTAAATGACCTTGTAGTCCACTGAAACAAATATTAATGTTTTATCTTTGTATATAGATACTTTCAATTTACTAGAAATTATTCTGCTCTCAGGTCTCTTCTTAAATGATCATGATAGATGATAAATGGAAGCTGTCTATAGGTGGATAGTCATATTTACAACTATATGTTGTATCTATAGATAGATACAAATACAAATATGATACAAGTAGATAGATGATTGATAGATGGATGGATAGATAGAGGCATAATATAACTATGTAATTCAAGGGAGACAGAAATTCTAGAAATCTCTGAATACTACTTGGTTTAGCCGACCTCTGTCAGAATAATTCTTTCCATGTTTGCTACATTTAAATAGACAAAAATAAAACTTGCACAGACTGAAATAAGACTAAAAGAATCACAGAATACTAAGTTCAGTATTCTTTTTCTTAGTTAACTTAAAATTCAAGTAGATTGTTATACCAGTATCTCAATCTTCACTCAATTTGTTATTGTGTGGAAAACTGAATTTCCTAGATGTATTAATCCATTCTCACGCTACTATGAAGAAATACCTGAGGCTGGGTAATTTATTTAAAAAAAAAAAAAAGAGGTTTAATTGACTCACAGTTCCACATGGCTGGGGAGGCTGCAGGAAACTTACAATCATCTCGGAAGGTGAAGCAAACACATCCTTCTACACATGGCAGCAGGAGACAAGTGCCAAGTGAAGTGGGGAAAAGCCCCTTATAAAACCATCAGATATCATGAGAACTCATTCACCATTACAAGAACAGCATGGGGGACACGGCCCCGTGATCTAATCACCTCCCACGAGGTCCCTCCCACAACATGTTGGGAATTACAATTTGGATTAAAATTCAAGATGAGATTTGCATGGGGACACAGAGCCAAACCATATCACTGGGTTTCAACACACCGAATCAACCTGTATACAGACAAATGTGGCATTTGAGGATGTAAGTATTTTCCCAGAATAATTCCAGAGCTTTACAGTGAATCCTTCTAACTTACAGACTTATTTCTCCTTTCAACTATTTCCTTGTCACTTCCAAAACAGATAACGAGAGACTTGAGAGGGATAGTGTAGGCAGATGTGTGACATGCCAGAGCAGAGTGGGGTTGAGATCAGCCTCTTATGCCCAGATCCATATATCTGGCTCTCTCCTTATGTTTTCAAAGCCTGGGAAAATGCTATCAAAATTATTTGAAAGAACTGGATAGTGGGTTAACAAGGAATTACTGTTAACTCTGGAATATAGAGGAATGTTTGTGAATTAATTCATTAATTTTAACATTCAGAATTAGGTAAAATAAACTTTTTTTAAGCAAGGGCTTGTCATAGTTATCATTCTTAAAGTCTTTACCTTTTTTCAGATTTATCTAAAATATTCTAAAAAATATTTATTTTTCTAAAATTGTTCAATCTATATTCCAACATTATAGATGTGGATCTGAAGTAATACGATGATCTGCAGAATATTATGTATGACAAAAAATGTTATCATTATTAGACTCTCAGTAGAGACACTTCTGTAGAATTGCCGAAATGACTTCTTTTCTGACACACCTAATACAGAATCTAGAGTTACAAGAATCCTGGAAGACAAGTTGGTTACTGGTGTCAACACACTGGAATCTCCTTTATTTCTAAACACATTTTGTATTTAGTGAACTATCATTAGCAAAATAATAAATAAATAAATATAAAAATCTGAAGCATTTGACTTAAAATTCCATTTATTTTTATTGCTGACTTCTTCAAGTAGCCATTTCAAAATGGGGAAAAAAAACTACATATTTCACTCTTGTAGTTCAAGGCAAAGACAAGATCTACCTTTTGTTATATTATGCTCTAGCAATAAATATTGTTATTGAGTGATTATTTTAGAAATCATTCAACTATCAATAGGGCATTAACATATTGCAGACAGTTTAAGTTTTCTTGAAGAGTTTCTTTGCTTTGAGATTTTTAAATTGAAAAACAAAACTAAAAACACTTTAAATAACATTCCTTTATTTTTAATAATCAAAGGAGAATTTTCAACTTAAAAATACGCACTTTGTTTCAAATATAAGATTCTATTTATTTTATAGAATCATTAACTCTTACCTAGTATTGAACAATATCATAGACTAAATTTTTATTTTAGCTGGCATTTTCCTAATTGTTCAGGCTGAAAACAAGTATTATTTTATTTTTTGCATCTTAATTTATGGTTTAGTTTTCATAAGGTGCTACTTTCAATAAATAATACATTCATGATAAAATCATATAGGAATTGATATAATTAGCACCTCTTTAAATTTCAACACTTGGAATGGTACCAGATTTGTGATCCCAAAAAAATACATTGCAAGTCTCAAAATTTCTAAGCTTTACAGAATGAGTTGGGAAACTTCTTCTGTCTATTCTTTAACTGACTGACAAGGTTATCAGTGATTGACACACTTTTTCTTTAGCGCAAACCTAACTGCATAGCTTATTCAATAAGATGGGGTCTAATGGTCTAAATTTTCTCTCAGAACAATGTAATTTGACTGCAGGTTTTAATAGGAGTTTAAATAAATAAGAGTTTAGTCAAAGCTTTTATTTTATCTCTAAAATACATATTATATATCATTTGTATTAAAATATAAATTAATTTATATGTAATTAATCAAAGAATATGGATAGCAAGATAATGACATTGCTTACACATTTTATTATTTAGTTTATAGTAATACATTGCTTTTCAAAGTTTTCTTGTAATACTACAATACAGTTATTCTTCTACCAAAACTGAGTGTATATTCTAATAATTTGCTGATGTTGATGAAAAGACTTTGTTCTAATTTTAATGTCATTTTTATATAATTTTAAGATCAAAAGCAAACAAGACATGGAATACTGTATTCAGTCTCCATGTTGAAACATTATGGTTATGTAATGATCCATAATAATATTCAAAGTCCTAATAAAAACACTGGGTAAAACTACAGGATGTAAGGAATCTTCAATAAGCATCACTTGTAATATTCAAACAACTCAATAATGCCAAATGGCATTATTGGTAAAAGGATGGTAGATAAGACTGTAAAGATTCTCAGTATAGGGAAGTAAGGAAGAGCATGATGTCTGCTGTCAATAGCCTGAAATTGAGTCTAGCGCTGCCATGTCATGTCTTAGGTTTGTGACTTTGAAAAAATACCCTATTTTCTAAAATACATAGGAACTGCAAAGATTTGAAAGATCCCTCCTTTCCCAAATAAGTTTAGAACCAGCTGAAGAACATTTGCAAGGCACCAGAGAAATGAAAATACTTTTGTCAGTTTTGTTATTGATAATTCTCAGTTAGAGTTGTGGATTTAGATCTTCAACTAGTGGGCTTCTGAATACTTTACCACAGAATGAAACATTCAACTCAGCCAGGCACAGTGTTTGGCAACTTCAGAGAGAGTTCCTCAACACATATCTGAAAGTTGACTTCCATGGGAGTGGCTGACTTCTCATAATAAAGAAAAAGATGGTAGTTTCTTTTGCTGTGCAGAAGCTCTTTAGTTTAATTAGATCCCATTTGTCAATTTTGGCTTTTGTTGCCATTGCTTTTGGTGTTTTCGACATGAAGTCCTTGCCCATGCCTATGTCCTGAATGGCAATGCCTAGGTTTTCTTCTAGGGTTTTTATGGTTTTAGGTCTAATGTTTAAGTCTTTAATCCATCTCGAATTAATTTTTGTATAAGGTGTAAGAAAGGGATCCAGTTTCAGCTTTCTACATATGGCTAGCCAGTTTTCCCAGCACCATTTATTAAATAGGGAATCCTTTCCCCATTGCTTGTTTTTCTCAGGTTTGTCAAAGATCAGATAGTTGTAGATATGCGGCCTACTCATCTGACAAAGGGCTAATATCCAGAATCTACAATGAACTCAAACAAATTTACAAGAAAAAAACAAACAACCCCATCAAAAAGTGGGCGAAGGACATGAACAGACACTTCTCAAAAGAAGACATTTATACAGCCAAAAAACACATGAAAAAATGCTCACCACCACTGGCCATCAGAGAAATACAAATCAAAACCACAATGAGATACCATCTCACATCAGTTAGAATGGCAATCACTAAAAAGTCAGGAAACGACAGGTGCTGGAGAGGATGTGGAGAAATAGGAACACTTTTACACTGTTGGTGGAACTGTAAACTAGTTCAGCCCTTGTGGAAGTCAGTGTGGCGATTCCTCAGGGATCTAGAACTAGAAATACCATTTGATTCAGCCATCCCATTACTGGGTATATACCCAAAGGACTATAAATCATGCTGCTATAAAGACACATGCACACGTATGTTTATTGAGGCACTATTCACAATAGCAAAGACTTGGAAGCAACCCAAATGTCCAACAATGATAGACTGGATTAAGAAAATGTGGCACATATACACCATGGAATACTATGCAACCATAAATAAATGATGAGTTCATGTCCTTTGTAGGGACATGGATGAAATTGGAAATCATCATTCTCAGTAAACTATTGCAAGAACAAAAAACCAAACACCGCATATTCTCACTCATAGGTGGGAATTGAACAATGAGAACACATGGACACAGGAAGGGGAACATCACACTCTTGGGACTGTTGTGGGGTTGGGGGAGGGGGGAGGGATAGCTTTAGGAGATATACCTAATGCTAAATGATGAGTTAATGGGTGCAGCACACCAGCATGGCACATGTATACATATGTAACAAACCTGCACATTGTGCACATGTACCATAAAACTTAAAGTATAATAATAATAAAACTTAAAAAAAATAATAATAATAAAGAGAAAGAAAGAAGAACTGAGCTCAGCTTGCATAATGCTTTCTTCCGAACAGGAACTGATATGGAAAAAAAATCCAAAATTATCTCTTTGCTTGAAGACCTTACATATATAAATATGATGCTAGAGAAATGCATGGTCTTCTCAGAATAGCAGTAGTATAAATAGTAAACAATAAATAGAAAATAGTAAACAGAATCAATGGTCTACATAATAAATTTATCATGAGAAACAAATGAGAAGTGCATAATAGTGCTCAATAGTTATTAGTTGGTATGTTTAAAATTATTGCTGTTAGTATTAAAATAATTTCTCAATGAGTTCTTTTAGCAAGCCAGAATTGTTTTGTTGGGCTACTTCAGTGGTTATAGATGTGGGAAGAAAAAATTTTAAATATTGAAATATAAACACAAGATCTCATTTAACAAAATGTTAAAAGATTTATCTTTAATACAAAAATGTGTATCTTCATCTGTGAGTAGAGGTTGATAGAGTAAAATTCTACCCAGAAATAAGGTGAATTTTTTTGAGTTGAGGCCGAAATTGTGCAAGGTGAGAGTGAAGGAGAAGTGCTATAAAGAAGATAGCACGACACAGTTGAGTTGAGTTTCCAGGTATTAGGAAAGGGGTAGATAAGGAAAAGACAAATAAACACATTTAAAATATAAGGCGAAATGGAGATTTTGAAAAACTAGGGCATTTTAAACCAATGTGCTGGAGCTGGAGAACTGCTTGGGATGTCATGATGCCAAGAAAGAAGCAAAGTAAACACCAGTGGAAATCATGTTGGAGTGCCTATAGTAAGAGTTGTTTTTTTAATTTTTTTTGCATATCTTCAAACATATGCATAAGTAGATAGAGTAGTATGACAAACCCACTACAGCCATCTGCCAGCTTCAACAAATATAAAAATGCAGCCAAATTTATTTCATGTAATACATCATATGTATACTACACCCTCCATCTTTAGATTTTTGGAAACGTACCTCAAAGATCAGAATATTTTATCTGTAAATATTCTATATACATTTCTATAAGCTAAGAAGTCCTCAAAATGTATAACCTCAATTGCATTAGCCTATGTAAGAATTATTAATAATTTATTAATATCATATATCTAGTTAGTTTCACAATTTTGGCTGTCATAACCTTGTTTTTCAAAGAGTTTGTTTAAATCAAACCAAATAAATTGAACCAAATAAGGTATATATATTGTAATTAATTAATATACTTCTCAAGTATCATTTGATCTATAGGCTCTTTCTCTGTTTTATTATTTGAGCAAAAATTTTTTTGAAGAAACTAGTGCCTTCATACTGTAGAGTTTCCATTTTCTTTTTTTCCTACATGAAAGATTAGATATTTCTCCAAGAATGTGATGTGAAATAGTTTTTAGAGATTATAAATGGAATCTAGATCTGCTTATTGCTACTGTATTATTATTTTAGGCTTTTTTAGTAGTCAAAGCTAAAAAAGTTTTTGTTGGTTTTATGACAAAATATATCAAGAGCTTATAGTGATACACATAATCAAAATTGAGAAGTGTAGGTTTTTTCATTAATTTCCTTCCAGACATGCCAATGACAATATTATAATTATGTATTTCATATTTCTCACAATCAATGGAAGTCTCCACTAGAGTAACTGCATCATTAGTACCCACATCTATTGACTGAAAATGGTTTAATAATTTGGGTGGTTCTTTCTGTCCTTAAGAACCCACTAGAGATGTGTGCCCAAATTACTATATTTTTAAATCATTGGAATAGACATTTTATGTCTTTTTGTGCCAGCAATGAATGACACGGGATCGTTTATTTTACTTCTGATTTTTACATTTTAAATTTTATTTCATTCTATAACTATGCTATAATTATACTATATACAATATTTTTACATAGTTTTAAATGCAAATCCATATCTAAAGATCTGTTTTAAGAAATCTAGTTTCTATTGTAACGTCCACCCATTTCCCTCCTCCTCTTATAAGTAACCATATTTTATGGTTTACTCATTTGTTGTTAAATATCAACAACACATGCAAGCACACATATTCCTCTGTTATTAAATAATAGCACATTCTGTATACTTTTATTCATTTTGCTTTTCTTAGTTATGAGTGTATCATGGTGATCATTCTGTTGCAGATTGAGTTCTATGGAAAGGAGACACTGACATAGAGATAAACAGGCAAGTGGTTAGAGAGTGCTTTTGAAACACCATCTGTGAAAGAGAAGGGAAAAGAAGGAAGCAGGATTGGGTAGAGGGAATAGTTGGGATGACATGCAGTCATTTTTTAAAAAATTTCAGCTTTTATTTTAGATACAATAAATAGGGGGTAAATGTGAGAATTAAGATTGTTACATGGGTGTAGGGGAGCCAGGTAGTGAACATAGTACCCAATAGGTAGTTTTTCCACCCATGTACTCCTCTCATCCTCCTCCCTCTAGTAGTCCACAGTGTCTGTTGTTCTCATATTTATGTCCATGGGTGCTCAATGCTTAACTCCCACTTATAGGTGAGAACATGAGTATTTGGCTTTGTGTTCTATCATTAATTCATTTAGGTTTATGGCCTCCAGCCATATCCATGCTGCTGCGAAGGACATGATTTCATTCTTTTTTATGGCTGTGTAATATTCCATGGTCTATATGTACAGCATTTTCTTTATCCAATCCACCATTAATGGGCACTTAGATTGATTTAATGTCTTTGCTATTGTGACTAGCATCACAATGAACATATGATTCAATGTGTCTTTTCGGTATAATGACTATATTCCTTTGGATATATGGGCAGTAATGGGATTGCTGGGTTGAATGGTAGCTCTAAGTTCTCTGAGAAATCTCCAAACTGCTTTGGGGTGGGGTGGTTGAACCATCCCCACCAACAGTGTATAATCATTCCCTTTTCTCTGCAGCCTTGCCAGCATGTGTTGTTTTCGATTTTTTATAATTGGCATTCTGAACAGTGTGAGATGGTATCTCATTGTGGTTTGGATTTGGATTTGTGTTTCTCTGATGATTAGTGATAATGAGCATTTTTTTCAGATGTTTGTTGGCCATTTATGTCTTCTTTTAAGAAGTGTCTGTTCATGTCTTTTGCCCATATTTTAATGGTGTTATTTGACTATTGCCTGTTGATTTCTTTAGGTTACTTATAGATTCTGGATATTAGACCATTGTCAGATGCATAGTTTGTAAATATTTTCTCCCATTCTGTAGGCTGTCTGTTTACTTTGTTGATCATTTTGTTTGTCATGCAGAAGCTCTTTAGTATAATTAGGCCTCACTTGTCAGTTTTTGGTTTTGTTGCAATTGCTTTTGGGGACTTGGCCATAAATTCGTTGCCAAGGTTAATGTCCAGAAGGATATTTACAGTTTTCTTCTAGGATTTTTGTAGTTTCAGGTCTTATATTTAAATCTTTAATCCATTTTGACTAATTCTTGTGTACAGCGAAAGGTAAGGGTCCGGTTTCATTCTCTGTACATGGCTAGCCAGTTTTCCCAGCACCATCTATTGAATATGGAGATCTTTCTCCATTGCTCATTTTTGTTGGCCTTGTTAAAAATCAGATCATTGTAGGTGTGAAGCTTTATTCATGAGTTTTCTATTCTTTTCCATTGGTCTTTGTGTCTGTTTTTGTACTAGTGTCATGCTGTTTTGTTTACTATAGCCTCATAATACAGTTTGAAGTCAGGTAGTGTGATGCCTCTGGCTTCATTTTTTTGCTTAGAATTGATTTGGCTATTTGGCCTCTTTTTTGGTTCTATATGAATTTTAGAATACTCTTTTTCTTTCTTTTTTTTTTTTTTACACACACACTTTTTTACTTCTAAACTTTCAGAGGATAGGGCTCTTTCATATACTTCTACAAGGCTGAAAAATAGGCAAAACCTATCTAAATTGTTAAATGTGCATATGTTTTTATTTGTATGCTCATTTAACCATTTTTTCATAGATTATTGGGGTACAAGTGATATTTGATGAGACAAGTAAGTTCTTTAGTGGTGATTTGTGAGATTTTGGTGGACCCACAACCCGAGAAGTATACACTGAACCCAACTTGTAGTCTTGTATTCCTTGCCCCCCTCCTTCCCTTTTCCCCAAGTCCCCAAAGTCCACTGTATCATTCTTATGCCTTTGTGTCCTCACAGTTTAGTTCCCACTTATCAGTGAGAACATATGATGTTTGGTTTTCCATTCCTGAGTTACTTCACTTAAAATAATAGACTCCAATCTCATCCAGGTTGCTGCAAATGCCATAATTCATTCCTTTTTATGGCTGAGTAGTATTCCATCTAATTGTGCTGCAATAAACATGCATGTGCAAGTATCTCTTTTGTATAATGGCTTCTTTTCCTCTGGGCAGATACCCAGTAGTGGGATTGCTGGATCAAATGGTAGTTCTACTTTTAGTTCTTTAAAGAATGTCCACACTGTTTTCCATAGTGGCTGTACTAGTTTACATTCCCACCAGCAGTGTGTAGAAGTGTTCCCTGATCATCACATCACTCCAACATCCACTGCTTTTTGAATGTTTTTATTATGACCATACTTGCAGGAGTAAGGTGATACCACATTGTGGTTTTAATTTGCATTACCCTGATCATTAGTGATGTTGAGTATTTTTTCATGTTTGCTGGCCATTTATATATCTTCTTTTGAGAATTGTCTGTTTATGTCCTTAACCCACTTTTGATGAGATTGCTTTTTTTTTTTTTTTCTTACTGATGTGTTTGAGTTCATTGTAGATTCTGGATATTAGTCCTTTGTCAGATATATACATTGTGAAGATTTTCTCCCACTCTATGGGTTGTCTGTTTACTCTGATGACTGTTCCTTTTGCAAAAGCTCTTTAGTTTAATTAAGTCCCAACTATTTATCTTTGTTTTTATTGCATTTGCTTTTAGGTACTTGATCATTAAATTCTTGCTTAAGCCAATGTCTAGAAGGGTTTTTCCAATGTTGTCTTCTAGAATTTTTATAGTTTCAGGTCTTAGATTTAAGTCTTTAATCCATCTTGAGTTGATTTTTGTATAATGTGGGAGATGAGGATCCAGTTTCATTCTCCTATATGTGGCTAGCCAATGATCTCAGCACCATTTGTTAAAAAGGGTGTCGTTTCCCCGCTTTATGTTTTTGTTTGCTTTGTTGAAGATCAGTTGGCTGTAAGTATTTGAGTTTACTTTTGGGTTCTCTATTCTGTTCCATTGGTCTATGTGCCTATGTTTATACTAGTACCATGCTGTTTTGCTGAGTATGGCCTTGTAGTATAGTTTGAATCAGGTAGTCTGATGCCTCCAGATTTGTTATTTTCCCTAAGTCTTGCTTTGGCTATGTGGGCTCTTTTTAGGTTCCATGTGAATTTTAGAATTGTTTTTTCAAATTATATAAAGAATGATGGTGGTATTTTGATGGAGATTGCATTGAATTTGTAGATTGCCTTTAGCAGTATGGTCATTTCCACAATATTGATTCTACTCTACCCATCCATGAGCATGGGATGCATTTCCATTTGTTTGTGTTGTCTATGATTTCTTTCAGTAGTGTTTGGTAGTTTTCCTTGTAGAGGTTTTTCACCTCCTTGGTTAGGTATATTCTTAAGTTTTTTTTTTTTTTTTCAGCTATTGTAAAAGGGGTAGAGTTCTTGATTTGATTCTTTGCTTGGTTGCTGTTGGTGTATAACAGAGCTACTGATTCATGTAAACTAATCTTGTATCCAGAAACTTTGCTGAATTCTTCATCAGTTCTAGTCTAGGAGCTTTCTGGAGGAGTCTTTAGGGTTTTCGAGGTAAAGGATCATATTGCTAGCAAACAGTGACAGTTTGACTTCCTCTTTACCTATTTGAATGCCCTTTATTTCTTTCTCTTGTCTGATTGCTATGCCTAAAACTTTCAGTACTATGTTGAAGAGGAGAGGTGAGAGTTGGTATCCTTGTCTTGTTCCAGTTCTCAGAGAGAATGTTTTCAACTTTTCCCCATCCAGTATTATGTTGACTGTGGGTTTGTCATAAATGGCTTTTATTACACTAAGGTATGTCCCTTGTATGCTGATTTTGCTGAGAGTTTTAATCATAAAGTGATGCTGAATTTTGCCAAATGCTTTTTCTGCATCTATTGAGATGATCATGTGATGTTTCTTTTTAATCCCATGTATATGGTGTATCACATTTATTGACTTGTGTATGTTAAACCACCCCTGCATCCCTTGTATGAAACCCACTTGATCATGGTGGATTATCTTTTTGGATTCAGTTAGCGAGTATTTTGTTAAGGATTTTAGTATCTGTATTCATCAGGGATATTGGTCTGTAGTTTTCTTTTTTGGTTATGTCCTTTCCTGGTTTTGGGAATAAGATGATGCTGGCTTCATGGAATGAATTAGGGAGGGTTCCCTCTTTTCTATCTTGTGAAATAGTGTTAAAAGGATTGTTACCAATGCTTCTTTGAATGTCTGGTAGGATTCTGCTCTGAATCCATCTTGTCCTGGAATTTTTTTGTTGATAATTTTTTAATTACCACCTCAATCTCATTATTTGTTATTGGTCTGTGCAGGGTATGTAATTCTTCCTGATTTAAGCTAGGAGCATTGTATTTTTCCAGGAATTAATCCATCTCTTCTAGGTTTTCTAGTTTATATGCATAAAGGTGTTCCTAGTAGCCTTGAATGATCTTTTGTATTTCAGTGGTGTCTGTTGTAATATCTCCCATTTCTTTTCTTAATGAGGTTATTTGAAGTTTCCCTCTACTTTTCTTGGTTAATCTTGCTAATGGTCTATTAATTGTATTTATCTTTTCAAAGAACCAGCTTTTCGTTTCATTTATCTTTTGTATTTTTGTTGTTGTTGTTTCAATTTCATTTAGTTCTGCCCTGATCTTTGTTATATCCTTTCTTCTGCTGGCTTTGGATTTGGTTTGTTGTTGTTTCTCTAGTTCCTTGAGGTGTGACCTTAGAATGTCAGTTTGTGCTCTTTCAGCCTTTTTGATGTAGGTGTTTAGGGCTATGAACTTTCCTCTTAGCACTGCCTTTGCTGTATTGCAGAGGTTTGGGTAGGCTGTGTCATTATTGTCGTTCAGTTTGAAGAACTTTTAAATTTCCGTCTTGTCTTCGTTTTTGACCCAGTGTTCATTCAGAATCAGGTTATTTAATTTCCATGTATTTGCATAGTTTCAAAAGTTCCTTTCAGAGTTCATTTCCAGTTTTATTCCACTGTGATCTGAGAGAGTGCTTGATATAATTTCAATTTTCTTAAATTTGTTGAGGCTCATTTTATGACCTATCATATGCTCTACCTTGGAGAAAGTTCCATGTGCTATTGAATAGAATGTGTATTCTTTGGTTGTTGAATAAAATGTTCTGTATATATCTATTAAGTCCATTTGTTCTAAGGTATAATTTAAATCCATTGTTTCTTTGTTGACTTTCTGTCTTGATGACCTGTCTAGGGCTGTCAGTGGAGTGTTTAAGTCCCCCACAATTATTGTGCTGCTGTCTATCTCTTTTCTTAGACCTATTAGTAATTGTTTTATAAATTTGGGAGCTCCAGTGTTAGGTGCATATATGTTAAGGATTGTGATATTTTCCTGTTGGACAAGGCCCTTTATATACTGTCCCTCTTTGTCTCTTTTAACTGCTGTTGCTTTAAAGTTTGTTTTGTCTGTTATAAGAATAGCTACTCTGCTGGCTTTTGGGGTCTATTTGCATGAAATTCCTTTTCCTACACCTTTAAGTTTATGTGAGTCCTTATGTGTTTGGTGAGTCTCCTGAAGGCAGCAGGTAGTTGGTCGGTGAGTTCTATCCCTTCTGCAGTTCTGCATCTTTTAAGTGGAGCATTTAGGCCATTTACACTCAATGTTAGTATTGAGATGTGAGGTACCTTTGCATTCATCCTGCTGTTTGTTGCCTGTGTACCTTTTTATTTTCTGTTTAACTCGTATTCTCATTTTATATGTCCTGTGTGATTTATGCTTTAAAGAGCTTCTATTTTGATGTGTTTCCAGGATTTGTTTCAAGACATAGAGCTCCTTTTAGCAGTTCTTGTAGTGGTGGCTTGGCAGTGGTGAATTCTCTCCTCATTTGTTTGTCTGAAAAATACTGTATTGTTCCTTCATACATGATACTTAGTTTTGCTGGACACAAAAATTATTGGCTGATAATCATTTTGTTTGAAGAAACTGAAGATAGGGCCCCAATCCATTCTAGGTTGTAGAGTTTCTGCTGAGAAATCTGCTGTTAATCTGATAGGTTTTTCCTTTATAGGTCACCTGGTGCTTTTGTCTCACAGCTCTTAAGATTCTTTCCTTTGTCTTAACTTTGGATAACCTGATTGTTGCAGGACAATCGAAGATTGGAGAGACTGAAAAAGGTTCAGGAGAATTTATTAAAGTGATAACTGGCACAGCCGGACATACGTCCAGAAAGTCTGAGCCCCGAACAAAGGGCTTTTCCTACTTTTAAACATCTTAAGGCGGGAACTACATGAGGCAGGAAGCAAGTAACAGAAGCAAGAAACAAAGGTATTACAACATTTCTTTACATCTTGAGAGAAATATGTCTTGCAACCAAAACTTTTCAGTCTTGTGACCCTGCAGGAGCGCTAGGGAGGTAAGCAGGAACTCGCTGGGCCTGTAATAAACTTTGAGGAATGTGGAGTTGGTGAGTATAGACAAGGTCCACTGACCACAGAGAGAAGATAGGCTGTTAATATTCTCTTTTAACTTGAGTGTAAGTAGGCGGGGGCGGGGGCGGGGGGGTGTCACAGTTTGCAGCAACTTTATGAAGATTTTAAAATTTCTGTTACTACTACTAGTAGGTTATAGTTGATTTCATTAATTCCTTCTTTATTCCCCCCTTTGTGCTCGACAAAAATGTAGATTAGTAAAGAGCACTACAGTTAGCTATTTCTTCTTGAGTGGGTACATACTCATCTTGGGATACCAGTTGGTACTTGTGCAGAACCATTATTCGGGTAGTGATATGTCTGTCTACTATTGCTTCTATGGTGGATTAGATGCTTCTGATGAGAAATGGCAGGAGTCAGGGAACCATTAGGCATTCACCTATTATGGCCACAAAGCCTATTATTAAAGTTTTAAGCCTCTAAACCATGAAAACCATCCTCCAAAGAGTGAACTCGGGTTCCAGCCAGACCACATCTGGACCGGAACATGAGCTAACTTCTGCTTCCTGGCAGTGATTTCCATGACAGCTTTTCCATTGTCATCAGTTTGTAAGCAGCAATTCATTGAATTAAGTTTTCCACACACTCTTCCTTCTGAAGCTAAAAGATAATCCAGTGCTAACCTGTTCTGATAAATAACTTCTCTCCTCTGGGTTGCCTGTATGGCTAGCAAGTCTAAGGCTCGGGCTGTTTCATTGACTATAATCTCCAGAACTGCTTGCAACCTTGTGATGTGGTTTAACGTATAAACAGGCATACAGCATCCTCATGACCCATCTTGTGCCCAGCTGGCCAGTCCATAGTATTTGATAATTCTTTCAGGGGGCCATTCATTATCTTTCCAGCTCCCTATTTCAATGTCCTTTTTAATGTTAGTATTTATTTTTTCCACAGTACTTATTTTTGTAAACACATTTCTTCTGATTCTTTTTCCACCTTCATCATAGCCCAGATAGCTTAGATCTTCCCCTTTCTGCAGTGGGAGTAGGAAAAAGGATGGCCTCATTGTTCCTAATACACATGCCCCTGTCCATTTGTCAGGTAGTAATTGATAAGCCTTTGTTCCACAGATCCAGTATAACCCTGCAGGTGCTCTCCAAACAGCTGGAGCATCTAATTGGTACTATGATTGATTTAATGTTGGGAACAGCAAGAAGGGATTATAGTCTGACACAGAGGAATTGTCTATAAAGCTTTTCCATTGTGTTATTTCCTTGGATTCTTCAAAATATTGTTGACCTAGGCAAGTTGTTTCCCCTACCTGGTTCTGAAAGGCCTTACCCCAAAAGGCGATACAGTATTTTCTGATGATGGGGTTCCTCAATAGCTAAACACTTGGATTTGCACTGAATTTTGTAGCAAGTTCAGGCAAGGTAAAATTGTCTTGTGGCATCAATTCTTTGGCTTCCCAGGGCCATTGACCTCCCAGATTAGCACCTCCACATACATAACATGAAGTAACTCCTAAATTGTTAGCAATATTTTTGGCTAGCTGGGTAAACACATTTTCAACTGATATAGGAGGAATTTGAATTTTTGATACTTCAGGATTAAAGTGTTCATTGAAAGATTTATAAAACCTAAACTGTTGCATCGGGCTAACTTAAACTTGGGTCCTTTGGGTTTTCTTCGTGATGACCAGAGGAATACCAAGTCCTAGGAGAACTCCTGCCTGATGAAAGGTTAGTAGCCCTTTATCCATTTTAGTCCAGAAAGGCATATTTGGCTTTAGTATTGTCAGATTGAGTGGGTTGCATGCTCCAGTTGTGCACCCTATCTTCACTTCTTGGCTGGCAAACAGAGCAACCCTTCCTGTGTATAGTTGCTGATTAAATTTATCATGGTCCACTGATTATCACAATCAGGGCATTCTTTTTTGGACTCTTCTATTATGGCCTTGGTGGCTCTGCTGCTGACTCTTTCTTGTCCTAGAGTTTTACGGATGGTCCCAATATTATTTAGTTTACTGGGATGTGCAGCTTGGCAGCAATCAAAATATATGGAGATAGGCCCTTTATGTGAGTAAGGGAATACTTCCATTTTGTTTACAAGTTTGCCAACCCCAGTTTCTGTGGGGTTTGTATATGATGGCATGAGGGGTTCGCCAATTTGGACTTCAAACCAGAAGTCATAGGGCAAGAACTCTGGTCATAACATTCTTGGGGCTGCCTGTTTCCTGGATCACAGACTGAGTAACTAGTCTGGTTATAGACACAAGTTCCTGTATGAGTCCCTGTATACTCATAGTAGGTCTGGTATAACAGCGTTTTAGTCACACCTTTTCTAGACCAGGCTTCTATTATACAGTGATGACGGTCATCCTAGTCCCCTTTTATAACCATAGGTGAAAGTATAAATGGCTTCAGTATTACTAATATGATTAAACTTATACTATGCATGAGCACCCTTCTCGGCAACAAGTTTGGCAACATTTGCAAAGATAACATGACAGTAAAATAATCAGTACAAGTAAGAGTATAACTATGCTTGTAAATTCAATCCACATTTACTTATCTATCGTTGATTTCCTTAGGCTTCGGCCATGTGTAGACTAGTCAGCTTCCAGTTGTGTGACTAGAGCAGGGCTTGATGTTTCCTTAAGCTTCAGCTGTGCGTGGACCGACCAGCCTCCAGTGTGGATGGAGCAGGGCAGTTGTCCTTGTCAGTAGTGGCTTGGTCTCACCACAGGATCAGCCGTGTTGGGTGGTCTGGGTTTTATTGACTGGTCCACTGGTCCTGAGTTGTGGTCGCTACTGGTTTCAGCTGGCTATGATGAACCCAAAGTGTGATACCTGCAACTTTAACAGCAGTGGGGTAGACAAGATCACAATATGGGGACCATCCAATAAAGGCCCTAAGGTGGTTGGGTTCCATCATTTGACCCAGACAGAGTCTCCAGGTTGGAAGGGATATACTGCATCTGTGAGACTAACAGGTATTCTTTTCCTTACCCACCCTTGTATTTACTGCATGGTCTCACTTAAGGCTTGCATTTGCCTTCTTAAGGTTAATTCCCCAATTTCTTTTAAAACCCCTTTTATCTGAATTATGATTGAGGGTGGTCGGCCGAACACTATCTCATAGGGTGAATACCCGGTTAATTTAGTAGGGGTGCACCTGACATGGAGAAGGACCATGGGCAGCACCTGATCTCACCTTAGATGAGTTTCTTGACAAAACTTCTTTAACAGCTGTTTGAGTATCCAGTCCATTCTTTCAACTTTTCCAGAACTCTGTAGGTGATAAGCTGTATGCAGTTTCCATTTGATTTTTAACATCTGTGTTAGCTGTTGTACTATCTCTACCACAAACACTGGGCCATTGTCTGATCCTAATGTTAGAGTCAGTCAAAACCTAGGAATAATGTCCTTAAGTAAGATCTTGGTTACTTCCTGAGCTTTCTCTGTCCTGGTGGGAAATGCCTCGACCCACTCTGAGAAAGTGAAGACAAACACTAGCATGTACCAGTAGCCTCTGGCCCGAGGCAGCTCGGTAAAGTCCACAAGCAGGTTTTCACACAGTGTAGCTCCAGTTTCTTGAATCCCTGGAGGCCGTATTGGCCCCTGCCATGGATTGTTTTGGGCACAAGTTAAACATTGCTCACAAATGGCTTGAGCGATGGCAGTTAGGTGCAGCACATAGAAATGCTGTCCTACAAGAGTCTCTAATGCAGTTTTTCCCATATGCATTCCTTGATGAAACTGTTTTATGAACTGGGAAGCTATTGGACGGTGAGCCTCCCATCTGAGAACTTCCACCAACCTCCTTTCTGGTAACTTCCACTCTCCTGCTCAAATGCCTTTTCATTAGAGGAGTAGTTAGGGGGTTCTGTTAGGGGAAGCTCCAGTAAGGGCATGGTAAGGGTTTCCTCTTCCTTCTTAGTTACCTCTGTCATTGCAGCTCTTTTGGCTTCTCTGTCGCCTTTCTGTTTCCTCTAGCCTTGTCACCCTCTCCTGTTTGATCCCCTTTGCAATAGATGACTGCTACTTCTTTTGGAGCCCATACAGCTTCTAAGAGCTGCTCTATTTCCTTTTCATTTTTGATTTCCTTTCCTTCAGTAGTTAATAATCCTCTTTCCTTATATATAGCTCCATGGGCATGCAAATGGCAAAAACATACCTTGAGTCAGTATAGATGCTTACTGACTTTCCTTTGGCCAAGAGCAACGTTCTAGTGAGAGCTATTAGCTCAGCTCTTTGGGCCGAAGTTCTGACCAGCAGAGGGCAGGCTTTGGCTACTGAATTCAGTGTTACCACTGCATATCCAGCCCGTCTGACACCTTCAGATATGAAGCTGCTTTCATCAGTAAAGTATTCAACATCTAGGTATTTTAAGGGCTCGTCCTTTAAGTCTTTTTAGCTTGAGAAAACCTCATCCACTGTTTCCACACAACAGTGATACCCTGGGCCACGCAATGGGGGCTTTCCATGCTCCACCCACTGTATTGGCAGCAGTATGGCTGGATTTAGATTATTCACAGTCTCTAAGGTTATGTAGGGGTTTTCACAAAAAAAGTCCTTGATATCTTAACATCCTAGGGTTAGAAAGCCAGCGATGGCCCCTCTGCTCCATCAGGGTGATGACCGTGTGGGGCATGCAAATTATTAACCTTTGTCCAAATGTGAGCTTGTTAGCATCTTGCGCTAACAGGGCAGTGGCTGCCAATGCCATCCCATAGCCACCAAGTCTAGTCACTTGAATAAATATGCCACGGGTTGATATCATGACCCTAGTTTTTGTACCAAGACTCCTGTAGCTATTCCTTTTCTTTCATGGACATACAGGTAAAAAGGCCTTGTCATGTCTGGCAGTCCCAATGCTGGGACCTGGATCAAAGCCTTCTTGATTTCTTTGAAGGCTGTGTCCTGCTCTTTTCCCCACAGGAGGGGTTCTTTCCCCCCTCCCTTTGGTAGTCTCATACAATGGTTTTGCTGAGTAATTTGGAATCCAAATGTGAGACAAACCAACTGCCCCTAAAAACTCCCACACTTGTTGTCCACTGCCAGGTTGAGGAATGCCACACACAGTCTCTTTTCACTCATGTCTGAGCTCACGCTGCCCTTGAGAGATGTTAAAGCCAAGATGCCTTGCTCTTTGGCCACAGATTTGTGCCTTTTCCTTAGACACCTTATAGCCAGCCTCCCACAGAACACAAAGGAAGATTTCTGTGCCTTGAAAGCACTCTTCTTTTGTGGGTGCAGCCAACAAGTAATCATCTATGTACTGCAGCAGGACACGGTGGTCACTTGGTGGCATGAAAGCCTTCAGGTCTGGGGTAGTGCTTCCTTGAAAATGGTTGGGGAGTTTTTCAATCCTTGGCAGAGTCTGGTCCAAGTATACTGTGATAAGCCCCACTCAAAGGCAAAGATGTTTTCAGGAGCTAGTTGGATGCAGAAGAATGCATCCTTTATGTATAAGCATATAAACCAAGTGCCGTCAGCAGGAATTAACCCAAGCATTGTATATGGGTTGGACACAATGGCATATAATGTAGCTGCAACCTTATTTACTGCCCACAAATCCTGTACTGGCTGGTAATCTCCAGGGGGCTTTAACACTGGTAGCAATGGAGTGTTCCAAGAAGAGGCACATCTTTCTATTATCCCAAATTTAAAGAACTGGTCTATATGCTTTGTAATCCCATGGATGGCTTCTGCTGGAATGGGATCATGATGGATTCGCACTGGGTAAGTGCCCCACAGCAGTTCCACTACTACGGGTGCCTGATTTATGGCTAGCCCAGGGGGATTGTCTCCCACCCAGACCCCTGGCAGCTTGAGAAATAATTCCTTATACATTGCCTCATTTTTCCACTGGCAAAATGCATCTTTACAAATTTTGGATCTCTCATAAAGTCTCCATTCCTCTGTTGTTGGGACAGTAAGCATCATTATGATGGCTTTTCTTTGACCTAGGTTTAGAACATGTCCCTTCTAGTGTAAAGGAGATTTGTGCTTGCAATTTCTGGAGCAAGTCTCTTCCTAACAAGGGCACCGGACAATTTGGCAAATATAAAAATTCATGTTGGACTTCCTGTCCTCCAATTACACATATTTTAGATTTGAAGTAAGGCCTCTTTTCTGTTATTCCTGTAGCTCCAATTATATTGACATAATTTTTAGACAATAGCCAAATTGCTTGATTTACTACCGAATGCTCCACACCAGTATCGACCATAAAGTCCATTTTCCAGCCTCTTACCTCCATTGAGACCATAGGCTCCTCGGGGCCTAATGAAATGGAGCCTGGTCTGTCTCAGTCCTCATAATAATAATAGATTCCTGCCAGTCCGATTAAATCCATGTCTGACTTCTGAATCCCTTGACCAGCAGTAGGGGGTTCTGGCCAGCCATTTTGTCCCTGACTGTTGCCTTTATCCTTTTCTCTTTCTGGGCATTCATTCTTCAGTGTCCCATCTGCTTGCATCTCACACATTGATCTCTCTCAGGCCTAGGTCGGCTCTTGTCCTGGCTTAGCTACCTAGTTTTGCCTAGCTTGTCCTGTAACAGACCATGACCACAACCACATCCTCTCACAAAACCAGTTTCTTTTCCAACTAAGGCTGCCACCAGCAAGTCTGCCTTTTCCTTAGCTCTGTGTCTAGCTTCTCTCTTGGCCTCCTCATCCCAATTTACAAATACATTAGTAGCCAACTAGATAACCTGGGTTATCTAGGTACCTTCAAAACCTTCTAACTTCTGAAGCTTTCGCTTTATGTCTCCTTGTGCCTGGCTTACAAATGCCACATTAAGCATAAACTGATTACCTGCAGCCTCTGGGTCAAATGGTGTATAAAGCTGGTAAGCCTCACAGAGCCTCTCATAAAATTCACTGGACTTTCATCTGGCTTCTGGCAGACCTCTGAGGCTTTTCCAATATTGGTGGCCTTCTTCCCTCCAGCCTTTATTCCATTTAGGAGTGCTTCTCGATACCACTTCAAGCTTTGTAGCCCTTGAGCCTGGTTAGGGTCCCAGCCTGTGTCAGCCTCTGTTGGGAGTGCTTGTTGTGCATACTGCCTGATATATCCTGTAACTGCAGGTGCATTGTTCTCCAGCCACTGGAAGGCGGCTTGTATAACTCTATGGGGCTCTTCTATATTAAATAATGACTGAAGAAGTTGTTTGCAATCAGCCCAGGTAGGATTGTGAATTAGGAAATTGACTGCATTAGATCTATAAGAGCTTGAGTTTTCCCTGTATAAAAGGGAGTATGTTGTCTCCAATTTAAGAGATCAGTAGTAGAGAAGGGCTGATAAACAAAGAGCCATTCCCCCCCGACTTGGACTTCATTCTGTGCATTCAAATAAATTTGTTCCCATGTTCCTCGGAGGGGGATCTGCATTGCTCGGGCATGGCCTGACCTAAGGCGGCTGACCTCATCCCCCTGGATTTGCTCCCTTGGCTTTTCAGGCAAGAGCTCAGGCTCCTCTCTGCATGGTGTTGCCTGAGGGGTGCTTTCTTCTGAGTCTGCACCTCTGGAGGCAGCCAGGGCAGCTTCCTGTCTAAGCCTTGCCAGGGATGGATAAATTGGTGCATAGAGGGGTGGACTTTCTAACTCTTCAGGTGGGGCCTGTAGGACAGGTTTTTTCTGCTTTTCCTGTGAATTCTTTTCTTTTACTCATGCCTTGCAATCTCTTTCTATGGTTCCTGGTTTTTATCTGGGCCATTAGAGTCTTACAGTAGGTCTCAAAGCAGGCCTGCAGCCACTTAGGGTGGTTTTGAATTATACTTAGCCAGGAGTCAATATGTGGAAACCGATCTGGGTGCCCAGGCTGTTCTCCAACCCCGGTGACTACCCAGAACACTAGGCCAATTATTTCCCTGTCTATTGTCCCTTCGGCCACCCTCCCTACATTAAAAGATGGCCAGTCTATCTCACAAAGGGTCCTCAGTTTCTGTGGAGTTAGCATAACCCAATAATCACCATTAAAACCTTTCTTAAAGTTTTTCAGCGTGCACCCCAGTGGAGTAGGCTTTGATACTTTTCCTCCCATTTCCTCCCTTGCGAGGTGCTTTCACTCTCACTTTCACTCTTGGATCCACCAGACTGGGTCCTATTATGGGAGGTTCAAACACTGCTTAGCCAGGAGTGTGCCTTAATTCCTGTCACAGCTAGCTGCAGCTGTGGAGCTGGTCCTATGGGCCGTATACAGTGTCCTAGGTCTGGTTTTCCCCACATTCACCTCAGAGCACATAGTCCACACTAAGAGATCTGTGCCTCCCCACATCACGCCCCATGATGGTCTCTCCTGAGACTATCTCTTTCACACACTTTCACACACCTCCCCCTGTCCCTGAAATGGTTTTCCTTTCTGACTCGCGGGCCCCATCTGCATCTGGTGTCAGTTAGGGTGTGAATTTTGTCTGAGTCAACGGGCTTCTCCCAGTGTTCCCAACCCCCTCGGGTTGGACTAGTCATCATGCCCTGGGATGTGATCAGGCTCCCTTTCTGTCTTTATGGGATGGGTCTTGCCTTAGGGCCCAAATCTTACTGTGGTTCGGATGTCTGCACACGCTGCTCCCGTGACCATCCTGCAACCCTTTCTACTGGTTCCATTTGTACTGTTGGGGGAAGGCTCCAGAATGCAGGAGGGCCATTCTCCTTCCAGGCTGAAACTCTCCTGGCAGTGCCAAGGACCCCAAGTCTCCTGCATCCTGGAGCTCTAGCCCACAGGTAAAGGAGACAGAAAATCTGCCATCTCCAATCCCAGATGGTCCCCCAGAAATGGTACAGGACAATCAAAGACTGGAGAGACCAAAAAAGGTTCAGGAGAGTTTATTAAATTAAGATGATAACTGGCTCAGCCAGACATTTGTCCAGAAAGTCTGAGCCCCAAACAAAAGGCTTTTCCTACTTTTAAACATCTTAAGGCAGCAACTACATGAGATGGGAAGCAAGTTACAGAAGGAAGAAACAAAGGCAGCATTACAACATTTCTTACATCTTGAGAGAAACATGTCTTGTGACCTAAACTTATTGGTCTTGTGACCCTGCAGGCATGCTAGGGAGGTAAGCAGTTTATTACGCTGGTAATAAACTTTGAGGAATGTGGAGTTTGGGAGTATAGATGAGGTCCACTGACCACAGAGAGAAGACAGATTGTTAATATTCTCTTTTAACTTGAGTGTAAGTGGGGTGAGGGGTCACACTTTGCAGAAACTTTAAGAGGATTTTTAAATTTCTATTACTACTACTATTAGGTTATAGTTGATTTCATTAATTCCTTCTTCATGATGACAATATGCCTAGGCAATGAGCTTTTTATGATGAATTTTCCAGGTGTTCCTTGTGCTTCTTGTATTTGGATGTCTAGGTCTCTAACAAGGCCAGGGAAGTTTTCCTTAATTATTCCCCCAAATATGTTTTCCAAACTTTTAGATTTCTCTTCTTCCTCAGGAATACTGATTATTCTTAGGTTTGGTCATTTAATATAATCCCAGACTTTTTGGACACTTTTCATGTTTTCTTATTTTTTTCTTTGTCTTTTTTAGATTTAGTGCAAAGACCTTGTCTTCAAGCTCTGAATTTCTTTATTCTACTTGTTCAATTATATTGCTGAGACTTTCCAGAGAATTTTGCATTTTTGTAAGTGTGTCCAGTGTTTCCTGAAGGTTTGTTTTTCCTTTATGCTATCTATTTCCCTGAATATTTCTCCCTTCACTTCTTGTATTGTTTTTTGGATTTCCTTGCACTGGGCTTCACCTTTCTCTGGTGCCTCCCTGATTAGCTTAATAACTAACCTCCTGAATTCTTTTTCAGGTAAATCAGAGATTTCTTCTTAGGTTGGAACTATTTCTGGTGAACTAGTGAAACTTTTGGGGGAGTGTTAAAGAGCCTTGTTTTGTCATATTACCAGAGTTGGTTATCTAGTTCCTTTTCATTTGGGTAGGCTCTGTCAGAGGAAAGGTCTAGGGCTAAAGGCTGTTGTTCAGATTCTTTTGTCCCACAGGGTGTTCCCTTGATGCAGTTCTCTCCCCCTTTTCCTATGAATGTGGCTTTCTGTGAGCCAAGATGCAATGATTGTTATCTCTCTTCTGGATCTAGCTACACAGCAAGCCTACCTGGCTCCAGGGGGTTGTCTGCACAGAGTCCTGTGATATTAACCATCTGTGGTCTCTCAGCTGTGGATACCAGCACAGTATTTGAGATATCTCCAGGGTCCTGCAGGAGCCGTCCACTTCCTTCAGAGGGTCTGTGGGTCTTCTTGGGATTCCTGGTTTGTTCTTCTAGAATAGCTTTTTTCTAATGTTGTGAAGAATGACTTTGGTAGTTCGATAGAAATAACATCAAATCTTTAAGTTTCTTTGGGTAATATGGCAATTTCAATGATATTAATTCCTCCAACCCATGAGCATGGAACATTTTTCCATTTATTTGTGTCATCTCTGATTTCTTTCGGCAGTGTTTTGTAGTTCAATTTGTATGGTCTTTCACCTATTTGGTTAGCTGTATTCCTAGATATTTCATTTTCTTTGTGGTTACTGTAAACAAGATTGCATTCTTGATTTGACTCTCAGCCTGGATGTTATTGATATATAGAAATACACTGATTTTTATACATTGATTTTGTATCCTGAAATCTTGCTAAAATTATGTATCATGTCCAGTAGCCTTTTGGTAGAGTCTTTATGGTTTTCTAAATATACAGTCCCATCACAGTGGAGAAAGATCGTTTGACTTATTTTCCTATTTTGGATGCATTTAATTTATTTCTGTTGCCTGATTACTGTGGCTGGAACTTCCCAGTACTATTGAATGGGGTGATGTGAGGGGCATCCTTGTCTTTTTCAAGTTCTCAAGGGGAAAGCTTTTGCCCATTCAGTATATTGTTGGCTATGAAATTGTCATAAATGGCTCATATTCCAAGGTATGTTTCTTCAATGCCTAGTTTGTTGAAGGTTTTTATCATGAAGGCATGTTGGCTTTTATTAGAAACTTTTTTATGCATCTGTCACAATGATTATATGATTTTTGCTTTTAATTCTGTTTATGCAGTGAATCACATTTATTGATTTGCATATGTTGAACCAACTTTGCATTCCAAAAATAAAGCCTACTTCATCATGGTGAATTAACTTTTTGATGTGCTACTGGATTCAGTTTGTTAGTATTTTGTTAAGAATTCTTGCTTCTATGTTCATCAGGGATATTGGCCTGAAGTTTTCATTCTTTGTCATGTCTTTGCCAGATTTTGGTATTAGGCTGATGCTGGTTTGCTAGAATGACTTAGGGAGGAGTCCCAAAGGCTCTGAACAATCCCATGTCAAGTTTGTAGCTGGACTGACCATTAAGAGCTGTCAAAAGTTAGGGTGATCGGTTCAGGCTGTTATTGTCCCTTTTTGACCCATTGTTAAATGTAAACTGCCCCCAGAAAACGGGAGTAAACTTAGATTATCCCACATTTGTGGGCTAAAGTAATTCCCAAAGAATGTTCAAATGTAAAGTCAACTTGCCAGCATCATTTCCAATAGTGAAAGGAGGGTGAAAATCCTTTACTCCTAGAGGGAGATCTAGATGGATACCACAGCATCTACTGTACACTCCATATGTCCATTATGGACGTATTTCTACTCCAATTCACAGCATGTAGTTGTGCAGCATTTTATTTGGGTAAGATCTTGTAGATGGACATTTAGGATGTTTTCAATTAAAGGTAGTTTTGATGTATTGATTTCCCAAAATCAGTGTGAAGAATTAGCCCCTAGCTACTAGCTCCCTCCTCAAGATTTATACTGAAGTAGTTATACTTCAGTATAGTCGGGAAACATGAACCCAAATATATCACACAAATGTATAAAGAAAATGTATTGGATGACTCATAATTCTCAAAATAAATGCAAATATGTCTACACACAAATCTGTACATGAAACATCACAGCAGGACTATTCATACTAGCCAAAAAATGGAAACAACCCAAAGGTGAATCAAGTGATGTATAGATAAAATATGATATATCCATGCAGTAGAATGTTATTCAGCAATAAAAAGGGGTGAAATACTGATACATGTTACAACATAGAGAAATGTTAAGAAAATTATATTAAATTAAAGAAGTCAATCACATAGGATGTGTAACATGTCCACAATAGGTAAATCTATGAGGATAGAATGTAATATTAGTAATTCCCTAGCATTGAAGAAATAATACAGACAAACTACTAACAGGTAAGGTGTTTCTTTTGGGGGTGACAAATTATTCTAAAATTAATTGTAGTAATGGTTGAATAACTCTGTGAACATATGAAAACCCTAAATTGTATTTTTAAATAGATAAATTATATATGATATGTGAAGTTTACCTCAATAAAGCTGTTAAACAATAAAGAAATCATGGGAAATTAGTATACAAATAGCTGCATTGAAATGATGTGTGTGAATGTCTGAGGATGGGGTAGGTGCTGTAGAGATTGTGCTGTGGAAAAGAGCATGTCTGTTCTTGCTGAGAGAGTAAACTGGAGAGAAACAGACAAAATTCTGCTCAGGCTTTTCTAGTGCCATTGTCCAGAGACATTCTTTGCCAGTTTCTGCAGTGAAGAAATAATAACCAACAAAAACACTGATGCAAATATCCATGGAATAAACTTTCGGCTGCTTTGAATCCTTGCTGACCTGAAAACTTTAGAAACATAGCTTAAAATGTAGTCCTGTAATTTTGTCATTCCAATCCTCCAGAGAAAATGATTATTTGCTCCCGAGTTTCAATACTTCACCTCAACGACAAAACTTATAGAAGTTCCTGTTCAGCTTCTGCAAATTTCATCTGCCACTTGTAAATTCAAAATATAAGAGGAAATGTCAAGATCAACACTTTATACTTTCCTTCTCTCTGAGGTATTGGCCCCTCAAGTCCTTGCGTCCATGGTAGTTCCCTATAGCCTGTAAATATAATTTTATATGAATAATATCTAGTCATATTAATAAGAGATTTGGTCTCCAACAAGTTACTGTGCTGTTATCAGAAACAGAAATCTATCAGTCTATTTCCTTTTTTTTTTTAAACTGAACTTTATCTGGGTTTCTACTAACATGATATTGCACCAACACCTAGCCCCACAGATGCTATATGGTGATTTTGTTTGAATTAGAAAAAGTAAACCCTCTAGGTTTACAGATTTTTTAAAGCACACATTTTCTGAGCAGACAGCTTGGGGAAAAAATGTGGATTAACTTTCAGACTCTACTCCACTTTATCAGCTAGACTTTCTTTGTCAATGAACAATTTGCATAACCATATATGGTGACCCTGTGCTTACTACAGAGTATGTGCTTAGTAAATAGTTGTTAAATCCATGTATAAATTTTATATTTGTATGGGGAATTTGACTTAACCTATTTTCTATTTTACTTCTACATGTAGACTGTATCCACTTGAACCACATAAATATTACAAAGTGCATACGACTTGGTGAATATATCAAAGTAAAATAAAATTGATTTAAGTATCACCAAATTTTATGAACTAAAATATTCCTATATTTATATAGTTGTTTTGTCACTAAGTTACTAAAGTCCCACATTTAAGATATTTATAGACTAACATGTGATAGTTGGCCTTATAGACAACAAATAATTACCATCCAATTTTTTCTTAGTCTATATAACAACTAAACATCAGAAACACTACATTAACATCCAAGTTCATCCGTATGGCCTTAGAATCAGCACTTCCTACCAATTTCTCTCTTTTTCTTGATCTATTATTTTCCAAGGTCCCAAGCCTTGGAATGATTTATGAGAAACTAATAAGTACTTAGTAGGCATTTAATAAATATTCATAGCATGGAATATCCTTCTTTATTTTTCTCTTTTCTCCTTTATGGCCCATGTGTAATTTATCAAAGTCATTAATTTACTCACCACAATATCACTCACATTCTTTCTACCTTTAGCTTGTGGCTAAAAAAGTATAGGACTAAATTACATCAGCCTTATATTATTTATTAGCTTTCAAATACTCCAGTCATTTTGAAGCTGGTACTAATGAAATTTGATCATATTATCAATGAATATACCAATAAATGAATAAACTAAATCTGAGTAACATATAGAATTCAGTTTAGAGTAGATTCACCATAGGAGAGCAATAAAGTAAATTTTAAACATGATAGTGGAGAGACTGTAAATGTTTAAAAGATTAAAATTAATAAGTATTCATAGTACTTGAATAACAAAAAGAGGGATTTATATCTGTAAAGTTTGGTAATCATTGAAGCATAAACGCTAAGCCAAGTAAAAATGTGTTAAATTTAAAAGGTAATACACAAAAATATGAACATATTACTTAGAAACTTGAAAGTCAATAACAGGATAAGTTTATGAAATAGTATGAAAATTTTTTGAGTAGGGAATCAGGGTAATAGTAAGCGTTTGGTACTGGAAACTGTTTATTCCATTATTATAAGCCATGTGGAATTTTTCATTTAAAAATAGCATATTTATTTTATGTTACAAGCCAAGTAGAATTTATTTTTTAAAAAGCATATAGGTTTTTTGGCCATGAATGAGTAATTGCTACTACAATATCTTATTTACATGAATAATTGGAATATAGGGAAAAATCTGGAAGAATACAAAATAAAGTAATAATACAATGTCCAAAATTCAATAAACATGATTGAATATGGAAAAAATTTGTGGGAAACTGTGGCCAATATTCAGGATAAAAATGACTCAAAGAAAACCAGTAAGGAAAGAAATCATAGAGATTATATGATTAGCATAAAATACTTTAAAATTGTTATTATCAATTTGTCTAAGGACTGAAAGAAAAATAGGAGAAAAATGGAAACTAAAAAATAAGAATCTAGTATAGAAATAACAAAAAGTCAACTAATAAAGTGAAACAAGTAGAACATCTAAAGATAAAAATATGATACCTCAACTATGTTTGTTTAACAATATATTACACACTGCAGAATAAAAGACCATTAAACTTGACAGGAGTAGAAACTATGCTGAAAGAAAGATATAAAAGGGTGGGGAAAAAATGAGCAGAGATTCAACAACCTATAGACTCAATGACCTAAACAGATAAAAATTGCAAGTAATTGGAGTTCCAAAAGATGGAGAGATAAACAAGAACAGAATAACTATTTGAAGAAATAATAACAAAATTGTCCAGAATTGAAGAAAAATATCAAACAATACATCTAATAATCTTAATAAAACCTAATAAAAAAATGTATCACTGACTTCTCATCTCAAACAATGCAAAGCAGAAGACAGTGGAACAATATCTTTTAAGTGCTGACTTTAAAAAACAAAAAACTCTTCAACACAGAACTCCAAATCCAACAAAAAATGTTACTCAAAATAGTATGAATTAATGACATTTTTAGGCCAAAAAATAACCTAAGGGAATGTGCTTTAGTTAGATCTATATTATAAGATGTGTTAAAGGAAGCTCTTCAGGTGTCAGGAAAATGACACCAAGTAATAACTTGGAACTGCAAGGCAAATTAAGAGTGCCAGGTGGGGATGAGGCACAATGATGAGGAAAACTGAGAAAATAATACATCACAACATCAGCAGCAGCAGGGAAGAAAGGTGTTGTGGCAGCTTAACTGGAATATTCTCTGTAATTTAAGGGGAAATCTCTGTCTTTCTGTCTATCTATCTGTCTATCTATCTGTCCATCCATCTATCCATCCATCCATCCATCCATCCATCCATCCATGCATCCATCTATCTGAGATTGCCTGTATTTACACACAGACACACACACACATACACGCACACACATATCTTCAGAAATTTTTCTCTCATAAAAGGTTTAGCCTAATTTAAGGTATAGTTTTTCAATAGAAGCTTTGTTTTAAAAAAATCTGATGCAGAAAGCCAATATCAAGAGCACGTACAAGTAAAATTGTTCCTTAGTAACATGGGAGCAGAAGCCCTATTCACAGTTGTTCTCCTCCTGCTAAACGAAGTTCTTTCAGAAAACATAAGTTCCTCAGATAACACAGGATGAAAACCATTGATTTAATCAATTGGTATTGCTAGCTTTAAGAATTTCAATTTTTTTACATTTCTAAAACTTTTACCAAATTACTAATAAGATAGGTAGCTAAAAAGATATATTTCAAAAACAAATAAATAATAAATCTACGATAAAGATGAAACTATTAAAGTTGTTTTTGTAATACCAATTGACTATTTCTTAATTGATTCCAAACCAACTTTATTGGTTTTCAAAGTACACTAATCTAAAAAGTCACTTAAATTGGGCTAAATCAGTTAAATCAGTCACAGTAGACAGCAAAGACTACCATTAAAAAACAGAAGTGGCAATAACAACATAAAGAGAAAGGACTTTACTGATTCAAAAGTAAAAAGAAAGGTTAATACGTACAAAAATATAATTAGATACAATGAATAAGATCTAGTATTTGATAGTACAACAGGGTGACTATAAGTCAGCAATAATTGGTTGTATCTTTTAGATTAACTGAAGGAGTAAAATTGGAATGCTCATAAAACAAAGAAATGATGATTGGTTGAGGTGCTAGATACCCCATTTACCCTAACGTGATCATTACACATTGTAAGTCTGTATCAAAATATCTCACATACCCCACAAATATCTATACCTACTATATATCTATAAAATAAATAATAATTTTTTAAATAAAAAATCACACACATACAAAAATAGATTTTAAAATAAGTTTTAAAATAAATAAATAAAAATAAAAATGTGTTTGGGAAAGGCATTTCAACTCCAAAAAAATTGTTTCTAAATAGCAGGTTAACCAATAATTTAGATATTCTTCAAGTAATTGTGTCTAATATGTCAAGAGGATAAAAACATGAAAACTTCTCATACTTTCATGTATTTTCATAGCATCAAATGGTTAGATACATGATTTTAAAAAATCATGATGTGTTTGTTTTCAAAATTGTTCAGTTGTAAATCTGGAATATTGTATACAGCTGTCTATATTATCACATCAAATGCCCTCTGTCTAAACTTTTTGTAACTACTATTGATTATTAATATGGAAACTGCTTATACAGTATGGATAATCCACTGAATTCAACTTTCTTTAAAGGAATGAGAGCTAAAGCCATCAAATGCCAGAGAGAGAGAATTAAATAGTGTTATACTAATAGGGAGGTAGAATAAAAGGTAATATATTGAAGATATATTTAGAAATGTAAGACAACATGTTTGAAATGAAAAAAGTGAGAATTCTGGGTGTTTTTTATTACGATCTAAGTTCTGGAGTAATGTACAGAGCAAGCAAATTTGTTACATAGGTATACACATGCCATGGTGCTTTGCTTCACCCATCAACCCATCATCAACTTTAGATATTTCTCCCAATGCTATTCCTCCCCTAGGCCCCCACCCCCTGAGAAGCCCTGGTGTGTGATATTCCCCTCTCTGTATCCATGTGTTCTCATTGTTCAACTCCCACTTATGAGTGAGGACATGCAGTGTTTGGTTTTCTGTTCTTGTGTCAGTTTGCTGAGAATGAGAGTTTCCAGCTTCATCCATGTCCCTACAAAAGCCATGAACTCATCCTTTTCATGGCTGCATAGTATTCCATGGTTTATATGTGCCACATTTTCTTTATCCAGTCTATCATTCATGGGCATTTGGGTTGGTTCCAAGTCTTTGCTATTGTGAACAGTGCCACAATAAACATACGTTTGCATGTGTGTTTATAGTAGAATTATTTATAACCCTTTGGTTATATACCCAGTAATGGGATTGCTGGGTCAAATGGTATATCTAGTTCTAGATCCTTGAGGAATTGCCACACTGTCTTCCACAATGGTTGAACTAATTTACACTCCTACCAACAGTGTAAAAGCGTTCCTATTTTTTCACATCCTCTCCAGCATCTGTTGTTTCCTGACGTTTTAATGATCACAGTTCTAACTGACGTGAGACAGTATCTCATTGTGATTTTGATTTGCATTTCTCTAATGACCAGTGAGGATGAGCTTTTTTTTTCATCCATTTCGTGGCTGCATAAAAGTTTTCTTTGGAGAATTGTCTGTTCATATCCTGTGCCTACTTTTTGATGGGTTTTTTTTTTTCTTGTAAATTTAAGTTCTTTGTAGATTCAATGTTAGCCCTTTGTCAGATGGATAGATTTTAAAAAATTTTCTCCCATTCTGATGATAGTTTCTTTTGCTGTGCAGAAGCTCTTTAGTTTAATTAGATTTCATTTGTCTATTTTGGCTTTTGTTGCCATTGCTTTTGGTGTTTTAGTAGTGAAGTCTTTGCTGTGCCTATGTCCTGAATGGTATTACCTAGATTTTCTTCTACAGTTTCTTGGTTTTAGATCTTAAACTTGTCTTTAATCCATCTTGAGTTAATTTTTATATAAGGTGTAAGGAGGGGATCCAGTTTCACCTTCCTGCATATGGGCAGGCAGTTTTCCCAACACCATTTATTAAATAGGGAATCCTTTCCCCATTGCTTGTTTTTGTCAGGTTTGTCAAAGATCAGATGGTTGTAGATGTGTGGTGGTATCTCTGAGGTCTCTGTTCTGTTCCATTGGTCTATATATCTGTTTTGGTACCAGTACCATGCTGTTTGTGTTACTGTAGCCTTGTAGTATAGTTTGAAGTCATGTAGCATGATGCCTCCAGTTTTGTTCTTTTTGCTTAAGATTGTCTAGGCTATGCGGCATCTTTTTTGGTTCCATATGAAATTTAAAGTAGTTTTTTTCCAATTCTGTGAAGAAAATCAATGGTAGCTTAATGGGGATAGAATTGAATCTATAAATTACTCTGGGCAGTATGGCCATTTTAGGATACTGATTCTTCCTATCCTTGAGCATGAAATGTTTTTCCATTTGTTTGTGTCCTCTCTTATTTCCTTGAGCCATGTTTGGTAGTTCACCTTGAAGAGGTCCTTCACTTCCCTTGTAAGTTGTATTCCTAGGTATTTTATTCTCTTTGTAGCAGTTGTGAATGGGAGTTCAGTCATGATTTGGCTATTTGTCTGTTATTAGTGTATAGGAATGCTTGTGATTTTTGCACACTGATATTGCATCCTGAGACTTTGCTGAAGTTGTTTATCAGCTTCTGGAAATTTTGGGCTGAGATGATGGGGTTTTCTAAATGTTCAATCATATCATCTGCAAACAGAGACAATTTGACTCCCTCTTTTCCTAAATGAATACCCTGTATTTCTTTATCTTGCCTCATTGCCCTGGCCAGAAGTTCCAATACTACGTTGAATAGGTGTGGTGAGAGAGGGCATCCTTGTCTTGTGCCAGTTCTCAAAGGAAATGTTTCCAGTTTTTGCCCATTCAGTATGATATTGGCTGTAAGTGTGTCATTAATAGCTCTTATTATTTTGAGATACTTTCCATCAGTACCTAGTTTATTGAGAGTTTTCAGCATGAAGGGCTGTTGAATATTTTTGAAGACATTTTCTGCATCTATTGAGATAATCATGTGGTTTTTGTCATTGGTTTTGTTTATGTGATGGACTACACTTATTGATTGGTGTATGTTGAACCAGCCTTGCATCCCAGGGATGCAGCCAACTTGATCGTGGTAGATAAGCTTTTTGATGTGTGGCTGGATTCGGTTTGCCAGCATTTTATTGAGGATTTTCTCATCGATGTTCATAAGGGATATTGGCCTGAAATATTCTTTTTGTATATGTGTCTCTGCCAGGTTTTGGTATCAGGATGATTCTGTCCTCATAAAATGAGTTAGGGAGGTTTCCCTTCTTTTCCACTGTTTGGAATAGTTTCAGAAGGAATGATATCAGCTCCTCTTTGTACCTCTCGTAGAATTTGGCTGTGAATCCATCTGGTCCGGGATGTTTTTGGTTGGTAGGCTATTAATTACTACCTCAATTTCAGAACTTATTATTCAGGGATTTGACTTCTTCCTCGTTTATTCTTAGGAGCGTGTATGTGTCCAGAAATTTATTCATTTCTTCTAGATTTTCTAGTTTATTTGTGTAGAGGCGTTTATAGTATTCTCTGATGGTAGTTTGTATTTCTGTGAAATCGGTGGTGATATCCCCTTTATCATTTTTTATTGTGTCTATTTGATTCTTCTCTCTTTTCTTCTTTATTAGTCTGGCTAGTGGTGTATCTAGTTTGTTGATCTTTTCAAAAAACTAGCTCCTGAATTCATTGATTTTTTGAAGGGGTTTTCATGTTTCTATTTCCTTCAGTTCTGCTCTGATCTTAGTTATTTCTTGTCTTCTGCTAGCTTTTGAATGTGTTTGCTCTTGCTTCTCTAGTTCTTTTAATTGTGATATTAGGCTGTCAATTTTAGATCTTTCCTACTTTCTCCTGTGGGCATTTAGTGCTATAAATTTCCCTCTACACACTGCTTTAAACGTGTCCCAGAGATTCTGTTATATCTTTGTTCTCATTGGTTTCAAAGAATATCTTTATTTGTGCCTTAATTTTGTTATTTACCCAGTAGTCACTCAGGAGCAAGTTGTACAGTTTCCTTTAGTTGTGCAGTTTTTAGTGTGTTTCTTAATCCTGAGTTGTAATTTGATTGCACCATGGTTTGAGAGACTGTTATGATTTTTGTTCTTTTGCATTTGCTAAGGAGTGTTTTACTTCCAATTATATGGTCAATTTTAGAATAAGTGTGATGTGGTTCTTATTAATTTTCTGTCTCATTCATCTAATATTGACAGTGGGGTGTTAAAGTCTCCCACTATTATTATATGGGAGTCTAAGTCTCTTTGTAGGTCTCTAAGAACTTGCTTTATAAATCTGGGTGCTCCTGTATTGGTTGCATATATATTTAGGATAGTTAGCTCTTCCTGTTGCATTAATCCCTTTACCATTATGTAATGCCCTTCTTTGTTTCTTTGGATCTTTGTTGGTTTGAAGTCTATTTTATCAGAAACTAGGATTGCAATCCCTGCTTTTTTTTTTTTTTGCTTTCCATTTATTTAGTAAATCTTCCCACATCCCTTTATTTTGAGCCTGTGTTTGTCTCTGCACATGAAATGGATCTCTTGAATACAGCACACCAAATGGTCTTGACTCTTTATCCAAATTGCCAGTCTGTGTCTTTTAATTGGGGCATTTAGCCCATTTACATTTAAGGTTAATGTTGTTCTGTGTGAATTTGATCCTGTCATTATGATGCTTGCTGGTTATTTTGCCCGTTAGTTGATGCAGTTTCTTCATAGTGTCAATGGTCTTCACATTTTGGTATGTTTTTGCAGTGGCTGGTACCGGTTGTTCCTTTCCATGTTTAGTGCTTCCTTCAGGAGCTGTTGTGTGGCAAGCTTGGTGGTGACAAAATCTCTCAGCATTTGCTTGTCTGTAATGAATTTTATTTCTCCTTCACTTATGAAGCTTAGGTTGGCTGGATATTAAATTCTCGATTGAAAATTCTTTTCTTTAAGAATGTTGAATATTGGCCTTCGCTCTCTTCTGGCTTGTAGGGTTTCTGCCGAGAGATCCATCATTATTCTGATGGGCTTCCCTTTGTGGGTAACCTGACCTTTCTCTCTGGCCGCCCTTAACATTTTTTCCTTCATTTCAACCTTGGTGAATCTTACAATTATGTGTCTTGGGGTTGCTCTTCTCAAGGAGTATCTTTGTGGTGTTCACTGTTTTTCCTGAATTTGAATGTTGGTCCATCTTGTTAGGTTGGGGAAGTTTTCCTGGATAATATCCTGCAGAGTGTTTTCCAATTTGGTTCCATTCTCCCCATCATTTTCAGGTACAAAAATCAAACCTAGATTTGGTATTTTCACATAGTCCCATATTTCCTGGAGACTGTTCATTTCTTTTCATTCTTTTTTCTCTAATCGTGTCTTCTTGCTTTATTTCATTGAGTTGATCTTCAATCTCTGATATCCTTTCTTCTGCTTGATCGATTTGGCTGTTGAAACTTGTGTATGCTTCACGAAGTTTTCTTGCTGTGTTTTTCAGCTCCATCAGGTCATTTATGTTCTTCTCTAAACTGGTTATTCTAGTTAGCAATTCGTTTAACCTGTTTTTAAGGTTCTTAGCTTCCTTGCATTGTGTTAGGACATGCTCCTTTAGCTCAGAGAAGTTTGTTATTACCTACTTTCTGAAGCCTACTACTTTCAATTCATCAAATTCATTATTCATCCAGTTTTGTTCCCTTGCTGCAAGGCGTTGTGATCCTTTGGAGAAGAGGCATTCTGGTTTTTGGAATTTTCAGCCCTTTTGCGCTGGTTTCTCCCCATCTTCGTGGATTTATCTGCCTTTGGTCTTTGATGTTGGTGACCTTCAGATGGGGTCTCTTAGTGGACGTCCTTTTTGTTGATGTTGATGTTATTACTTTCTGTTTGTTAGTTTTCTTTGTAACAGTCAGTCCCCTCTGCTACTGGTCTGCTGGAGTTTGCTGGAGGTCTACTCCAGATCCTGTTTTCCTTGGTATCACCAGCAGAGGCTGCAGAACAGCAAAGATTTCTGTCTGTTCCTTCCCCTGGAAGCTTCGTCCCAGAGGGGAACCAGCCAGATGCCAGCCAGAGCTCTCCTATATGAGATGTCTGTCAGCCCCTACTGGGAGGTGTCTCCTAGTCAGGATACACAGGGGTCAGGGACCCACTTGAGGAGGCAATCTGTCCCTTAGCAGAGCTCAAACGATGTGCTGGGAGATTTGCTTCTCTCTTTAGAGTAGTCAGTCAGGGATATTTAAGCCTGCTAAAGCTGCCCCCTCATCCACCCTTTCTCCTAGTTGCTCTGTCCCAGGGAGATGGGGATTTTATCTATGAGTCCCTGACTGGGGCTGATACCATTTGTTCAGAGATGCCCTGCCCAGAGAGGAGGAATCTAGAGATGCAGTCTGGCCACAGCACCCTTGCTGAGCTGCAGTGGGCTCCACACAGTTCCAACTTACCAGTGGCTTTGTTTACACTGTGAGGGTAAAACCACCTACTCAAGCCTCAGTAATGGCCGATGCCCCTCCCCCCACCAAGCTCGAGCATCCTAGGTCGACCTCAGATGGCTGTGCTGGCAGAAAAAATTTCAGGCCACTGGATCTTAGCTTGCTGGGCTCCATTGGGGTGGGATCTGCTGAGCCAGAGCACTTGGCTCCCTGGTTTCAGCCCCCTTTGCAGGGGAGTGAATGGTTCCTTCTCGCTGGCATTCCAGGTGCCACTGGGGTATGAAAAAAAAAAAAAAAACTTCTGCAGCTAGCTCGGTGTCTTCCCCAAAAGGCTGCCCAGTTTTGTGCTTGAAACCCAGGGCCCTGGTAACATAGGCACCAGAGGGAGTCTCCTGGTCTGCCGGTTGTGAAGACTGTGGGAAAAGCACAATATCTAAGCCGAGTGAACCGTTCCTCCCAATATAGTCTCTTACGGCTTCCCTTGGCTAGGGGAGGGAAATCTCCTGACCACTTGTGCTTCCCGGGTGAGCCGACACCCCAACCTGCATTGGCTTGCTGTGGGCTGTACCCACTGTCCAACCAGTCCCAATGAGATGAACTAGGTACCTCATTTGGAAATGCAGAAACCACCTGCCTTCTGCATTGATCTTGCTGGGAGCTGCACACCAGAGCTGTTCCTATTCAGCCATCTTGCCAGCAAGCTCAAGAATTCTGTTTTTATTATTAATGCTTAGTACCATGAATTATATTCCTAGTGCTATGATTTGGCATACTACATTGCCATTTTACATTGTTTAGAAATAACCAGGAGTTATTTGTCCTGGATTAATAATAAGAACTATATTTGAGAAATCACAGCAGCACATGTGACTACAATTTTTTTTTAATGAAGATACCATGCAATGGTACCATTCTTATAGTCTAATGCAGATAATTATTTCTTGTCTTTAATCTATTATATATATTTTACATTACAAATTGTCATATGAATTGTGTATGTTTGTTTCCCTTCTATTACTTTTAAGACTCCTGTACCAGAAACCTAATTAACCTGATTATTATAAACACAAATTCAAGGAAAAAAGGTTTCCCAACACTAGAAATGATCTAAAAACCATGTGCTTTAGAGTTTAGTATTAAGGCTCCGTATTTGAGTTCAGGTTTCACTTATGTTTTACAAAATGAAATGTTAATATATACGTTATTATTTTTTAATAAATTATTTTTATTTTAAAAACTAAATACATTAAATAAAAACCAAAAACAGTATCTACTATCAACTATCACCATTATAAAAACAAGAACCTTTGAAATAAATGAAGATTGGATAAATTTAGCCTTACAGAAAATTTGTTCTTTTGATTTTTAACTTTGAGTTTTTAAATTATACTTTATATAAATGATAAATTCAACGTGGTTCCAGCACTTAAAGTACACAAAAAAAATTCAGTCCAGTCTTCCCATTTTGGTCACTCATATGCTCAGTTCCCTTTTTCTCTCTCTCTCTTTTTTTTACCTTTTAAAGTATGTTTTTTTTTTAACTTTTATTTTAAGTTCAGGAGAACATGTGCAGGTTTGTTTATAGGTAAACTGGTGTCCTGGGGGTTTGTTGTACAGATTATTTCATCATTCAGGTATTAAGCCTAGTACATATTAGTTACTTTTCCTCATCCTCTCCCTTCTCCCACCCTCTATCCTCCAATAGGCAATAGACCTAGTGCATGTTGTTCACCTCTATGTATCCAGCTATTCTCATCCTTTAGCTTCCACTTCTAAGTGAGAACATGTGGTATTTGATTTTCTTTTTCTGTATTAGTTTCCTAAGGATAATGGCCTCCAGCTCCATCCATGTCCCTGAAATAGACATGTTTTTGTTCTTTTTTACGGCTGTGTAGTATTCCATTGTGTCTATATACCACATTTTCTTTATCCAATCTATTATTGGTGGGTATTTTGGTTGATTCCATGTCTTTGCTATTGTGAATAGTGTTGCAGTGAACATAAATGTGCATGGTCTTTATTATAGAATGATTTATATTCCTTTGGGTATGTACCCAGTGATGGGATTGCTGGGTCGAATGGTATTTCAGTCTTTAAGTCTTTGAGGAATTGCTACATTGCCATCCATGATGGCTGGACTAATTTACACACCCACCAATGGTGTATAAGCATTCCTTTTTCTCCACAACCTTGCCAGCATCTGTTATTGTTTTTTGTTTCTGTCTTTTTTTTTTTTTTTTTTTTTTTTTACTTTTAATAATGGCCATTTGGACTGGTGTGAGATGGTATCTCATTGTGGTTTTGATTTGCATTTAATTATTGATGTTGAGCTTTTTTTTTTTTTTATGGAGTCTTGCTCTGTCACCAGGCTGGAGGGCAGTGGCATGATCTTGGTTCACTGCAACCTCCGCCTCCAAGGTTTAAGCAATTCTCTTGCCACAACCTCCTGAGTAGCTGGGACTACAGGTGTGCACCACCATGCCCAGCTAAGTTTTGTATTTTTAGTTGAGACAGGGTTTCACCATGTTGGCCAGGATGGTCTTGATCTCTTGACCTCGTGATCCACGTGCCTCGGCCTCCAAAAGTGCTGGGATTACAGCCATGAGCTACTGTGTGTGGCTGAGCTTTTTTTTTTTTTACATGATTTCTGGCCACGTGTCTGTCTTCTTTTGAAAAGTGTCTGTTCATGTCCTTTGCTCACATTTTTATAAGGTTGTTTGTATACTTAAAGTGAAAAAAAAGTGGGAATTTATTTGGAAGCTAAATAACTATTCCGAACAGTACTGCAAAAAGATAATGTGTGATAGAACTAGAAAGTGGTCAGTCTATTAAAACATAAGAAATAAAGAAATTTTGAATTTACTCAAATGTAAAGGCTAATGGCTGGGAAATTTTTTCTTGCCATTTTTCAAAGCCCAAGGTGAATAAATTAATATGCATTTTTAATTCATCATGTGTGAATGAAATTGAATTATAGAATTCTGAGAAGTATCTCAATAGAGTAATCATAGAGTCATTTCCTTTATAGACCATTTTTCATAGCTCTCTAGTGTGTTTATATTAATTTAAACATTATCAGTTTCTCCTTTTTTTAATCCCTATGAATAAGAAGGATCTTAACAGAGAAAAATATGTACTGCAATGTAAACATACTTTTATGCCATTGCTGAGCTATGTCAGATTTAAGTTTGAACATTCACTATCATTATAATCAAAAGCATTTTTGTAAGACCATTTTATTTTTTTAATAGTAAACTATAATATTTCAGGAGACATAGTCATAAACTTTATTTTTAAGTTTAAAAAACTAAGTATATAACTGCAGTAAAAATAAGAATTAAATCTAAAAATTAAAAACATTAATAAAGCTAGAGAAACTTTAACAATGACAAATCAGTACTTTCCCAACTGCAGCATATAAAAGCCAAATGCTTCTGTTAAATAGTTTCTTTGGAATTTACTTGACTTGCTTGTAAACTTACTGTGTGAAATATTGTTTTATTTTCTAGTTCAGTCATTTTTGACATTTGACAGAGTATTACCAGGTGAGAGTCTTTGCAGTACATTTGAGCCTATAGCAAACTTTCAAAGGTTCTAAACTATGATTTAAAAAGTGAAATATATTAATCCTGAAATTTCTAAACAAGTCAAAGGCCTTATTCTATTATTTATAATATATTCAATAAGATACAAAGTCTTGAGATGCAAATAGTGTATAATTTTAATTCAAAAATTAAGATAACTAATATATTTTTCAGTGTGTAAGTTTAATGGTTTCTCTGGTCATAATTTGGTTCACCTAAGCTTGAAATTTTTAGTAATATTAAGAGCTTATCAGAGGACAGAACCTGAATGAATGCTCATTTCTAACTATTAAATTCTGAGCTGTATTCACTTTTACTTTCTCTTTTTCTCATAAATATACATTTAGATACACATGTAATTACTAGTATAATATTGTATGCTCATGATGATTAGGTTATTTTTGTTCACCAAATTGAATGTTCTTCAATGTACTTCTCTTCTTGTTCTTGGACCCTTAGCATCTTTTTGTTATCATTTTTCCCTAACTTATTCCTAAGGAGGACAGGCTGCAGAAACAAAAGGCATGTAAAATATATCACAAATCTTTATAGATTACTTTGTTAGCTTTGGTCCCTAGAAGAGCAATTCTTCTTAACGTTTTGATATCTGCAGATAGGGCAAGGTAATTAATGTCTGAGAGAAAAAACTGCAAGAAACAGGCCAAAGATGGAAAAATGTAGTGCCTTGATGGGAAGGATGAGTGTATTAGCTTTTCTTCCATTTTTTATTGATAATTTACTGTAATTATGTAATTTTTTCTTTAAGTATTAGTGACTATGTAATCTATACAGTACTAAGATATATAGGCATGAGTAACTTTTGATGAATAAGGTGACATTCTTTCCTACTAATTTTTAAAATAAATTTTATTGTATATATTTAAGGTTTGGGCCACATGATGTTATGAGATACATATGGGTAGTAAAATAGTAACTATAGTGAAGCAAATTAACATCCATTATCACATATAGTTACGCATTTTTCATCTGTGTATAGCAAGAGCAGCTAAAATCTATTCATTCACCAAAAGTCCCAAATACAATGCAATCTTTTTAACTATAATCCTCATGTTATACATTAGGTCTGTAGATTTGTTTATTCTAAATATCTGATGCTTTGTATCTCTTGACCTAAATCTGCCCATTTTCTCCCCACACACAGCCTCAGACCTAGGCTTTATAACCACAGATTTGGTCTCTATTTCTGTGTATTTGAGTTCATTTTGTTAGAGTCTACCTATAAGTGAGATAATCACATATGTTTGTGTCTAACTTATTTCACTTAGCATAATATCTTTCAGTTTCATCCAGGTTGTAACAAATGGCAAGATTTCCTTCTTTTATAAGGTTGAATAGCATTGTGTTTGTGTGTACACAAACATAATTTCTTTATAATTATGCCCATGTTCATTGCAGCATTATTCGTAATAGCCAAGATATGGAAAAATCCTATTACTTTTTGGATTGATATTTATGAAAATATTTGAATTACTGTACTATAAATAAGTTGAATAAATCAAATCAGCCTCCAAATCCAGTTGCACACCCTGACCAGTTTGAAGCAAGAATAATATATTCAAGAAAATCATTTAAATTCTCTCTACCCCTCTCTCTCTCTCTCTCTCTCTCTCTCTCTCTCTCTCTCTCTCAGATGCCTGTACCAGTCAAGAATTTTACTGGCTGCATAGAAGTTATAGAAATAAATAACTGGAGATCTTTCATTCCATCCAAGGCAGTGAAAAACTATCACATTAACAATTGCAGGTAAAATAGCAGTAGTGATTTTTCAAATAACTTGTTCAAATAACCACACCAAAAGGTATCATTTCCAATTGAAATAATCTAATCAAGGCTGCACTATATTTCCTTCCTTTGTTTTTGCTTCACATTCCTACATTCTACTTCACTCTTTTACATATTATTGAATTTTTAAGTTATATCCCAATTAAGATGGGCCATTACTTATAAAGGGTATCTTTTTTGTGCTATATAAAATATACCATCCTACAAATAATGAATCACAATCAGAAAACATCCTCTATCAGAGTTAGTTTAAAAATGAAGCATGCTGACAAGCATGCCTGTGTTATATTGTGTGGAGTGCTAAAATACATTCTTTTTCCAAATTATCACTCTCAAAAAGTGTCCCTGTTCTTCAATTTCCATTATTGGAGACGTAGTTCTTTCAGACTGTGCTTCTGGCTACAGAAATCTCCAAACATGGCTTTGAATTGGGTGAACTAAAGAGATAACACATTTGAGACAATATTAGTCATTCATGCATTGGTAAGAAGTGGTTAAAGTTTTGCTTCTTCCCTGTTAGTATTAAGAGGGAACTCAGACAATTAAAATGACCCTTTATAAAAGGGGTTATTTTGGGAGTATTATGGTAAATTGGAAAAGCAGAAGTAAGATAGCATGGTGAGGTGGGTTATTTGATCACAGGAAAGCATAAAAGCTCACATCTTAATCAATGTAAGGTCGTTCCTCATGCAAGCCCAGAGGAGCTCTAGCCATCTAGAGTTTTGGACCCTCTTTTCCTTTAGAAGCCCTGTAGGATGACTTGTGCCTCACAATTTTGATTTGCATTTCCCTAATTATTAATGTTATTGAGCATCTTTTCATGTATATATTGGATATTTGTATATCTTCTCTTGAGACATTTCTATTTGATTTTTTGTCCATTTTCTAATTGGATTGTTTCTTTGTTGTTTAGTCTTAGGAGTTCTCTATATATTCTGAATATTAATCCCTTATCAGATATATGATTTGCAAGTCTTTTCTTCCATTCTGAGTTGTCTTTTTACTCTGTTAATAATATCTATTGATGCACAATTTTTTTTTTTTTAGTTTTCATGAAGTCTAATGTCTGTTTTATCTTTTATTGCCTGTGCATTTGGTATCATATCATATCCAAGAAATAACTGCCAAATTCTATGTTGTGAGCCTTTTTCCCTATGTTTTCTACTAAGAGCTTTAAAGTTTAAGCTTTTTAATCCATTTTTAGTTAATTATTGTATATGGGGTTAGGTAAGGGTCCAACTATTTGGGTCATTCTGTTGTATGTGGATATCCAGTTTCTCCAACACCATATGTTCACAAGACTAGACCATTCTTTTCCCATTGAATGTATGTGGCACCCTTGTCAAAAATCATATATGTAAGCATTTATTTCTGGGCTTCTCATTCTACTCCATTAGTCAATATGTTGGTCTTTATGGCAATACAAAAAGGTTTTAATTACAAAGGTAGCATTGTAATTAAGTTTTGAAACAGTAAGTGTGAGACCACCAGTCTTGTTATTTTTCAAGATTGTTTTGTATGTTCAGAGTACATTGAGATTCTACATGAATTTTAAGGTGGATTCTTTTTTTTATTTCTGCAAAGAAAAAAAATCACTGGGATTTTGCTGGGGATTGCACTGAATCTGTATATCTTTTTTTTCCAATTCATAAACATGAGATGTGATTCCATTTATTTATGTCTTTATTTCTTTCAGCAATGTTTAGTAGTTTCCATTGTAGAAGACATACACTGCTTTGGTTAAGTCAACCAAAAGTAAACTGCATTTCTACACACTAAGCATGAGCAATCTGAAAAAGTAATTACAAAATCAATTTTATTTACAATATCATCAACTAAGTTCAATTAATTGAGTCTTCTTTTTATTTTCCTTAATCCATCTAACTAAAGATTTGTCAATTTTGTTGAATTTTTCAAACAACCAACTTTGTTATCATCAATGTCATCTCTACTTTGGGTTTAGCTTGTTCTTTCTTCTTTTTTAGCTTATTAAGTTTGAGTTAACTTGTTGAATTTGAGATCTTTCTTATTTTTTAACACAAGCATTTATGGCTATGAATTTCCCCCTTAGCACTGCTTTCACTGCATCTCATACATTTTGGTGTGTGTTGTATTTTCATTTTTATTTGTCTCTATTTTCTACTTTCCATTATAATTTATTCCTTGATCCTTTGGTTGTTAAAAAGAATGTTGTTTAGTTTCCACAAATTTATAAATTTTCTGGTTTTACTTCTGTTATCGATTTTCAACTTTAACCATTGTGATCAGAAAAGATAATTTATATGACATATGTCCTTCCATCTATTGAGATTTAATTTATGGCCTAACATATAGTCTATCCTGGAAAATGTTCCACATGCTTTTAAGAATGTGTATGCTGTTGTTGTTGCATAGTATGTTCTGTGTATGTCTGTTAGATCTAGTTGGTTTATTGTGTTAAGTCCTCTATTTCCTTACTTATCTTTACATGGTTGCTCTATTAATTATTGAGTGGCTATTTAATTCTCCACTATTATTGTACAATTGTCTATTTCTACCTTAAATTCTGTCTTTTTTGCTTCATATATTTTATAATCTGTAATCAGCTGTCTAAGTGTTTATATGCCAGGTCTGTCCCACAGACCTGACCCAGTGACAGATGAAAGATGTACAGGGACACAGATATTTTGCCTGTCAGTGTGGCTAAGGGGCTCTGCTGCCAGAGTCTGCAGCATCAGCCTCAAAAGCTGGCGAAGTTCGCATTTATTTAGTGCATATTAAATGACAAAGGTCTCCAGTAAACACCACTGGAGGGTAATTAACATTGCCACATTGCCAAACCCCTGAGTAGAGAGCAATCATTCACCCATGATGATCAAAGTTGGTCTTAGGACCACATGTGTAAACAAGCTATTTAGATAAACTCCCTTGCATTCCTTTGTATGTACTTTAAGCTATTAACTCAAGGTAAGAGGATTAGGCTGCCTTCAGCCATAACCCTATCCTGAGGCTTTTACAAAACCTACCGACCTTCTAATAAGATTTGTGTCTATTTTACAAATTTTCCCACCACCCTGACTGAACTCTTATATCTCCCCCTTTTCTGTTATTTTGCATCAGGCTTTGTTGATTGAAGAGTACAGATGTGTGTAGCAACAGGCCCATCAGGCGTGCTGGTCACTGCTCGTATTCCAGCTTTGAATCCTAGAATTAGTAAATAACATAAGACAAACATGAGTATTATTAGCAATATTCTTTTCCAATCAAGGAGTGACCTGTAGTGTTACTTGGCACTTTAGTTCCATGTGTGCTGTTACTAAGGAACCCCACTGGGGGTATGATAATCTCTCTTGGCCAAGCAGTTGCAATGTTAGAAGCAGGAAGTTGGTGTTTAAGTGTAGCAGGTACCACATGCAGGCAGAGTGAGAGAATTTTAAAAAGGTTAATAAAGCATAGCAAGGAACACGTTATCTGGAGTGAATGATGTGTATGTCTAGAGCAGGATTTGTTCAGCCTCTTGAGTTGTCTTTTTCAGCATCCCCCAGGTAATGTCCGGGGCTGCGGGTCTTGTAGGATCCTTTTCTTCATTTCTGGTACTGGGTTGGGTCCTAGCCATGCCATGGTATGGTTTGATGCGTTGTGCTGGAATTCAAAGAGGACCTGAGGGGGTGTGAACACAAGCATATCCCCTTTCTCATGTTAGCAATTCGTTTGTACTGCACCATTCATTATTGTTTACATCTTTCCATAAAACTGCAGGTTTTATGTCTTGAGAGGTTTTAGCAAAGTGCTTTTCCATAGCTGATTGAAATTTATCTAAATTTTAAAAATTAAGGGTAAATAAGGCTTGTGCTACTAGTGTTGCAGGGTCCTTACTCATACTTCCCCTTTTTTGAGCATATTTTTAAGGATGGAGTGGGCACATTCTATGGCCTGTCCTTGGGGGTTATTTGAGATGCTTATGGAATGTTGGATATTCCACGTGTGACAAAATTGTTGAAATTGTGAGCTGGACCATTATCAGTTTCAATTTTTGTGGGCTACCCCATAAATGCAAAAGTTAAAAGAAGATGTTTAATGACATATCAGGTGGACTCTCCTGGAAGAGCATGTGCACTAAGTTTCCAAATTTAGGGATGTGTGTAACATCTGTTTGCCATAACTGATTAGAGGACTAGAACCCTCTAGGGTTAACACCTGTTGAAAGAGGGGATGTGCCTGTGAGCTGGCAATCTGGGCATTGCAGGATTCTTTGTTTAGCTAGTCTCTGGGTAAGTTGAAATTGTTTAGATAAGTTAAGTTTCTCCAGTTTTGGTGGAAGAATTGATGTGATTGGGTGGCTTGGTCAAGCAGTGATGTCACAACCTGAAGGTCTGGTTGATCATTGCCATAAGCCAATGAGCCAGACAGTGAGCTGTGGGCTCAAGCTCAAATGTGTGTAATAAAAATAGGATGTGTACATTGATTTAGCAATTGCTGAAGTCAGAGAAAAAGTGCACACAGGGTGGGCTTTAGAGTGGTCTTAATTAGGGCTGTCTCAAGATTTTGCAGTAAATAAACAGAGTAAGCAGAGTCGCTAACGATATTGATGGGCTGAGCAGAAAAAGTCTCCAAAGCCAATATTAAGGCCCCAACCTCAGCTTTTTGAGTGCTAGTAAACCCAGAACGAGGGAGGAAATTATGTGGTCTCCACCAAATGGCCACTTTTCCATGTTTACCAGAACCATCAGTAAACGTGTTAAAGCGTTAGGTATAGGGGAGTGAACTATTTTTGTAGGTAACATCACAGAAGTACCAGATAAGAACGGAAGGGGTTTATCAGCAGGAAGGGCAAGATCTATATGGCCTGCGTAATCAGAAAGGGCTATTTGCAGATCTATAGATAATGGCAATACTGCTTCAAATTGCTTTTTACTTAAAGGAATCCTGATGATAATCAGGATCATAACCTAGCAACTGATTGCATTGTCTGCGGCCTGAATATATTACTTTACTGATTATAGGGAAAGAGTGTTTTAGTTCTGGTATGTGAGCAAAAAACCCATTCTAGAAAGCATAGTACTGGGGCCATCTGTCCTATTAACCCTGTAGGGGAGTGTTTAGTGGGAAAAATAAACAACTGAATTAAATAACCTGGGTCTATGCAATCTCGTTGCCTGTGAGAAATGGTTTGTTCTGTTTCCTTGATTTTCCTTTTTGCCACAGGAGTTAAATACCTGGGAGAATCCAGGGCTTAACTGCCCTTTAAGAGAGAAAACAGATTTTGCAACCTATCAGTAGGTAGGCCCAAGGTGGGCCGAAGCCAGTTAATATTGCCTAGTAAATTCTGATAATCATTTAAGGTATGTAAGTTGCTAGTATTTAATTTAACCTTTTGAGGTCTTACTGACCAGGAAGTTAGTATGTACCAAAGATATTTCCAAGGAGAAGACATCTGTAATTTTTCAGGCACAATCATTAAATCTCTTAACTGTGTATTCTTTATGACAGAGGTATCTAACTTTGAAAGTACTGGCTCTGTTGGGGCTGCTAGTAAAACATTATCCATAAAATGAATAACCTTGCAATCAGAAAATTCTTTTCTACTAGAGAGCAAATCTTGATTTACATGATACTGACACATGGTAGTACAGTTTAGCATCCCTTGAGGACACACTTTTTCATGAAATCAGCAAGTTGGCTTTTCATTATTGATAGCTGGTATTGTAAATGCAAATCTTTCTCTGTCCTGTTCTGCTAGTGGAATGGTATAAAAGCAGTCAATAAGGATTGTAGGCCAGTCTTGAGGAATCACTGCGGTGGAGGGAAGGCCCTGTTGAAGGGGCCCTATAGGTTGCAAATTAGCATTAATAGCATGTAGGTCATGCAAAACCTTCATTTACCAGACTTTTTGGGAATGACAAAAATGGGCGAACTCCAGGGGCTGTTTGATGGTTCCATATGGCTGGCTTTTAATTGCTCCTCAACTAATTCATGGGCTCTTTTTAATTTCTCTCCATTTGGCGATTACTGTTTTGCTTAAATTGAATTTGGAGTCATGTTAGGAGTAAGGGAGAAATAACAACAGTGGCCATTATCAGAAAGAGGTCTTTTAAATTCTTCAATTTTACTTATATCTTGCAGAGAATTATACTCTGGGATGTCGCTTGTATACAAGAAACACATGAAATTTTGCCATGGGCTGCCCACGGAGCTAGAGGGCAGCAGTGTTGCACTTGCCTAGGCACTGCTTTTTGTCTGTGTTGCTTCTGCCTCCTGCTGCCAGGCGGCTGCTGCCAGCTGGCCCCTGTCGGCCTGGGGTGTCATGAGCTTCCCCACCACTGAGCTTTTTCTTCCACCCATCACAAGCTTGGCCACATGGCTCCAGCCTCTAATGCCTTTTCTTATTTTTTTTATAAGCATTAAAATAAGTGGGTTTATATACCTGATTGCCTTGTTGATCTTGCATTACTAGGCAGGCTAAGAACTCCCCTTCTAATGCCACTTGCCTAAGGTAGGGTCCCATAACTAGGGTATCCCTTGTCTTTTTTCCAATTTATTAGAGGAGGGGGCTCAAGCAAACCTCCATTTCCTCTTTGTTATTCTGGCCCAGTGATAGCGTGTCTGAGGGACAAGGAGGTGGTAAGGTAGGTAACAGTTCTTCTTCCTTCCCCTTTTTAGGCTCTTCTGTGTATAATGGGACCAGAGCCAACCTCACTAAAGCCCATAGTGTTAGAGATGATACTGGGACCCATTGCTGATGATGTTGTTTAAGATTTCTCCACACTTGTTCCCAGAGCTCTATGTTTAGCATACCTTGTTCTGAAAACCATTGGTTATGGAATACAACAGTTTGCATTAAGTCCCTTAATTGAGCCTGTGAAACTGAGGCTCCACTAGCTTTAAGCAGCTGTTTCAATACTTTTAGGTACTGTTTCTGTTGAGCTGATAACCGTTGTCCCATGATGAAACCCTAGCCTGAACAATCCCTGCGAACCTGGGAATCCCAAGCAGGCACCAATGACTTGCTGACTGCACAGTCCTTTTCACCTCCATTTTCAAGGGTTCCATCACAATCACCAGTCCGTTGCAGCATTCCTCACATGAGGCACCACCTGCTGGGGTCTGACCCACAGACCTAGGCTGCACAATGGATTAATAATGTACTGAGACACTGATATTCAGTGAAAGAGTAGGCCAGGGGGCCGTGCCAATCACAGAGTTGTAGCAGCCGCACGTGCACCCTGACTAGCTGGCTCTGCAGGCATTTATTCAGCACAGATTTAATGACAAAGGCTTTGAGTTAACACACCTTTGGGTAATTAATCTGGTCGCCCTCTCCCAGAGAGATCAGTTCTGCGAATGATTAAAGGTTGGTCTTAGGACTACATGAGTAAACAAGCTATGTAGACAAACTCCCTTACATTCATTTGTACCTACTTTAAGCTATTAACTCAGGGTAAGAGGATTAGGCTGCCTTCACCCATAACCCTATCCTTAGGCTTTTGCAAAACCTTCTGGCCTTCCAAGAAGGTTTGTGTCTATTTTACAATTTTTCCCACCACCCTGACTGAACTCTTACATTTATATATGTTATATCTTCTTGCTGTATTGAGCCTTTCATTAACATATAGTGTCCTTCTTTGGTTTTAACATTTTTTAATTTAAAGTCTATTTTGTCTGATATTAAGCTAGCAACCCCTAATCTCTTTTGGTTACTATTTGTATATAATATTTTTTCCATCCTTTCAGTTTTAATCTATTTAATATTTGTGGTTTCAGATCTAAAGCAAATCTTTGTTAGAGAGGGTATAGTTGAATCAAGTGTTTTTATCCATTCTGCAGGTTTCTGTTTTTTGATTCAAGAGTACAATCACTTATAATTAAAATAAATGCTAAGAAGCGATTTACTTCTGCTATTTTGTGATTTGTTTTCCTTATTCTTTATAGTTTTTGCCTCTCATTTTTTACATTACCATCTTTTTGTGTTTAGTTTATCTTTTATAGTGAAGTATTTAAAATTTTTTCTAGTTTTATTTTGTATATAGCTATTTTCTTTGTGGTTACCATGCAATTAACAGCCTAGAGTCATTAACGCTCTAAGTTGAGTTTATAACAAATTAAAACTCTACTCCTTTAACAGCTCTGTTCCCACTCCTTTTGATTGTTGATGGCACAAAATTACATCTTTATACATAACATCTTTATAAATTGTGTGCCCCCCGAAAACTGGTAATTTTTGAAATGCATCAGTCTTTTAAATTATTTAGAAAACAAAATATAATGTTATAAACCAAAGTTATAATGCTATTAGAATAATTTTAATGTATTAATCTCTTTAATTATTTAGAAAACAATTATTAGAAATTATTATAAAACAAAAAGTGCATTATAAGCCATTTAACTTTAATAATTGCCTATTAATTTACTCTTATTTCTTCATTCAACATACGGTTACTGTCTACGGTCTTTCATTTCACACTGCAGGATTCCCCTTGAGCATTTCTAGCAAGGAAGGTCCAGTGTTAACAAACTTTCTTAGCTTTTGTTTATCTGGGAATGTCTTAATTTCTACCTATTTTTTTTTTTTTTTTTTTTTTGAGACAGAATCTTGCTCTGTTGCCAAGGCTGGAGTGCAGTGGCACTATCTTGGCTCACTGCAACCTCTGCCTCCTGGGTTCAAGTGATTCCACTGCCTCAGCCTCCTAAGTAGCTGGGATTACAGGCACACACAACCACACTTGGCTAATTTTTGTATTTTTAGTAGAGATGGTGTTTCACAATGTTGGCCAGGCTAGTCTCAAGCACCTGACCTCAGGTGATACACCTGCCTCGGCCTCCCAGAGTGCTGGAATTACAGGCGTGAGCCATTACACCCAGCTCCACCTAACTTCTGAAAGGACTGTTTTGTCAAATATAGAATTATTGGTTTATGGAGTTGTTTTCTTTCAGCGTTTTGAATATTTTGAACTTTTGCCTTCTAGCTTGTAAAATTACTGATGAGAAATCTAATAATTTTACTGAGATCCTTGTATGTGAAAAGTCATTTTCTTTTGCTGCTTTTAAGATTTTCACTTCGTCTTTAGTTTTCAAAAGTCTGGTTTTAATATGTATCCATGTAGCTCTGAGGTTGTTGTTTTACAGGGAGTTTCTTAAAGACTTCTCAAGTCTTTTATAAACCCTTTCCTGGGCATGGATGGCCATTTTTAAATTTTCCTCATATATGCAGTTATTTTTGAATGTTCCAATCTTTAATGGCTAGCTTCCAAAAGTGTGAAAAGAGACAAACAATGAGGAGAAAAATAGTTCAAGGTGGTGGGGAGTAACAACAATGGGGGGGAAGTGCGACAATGACCACCATCTATTTCACTGATCATCAGCTCTATTATCAGAAGCAGTAATCAGTGATCAAAGCACAGATGTCTAATATGTGAAGAAGAGGATCCTTTCTGTCCACCATGGCCCTCACAAGCTGTGTGCAGACTGCACCAGAAACATGCACACAACTGCCTGCCACATGACTAAGAAGTGGGACGTGTGTGCATGCTACTGTTTTAAGAGCTGAAACTGACTAAAATTAATCACAATTTAATTTAGAAGCCTTCACCTGGAAGGCTGTAAACCTTCAGTAGACTTCACTATTTCAAAATAGTTACATCAAAAATATTCCAGGCCAGGTGCGGTGGCTCACACCTGTAATCCCAGCACTTTGGGAGGCCCAGGCAGTTGGATCACGAGGTCAGGAGTTCAATACCAGTCTGGTCAATGTGGTGAAACCCCGTCTCTACTAAAAATGGAAAAATTAGCCTGGCGTGGTTGCACACACCTGTAGTCCCAGCTACTTGGGAGGCTGAGGCAGGAGAATTGCTTGAACCCAAGAGGCAGAGGGTGCAGTGAGCCAAGATCACACCACTGCACTCCAGCCTGGATGACAGAGTGAGATTCTGTCTCAAAAAAAAAAAAAAAAAAAAAATATATATATATATATATATATATATATATATATATATCTCCTGCCAGTACAATTGTTGTCTAGGTGGGGAGATAGGTTTCTAGTGCTCCCTACTCTGCCTTATTTCCTTTATTAATTCTTATAAAATGATAAACTCATATGTTACCATGAATGATATAGCATAGCATGTTTTATGAAAAAGTTTTACTTTTCCAAAACAAATAAAAGTAATGATAAGAATGGCACTGTTATATGTATCAGCAAACATATTTAATACCTGCTTTAATAAATACAGCTGGATTCTCATATGTGCTTCTGCATTCAGTCTGTCCTATAATTATTTTGCTGAAGTAGTTGGAGAAATTCTGGCCTCCCAACACATATATATTTTGAAAAGATAGAAGAGTTTTAATAGACTTTTCAAATAATTTAGAGTACCCCTCTTGGATATTATGCCAAAATTTGATAACTAATAAATTGTTAAAGGTGAGTTGAAAAGTGGAAGGTAAAACCCAATCAATGGGCATTTTATACTCAATTAAATTAACATTCATTGCTCTATCTTGCATTTTGAATGGATCTTTTACTCATGCACAATTTTTTGCTGCCAAAATATTGGTCTCTTGAGTTATTCAGCTCTACCAAATGTCAACATTTATCTTTATAAAATATTTAAAAATAGTATTTGTTAATATCCCCTCCAGTCTCATCAGAAAAGTTTTTTAAGTATTATATAGTTGTCATTCTGACCATGGTGGATGACTTACCCAAAATTCGGAAATATGCTTGAAAGTTCGAATTGTAACATTGGCAACAAATGCTGTTAGCTGTTTTCTTTGGAGTGGCAGACCCATTTTCTTTTTTTTTTTTGGAGACAGAGTCTCGCTCAGTCAGCCAGGCTGCAGTGCAGTGGCGTGATCTCGGCTCACTGCAAGCTCCGCCTTCCCGGTTCACACTATTCTTCTGCCTCAGCCTCCTGAGTAGCTGGGACTACAGGCACCTGCCACTATGCCCGGCTAATTTTTTTTATGTTTTTAGTAGAGACGGGGTTTCACCGTGTTAGCCAGGGTGGTCTTGATCTCCTGACCTCGTGATCCGCCCGCTTCGGCCTCCTAAAGTGCTGGGATTACAGGCGTGAGCCACTGTGCCCAGCCAGACCCATTTTCTTTTTGAGAAAATGTCTACCCAATACCCAAGAATGCATAACCATAGCTTGAATATTAGTTATTCTTTCATGTAAAACTGTGTTCTACAAAAATTAGCAGCTAGTTGGTCTTACACATCAAAAATGACTCATGCTTCTCCTTGAGGCAATCATCTTACTCCAGCATACAGCAGAAATACCTTATGCATACACATTATTAAAAAGGCATGTAATTCATAACTTATATTTGAATAAAGTTAGTGTTACCACTGTTTCAAGTACAATCTTAATTTTTTAAATTAAAGTGATAATACTATATCTAGTACAGGTGGTGCCACTATTTGTATCATACTAAGCCATCAGTAGTTTTATCCACTATTATCTTTGACTATCAGTGCAACTATAACCACAGTGAAAAAGTCAAATAACATTTAAATAACCCCCGGATGACACTATGAGAATTGAAGCTCTCCACTAATTTGTCTGGTGGCTCTGTTTACTTGATTATTACAGCAAGGCTCATCTGGACAGATGGTCCTTGGAAGACTACATGTGATGCAGGATTTTATTACAGGGAATGTAGTCTTACCTTACCATTTTATATTAATTATATCACTGAGGTTCTGTTATTGAGAAGCTAAAAGTCCTACTCACATGAAGGAAGTAAGGTGACTATCACCACAAATTATAAATCTCTTGCCTGATGCTCAGTGCCACATTTTTTAAATTTACCAAAATACTTAAATTTTTAGAATAGCATGATCTATTTCCTCACCTCTTCTTTGCAGTCAGCTTTATGCTGATATAAGAAAATCTAGCAATAGTTCTTAACATAGCATTGACAGAGAAACTGATTCACCAATTTGGTATTTTGGTTTTTGTTTATTTGGTGATGGGGATTGTTATTTGGTTTTATGTTTGCTTGAATCATTTTACCAAGGTTTTTTCCAACAGTAAAATTGACACTAATTGTATCTGTGTATATGACAAATACTTTCACCCTTGGATTAACTCTTATAGCATTTTCTATCTGTATTTTATAGTCACCTACATTTGTTTCACCTGTGTTCTTAATAATTAGGTAGCATATACCTCAGGCACAAAAATTTTATTATCACATATTTGTTTATGTCTCATGCCTAAAATATGAAAGATTGATTTCTCATTCAGGCAGAATAGACAGGTATCAATGTAGTACGATATTAAGAACAGCTAAATCAGTTATTCTACCTCTAGTTTCTTCCCCACAGAAGCACTCACGTGTAATCTAATGACTCTCTGAATAGCCTTATAGTAGAATGTTGCAAAGCAGAGAAATGGATGTTTAAAAAGGTAATAAATAAAATGGAATAGTAATACTTATAAGTCAGAGAAAAGAATAAAATACATCTCTATGCATCAATATGGATAATTTTAAAAAATACTTTGTTAAAAAAAGTAACTACAAGAAACATAGCATTTACATACACCTTTAAAGCTACCTTATATCCAAACACCATCTTGCCCTTTATTACACATTCTCAAATTTTTCCATATAAGGATAACGACTCTGGACTAAATGGTATGTTACCCTGCCATCCTCTTTTAAATAATTACCATTCCTGAAGGAATGTGTTGTTATAATAGGCAGAAGTATTTTCATAGAAGGAAATGATTCAGAAACCAAAGATAGCACCAGAGATCATTTTCCACTTTTATCCACCCCCACATATCATCTCAAAATATCATTAATATCACTAAATTGGACATTATTTGCTTTTCAAAAGGGAGTAAGTTATAAAGCATATAACATGTTTTTATACATTTGTGGTAAGTATCTAGAAACCCTACTTTTAAGCAAACATTCATTTTAAATGTTTGTACACATACATGTATTTGGCTACTCTTTAAATAATAGCAATAAAGTGACCAGTTTTGTGAAATCATAATTTCCCAAAATGAATCGAGCCTTTATTCCCTGTGCAAATTCTGTCCTTTCCATTTCACGAGGGAATTTAAGATTAAATGCATAGTTTTTGTTATAGCCTCTGCTTACATTTTTAAGGTAAAGTGACATATTGATATCATTAACAGTCTGATTCTAAAGCTTAGAACCGATCATATAGAACTGTAAAGAAGAACAATGACACTGGAACCATACACTGAATAGTGGTTGTATTACTTATTTCCTATGTGACTTCATAGTTTCCTCATCTATAAATGGTGATGATAACAATAATACTGACCACAGAGTATTTCATGATTGGATGTATATTTTTTTAAATCCTCAGAATGGGGCCAAATACATAGCATATATGTTATCATTTCTAGTTATTGTTATTGTACTTGTTGTTTGTCATTTGTTTCTTCTCAACCTAAAAGTCAACGTAGTCCCTTTTCCTGAATTTTTCCAAAAAGCAACTAACACAAAATTTGGTTGGGGAGGGGTCACGAAGAAGAGGTCAGATATTTCAGAAAACAGCACAACAAAACAAAGATGTAAATATAAATATATATTAGCTATCCTCGATCTTAGAAATACCTTGACTACTCTTACCTCAAATCTTAAAGATCTGCTCTTGGATTCAGTCCCAATCTTATTCTAACTTCTGTGCCCTCCCTATAATCTGTTCTCAACTCATTATTCCAGAAACCCGTAACCCCTTGCTCTCTAGCAACTCTATTTTCTTTTATCATATGAAGAACAATTAACTTTCATAATATTATTGTTTAAACTTTTGGACCATGCCCCAGGACTAGTATTTTTGCTATCAAATGTATTTCACAAACTAAAGGCTATTCCCAAAAGTAATTTAAGGTGTTTCTTCTTGTTACAGAGATTTAATTACAACACATGGTTAATATGCTGCAACTCCAGAAAGAGTGCTTCTGCCATGTTACACAGATGGGAACTAGAGAGCTTAACTGCTGGTTTTGTGGAAGTAGGTTTGAGTTAAGCTGTTGTATTTCTATGGAGAGGATTTAAAAGTCAGACACACCAAATTTCAAAGTTCAGCTGTGTTGCTTACTATTGATATAACCTTAGGAAAATTACTTAACCTCTCTGTACTTCAGTTTCCTTACCAATAAAGTGGAGACAATAATATTGGTAATAATACGATTGACATAAGGAATAAATGAAATTGTGTATAAGCCATGCACTTACCACAATGTCTGGACACAATAATTATTTCAATTTTGTTAACTGTTATAATCAGCGATCTTCATATATATTTGACAATATTCCCAATAAATTTACAAGAATAATCTTCTAAGAAGAATAACACTTTTCATAAGAAATCCAAATGTCCTACCTTCATTTTTTAAAGTATCTACTTTAATTTTATTTCAGTAAAAAATAAGTGAGAATAATACACTAAAATAAATAAAAGAAAACAGAGACAAAGACACTTAAGAGCAGAGTACAAATACAAAATTCATAGACTTTTGTTATATGTTGGTTTTATTTCTATTCCAATTTGACTTTTAATTTTGCATAACTTTTTAACTGAAATATAGTTTCACTTCCCTGCACTGTAAAAGTTTCCAATGTTCTATTCGTGTCTTTTTCAAATTTTTGTGCATTGTCTGCTTTTCTTGACAATTGAAAGCTATCAATATTTATGTTTTAAAATCTATTTTAATACTTGGGAAATGAAACATTCAGGAAAATGAAACTATTTTCAGTTTTGCAATAAAATGAATATAGTTGTTTTACTTATACAAATATAATCCTATATGATATAATTTGAAATGAATCATTTTCAGATGTTACTATTTGAGGTTACATATTTTATTACTATAAACAATAAAAAGATTGTTCATTTTGGAATAATAGCATTCATGATAATGTTCATGATTAATGACAGCTCTGTTAAAACTATTGCATGTATTTAAAACTGTGGTGACACCGATAAGAGTCATATCCTCTAGTCCCCTCAGGCATCTATATTTTCAATATCTGCTTTTGGTATTTACAGATGGCAGTCTTTCAAATGCTTATTATGGCCTTCAGAATAAAATTAAGTTCCCTACTAGCTTTGCAACAGAAGAGCTTATATACCTCCTCCATAATATAAACTACTTCCCCTAGAAGTAGTTGCCAGCCATTGATAATTTGCTCAGTTTCCTGTATCCCTCTTGCATCTATCTATGTGGGGCTACAGAGCTAGTCCTCACCAATGGAATGCCAGCTAAAGTGTGTGATTTCTGTCTTATGTTTATAAAATGTATTTGCTGCCATTGAGGATGAGGAAGACTTCAAGGACACAGGTTATGATTGAAGCTTCTGAAGTTAAGAAAGCTATTTCTAGAGCCTCCTGCAAGAAAAAAATGAAGAAGTTATAATGCTAGAAGTAACACAGGCTCATTAAGATATGTTAGTGAAGTAGAAGAACCAACTGCACCAAATATCAAATCAAAGGTTGCTCCATTTCCTCCAAGCATATTGTTCAGATCACCTCAGGCATCTGTCATTAAGTTGAGAGATAAAGTTGTGATAGGGAAAGAAAAATAAAGAAATAGAGCCATCTTTAGAATTATGCCAAAGAAAGAACAATATGTGTTGTTATTAACATGCATCAGACTAGATGCAAATAAATCAGTGCTTCCTAAATTTTAAGTATAATTTCAAAATAAAAAAAAACCACAAACCTAAGTCAAAAAAAGCCTGTAACTATAAAATGACACTTAGCCCTTTTAAATTTATACTAAAGTGTAAATTTTTACAGTATGTGAAAGCTCTGGATTCCCCAAGGAGTATATACGGCTCCAAAACTCTTCAGATATGACTGGAGGCCAGGTGCAATGGATGAGAAAGTTACTCCCCAAGAGAATAAATCTAATAAAAAAACTTTATAGTATAATGCAGAGGTGCACAGCAATATACTATCATTATAATATCATCATTATACTGTATTATCTATTATAATGCTTTGTCCCTCTGCATTATATTATAGTAATTAATTAGCCATTTTTCATTATTGCTATGCAATCATGTTCCTCCATTTCTGTATGGGCATTTTGTGCAGTTATTCTGCCCCTGCTCCACCTGTTTATATCAAGGATAGTCGAAGAATTGTGTTTTAGTTTGTGGTTCTGCAGACCTAAAAGAGCCACAGCCAGATGAAGAGAACTGGACATCACACAGAAATCACTGACACTGAGCTAGATGCAGTGATTGGATGGATGAGATGCCTGCTATATCTTTTGAGAAGGGGCTGGATACATTCTGTATGAGAGGAAGGGAAAGCGCATGGATATTTAGTGGCCAGAGGAGCAGCCTAAAGGACATACATCTGGCTGTCCACCAAGGCAATGTGGAGCTTTTACTAAAGGCGGCAGTTCAGACAGTGGCAACTTTTTCTAGTCGCCTTGCCTCAGAGATCGCCAAACTGCAGCCACAAGTTAAATTCAATCTACCACTTGTCTTTACAAAGCCTGAGTATAAAGATTTTTTAAAAATTTTAAATGATTAGAAAAATAAAATAAGAGTAATATTTTTGACACTTGAAAATTATATGAAATTTAAATTTCAGCATCTAAAAATAAAGTTCTACTGGAACATAGCCACATCGAGTCATTTACATATTATCTATGGTTGCTTTCAGGTTACAACCACAGTTGAGTAGTTGTAACAGAAATGTATGACCCACAAAGCCTAAAATAGTTACTATTTGTCTCTTTATGTAAAAAGTTTGTCAATTATCTTGTGTAAGAACATAGAACATAGACCTAGTTCTCACCAATGAAATATGAAGAGAAATAAATTATGCCACTTATGACTCGAACATATGATACATGATTCTTTGGACTTTGTCACCTATTCTTTCTCCCCTCACCTTCGTTCTGGAAGAAGAGGACTCTAAGGCCCCCACCAAGAATGGCATCAAAAGATGGAGGTTTCCTAAGATCCTTCTGTTCTCTCAGTCCCATTGAATATAACCACCAGCATTAGACTGCTAAGTGAGCTAAAATGAATAATTAAGTTAGGCTACTAAAATTTGGTGATGTATTTGTTACATCAGTGAAGATTATACAAACTAATGTAGGCTGCTAAAATTTTAACCTACCTAAGGTGTCAGGATATTTCTGTTTAGCCTTGAACACACTTACTGATCTGGTTCCATCTTATTCCTCCAGCTTCCATCTCACTACTGTTCCATTCTGACCTGTTTTTTATTCCACTTTATAATATTTTAACTCCTGCTGTGCTGTGAAGATAAATAAAGTCCCTGTCATTAAGGAACTCACAGTATATTGGGGGGAGAACACATACACAGATAATTATAATAAAAGAGAGAGTTACAAATGATAAAAATACTTCCTTGGTTGCCATAACAATGCCTGTGATTGATGGACAGATATCAATAAACAGAGCAGAAGTCATTTAGTACTATATGGCTGAGTAGTGCAAAGTCACCTATGCTGAGCTCATCCTGTCAGAGAGACAACTTCCTTGGCCTTTAATTCCCAAAGAAGGCATTCAGCTACAACAGACACTGCTTGGTACAGTAGATAGTGCCTTTAAGTCTATCAGATAATTGTTGATTATTATTATCAAGCCTTCTCACCTTTTCTACAGACATTGCCAATTTCACTGCCTACTTACCAGGTATATGTACTTGTTACACCTCAAAGAATTCTGTGCACTAAGGCACTATATAAATCAAAATTCAAATTTCTAAGAGTACCATACTATTCAGCCCCAGCAAGAAATGACCTCAGTTTGCCTGAGGTTTATTCCTGTGGTATTCATTCATTCATTCATTCACAGTAAATATATATTTACCTTTTACTACTACTGATGGTCAGATTATCTTCTAGATACTGAGATATAAAGACAAAACAGTTCCACTCTGCTCCTCATAAAACATATATTTGTGTTTTATATATGTTTTATATAAATATATGTGTTTATATAAATATATGTAAATGTGTTTACACATATTTTAATATGTGTAATATATACACATATATAAATATGTGTTTTATATATGTTTTATATAAATATATGTTTTATATAAATATATGTGTTTATATAAATATATGTTTATATAAATTTATATATGTTTTATATAAATATATGTTTATATAAAAAATATAAAACGTATATTTGTGTTCCACTCTGCTCTTCATAAAACATATATTTGTGTAGTTATTTTCGGTTATTTTCATAAAACATATATTTGTGTAGTTATATTGTGTAGTGGGTTTACAAGAGGGAAAATACCCAAACCCAGCACAAAGCGGGCATAACAGAATCAGAAACTATACCACTATACCTGGTCTTCCTCCTTTAGAATCTGAAATACATTTCAAGTATTTGGGAGAGGTAGAGCCTTCTCATATGATGAGAACTCCTGCCATAGAGAGAAATTGGTGAATGAATATCGTATCCATTGAGTATGCTGGGATATGGGATACAACAAAACGAAGCAAAAGCAAGGGTCACTCTTCTAGTGGATATATAAGAGATTTTATGTTGCCCAAAAGAGAGTCACCTTTCTCAGCCTGGTAAAGTGTGGGCATGCTTTATAAAAGAAGGAATGCCTGAACTTTGTTCTAAAGTGGGAGTTTACCAGAATAAGAAAGATAAGGAGCCAGAGATTTTTTAATATTGCCATGTTTGGTGTTGTGGAAACATAAATTAAGGTGGGAAGTCATGATTGAGAAGCCTGAAAACATAAGCTCAGAACAGATAATGAAGGCGTGGTGGGTTAAAGAGCTTGGAGTTGCTGAGAATCAGGGTTATGTTAAGATATGCATTTTAGATGAATCACCCAAATCACTTTATCGTAGATGTGGAGCCTAAAAGTGAAGAAATGAGACTGGAATTAGGAAAACCAGATAGGAGACTTTTTGAATAAGAAAAAAATGAGTGCCTGAAACAAGTCAGTGTTGGCAAAAATAGAGAGGAATGATGCATCTGCTCTTTAGAAGGAAATATGGCTAGATTTAGCAACTATGTTTCTAGCAGATTGAGGAAGAAAAGGAGGCAGGAATGACTCCTAGAATTTTTACTTCGGTTTCAGGGTAAAAGTGGATAACATCAGCAGATATCACCAAAAAAGGAGCAAATTTTTATCATGTTTCAGCCTGGATTCTTCCTGTGCTACTACTTACTTTATTTAAAAATGCAATCACGTGGAGCACAAGAGAGAAAAGGAAAATAAAGTAGAGAGGACAGAAAGCTATATGAGGATGTGTTATCAGGCCAGAGCTGTCTGGTAATAAGTTGGACCAATGATTCAGTCTCACTGAACTCTCTTGTTGAAGGCCGTATAAATGACTTCCCCTTGTAACAGTTGCTGAAAGCAAAGAAAGAAAAAGAATTTGCTCAGCAGCAGCGAAGACTGGAAGGAGTGGTCTGAGTCTCTAGAAAATGGTGAGGCAAAGAGGAACTTGATTCATATATATGAGTGGTACATTCCATTTTGGACATGCAGAATTTGAACTCTTGTGGGAATAAGCATCCAGGTAGATATGTCCAGCAGGCTGATTTATATTAAAGAGTCTGTCACCCAGTATATGATATGAATTAAAAATAGAAGTTTGAGAATATTAAATATAAAGGTAGCAGGAAAAAAAAAACTTAAAATGAGTAAAAAGACACCTAAGGAAAGTATGCAGAGTGAAAAGAGCAGTGGTCAAATACAAAGACCCACCACCATCTACTTCTTTTTACAGTTGTCAATTCATGAAATGCATGAAAGAACTGGCTCTTTGAAGTGTGATTTACTGTGTTCACAAACCCCTTTTGCAAATGAGTTTTATATATCGTGACAATAATGTTCTTCACAGGAGTTTCATTTACTTATAGTGTTTTGTAATTCATCTCTCTCACGTAGGAACACATCAGTTCACTCATTCATACAATCATTCAAAAATTTGTATCAGAGTTCCTGCTAAGTGTTTGGGGCTCAAGGCTGAGCTTCTCAGACTTCGTTGTTGTCTCCATAGGGTTACTTTGTATCAGCCATGAGGCTCCAAAAGTTCTCTGTGAGCAAAGCCGTGATAATATGATAATCTTCCAGGTCTATTGTTAACCATGAGATATATTTTGTCAAGATCTGGAGGACAGTGAAGATGTATTGCTTCTTTTAAATAAAATGATGTCACAACATGAACTCTAACAGAGGGTGGGATTTTGAAGAATTATCCTCACTGCTGGTGGCCATAACACCTCATTACATCTGAGAAGAACCCATTCTTCCATGTTGCTCTATTGCTGACATTTGCAAAGGGTAGAACTTTTCCAGGCAATTTGTGTGTTAGATAGCCTCTTGCTAGATATTATGATGAGTCTACTGAGATATGAATTGATTTCATTCACTGCATTGGTTAGCAAGAATATGCAGTATTCAATCCTTTTCAGTATACCATATATATATTTTGCACTCATTTTTATATTAAATTTCTATAAAATTTTAGATAAAATCCCAAGCATTAAAAATAGCATCATTTTAATATTTTATAAAAACTTTATATGTCTGAAAATACAAAATCATAGAACATAAACATAATGGCTGTTTTCTGAATCATGTCAATTATTTTGTGACTGATGCTAGAAAACAATTACATACTCTCTTTTTTGGCTGTTATTGGAGAGTAGCTAAAGGCAGTGACTTAATTAAGGCAAACAAGAGTGAAAAACATCTGGCTTTTTAAAGTTACTTTTCATGTATACAGTTTTAACTTCTAATGAACAATTGAGCTTTAGAACTAACCTTTGTTATTTCAGTTATCTTAAAAAGAAAATAAAGGTTGGAGTTTTTGTTTTCACATATAAATTATTCACATCTCACCAGGCTTCCAACATTTCTAGATTTGGTACTGAAAAGTTCAATTTTGTTAAGATTATTGTACCAAGATGTATTACTATTAAATAAAGTACAGAAAATTAAACAAAAGGTATATGCTAAACATATGTAAAAGAAGAATTCATTTACTAAAGACAAACTGATAGTTTGCTTGATTTAATCAAAGTCAGGCCTATATAAGTATGAAAATACGAACAATGTCAAATTAGATACATATTAAGGCTTATTCCCTAAAAAAGTAAAGTGATAATATTCAGAAATTTTAAGCTTTTCTTTTACACTTTTATATCTTGAGTCATAGAGCATGTTAAAGGAAATCTACCCTGACAGTGTGATGGACAAGATGATTTAAGTTTCTATTTTCCAATTCAAATGACTCTTATTCATACATAATATCTTTTTCTATTTTGAAGATTCTGCAATATCTGTGCAAAGCAGGGCAGCTAAAAGTGATCTCGTTTTAAGGATATCACTGCCTTTGGCACATTTAAATATTACTACATAAATATCTCTATTGGTTTGCCTTTCTGATGTATACTATATTTATATTTAACTAACTCTCAATTGACTCTGTAAGAAAGATTTAAAGTGCAGACAATTGATAGGAAATTAAAACCAGGTACCATTGTATTAATTGTGTCATACTGCCTATTTGTTAGAGGAATGTGTTAAAATCCTTCAGCATTTAAAGTTTAAACTCCTTCAGCTTTATATTGGCCTCAGGATGGAACTCAGGTTCTTTGTCAAAGCCTGCAAGTTTCTTCTTGGTCATCCCTCACTACTCCAGGTCTTCATTTAGGGTAGTTGTAGAGGTAGGACATATGAGATGCTGTCGGGGTTTCCTGGGTATTTGAGCTATGAATCTGAATTTGAGAAAAGAAACTCACGTATGCTTAAAACCCACTATATTGCCAGCACTATGCTAAATACTTTATTTCTTGCTAAAATAACGTATGTGGCATATGCTATTTGTCCATTTTACAGATGAGAAAGCTGGATAGAAAAGGTTTAGAAGCTGATATGGTTTGGCTCTGTGACCCCACCCAAATCTCATCTTGAATTGTACTCCCATAATTCCCACGTGTTGTGGAAAGGACCCAGTGGGAGATAATTTGAATCATGGGGCAGTTTCCCCCATACTGTTCTCATGGTAGTGAATAAGTCTCACGAGATCTGATGGGTTTATCAGGGGTTTCCACTTCTGCATCTTCCTCATTTTCTATTGTCACCACCATGTAATGGGCTTTCACCTCCCATTATGATTGTGAAGCCTCCCCAGCCATGTGGAACTGTAAGTCCAATTAAACCTCTTTTTCTTCCCAGTATTGGGTATGTTTCTATTAATGTGTGAAAATGGACTAACACAGTAAATTGGTACCAGTAGAGTAGGGTGCTGGTGAAAAGATACCCGAATGTGGAAGCAACTTTGGAACTGGGTAATAGGCAGAGGTTGGAACAGTTTGGAGGGCTCAGAAGAACATAGGAAAATGTGGGAAAGTTTGGAACTTCCTAGACACTTGAATGGCTTTGACAAAAATACTGATAATGATATGGACAGTGAAATCAAGGCTGAGGTGGTCTCAGATGGAGATGAGGAACTTGTTGGGAACTGGAGCAAAGGTGAATCTTGTTATGTTTTATCAAAGAGACTGGCAGCATTTTGCCCCTGCTCTAGAGATTTGTGGAACTTTGAACTTGAGAGAGATGATTTAGGGTATCTGGTGGAAGAAATTTCTAAGTGGTAAAGCATTCAAGAGGTGATTTGGGTGTTGTTAAAGGAATTCAGTTTTAAAAGGGAAGCAGAGCATAAAAGTTCAGAAAATGTGCACCATGACAATGGAATAGAAAATAAAATCCCATTTTCAGAGGAGAAATTCAAGCTGGCTGCCGATACTTGCATAAGTGACAAGGAGCTGAATGTTAATCTCCAAGACAATGGGGAAGGTATCTCCAGGACATGTCAGAGATCTTTGCAGCAGCTTCTCCCATCATAGGCCCAGAGGTCTAATAGGAAAAAATGGTTTTGTGGGCAGGGCCCAGGGTAGCCATGCTGTGTGCAGTCTAGGGACTTGTTGCCCTGCATCCCTTCTGCTTCAGCCATGGCTGAAAGAGGCCAACACAGAGCTTTGGCCATGGTTTCAGAGGGTGCAAGCCTCAAGTCTTGGCAGCTTCCAGGTTGTGTTGAGCATGCAGGTGCAGAAAAGTCAAGAATTGGGGTTTGGGAACCTCTGCCTAGATTTCAGAAGATGTATGGAAATGCCTGGATGCCCAGGCAGAAGTTTGCTGCAGAGGTGGGGCTCTCGTTGAGAACCTCTGCTAGGGCAATGAAGAAGGGAAATGTGGGGTTGGAGCTCCCACACAGAGTCCCTACTGGGGCACAACCTAGTAGAGCTGTGGGAAGAGGGCCATCATCCTCCAGACCCCAGAATTGTAGATCCACCTACCACAGCTTACAGCCACAGACATTCAATGCCAGCCCATGAAAGCAACTGGGAGGGAGGCTGTACCCTGCAAAGCCACAAGGGTGGAGCTGCCCAAGACTGTGAACCCACCTCTTATATCAGCATGACCTGGATGTGAGACCTGGAGTCAAAGGAGATCATTTGGGACCTTTAAAATTTGACTGTCCTTCTGGACTTTGGACTTGCATAGGCCCTATAACCCGTTTGTTTTAGCCAATGTATCCTGTTTGAAATGGCTGTATTTACCCAGTACCTGTACCCCCATTGTACCTAGGAAGTAACTTACTTGCTTTTGATTTTACAGGCTCATAGGTGGAAGGGAATTGCCTTATCTCAGATGAGACTTTCGACTGTGGACTTTTGGGTTAATGCTGAAATGAGTTAAGACTTTGGGGGACTGTTGGGAAGGCATGATTGGTTTTGAAATGTAAGGACATGATATTTGGAGGGGCCAGGGGTGGAATGATATGGTTTGGCTCTGTGTCCTCATCCAAATCTCATCTTGAATTGTACTCCCATCATCCCACCTATTGTGGGAAGGACTCGGTGGGAGATAATTTGAATCATGGAGGCAGTTCCATCCATGCTATTCTTGTGGTAGTGAATAAGTCTCATGAGATCTGATGGGTTTATCAGGGGTTTCTGCTTGTGCATCTTCCTTATTTTCTCTTGCCGCCACCATATAAGAAGTGCATTTTGCTTCCTACCATGATTCTGAGGCCTCCCCAGCCATGTGGAACTGTAAACCAATAAAACCTCCTTCTCTTCCCGGTCTCAGATATGTCTTTATCAGCAGCACAAAAACGGACTAATGCAGAAGCATATCCAAAAGCACACCCCTGTTATAAGGTAGAACTAGGATTTCCCTCCAGCTTGTGAGTTACTTCTAATAGACTAGAGATGAAAAGCATGTGTTCACCTCTCACTAGGCACGTTTGTCATTCATTTATTTATTCAGTCAGTCATCTAGTCATTCATTCTAGAATACTTTAGAGTACCCCATATGTGTTCAGTCATGTTCTAAGCTTTGAGAATACAGTGTGAACTAACTAAAATCTTTGCCATCACAGAGCTAATATGTTAGTATAGAAGACAGGCTACAAACTAATAAATTAATAATTATATAGCCTAACTTCTAGAGTTAAGGGATACATGAAAGGCAAACTAATAAATTAATAATTATATAGTCTAACTTCTAGAGTTAAGGAATCAGAGCATATTGATTCTGACCTGCCAAATTAACTATGTTAGTTAGGCAGAACAAGAAAGGCATCTCTGAAGAGGTGGTGCTTTAAAAAAATATGAATCATATGAGGACTTGACCAGGACAATATTTGGGGGAATATTTCAGGCAAAGAAACCAGATAACATAAAAGTACTCATGTGAAAATGAAGATTGTATACTCCTGTAACAAATAACAGTGTAAACACAGTGTAAACACTGTAAACAGTGTAAACACAGTGTAAAGTGTAAAAACAGTGACAGTGTTACAACTGTCACTGGAGCTGAAGTGGACATGGAAGATGTAGTAGAATATTAGATCCGAAAGCTTCCTAGGAAATGTATAGCCCACATTAAAGATTTTAAATTTCAATTTCAGTATGACTGGGAAATAGAGTTTTGAGCAGTGACAAGACATGATGTAATATATATGTTAAATATATGTGATTCTAGCTGCCATCTGGTAAACTATAAGAGACAGAACTGAAGTTAGGGAAATAGTTTTCATAAACATGAAACAATGAGAATTCATCAGATTCATAATATCTTTTGAATGCAGAAGCAATAGACTTTCAGAGGATTGAATGCTAGTGGAGTAAGTTGAAAGAACATTTTCTCTCAGTAGTTCAGGCATAAGATAGCAGTGTCTTGACCTAGGGTGCTATCCCAGTTATTATGGTTTACCAAAAAATTGCCCTAAAATGGGACTGGTGTGAAACAATAATTATGCTTAAGAAATCTGTGGACCAGAAATTCCAAGAGGACACAAAAATAGCTTGTTTCTCTCCCAGAATGTTTAGGAAAAACCTCAGCTGGAAGACTTAAAGCCTGGCAGCTGGAGTCATCTAAAGACACATTCACTGACCTATCCAGAGATTGATTCTAAGTTGATTCTAAGCTACTTTGTTAGATTAGAACTAATACCAAATCTGAGAATTAAATTATTGGATTATATTTCACTCGTGATAGAGCTTTGTTTTCACTTTCCTTCAACTGTTGGACTTCTGTAATAATACACAAAAGGTTGACTCTAATTTGGAAGCATCAGATAAAGAAAAGAGAACTTATTGTAGAATTGTTGCATGGATATCTATGTTATACCCTGTCCCAAAATCTTTGCAGCTAAGAATGATTATTAGTTTATTATCCCCAGAATCAAGATATATAGTTGAACAAATCCAATCTCAAGTTGTCCTTCTACTGGCTAATTAAAATAAATTGATAGGCCAATTTATATGATGATTCAATGTATTTATTTCGTATTGCTTGCTGTTGCTTTTCAGAAGTGCTTGTTTGTGTGTCTACCCAGATATCAGAAAAGACACTTTCAGTTAGAGCCTCCACCATCACATATAATCACAGTCAATGCATTCTCTCACCACTCCGCCCTTCATGCAGTCAATAAGTTCCATCAATTTTATCTCCTAAAAATATCTCAAAAGTTTCCCCTCTACTCCATATTCAAGGCCAGTGCCTTAGTTCAGGATTATTGCAAAAAACCCTCCAATCTTCTTACTTTCTATATTTGCTCCCCTGAATCTCTTCCTTCTTCTATTAATACATTGCTCCTAAAACAAGTCATTTACATTGAAAATCATGCCATACATGCACAATGACTAATATGAAAAATCCAGATGATTTTTATGGTGGTGCATTATGCCTCTTATGATGTGTGGACTAGAAATTACCAGATATTACCCTAATCTAAATAGAATTTCAATTCTTTGCTTAAAAGATTTTCAGCCATCGAAAGTCACCTGTGTTTGGTTTGAAAATGTCAAGTTAATGTTTATCAGTGCTTTAATAGTGAGTGATAATTGAGCTAAACTTGAACATAAATTTAAAAAATTCTGTCCGTCTTTACCATAAATACTTGCCTATCCTGATTTGGTCTTTAATTAAATTTACAGATTTGTTAGGTATTCATAATCCACATATAATAGTTTAAATGATGCAATTCATTTCGAAAGTACTTCTTTTAATATGCTTTTAAAATATATGAGACTGCTGATTTTGACTTCCATACTTGACTCTCACCTTAGCACTACTCATTTCTCACAGTTTAATAAGACACAAGTGGTTACTTACTTTTGAGATTATTTTGAGCTGCTATATTTGAGATTTTTCTGAAAGATGCATTAAGTGATAAATAGAATTTACATAATTATACAAAAGCCTTCTGATCAGAGATTAACTGACTATAACAATGGCAAAGCCAATTAAAGGATTGCAGTGTCCAGGCATGAAGTATGTCAATTTTTGTTTATATTTTGAATATTAGGGCAGAATGCTTTAAATAATTCCATAGCAGAAACATATATTGTCCTTCATGAGCCCTTGACTGGAAAAGTTAATAAAAATATTCCTATCCACAACCATAGTTAGTTGCTGCAGAAAGACAGATACTTTTACCAACAAAGGAAACGTTCATTTCCAAAAAACTGCATATAAATATTTTACATAGTTACCTAATTTTCTCAAAGTTTAAATTGATTATAAATAGTTTATGTGCTTTTTCTGTATCTGAAACCTGCAGAACTCCTTAATGAAATCTTGCTTAAGCCTTCATCAATAAACTAAACCTGATGCACAGTACAGCAGTGCCCCCTGGAGCTAGATGACTTTACCAATTGGCATTTTCTAGCTGTTTTATTTGATTAGAATTACAAAATGAGTGATTAAAGTTCACAGGCTCCGTTTCTTGCAATCTAGAGAATAATGCAATGATAACTAGAGATTCATATTCACAGAGTTTTATTTTACTTTAAATGCTTTTCCATAGACCTATTTTATACGGTGTTGTACACAAATAGAACCATCTGTATAAATTTATGGTGTTTTTCTTTAGTACATGATTTAGATTTTTCTTCATTTGCAGTTATGAATGAAGTCACACATCTACAAGTTTGATTCAAACGGCCTTAAGCACATGTATAGTATTTGTATAATCTAGAAATCATAAGAATAATAGAATCTTTGAGCTGGAAAATACCTCAGAGATCATCTACTAACATACTCTTTTCTTATCTAGGTGAGGTTAAGTCACCTGCCTGCAGTCACACTCTCTTTTTCATGATGAAACCAAAGCAGTGTATTTGTTCACAGGATGATCGATAACAAAAAATGCAAATGCCAGGGTTACACTAGATAGTACATTTATTTATATCTATAATGACATATACATTCCTAATTTATTTACTTGATATTTTTATTTAAGAATAAGTGCTTACATTTCTACCAACAGTTATGTCATTTAGAATAACTGTAATTTATACGTGAGAGAGAAACAGTGTGATTTGTATAACTTCTAGACTAAAAACATGACATAATTGGAAACAATTGATAATCTTTTCTTTCTCTGCATAATGCTGTGTCCAGTGAATCGTGCCCTAGTTTCTGGAGCACCAAAGAAATAAAGAACCAAAGCAAGGAAGTGATTAAATCCAGGCCAAATCAGTCTTAATTATTTAATTTGATACAGTTGTTGAAATGTGAACTGTAATCTAAAATACGTAATTCTGCAGGCCTTGATATAGGAGTACAAGCTGCTTAGATTGTAGAGAAATCAAGAATGAAGAGAAGAAAGAAAAGAGACAAAAGGACAAAAGAGAAAAAGGAACAACAGGCTGCTTCTCTGTGTGGTGGGAGACAGTAATTTGAGTATACTACAGGACAAAAATGCTTCCTGTTAGTATTCTTCCACCTAAGGATAAAATTTGGCTGGAAAAATAAACTATCCATTCCTCTAAGGCCTGCCTGTTAATACAGTAATGTGTATCTGGAAGTCAGATACTTCCAAGATGTAGGAAATGAAGCCGAGAGCCATGTCCCTGCTGTCTTTCCTAAGGCAACAGCAATCATTTTCACCTTACCCTTACAAGTGGATAGAAAGTTCTCTAGAGAGGTATGGGAAGTAGCTATAGTAAATAGGAATGTGGTCATGGCCTTTATTCCTCAACTCTGACTATAAGTTTTCTGTTACAAAAAATAAAAATAATAAAGAAGAGCCATTCGTTTTGGCTTCAGGCTGATGTAAGCTTCATTCTTGTGTTAAAATACTACCTGTCCCTTTGGGAATCCACAATGTATACATTACAAATATTCTTTTTGCTGAGTAAAAACAGCAGGCTTTTTCATAAAATCATCTCAAGTTATTAATGTTTCTTTTACTGTGTTTATTTAAAGCAAAAGCTAATCAATGTATAAGAAATCATAAGTACTTTTTAATTTTTTATTCTACCAAAAGCAAAAACAAATATAAAGTTTTATGTGTAAGTTAACAGGAAAATTAAAAGGCAAACAAAAAGGGTTGGAAGATGGTAGCGTGTTTTTGTAGTAGTGAAAATGTATTAGTAAAGATTTTGGTTGAGTTGGGAGGATTGAAAGAGCCCAGGAACTTGAGACCAACCTGGGCAACATAACGAGTCCTCACCTGTACAGAAAATGAAAAAAATTAGCCAGGCATGGTGACATGTGCCTGTAGCAGGAGGCTAAGGCAGGAGATTTGCTGGAGCCCAGGAGTTCGAGGTTACAGTAAGCTATGATCGTTTCACAGCACTCCAGCCTGAATGACAGAGCGAGACCCTATCTCAGAAAGAGAGAAGAGAGAGAGAGGAGAGAGACAGAGAGACAGAGAGAGATTTTTTGGCTGACCAAACTAGACTAATCCTTCTAACAATGTTAAAAACTGGGCATTATTTCTACGTTTTTAAGCAACCAGAGCATGACCTTTTGGTATCCCAAATTGTCAAGAAAAATTTGAACTTTTAGGCAGTGAAATATTTTAGTAGTGTATTTTTAGGGTTCCTAATTACAGTAAACAGTTTAATTTTTTCCTTGGGTTGGACCCAAAGAAGTTTCCTATTAAAATAAGAATATCTCAAGAATTTACAACTCCAAAATTCTGTTACATGAAATAAAAAGGCAGAATGATCATTGTCATATATGTCAGACATTATAAAGTACATTTTTCTTAATAAGAATGAATAATTTCATTGTTAAAAAGCTTCTTAAAAACGTGATTAGAAAACATGTTATTCATATCTGATCTTGATATTTTATTCCAAAGATAATAAAGATGCTGCAAATGATATTCATTAATTAAAGGAATATTTAGCAGTTACATAAACTTTCTGCTTAATTCAGAAATGTTCTTTAAGATATCTTTGACAGGTGGTCATTCAGGTTCTGTTTAAAGACTTGAGATAGTGGAATTTACTACCTCATAAGGCAACCAATTACATTTTCAACTGCTGTAAGAGCTATAATGCTGAACTCTCCCACTACAGCTTCTTTGACTTAGTATAATTACCTTCTACGTGCCCCTCTTATGATTTCTAAAAGATAATTAGGCCTATACGAAATATTTTCAAGTCAAATTTCAATAGTTTCCATTTTAAATTATATGATTTCTGAATGTTTCATACTCTTTCTCTAGACTTGATATATTTCATCATTTAGTATTTAGTTTCAGCCCAGAACCAAACTTTTTCAAATGTGATCTTAAAAGTATGGATTAGACTAGATGCTGTTTGCTCAGAACTTCAGCCTGAGATTGCATTAGAATTTTTGAGCCTATCGAAACACTTTGTTTCTCCATCCTCCTTGATTATTCAAATTTTTAGATATTTACATCTGCACGTTGTTTCAGTACCTTGAGATATATTTGACACTTCAATTCTACTTTATGGTGTACAAGATAAACTTTCCATTTTGCAACTCATTCTCCTTGAAAGGTAAGAGTTGTATAATTATACTTTCTTTCTGGATTCTATGGACATTATCTTATCTCCCCAATGACCAGGGCCAGTCCTTCTACTTCTTTCTTCTTTCACTAAATGTAGAAAATAAAGTCTCCTGCGCTATGGATAGTTTTATAAATCTCAGTTCTTTCTGTGCTTTTATCTTACAGGTTTAGGTAACATTAGCATGGGTGGCCTTGATAATGAGTACTTCTTTGTAAAGCCAAATTAATTTTCTCATTGGAATTATTTGAAACTGGGTTATCAGACTGTCTTAGGATACCACTATATGTTCATATATATAATGCTACAAATATGTTGAGGATGATGTGTTCAACATGCCCGTGGAAATTGCAACTGTGTTTCACAAAGCTATCTGTAAAAATCACATTATTTTTATTTGGGGGACAAGCATTAGGAGAGAGTTTGTGTTCTGTTCAATACATGAATGACTTTAACAAGTTCTCAATGCTCTATCTGTGGACAAGATGAATCTGGAGAATTTCTATGTATTCTATGTATTAATAGGTGACAGCCATGGTCATAGAACAATTTCAAAAATGCTACCATAGAATATATTGTTTTGATTTACACAAATCCTGAGAAAAACTGCATCAATAAATTAGCTGTCATATATTTTCATAAGCACTAAATTTTTTGGCTTGATTTATATAACTTTTTGACATTTTGCAGAATATATCCCAAATTAATTCTATTTTGAGACTAGCTGATGTTAATCCACTCTTGTGACAATAATAGAAATGAACCTAGACTAATGAGGCCATGTCTAGGTTTTGACAATAAAATTACATTATCATAGAGGAGTGTATCTGACTTCCTATTTTCTATGGCAAGGAAGTATTATTCTTCATGAACCAATTTTATTTCAGTATTTCAGGACCTTGAATACTGCATATAATCACACATATGCTTTCACCATTACTGACTTTTTGAAAGCCTTGTTACATGTCTAGCATTACCCTCTTTCCTTTTATGGATATTAGAACGATAGTGTGGCTTGTGCAGTCTCTGAATATTCTACAATTTCCTGTTCAGTAAATTCTTCTTCCTCATGACTCCAATTTAAGTTCAGAGTAGCAGTATCCCTCATTGATTCTAGATTTATTTGATAATTAGAAATTATTACATGATTTAGATTAAGTGTTTATGCATAGATTAAATTTGAACTATGATGGAACTCATTGGAATTGATGGACAGAGATGAAGAAAATGTAAACAGATTTTCTACTTTTAACCCATTTATTTTGGAAGATAGCAAAGAGGAAGGATGACTTTTGAAGAATACAGTTGACTTATATCTAATTATAGAAAGTATCTTTCAAGGGTACAAAATTATATTGGTTGAGTGCTTAGTTATTTCTAGAAACTTAGCACTTAGCCAATAACAAATCTTCAGCCTCGTAATCAAACTCAATCTCGAAGTCAACACAAAACAAGTTCGAGGGGTATCTGAAGACCAAACCTTAAAATATTTAGAAGGAAAGAAAATACCTATATCCTGATTATCTCAGGGATATATAGGCATTTTCGGGGCAATGCTTTATTAGAGAGATAAAAAGCTATAACAGTAGTGTGATTGGAATGTATCTCTTAAGGCAATAAGCTTTTTTTTTTTTTTTTTTTTTTTTGAGACGGAGTTTCGCTCTGTCACCCAGGCTGAAGTGCAATGGTGCAATCTCAGCTCACTGCTACCTCCGCCACCCTGAGTTCAAGCGATTCTCCTGCCTCAACCTCCCAGGTAGCTGGGACTACAGGTGCCTGCCACCACACCCGGCTATTTTTTTTTTTTTAAGTAGAGACACGGTTTCACCGTGTTAGCCAGGATGGTCTCAATCTCTGACCTCGTGATCCGCCCGCCTCCCAAAGTGATGGGATTACAGGAGTGAGCCACCGTGCCCGGCCAGGTAATAAGGCAGGCAGATCACGAGTTCAGGAGATAGAGATCATCCTGGCTAACACGGTGAAACCATGTCTCTACTGAAAATACAAAAAATTAGCCGGGCGTGGTGGCACGCACATAGTCCCAGCTACTCGGGAGGCTGAGGCAGGAGAATGGCATGAACCCGGGAGGCGGAGCTTGCAGTGAGCCAGGATCACACCACTGCCCTCCAGCCTGAGTGACAGAGCAAGACTCCGTCTCAAAAAAAAAAAAAAAAAAAGAAATAGAAGATGATAAGTGTGTATTTGTAATTGGTTCTGATTCTATCAAAATTTAGATAATCTAGAATAGAGGTTGAAAGTTTCTCCCAATCATATTATATATGTCTTTAAGTACAGACTTATGCACACTCCACCACCCAGACATTTAAGATTAAATGCAAATAAGCGCAATATTAAAAAGAAAACCCTATCAGAACTTGAAAGACGGGTTAGCACCAATCGCAAACTTCTTATTTCAAAGAATATATGCAGATTTAATTTGGACTAAACCAAAAGAGGACGCTTCCTGTTTACAGATATTTCTGCTTTTCCCCCAGAGCAATATAGATTTGAGTGAAATCAACATAGAGAGTTGTGAAAAATCCCATTACCAGCCACCAATTTGGAGGTCTGAAGGTTGTAGGTGTGACCAGGTTGCCAGGTGCATGCTTTATGGGATGTTCTGGAAGATCAATAGCAGGCTAGAGATACAGAACTTGAAGAAAACAGCTGAGATTATGTTCAGAGCTCTTTGTGGCATTGTTGTTCCAGCTTCCAGCTGCCAGATAGTCGCCACTAGGCATTCAAACTTTTTTTTTTTTCATTTATTCAGTCAACAAATAGGGATTGAACACTTAATGATGGCCAGACACTGTGCTTAGCTCCATGGATACAACAATGAACATGATCAGGCTGTCATTCTCAACGAGTCTAAGTTCGGTACTTGTAGACAACTCAAACATAACAAAGACACCGTACTAATGTCACAATATAAGTAGGAGTGACAGGGATTAAGGCTTTAAATAGAATGGTCAGCAAAGTTTTTCTTTAAACTGGAATTCTGGGCTGACATCTGACTAAAGAAAAGAAGGATAGTTACCCCAGTCCGGGATGAAAGAAAAATTTGTACAAAATTCTTAACGTGATCATACTTGGCAAATTTGAAGGTCACTAAGATCAATGTAGCTGATTTGTAAAAAAAAAAAAAAAAAAACGGCCGAGCATGTGGCTCACGCCTGTAATCCCAGCACTGTGGGAGGCTGAGAGGCAGACGGATTGCTTGAGCCCAGGAGTTTGAGACCAGCCTGGGCAAAATACGAAACCCATCTCTACTAAACATACAAAAATTAGCCCAGCATGGTGGCGCGGGCCTGTAATCCCACCTACTCCGGAAGCTGAGGCAGAAGAATGGCTTGACCCAGGAGACACAGGTTGCAGTGAGCTGAGATCGCACTACTGCACTCAGGCAGGTCAAGGGGAGTGAAACCCTGTCTATGAATGAATGAATGGAGGGAATAGAGCAGATTAAGTAAGCAGGGCCATACCGTATAGACCTGAAAGTGAATACCTGTGGACTGTCATTTAAAGGTTATAGGCTGGGATCTGGGAAACAATTTCCTGACGCACATTTACTCTAAATCACTGGGTCATGAGTAGAAGCATGATCCGGAGGGATGAGTCTGGGAGCAAGAGTTAGTTGTGAGAACAGAAAGGAGTCTGGAGGCAGCCAGTACCTGAAATCCAACCAAATGGCAACAAGTGTCTACATACAAGGAAATACACTTGACCAAAAAGCCAGAAAGACTTGAAGGTTTAATAACTTAACATGCAAACATGGTTGCAGTTGGAAGGAAGAAAATAAAGTCACTTTGCCATGAGGAAAAGGGACTTCTTAAACTGCACAAAAATAGAAAGCTGCAAGTAGAGTTTCCAAGCTGCAAATAACCATGACCACAGCTCAGCCTACCCAGCTAGATTAAGAGGACTGGTAATGCACTGAAATATAATCTAGTATCTGTGAGACTTTCAGTATTATTTAAGGAAAGAAATGAATGGTGCCCATGAACAAGAGGAAGAAGGAGCTGTAAGGAAAGTATGTCAACTTAACTTAGGATAGTAGTCCTCAGAAGAATTATGAGCTTACAAAATTGATGAATTAAAAAATACATGAGCCTATACAAAAACTCCATAAAGGGAAAATCATGGAGACTATATAGTTAGTTAAAAAGAATTTTAAAAAAAGGTGGGGAAAAAAACACTGAGGACAGATTTATCCCAAGAAAGATTAGATTGCAGATGATTACTTTAAACTAACCAACAATGAAGTTAAAGGAAAAATGGACTTTATGAAAAATAAAGAATTCAATCAGAAAATAGAAATTAAATTTAAATTAAAACTTAACATGTGTGACCATCTCAATAAATACTAAAGACATTCAATAAAATTTAACATCTAATCATGATACAAAGATTTAGCAAACTAGGAGCAGAAGGGACCTGATGTGCAAAAAGCAGAATAAAGAGACACATACTAAGCAACCGAGAAATGTTAAGCTTTTTACCACTTCCATTCATCATGGTGATGAACTTTCTAGTTAGTGCAGTAAGATAAAATAAATTAATGGAAGTTTTGTAGATTTGCTTAGAAGAAAAACAAAATTCATAGATTACCCTCATAGAAAACCGAAAAGAAAATACAAAAACATTAAGGGAATGAATAAGATAGTTTAGTCTGGTGAAAATCAATATGTGAAAACAAATTGCATTTCTACATATTAATACCAAAGTTTTAGAAAATATAATTTATAAATACACAAGATACCTATAAATGAGTATAAAAATACAACATGTGTAAGATGATAAAACCTTATTGAAATATATTTAAACGACTTAAATTGACATCTTGAATAAGGAGATTTATACTATTAAGATGTTTATTCTACCCTACTTTACTTGTACATAATATTAATACACATATGATTACATATGTATTTAATACAATTCCAGTCAAAATCCCTAAGGGAAGCGCATCAGACTAACAGTGGATCTCTCTGCAGAAACCCTACAAGTCAGAAGAGAGTGGGGACCAATATTCAACATTCTTAAAGAAAAGAACTTTTCAACCCAGAATTACATATCCAGCCAAACCTAAGCTTCATAAGCGAAGGAGAAATAAAATCCATTACAGACAAGCAAATGCTGAGAGATTTTGTCACCACCAGGCTGACTTACAAGAGCTCCTGAAGGAAGCACTAAATTTGGAAAGGAAAAACCAGTACAAGCAACTGCAAAAACATACCAAATTGTAAAGACCATCAACTCTATGAAGAAACTACATCAACTAACAGGCAAAATAACCAGCTAGCATCATAATGACAGGACCAAATTCACACATAACAAAATAACCTTAAATGTAAACAGGCTAAATGCCCCAATTAAAAGACATAGACTGGCAAATTGTATAGAGTCAAGACCCATTGGTATGCTGTATTCAGGAGACCCATCTTGTGTGCAAAGACACACATAGGCTCAAAATCTCTATGGGTTTCTATATCTTTTGGAGAAGAAAAAACAAAACAAAACAAGTAGAGTGAATTGCCTTCCTAGATAATAAAATATATTACAAAACTTACAGTAACAGGGAATATATAGGCCAGGCGTGAGGGCCTATTATCTAGGCATGATGGTGCATGCCTGTAATCCCAGCTACTCGGGAGGCTGAGGCAGGAGAATCGCTTGAACCCAGGACACAGAGGTTGCAGTGAGCTGAGATCACGCCATTGCACTCCAGCGTGGGAGTTGCAGTGAGACTCTGTCTCAAAAAAATAAATAAATTAAATAAAATAAGAATAGGGAATATATAGTATCAGCACAGGAATAGAAACATAGAGGAATGGAACAACAGATGGACATGATTTACAAAATGAGGCGATAAATTGTTTAGTTTAATGCAAAAAAACCCCACAAAATATAAAATTTGATCCCACCAAACAAAAATCAATTTCAATTGAATTAAGTTAGCAATTTAAAAAGGTAAAGTTTTAAAGTTTAGAGAATACACATGACACTCTCTGATTTCACAAAAAGAAAAGAAAACACTTAAATTTTCCAAAGAACATATAAGAGGCTCTCTCTATAACTTCATAATAAAAGAAACCCTAAATCTTTAACATAAATTTTAAAAATCAGTAAATTTAATTATGCTACAAAGGAGAATGTCTGTTTCCCAAAAAAAACTTTTAAAGCATATTGAAAAACAAGCCACAATTGGTAGGACATATTTGTAACATACAAAAATGACAAATGATTATTTCCCGGATAATACAAAGATCAGATACAAATGTGTAGGACAACTCAATAGAAAAATTGGCTGTGTATGAAAGACACAAACTGAAGCCACAATAAAGCCTGTTAAATACTAGATGGGCAAAAATGTTGAAACTTAACAATAAGAAGTGTTGATAAGAATAAAGAATAATAGTATCTTATATACCTAGAAATTTTACTTCTTGCTCTTGTACTTAGCCACCAGGGAATATGCAGAAGAATGTTTATAAAGTAATTGTTCATAACTGCTAAAAACTGAAACAACTCTATTTTCTGTTCACACTGGTAAAGAAAAGTAGTACGTTAACACAATATTATAGAGTAATTCAACTGAGTGACCTAGAGATAAACATATCAACATGGTTAAATCTTAGGAATGTTGTTAATTGGAAGTAAGGAAGTCATAAATGAATAATACAGTGTACATACACCTTTTTTTATAAGTTATAAACACAAATAAAATTAACAACTATGCTGTTTCAGTTGGGGATCAAAACAAAAGATATAAAGGAAAGCAAATTGAAATTCAAAATAGGGAATGCTTTGTTGAGGAGTGTGAGGCAGAGGACTGGGGCTGAAGAGACTAAGCCAGTGCTACTGATGTTCTGTTTATTAAGTCATTAGACTCATTGTTTTATTATTATGCTTTAAAAGTTAAACATGTTACATATGCTTTACAAATATATTCTTTATCAGCTATTACAAGTTCTCTAATCCCTCACATATCAATCTGTCACTTGGTTTTTCAATAGCTTAGCTTTATATATCAGTGCATATAAATCTTTCATTTTCATTAAATATCAGCAATCAATTATGTGAATTTCATTGTGTTGATTTCTCCACTTTTAATTTTTAATACTATGTAGTTAGATTAGACGTATGTGCTTTCCCTCACCTCTCAATACCCCAAATAAATCTTTAACTGCTAGGTCTGCAGAAAGAGAAATTGCCCATTCTCCCACCCCCCGCAATCTTCATCGTTATCTTCTTACCTAGTACTGATTGGTACTGTATTTCAGAAAAAGTTGAGTATATAAGTATATACACCATGTATTACCTGTGAAAGTCATCTTGAAGAAAATTCATGACTACACTAAAATGAGTAGCAGATACTTTGCTGCAGTGAACCAAAAACAGAGTAGTGCATATAAATAGCACCATTATTCATTTTAAAAATGGTTGAATTGAAAATAAAATTGTAAAAATATGTCTATGCCAGAATTATGATAAATACTAAGGCTGCATTTTGTGTTTTTCAGTCATTATCCAATTATCCAACCAACTACATAAATAGAATGTTAAATTAATTGTCTAAGAAAAAAGTTACTTAAAGTATGTTGATTGATATTCAATAAAGTATGTTTTCATTTGGACCTTTGTAAAGAATTATAACAGAGCTTTTTAAAAAATAGGAATTGTCCCTTTTTTTACTACAAAATCAAAATATGTTTGTTGTAATATGTCCTAAAGATAATAGCTTGCTCATATCTTGCATATATATACTTTTGAATGTATTAAAGAGTTAGCAGTATTAAAAATATAAAAAATCAGAGATCTTTTAGAAGTAATCATATAATTTAAAGATTAAAAACAATGCAATTTCAGAATTTCAAATAGCAAGAAATATAGTAGAGTCAAAAATTAAGGAAAATAATGTGGTATCCTAAAAATCATTTGACTGACAATATATGTATATCAAGTATATGTATACATCTAATGTATCAATTTGCTAACCTGACACCTTCACTAGGATGCTTATTATTAACAGAAATATAATTACAATTAGAACCATTTCTGAAATCTATTTTTTTTTTGTTTGTTTGTGAAATAGTTGGTTGGTTGGTTTTAGGTATCTTTCAAAGATTACCTAGAGGGATAACTATCTTTTCCCTTCTGGAGATTAAAAAAAAGATTACTTTAAAGCAATGAAGCGATGTAGCATTAATCACTCCAGGATTTTTCAACAAATTCTTTTTATTTTCCATTTTTATTTCATTCTATGAAATGATTATATGTTCCTCGCACTGATTTTTCAGCCCCAAATTCTTATGGTATTTTGTTTTATTTTAATTGTCCCTTATAAGACTAATCTATTCCATCTTAGATGGGCAAAGTATAGTGTGGTTTCCTTGGCCAAGCTCTGTAATAAGCTGGTACCTGCTTCAAAGAGAAACTATTCCTGACCCCGATGCCATTGCCCTGTCATAACCTAGTTGGTAGACAATGATGGATCAATTAGAACCTTTTGCTCTCTTTGAAAGCACTGAGAAAAATTACTGATTTTCTAATAGAAACATCACACAGGAGGAAGCATACATTTTTTCAGCCAGTGGAAGATATATTAGTATTGGAGAACGCTCTCATTTTCTTATTTTGTTAATTTAGATATAAATTATCTTTTGTAAAGTGTTGTCAATGCCTGCAGTATCCCCTGCTAGGGCAATGAACAGCATTTATCAATTCTCTCTTCCCAAGAGAAAGAAGAGCTAAACCATGGCAAATCTCCAAATACAACCTCCTCAGGTGGGATTGTCTAAGCTTCTCCTATAACACTGCCCCCTCCCATACTCATCTCATTTTTGTAAATAGCACCATTATGTATTCAATTGCTCAGGTCAGAATCCCCAAACAATTCTTAATTCCTTGCATCCTAGTCACCAAAATTCTATCTATCAGCAAGTGCTATGCATTGCAACATTAATATATACTTCCAACATATTCATCTTCTTCACTTCCATTATCTCCCTAGCTGCTATAACATCATCAGTACTTGGGGTACTGCAATGGCCCCCCAACTGGTTTCCCTTCTATTACACCTCCTCAAATGTGTTGTCCACATAGCAATCAGGATAGTCTTTATATTGTTCTTTCATTATTATGTAAATCATACATGTAAATCATTTTAATTATCAAAAGACTACACATTAGAAATGATTCTGTCTCCCACCTCAGAACTCTATCTCTATTCCCCAAAATTATTTCTTATATACCCTTCCTAAGGTTGTCTATTCATATATATACTTATTTATATATATAGCCTCTTGTTTTCCTGAATCAGAAGATGCCATAAACAGTGTGTTCTTTGATGTTCTTTTTTTAACAATAATTACTGGAGACTTTTCATATCAGTACATATAAACCTACTTCCCTCTTTTTAACAGCTACATAATATTTAATTTTATGGATGTTACATAATTTGTTTACATTCTTATGATGATGGATTTGTTGTTGCAGTTGTGTACTAGGAAAAAAAAATGCTGTGATTAAAATATTACCCACTATATACTTGAATATATGTGCAAGTGTATCTGCAGGATAAACTTTCAAAAGTGGAAAGATATATGCTTTTGAACACAAAATCAATATTGGCAATTAACCAAATTTCAAAAAAGGGTGTCAGTTCAATTCCTATCACCATCTACAACATAAGACAGCAAGAACCTAAAAACCTCACCATAATCATTTTTTTAAATTTTGCCAGATATGTAAAACATGAAAATATTTAAATTTTGGGTGGGGATGAGCAATCTTTTGTTTGTAACATATCCATATTCCTTTTCTGTGTTCTGACCTTTGGTTATTTTTGCATTGGCTTTTTGGTTAATTTATATTGATTCCCTCTGTCATAAATGTTAAAAACAGAAATTAAAGTTTTTATTTAGTCAAATTTATTAGTTCTTTAACTTCTGATTTTGTTACTAGTTTCAAGTTTTCTTCTATTTCAAGATTTTTAATGTCTATATAGTGTTTCTGTGCCATTATGATTTTATTGTATTTCTTATATTAAGGTCTTTAATGCCAATGGAATTCATTTTGCTGTTAGGGTGCATTTAGTGGGGATGCTAGCAGGAAGAGTGAAGCTTCATTATAGGGAGCTATCATGCATAATGGAAAAGAAATTGCCCACAGCAGACAGAACACATGGCTAGGAAGAGAGGTGAAGTATGGGTGGGAGAGTTAGTAAGAGGGAAAGAGATAACAGAGCAAATAGAAGAGGCACAGAGCCCATGTCAGGACTTGGTGTTTGAGGAAGAAGTCTTTAACTACTTTTCTTTATGACACTGGCTCCACTGAATAGCAGTCCCATTAGAGCCTCTCAGATTTCATTGAGCATTGGGTTGTGGTGTTAATTTCATGCAACATTTCCCCTCCAAAAAAGTTAGGATAAATAAATTTCACGGAAGCATACAAAAAGTTTGCTTGACTAAATATCTTTAGATTCTTCAAAAATTAAAAGTCCTACATATGTAAAACAACATTTTTTCAGTTACCCCAAAAGCATATTCTAAATCATTATTTTGAAAGCTGAATATTTAAAGCATGCGCAATGTGACTGTTTTCATATTTTCTTGCTTTTTAAAATAGAATATATAGCCCATAAGCAAGTGCTTTCTTCAAAACATCAGGTATTTTTATGATAGCTTTAGTGTTCACTATTTGCAGTGGCTTTATGTTTCTAAACCTTTTAACTTCTTTTGCTACTGTCAGCCTATTGCATTGTATCTAATTTGGTGGAGTCTTACCAAACACCCCAGTGCCTGGTTAAGAACTTAGGGTTAGCCCATGTCCCCTAGAGAGTAATATTGGTGACTCCTCAGACACACGTGGCCGTACAGAGGCTTGCTTCACCAAGCCTTCATTAGAGCCGTGTTCTCGATGAGTGAAGTTGCCATAAATCTAACCTCTATGTAAGTGAAGTGTCACTGTGACATTGCCTCAAATTTTGTCCTTAACTGACTTGTCTTTTTTGTTGTTGTTGTTAAACCAAAATTGGTATATAAGGTCTTAAATCAGCATCAGTTCAATAACACTCATTTTAAAAGTGGTTTGTAATAATGGAACTGTAAACTCACTGAACTGAAGACAGTTTCACCCTGAGGAATATAATTTTTGTTACACTTTTGCTGACTGGTAAACATTACTCACTCGGGTTTTTTTAGTTTTGGGGATTTTTTTTTTAAGCTAAGCACTCTATTGTTTTGCTTTCCAACAGGAATTTCACTAACCTCTCACTCAAACTTTAATCATTATTGCTTAGGTATTACCCATGTATTAATACCAAACTAAAACTTAATCATCTTAATTAAAACACCCAATCACTAATAAATTAATTGAGTATTTAGTGTCTGGGTGTTGTACACTTATAATTTTGTGAAGTAAAATTAGAAACTGAAATACGTAATGCAAGCTGATTGTCTTAGAGTTTTATTAACTCTTTGTAATAGCAATTCCCTCTTGATTCTCTTCTTAATATAAAAACACTTAAAAAAATTAGACATATTTTCAGTTCCTGTGAAAATGTAAATTTTCATGTCAATTTTTATTTGAAAAAACTTCTATGAGTACCTGAATCTGAAAAGTATTGCCACTTTTAACTGTTTGACTGAATGATTAAAACAACTAACACAGAATGTGGAGGCGAAAAACCTAGAGCAAAGATATGGTCATAATTTTATAATTCACTGTGCTAACTCCAGGAAGTCCTGATCAAGACAATGCTCTGACTAAGAAGAGTTATTTTTTGGAAAATACATACTATGATCCAGACATTGTACTAAGCACCTCATATAAAAATCTCAGGACAGCATTTTCAAATCTGGAATTCGTTGTCAATTAACTTGCCAAAAGTCACAATTGGTAATAAGAAGTACTCAGATGTGACTAAGGTCAACATAATTGTCCTTTCTATTTTGAGTTTCTGAGGTATATTCTTTGGTCAATTTTACTTTTCTATTCTCAATTTCTGATCACTACCTGTTCAAAATTGGTTTGTTAAAAGATGATGAGACCACAGCATATTCTAGCAATTCTTCTCCAGACGTTAGACATCATGAAAATTTCCAGTTCAGGACCAGGAGGAGTTCAAGAAACTTCATTCAAAGTCAAGATAATTTAGCATCAGGCTAAGACATTTCATACAGCTTTCACCAATCAGGGTTTATTGTGATCAATTTCTACAGATCCAACGTTGAACCAGCCTATACCTAGCAGTTGTGTCAACATATTATTAGTCTTTTCTTTCAAGCTTTCAATTTATTGTCAAAAACTGTAACTTTTACAGCAAACTATCAATACAATGGAAAGAAATAATTACTGTACAAAATGCATATTGGCATTTTTTTGACTTTAAATTGCATACTGTTATCAATCTTTGACATAAACCATTTACATTTTCTGAGGTAATAAAAATAAGAAAAAGTAACATCAATAATCTGTGCCTTAAATTTTGGGGGTAAAAGTAACTCTCAGGATGACAAAACTGAATGAGAGAAATAGTCAAATAATTTTGTTTTACTCCAATAAAATATTAGAAAACATTTTATGGTTTCTCCACTGACAGATTGGGTGTAAAATATCCTCAGTTCATAACCTCTTCCTATATCCATGCCGTTGACAATGTGACTTAGCAGCTCTTTTCTTTTTCGTTTTTTGTTTTTTGAGACAGAGTCTCACTCTTTCACCCAGGCTGTAGTACAGTGGCAAAATCTTGGCTCATTGCAACCTCAGCTTCCTGGGTTCAAGAGATTCTCCTGCCTCAGCTTCTTGAGTAGATGAGATTAGAGGAACCCACACCCAGCAAATTTTTGTATTTTTAGTAGAGATGGTGTTTCACCATGTTGTCCAGGCTGGTCTCAAACTCCTAAGCTCAAGTGATACACCTGCCTCAGCCTCCCAAAGTGCTGGGATGAGCCACCATGCCCGGCCAGTCACTCTTTTCATTAAGAAGTGAAGTCTATTATCTCACACCTTGACTCCGGGTGGGCTTTGTGATTTACTTTTGCCATTATTATACAGCAGAAATGACATGGTGCCACTTCCAAGCTCAAATCTCAAGAGGTATTACACACTTCTACTGCTCTCCTGAATCCCCTGTGACCATTCTGTAAATAAGCACTGGCTAGCCTGCAGGACAGAGAGAACTTGTGGAACAGAAATCAGTAGTCCTAATTGAGACCAAGTTAGATCATTTGGATCCCAACAGAAGCAGCAGTTGTCAGAGGAAACCTGATTAAGCCTAGGTGAATGAAGAAGAACTGCCCACCTAAGCCTAGTCCAGATTAGCAACCTGCAGAATTGTGAGCTAAGTAAAAGTGTGGTGTTTTGGAGTAGTATGACATGGCATTAGCTAACTAATAAATCACTATTAGCTAGTTCAGGGTCCTAAGGTTCTATCTGAACCTGAAAACTAGGCAGCCTTGCCATTACCATACAGGCATTCATTGTTTTGTTGTTGTTGTTTTTCTTTTAGCTCACTGGAGTATTGAATATTCCATCTAAAATATCTATACCAACAGAGAAGATTAAGCTTTAGCTCTGCAACATGTAAATACACGGGTGTGGAATATAAGGATAGAATCTGCCTTGGTAAATATAGTCCTACATATTAAAGCACTTGCTAATGGCAAAGACAGAAAGATTATTGCATAACTTTGCATATTTGAATTTGCAGGCTTTATCTTGTTCTTTTATTGAGAGAAGATGTTGTTTTGTTTTTCATGGAGCCACAAAAACAGAACAGTTTTTAGATCCTAATTTTTGGGTCGATAACTTTAGGTATCACACTACCTTCTGGATCTACATTTAATAAGCGTCTGTTTTTCAAACCTGTACATCCATGTGGGTTTCAGCCAATCGTCAGAGCCAAGAGAAATCTCCATCTCCTCTTGGTTAGGAAGTACTTATTATAGCCATGACTTCCTTTATTGGGAAATGAATATTGATAAAAACAACAGTGACAATATGGCTTTCATGAAACAATATTAAGGCACAAGAGAAAACACACATCATCTTGAAAGGGAAAGAGCACCTCTAAAATGTAGTTTACTGTAGATCCACAGGAAAATGCCATATTAAATCAAATTCAAAAAGTTATTAAATAGGACAATACTGTCATAAGGAAAGAACAGTCTGGCTTAAAAGAATAAGAAGATGAGATATAAAACCAACAAGCTTAGATGAAGAGGGATGTAGGTAAGATAAGAAAGGATTTCAATAAAACTAATGTCGCACAAGTTTGAGTAAAATACACATTGGTTTTACTGAAGAAAGCTAGTGACTTGAGAAAATCAAATCAGAAGAGAAAAACTTTCAGAAGTGTCCCCAGAATAAAGAGGAAAAAGGAAAAAGAGAGATGACAGTGAGGAGATTATAACAGTTAACACTTATTGAGCAATTATCCTGTGCCAGATTCTTTTTTAATAATACAGATTACTTTTTTATCCTTGTAACAATCTCATGTCATTTGCACTAGCATTTACTATCATCACCTTACACACAGAAAACTGAGGCAAGGAGAGGTTATGAAAGCTTCCATAGCCTGCAGAATTATAAATAATTGAGCTAGAATTTAAACAAAATAGTCTGACTCCAAAAATCATGCTTTTAGCACCAGTGTAATAATGTTGCTCCCTTTTTCCTGAAGAATAAAGACATTAAAAAGAAAACTTTCTGGTGTTGAAATGAAGGCTTGTGTAAACATAACAAAAGGATTCACCAGATTCTTGCAAAGTTAATGAAAAGAGAGACATACTGGGTAAGTCTTGGAAAAATTGTTCATATTGAAAAATAAGTTTTAGATGGCTGTAAGAACTCAAGCAGGAAACAAAATAAAAGAAAACAAAACTAAAAGAGCTTACCTTTAAGATAACAGAAATAGTATATGCCTTAAGATGTTTCTCTCCAACATTAAACAGCCAAAGAAAAGCCAGCAAATCAAAAAGAAAGCTCACCAGGGGGCTGAGTGGGAGGGAATGTTTAAAAAATATCTGTCAAATTTTCACTTAGGTATTGATCATATAGAAATAGAGTCTTAAAAAGCATACTACTCATATAACGTAGGGAATGTGTGCCATCAACTAAGAATGAAGAACTTGTGATTTTTAAAGGAGTAGTTTTAGTGCTAATAATGAACCATTTTAACATAAAATACAGTACATATATAATTATAAAAATACCAATTATGCAATTTGTATTTTTTGCAAATTACAAAAAATAATCTGAAATTAAATATATATAATATAAAAATATTGAATAATATTTAGGATTCTAAAACTCAGATCATGTTCACCAAAACTAGCAAATGAAATTAGTCTCCTCTGTGTTTGTGTTGGGATAGGGTGGTAGAAAGCACTAAAATTGCTTATATTATAAAGGAAGAAGTGTTATATGACAAAATCACTTCTGAAATAAATGCACATGTCTTGGGTACATTGTTAGGAAACTTAGATTATAATTACATTTACAATTTTATCTCATCTAAATGTGACTTATACAAGTAATCAAGAATACAGTAGCCTGGCACGGTGGTTCATGCCTGTAATCCCAGCACTTTTGGAGGCCAAGGTGAGCAAACTGCTTGAGCTCAGAGGTTGAGACAAGCCTAGGCAACATGGCAAAAAACCTTCTCTACAAAATATACAAAAGTTAGCCATGCATGTGGTGCACACCTGTAGTCCCAGCTACTCAGGAGGAAGAGGTAGGAGGAGCCCTTGACCCTGGGAAGTGGAGGTTGCGGTTAGCCAAGATGCAACTACACTCCAGGAAAAGAAAAAAAAATAATAACCTAATATTAGGTATATATCCCATTAGTAGGCCCAATAAGAAAAGTATAACAGATAGCAACATCTCAATATATGCCAAAACAATGTAGTTCATACCATGAAAACTCCTTTGAGTTAAATGTCCTAGAAAAACAGTAATTGAGTAATAATAAATGATTAAGATCTCATTTTAAGTTAACAGAGAAGAGAACATCATGGTCATTGATTATATGTTAATAAGACATGAAATAAGTGCTATTGAGACATAAGGAGAAAACTTTTCATTACTATTTACCATTTATGTGCAAGTTCTGGACAATAAAATAAGACAAAAACATAAATAAGGTGTTAATGGTAAAATAAATACAAAATAAAGTTTTTATTTATGTGTCTATATCTTAGATTAAATATATCAACCAAAACTCTAACAGTATTAAAAAATCAACCTAACATTCTCAATCTCACTTTGTGATTGTTTCCTTTTATATGCAGAAGCTTTTTAGCTTGGTGTTATCTCATTTGTCCATCATTGCTTTGCTTGTCTGTGCTTTTCAGGTCTTACTCAAGAAATCTTTGCCCAGACCAATGTCCTGGAGTGTTTTCCTAATTGGAAAGGGTTGGTCGGGGCGGGCCGGGAAAAATAGGAATGCTTAATGGGAACAAAAATGCAGTTAAAATGAGTATGATCTAGTATTTGGTGTACAATAGGATGACTATAGTTAACAATAATTTATTGTGTATTTTAAAATAACTAAAAGAGTGGAATTGAAATATTCCTAACACAAAGAAATGATAAGTGCTGAAAGTGATAGATACTGTAGTTACTCTGATTTCATCATTACACATTGTATACTTGTATAAAAACATCACATGTACCTCATAAATATATATACCTATTATGTATCCACAGTAATTAAAAACTAAAAACTAAAAAAAGATATACAAATTGGAAAGTTAAAAAAGTTAAAATTTTTAAAAAATTAAAAATTAAACTAATGGAGATATACCAATAAATGAATGATTTTATATATTATCAGTAATAAAATAAAGGATGTTATGGAAAAGATAATTCATTAAACTATAGAATAAAAGCACAACAGTCCTAGGAATAACCTCCACAAGTATAATGCAAAACCTGTCTGAAGAAAACTACAATATTGCTATAAAGACTTTAATAAATGGAGAAAAATCTTAATAGAGAGGGCAGATTGAATATAATAAATATTCAAATCTTAAGTATAGATGTTTACATCAGTCCTGTCAAAATTCTAACAGTACCTCCATTACAAAATTTAAAACTAAGCAAAGGTATGCATCTCTTTCTTCCTCCTAAAATCCCATTGCCGTTATCAAAGAGGTATAAGAACTACTTGATAACAAGGCTGGAAAACTAGTGGGTGTACCAATATTAGTTAGGATGAAATCGACCTGTGGGAGACATAAAACAAACAAGCAAATACAACCAGGTGGTTAAAACAAAATAGAACTGTTTCACCCATAAATATAAGCAGTCCTGACTAGTATGGCAGCCTCATGGTGGTCAGTAACTCAGGCTTCTAACTGCACATCCTGCCATTCTCACTGTATTTAAGATAGCGAAACTCCAGCAATCCTAGCTGCATTGCAGCAAATAGCAGGGTAAAAGAAATGAAGGAAAAAATACCCCCTGCCCCGCCCGGTTAAAGAACACTTCTCAGCATTTCACATATTACTTCACATATTTCATTGGCCAGAACTTAAGTCACATTTACACACTTAACATTAAGAGAAGTAAAACATTAAGTCTTTACTTCAGATGGCTAAATGTCCCAATAAATATAGGAACTCCTGTTATTTAGAAGGAAAAAAAAAACAGAGAAATTGAAGGGAAGCATGCAGTTTCTTCCATAGGCACCTTAAGCAGATAAAATATTGAAATAATTATGGAATACATAAGGCAAATAAGTTTTGTTTTTGATAAAACAATAATAAAAGTTAGAAATATAACTCTATATCTGCAAAAGAGGGAACTGTTGAAGAAAAATGTCACCAAAGATATACAAGAAAGCCTTTATTCAAGACTATTGCAATAGGATAGAGAAATTGAACTCAACTCTGCTGAGACAACATGCACACACAGAACTCAGATTGTGTGTGTGTGTGCATGTGTAAAAGTACTGGGAGAGATTAGGGGGTAGGTTGGTCAATGTGATTAGGTCATCTGTGTTTGCTAATTGGCACACATATCAAAGTTAGGCTCCTGCCCTCTCAGAGACTGGGACTGAGGGGCAGGATCTCCTTCCAAGATTACATATCAAAGGGATGGCTCTTAAATCCTTGAAAAAGAGATATTCCTGGGTTGTGAATCTGGCAAGAGGCTGGGAGAACATTTACATCTCAAGAGGCAGAGAAATAATTTCCAATTAGAAGGTTTATAAAGTAAATGCTCTAAGAAAAGGGAGGTCAGAGGCCTACATTCAGAAAGAAGCCTATCTAAAAGTTTAGACAAGTTGAGGGGAACATTATAGCTGTTTTGGTCCTAACTTTATTTCAAATATAACAGGGCTGGGAGCAAGAGTAGCCAGTGGGATAACTGGTTGAACAATCAATTCTAGAATAGTAAAATCACCATCCCAGACCCCAGCTTTTGTAAGTTCTGGTTATATTTGCTCCCTAGATATACCTGGAAGAGCAGGTCTTTAAATAAAGAGGAATCCATAGTAGGTGACTCTTCTGAAAGCAGGGTTAAGCCTCAGATAACTTCATGTAGCTAGAACAAACATGGGGCCTCTGTTCTCAGAAGGCAAGTGCCCTGAAGGATTACTTTTATGTATTATGTAATACATTATTATCTTAAGCGCAGAGAAATTCTAAGTCCAAATGACTCACAGTATTGATCTACCTAAATTCCATCTAGATATTTGGCTGACAAAAGTACTGATTTGATATGTCACTGTGTCAGCATTTTGGGTGTTGACTTAGGTGTCTATGGGGGTATAACATGGAAAAAAAACTGTAAAGGAAGGGCTCTAGGAGCTCACACTCGTAAATAGGAACTATAATGAACTTTACGTTTAAAAAATTTCAGAATGTGAGCAGCCTAGAAGTACTGAGACATTTTCTTCTTTATACTTTAATGCAGTGACTTAATATCTTGAGGTAAATTCTATTAGATTATTTTTATTTTGTGTGATAACTATGCTGACTTTGAAACAGGATAGCTGTCATATTCCATCTGGCTTACTGTTGCTGTTAGAATCTGTTTTGTCTTTATGTAACCCAAGATTCAAGGGTCAAACTTTTTTCTTTTGTTTGTTGTCATTTACCCACTTTATCCTCTGAGCTAACATGCTATAGCACAAAGTCCTTCCTGCATTTGCATTAAACAGTATGGAAAGTTATTTATTTCCTCTCTGATTAGCAACCGATTTATTTTAGTGCCATTCTCATTAGGCCAGCCTTGGGGGTTCACTCTCCAGCTTCTTTAGTGCTCTGTACTTTGCTACTGCAGGAGATTTATTTGCATTGGGCTGTCTGAAAAGCTCCCTTTACAATGAACTGACTTGTAACTCCTGAAAATTAGAAATTTGAAATAAGCAGCCTATTCCATACTGTACCATTAAGTTAATTTTTGCTTAGTTTCATATATAACATTTGAATTTAATTTCTGCTGTGTAGGAAAAGGTAAAGCAGATTGATTGGAGGAAGGAATGAATACGCATAGCTTCTTAGGATCACATGGCATTCTATAGCCTAAGAATACCAATGGGCTTTTCTGTGGTGCAAGAGCCATATCAAGATTTGATACCAGTTTGAAGATGGTGGCATGAGAGTGTGACAACCTGCACTGAGTCTCAAAATTTGCCCTGGATCCTTTCTATGTGATGTAATCAGGATCTTTTTAGTTGTCAACAATTAAGTAAGGTCTTGGGAATGTACATGTAGTGTTTTCTATCGTCACAGTGTAAAATTGGAATAATGATCACTGTTGCTGTCATGGCCAACATCATCATCATCATCATCATCATCATCATCATCATCATCCACACCATTCATTGGAGAGCAGGGGTGTGAGCATTCCTGGATACTTGTTAGACCAGGTGTTAAATTACATGTCACTTCTTGATTTGGTGTTGGGGAAAGGACATAGTATACATAATTTCATCCAATGAACTAAAATGAATTGTGTACCTTTGCTTGATATTGTGTATCACTTTATACTGGAGATAAAAAGATACATAAGTCATAGGCCCTGCCTTAATATTTATAGTTAAGAAAGAGAAACAGATACAAATAGATAATTCTAATAATATATGATATACACTTTGGGACACAGATGAGGGGATTTGGGTCAGCTTGGATATTGAGGCCAAACTAACTTTTGAAGAGGAAGTAAGGATAAATAGATTAAAATGGTGAAAAGGGTGATGGCTTAAAGAAAGCAAGCAACTATCAGCAACTAAATAGAAAAAGGGAGAAATTCTGTAGACAGTGACATTTGAAAGTCTTCAGAGAATAGACGGATCATGAACCCTAGGCCTGTTTTAAAAATTAAATTTACCAAGCTTTATTGTATAAGTTGGAAGGAAAACTAAAGATGGTGAGAACGGTTAGGAAATGTTTCAGTAGTCCAAACAGGAGATCTAGTTCTAAATGGCAGAGAGAATAAAGAGTAGAGAAAGAAATGAAAGATGAGCCAAAGATATATCAGAGTTTTTCAGTCTGAATGAATGAGAATCAGGAGTTAGCTTTGAAAGAAGAAACGTGTCTTATTGAAAGACATAATAGATTTTGAGGTGTTGACTACATATAAGAAAGGAAATGACCTGCAAGAAACAAATAATTGTGCTGAAGTTCTGGAGAGCTAATGAAGGAGAAATAGAATTGGGAATTACCAGTGGAGAGGTATGGATTTATTTTTTTCTTGTTATCCGTGATGTAACTATTTGCATAGCTCTCATTTTCTTGATCTCTCTGCCTCTGGTGGGCATATACATCAAAAGAAACATTTACTGTTAAGCTCATAAATGGTAGGTTATGTTCCCTAGCTGCCTTTCACTCCTTCGTGGTTGGTAGTACATAATGACAAATCTAATTACTACTTTTGCTATTGATGGCCATGTGTGCTCCTCTGTAGATAGGCATCATACAGGCAAGCCCCTTAATAACTTTGCCACAGGACAGATGAACGTCAACAGCTTCTCAGTATGATTAAGTGAGGCTTTTCTTCTGCTCCTTTGTCCCTTTTTCATTGCAGCTTAGCAATAAAAAGAAAACTGGTAGTGTTGAAAGACAATAGTAGCCAAATCCACAGGAGCTGCTTAAATGAAATGTCAAGCACTACCTCTTCAGTATAAGTGGTTTCCACATAGCCATCCATTGTGAACCCCTAGTAGGCTAAAGCAAAGTGTCTAATGAATTAGTATGCTTACTCCTACATCTAAAATCAGTCATATGAAGAAGGTCCTGAGCAACCACAATGAAGCATGAACAGATGTTCACTTTTCCATTGTTTGCATTTGACTACCATGTAAGATTTAAATCACATACATTCTACATGTATGAAGGACAAATGAGCTATGTAGTGAAAGTTTATCAAGATGAATCTATTTGTAAAAACTTAGTAGATTTAACATTGACAGATACTCATTTTAAATTCTAAAGTATGGAAATTTTGTCAAAATTAAGAGTATTATGATTATATTCATGATACTTAGGGAAGTATTTTAGACAACGCCATTTATAGTAAATGATTCTCAGATTTTTATATAAGAATTAAAAGAATATTCATTGCTGAATCAGTAGCTCTTACAGTCACACATGGAAATATATAGAATATGAATTTTAATTATTTGGAAGACCAATGAACTTTTTATTAACTATGTGATCATAGTCTAGATACTTGTAGAGAAGAAAATGAGGTCAGGAAACATAAAATTTTTCATAATAAATTTGAATAATGGACAAATAGACTACCAAAGTGGCCTACGTGCTATCTCTGTACATAAGGAAATTATGTATACACACAAATACATACATGGTGTGAATATATTGTTTTAATACATGTGTGTGTTTAAACACAAACATACACACACTTACACATATATACTTGCATACATGCACTTGGTTATTTAAGTCATATGATTGAATTCTTATAATACAGTAATGATTTTTATAGTGAAATTTGAATTAAAACAGCAATAACACCTCTCTAGTATACAAATGGTAATTTGTTTAATCCAATTAGAAACAAATCAAAATGCCTTGAGCTTTTTTAAAGGCACAGTTTGTCAAAAATAATATTGTACAACTTTAATTTTACAATACAAAATATTGTTCTGCCAGTAGCTCATGATATTTACAATAAATTTTATATAACTTTTTAGTAGAAATATTAAAAAATCCATTACAAAGAGAAAACTAGACCTAGGAAGAAAAGAAAGATGATGCTCATAGACAAAGTGGATAAGCATCATTTTAGTTGAGGAAGTTTCTAGTGAGGATCTGAGTATCCTAATCATTTCAGAAGCCCTTCCCCTGGGTGTTTAAGTTTTTTGCAAGACTGGGTCTCAGTTTTTCTCTGAACTTTCACACCTCTTACTCATAATGTAGTTCATGGCTGGCTGTTTTTTGCCTCAGCTTCTACTGAAATTGCAATTATCATGGTCAACAATGATGGTTTAAATGCTAAAAATAAGTGAACGTATTTCAAACCTCACTTCCTTCCATCTTTCTATAGCAATTAGTATTCTTTTATCCTCAAAATATTTTGTGCTTAATTTTTCACAAAGTCGTCTCCAAGTTTTACACTTACATTACAAAATTTGTTTTCTGGGTAGGTCGAGTCATCTTTAACATCAAATTTCCTTTAAATCTAATAGTCTTCAAAACTTTGTCCTTTCCCCCTTTTCACTTTGCTTCTATATGTAATTTCATACATTTCCAAATCTTTGATTGCTTCTGCAAGGTCATTTCCCCAAAGGCGAGTGTATTGACAGATGTATTAGTCAGGGTCCAAACAGGAAACAGATGCACATCATGTTACAATAATGCAAACAGGATTTATTTACTACGTGGCAAGAATACGGGAGTGGATGAGGTGTAGTGAAATCCCAGAAATAGTACAGAAACCCCAGGTGAACAGCTGACAAGCTATTACCATCCCTTGGCCCAGGGAACAAAGCAAGAGGAAGGATATGTAGGAGTAGTGACTTCCGTCAAGGAATGCAGCCATCTTGATGTGACCTCAGAGACGGGGACTGACAAGAATGAGTATTATTCTAACCACATTTTCTTGCCTCCCTCCCAGCTCCTGCTAGGACTTCCCTTTGGGCCAAATAGTCTAAAACCTAGAGCGCAGAGGGGCCCCATTGATGTAGTAAGATAGGTCAGCTTTCCTGGCATATTTCATGCAGGAGCAAGCTAGAAATTGACTCTGGAAGAGCAAACTGAAATAATCTGTCATAGTGGCATAGATTGAAAACAGCATGCACCTTTTTGTTATATTGCTACTTTTTAACTACACAGGTGACACCAAACATGCACACTCAGACTGTTTTCCAAATGAACATGTCCTCCTGAGAAATGTTTTAAAATTTTCTTGAGAGTGGTATTGTAGCTAGAAAATATGGGGAAGACATGGGTACAGTGAGGCAAGAGGGTATTATACGAGAAAGGCCAAATAATTGTTTAATTAATGCCTCCCTAGAGCAGAACAACAATCTGCCACCAGTTTCCCAAATCTGGCTTTCTTGTACCAGATTCCCTAGAAAATAGAATGTGAATTAAAAGCTTAGGTTGATTACAGTCCCCAGAATGAGGGGAAGTTGGGGGTTAAAGTGCATACAGAGGACAAATAAGAAGGGGTGTATTACTAAGCATATCATAACTTCATAACAGTCACAGCTGATGGCTTCACCACACGGAACATCTTAAGATAGCCCTATACCCATCACATCAGAACAGTCTTTTGGGGGAAAAAGAGATGAATTTATGGCCCAGTTCTAGCCCTTGATTCATACTGGCTAAAGCCTGTCCCCTTAAGAATAAACCCCTCTGCACTAAGTCACCTCAGTGATCAGTCCAGTTAACTTAGAGGAAGCAAGGGTCCTGCTGGTTCAGGGTACAGGTGCAGTGATCTCTCCCATAGACGATGGCATGTGAGGGCCAGGTGTCAGTATAGACCTGATACTTCTTTAGTGATGTGACAGCTAAAAAAACTCTGGTGCTTGCCATGGTCTCTGGACACAGCAAAGAAACTCTTAAGACCAGGAAATAATTTGTAGCACTGACACTGACCCACGACCATAACTATGGTAGTGTAAAATTGTGCAAGTCTTTGTTGATCTCACAAGAAAGCACTGATGTATAAACTATGATGCCAGTTTATCACTTACAATGAGAAGGTGTGACTTTCAAACACTTACATTTAAATCTGGGCCTATTATTCTACTTCACATAAAACCCACTGATATCTACAACAATATTTCTCAAGAGTTTCTGATGTGTGCAATTAAAGGCTTAGAAGAGTAAAGAAATACAGTATTTTGTGCCTTACTCTAGCAACAGAGCACACAGAATATGTCCTTTGTAGGGACATGGATGAAATTGGAAATCATCATTCTCAGTAAACTATCGCAAGAACAAAAAACCAAACACCGCATATTCTCACTCACAGGTGGGAATTGAACAATGAGAACACACGGACACAGGAAGGGGAACATCACACTCTGGGGACTGTTGTGGGGTGGGGGGAGGGGGGAGGGATAGCATTGGGAGATATACCTAATGCTAGATGACGAGTTGGTGGGTGCAGCGCACCAGCATGGCACATGTATACATATGTAACTTACCTGCACGTTGTGCACATGTACCATAGAGCCTAAAGTATAATAATAATAATAATAATAATAATAATAATAATAAAAAGGAAAAAATGTTGTTTCTTTTAAGCCATACAAATATTAAATTTTAATTTAAACTATTTAACTGATATATTAATTGGCTTCAAGGAATATTGATATTTCCAGAAGCTAAACCATGTGTATCCTATGGGTTTTAGTACTTCCTCACATATAGTTAAAAGCATTGACATAAAGAATAAGGTCCAAACTTCTCAACATGATATGTAATATGTAATGGCCTTTATGTTAAAGGCTCTAACACGTTATTAAACTACTCTGCAACTGTTGAATGCCATCACTGTTAAAGGGAATATATTGGGCACACAGAATACAATGAGTGAAGAAATAGATAAAATCACTGAAGTTACAGTTTGGATTCTAGGAGGAGTATATAAATAAATAAACTATTGCAGTATAGGGTGATAAGATTTCTAGTAGAAGTACAGGGGCCTAAATATATACGACTTGTCTAACATATACTAGAGGGGTGTCAGGCAAACCTTCTTAAACAACTATCTTCTAAGTTAAGAATTAAAGTACAAATAAGCATCCATCAGGGAAAGTAGGGCAAAGCAGAGAAGAGCAAATTGTTTGAAGGCCGAGAGATTAGACATGAGACTCCTCAAGAGGCAGAACCAGCTTGTGAATGGCTTTGAAAGCCATGGTAAGAAGATTAAACTTAATAGCAAGAACGATAGGGAGTCTCTGAATGTTCTAAGAAGGGGAGTTATGGGAACAGGCTCACATTTTAACATGATCACCCTGACTGTGATGATTGACAGGATGATTAAGACTGGAGGCAAGGAAGCCAATTGGATTGTTTTCACAAGCACTTAGGCATGGAGTGGTGATAGTCAACAGTGGACTGTCAGACATATACCAATGATTGAAGATATCTTGGTGATAGAATGAATATGTGGAGACAGAAAGAGGAAAAAAGGATTGTGCTCAGGTTTCTAATTTGAATTTGGGCTATATAGGAGAGCATCCATGAAAGAGGATGGGGCATGGAGAGTGCAGAGGGTGAGAGCTCAGGGGCCCATATTACATTTAAAGGGAGTTGCAGAGTTGTACAAATGAATCCCATCTGAAGCACTAAAGAGAAACTGGGACTTTTCAACACCTGTAAGACAAAATATTCCAAAGCTAGCATTTAAAAATATTCAAATGACAATTCCATCATAATTTATACTGACTTCTAAATCCATCCTCTAAAATGTATTACATTTTCCAGTTGCCAGTACTGAGAATTTTTTACACTTTTTCACATACTGTTTTTTCAGCCTAGAATAACTTTTTCCACCTTGAAATCTCCTCGCTGTTCTTCAGGATTTAAATCAGTTGACCTCTCTTTGAAGCCTTCTTAAATTCTTGATACCGACTTAATTTCTTCCTTGTGGCATTTTAGAACTTCTCTTCACTTACTTTGTCTGTGGGTCTCATTAACCTCTTCAAGAGCTTCTTAATGGTGTGTGACCAGATAATCTTTGCATACTCACTACCTAGCACATACTAGGCACAGATGAATATTTAGGGAAGAAATGGATAAACACACTTAACTATTTCAGCAAAACATGGTCACAATACTGGTTTTATAGTAAAACAAATAGAGAAAATGAAAAAGAAATGGCATTTTACGTTGGGAGAACCACATAGCTGCTTGCTTTTATTTAATAGAAGAGAAGTAACAACTATGAATAGTTAGTTCATAATTATCTCCCTTGTACTTTGCCTCAGTATATTGGAGTCATACTCTTCTTCTTTGAAGTGAATCCCCCTTGGCATTCCTGAAGGTACTTCAATACACTCAGTAAAACAAGATTGCTTATATAGACATCAGAAGCAACCCTAGCTATTCAAATGCTGCTATACCATAATTCTCTGAGGTCCACATATTCTCACCTGAAATAGTTCTAGTAGTTCTCTGAAATATGATGTTCAATTCATAGAGATTATGAAATTGAGTTGCTTTAAAGCTTATTAAACAAATCTACCTGTCTTGAGATAAGCTGAAGGACTGTAAAGATTATTTTAAGGTTTCATGTTTGACTGCATAAAAAGTAATGGTAAATAGACTATCTCTATTGTCCTGAGGATACTGCTGGTTAAAGCCAATTACCCAGCTTTTCACAAACAAGCCATTAATAAACGTTCATATCAGACAAGGCAAAATCCATTGCTTCAGTAGTATAATATTGGGTGTAATGAACAAGGTGAGATAAAGAGTGTTGCTTTAATTTATGAACTGTCCTTTCCCTCGGAGCCTTTTGATCTACTTATGTGTTTCCTCATATTATCTAGTGTATTTGTAGAAAAGACTAAACTATACAAATAACTTAATGTTCTTTTTTATTCCAGGATTCGCATAAAAGAAAAATAGTATGCCAACACGTCTAAAAATAATGGAAGATACATCACTATTTGGTTCTTGCCTTAGAACTCACATGGAAATTAATAGAGGGCCCTATGTGCTTGGGCTTGTTCTTTCTAATAGAACAGAATTTTAAGTAATGATTTCCCATTTGGATTCTAGTTTTTTAGGTGCATACTTTTCTAATATCCAGCACAAATTTATCGGTAAATTTGTGATTCCTCACAGTAATCAGAAACCAATGATTACCCTTCAATGTAAGCTATTGGATTTTGAATGTAAAATGATTGTGTCTAATTTTTAAAAATGCTTTTGAATTTTGAAAGGAACATTTCTCCATCATTGCTTTAGCTATTTGTGGCTCTATTTTATTAAGCCTAATATGTTAAAATAAATCTTTTAAATCATTCCCCTGATGCAGTAGGCATTTGTAATAGCTGTAAGGTTTTCTCTTTAGAGAAATGATTATTTTCCCCTGGCTACGGTTGCATGCAATTCTGCTAGCTGCCCCCAGGTGAAAAATGGTATTGAGGGTTGTGATTTTATGACCCAACTGAGCAGGAATGTTATTAAATGGATCACTGTTTATTTGTAAAAAGTATAGTTTACTGACTTATCAGGCAATGTGGTGACATAAGTTCATGTGCTCAAGTTTCCACTTTTCTAAATTGCTTGAGAAATATTTTTAAAAGGTCAAAATAATAAATCAGATCTGGAGAAAAGGATAGGTAATATTAGGAATTTCTATAAGATACACAATTAGAACCAGATGGAGTGAATTTTTTCTCAGCATGAAATTTGTATCTTCCATTTCAGTAAATTGTATTGTTCACACAGTTACTTAAATTCAAAACCTGAGATTCACTTACATTTTTCTTTCTCCCCAGGCTAGGTATTTTCTGCCTCACTTCCAGGTCTGTTCTCCATTTTTCTCTACTCTGCCTCGTACCCGAGAGGCTGACTTTTATTGGCTGCAACTACCAAACTCCCCATTGCCTCTGACTTCCAATTGTGTTTGGGCAACGTGATGGGAGGACATTGAAGGGGTAGCAAGAGAAAAAGATCAGAGGATTTATTCCTTATTCTCTATCCATTAAGTACAAGTCTGTGGTAGATGCATTCCTCTCTCCAGGACCACAGCTCTTATCAGGTGATTCTTCTCCTATACCTACATCTTTGTCCACATTGCAGAAATTATTCCATCTGCTTGCTTCTTCAAGTCCATTGATTACTATTCGATTCTAGCCCTGGAAAAATTTCTCTCTTGTTGATTCTCTTAAACTTTTCCAACTTGAAGTAGTCTGTTCCTTAAACTCATTTTAATTACCCTTCCTTTTTTATTATTATAAATGTATGGGGTACAAGCACAATTTTGTTATATGCATAGACTGCACAGTGGTCAAGTCAGGGCTTCTGGAAGATCCATCATTTGAAAAGGTACATTGTACCCATTTAGTAATTTCTCATCATCCACCCCCCTCCAACTCCCTCACTCTTCCAAGACTCCATTGTCTATCATTCCACTCTCCACAACCATGTGGACACATTATTTAGCTCTTACTTATGAGTCAGAGCATGTTATATTTGTCTCTCTGTGTCTGACTTGTTTCAAATAAGATAACAGCTTCCAGTTCCTTTCATGTTGCTGCAAAAGACATGATTTTATTCTTTTTTATGGCTATATATACTGTATTTTCTTTGTCCAATCATCTATTAATGGACCCTTATGTTGATACTATATTTTTGATATTGTGAATAGTGCTATGATAAACATATGAGTACAGGAGGTATCTTTTTTTTTTTTTTTGAGACAGGGTCTCACTCTGTAGCCCAGGCTAGAGTGCAGTGGCATGATCTCTGCTGGTTGCAACCACTGCCTCCAAGCCTCCAAGGTTCAAGCTATTCTCATGCCCCAGCCTCTGGAGTAGCTGGGACTACCGCCGTGCACCACCATGCCTGGCTAATTTTTGTATTTTTAGTAGAGACAGGGTTTCACCATGTTGCCCAGGCTGGTCTCGAACTCCTGAGCTCAACGCAGTCCACCTGCCTTGGTCCCCCAAAGTGCCGGGATTATAGGTGTGAGCCACTGCATCCGGCTGATCTTTTTGATATGTTGACTTATTTTTCTTTGGATATATACCCAATAGTAGGATTGTTGAATTGGATAGTAATTCTATTTTTAGCTCTTTGAGAAATCTCTATACTGTTTTCCATAGAAGCTGTACCAATTTACCTTCCTACCAACAGTGTATAAAAGTTACCTTTTCCCTGTATCCTTGCCAACATCTGCTATTTCTACTTTTTCTGAATGTACCATCTGTTTCCCGACAGCCCCTGACTGGTACACACCTCATACTTAAAACCAACCACAAAGTCCTTTTGGAAACAAACCATATTTCTCCTAAATCTCTTTACTTTTTTACATTCCCATAACATTCTCTTAGTTCAAGTATCAGTCCAATTCTCCTCCTCCTTCAACTGCCTCCAGCTCCTTTCCAAGTCATCCTCCATGCTAAAACCAGAGTGGAGTTTCAAAAATAAACATGAATTACTAATTTCCTGCTTAAGAGACATTGATGACTTGACTTTGCCTTAAATCATGGCTGACAAGCCTCCCCATATTCCAGCCCTCTCTCTCAAGACTCACCTATACACACACACACACACACACACACACACACACACACTAGCTTCCTCCGCACCAAATCACTTGCAATTCTCTATGCATGCCGTCTCATTCCTCTAGGTTTTAAACACATAACTCATCTGGCAGGTTTCTGAGTACCCTTCCTAACATCACAGACTTCTTTGCCTCTCCTTCTTGTCCTAGCCAACTCCTTCTGGTCTTTTAGGACTCGGCCTCTTGAGGATGTTCTTATTGATAGTTCTTACTCTGCTAATGTCAAATATCTTCTTAACCTCAACCCTGTCATCAGTAGGCCCCCTTTTGTCTCCTACCAAGAGTGTAGAAATTTTGGAAGTTTTAGTTCAAAGCTCAAACTATGAGAGTTCAAACTCATTTCCACCATACAAATATTTACCTTGAGACCCTGAGTCTGTTTATTAAGTGTTTTCTCTGTTTTCTCATTGTACATTTAGGAAAATAAAATTAGGGTTTTTTTTAATTCTTGTGAGAATTAAATTATATTAGTACATATGCAGCATTTAGAGCAGTATGGGTATAGAGTCACCCTCAATGCATAATGCAATATTACAATTGCCTTTTTTTCTTGACTCCACAAAACTGAATTCTCCTTCAAAGGGTCCAGGTTTTACTGGTCACCTTATAATATTGACGGGTGAGTTTTTGTTGCATAGAGGGTAATTTAGAAGTCCTTTTTGGTTAAGTAAATGAATGATTTGTGTGTAATTAATCCTAGATCAATTTACTTGGCCTTTTTTTGGTCTATTTTGTTTTTCAAATCCTGGCTGGTAATGTCTAGGTCCAGATTTTTTAAAGGAGTCCTTTCCATGAAATAGATACTCTTTGAGACTCCTATGAGCTTCAGGAAGTTCCTTCCTCCTTGTGAGGCTCAGAAGACAGAGTTGCATTTGTCTTTGCCAGCACATATGTTCTTATGGCTAGAGCTAATTGTGTGATTTTTAATTATGTTACCTTGATTACTGACTTGTCTTTCACTAATTTGGATTCACTTTCCAGGTAATAAGTAATCACACATTTTTAATGTTGGCTTGTATTTTAGAATATTTTTCTTTCCTGTAAGTTTTATGTTAATTTGGAAGTATTCCAGAGTATTATCTCTCCATATTGAAATGAATAAATTAAATTTAATTAATATAATAAATGTTTCCATTTGACATGAAACACTTAGTCCTAAAATATCGCATATTTATATATTTCTTACTAACCATAGTGGCAAGGCATTCAAACTTCAATGACTTCCAAATCAAAATGAAGCCATTAAGTAAAAATACAGCATTAGTCAAAAATAAAAAGTTTTTATATAATTTTCAATTTAATTTTCTGCATTCCCTTAAAAATCTACATACTTTTTGCATTTGAATATGAATTTGTGATTTAAGGACCCATACTATAGAGTTCACTTCCCATAGGGGTTCATTGCATTTATATCTAAAAATGGTTTGCTTTTTAAATGCCTTATCTCAGAATGTATCTATGGATTAGAACACATATAAAGTCAAAAAATACTTCTCTAGCAACTACTAGATGTCAGAACTATGCTAAGTGTTCATTACTTAAGTAAATAAATGAAGTTGCTTTAAGGTTTTAAATCCTAGAAAGGGAGATGATTATAGTAAAACAATTAAGTGTTCTATGGTACAAATACAACATACAAAATATTGAGCTATGCAAACTGTACACACAGGTCTAAGCCTACTTTTATCTAGAATCTATAGAAAACACAAAAGCAAAAAGACATCACACACACACCCCTTCAAAAGCTACATTCATATATATCAGTGTTGAAAGCAGTAAGATTCCTTTAGGAGATATGCATTCTGAGAAATTTACGGAAGATTTAAAAATAACTGTGACTTCCATTTCAGGTAGTATAGCAACTAAAAAAAAAAATCCAGCTATAGGACATATATAACGTTCATGCTAACAAAGAGAAAAAGCTCTAAATAAATTACTATAAGCCAAGATAAAAATTCTTACAGCCGATAAAACAGAAAGAAGGAAATTAAGAAAGAAAAGAGAGGGAAAAAAAAAAGGATGCCTAATGAAACTTTCATACCTCACCTTTATGTAGGAGGAGGAAAATCTTCCCCAATTATTTATAACAATAAACTAGCTGGATATGGAGGTTAATGGACCAAACCTATTATTATTTACCCAAAATTCTTAAATAAGATTTTATTTTATAATGTTTCCTATTTGGAATTTTCCTCAAGAGATGGACAAAGCAAACACAAATCCTCTTTGGAGTAATGGCTTATCCTCAGGCCTCTAAGTATTCTCACAGATAAAGTTCCAAAGAATATGAGGCTACAGTGAAAAATGATAAAGCATTTGAAAAGAAATGAAAAGCACCATGAGACAGGAACCAGCAGAACAAAGAAGGAAGTGGCTTAAATCTGCAAAGATCAGAGGTTGCCATTATCAGATACAGAATTTTTTAAAAGTTATGCTTATTTTTTAAGAAATGAAAGAGGAAGATTAAAGTAGATATAAGAAAAAGGATGCCATAAAAACGGAGTAGAAGCCAGGTGCAGTGGCTCACAACTGTAATGCCAGTACTTTGGGAGGCTTAGGTGAGAGGATCGCTGGGCACTGCACTGCCACCTAGGCAACTAAGATGCTGCCAAAAAACAAAACAAAACAAAATAAAAACCCACAAAAAAACAAAAACAAAACAAACAAAACAACCTGGGTAAAGAGTTTTAAAAATATTACCAAATAGACATGAACTCATCCTTTTTTATGGCTGCATAGTATTCCATGGTGTATATGTGCCATATTTTATTAATCCAGTCTGTCATTGATGGACATTTGGGTTGGTTCCAAGTCTTTGCTATTGTGAAGCTGGAAACCATCATTCTGAGCAAACTATCACAAGGACAGAAAACCCAACACTGCATGTTCTCACTCATAAGTGGGAATTGAACAATGAGAACACTTGGACACAAGGTGGGGAACATCACACACCTGGGCCTGTCGTGGGGTGGGGGGAGGGAGGAGGGTAGCATTAGGAGATATACCTAATGTAAATGACAAGTTAATGGGTGCAGCACACCAACATGGCACACGTATACATACGTAACAAACATGCACGTTGTGCACATGTACCCTAGAACTTAAAGTATAATTTTAAAAAAAAGATAGAAAATAAAATATTAGCAAATAGAACTTCAAAAAGTAAAAGTATATATACTTTTTTTGAAATGGACAAACTAAACAGAAGTTAGACAAAGCTGTAAAGAGAATTAATGAGCAAGATAGTATATCTAAAAAAATGCTATGAATTGAAAAAGATGTTGCAAAAGGAGCTGAGGATATGGAGAATAAAATGAGAAAATTCAATTTCATATAATACATATTTTAACAGGAGACTATAAAGTGAATGTGAGAGGGCTATATTTGCAGAATAGATAAAAACCATAAATTCTCTAAATAGAAAAGCCCCCTGTAAAACAACCTAACCTAGATGAATAAAAACAATTCTTTATCTCAACACATCACACTGAAAACGTTCTGGTCAACAAAGACAAAGGGAACTTCTTAAAAGTATCCAGAGAGGAAATACAAGTTTCCTACAGAACTGATAACTGGACTTAACAAGTGAATTTTCAACAGAATCAATGGAAGAGGGAAAACAATGAAAACATTACAAAATGCTCAAAAAGACCAACAAATCTTATTTGAAAAGATGTAAAATGGACCAACATCCATTATATAGGATTATCTCCTATAAGTTGACAGATGAAAACAATTGAAGAAGTGAGGAAGCATATATTCTAGCAATTCAAAATAGATAAAATGTAAATGAAAAATTGTATACCAGATATGTAACCAATTAAATGAAGATTATAATTAATTTTAGTGAGGGATTGGGGAAATTAGTACTCAAAAATATTTGGAGAACTTAATTTTCTAATAGTTTTTATGGAGTATATATTAAAATGAAAACTGAGGACATTTTTTTGACCCAATAAGTTACATCTCTAGATATTTATGCTTCAGGTGAACTCACAATGGTCACAAGATATTTGTATGATGATATTCACTGCAGTATTTTAACTTGAAAAACTTGAAACAACCATGATGTTTATCAATAGGGAAATGATGCAATACATTGTGATTCATCTTCAGTAAAAACTTCTCTCATTAAAATTCCTGAGTTATATCATGTATAATGAAAATAAAAGATCCCCAAGATGTTTTGCAACTGAATGTGAAAAAATATGTTGTTGTTTTTTAGTTTTGTTTAATAGCAATTTTTATAACATGATTTATAGGACAGAAGCTGGCTGGATCCACCAACTCATTTTTCTACTTTTCTAGGCACAAGGACACTACTGTCCTGTGCTCCCTTGCAGTGAGTTTGGCCATGTGTCCAAGTTCTAACCAATGGAATGAGATGTATGAAGATTTTTGATGCTTCCTTTTTCCCCTACGTTCTTTACCCTGTCTGGTATTTGAATATTTGAGTGTGACACCCAAGGGGACCTCAGGAGCTATGTGCTGAAGTTGATATATTCTATGTCACCTGAGTCCACGAAAGTCGCTGAATGAGTACACAGAGCAGAAATCCTCCTGTCTATGCTGATAGAACTTTATGTGTACAAAAAATGAGTTTTGATGTTGTTAAGCCACTGAGATTTGGGAGCTGACATTACTCTTAACTAACACAATTCCACTTAAAAACTAATAAAGAAAGAAAACTAAGTTATAGTTATAATCTGGGTATGATATGTATTTGTATGAAATGTAACACAGAGTGATTGCCTCTTGGCAATGAAAGTGTATTGGGTTTGGAGGAGGATATGAATAAAAATACTCACTTTATGTGCTTTTATTTAGTTGGAGATTTTATATATATAAATAAAATATTACATATATGTAAATATATAATTTCATATATTTACATATATTTATATAATTATATTTTATATTTATTATACTTAAATATATATAAATTATAATTAGTTTATATCAATATGTATGTATTTAATTTATATATTAATGTTTATATATAATATATAAAATATATCAATGAGTATGATATATGAATACTATATTTGAATATATTATATTTATTAATATGATTATATATTTATATAATTCATCTGTTATAATTTTTATATATTTTATATATATTAAAAACTTGAACTGCATTTTGAAGGATGAAAAATGTGAGATTTTAAGGTTAATCTCAGAAGAACCTCAGCATATGAAAATCATAAAGCTTAGAATATTGAAAATATTATCCTTAGATGTAGCTAGAACATACATGGGATATACAGGAAGACATTCCAGGCCGATGAAACCAAAAAGTGGGATGATACAAATAATAGAAGAATGAATACTTTGAAGTGGAAAAAATTGGGGCTGAGAGTAATACAACAAGAAAAATGAACACAGTGAGAAGGATGGATTAGAGGATGATAGGAGCTAAAGTCATGGATGTCAAAAAGGAAATATGAACACAAAACTGTTGAAACATGTAGAGGGTATTCTACAACAACAACAAAAACTTAGAATTTGAGGTGTGGTGGGAAGAAAGAAAAATCCAGTTTCTGATACTTTCTGATTCGGTTTAAATGCAGAAAGTATCAATCTAATTCCCATCCAGCTTTGGGCTCTGGTATCAAAAGGCAGAGAGTTTGCCTGTTTTCTATGATCACAATAATAGTGTGAGATTTTAACACCCCACTGTCAATATTAGACAGATCAACAAGACAGAAAATTAACAAGGATATCCAGGACTTGAACTCAGCTGTGGACCAAGCAGACCTAATAGACATCTACAGAACTCTTCACTCCAAGTCAACAGAACATACATTCTTCTCAGCACCACATTGCACTTATTCTAAAACTGACCACATAATTGGAAGTAAAACACTCCTCAGCAAATGCAAAAGAACGGAATTCATAACAAACAGTCTCTCAGACCACAGTGCAATCAAATTAGAACTCAAGATTAAGAAACTCACTCAAAACCACACAACTACATAGAAACCGACAACCTGCTCCTGAATAAATAATGAAATGAAGGCAGAAATAAAGATGTTCTAAGAAAAAACGTACTAGAATCTCTGGAACACATTTAAAGCAGTATGTAGAGGAAAACTTATAGCACTAAATGCCTACAAGAGAAAGCAGGAAAGATCTAAAATTGATATCCTAATATCACAATTAAAAGAACTAGAGAAGCAAGAGCAAACAAATTCAAAAGCTAGCAGAAGACGAGAAATAACCAAGATCAGAGCAGAACTGAAGGAGAAAGAGACATACACACACACACAAAAAAAAAAAACCTTCAAAAAATCAATGAATCCAGGAGCTGTTTTTTTTTTTTTGAAAAGATCAACAAAATAGATAGATACAATAAAAAATGATAAAGGGGATAACAACACTGATCCCACAGAAATACAAACTACCATCAGAGAATAATATGCAAACTAGAAAATCTAGAAGAAATTGATAAATTCCTGGACACATACACCCTCCCAAGACTAAACCAGGAAGAAGTCAAATCCCTGAATAGTCGAATATTGGAAATTGAGGCAACAATTAATAGCTACCAGCAAAAAAATCCAGGACCAGATGGGTTCACGGCTGAATTCTACTAGAGGTATAAAGAGGTGCTGGTACCATTCCTTCTGAAACTATTTGAAACAATAGAAAAAGAGGGAATTCTCCCTAACTCGTTTATGAGGCCAGCATTATCCTGATACCAAAACCTGGCAGAGAAACACACAAAAAAAGAAAATTTCAGGCCAATATCCCTGAAAAACATCGATGTGAAAATCCTAAATAAAATACTGGCAAACTGAATCCAGCAGCACATCAAAAAGCTTATCCGATCAAGTCGGCTTCATCCCTGGGATGCAAGGGTGGTTCAAATACACAAATCAATAAACCTACTCCATCACATAAACAGAAACAATGACAAAAACCATAATTATCTCAATAGATGTAGAAAAGGCCTTCAACAAAATTCAGCAGGCCTTCAGGCTAAAAACTCTCAATAAACTAGGCAGTGATGGAATGTATCTCAAAATAATAAGAGCTATTTATGACAAACCCATAACCAGTATCATACTCAATGGGCAAAACATGGAACCATTCCTTTTGAAAGCCGGCACAAGACAAGGCTGCCCTCTCTCACCATCCCTATTCAACATAGTATTGGAAGTTCTGGCCAGGGCAATCAGGCAAGAAAAAGAAATAAAGGGTATTCAATTAGGAAAAGAGGAAGCCAAACTGTCTCTGTTTGCAGATGACATGATTGTATATTTAGAAAAACCCCATCGTCCCAGCCCCAAATTTCCTTAAGCTGATAAGCAACTTCAGCAAAGTCTCAATACAAAATCAATGTGCAAAAATCACAAGCATTCCTATACACCAATAACAGACAAACAGAGAGCCAAATCATGAGTGAACGCCCATTCACAATTGCTACAAAGAGAATAAAATACCTAGGAATCCAACTTACAAGGGATGTGAAGGACCTCTTCAAGGAGAACTACAAACTACTGCTCAAAGAAGTAAGAGAGGACACAAGCAAATGGAAAAACATTCCATGCTCATGGATAGGAAGTAGCAATATCTTGAAAATGGCCATATTGCCCAAAGTAATTTATAAATTCATGCTATCCCTATCAAGCTATCATTGACTTCCTTCACAGAATTGGAAAAAAAACTACTTTAAATTTCATATGGAACCAAAAAAGAGCACGCATAGCCAAGACAATCCGAAGAAAAAAGAACAAGCTGGAGGCATCACACTACCTGACTTCAAACTATACTACAAGGCTACAGTAACAAAAACAGCATGGTACTGGTACCAAAACAGAGATATAGATCAATGGAACAGAACAGAGGCCTCAGAAATAACACCACACATCTACAACCATCTGATCTTTGAAAAACCTGACAAAAAACAAGCAATGGGGAAAGGATTTCCTATTTAATAAATGGTGTTGGGAAAACTGGCTAGCCATATGCAAAAAGCTGAAACTGGATCCCTTCCTTACACCTTATACAAAATTAAGTTAAGATGGATTAAAGACTTAAATGTAAGACCTAAAATCATAAAAAACTCTAGAAGAAAACCTAGACAATACCATTCAGGACATAGGCATGGGCAAAGGCTTCATGACTAAAACACCAAAAGCAATAGCAACAAAAGCCAAAATAGACAAATGGGATCTGATTAAATTAAAGAGCTTCAGCACAGCAAAAGAAACTCTCAACAGAGTGAACAGGCAACCAACAGAATGGGAGAAAATGTTTACAATCTATCCATCTGACAAAGGGCAATATCCAGAATCTACAAAGAACTTAAACAAATTTAGAAGAAAAAAAAAACCACATCAAAAAGCGGGCAAAGGATATGAACAGACACTTCTCAAAGGAAGACATTTATGCAGCTAACAAACATATGAAAAAAAGTTCATGATCACTCATCATTAGAGAAATACAAATCAAAACTACAATGAGATACCACCTCATGCCAGTTAGAATGGCAATCTTTAAAAAGTCAGGAAACAACAGATGCTGAAGAGGATGTGGAGAAATAGGAATGCTTTTACACTGTTGGTAGGAGTGTAAATTAGTTCAACCACTGTGGAAGACAGTGTGGCGATTCCTCAAGGATCTAAAACTAGAAATACCATTTGACCCAGCAATCCCATTACTGGGTATATAACCAAAGTATTATAAATCATTCTACTATAAAGACACATGCACATGTATGTTTATTGCAGCACTGTTTACAATAGCAAAGACTTGGAACCAGCCCAAATGCCCATCAATGATGGAATGGATAAAGAAAACGTGGCACATATACACCATGGAATACTATGCAGTCATAAAAAAGGATGAGTTCACGTCCTTTGCAGGGACATGGATGACACCGGAAACCATCATTCTCGGCAAACTAACACAAAAACAGAAAACCAAACACCACATGTTCTCACTCATAAGTGGGAGTTGAACAATGAGAACACATGGACACAGGGAGGGGAACATCACAAACCAGGGCTTGTCAGGGGATGGGGAGCTAGTGGAGGGATAGAATTAGGAGAAATACCTAATGTAGATGATGGGTTGATGCGTGCAGCAAACCACCATGGCACGTATATACCTATTTAACAAACCTGCACATTCTGCACATATACCCTAGAACTTAAAAGTATAATTAAAAAAAAGAAAAGGAATACAAGAATTGGAAATAATTTAACCATTTTACAAGAGAGAGACTACTAAATAATTGATGGTGTAGTTTTAGGATGGAACATAAACAGCCATTAAAAATCATGGTTTTCGCATGTTCTCACTTGTAAATGGGAGCTTAGCTATGGGTATGCAAGGCATACAGAGTGGTATAATCGACATTGGAGACTCAGAAGTGGGGAGAATGGGAGGGAGATGAGGGATGAAAAACTACCTATTAGAGTAAAATGTACAATACAGGGTGAGGGGTACATTAAAATCCCAGACTTCACTGCTACATAATTCATCCATATAACCAAAAACCACTTGTATGCCTAAAGCCATTGAAATAAAAACAATAATAATAACCCTCTGTACTCTGGCATGAGAAAGTAAAATCAGACTCTATCAAGGGGGAGAGAATGTTTCAAAAATATCCACCCTTCATACTGTGAAACAGCAGTCTGCAGTGCCCTGAGGTGCCAGTCCTGCCTAACACCCAAGGATGCAGGGAACATGAATCATGACAAAGCTTGTAATCTAAGGAATCCTATTTGTGACTGTGTAATAGCTAAAGGATAGAAGATGGTGAGAAAGAAATGCATTTGTCCCGTGAGAAAAATTAGGAAAATATGAAAACAAGATCCATTAAAAGTACACTATTATGTGGAGTGAATTAATTTATTTGCATTTTAAAATGATAACCTTACTAAACTTATTAAGGTATGATTCTTATCCTATTACATAAATGTTATATTCAAAAAAGAGGAGTAACACTTGGGATTGTTTCTTCAGATTAATTTTTCCTTGTATGATTTGTTTTACTATCTAACATTTATTTTGAATGGCAAATGAGAATATTTCTTTTTTTTATTATTATTATACTTTAAGTTTTAGGGTACATGTGCACAATGTGCAGGTTAGTTATATATGTATACATGTGCCATGCTGGTGTGCTGCACCCATTAACTCGTCATTTAGCATTAGGTGTATCTCCTAATGCTTTCCCTCCCCACTCCCCCCACCCCACAACAGTCCCCAGAGTGTGATGTTCCCCTTCCTGTGTCCATGGGTTCTCATTGTTCAATTCCCATCATCCATGAGTGAGAACATGCGGTGTTCAGTTTTTTGTCCTTGCGATAGTTTACTGAGAATGATGATTTCCAATTTCATCCATGTCCCTACAAAGGACATGAACTCATCATTTTTTATGGCTGCATAGTATTCCATGGTGTATATCTGCCACATTTTCTTAATCCAGTCTATCATTGTTGGACATTTGGGTTGCTTCCAAGTCTTTGCTATTGTGAATAGTGCCGCAATAAACATACGTGTGCATGTGTCTTTATAGCAGCATGATTTATAGTCCTTTGGGTATATACCCAGTAATGGGATGGCTGGGTCAAATGGTATTTCTAGTTCTAGATCCCTGAGGAATCGCCACACTGACTTCCACAATGGTTGAACTAGTTTACAGTTCCACCAACAGTGTAAAAGTGTTCCTATTTCTCCACATCCTCTCCAGCACCTGTTGTTCTCCTGACTTTTTAATGATTGCCATTCTAACTGGTGTGAGATGGTATCTCATTGTGGTTTTGATTTGCATTTCTCTGATGGCCAGTGATGATGAGCATTTTTTCATGTGTCTTTTGGCTGCATAAATGTCTTCTTTTGAGAAGTGTCTGTTCATGTCCTTTGCCCACTTTTTGATGGGGTTGTTTGTTTTTTTCTTGTAAATTTGTTTGAGTTCATTGTAGATTCTGGATATTAGCCCTTTGTCAGATGAGTAGGTTGCGAAAATTGTCTCCCATTTTGTAGGTTGCCTGTTCACTCTGATGGTAATTTCTTTTGCTGTGCAGAAGCTCTTTAGTTTAATTAGATCCCATTTGTCAATTTTGGCTTTTGTTGCCATTGCTTTTGGTGTTTTAGACATGTACTAACAGTAATTTTGCATATTTCCTCCTTTAATATAATGACAATTACATATGTTTTTTAAATAGCAAAAACATTTTTCTATATTGCTTTGCTCTCATAAAATTTGCAATGATTAATTATTTTCAAAGTTATTAATCAAACTAAAAACAACATAAAATTTTGGAACTAGCTGAGAATGCTGGCAATTTAAACTTTTGAAGTCATTTTTCCATTTGTTTAAAGCTTTATTAGATGTTATGATGTTCTTATGATTCTGAAAGTTAAAACAGTAATTGAATTATTTTCTGGACTTATTCCTGTTAACCTTACCACTAAGACATCACTAGCTGTTTTAAGTTACCCTGTGTGAAAACTGAACACCTGGCATCTAAAAAACTCCACAGAAAGAGTACAAGAGATGATACAAGTTATAAATGTAGGTGTAGATGTAGATATAGACATAGGTATATTAAATATGTGTATGTGTTTATAGCTATGACATTTGATAATGCATAATTAGAGAAATAGGGGGCTTAGAAAGAGTGGTAAGCCATCACAGCCTTTACTATATACATTACCTGCAAAAGGGGTTTTACTCAGTTGGTCTGCCCTGTGTGACTCCAGGTGAATGAAACAGTTATTAGTTAGGCAAGTTCAGAAAACTACTTTTAATTTAAGTGGGGGTGGAAATTATTCTGCATATGACACATTAATAAAGAAATATAATTTGAAACAACAGCAAGTTTCTAGTTTTCATGTAAGTGGCTGTTAAAAAGCAAAAAATTTGATAAAGAAATTATTGGTATAAGTAGAGTAAAAGTTGTTACTACGTAAATTGTGGCAACCATTCCTGAGGGGAATTTGTCAAAATTCATAAAAAATTAAATGTACATACGACTCATAAGAGTTTCTGATGCCAGGATCTGGGGGATAGAAGAAATGGGGAGATTTTTGTCAAAAATACAAAGAAAAAAGAATGTTTGTTACATACATATATATGTGCCATGTTGGTGTGCTGCACCCATTAACTCGTCATTTACACTAGGTATCTATCCCTGCACATCGTGAACATGTACCCTAGAACTTGAAGTATAATAAATATATATATATAAAAATTTAAGAAAAGTTAAAAAAACCTGAAAGAAATAGAAAGCAAATTGAAAAAAAAAGAAAAAAAAGAATATATACAAAATTATTTGTAATGAAAAGCATACACGTTTCAGTTCAAAAAGATTAAATTCAATGGAATTGATAAGATGGTCATTAAATAGTGTTTTAAAAGTCAAAAAAAAAAAAAACAACAAATGTTTGATCCAACAAGGATATGGAGAATTTGAACTCTTATATTTTGCTGGCAGAAATGTAAAATGGTGAAGCCTCTTTGGAAAATAGTTTGGCAGTTGCTCAAAATGTTCAACATAGAATATATAATCCAGCAATTCCACTCCTAATTACATATCCAAGAAAAATTGAAACATACGTCCAGACAAAAATTTGAACATGAATGTTCGTAGTATTATTTATAATAGCCAAAAGGTAGAAAAGTCCCACATCTTTCAACTAATGAATAGATAAATAAAATATGATAGATCCATATCAGTACTAAAAATGAATAAAGGGGCCGGGTATGGTGGCTCACGCCTGTAATCCCAGCCCTTTGGGAGGCGAAGGCGGGTGGATCGCAAGGTCAGGAGATAGAGACCATCCTGGCTAACATGGTGAAACCCCGTCTCTACTAAAAATACAAAAAAAAAAAAAAAAATTAGCCAGGCGTGGTGGCAGATGCCTGTAATCCCAGCTACTTGGGAGGCTGGGGCAGGAGAATCGCTTGAACCTGGGAGGCGGAGGTTGCAGTGAGCTAAGATTGGCCATTACACTCCAGCCTGGGTGACAGAGCGAGACTCTGTCTCAAAAGAAAAAAAAAAATGAATAAAGTTCTGATACGTGCAACAACATGGGTGAACCTTGAAAACATTACACTAAATGAAAAAGCCAGTCCAATACTATATAAGTTATCTGATTTTATTTATATGAAATGTCTAAAATAGGCAAATTTACAGAGACAGAATGTAGATTAAAGGTTTACTAAGACTAGACTGAGGATTTATGGTGGAGAGTGGCTGGTAAGGGAAATGACATTTCTTTTGCGAATGACAAAATATAAAGCTAGATTGTGGTGATGGTTGTACAATTCTGCATCTACTAAAAAATATATAAATAATGAGCTTTAAATGGGTACACTATGTATGCAAATTATATCTCAATGTAACTATTGAAAATAAAGTTATGATTCAGATAACAAGAAAAAAAACTTGAAACAACTTAAATATATCAGTTACAAACTGATAGAATCCTTGATGATATATCCAAACAATAAAAACACTCTGCAGATTTTAAAAGGAAAGTGAAGAACTATACTTGTGAATGGAGCAGCCCACCAAAAACTACATTTAGGTGAAAAAACAAAGAGTAGAATAGCATATCTAATAAATGGAAAGACAAAGTGGAATAAAGTATGTGATTAGAGTATATTCTCATTTTTGTAAAAAAAAAAGTGAGTTTTCTTTACATGAGATAGATGCATTTTGTTATCCAGATTATAATTCATTTATTTTACTATTCTTTACAATCAAACATAGTGCTTTTGAATCCTTTCTTCTTCCCCTTACGCTATTAAAGCTCTAAACTCAGGGGTCTTCTAGCAGCGTTTGTTTCTTTTTAATATTTCATCGTCATTCTAAAAATAATCCTACTTCTGTACTTGAGAAGCCAGATTTGTAGGCACATATCTGTGTGAGCTCACTCTTCCTTCTAAAAATTTGTGCCAGACAAATGTCTGTTGAGCAGTGGTAAAGTCAGCTGGCAATGAGCAAAATCCTTCAGGCTGAAGCAATGTGAAGTGTTTAGCCCCATGGTTTTCACAGGCTGCTTGCTGTGGGATTGAAATGATGAGTAGTGTGTGTTCCTTTCCTGTTCCAACTAGAGTTCCCCAACATGACTGGAAATTGCTGTCCTATCAAGGTGTCTTTCTCCAATGATCAAGTTTGGTTTTGAATCCATTGAGCATATGTTATTCGGACACTAATTCATTAAGAAAAAGTTATTGAAGACTGCTTTCTTGTTATAATAATGGCTGGTTTGTCACTGTATCCTTATACAAAGTTACCTAAGAAATGATCAGACAGATTTTTGCACTTACTATTTTCTAAACTCTCATACATTTATGATTTCTAGAATTTTAAAAATGGTAATTTTACTGTTCCTTTTTTACATTGCTAATTATATTACTAAGTCCAACATCTAATTATGTTTAATAAACCTCCACAGTCACTTGATGTTTTTAACCTGTATGTAAAAATAAGGTAAAATTTTAGCAGTGTGAACTAATTTTCCTTTTTAAATATATAACAAATTGAATACATTTTATTTCATTCTAAATTTTAAAACAAGTAAATTCGTGACATAATCTATAACTTCCAAAAGTAAAACTGAAAGCCAAAGACTATTAATTATCATATATCAGACATGAAATTTGATCTTTATAACAAAGATCAAATGATTAACGTTGCTTTCAAAAATTGATTTGTGATCTGATGTTTTCGGATCAATTGACAGCAATTATTTTTGTGCAATCACTTAACAACTGAAATGTGCAAAATATTGATTTTTTTTCAGGTGAGACATAGGCTCCCTGAGCAGCTACAGCAGGAGAAAGAAGTAGTGGCATTTAATTCTAATTTATTCCTGAGAAAGTGGTGACTGACTGCAGTTCATGAAGTCCATGGCAAATGTTAGAAATGGTGAAATTATTCAGAAACATTAAAACTAAAAATTAAATTAGAATTCAGAATATTGAGTAATAAATCCCATGTCATTCATATTAGCATTGCCATTTAACTTGATGAAAGTTGCCTTAGAGACAAACTTATATTGTAAGTACTAATAGGAAGATGTATGCTAATTTTCTGATACAGCAATATCAGAGAAAGTTGATTACAAAATTATATCAAAAGTGTTAGAATTTATATTATTTATAAAACTAAAGAGGTATATAACGGAGCTATAAAATTAACCCGGGGTGACAAAATTATTTCACTGCTATTGTTCTTGTTTAGTAGTATGGTACAGGCCAGGTGCAGTGACTCACATCTGTAATCCCAATGCTCGGGGAGGGGCCGAGGCTGGTGGATCACCTGAGGCCAGGAGTTCGAGACCAGCCTGGCCAACATGGGGAAACCCCGTCTCTACTGAAAATACAAAAAATTAATGAGGCATGGTGGCGGGTGCCTGTAATCCCAGCTACTCAGGAAGCTGAGACAGGAGAACTGCTTGAAACCGGGAGGTGGAGGCTGCAGTGAGCTGAGATTGCACCACTGCACTCCAGCCTGGGCAATAAGAGTAAAACTTCATCCCAAACAAACAAACAACAACAATAACAGAAAGTAGTGTGATACATTGCATATTTACAAAAAAAAAGATTCAAAATTATTTTTACAATATTTATTGGAGACCCTACTAGAGATCAAGCATTGTTAGGAATAAAATGAAGAAAAACACAGAAGTCATCCCACCATCCTTCACGTAGATTGCAATCCAGAGGAAAGAGAAGCAGGTCAGGCTAAATCATGAAAATAAATATATTGTTACAATCTGTGATGAACACCATAAAGAAGAATTTCAGGTTGCGAAAGAACTGACCTGCACATTAATGTATCAGTAAAATATAAATTATCTATTCCATTTTCTTTAAATCTTTTGTTCCAATAAGTTGACATTAATGTGCGTAGTAGATATAAAAATAGCTTTTTAAGTCTCTAAGATCAGTTGGGGAATGTTTGAAGTGACTTCTTTTGCTAAGGTTTTATCTTTATGACAAGGTATAAAATAAAAATTTCTTATGTTTAATTGTTGATTTTTATTGCACAAGGTTTTTTACATTAAAAAGATAATTATCTCATTATTATATTAAGTGAAATTCTAAAAACCTTCCCAGACAGTATATGAAACTCATAAGTATGCTGAACACATTAATTCAACAAATTTTTTTAAGTATTACGAATAAAGATTTCTGATAAAATGAGAAACTTTTGTGTGGAGGGAGAAAGAAAAAACAATGAATACATACAACCTAAATAGTAGAGGCTACACATAAAATAACTATAGTACAAGCACATGGTAAATGTTCTAACAATGGTACAAATGAGATGTGGAATTTTAGACAGGAGACAACCATCAGTTTCATCTTGTTGGGCCAGGGACAAAAAATAATGCAGGCGTGGGCTTAGCACTGTAGGTGAAATTTAGATAGGAATTGAGGAATTACAATGCATAAAAAGTATATTAAACAAACTTCCAATATTAGGAAATTTCAGCGTCTTTAAGGAATAGCAATCTTATTTGGTTTGAGAGAATTTAAGGTACTTATTAGGAATCATGATAAAGCAGGGATGAATCAGATTGTCAAGGGGTGTTGAATGTAAAAGTAGGAAATTTCACATAATTCAGAGAGACTTATTGTTCATTATTTATTGCAAAGAAAAAATTAAACTGGTATTAAAATTTGTAAAAAAAAAAATTAGGGAATATTTGTGGGTATTTCTAAGGTACCTCTTGGATAGCTCCCAGAAATTAATGCTAAGTCAGACTAATGAATGCACATTTCTAGCAGTTAACTTAGAAATCCTTCAAGTTCAAACAATTTTAGCATGAAGATGTAACATGACCTAATTCTTGATCTTAGGCTCATAAGATTTGAAACAGCTAAAGGAGTACTATGTTTTTTCCATAAAACAACTGACAAGTTTATGAAGGTTATTTCTTCCACGTTTCTTACTACTACAGGGTCATGTTATGTGGCTCAGAAATTTTTAACATTTACAAATCTCATAATTGTGAAACAAACATGATAATTGTATTTGTCCTCAGTTAAACCTTGATCAGTATTGGTTTCATTTTCTCTTATATTAAATCAAATTTTCTATTATTTCTATTTATGTTCCTAGTGCTTTTACTTATATTTTGTTTTCTGGTCTGTTTATAAATCACAGATCCCAGGGATTTATGCTGTCTCCAACAGCCTCCTTTGTTGATGTTTCTGATGTGACACAAGGGGTTGATACCATGTGGACTTCTGTCAGCCCCTCTGTTGCAGCACCCTCTGTGTGCCAGCAGGATGTATGCCACAATGGAGGCACATGCCATCCCATCTTCCTCTCCAGGGGCATAGTGTCATTCCAATGTGACTGTCCACTACATTTCACTGGCCGCTTCTGTGAAAAAGGTAATCAATCTTCATTACCCTTTTGTATTTCTTTTTAAAAACCTCTCCAGAGAATGGACAGGAGTTGAAATATATTGTAAACTTAGTGATGGGTACTAGCACAAACAAGAAACAGCGGTATAATTTTATTTAAAAATGAATTCTGATCGAATACTTTCAGTTTAGTATTATAGAAGCAAACTTAAGATGTTTTTTGCATTAGGAATGCCATTCAACATATATTTCCAATTGCCATATAAAATAGAAGTTAAAATTCCAACATAGTGTTTTTTATGTAGTTACTTCTAAAATTATGGTGAATCTTTCCTTCGTTTCCATAGAGACAATTAGGTTCTAATTAATACTATTTTATTGCTTAATTGCCAAATAGCCACACTTATATACTTCATATGCAAATCCTCATATTTGAATTTAGTGTTTAAGAATAGCACATTAACTTTTGATGCTTAAGAATATGGTTTTAACATTAATGAAGCTGTTAATGAATGAAAAAAATATATTCACCTATTGTCAACATCTAATAGCCTCCTAAGACTTTTTCAGTTAATTAGGGAAATGCTAGACAACTAAAGCCAGAAACACCCTGGACAGATTACAAAGGCATTAAGTCATGCTGCAGCTGACTGGTTGTCCTTGCACTGACAGGGGAAGTGTCATTGTGTCTATACAACTAATCTCTAGTTCTAAATTAGGGAGGAGGGGATGGGGATTACTATTGGATTATGATTCAGATAGCAGATAATTTTATTACTTATCCAAGACTGTATTTAATAAATCCCCATTTAAGCGCTAAAATATGGGACTCCTAATGTTAATTCAAAGGGGTGTGTGTGTGTGTATGCGTATGTATGTGCATGTGTGTGGATGTGGATGTGTGTGCGTGTGTGTGTTATTCCACCCTTCTTCCACAATGACTTTGTGTGACTGAATGTTTAATATTTAGCTAAGTAAGCAAGCAAATACAGTAAAAGACACAGAAATGGAAACACAGTATATTTTCATGTTCCTCTTAAGACATCATATAAGTGTTCTTCAAAATTGATTTTATCTACAAAATGCTCTGAAGAAACATCACTATGGCTTGAATTTTAGAAAAGTGTTTCATGTGTTTGCAAAATATCATGATATTTGTTTTCTGTTATAATTTAAGGCCATTTATATTATATTCTATGAGTAGAGAGATCTAGGGAGATAATTTGGGTTGTAAAGCTGTTTTAGATCTACACTTAACTATTTAAAATTCTGAGAGGGCTTTTTATCTTTTTAATTTTGTGCTAGGTGGAGTCTTAAAAAATACCCTTATTTATTAATTTATCTTGAGATGGAGTCTCTCTCTGCCGCCCAGGCTGGAGTGCAATGGCGTGATCTTGGCTCATTGCAACCTCCACCTCCCAGGTTCAAGTGATTCTCCTACCTCAGCCTCCAGAGTAGTTGGGATTACAGACATTAGCCACCACACCCAGCTAACTTTTGTATTTTTAGTAGAGACAGGCTTTCACCATGTTAGCCAGGATGGTCTCAAACTCCTAACACCTTAGGTGATCCACCCGCCTCAGCCTCCCAAAGTGCTGGGATTACAGATGTGAGTCACTGTGACTGGCCTATTTTAATTTTTTAATGTTAGTGTATCTCCTGGTCATACACACGTATTACACTAGCAATGACCCTCTAAGCCATCATTTCTCTCTGTCCCGCTGAATCCCCAATTCTCTCTCCTTTAACTCTTTACCTAGTATCTTTAACACTTCATAGAGTAACCTATATTTTCTTCCAGAAAAAAACAATGGAGGATTTTTGGAGTTAAACAAGGTTTCACTGAGGTTTAATTGTATTTGATGTTTTGGTGGCAGAATATAGGAAAGTGAACTCAGGAAAAGAATTGGAAATCTATCCTATTTTTGCTGTAGAAATTATGTTTTCATATTATTGATCATTTTATACTTCTTAAGTTTTTAACTATTTTTCTTGCTGAATTTATATTTTAAAAACTAATAAATTGGATAATGTTTTGCTAAACATTAAGTAATCTATAGAGTATTTCTTTTTTAAAAGTACATGATAATCAGACACTATGACTAATATTTTTATCAATAATTAGTAATTACAAAATTTCATTTGAAGAATAACTTTAATTCATTAATACTGAGGCACGTGATATACTAAACAAAATTAATGTAATAGGACTATTTTTAGATTATCATAATATTATCCGTAATTTTTTTGTTGTTGCCTCTTTTGGAAAATGTTTCAGTATAGTACATAGAGTGCCATGTGATATGCATGTTCAGAACTGAAATTTTATTTGTAAATATTAAAGTGATGAATATTTATTTTTAACCATTTACTCTTTACATTTGAATAAAGTATCTTGCCTCTTTCTGTCACAAAGAAAGCCAAGGGCAGGATTGTGTTTTCAACCTGTTGCTCTAAATGTAATTTGTGATGTTGTGTGCCTTAGAATCCATACTGACACATGTTGACTACTGCTACTGCCTAAGGTCTGTAATTCAGGAATCTGGTCCTAGGATGTCATTTTTTATAGCATGACTCAGGTTGGCCAGATGAAACCTGAATCATGCTATAGATGATGAAATTTAAGTGTAAATTTCAATAATTATTATGTGCCATTTTCAAATTGTTTCAATGGCCTGGTAAAAACCTTGCTTTGGATAAACAGTCCCTAAATCATCTCTATTTATATTTATTATACTTATAGTTATGTAACTTCTTAGAAATGTTCTTAGTATTAAATGGTTACAATTTACAGATAAATCAGAATTTACAGACAGAGTGCCATGAAAATAATTTTTAAATGAATCCCTGATTGAGTACGATCAACACCTAAAATATATGAACTTCTGCTTCAGGAATGAAATTTGCGTAATATTATTGTGAAGAGTCCTGATTTACCAGATGCTACACTGAGTGCTTCATACGTCTTATTTCATTTAACCCTCAGAATAACCCTGCTGAAGTAGGCTCTCTAAATTACCCCCACTTACAAATGAGAGATCTAAAGCCTCGAGTTGTTAATTACTTTGTCAAGGTCACAGAGTCTGTACATGGTAGAAATGGGATTAGAAGTAATCTTGGCTGACTCCAGATTTCACATTTAACCACCAGGCTATATTACTGTACTAGCTGGAAAATCAAATTTAATGTGATGGCATGACAAAATTTTTAAATTGTTCCACTCTGTCATCTGTTTATGAAAAAAAAAATCTTTGCTTCAGGAAGAAAAGAGAGTTTTCTTTAAAAAATAAGATTTCAAAAATCATCAAACCAAAGAAGTTAATGTTGATCTAGTAAGTTTTTAATGAAGAAGATATCATAATCCCCATAAAGTTAAACTGAAAAACACATTAGGTGAGCCCAAAAAATTGCATCTGAGTGGTCATATCTTTTCATAATGATTTCACTTAAATTAAAATATAGAAAGCAGATTTTAGAGTATTTGAATTTCAGAAAAATCTAGACATAACTGATGAAAGAACATGACTGAAAAAATATATAATCGCGTAGACATCTAGATATAAAGATATGTTGGAAACTGATTTTTCTTCCCAAGCCTCACTCCTTTTTACTTCTAGTTAATATTCTTAACCTGTGAATGAATGTTAAAATATTTTATTTTAACAACTTTCATGTTGCACAGCAAAATAGAGTTGTCAATTAAAGTATAGGCCTTAACTAAAATAGCACTAGATCCAGTAACACAGAGGAAGGGTTTCTGGAGCTATGAGACTAAGGAATGGGTCACCCACACACATATTTCCCATCTACTTGGCATTACATCATATGCTGCTCTACATTATTAAATCATCCACATCCAATCAGCTAATAACATTGACTTATAGAATTAGTTTGATTTAATATGCTCTTTTTTTCTTCAACACATGCTATCTTAATTCCTATTAGCTAAACCTTGTTGCCTACTTTATCATAATGATCCTACATCTCACCAAGGGAAACATAAGAGCATATATTCTTGCTTTGTTTTATATGGCTGCATGCAGGCAGATGGCTGTCTCCTACTGTAAAGTTCAGAATGACAGATTTAGAATATCAGTGCCTTGTGTTGGGAAAAAGCATATGCCTCTGACTATTAATTATAAGATTAACATTTTTAAACAGCCCCATAAGTTTTAGTGTTCTATAAAACAGTTTTATAAATAGTACAATAAAGGAGTATTTAAATGCCATACATTAACAGCAAGAAATATTTTGTTTTATTTGATATTCTATCTACATATATTACATATATATTTAAATGTTAACTGTACTGAGGAAATTACAAATGTAGAAATAAAAGTGAGAGGCTTTACTAGGTGTTTTGTCTTGTTAAAAAAATAGACTGCCTTGATATCTTTGCTTTTACCTTAACTGGAATATATTAAAAGTGTACAAGAGTAGTCCGAATTTATTTATTAACTTTAAATCAGATGTCTGAGTGAGTGTCAGGCATTCCATAGCTAAGAAGGCAGGGAAACAGAGCATTAGTAAGGTTCTTACAACAGAGATTTATCTCTTCCAGAGAACTGATGGTCTACATCATCAGAAAAGGACCAAGAAACAGGTGTTTGCCTTTTCAAATGTTAATATCCATGTCTGAAAATCTGTATGAAATCAGAGAGCAACCTGCATATTTATCAGTAAATGACAATGGCTGAAATACTGAGATATTAAATTGAAAATAAATGGGAATTGAAGTCAAGAACAGTGACTAAAAGGAGACAAGATTACCTATTATCAAAGACAGGGGATTTCATTTTTGAAGTCAGAGGTAGACTGGAGGTTTATAACCTGCTCTGCTTCTTCACTATGAACTACTACATTCTCCAGCAGGGAACACCGGGCTCAGCTGGAGACAAAGACAGCCTGCTCCCTATTCTCATACTTATAACTATGACACTATAATCCTCAGTGAGCTTAAATCAAGGTTTTGACAGGGCTGTGTTCCTTACTGGAGTATCTAAGGGAGAATGCATTTCCTTGTTTTTTCCATCTTCTAGAAGATGTCTGCATCTTTTGGCTCATGGTCCCCTCATCTATTTTCAAAGAAAGCAATGGCAGGTCTAATTTTTCTCATATTGTATCTCTCAGACATACTCTTACACCACCCTTTACTACACTTAAGGATGTTTGTGATTATATAGGGCCCACTGAGATAATCCAGGATAATCTCTGTATCCCAGAGTCAGCTAGTTAGCAATCTTAATTCCATCTGCATCCCCAATTCCCCTTTGTCATGTAAAGTAAAATAGGCACAGTTTCCAGGAATTGGGCTTTGGACATCTTCAGGAGGCAATTATTCTGCCTACCATAGGACCTCTGGTCATCTTTCAGGAGACTTACATGATTACATGAAAAAGGGAACCTATTGGGTGAATATCTAGTGTTCATCAAATTGAAGGAAGTAAATGAAATCATCTTAGAAAATGTATCAAAGGATGTTCAATGTTCTGGAAAGCCAGGGAACAAGAGCTATAATGAGGATGATCTAGGAACAGACTGGTGTAACCGCCCCCAGCACTGGACATGTGCCATGTTCTGAGCCACTTGCTCAAGATTCAGAGTCCCAGGAGACACTCTTAAATTGACTAATTGGCAAAACCTCAACCAAATGCTAACCCACTGCCTGTGCAAGAGAAGGAGAGGAACAAGAGGGGCCATTTTTCCTTGGGCTTGTGAAATAGTAACTAGACAATACAATCCACCAAGATATTACAAAACACGCCTCTTCTTTATTTCAACACAAAAATATAATCATTCACAAAAGGCATTCATAGCATGTGTGCACATTTTTTTTCTCCCTGGATTTCTGTCTTTTATGTCCATTTACTTTGCAGAATAGTTTAGCAATACTTTTTGTTGCCTTTCATCTGTGCAAACACAATGTAAATACATCATCAAAATATTTCCATAAACAAAGATTTTTCTCTTTCTTACTTTCAATTTAGGTCATCAAGAAAAATATTTTATGGAGAAAATATTATCTGAGATGGTACTTAAAAGGATCAGTTTAAATGATACTTAAAAGAAACCAGAATGAACAAATACTTGAAGGAGAAGAGAGCTGTCTAGTTTAGTTTGGGAGCTGGGTACATATGGGATCGACTGAGAAATAAAGCTGGAAATTGAGGTGTGATTCATATGGCAGAGAACCCTAAATGACAGATTAAAATATAAAACCATTAGAATGGTTTTCAATCAATCAAAAGACTTAATGACCAGAACTGGACTTCAGAATGATAGATCTGAGAGTAGAATATAGAAAGGATTATGGTGGGGAAGAAGATGAGATGGGGAGAAAAATTGAGAAATAATTACAACAGGCCAAAAAATAGGATGAAAACTCTTTTAACCCTAATGCTTTCTAATAATTTGGAAGCATAGAAGATCTTTGTGTTCTCTTGTGCAGAATACAGTATAGATTTTTTTAACCCAAAATTTACCAGACTGGATAAGACTTATGTCCTTTCATATATTATTTTGTGAACAAAAATATGTGGTATAAAATGTGATTATAGAAAACAAGTCACAGTAAAGGTTCCATTCTTTCTTTTTGGCACTATCTTCTGCCCCACCTATTCACAGAAAAACTGAATTATATGCAGTAAAACTTGACCATGGCACAAAAGATATGGATAATAAAGCAAATGATATAGGCCTATTCTACAAAAGGTTACAGTCAAAGCAAGAATGATCAACTAGCTAAACATTTGCAAGTACATGTAGGCATGCACACTGGGAAGTATGATTTATCTTATATTTCTAATTCAGGGCTAAATTTCTTAACAGTCATGACTTCATTGCATGCATTCCTATTTGTTTTTAATACAATTATTATATACATCACATGTATACCCACACATAAAGATAATTTGACACAAAAAAGATAAATAAAATACATGTTTAAAGTTTTTGTAGAATTATTAAAATCATTCACTATTGAAAGTAACATTTTAGAGGTGCAGAAACAATGTTCAAAAAAAGTTTAGTAACTTAAGTAAACTACTAGTTAAAGGCAAGTGTAGAACTAGAATACAAGGTCCACACAGAAAATGTACCACAGCATGTGTCCCCCAGAGTTTTTCAGGAGTATATTCCAAGTTGAATTGCAAGAAAAATATATTGAGTTGTATATACTTGTAATAAACAATTGCATAAACAGATAAGATACTAATGACCTCAATTGTACCAAATTATCTCTAGAGGATACATATTTTACTCTAGGTATAGAAACTTAACATTTGATGAATTTACTAATTGTCCTTTTAATTGACAGACATGTTTAAAAGCATTTTTTTCTAGAATAAATTTGCTAACAAAAATAGAAAGTAGAAAATATCATTATAATTTCTTATATACTGCCAGTGAAATCACTTTAAGTGACAATGGTTAAACAGTGGGAAGAATGAGAAAAAAATTGGTATTCAGTGATCATGCAACTTAATTTTTAATGGTTCCAGGACGGGGTGCACTGGGAGTGGAGAAAGGCTTTTTTAAAAATCTACAATGAGGAAATGCCATTTAAGCCAAAACTTAAAAAACAGAAAGTCACCAGAATTTTGAAAAGCAAAGGAAAGAATGTTCCAAAGAGAATAGTGTGCTACCATGAACATGAGTATATAAGAATGATTTTTATGAGTTTTTTTTTAAAGGAAAACTGTAAGTACCGATAATTTTCTTAGACTTAATATAAGACTAAAACAAATTATTGAAGAAAAATCAATGCCTCTAATTTCATTCACTGATGTATTTTAAATTTATAATGAGCCTATTGTCCCTCATCTCACGAATTTTAATAAAGTTTTATGGCCAAATGCTAAATATGGCTATTTTTTCTGATACTGCAACTCATAGTCTTTCAAAGAAAACACTATGCTTTTCCATAGGAGAACACATTTTCAGATAACTAAATTAATGGGGTTTAGTTGAGAATCTCAATGTCATTTGACATATTAACATTTTAAATAATGGTAGAGGAACTACATTAATATTTTTGTATTATACTATTTACAATAAAATAGTAAAGATGTGTAAGAAAATACTATTCTCTAGTTAACAGGAATAAATCAGGGAAAAGGATTGAAGAGTGTAAATTTGGATGATATGAAAACAGACCAACAGTAAAAACAAGGGCTAATGTGAACCTGACCTAAAATGTTATTACACAATGGCGAAACAACAAGGAAAAACTATAATGAGCAGAGATAATTAAGAACAAAATGTGTGGTCTCTGGGAAATTCATTTTCAGACATTTTTGTCAACATGTGATGTGCCTTTGATAGGAAAAACTTAATTTAAGAACTTATATGTAAAAGACAACATCATGCCCTTACTTGTAAATACAGTCTTATTAATGAAATTGAAAACTGTCTGAGTAGAATTTATTATTTAACTGTCCAGGGAATATTAAATCAATTTCAATTGCTTTAATCTATTTTGGTAAGGTTTCTCTGTGAAGGTCTCTATTCTCTGTCCTAGGATCATAGATATGGACCTGAATAAATATGAAGAGATATGAAGCAATATGGAAATTAATCTTCACACAAATATGCCACCTTTTGCCTGCAGTTCTCTTGACTGCCTGTGGTTTAAAAGTAGGAAATGGAAACTTTGTGTAATCTCAATGTTTCAGTAGTCCCCACTACTCCACAGGGGATAGAATTCTAAGACCGTCCCGCAGTGGATGCCTGAAACCTCAAATAATACCAAGCCCTATATCCAGTCATCCTTTGTATTTACGGGAGATTGGCTCCAGGACTCCTCTCAGATACCATAAACAATCAAGTTTCTTATATAAAATGGACAAAGGAATTTTTCACATCCCAGGTGGGATGGATGGGGATGATGTGAGATTTCATCACGGTACTCAGAAAGGTGTGCAATTTAAAATGTGTGAATTATTTCTGGAATTTTCTATTTAATATTTTTGTATGGCATTTGCCCATGGAGTAACTGAAACTGAGGAAAGCAAAATAGAAAGTAAGGAAAAGCTACTGTAATATCAGATTGTCTTAGCCCATTTTCTGTTGCTATAACAGAATACCACAGACTAGGTAATTTATAATAAACAGAAATTTAATGGTTCATAGTTCTGGAGACTAGAAAGTCCAAGATTGAGGGGGTCACATCTGGTGAGGGCCTTCTTGCTGTGTCATCCCATGATAGTAGACAAAAGGGCAGAAAGACAGTGAAAGAGAAAAACAAAAAGGGAGCCCAACTACCCCTTTTATAATGAACTCCCTCCTGTGATAATGGCATAAATCCATTCACTTTGTCCTCGTGACCTAATCACCTCTCATTACACCGAACATGCCAACATTGTTGCACTGAGGAGTAAGTTTCCAACACATGTTTTGGGGGTGCACATTCAAACCATAGTAGAAATGTAGTAACTAAGAAATAGGAAAGCAATAGATAATAACAGCTAATATTTACTATTGTACACTTGGTACATACACACTGTCCTAAACTCTTTTCATGCATTTTCTCTTTCATTCTACACACCAATTCTGTGAATCAAGTGATAATTTATTAGTTGAAGGTTTTTTTGTCTCCAAGTTATAGAAACCAACTCAATAATAAATGACTTGCAGTGACTCATTTAATCCTCATGAATCAGTGTGATAGTGTGATTTTGAAGTAAATATTATTCTATCCCCATAATTCAAGAGAAAAAATGGAGGAGAGAGTTTAAGTGTTTTGTCCATGGTTACTCAGCCAGTAAATTCTGGAATTGAGATTGGAATCCAAGCTTTTTGAACTATTCTACCTATCTAATCCAAGTTAAAATAAAGAATGATAGATTCAAACTTATTATATGAATATAAAGATGGAATCTCATAGAACCCTAGAATAAGCATGCAAAGATGTTTGCAAAAGGGAACTACAACTAGGAACAAAAGCACTCTCAGTATTTTCTCTGTTCGAGTCATGTTTCATTTTTCCTGCCATGTCCTGATTGACAACGGATTTTGAATGAACATTGTAGAGTCCTTCTCCCAAGAAAGTGCTGAACCATTCTTAGATTGAACCTGGGGAAGAGATACTGGCTGTCCAGTTTGGCTAAGGGAACTACCTCTCATCCAATGGCTCTAGCCCAAAGTATGCCATGCCAGCCAGTCTGCTGAAAGTCAGCTCATTGATCTACCTGCAGATTAGAAAGCAGCTGCCCAAGAAGGAAGAATTACGGTGGGCTGGGAATATACCACAAAATATGTAAACTATAACTATTCATATTCCCATCCTCCTGGTGAAAAAACTGAGCACAGAGAAAATAATTTGTGGGGTCAACAAACCAGAACTCAGTAATTTGTGGTGATTACCAAAGCAAGAACTCAAACCAAGGTGTATTTAATGCCAAAAATTGTTATCTTAAACTGCTATACATTTCTATTAAAAATTCTTTTTTTTTTTTTACTTTAAGTTTTAGGGTACATGTGCACAACGTGCAGGTTTGTTACATATGTATACATGTGCCATGTTGGTGTGCTGCACCCACCAATTTGTCATTTAACATTAGGTGTATCTCCTAAGGCTATCCCTCTCCCCTCCCCCTCACCCCACAACAGGCCCTGGTGTGTGATGTTCCCCTTCCTGTGTCCATGTGTTTTCCTTGTTCAATTCCCACCCATGAGTGAGAACATGTGGTGTTTGGTTTTTTGTGCTTGCAGTAGTTTGCTGAGAATGATGGTTTCCAGCTTCATCCATGTCCCTATAAAGGACATGAACTCATCATTTTTTATGGCTGCATAGTGTTCCATGGTGTATATGTGCTACATTTTCTTAATCCAGTCTATCATTGTTGGACATTTGGGTTCGTTCCAAGTCTTTGCTATTGTGAATAGTAGTGCAATAAACATACATGCGCAATGGCGATCATTAAAAAGTCAGGAAACAACACGTGCTGGAGAGGATATGGAGAAATAGGAACACTTTTACACTGTTGGTGGAACTGTAAACTAGTTCAACCATTGTGGAAGTCAGTGTGGCGATTCCTCAGGGATCTAGAACTAGACATACCATTTGACCCAGCCATCCCATTACTGGGTATATACCCAAAGGATTATAAATCATGCTGCTATAAAAATTCTTTCTTAACAAACAAAAACAAAAATAATGTCATCTATATTGAGATAGTAATGCATTCAGTTATTAAATGACCTGACTTGGTAGATTGTACTCAAGAATAATTTCATTTCTTCTAACACTGACCATAGAAATGTTCTATCAGATTTCTCTTACCCTCTTATTTTGTGACAACCTGGGAATATCCCATAGCTCTCAGGTCACTTGTAGGTATTGAAAAATCTAATCCAATTTAAAACTTCCCTCTTATATTCAATTTGAAACTGTCCACACCCTTCTGCCCTTCCCTTTGATCCACTTCCTCCTCAAAGCTAGAGTCTTCAAGGTCAGATCAGGATAGTAGAAATCAGGAAAAGCATCAAAAGTCATATTCCTTAGCAGGTGCTCATTATAATTCCGCATGGGCAGCAAATGCATTCTGTCATTGCGGCTGCATCAGTGGTTTGTTGGTGATTCCCCACAACACCTTTCCCTGTTGTAGGTTGTGCACTCTCAGCTAATATCCTGCAAACTCTCTTTAGCAGCTCTCGGGGAAGTGCATGCCTGCTCTTTTTGGCTGGTACACATGGCAAGGTTGACATGTTATTAGACAAGATTATTTCTAGATGACTTGAGCCTTGTTACCTTCCTCATCATCAATTGGATCCCAGAAAATCTCAGGCATCACTGTTCTGCCAACTAAGAGAAGTGTAAATAAACCCATGGATGAATTCTCACTTTCTTCAATAACTTTGCAGGCTATTCCAGCTCTCCAACTGCTTTCAAGATTCTCCCAGCAAGATGCAGGCCCCAGTTTCCATTTCCTGCTTCCTAATTATAGAATGTCAAAGGCAAACAAGGCTAGACATTACTTAAAGCAGTGAAAACAGATTTTATTCAGTAACTACTGACAGTAGGGGAAGAGCTGAGCTCCATTCTGATTTGTGTAATTGAGTCTTTTTAAGTGAGGGGGGACAAGTAGGCTCTACTCAAGTAGAGCCAGAAAAGTGAAAAATTACTAAGGGTTGGTCAGTGTAAATGTGATTAGGCCAACTGTGTCTGCTAGCTGGCAATTCTCCCAAGTCAAGATTCTATCCTCCCACAGAGCTAGGATAGAACAGAGGTTCTGTCCTTCTTGATGATTACATTTCAAAGGAATGTCTCTGTCTGTCTTTAAGAAAGAAACTTCTGAGTTGTAAGAGAAACAATAAATCTCAAAGGGACACAAGAAGGAGTCATGATTGTAAGGCTTTTTAGTAAATCCTCCAAGAAAGGGAGGTCAGAGGCCTATCTTCAGGCATGGCTGAAGCAAATAAATTCACCTGGCAGTATTGAGCTTTCTCAGGTAGGCATTTCAATGGAGGAGCAGGGGAACTGGGGTCATCCTAGGGACAGGGCCTCATGCTGCTAGAGATCATGCTAGACTGTGGTCCTCTCTTAATGCAGAGGCTTAGATACAGTCATTATGTGCTGAGATTTCTGCAGTTCTCATAGATCATGTGTCTAGTCCTCCCAAGAAGTCTCTCTACACAGACAGCATCAGAGAGATTCCTACAAACTGCTTCAGCTCTACTAGCATGTGTCCCACTCTTGACTATTTCTGAATGATGCTTTTGGGGATTTCCTCACTTGGTTTGTAGTGGGGGTAGGATATGCCTCAGTGCTTTCTACTCTTAAATTCCTCTGAAGAATCATCTTCTTTGATAAACTCTAACTTTCTCTCATAAGATTTGGGGAGATGGTAGCTGGGCCAATGAGCATGTACCACCTAGATATGTTTAATACCCATCTTTAGAAGGCGAGGTAGTTATCACCCATTGTTTGCAGTTTGGAAAATTTAATAAGAATTTAGAGAAAATAGGAAAAGGCCTCTTATAGATGTTATCATATTAACATAAAGATAGAACGCATTATAATCAAGATGTAAATGAATCCACTCTTGAGGATTAACGGTATTTCTTTCTGCAGTTCCTTTTTTTGGGGGTGGCAGGGGGACAGAGTCTTGCTTTGTCACCCGGGCTGGAGTGCAGGGGCCTGATCTCAGCTCACTGCAAACTCTGTCTCCTGGGTTCAAGGGATTCTCCTGTCTCAGCTTCCCAAGTAGCTGGGATTACAGGCACCCACCACCATGCCCTGCTAATTTTTGTATTTTTAGTAGAGATGGGGTTTTGCCATGTTGACCCGGCTGGTCTCAAACTCCTGACCTCAGGTGATCTGCCTGCCTTGACCTCCCAAAGTTCTGGGATTACAGGTGTGAACCACCATTCCCGGCTCTTTCTGCAGTTCATTTCAAATATTTACACTGACTTACACCTAGTGTCAGAGGAGATTGAGCTATACCCAAAACAGTTCTGAACACATAGCTGAATTCTGAAGATCTTTAGTCTCTTACTTTTTAATCATAAAAGTCACATGGTGTTTACATTCTACAACACATATATTTTGATATAAACAGTAAATAAAATCATTCTCCATTCATTTTATGTTTCCCTCCTGACTACAAGCAAATCTGTTATCCTGCAGACACATCTATTTGAAAAGCACAGGTTTATTGAAAAAGACTGGGAGTGGGAAGATAGGGAATTTAGTCTCAGCCCAATTCTTAATTTAGTTATGTAACTTTGGGGGAATCTTGACTTTTTTGACCTTCAGTTTCTCTGTCTTTGAGAGCCCTTTTTAGCTCAAAATTTATTGATGCTCAGGTCTAACATGAAATCTCTCGGTTTCTGTTCAGCCTTTGCTCTGGACTTCTTCGGACTAAGAAGCAGCCTCTGAAAGCATGCTTCACCAGCAAGGGTGTCCCTTTACCTTGGCAGAAAAGCTTGTCAGTCAGCCTCTTCTCTTACTTTGCTACCCATTGTTTGCAGAATGTATTCTCTGAGAAGCAGAATCCAAGAGGGGCATTGTTATGCAGGAATTGTATAAAGGAAGCACTCTCAAGATCAGCATATGTGGGGAATGGGAGGCAGCAGGATTGTGAAGGCAGAGCTTCACAGCATCCACCACACCAATATATCCCCCTATGACCACTTGAGTTCAACAGTAGAGTATCCTTGTGTTTATCAGAATGGGAATTCTTCCATGGGCTTCTCTTAGGCACATTCTCTGACATCACTCACAATCAAAACAACTTCTGAGAAACAAAGGACTTTGGGATAAAAGATGCTGTTTGGAATTGTAGAGAATACCTTAAAGTCCATATTATCACTTCTTAATTTTTTATTTTTAATTTAGAGACTTTGTTTGTCTCTTGGAGTTTGAAAATGTGATTTCTTCTTGCACATGATTACCTGGGGTCTTCTCTTGGACTCCTAGCTGTTTCACTGATCTAGATCCATTACTGACTTCTTTTCCAATGGATCTGTGCTTAATTCTTTTTCAAAATACATTTATTTATCTGATATGTGTCCTTCACAATCCAATGCCTGCTAACTTGTCCAGCTTTGTTTTCCTTCAACCTCCTGCCATCCAAAGCTAGAATCTAATTATACTAAGTGTATTTTAATTCTGTAACATTTCATGTCTTCTTGTGTCATGTCCCATGCCCGCCAATGTTCTTTTCATGTCGAACAGTATTTCTTAACCTGGTTACCTATTTTTCTTCTTTAGAGGCTCAAATCTATCAGTTTTGCTTGGAAGTCATTTTTTTTTCATCTACACTTTCATAGTATCCTATGCCTTTGTTTATTGTATTTAACATCTTCACTTTTCACAGTATATTAACTTAGTCTCTCCTAGATGGCAAAATATTAAGGAAAGTGACCACATTGCTTTTATATTTTTTCTTTCCCTGGCATCTAGCATAGCATCTGGGATATAGAAAAAAAATTAAACATTTTTATTACATTTTAAAATAATTGGATTTTTTGGTAAATAGGTAAGTAATCATTTAGCTATTTGGGTATATTTGGCAAATACCTTTGTATTTAGGGAAAAAATGAAAAATTATAAAAATTACTTCCATTTATAGCAAATTAGAGGCACTATCCCTGACTTTTCCTCCACTCAAACTAGTTCTGAATTTGAACATATTTTAAAATTTTATATTCATTTCAATCTGTGCCCTGAATATTCAGGCAACTCTCCTAACTTTAATTCACTGAAAAGCCCTTTATAACTCTTACATTTACCCTTCTCTTCTTTTGTACATCAAGTATAAAATATTTGGACTATGATATTTACAAATATACTTGAAAAAAAACTTTAAAAAATTCCCCAGGAAGCTTCCTCATGGTCATCATAGCATTTAAAACATGACAACTCAACAGCTAGATGAAATATTTTTGGTACATCACTGAAACTTTGCTAGAATTTCTTGTCCTGAATAACTTGAAAACAATCCTCCATTTTCATATTTCATATATTCATAAATATTTATTACTCTCAAGAAATTCAAGCAACTCAACCAAATTTTGATCTCAATTTTAGTATCATAAACCACTGAACATTATCCTCTAGATCTTTAGATAATAGAAATCAGAATAAAGACAATGAAATGACTTGCAATCATTTTAACTAGAGTGGAAATTTAAAACCTATTTTGTAAATTTTCTAGGACTCCTTTGACAAATTTTACTTATTATCTCAATCAGATTTGCATAATTTTACATATATATTACATACATATCAAATGGAGCATTACACACATATTATATGCATATCAAATGGCACATTACAAGGACTTACTAGTTAACCTTGTTGTAATTCCCTTCCATTAATCGAATAATAAATTCCATAACATAAATGTGAATTCCATAACATAAATGTGAATTCCATAAATATGTTCTAGCCACATATACCTCATACTGCAATACTCATTGACAATTAGGTTTAGAGGGTCTTTATTATGTATAATATTTAGTTACACCTTTTTATATTTCTATGATTATGACTTCCTATGGTATTTTATTTACTTAAATACATCTTTAATCTGTGTAGACATTAATATGTATTTAGTGTGGACATACTCTGGGATATGTGGAAGTATATCCTGTGGAATGTGCATTGTCATGAATAATTGCATATATTTCTTCCTACTGCTATAAAAGAAAGATGGAAAATGACTATAACAAGATGCACTTTAATTAATCCACAAAACCATTAATGAAATGTTCTATGGCTTAAACTTTTCAGTAACAATGTCTTTTGCTTTTTCACACATTTTTAGCACCTGGTTTAAGGAAGAATCTAAAAGTCATATCTGTTGTGGATTCCAAAGTGCAGCACATCTGTCATATCTTGGCAGAAAATGCAAAAGAGCCACTTAAGATTAGTTCTCATATTCAAATTAGCATGTGCAGTGCCAAAGCTGAGTTCTGGAAAGAACCTGTACACAGTTAACATTTTGGAAAATGAGAAGAATAAAACAAAAGGAAAAAGAAGGCAAAAGCCAAGGTGAATTTTTCTTCTTATACAAGGAGTTTATATTGCATTTCGGTTCCCTTTCTAGGTTAAAACTTAAGATCTGTACACATTTTCACATTAAGTTGATTTATAATTCACTTTTTGTAGAGGTGATAAAAAGGCATTATGTATGACTATCCAAAAAGATTTCTGTGTAATCACTTGAAAATAGCCAACATTGAGAATTGCTTAAAATGATGAATGTATGACTCTGGACACAATTAGAGTTTGTGAAGTCAACCATACCATTGTTCAGATGTTTGAACATATGTTTGAAAGCCCAAACTGTATGTGTATAGAATTGTTCACTATTGTAAAGCAATGTTTCCTTCATTTTAAACCCATTTGTATTATAAAAAAGGTGTAATCCACATATATCAGGTTAATTTACATTTAGTTCATTTGAAATGCTGTCTTTTAAAATGCCCTCTAATGTTTCACTGTTAATATATTTTAAGGCATTAACATGTCACATTAATGCTTCATAAGTCTCTGGATTAGAGTATTATCTACATTTAATTCAAAGCCAGAAACTTTAATGGAATTGTGGCCCTCATGCAAGTTTATTCATTGTGTATATATGGAGGTTTTCATCACATTTAATAAATGTAATAATTTTTATATTAATTTACAAATATAATGCTTATACAGTCTTATACATATCATGCTGATGCATTTTCTATTCTGATCTGTTCCAACTCAAACTATTCATTGTGTTTTGAAATACTATGCATTTTCAGGGGCTTCTCAGAGGCTTTGCTAGTAAATACATTTTCATCTATCTCTAAAGCAGAGACTTTTTCAGTTAAGCTCATGACTCAGATTACAGAGCACTTGAACAATGAAGATTTAGAAAGGTTTTTTTTTATATGTATTTGCTATGGTTTTAATGTCCCCTTCAAAACTTATGTTGAAATTTTTTTTAACTTTTAAGTTCAGGGGTACATGTGCAGGTTTGTTACATAGGTAAACTTGCATCATGAGGGTTTGTTGTACAGGTATTAAGCCTAATACTCATTAGTTATTTTTCCTGATCCTCTCCCTCCTCCCACTCTGCACCCTCCAATAGGCCCCAGTGTGTGTTGTTCCACTCTATGTATCCCCACTTTTAAGGGAAAACATGCAATATTTTGTTTCCTGTTCCCGTGTTAGTTTGCTAGAGATAATGACCTCCAGTCCCAACCATGTTCCTGCAAAGGACATGATCTCATTCTTTTTTATGGCTACATAGTATTTCATGATGTCTATGTACCAAATTTTCTTTATCCAGTCCATCACTCATGGGCATTTAGGTTGATTCTATGTCTTTGCTATTGTGAATAGTGTTGCAATGAACATACGCATGCATGTGCCTTTATAATAGAATCATTTATATTCTTTTGGGGATATACCCAGTAATGGATTGCTGGGTTGAATGGTATTTCTGTCTTTAGGTCTTTGAAAAATAGTCACACTGTCTTCCACATGGTTGAACTAATTTACACTCCCACCAACAGCGTATAAGTGTTCCTTTTTCTCTACAACCTCGCCAGCATCTGTTTTTCTTTGACTTTTAAATAATAAAGGTGTTAAAAAAAGAGTAATTCATCTCACAAATTGTACACGAACAGGTTGTGAGCTAGATTTGGTGTGGAAGCCAAATCATATATGTATGAGTGTATATGTGTGTATATATGTGCAAATATACAAGTGTATTTTTAATATATGTATTTTATATATAATCAGATTTAAATTCTTCCCATTATAAAATTAGCATTTTGTCATTTATCTTGGTGTTTTGCCTTTTGGGACTTATTGTTTTCTTTGTATTAATTTATTTGTATTTATGTTAATTATATATCTTGTCATCTATCTTTTATTCATGACTTTTTAAAAATCTGACCTAATCGGTAAATTATTTGAGTAGTCCTACTTTTGTAATTATATACTTCCAGATTTTCTCTCTAGATGAGATTATTAGAAATTACACAGCGACAATTTAACGCAATATTTTACTTCTCTTAAGCTATATTTTTTAAATTATTAATTATTATTATTATTTGAGACAGAGTCCCACTCTGTCACCCAGGCTAGAGTGCAGTGGCGCGACCTTAGCTCACTGCAACCTCCGCCTCCCAGGTTCAAGCGGTTCTCCTGCCTCAGCCTCCTGAGTAGCTGGGATTACAGGCACATGCCACCACGCCCGGCTAATTTTTATATTTTTAGTAGAGACGGGGTTTTACCATGTTGGCCAAGCTGGTCTCAAACTCCTGATCACAAGTGACCTGCCTGCCTCCGCCTCTGAAAGTGCTGGGATTACAGGTGTGAGCCACTGTACCTGGCCAAACTATATTCTTTTTGAGGAGGTTAAACAGTATCATGTCTGTTTTATATTATAAATATTATAAATTACAAAAGGTTGTAAATATCTATGGATACATTATATATATATAAACATATATAATTTAAATATTAATCTATTTTAATTCATATATATGAATTATGTATGAATTAAATTTTGCTAAATTTAATTCATATATATGCATATAAATGAATTAAATTAGATTAATATATGAAAAAAAATATATATATATGAATTAGATTAATTTAGCAAAATTTCAGCCAAGGAAAAGAGAGGGTAGATATCATCCACATAAGGGTGAAAACAGACTCCATGAGATTGAGTGACTGACACATCAAAATCTGAGAGCAAATTTAATTTTACCCATTGATGGTATGAGAAATGATTTTAAGCACTGCTTGAACCAATATTATTGACATTTTAATACCCAATAAGAAGTTATTTTTCTATCAACTGTCTTTTGATCCTTCAGATTACCTAAAGTCTCCATTTGTTGTTGTATCTCTAAAATGTCTGCATTTGCCAATTAAAAATAAATGCCGATCTCAGATTTAGAACCTTGGGGTAATGTCATTAGTCAGAGTTCTCCAGAAAGACATGACCAATAGAAGATAGATGGATAGATAGATCAGAGGAGATTTATTAGAGGCATGGGTTCGTGCAGTTATGGAGGCTGAGAAGTTTCATAACAGGCCATTCACGACCCCAAGACACTCAGTTCAAATCCAAGTCCAAAACACTCAGAACCAGGGAAGTTGATTCTGTAACTCTCAGTCATTGGTTGAAGGCCTGAGAACCTGGAAGGCCATTGGTGCAAGGCTCAGAGTCCAAAGGCTAGAGAGCCTTGAAGTTCTGATGTCCAAGGGCAGGCAAAGAAGGGTGTATCAGCTCCAGTAGGGAGAGAGAATTCACCCTTCTTCTGCTTTTTTGTTATATGCAGGCCCTCAGCCAATTGGATGTTGCCTAGCCACACTGACGGTACATTTTCCCCACCCCGTCTACTGATTCACACACCAATCTCCTCTGTAAACACCCTCACAGACACACCCAGAAATAACACTTTACCAGCTCTCTAGGTATTTCTTAATCTAGTCAAATTGACGCCACTGAGAATACGCAATATCAATCTTGAATTTAATCATTGCCATTATTTTTAAAGTTTCTGTTGTGGTTTGAGTCATTTCCTCTCACAATCTGTGCGTAGAAATACGCAATCCCAGTACTTCAGAATGTGACTATATTTGGAGATAGGGCCTTAAAGAGGTGATGAAGTCAAAATGATGCTATTAGTATGGGCCTTAATCCAAGCTGACTATAGTCCTTATAAAAAGGAGAATTTGGCCGCAAAAGGAGACACCACGGATACAGGCTCACAGAGAAAACCATGAGAGGACACAGCGAGAAGGCAGCTATCTGGAAGCCAAGGAGAGAGCCTTCAGAAAGAACCAGAGCTGCCAACACCCTGATCTTGGACTTCTAGCCTCCAAAACTGTGAGAAAATAAATATTTTTTTAGCTACTCAGTCTATGTAACATAACTTGCTATGGCAGCCCCTAGCAAACTAATATAGTTACCATCCATTTTTGGAAAATGCTAATGTATCCATTTTCCGTAGTGATATGAAGCTGTCTTTTAAAAATAAATTAGCTTATTCAGAAAGGAAGAAAGAAAATAAATCAGAGCAGCATTAATCAAATTCTTAAAGTTTAGGATATGTAGAAAGTAAGTTGTAACCTACACATAGGGAACACCAAAATTTAGCGTTACATGAGGAAAAGGACAAATAAAGAGACAGAAGATTAAGGAGTTATTAAACAGGCAAGCAATAAACTAGAGTAGAAATACCATAAAGGAAGTCAAAGAGAGAGAGGTTCAGGGCTCATGACACGACATTGTGTAAAATACAAAGATCCAGAAAAATAAAAGTATAGAAATGATACTGGGCTTTCCATTAAAAAATAGAGCCACAAGCAGACTGTCAGGAGGTGATTTGAAAATAAGCTGAGACAGTGGTTAAGCAGAAAAGAAAGAACAAGGGCAGCAGCTAAAGGCAGAAAGAGAAACTAGTAAAGATTTTCAAATTTAAGAACAAGAGCTGTTCTAAAAGCAGAGGGAGGGGACTAATAAGGACAAATACTTGATTTAAAAAACAGCCTTGTAGAAGTGAGATCCTGAAAAGTTACTGCAGAAAGAATATAATCGAGAATAGAATAGAAAGCCTGCTGGAAGATAATCAAATGGAGGGAAAGCATAAATGGTATTTAAGATTGCATGGCCATTATGCAGATATATGAATATACAGTATCTAAAGAACTCAGAATTGTATATTCAGTTATGATATGAGAAACTGAGTCCATGTTTAGATGCAACTATGACAAAATATTTCAGCTTAATCAGTTTTCAGGATCTGTGAGAGGAGGAATTAATAAGACTGAAAAGAGAGAAAGAGAGTCTCAAGAAATGACCGGTATGATATCATATGAATTATGCTCTCTTTGAAATATTAACCTTGTGCTATTCATATAGCATAATTATTGCTAGGAAAAATATGTATTATAGAGGAGTGATAGATTTACTCAAACTACTGTATCTATCACTTGGATTTATAATTTTAAAAATTTAAGAAATATCACCTTATGGAGTGGCTTTTAAAGTGAAAATTGATATGGCAGTTGTTAAGCACAATTTCATTTCCTTGGTATTTGCTTGGTTTACTAGCTCATTATTTTTAGATAGTAAAAATATTCCCTTAATGCTGAAATGTCAATGCAAAATACATATGGTACAATGAAGAAGAAATAACATAGTAGAAAAAAATTAAACTCTGAAGAGGCCTAGTCATTTCCTTGCAAGAGAACATTAGTATCTATTAATCAATTTAGTCATGCTTTTATTTATTCAAAAACATTTATTGAAGGTTTAACTGAGCAATTACAGTGGAATATGCACATAGAAACAGAATCTTTCTCCAGTTTTGATTTAATATTTGCAGTTACTTCTACTGTCCTTGCTTTTTTCCTCATAATTATGGTCACAAATATAATATCTTAATTAAATTAACAATATACTTACATTCAAAACTTTATTAAAATAGCTCTTTAAGAGAAACTAAGCATAAATATACTTGTAACCCAAAATACTATCACACACCATAATCATTAATTTTGGATTTCTAAAATATTTACATTTTTGTAATTTTGGCCTTAAAGTTTACCTCAGGTAATCTAGGTTCTAAACCTTTATTTGAATAGCCATGTAAATTTACTGTAATATACCATTATTTTGTTTCTTTTCTGTGGCTAACCCTCCCAGAGAATAGCCTGAAAAGTCTGATATTTTAATAAGAGAAGAGATACTAAAGACAGTTTGATTTCATGTACTAATATTTACTGTCTCTAAAGTATAATGTGCTCTTTTAGCTGTGTAACAATGTAATAAAATACATATTTAATATTCTACAAATGGCTTTAGGATAATCCAAAAATACATAAATGGCTTTAAAAGGCTGCATAATATTACAACCAATATTGGAGGAAATCAGACAGAAAAGCTTCCTACTATAAATACTGGTTATATAATCCCCACACACAGGAATGACACAGAATTCTCACAGAGATGATTTTGTGGAACACGTGAGTGATAATGCTGCAGTGAAATCGCCATCCTTCACATCACAAGATAAGCTAGCTGAGAATAAATTATTTTAATAATGGGTCTTTACCCCATAGTACTCCACTGTTCACATATATTTAGATCAGAAGAATGACAGAAAAATTTTGAGATCTGCACATGCTTGCATCAGCTATATAAACAATATCTGAAAGTTGGCATAAACCTGACTGGGCACGGTGGCTCAAGCCTGTAATCCCAGCAATTTGGGAGGTCAAGGCAAGCAGATCACATGAGGTCAGGAGTTCGAGACCAGCCTGGCCAATATGGTGAAACCCTGTCTCTACTAAAAAATACAAAAATTAGCCAGGTGTGGTGGCACACGCCTGTAATCCCAGGTACTTGGGAGGCTGAGGCAGGAGAATTGCTTGAACTTGGGAGGCGGAGGTTGCAGTGATCCGAGGTCGCACCACTGCACTCCAGCCTGGGTGACAGAGATTCCCTCAAAAAAAAAAAAAGTTGGTATAAACCTGACATATGAAGAAAACCTTGATGAATTCTATTTTGTAAAAAGAGCCCATTTTCTCCCCTTACCTTCTCACATCATCTTTCACTCCCCCAAACTTCATGCAGTCTCCTTCAGATAATTAAGACTGAGATAATGCATTAGCTAGTATGTAAACTTTCCCTATTATAACAAGCTATCATCAGTGAAGTTCTTTATATTTAATAGTACTACTCTCTTAGTCTGTTTTCTGCTGCTATAACAGAATACTGCAGACTGGGTACTTTATAAAGAAAAGAGATTTATTGGGCTCCTAGTTCTGGAGTCTTGGAAGGCCAAGATTGAGGGACCATGTCTGCTGAGGGCCTTTGTGTTACGTTATCCCATGGTGGAAGAGCAGCACACAAGATAGAGACAAAATGGGGACCGAACTTGGGAGCAGGTTAATTATCAGGAGCTCACTCCCATAAATTAGCCCACTCCCAGGATAATAGCATTAATCTACTCATGAGGTCTAACACCCTCTTAAAGGCCCCATCTTCCAGTACCATACATTGGCAATTAAATTTCAACATGATCACTAATACACACACACAGAAAATCAAATACTGCATGTCATCACTTATAATTGGGAGCTAAATTATGAGGACACATGGACACATAGAGGAGAACAATACGCACTGGGGCCTATTACGGAGTGGAAGGTGGGAGGAAGGAGAGGATCAGGAAAAATAACTAATGGGTATTAGGCTCAATACCTGGGTGATGAAATAATCTGTACAACAAACTCCCATGATGCAAATATATGTATGTAACAAACCTATACATATACCCCTGAACTTACTTAAAAAAAAAATTTAACATGTTTTTTGGAGGAAACATTCAAACTATATAGCAAATACATATCAAAAAATCTTTCTTCTAAGTCTTCATTGTTCAAGTGCTCTATAATGTGAGTTCCCACAATCAATATAGGGTAAGACAGTTAAGCCTGTCACAGTGTGAAACATGCATCAGTAACACAACAGCCCTCTCATTCATCCTCGCTTAGCATATGGTTATCATGATCAATCCAGGTCCCATCTTTTGATGTTGTAGTCTTTATGATTTTCACATATCATAAAACTCATGACAAGCAAATCAATTCTCAAGTTGCAAATATGACAAAAGTCACAGAATTTCATAAAGCCAATTATTACATTAAAAGCCACTGACCGATAATCTAGCAACTTTAAACCACATAACAATTAGTTGAAATTGGAGAATCAAAAATAAGTTTTATGACAGAAAAGATGTTTCAGAAAGTTATTTGAATAACAAAATAATAAGAGAGGCCCTTGGGAAAACCAGTGAAGTCCTCTAATATTTTTTCACAAAAATGTCTCTGGAACAAAACGTGAACAGTCAAATGTGGTGTAAATACTGCTATATTGTGCTATTAGACTAATTTTAAGAAGAATTATACCAATAACTAGTATAGCGTTCTAATTTATAAAATCTACACATTAAATATAAAATAGAATAAACTTATTTTTATAATTTTTAGTTTCTTTCAAGAAGATAAATTCTTAATCAAATTATTTTTCATGTGTGTTCCTTTTTAAAACTTGAGTCTTACCAAGTAGATTATTTTGGGCAGGGGAAGATGCATATACCAATTATTCCTTCAAATTAAAAACCTGATGCATTCACTAAAATTTCTGAACAAATAACAAGTAAAATGCCTACTAATGAGATACTTTCTCTAAAAAATAGAGTATACTTTGAGTAAGCAACTGGTAAGGCCACTTGCAGGTTTGTATTGACTAACAGTGAATTTCTTTCTCTCTCTCTCTCTCTCTATATATATATATGTGTGTGTGTGTATGTGTATGTGTGTGTGTGTATGCATGCCTATTCCCTTTGAAAGCCTTTCACAAATACCACAAAGTGTTGATGATAACATGGGATTTTGACATGGTGATCTTCAACGTTTCACCATCAAGGGGTGCCTGTAAATCATCCTAAGAAATAGCAGGATATCCTGGTACCTGGTTTATTTAGAGATTGGGTCAATGCTAAATTACTTCAGAAAATATCCTGAACAAAACTGTATGTCTGCACATAATTATTCTCATTATAAAAAGAAGAATTAATCTGCAAATCTAGATTATGTGTTCTGGTTAGTGAAATTTTAAAACATAAAACTTCAACTAGCTGCAAATTTACCGTTTCATTCTGCTTCTACATAAACTGCCTTCAGTGACCTCAAGGAAGTGCTCAAATTCAAATCCATCAGGTCATTATCATCAGGCTAATGAATCAACTATACCAAGAAATTGTAATGTCGTGTGCATGTATAAAATTAACCATGATTATAAAGATCAAAGTGCATCACCCAATTATAATTTAAAAACTGGAAAACACAAAGGAATAGTACAAATATGACTGATCTTAATAAACAGACAAACTAAATTGAATAAAAGTTTGTAAAGAAATAGAATTATGCAAATTTTTTTGGTTTCTATGGAAATACAATGTTTTTAAACGATTTTAAGCAATCCCTCTGTGAATGTTAATTAGAAATTGGAAGCATGAGCTATGAAAAGGGCTTTCAATTTTTTCTCTACACTTTATGACAATTTCAAACTACAGAAGAGCTGAAAGAATCCTTATAACTGTATTACCACCACTTAAATTCTATTGTTAACAATTTACCAGAAGTATTTCATTACATATCTACCCATCCCTCTATCAATCCATCGGTGCATTTTTTGATACATTTCAAAGCTGCAAGTTTCAGTCCACTACACTCCTAAACACTGTAGCGTGCATATTAATGGAGCTCAATATTTGCTTGCAAATCGTTTCTTTCTTTTGAGGTAAAATTCAGAAGAATGAAATATTCAATTCTTTGATGTACCATTAGATGAATTTCAACAAATGCATGCACTTAATACAAATCCCTATTAGATATTAAAACATGATTCCAGAAACTTTTCTTGTGCTTGTTCATAATGAATCCCTTCCCAAGAACTTCCAGAAGCATCCACTGTTTGCTGTTATTTTCTATGTTAGTTTAACTTGTTCTTGAGCTTCATATAAATGAAACTACTATATAGTGTGTATGTACTACTATGCAAGTCTTGCAGCATGTTTTTGAGATTCATCCATTTTTTTAGTGTACCAGTAGTTCATTACTTTGTATTTCTGAGTAATATTTCATTGTATATTTCCCCTTCCTAATGATGGACACCTTGACTACTTCCGGTATCCTGTATTTTGCTGCAATGAAAAAAAGATGCTATGACATTTCTGGAAAAGTCTTTTGGGGAACATATATTTTCATTTTTCTTGGGTAAATTCCCAACAGTGAAATTGCATAGGGTAGGTTTACACTTAACTTTATGAGAAACTGCCAGATCTTCTTTCAAAGTGATTGTGAGTGCTTTTGCTTTTAAAATAAAATCAAATATTTGAAGAACATTGCTTTGAAGCAACGACCTGCAATGTCAACATAAAAGTCTTAGAAAGAATAACTGACACATCAATACATATGTTTCCAGAAGACAGAAATAAATTATTCTCCATATTAACCCCTTTTAATTACATGCTATAGTTTATTTAATGTACCTAAATATTTAATGCCAGGTATTTTAGCCTGAAATAGTTTATTTTCTATATAGTCAAATGTGATTTAACTCTTAACGTAGAAAGATAAGAACCTTGGAAGGCATAAAATTTATATTGGATACTAACATATTTTAAGAAAGAAATGATAGTTGTAATTATTGGCACTATGGCTTCAGTATAGAATTTGTTGATTAAATAACTGAATACAATTTTTATTTTTTCTGTTCTCCCTCAGAGTACTTGTTCATTCATACATAAATTTACTCATCAACTCAGTAATAATTTATGGAGTGTCTACTATGAGTCAGGTATTGCTCTAGACCTGAAACAAGTCAAATATATTTACTATAGTTATTGGTATAGTTCTGTAATTGTTTTATCCTCTTACTCTGTATTTTTAACATACAATCTTTTTATTTTTAATGTCCCTCCTTTTCTTTTTCCGTCTCCCATTAGCTGTCATTGTAACACATTCAATCTTAAAACATACAGAAAAACGCGGCCAGAGGCAGAAGTTTTGGCATGATCCCATAGAAGCCATGCATGCATGAGCTACATTGCCTTCCAATTAGCCTAGTGGATCTGTGCTTTAGGGGACCCAGATAATTCTCCAAGAACAAAAGCTTCCCTTGACCTGCAGGCTGGCTCACTCAGATGCCCTTACACTCTTCTATATGTCCTCACTCTGCACCCAAGGGACTGATTCTCAGATTTACAGTAATGCCCACCACCAAACAGAGAGCATTACTACTGCCAAGCCTTGCCCACCACTTGGGACCTCTTTAGCTTCATTTAATGTTGAAATCAAGCCCTTTCAGACACTGAGTCCATTGGCTACTCTGTTCATGAACTGGCTTCCAGTCATGGATTGCTACCCTTCACAGCAGACATCTGGCACATTTTGACACTCATTTCTGCTTTGTAGTCAATCTCTCAAATGACCTGGAATTATCAGACATATTACTCCTCTACCTTCAGGGCTTCCTGGACATAGAGGAAACTCTTGTCCTGCCACCTTATATCTCTCAGGTCTTTGACTCTGTATTAGTATCCAAGGGCTACTGTAACAAATTACCATAACTGAGTTACTTGAAAGCAACAAATTTGTTTTCTCACAATGTGGAGACTAGAAGTCTGAACTTAAAGTGTTGTCATGCCCACACTTTCTCCAAAGAAATGCATAGGAGAATCCTTCCTTGCCTTTTCCAGCTACTGGTGACTCCAAAGCATTCCTTGACTTTGGGCTAAATAACTCTAATCTCTGCCTTCATCTTCACATCACCCTTCCTCATATATCCTTTCCCCTTCTCTTTCCTCTTCAAAGGATACTTATTGGACTTAGGGCCTACTCTCATGGAGGATGATCCTGTCTCAAGGTTCTATGTTAATTACATCTGCAAAGGTCCTTTTTCCAAATAAGATTACATTTTCTGGTTCCAGGTAGATATATACATTTTGATGGGCCACAAATTCAACCCATTACAAACTCTGTCGATACTGTTTTCGATTATCTATGATTCTTCATGCAGGCCTAATCCAATTTCACACTTGAATGAAGAATATTGCCAACTTGCACATAACTTATTTTCTGAAATAAGTTTTAGTTATTGTTAAAGTAAAAAATAATTGTTTCTTGCTTCGTTTTTTTCTAAAAAATAAACAAGAAATTTCATACAACATGAAAGTCTTTGGTTCAGTGGTGATGGGTAGAGTCTAAGGAGAGAGAACATATCTTTCTTCATCCTCCTACAGCATGATTTTAGAGATGCTTCTCAGAAAATAACTGGGAATGGGATTTTGAAGGCCAACTTGAGTTTGGTCTCCCTCTCCAGGGAGTGATCTGAGCAGTTCATGGTATGAAAGAAACCCAACAAAGGAAAGCACATGGAGCAGACCCAACCCTCACATTGACAGCAGTCTGCCAAGACCCCTAAGGTTATAGCAGAAGAAATGAGTAGGGAATCCATAACCATTGCTACTTCTTGGGGTACCCCAAACCTTGATAGTACAAACTTGATATTTATTTGCAGCAGTTTGTCTCACTCAGAGCTTTTCAAGCTTGGCACTGTTGACATGTTTTGTAGGGTCTGTCCTGTGTGTTGCAGCATGTTCACTAACCTGCACTCACTTGGATGACAGTCATACCACTTCCTAGTTGTGGTGACCAAAAATATTTCCAGATATTGTCAAATGCTCCCTGGGGAACAAAATCACTCCTAGTTGATAACCATTTGTCTAGGTAAACATGATTAATATTCACCAGCAAAAATATATCCTTAAATTAAATACATTTCTGTTACTTTAAAGTTGCTGTAAAGCCATCTTCTGAGATGCAGAAGTTTTTCAATTAAAAATACTTTAAAAACCTTTTGGATTCTCTGTAGTTTCACAATTTTTTGTTCCATGAAGCGTATCTTTTAGATCGGTGTAACATCTATTTCACTCTTTTTGAGAATTGACAGAATTTTTTTCAACGTAATAGGGCTATTTAGGCCTCTTATATTCCAGGTCATTAATTTTAATGGTTAAGACATTGTTATATGGCACTCTCAGGCAGCAAAGGTGCACACTGATAATTCTACTCCTGTGTGGGGAAATATTTTCCTTGGTAAAGATAAAACATTCCTTTGAGTTTAGAAACATTTCATTTCTAAGGCTCCATTTTATTTAAAGCTCCATTAGCCCCAACATGTTGAATAATAGCTCACTATTTTTCCCCACATATGATTCATTTGAAGTAGAAAAGCTCATAAAAATATCTAACTAGTATTTATAGACCTTCTGTCTCTCTGTAATACAATAGGAAATGTTTCTAATTAAACTGGGATAAAAAGGAAACAAGCAAACAAAAAAAATGATGTAAAACAACAGCCTATCCTTCGTTTCAGATAACTTCCTATCCTTACTTGAATTGATAATTCTGTAAAGTTATCTACTAATATGTCAACTCTCCTTCGTCTGGCAAAACCTATACTAAAATACTTTAAATTATTATTTAAGAAGCATATAATGTGATTAATGATTAAAAGCCAAATCACATTGGCTTTTATGTTTCAGACCCCAGAAAATTCCAGAGTTTGGTGAATTTCTAAGAAGATGGATCAATTTGGACACTTTCAGTCCCATAAGACATTTATTATAAAAATACAATTAGTGGACAAAGAAAAAAGACCTATATGAATGAAGTATAGACTAAGTACTCACTACTCCAAAGCCTTTGGAGACTTTCTTTTATATGGTCTTTCCAGGTTTTGTGTGGACTAACGTTTATATAATTTTGAGGGAGTGGGCCTCAAAATGTTTTAATTTGTATTAAAAAAATACAAATTATCAATACTAATGTAAGCTCGCAGCCATAAAACAGTTTCTTGCAAATTGAGAGCCCTGAAACTTAACCTTCACAGCCATTGCCTTTACCAGGATCCACTCATTTTTCTGCTTCTCTCCTGTTCCACATCAAAATACCTCCAGGAATTCTGAGCCATAATGAACTCTGAGCCTAACACTCATTTCCAACAGATCTGAGGAAGAGATAGGACAGAATGACACACTGGCACCCTTTCTTTTGGTATTTTCTTTACTTACCATAGGCTAGTATGCAATACTCGAATTTTTTACTTTATAAAAATGTTTTAACTGTTATTGAGCACATACTACAGAGTTATATATACACTAACTCCCATACACAATTTCTTCTCATTAACAACTTGCATTAGTGTGACACATTTATTATAACTGATGAATAAATATGAATATATTATTGTTAACTAAAGTAGATAGTTTATATTAGAGTTCACTCTATGTTGTAAAGTTCTGTAGCTTTTGACAAATGTATCATGTCACGTGTCCACCATTAGAATATAATGCAGAATAATTTTGCCACTGTTATATCCCCTGTGCTTTACCCATTCAAATCTTCCCATTTCCCTGTAAGCCCCTGAAAACCACTGGTCTCTTTTACTGCCTCTATAGTTTTTCCTTTTCTAGTCTCTCATATAGTTGGGATTATATAGTATATAGCCTTTTCAGACTGGCTTCTCTCAATTAACAATATATATTTATGTTTCTTCCATGTCTTTTTGTAGCTGGATAGATCATTTATTTTTTCCCTAAATGATTTTTCCTTGTCTTAGTACATCACAGTTTGTTTACCCATTCACCTACTAAGGGACACTTCAGTTGCTTTGAGTTTTGGGCGATTATGAAAAACCTGCAATAAACATTCAGGTGCAATTTTGTGTGGACACAGTTTTAAAGTCCCATCAGTAAATACCTAAGAGCATTTTTTTCATATGTTTGTTGGCCACATAAATGTCTTCTTTTGAGAAGTGTCTATTCATATCCTTTGCCCACTTTCTGATTTTTTTTTCTTGTAAATTTGTTTAAGTTCTTTGTAGATTCTGGATATTAGCCCTTTGTAGATTCTGGATATTAGTCAGATGGATATTAGCCCTTTGTAGATTCTGGATATTAGCCCTTTGTAGATTCTGGATATTAGTCAGATGGATAGATTGCAAAAATTTTCTCCCATTCTGTAGGTTGCCTGTTCTCTCTGATGATAGGTTATTTTGATGTGCAGAAGCTCTATAGTTTAATTAGATCCCATTTGTCAATTTTGGCTTTTGTTGCCATTGCTTTTGGTGTTTTAGTCATGAAGTCTTTGCCCCTGCCTATGTCCTGAATGGTATTGCCTAGGTTTCCTTCTAGGGTTTTTATGGTTTAGGTCTTACATTTAAGTCTTTAATCCATCTTAATTTTTGTATAAGGTGTAAGGAAGGGGTCCAGTTTCAGTTTTCTGCATATGGCTAGCCAGTTTTCCCAACACCATTTATTAAATAGGGAATCCTTTCCCCATTGCTTGTTCTTATCAAGTTTGTCAAAGATCAAATGGTTGTAGATGTGTGGCATTATTTCTGAGGCCTCTGTTCTGTTCCATTGGTCTATATATCTGTTTTCGTACCAGTACCATGCTATTGTTGTTATTGTAGCCTTGTAGTGTAGTTTGAAGTCAGGTAGCGTGATGCCTCTGGCTTTTCTTTTTGCTTAGGGTTGTCTTGGCTATATGGGCTCTTTTTTGGTTCCATATGAAATTTAAAGTAGTCACTGCTCATTAGAGAAATGCAAATCAAAAGCATAATGAAATAACCACCACACGCCTGTTAGAATGGTGATCATTAAAAAGTCAGGAAACAGATGCTGGAGAGGATGTAGAGAATTAGGAACGCTTTTACACTGTTGGTGGGAGTGTAAATTAGTTCAACCATTGTGGAAGACAGTGTGGCAATTCCTCAAGGATCTAGAACCAGAAATACCCTTTGACCCAGCAATCTCATTTCTGGGTAGATGCTCAAAGGATTATAAATCATTCTACTATAAAGACACATGCACATGTATGTTTAGTGCAGCACTATTTATGATAGCAAAGACTTGGAACCAATCCAAATACTCATCAATGATAGACTGGATAAAGAAAATCTGGCACATATACACCATGGAATACTATGAAGCCAACAAAAAGGTTTAGTTCACATCCTTTGCAGGGAAATGGATGAAGGTGGAAACCATCATTCTCAGCAAACTAACACAGGAACAGAAAACCAAACACCGCATGTTCTCACTCATAAGTGGGAGTTGAACAATGAGAACCCACGTACACAGGGAGGGGAACATCACACCCAGGGGCCTGTTGGGGAGTGGGGGGCCAGGGGAGGGCTAGCATTAGGACAAATACCTAATTAATGTGGGACTTAAGACCTAGATGACAGGTTGTTGGGTGTAGCAAACCACCATGGTACATGTATACCTATGTAACAAACCTGCACATTCTGCACATCTATCCCAGAACTTAAATAATAAAAAAATTATAGGCCGGGGGCAGTGGCTCACACCTGTAATCCCAGCCCTTTGGGAGGCTGAGGCGGGCAGATCACGAGGTCAGGAGATCTAGACCATCCTGGCAAACACGGTGAAACTCCGTCTCTACTAAAAATACAAAAAAAAAAAAAAAAAATTAGCCGGGCTGGCTGTGGTGGTGGGCGCCTGTAGTCCCAGCTACTTGGGAGGCTGAGGCAGGAGAATGGCGTGAACCCAGGAGGCAGAGCTTGCAGTGAGCCGAGATCGCGCCACCACACTCCAGCCTGGGCGACACAGCGAGACTCCGTCTTAAAAAAAAAAAAAAAAAAAAATTAAAAAGAAATAGTGTAAAATAAATAATGGAGGATAATTGAATATGTAAAATTTACCATTTAAGTCATTAGAGTAAATGTGTATAAACTGAATTTTCCCGTTAAGAGTCAAAGCCCAGCCATAAGATGTTTTTTGAAATGTGTAAGAAATAAAAGTTAAAAATAAAGGTTAAAGAAATACCTGGTAAATATGGCAAAAAAAAAAAAAAAAATCAACCCTAAACAAGATAAAATTTAAAGTAAAAACCACTAAATAGATTAAAAAGCGATACCATATAATGATAAGGGGTACAATATATATTTTAATGTGAACATTATAAACCTCTAGGCACTAAAAAATAAAAAAAATAACAGCAGCAAGCCATGTAGAGATAAAACTTTTGAAATTTGAGGAAACTATTTCTGACAAAATGATAAGCTAGACATTTTGATGAACTAGGAAAAAATATACACAGAAGCCAAAAGCTAAGTGAACTTAAGAATTCAAAGAGATAAACAGAGCACAAAAATGCCTTTCACCTTGATAAAATTTGCTTCACTAGTGAACTTGAGCTTCTCAGACTGATGGGAAATATGTTTAAGGATGGGAGATAAATCTTAGGACATATTTCCAGTACAGAACCAAATAGATTTACCCATCTACAGATAAAAGTGAAATCTCATGGCTAAAAGTATAAGGGTAAACTGGAAATTTCAATGCACACACACACACACACACACACACACACACACACACACTAGCTAAGAAAATCGCCTCTCTCTACAGCAGAGGGTAGATGGAAAAACAAAATATTTCATAGAAATTATTATCTATCTTCTAGTCTTTATGGGTTTTCAGCCCAAATTAACACTACCTAGATAGCATGAAAATAATTTCAAGCCAATAACTTTTATTGAATCTCTGCAAGTTGGTCATGCCCTGAGACCTAGGTGATATATTATCTTTGGAAATTACTTTTACAAGGAAAAATAAAGAATAATGACAACTACAGCAGCAAACACTTAAAACTTGCAAAAAAACAAAAAAAGCGCCACTAGTAAAGACAAATAGGAGCCACGAAAAATACAATAATATTCTTAATGACTTCAAATATTAAAATTACCAAACACATAAAGTAGGTGTGCCTTATTATGTTTAAATTTTAATACACTGAGAAAATGAGTGAGAAGCAAGAGACTATTTTAAATGATCAATTAAATTTGAAAATAAGTAGGTATTCTGGATAAAAATTTATTTATCCATATACACATAAACATACACATAAAGAAACATCATAGTAATATTATAGAACAAAAAAGACAAATAAATAACCTTAAATTTCAACAAAAAGTAATAAAAAGCCTGGGCATGCCTTTAATCCCAGCACTTTGGGAGGCCGAGGGGCGGATCACAAGGTCAGGAGTTTGAGACCAGCCTGGCCAATCTGGTGAAACCCCGTCTCTACTAAAACTACAAAAATTGGCCGGGCATGGTGGCACGTGCCTGTAGTCCCAGCTACTTGGGAGGCTGAGGCAGGAGAATCACTTGAACTTGGGAGGTGGAGGTGGCAGTGACCTGAGATTGTGCCTCTGCACTCCAGCCTGGGTGACAGTATATACCTCAAATACATAAGAACTAATTTTCAAAAGAAACAATGGAAAGTCATTGAATTGCATTTTTTAAATCGAGAACCAAATTAAAAAATAATGTCAAAAAAAGTTTGTCACCAGTAGATCTTTACTAAAGAAAAACTTCAATGATAAATTTCTAGCTAGAAGAAAGGGATGCAGTTGCATAATCTACTATGCAAAAAACAGTGATGCTTAAAGAAAATAAATATATAAGTAAATATAAACAAATATTGACTATATAGACAACAAAAACCTGTGGGACTAAAAAGAAGTAACATGTAGAATTAAAATATATCAAAATAATAGAATAATAGGAAAAAAAAGTGTTGCAAGCAGCAATGTTTTAAGGTCATTGTGTTGTTACACGAGTTAGGCATGCAAATTTTAAACCACAAGTAGAATAGTAGTCCACTGTACAACTTCCAAACTCTAGCACAGACTTAAGGTCTCTGTTATCAAATAAATACTTTCTCAGTATTTCACAGAACAATTAGAAAAATTACCTCAGGATATAGATTAGAATAGTAAAATTAATAATCAAGATATTTTGGATATATATATAACACTGACCCCAACCACCACAGAATATACGTTGTTGCAAATCACAAGAAAGACCCCTGAAAATTGACATTATCTGGGCTAAAAAGCAAACCTAATATCATACAGATCATGTTTTCTGACTAAAACGCAATTATATTAAAAAGTAAAAACCAAAAGGTAATTGTAATAAAATATATCGATGCAATTAAGAAATACACTTCCAATAATACATAAGTCATGAAAGATCAAGGAAGAAACTACAATGAAAAATATAAGATATTTAGAACTCAATAATAATAAGATGTTTACACAAAAACTTATCTGATGCAAATAAATTATTAATAGTAACTACAGGAAAACTTACACCCTTAAATGTTTACATTAGTAAAGATAAAATTTTAAAGTTAATTACCTATGCATTCCACTTGAGAAGGTAGAAAATAGCAGGACAAACTCAAATAAATTAAAAGGTAATAATATCAGAATAGACAAGGCTTCTTGACTATAAAGAGCAAGGTACGTGTGTTGGGTTGGTGGGGGTGTGTTCTTCCAGGTACTAAGTTTTGTTAAAAACTATAGTAATGGCCTGGCATGGTGGCTCATGTCTGTAATCCCAGCACTTTGGGAGGCTGAGGTGGGCAGATCATGAGGTCAGGAGGTCGAGACTATCCTGGCTTACGTGGTGAAAGCCCGTCTCTACTAAAAATACAATACCATTTGACCCAGCCATCCCATTACTGGGTATCTACCCAAAGGATTATAAATCATGCTGCTATAAAGACACATGCACATGTATGTTTATTGCAGCACTATTCACAATACCAAAGACTTGGAACTAACCCAAATGTCCATCATTGATAGACTGGGTTAAGAAAATGTGGCACATATACACCATGGAATACTATGCAGCCATAAAAAAGGATGAGTTCATGTCCTTTGTAGGGACATGGATGAAGCTGGAAACCACCATTCTGAGCAAACTATCACAAGGACAGAAAACCAGACACCACATGTTCTCACTCATAGGTGGGAATTGAACAATGAGAACACTTGGACAGAGGGTGGGGAACATCACACACCAGGGCCTGTTGTTGGGTGGGGGTAGGGAGGAGGGATAGCATTAGGAGATATAACTAAAGTAAATGACGAGTTAATGGGTGCAGTACACCAACATGGCACATGTATACTTATGTAACAAACCTGCACGTTGTGCACATGTACCCTAGAACTTAAAGTATAATAAAAATAAATAAATAACCAACCAGAAAAAAAAAAATTAGCTGAGCATGGTGGCAGGCTCCTGTAGTCCCAGCTACTGGGGAGGCTGAGGCAGGAGAATGACGTGAACCCAGGAGGCAGAGCTTGCAGTGAGCCGAGATCACGCCACTGCACTCCAGCCTGGGCAACAGAGGGAGACTCCATTTCAAAAAAAAAAAGAAAAAACAATAGTAACTCGTTCTATGTAAGACACATAATTAAATATGCACAGATAGATTCAAGTTATTGAATTGGAACATTATCTTGTAAATATTTCAATTCTGCCCCAATTTATCTGTAGCTTCAATTCAATTCCAATCAAAATTACTTCAATTTTATTTTGTAAAATTTGACAAGCTGATTCTAAAATTTATATGGAAGAAAGAAATTTCTACAAAAAACCAAAACACACTTAAATAAGTAAAACAAGGTGAGAGGATTTTTGTTTCCAGAAATGAATTATTTTAAATCAGTAAGAATTAAAACAATGTGGCATTGACACATGGAATGAAAAATGATGCCAGTGAAACAAACTGCATAGAGTACAAACAAACTCACACACAGAGAGAAACATGATCTATTGAAGAGTTGGCAGTAAAGATCAATGGGACAAGGATGAACAGTTTAACAAATTTTGCAAGGGCAATTAGTTATCCACATGGGAAAAAGCAAACTTGTACCTCTCCATTATGCCATATATAAAAATCAATTCCAAATGGGTCTGACTTAAAAAATGAAAGAGAATAAAGCTATTTTAGCTGAGTATAAAGAAAATTTCCCTATGGTGTGAAGGTAGAGAAGGATTTCTTAAAACAAGGCACCAAAAATGTGTAACAATTTAAAAAAGATAAATGAGACAAAAATGCATTAAGAACTTTAACACCATAAAGAAAGTGGAAAGATAAGCCATGAATGGAAAAAGATATCTATACCAAAGATAAAGGATTACTATGCAGAATATTTTTAATTCCTGTAAGTCAGTAAGAATATTACAAAAGGAACTATGGAAAACTATGCAAAACACAGATATTTCTCAGAAGTAGAAATAAATGGCCAGTAAATGTATGAAGATGTGTTTATTATTAATTAGGGAAATACAAAATGAAACCACAATGAGATACTGTTTTTCACCTGCTTTCTTGAAATGTCAAGACACCAGGCATAGTTCTAGCCAGCGACATAATAGGTAGTTACATAAATGTTTAAACATATAATTAATGCATTACTTGGACAGAAACTCTTTCATGAAGGTAAGATTCTTCTCCAGCCTAATTTTGACTTCCATTTTCTTACCTTATAATCGTACCCTAACACATCCTCAGGCGTCTTCCACAGAAGGAAGAGAGAAAATTGCAGTGGGAGTCTGATCACTGTCACAAATGGAAAGATTTCAGTCAAATCCCATAAGATCTTTGGGTTTTAATTCCCATTTATGAAGTGAGAAGACCTAGGTTTTACCTCAGAAATTTTAAATTGGCATCTCTTGAAACCTGAAAATATGCTTTGTTTGGCATGCACCATGTCTTTCTCAATGTTTCCAATGTAAATGTCAATACCTGGAGATTGCATGCTCTAAGACTTCACTGTCTCCCTCACACCATACTGTGCTACGTCCTAACTGCTTAATTGATATAATTATCCACCTTCCATGGAAGCAGTGGTGGTGACTTCTGTTAGTATCTGAACCTCCTTTCTGAAGCTCAAAACACATGTACAGCAGGCTCATATCCAAAAATGTACTTACTTAAAATACATAAAGCAAAGTAGCATGTTCAGTTCATGTACATGTTTCACCTTGAGGGTACAGTTTGATTTAGCTTTCCTATGGAGGGGTTGTTTGTACTAGACGGCTCTCTAGCATGCTCACTCAGCACACCTGCTTACCTATCGGTACCTTCACAGCGTCGCCACATTCATGATCTGTCTCCACTGCATCCTATTTGATTCACCAGAAAGTTTATCTTGTTGATGCTATTGCTACGTAGCTAGCAATAGGCATCAATAAATATTAATTACATAGCATCAATAAGTATTAATTGAACACAAAATTGTATAGATGAAGGAAGGAAAATGATTTAGCTCCAATTTAGTATGTGTCTAGCACAGGGGTCAGGAAACTTTTCTGTAAAGGACCAGAAAGTAAATATTTTCAGCTTTGTGGGCTATGCATTCTCTGCTGCAATTATTCGATTCTACTGTTGTAGTGTATAAAGAATTGGCCCACACAACTGTGGGGGCTGGAAAGTCTAAAATCCATAGGGTAAGTCAGCAGGCCAGAAACTCAGGTAGTTAATGCTATAGTCTGAAGGCAGAATTTTTTTTTTTTTCCATGAAACCTCAGCTTTTCTTATTAAGTCCTTTGACTTATTGAATGAGTTCCACCCACATTAATGAGGATAATCTCCTTTACTTAAAGTAAATTCATTGTAGATGTTAACCATATCTACACAAAACACCTTCACGGCAACACCTAGGTTGGTGTTTGATTAAATAACTGAGTACTATAGTGTAGCAAAGTGGACACATGAAGCTGATTATTTCATAATGTCAAGCAGCCATGGGCAATATGTAAATGAATGGACATGGCTGTTTTCCAATGTTACTTAATTCGAATTTCATATACTTTTCATAAAGCACAAAACATTATTCTTCTTTTGATTTTTTTCTCAAACATCCCAAAATATAAAAACTATTCTTAGCTCATGGGTGGGGCATGCAAAACCAAGTGGTGGGCCATAATTGGCCCAGTGGCCATTGTTTGCTTACCCCTACTTCACCATAGCGTTATGCATGTTTTATTTATAGACATTATAAATGCATCATGCTTACTTATATATAATTTTTTTACACATATACATATATAGAACTTTTAACTGGTGCTGATGACAGCTAGTCTCAAAACAGGGCTCAAAAGTAATTTAAGTTATTGTGGTTCTGATAGTGGGAAAGTGATAAGGGAAACTGTAAAAATCCAGTTTTAGAGTTTTTCAATGATATTACACATTATTATTATCTAGCAATGATTTTTTATAATGTTCTCTGAGGAAAGAAGTATGAAAAAGAATATCTATCAAGGTATTTATAGGTCTTTAATTCTAGACAGTAGTGGTCAGCAGTAAAAAGATGATGAAATATCTTGATAAAAGGGAGGTGGGATGTAACACTTTCCTAATGTAGAAACCACCCCTTTTCATACCAACTAATCCTCAACACCAGCTTCTGAACATGTGTACGTGTGCACGCACACACGTTCATTTATTCTATATTACATGCATAACTAAAGTTATTACTATATGTCAGGCTTTTAATCAAGCACTGGTGATTTAAAGGTCAATAAGACAGGTTTCTTTAAGAGTTCACAGGATAAGGCAAGAAGAAAAATTGTTGGGTATCCACCATTTGTCAGACATGTCAGCTAAATTATCTGATTTAATGCCCAAAACAACTCAAGGTGGAGTTGCCAGATAAAAATACAAGACCAATTAAATTTGAATCTCACATGAACAGCAAATCATTTTTTAGCATAATATATCCCATGCAATATTTGGGACATATTTTTACTAAAAAGCGATTGAGACATACTTACGTTAAAAAATTATCTGAAATTCACACTTGTATTTTTATTTGCTAAATACTGCAACCCTAGTTCCATGAGATGTAGGCCTTATTGAACCCAGTTTATCTCTGTGAAAAAGATGATCAGAACTATTAGTTTTTTAAGTTCATAAATCTGGAATTCCATGCAAATTTTCTTTGAGCTAAAACCAGATAGGGAGACAAAATATAAAGAAATTGCGTACCACTGAGGTATATTGGCAAAGCAAAAAGGATGAAATTAATTTCATCTGTGGAACTTTATATGGTGAAATGTTTGAGTGAAGACTGAAAAGTGATGAAATGTAAGTAAAAATAAGTAAAATAAGAGAAAACAAATTTGGACTACTTAAATGATTATTCCATCTAAAAACAATAATCACTTTTTCAAAATTCTCTTTGCAGTTAATATTACCATCTCAACTCATTACTTTGTATGTTACAGAAATATATTCAATAATCACATTTTCTTGCTGTTTTCAGAATACACAAATAATTTTGAAGATGCTAACTCCAGTTAACATTTAAAAAGTTCAAAATTTGTTATAATTTGTAAAGAAATCTTATATTAAACACAGAGAGCCAGTGAAATTTTAAAAGAAAATCTGTCTAATTACTTTCTCAGAAGGAGTTAATGGTAGATCAAAGGAAGAAAGCTAAAGAAGCTAAAAGAGTTATTTCACATATGCAGTTCTTAATGAAACAAGAATATCTATTGCTTCCTGGTTTCTCGTCTCTAAATGATAAAGAAAATTGTAGCTGATAGCTGAATTCTGATTACATGCAGTGTGTGATTATTTCTTACTATTCTTTTGGGTAGGTAGAAAAGATTCTTCATTCCTCCAAACTGTATAGCTGGACATTAATATAAACCTCTGCTAAAACTGTTATAAAATATTTTTATTTAATTTATTTAATAATTGCTATTTTCTTTTTTCCTTGTATTTAACCATTTAGTAATTTCAAGTTTGTATTTCAAATGTTTTCCAACACAAAGAAATACAATAAATCTCACCAGTAACCACCATGATTTCTCTAGAATAGATACAATTTAATTTTAGCATAGTAACTTAAGAATTAAGCTGTTTTTATTATCTTTTTATTTCTTGTGACATCATTAGAAGATTTAAAGGGAAGAGATTTGAGAAAAGAGATGCTTCACTGTGAGATTTCTATATACCACAGATGAGACAGAAACAAGACACAAAGTATGAATAAAAATTTTAAAGATAAGAAGGGAGATAAAAAGCACCAAATACAAATGCACACTTTGATCCAAAAATGTAAAACTTGGGGAAGAGGAAGCTAACAAGGCATGGCGAAAAATATCTCCATATCTAGACAGAGTTTAGTCAGTTGGTTCATCTAGAGACCAGATTTTCTTTAAATTATCACAGAGTTGCATAATTTCAGAGGGGAAAAAAAAACTATGCATTTGTCAGCCTCATTTGCTAACTTATTCTGAAGTGTCATGAAAAGAAGTGTGTGTGCTCCCCAAGTGGGTTGGAGTGGGGATAAGAAAACGGTACAACTAAGTACTCTGTATGGAAAGCGGTTACTTATTATCCATCTTCATACATGTAGTCACTTTTACTAATCAGTTTTAAAACATAACTCAGGTTACAAGTGCTCGTATTTAAAACGTAGCCAAAACTGAACTGAAAGAGTCCTTTTTGCCACTTCAGTTTCGTTCCTCTGAGAGAACCAACACCTAATAAAGGATAGAGGGAAAAATTGCTCTACCTCTGTCTAGACAGCTTTGCTTCTGTTTAGTTGCTTTCACTTCAGGAGAGAAGGATGTCAAATTTGGAGAGAAGGATGTCAAATTTGTTTCTGTTTACAAGATGCCTCAAGTGATTTTCTAGTACAAGTCTTAGTCCTGGTGATATTCTTTTAAGGGGTCCAAAAAGTACAAAACAAAGAAAAAAGAAGATACGTAGAAAGTGTTATCTGAAAATATGAATTAGGTGCTAGAGGCTGAATTATACTCTTACTTAGCACAAAAGTTTTAAACATCTGCTCTGATAATAAATTCATTAAAATTTATTCAAAATGTTTTAATCTTATTAATGTAACAAAGAGGTTGCAACATAATTCCCCTAGGTATTGTATATTGCATTTGGCTCCCACATTACTTTCTTTAAACATGATTTTGATTGCCTTTCAAAATCAGAACCGTGTGTGTGTGTGTGTGTGTGTGTAAAACACACATATAAGCCTGTATAGCCACAATCATCTAGGTTTCTGGCCTTTCTTGAAAACTTACAAAATCAGAAACCTTAGATGCACATTCATAAGTGACAGCCTTTGGTGGGACCTGAAGAGTCGCTGCCCTGTACAAGGGCCTTGTGTGCTCTTCTTCATAATAACCCAACATCTACTTTGCTTTACTCATTAAGTAACCTTCCTGGGTCTGAGAAGTATGTGAGAATTTAGGCTGATGGTTATTACCTGAAATCACAGTTTATGCTTTTTAGCCCGGCATTGTGAAAAGAGCCTTAGATGAGTCTAGGGCCTGCTCTATCAATTTTTTTAACTTTTACATCTAAAACAAAAATGGTATGACTATCAACTTTCCACATATAGTAAAGATTAGACAATATGTGTATTAAGTGAATAGCACATCTGGCAGCAGCTCTCTGACAGATAGTTTGGTAGTTGTTTGGACAAAGATGATGACAATTATTTTCATAAGGATGGAAATATGATATTGACTATAAAGTCACTCAAGCTTTGAAAACCACAGTTTTTTTCCACGGAAAAGGAAAATGAATGTCATCACAACAGAGCCGTTTGGCACTAAACATTTCCAATATAGGATATTAGACCTGATCCTTTTGATTTTAGATTTCTATAAACTTCCAAGTCTTCACATTGTTTTTAAAGCAGGTTCATAGTAGGCAGTAGCCTTTCCATGTCTACATAAACTCATCTAAAATAAAGTATAATTAATTTGTCATTCACTGATTGCAGAAAAGGCAGATGGACTAAGAATTTGATGTGAAGTTCTGAGATTTTCAAGAATATGACTTGTCACTTAGAGAATTACATGTTTAAATAAAACAGGATGGAAAAAATAATCTTAAGTGAATACAGTATTTTTCTTTCTGATAAAGCTTTTTTATTCAGTTAATGATAGTCAATATGTAGCTGACTGTGGGTTAGAAGTTAAATTACTTTCAGAACATTAAAAAATGTCTTCCTGTATTGTTGGACAATGATTTAAAATACGTGGTTGTTTTAGTCCATTTGGCTGCTATGACATATTTATTATTTATTTATTTCTCAAATTTTGGGAGCCTGACAAGTTCAAGAGCAAGGTACTGGCAGATTTGGTGTCTAGTGAAGGCCTACTATCTGGCTTATGTATGATGGCTTCTCACTGACCTCACATGGTGGAAGGGGCTAGCTAGCTCTCTAGAGCCTCTTTTATAAGGGCACAGACCTCATTCATGAAGACTCCACCCTCATAATCTAATCACCTCCCAGATGCCCCACTTTCTAATGTCATTGTGTTGATGATTAGATTTTCAGCATATGGATTTGGGGGAAAAAAACATTCAGACCATAGCAATGTTATTTACATAAACAAATAGCCTTGAACGTGAATAAAGGCTTACTGATGGATATAAATCTTATATTTAAAAACAAAAAATAAAATTCTTATTCTTTTAAATCAGATTTATGAAATCAATTCAGATTTCAAAACTGACTTGTGAAATCAATTTACATTTGTGAAATCAGAACAAGAAGCAAAAGGCAAATTTTCTATTTCCTAGAAATGATTTTCAGTGACTTTTCATAGTTTAGCTACTTCTCATCAAGTAGTTTCAAGTGTTAGCCTTCCAAAAGAGAAAAAGTGTAAGATGCCAGTAGCTCAAACGCATTTTTTTTTTTTTTGCATAATGGTGACTTTTTATTAAAATAGAGTTCAAAGAACCCAGAAAGCTAAGTGGCTTTATGGAGGAGCTCAGAGCTTTTTCTTACTTACAGAAGTGAAGTGGGTATTTAACATGCTAGCCTTTTGCTAACCTCAATGGATGGTATACCTACTTTACTTTTGAAAAAGAAGAAAACTTTAAAATGATAACATTTTATTATCAGGCAGAAGGCACATAGTTAGGTAGCTTTTTTGATCAAATAACTAGAAGATTCATTCACTCATGTAGTATTTAATCAAGTCTTCATAACATGCAAGGCACTTTGGGATATACTGGTGAGAAACACAGACAAGACACTTGCCCACATGTGACTTATATTCTAACACAAGAGACAGGCACTAAGGAGTCAATGGCAAAACGACCCAATGGTGACAATTGCCATGGAAGACAATAAAGCTGGGTGATGAGAGAGGCCAGGACCAGGACAAACGGGAGGGACACTGTGAGAAGATTTTTATTTTAAATGAGGTGCTCAGGGTCACTTCCTATCACAACTATGCACTGAAATAAAAGCTCTGATCTAAGATGGGAGTATTTTGCTTACAACTATCGTGTATAAAGCTCAAGAAATTGAAATTTAAAATTGCGTTACAAAATTTTTTTAAAAAAGAAAAGAAGTGTTTTCTCATAAAATAAAGGGAGATAAAATCTTACAGGTGAAATTCAAGAGAGGAGACCTGCCATAAAAAGGGAAAATTTTAGGAAATCAGACATTTGAAGGCTGTAAAATTTTATTAATTTTGATGTCCCACCACTGTTTCAATCAATCCATATGAAATAATTTTGGAAAACAAGGTGTAAACTTTGCATTTCCCTTTAGTTAAGAAATAAGTGTTTTTTATAGCTTTTACATTTAAATGTTTTAAATATTAGAAATTATGCTAGCCTGTATAATCTGAGTTTGTAAGTCATGTTTCACAACCAAACTGCTAGATTTTTATTACAAACTTTATGTCTTCTGCTGAATTGTCTGCTAATATTTATTGAACAGTATTGAATGTCCTCAATTCTTCATTCATCCATTCAAATACAAATACTTTTTGACTGCCTGACATGCCATGTCCTGTGTTAAGTGCCAGCAATACAGTGGTAAATGAGATAAAGTCCTCGCCTTACAGAATGTTCACTCTACTACTTGGACAGGCTGACAGAGAAGGGCACACACATGAGTAGGGCACTAATCTAGCTGGAGGATCAGATCTGTATTAGTCCATTCTCATGCTGCTAATAAAGACATACTTGAGACTGGGTAATTTATAAAGGAAAGAGGTTCAATTAACTCACAGTTCAGCATGTGTGGGGAGGCCTCAGGAAACTTACAATCATGGTGGAAGGGGAAGAAAACATGTCCTTCTTCACATCATGGCAGGAGGCAGAAGAATTAATGCCCAGAGAAGGGGGAAGCCCCTTATAAAACCATCGGATCTTGTGAGAACTCACTCACTATCACAGAGAACAAGATGGGGGAAACCACCCCCATGATTCAGTTATCTCTACCTGGTCATTCCCGTGACATGTGAGGATTATGGGAACTACAATTCAAGGTGAGATTTGGATGGGGACACAGAGCCAAACCATATCAAGATCCCTACAAAAGTGCTGTGTCAGCCAAGGCCCAAAAGATGCCTGAGGGGCAGCCAGGAGACAGGAAAGAGGGTAGACAGGAGTAGGGTGGAAGGCAGGCACAGGAAAGTGCATACCAGCTGGTGGCACAGCTGGTATGAAATCTCAGGAGCAGAGTGAGTAGAAAGAAGTGAATTCAGAATGGCAGGAACTTAGAGTGGAAGAGCTGAAGCTGAAGAGGTAGACAGCAACCCGATGAGATGTTTGCCTTTTTCCTTGAGGTTAAGGGGAAACTCGTGATGCATTAAGAGAAGCAGGACATGATCACTGATGGTAGTGGATTACTGAGGTAGCAGAGACATGATAAATGACTTTCATTCTAAAATGAGCAAAATAACGATATGTTTATATGCTGATGAAAAGGGTACAGTAGAAACAACAACAACTTGATATGAAAAATGAAAAGAGAATGGAGGAGTAATGCCCTTGAGTATGTTGGGGCAATGGACTCTAACACCTCTCCCCATGTGTCGGCCTCCCAGAGGAACACAGACTCCTTACCTCTGGTATTTAGTTGTGTGACTCGTGGGAATTCTTAGAGCTATTCTTTTCTTAATAAAAAGGAAGGCAATATAATTTTGAGGAAAGAAAAGGCAAAAACTAGCCATCTGGGTGACTGTAAATGAATGACTTGGGGAAATAGTGTGATTGTAGGACTAATTCCATATGACGATTTCACATACGGATAAAAATTTTAAAAGTAGTCTTAATAAAAACAGGAAATTGCTGTATGTCTAAAGCAAAACAGATACAATTAGAAACATTTTAAAGAAAAGCAATTTTTTTATTTAACACTATAATTCTGCACGGTTTTTATATTAAGATTCAATTATTATATTAGTGAAAATGAATATTTAATACTGAAGGACATGGTGAGTCTTCCTCAATGAGTGAGTGAAACAATGATTGAATGACACCTGTAAATACAATCATAAATAGAAATGAACAAACGAAAATTAAATTCTGCCAAATCCGAGGTAACACCATAGAAGTCCTTTACCTTTTTCAACTGATTGATAATATTTCTAACAAAAATGAGTTGCTTGCAAAAGCTGTGACCTATTTAGCAGCTAATTTTCTAACCCTTAGAAAAATCTTCCATTTAAAGTAAGTTGAATATTACAATCTTTGCAGAAGTGACAAGTAATTGCTTTTTTAATCCTATCTATGGCATTTTTGAGATAAAAAACACATTTTTTAGTGGACTGGAATGCTATCATTTATTCTGTTGGTGGTAACTTTCTGATAATTAAGTAATCTAATGAAATGTTATGTGTCTCCTCAGGGCCTGTGAAAATTCAATGTGTCTCTTGTTTTCAAAGGTGATTCATTTGCATTACTCCACCAGAAATGTAATAAAGTAAGAAAAATTAATAAATATTCATTGTGTGTTTATAAATAATAATTGCAGTTACTGTAGTTTTGAAAAACAAAAATAGAAAATTTTGGACTTTATTTTCTTACAGGGATTTTTGATTGGCATGAGTGAATATATTCAGGACAAAACATTTTTAATAATGAATACATTACAGAGTATATAATCTGCTTTTATTGTTTATTAAATAGTATATTAAAAGAGCCTTTACCTGAAGGAATTCTTTATTGCAATTTAATGGTTTAATAATAAAATTTGTAAAACCAGACCATTGCTTTTAATCTAAAATCTTTTTTTTTTAATTTTACTATTATTATACTTTAAGTTTTAGGGTACATGTGCACAATGTGCAGGTTAGTTACATATGTATACATATGCCATGCTGGTGTGCTGCACCCATTAACTCGTCATTTAGATTTAGGTATATCTCCTAATGCTATCCCTCCCCCCTCCCCCACCCCACAACAGTCCCCAGAGTGTGATGTTCCCCTTCCTGTGTCCATGTGTTCTCATTGTTCAATTCCCACCTATGAGTGAGAATATGTGGTGTTTGGTTTTTTGTTCTTGCGATAGTTTACTGAGAATAATGATTTCCAATTTCATCCATGTCCCTACAAAGGACATGAACTCATCATTTTTTATGGCTGCATAGTATTCCATGGTGTATATCTGCCACATTTTCTTAATCCAGTCTATCATTGTTGGACATTTGGGTTGGTTCCAAGTCTTTGCTATTGTGAATAGTGCTGCAATAAACATATGTGTGCATGTGTCTTTAAAGCAGCATGATTTATAGTCCTTTGGGTATATACCCAGTAATGGGATGGATGAATCAAATGGTATTTCTAGTTCTAGATCCCTGAGGAATCGCCACACTGACTTCCACAATGGTTGAACTAGTTTACAGTCCCACCAACAGTGTAAAAATGTTCCTTTTTCTCCACATCCTCTCCAGCACCTGTTGTTTCCTGACTTTTTAATGATTGCCATTCTAACTGGTGTGAGATGGTATCTCATTATGGTTTTGATTTGCATTTCTATGATGGCCAGTGATGGTGAGCATTTTTTCATGTGTTTTTTGGCTGCATAAATGTCTTCTTTTGAGAAGTGTCTGTTCATATCCTTCGCCCACTTTTTGATGGGGTTGTTTTTTTCTTGTAAATTTGTTTGAGTTCATTGTAGATTCTGGATATTAGCCCTTAGTCAGATGAGTAGGTTGTGAAAATTTTCTCCCATTTTGTAGGTTGCCTGTTCACTCTGATGGTAGTTTCTTTTGCTGTGCAGAAGCTCTTTAGTTTAATTAGATCCCATTTGTCAATTTTGGCTTTTGTTGCCATTGCTTTTGGTGTTTTAGACATGAAGTCCTTGCCCATGCCTATGTCCTGAATGGTAATGCCCAGGTTTTCTTATAGGGTTTTTATGGTTTTAGGTCTAACGTTTAAGTCTTTAATCCATCTTGAATTAATCTTTGTATAAGGTGTAAGGAAGGGATCCAGTTTCAGCTTTCTACATATGGCTACCCAGTTTTCCCAGCACCATTTATTAAATAGGGAATCCTTTCCCCATTGCTTGTTTTTCTCAGGTTTGTCAAAGATCAGATAGTTGTAGATGTGCAGCGTTATTTCTGAGGGCTCTGTTCTGTTCCATTGATCTGTATCTCTGTTTTGGTACCAGTACCATGCTGTTTTGGTTACTGTAGCCTTGTAGTATAGTTTGAAGTCAGGTAGCGTGATGCCTCCAGGTTTGTTCTTTTGGCTTAGGATTGACTTGGTGATGTGGGCTCTTTTTTGGTTCCATATGAACTTTAAAGTAGTTTTTTCCAATTCTGTGAAGAAAGTCATTGGTAGCTTGATGGGGATGGCATTGAATCTATAAATTACCTTGGGCAGTATGGCCATTTTCACGATATTGATTCTTCCTACCCATGAGCATGGAATGTTCTTCCATTTGTTGGTATCCTCTTTTATTTCATTGAGCAGTGGTTTGTAGTTCTCTTTGAAGAGGTCCTTCATGTCCCTTGTAAGTTGGATTCCTAGGTATTTTATTCTCTTTGAAGCAATTGTGAATGGGAGTTCACTCATGATTTGGCTCTCTGTTTGTCTGTTATTGGTGTATAAGAATGCTTGTGATTTTTGTACATTGATTTTGTATCCTGAGACTTTGCTGAAGTTGCTTATCAGCTTAAGGAGATTTTGGGCTGAGACAATGGGGTTTTCTAGATATACAATCATGTCATCTGCAAACAGGGACAATTTGACTTCCTCTTTTCCTAATTGAATACCCTTTATTTCCTTCTCCTGCCTAATTGCCCTGGCCAGAACTTCCAACACTATGTTGAATAGAAGTGGTGAGAGAGGGCATCCCTGTCTTGTGCCAGTTTTCAAAGGGAATGCTTCCAGTTTTTGCCCATTCAGTATGATATTGGCTGTGGGTTTGTCATAGATAGCTCTTATTATTTTGAGATACGTCCCATCAATACCTAATTTATTGAGAATTTTTAGCATGAAGGGTTGTTGAATTTTGTCAAAGGCCTTTTCTGCATCTATTGAGATAATCATGTGGTTTTTGTCTTTGGTTCTGTTTATATGCTGGATTATATTTATTGATTTGCATATATTGAACCAGACTTGCATCCCAGGGATGAAGCCCACTTGATCATGGTGGATAAGCTTTTTGATGTGCTGCTGGATTCTGTTTGCCAGTATTTTATTGAGGATTTTTGCATCAATGTTCATCAAGGATATTGGTCTAAAATTCTCTTTTTTGGTTGTGTCTCTGCCAGGCTTTGGTATCAGGATGATGCTGGCCTCATAAAATGAGTTAGGGAGGATTCCCTCTTTTTCTATTGATTGGAATTGTTTCAGAAGGAATGGTACCAATTCCTCCTTGTACCTTTGGTAGAATTCGGCTGTGAATCCCTCTGGTCCTGGACTCTTTTTGGTTGGTAAGCTATTGATTATTGCCACAATTTCAGAGCCTGTTATTGGTCTATTCAGAGATTCAACTTCTTCCTGGTTTAGTCTTGGGAGAGTGTATGTGTCGAGGAATTTATCCATTTCTTCTAGATTTTCTAGTTTATTTGCATAGAGGTGTTTGTAGTATTCTCTGATGGTAGTTTATATTTCTGTGGGATCGGTGGTGATATTTCCTTTATCATTTTTTATTGCATCTATTTGATTCTTCTCTCTTTTCTTCTTTATTAGTCTTGCTAGCGGCCTATCAATTTTGTTGATCCTTTCAAAAAACCAGCTCCTGGATTCATTAATTTTTTGAAAGGTTTTTTTGTCTCTATTTCCTTCAGTTCTGCTCTGATTTTAGTTATTTCTTGCCTTCTGCTAGCTTTTGAATCTGTTTGCTCTTGCTTTTCTAGTTCTTTTAATTGTGATGTTAGGGTGTCAATTTTGGATCTTTCCTGAAAATTTAGACGAATGTATAACTAGAATAACCAATACAGAGAAGTGCTTAAAGGAGCTGATGGAGCTGAAAGCCAAGGCTCGAGAACTACGTGAAGAATGCAGAAGCCTCAGGAGCCAATGAGATCAACTGGAAGAAAGGGTATCAGTGATGGAAGATGAAATGAATGAAATGAAGCGAGAAGGGAAGTTTAGAGCAAAAAGAATAAAAAGAAACGAACAAAGCCTCCAAGAAATATGGGACTATGTGAAAAGAGCACATCTACATCTGATTGGTGTACCTGAAAGTGACAGGGAGAATGGAACCAAGTTGGAAAACACTCTGCAAGATATTATCCAGGAGAACTTCCCGAATCTAGCAAGGCAGGCCAACATTCAGATTCAAGAAATACAGAAAACGCCACAAAGATACTCCTCGAGAAGAGCAACTCCAAGACACGTAATTGTCAGATTCACCAAAGTTGAAATGAAGGAAAAAATGTTAAGGGCAGCCAGAGAGAAAGGTCAGGTAACCCACAAAGGGAAGCCCATCAGACTAACAGCTGATCTCTCGGCAGAAACTCTACAAGCCAGAAGAGAGTGGGGGCCAATATTCAACATTCTTAAAGAAAAGAATTTTCAACCCAGAATTTCATATCCAGTCAAACTAAGCTTCATAAGTGAAGGAGAAATAAAATACTTTACAGACAAGCAAATGCTGAGAGATTTTGTCACCACCAGGCCTGCCCTAAAAGAGCTCCTGAAGGAAGCACTAAACATGGAAAGGAACAACTGGTACCAGCCACTGCAAAATCATGCCAGATTGTAAAGACCATCGAGGCTAGGAAGAAAATGCATCAACTAACGAGCAAAACAACCAGCTAACATCAAAATGACAGATCAAATTCACACATAACAATATTAACTTTAAATATAAATGGACTAAATGCTCCAATTAAAAGACACAGACTGGCAAATTGGATAAAGAGTCAAGACCCATCAGTGTGCTGTAATCTAAAATCTTTAATGTCCAGTGGAGGATGTTGTCTGTATCATAGAGTACAGTCTTTGATTATGGTCAGTTTACCATGTTATAAGGCATTACTCTATATTTTGGCAGTGTTTTCTTTTTTCTTCACTTGTTTTATATGTTATTCCTTGTCTCCTTCAAAAGATTACATAGTTTTTAAAGCAAGAGCAGAAAACCAAATACAGCATGTTCTCACTTTCAAGTAGTATCTAAACATTGGGTACACATGGACACAAAGGTGGAAACAATAGACACTGGGGACTCCATAAGTGGAGAAGCTGAGTGGGGCAAGGGCTGAAAAACTATCAGGTACTGTGCTCCCTACCTGGGCGACGGGATCAGTTGCACCCCTAACCTCTGCATCACTCAATATACCAATGTGACAAACCTGCACATGTATCCTCAAATCTAAAATAAATCTTGAAATAAAAGCAAAAGATTGAGTAGCCCATTAGGGCAAAGACCTTTTTTTGGAATCTTTTCTGATACCTGTAATACCCAACTCAATGTTACATTTGCAGTAAATACTTGTAGAGTTCACTTATTAAGATGAGGTTTGTGCATGTTCTCATTGATAAGCCAGAGCTAAAAACTGGGTAAACATAGACATAAAGATGGCAACAACAGACCCTGGGGCCTACCAAAGGGAAGAGAATGGGAGGGGGTATGGGTTGAAAAACTTCCTATTAGGTAGTATGCTCCCTACTGAGGTGTTGAGATCATTCATACCCCAAACCTCAGTGATATGCAGTTTACCCATGTAACAAACCTGCACATACACAAGCCTAAATAAAAGTAAAAAAAAGAAAATGAAGTTTAAACCTAATTTATTGACCTAATTTTGGTTGGTAGTAGGTGTTAGAACTATGATCATTTGTGAATAAAGTAATAATTTTGCCTTTAGGTGTTAAATACAAGGGAGGATTACACATGTATGAAACACAAGCATTCTTGACATGTTGCCTGCAAAGTATAAAACTTTATTTTAAACTCTGAGATATCTTGTCTTTTGGGGAAAGGGGGTGGAACTTAAATAGCCAGTTTGTTGTTGACAAGGAAAAATATTAATCCAGTTATGTTTTCCAACTGATAGTATTCTGAGTATTTTAATATATCAAAGGTGTTATTAATAGAAAAACCTTAAACTGCTTTAGATCTATCCAAACCCATTTCACTTCTCCCCAGTACTTTATCCAATACTTTTATGCATTCATTTTATCTCAAACCTCAGATTTGATAACGTCTTCCTAATGTGTTATCTGTATACAATTTGGAAAATGATTTTCCTCTCTCCACTTTCCACTTCATTCATATATTTATCAATTATACCTTGAGCTCCCTCTTTGAACATGCTTAATTCACTGTCTGTAATGTGCAAAGTAGACAAAAATCCTAGCTCTCATATAGAGTTTATTCTCATCTGTCCTCAATGCCTTAAGAATCAGCTCCTAAGTTCAGTACCAATTTCTGTCTGAAACACAAGCCAAAGTGTAAATGAAGTCTATAGGAATAAGAAATGGGTCACTAATAACAATTAGCACCCTGAAAGCATAGACTTTAAAATTTTATAACAATTCACTTGGCACCAAGGATATTTTATAAACTCTGAAATGTGTCTTTTCTTTCATTTGATTAGTCATTAATTCAACATTTTTGGAATACCCACTAAGTGCCAGGCCTCTTACTGTGCTTGATTACATGCAATATTGAAGCTGTGTGAATATCAATCTAGAATTTCATGAGAAGTAATAAGCTCACAGTTTTATATCTTAAGTTTCATCACACAGTTGATATTTTGCTTATTTCAAAAACTCTGAAAGTTACTTTGGTGGTTTATACTGTGATTTAAAATTGGCATTTTAGGTCTTTTTTAAAAATGTAATTTCTTGAGTCTCATGCTCTGTCAGTTTTAGTGTGGAATTAGCCCAAGGTAGTTTTATAGCAATAAGGGATGTCTTATTGAAGAAGCCTGCAAGTACTTTATCTTCTATTCTTATATTTGCTACTCCAAAACAATTGGAAAAGTAGAAACTGTACCCAAAGGAACTAGCTCTCAAGTATTATCTGAAACTATTTGGACATACATTCTTTAGTTTTTAAATAAAATAATATGCATTCCATTCTTGCACTAGAAAAATTATTGGGTTGGTTTTAAAATGAATCAATATACTGTTCCGGAGGCTTTGGATTGCTTTTTCATGCCAAGGAGATGTCTCGTAATTCTAAAAGCTGACTATTACAAGTTTATTGCCACACTATGAGTACAATTTCAAATTACAAGGCAAGCAGAAAAGTAAGAAAAAAAAGCCAACATTCTTGCCTAGAGAGGCAATTGTGAACTTGCTGGGAGGCCAAACTTGGTTTATAAATTTAGGGCTCCTGGTAATAATGATTTAATATTATTGTAAGAATATGAAAAAAGAACTACCAGTGTCAGGAGTAAGGGATTATATATTATTTATATGACTTTTTTATTATTGGTGCTTTTCTTTCACTGCGTTTAAAGTGCTTTTTAAATATCCTCCTGGCAATGCTAAAAAATCCTTTGTTTGTCATGTCAATTTCTTCCTTCAGAGGAGGAAAGTGAATTCATAGTGTATTATGGGCCAAAGGTCACATCTCTCTGATTCCTACTAAGAGTAAGGAAATGATGCTCAAACAGTGCTAAAGTCTATCATCCCCCGCTTTTCCATCTGTAGAGTTAAGCATGTAGGCTTTAGCCATGATATATGTAAACTCATTGATGTGATTTGCTATGCAATGATTGATCACCATGTATTTAAGCAACCCAAACTAATTCCACTCATGTAGAAAATTACAGAGTCAGAGCAATTTAGATAATACAAGGACTCTGTTGTCTTCATATACTAAACCAAGGAAAGGCCTGGTACAGTTAAATTCAAAGATGATTAGCTCCAGAGCTGAAAATATCATCAAAATGCCTTTTTATTGAAGATCCCTAATTTTGTTTTTATTTTCCAGTTAACTTCCTTTATCTAGGTAAATAGCAATGCAACTGGAAAACTAAATTAGATGGGCTTTCTAGTAAAATACACAACCACATTCACACCAAAATAACTCTCGCAGAAAAATTTAACAGATGGAAAACTAATAACCTGTATCGCTTCTTTCATAGCACCGGTTTCTATTCCAAGGAAGAAAAAACAAACCTAGGGAAGAATACTGATTGGCTAGGTTTGAGTCACATGCTTACTGCCATTGGCCAATGATTCTGCTACTTCAATTAGCCAGCCAAATAACAGCCATATTGGACCAAGGGTTGGAGTAAATGGAATATGCTAAAAGAAGATCTGAGTAGTCCCCTAAAGATGTGAGAGTTTAATGTTGCCCCCAAAAGGGGAAAAGCTTCTGGAAAGATAAAACATAGACAATCACTGAAATTATGAAGTGGGACTTCTGACCACTAAAGACTCTTTAATTGCATCTAAAGTATCAGAGAAATCAAGTTATGCCCGAGAGAAAAAAAAAAAAAGTGTGGAAAATTAAATAGACATAGCAAGTGTGAATCATGGTAGATGAAGCCACACAGGGCTCTTACAGCACCTGTCATAGCAGTATTTCATAAACATAAGCCTCAGTAAACATTATTTGATGAGGATAACCAAAAATTATCTAGGTGATTAGCAATGCAATCAGCAAACTAAATTAAACGGACTTCCTAGAAAAATATGTCATGCATATTCATATGAAATTAATTAATTCAAGGGATTAATGACATTTCAAAAAGGGAGAACTAATTAGAAGAATAATTTAAAATATAATCTCATTAACACGGATTAGCTTTACAATAGTTTACAGAGGAACACTGAAGAAACGAAATCAAATAGTACAAGATATGGTGAAAATCTCCTAACAAAATAAAAAATATATATATATACAGTGTGTGAAATGGTCTCATTTAAAAGAAATTAACTTTCTTTCTGAAAATGAATAGAAAATAACAGAAAGAAAATAAGGAGAAAAAGGAGAAAAAATGGATGTTTTCGGGAAGTCAATTTCTATTAACTGTCATCTATGTATTAATTATAGTTGTTATAGAGTAACTTCGATAATTATGAACAAAATATAAAGTTTTGCTTTACTTCCAGGGATAGAATTACCAAATGATGTAAATTATGAATAATTTATAGTAAATTATTTGTAAAATCCATTCTTCATAACTTATGTTTTCAATTAAAATATCATTGATAGTGTAGCAACAACAACAAATAATAAAGGAGGGAGAATTTTCAAAATAATATTACATCTTTTAATATCAGATTTTGAGAAATTTTATTTTAAACTCAACTTTGTCATAAAGTCAAATGGAAACTAGACTAAAAGCCTAAGGTCATTTATTTAATCTTTTTCAATAACGGCCCTTAAAGTTTAAATTTCTTTATATATGAAGACATAACAGAGAACCTCAAACAATTTGAAAGCACTTCAAAAATTGAACAACAAATTGGTTATCAGAAACAAATTGACTTTGAGAGATATTTCCTTAAGAAAAATTAGCATCATATTTAAAGGCACCGACATCCTCAGCCAGAGAATTTAGAAGTTTATTTTCCATGGTAAAATCCACATTTCAAAAATTTGAATGAAAAAGGATTTTTTTCATGTTTCTCCAAAATAAAAATGACTGAATCAGATTCCAAATTTCAAAACAAACTTCATACATATTTAGTACACACACACACACACACACACACACAATCATGTGATATGTTAAAATTTATTCTGCTATGCAAATGGTGTCGATATCAAAAAGTTTACCATCAACATTTTTTATCTTAAAGAATCATAAAACTATTTGAAATTAGTTGGAATACTCGAATTGCCTTTTTTCTGGCCTTTCTGCTCCCACCTGTTACTTCTTCTTGTGTCTTCTCCAGAAAGAAGCCAAAATCCAATATATATAATTTGTATAATGCTTTTTGGCTCTAAGACCTGCTGGGGTTCTCCTTTGATTCAGAGTAAAAAATGAAATATTTGCACAGTCCTCTAAGCCCCTGATTTATCTGGTCTTCCCTTTCTGATCCCATTACTCCCATCCGCACTGGACCATATGGACCCTGCCACGCTTGCTTCCTATTGATTTGCCAGAAACAAGGGACTGTGTGCCATCTGCCTTTACTCTAATGTCACCTTCTCAGTGAGGCCAACCCTTACTATCATGTTTAAAATTGAATCCCACCACCCAAACATTCCTTATCATCTCTTACCTGCTCAATTTTTCCCATGGCACTTATCTTCTATTATGGGATATAAGTTATTCATTATGTTTTTCTTTATTGTCTCATCCCTCTGCCAGAATGCAACCTCCAAAAAAGCAAGAATATCTGTCTGTTTTGTTCCTGATATATACCCCATTTTAGGTCCTCTTAGTTTTAGGTCATCTGGAGATAAGGTCTCTAGGGATATTGGCTCTTATTCTAGCCACAGTTGCCGTTGGGGTGACCAAGATTGCATGACAAACTTCACAGGGCATGACCGAACAATGCCTTACCTCATGCCCATCCTGTGCTGGCCTTACCTACTATTCCCTGGGCTTCCCCACTGAAACTGATCTGGTGAGATGCCCCAGTGTTCTTTATGCCCTGGCATGTGCAATTCAGAAATGTAGGGAAACTAACAATCTCACCACAAAGAGACAGAAGCCAGTGAATGAATTACTTCCCCCTATCAGACTGTCTGGAGAAGTAATTATTTACATACACTCTCACGAAGCAGTTGGGCAAAATGAAGCAATAATTTATCCTTGACACTCAGCGGTAGCCAGATTATGCATCCCTACATTGGTTTTCTCTCCTTTCCTTCTTCGCTACTATCTTCCCTCACTTCTGCTCCCTGGGATTAAACTTCCTGAAAAGGATAGAAGCACACTAGCTTTTGTCTGAGGCTTTGCTTTCTGGAGAACCTAGGTTAGGACAGGAGATATTAAATAACTATTTATTTATTGAATAAATCAATGTTAATTAATAATATCAAATAGAGGCATAGAAATATTGAGTGAGTTACATTTATGCCAGTATACATACCCAAGGAATCAGGTATTATTCAAGCCTAAAGAGAAGATACTTATTCAGGAATAAATTTATAACAAGAAAACACAAATGCACAATATGCTCTAAATTTGTTTCTTTACATATGGCAAGGAAAGAAACCTTAAAGATTCAGTGTAAAACATCAAAAAGCCCTCAGTAACTTATATGCAATATTTTTGTGATGGGTATTTCTAACAACCTTGCAAAGATAACCTTCTTTAGTCTACTAGTTTTAGAAAAAAACTCTTGAAATCCAACATGAGTTCTTATTGACTCATGATTATGTGATTTATATATCCACCAGATATTTTACCATTTTTTCTTAAGTGGTTTTATCCATCTAAAAAAATATGATCAAGACATGCATTGAGATAATAGAATAAATTATTACATGCATTTTAGTGAGGTATTATCTTCATTTTAATTTAGGATGAAAGTCTTTTACACTAAATAATTGACTGAGATTTGTAAAACATATGTCCTGTGAGACGTATCTCATTATCTTCAATATCTTTACATTTATGTTGTATACATTACCCTAATTGTTTCACAGAGTAAATGCCCTCATTATAAAAATGATTATAATATTTTAGTATAGGGTTAACCTTAACATATGAATAAAATGATTTTCTATCTAGGTAACTTTAAATTTTTAATTTTAAAGCTTTAGATTTAAAATGTTAATAAAGATCTTTGGTGATGATAAAAAGATTATAACATTACATCTTGCAATTTAAGAATTGCTATTATAAGTAACATTCCCCAAAGTAATACAATTGTGATACTTAACAAAAATATTTATTCAACAAGCAAATGAGCAATTGGAAAGAAATATATTCCTCTAAATTACATTTCACTTCTAGCATATGCCTAGAAATTAAGCAAAAATAGACAAGAAATTCACCTACATCTTTAAGAAATTAAAAACCATGATCCTTAGATTTTTTCACTTACAGTTGAAAAGTGAGACTTTGCTTTTATTGGCCAGATATTTTATTTAAAGACATATGAACTTATTGATAAGGATAAATAAAAATAGATAGATTTGACTATTTTAGATGCCCCATGTAAGTGGAATCATGCAGTATTTGTCCTGTGACTGGCTTATCTCATTTAGCATATAATCCTCCAGGTTCACCCATGTTGTCACATATGGCAAGATTTCCTCCCTTATTAAGGTAAAATAATGCTTCATCATATATATAAACCACATTTTCTTCATCCATTCATCCGTTGATGAACACTCAGGTTGTTCCCATCTGCTGTTGAGCATAATTTTGCAATTAACATTGGAGTGCGGATATTTCTTTCAGATCTTTATTTTAAAAAAAATTCTATTGTAGTTTATATTAAGATACACTGAGACAAAAACATTCTACATAAAGATTTTACCACTCATTAGAGATGTTATATTTTAATACATATATGTAAAAGTAAGTATATAGCAATAAAGTGAAATGATTAATCGAACCCTGCTTTTTAAGTAAAAGTTGCCATTAAGGTATCAAACTGAAAAGCTTAAAAGGATGAGTAGATAGATTGTTGGTAGTACCACTAAAAAATAAGTATGAGTGGCCTTTACAAAAATCTGTCCTTACCATTTAAAGTTCTAAACTACAGCTAACTTGGGGGATAAATTGGAAGCAGATAGAGGGAGGGAATCAAACAGGTTAAGAGTGCTGTTTCAAGTTTTCACATGAAACTCTGAAAGGACAATAAACTCCTAAACCCCAAGGACTGATTCCTACCAGCTTCTGGACCACCCAGGTCACTACGGTAGGGGAAGTGATTTGTTAATACCCTCTAAATGAATGCCAATAATACTGAATTTTTTCCCACAAAGTTTGTATTCATATGATAGATAGCTTTCATAACTTTAGTTTTTTGTCCTAAACATATCCCCTGGTCACTATCACAGTTGAAATGTTAAACATACTGGTAGGCATTATGACAAGAACTTTACAGATATGAAGTCATTTAATTTTCACTGTATCTTTATGAGTTAGCTGCTATATTAAAATTCCATGGCTGGTCAGAAGAATACTCAAGACTATGAGTTTCTGTCATGGTAGGAACTATGTGGAATTTATCTGTGTAGTGTTCCTCTGCTCTCAGTCCCTGCTGCTCACCATACCTAGTACCTGGGACATACCAGATATTTGGCGTTGGTCTCTTGAATAAAGCCGCGATCCCAAACTTTTTAACAACAGGGACCGGTTTCATGGAAGGCAATTTTTCCTTGGCCAGCAGGAAGAAGGGGAGGAGGATGGTTTCGAGATGAAACAAGCTCAGATCATCAGGCATTAGATTCTTATAAGGAGCTTGCAACCTAGATCCCTTGCATATGCAGTTCACAATAGGGTTCCTGCTCCTATGAGAATCTAATGTCACCATTGATCTGCAACTAAAAGCACAGATATGTTCTAGATTAGCCTTGAACAACATCTCAGTTATGATTCTTTATTCCAGGGGTTCCCACCCCTGGGCCAGTACTGGTCCATGACCTGTTAGGAAATGAGCCACACAGTAGGAGGTGAGCAGTATGTGAGTGAGCATTGCTGCCTGAGATCTTGATTGTATTTCTTTTTAAGATATACCCAGAAATGAGACTGATGGGTCATAAGATAGTTATGTTTTTATTTTTTTCAGGAACCACCATACTGTTTTCCATAGCACCTGCACCAGTTTATATTCCTACCTACAGTGTTGATTTCACTCACGCGCGGTATCTAAAATTGTCAAACTCATAGAAACAAAGAATGGAATGATGGTTTCCAGGGTCTAGAGGCACAGGAAAATTGGGGTTTCTGGTCAATGTGTATAAAGTTTCAGTTACATAAGACATATAAGTTTTAGAGATCTGCTGTATAACATTCTGACTATAATTACTTATACTGTATTTTGTATTTAATAATTTAATAGAAGAGATCTCAAGTTGTGTTCTTACCAGAAATATAAAAAAAAAAGATGACAAAGAAAATAAGGTACAATACTTTAATTGTGCGTGCATATTTTTCTGGGGTCACATCAACTCTCTACAGAGATCAGGAAAGAATATTGAAAAGGTTGATGGGTGTATGTTGTAGACATCTATTGATTATTCTGCCATCCCTCTTCTTAAAACTTATTCTAATTTTCATTCAAGTATATATCCTTCCCCTTTGACCCAGGGGTAGGTCCTGGTTTCTCTGGAGCCATCAGCACATCTCAGTCCTCCTGCCTGAAGCAAGGCTCAGGGTGAGTCCATGACCACCCCACCTAGGAGCAGTGTGACTCTCAGACTCCTTGATGTGAACGCTGGAAAGGTGATAGCCCAGCTGTGCAGGTCAGATGTGGTTCAGTAGCCTTGCTTAATAAGGGTATTCAACTCTGATAAAAAGCCAACACACGGAGAAGGAAATGGCAGAGAAATAAACCCAACTCCCCAATAAAACCCATCTAAAACTTTTTTTTTAATCTATGGAGATTGTTAGTTACTCTAAGACAATAATTCCTGTTATCACTTAGGCCAGTTTGAGCTGGGTATTTTGTTATGTGCAGTGGAAGAATCTGTTATATCAATAATAATGAATCAATATTATATCTTCAAAGGTTTTCTTTTGCTTCAAAATCTTGCTATACCTAAGTATTTCTCAACGGTACTTTAAAAGTAAGTACAATCTAGATTAGTCAGTAAAAGCTAGGTTTGATTTTTTATGTAAAGCATAGATATGGCTATAATTGAAATGTATTTATACACTCATTCAACCAACTCATTCATTTTTAGAATGAAAAATGCAGCCTAAGGAGCCTGAATTCAAGATCATTATGACATTATATGTTGACTACTCCAGGCATTATTCTAAACTAAAAATGTTTTAAGGGCCCACAGATCCCTATAAGATTATACTGTCTTTAAATTCCACTTACTTTCCGTATATAGATGTATAAATTCAGAGAAACAGTCAAGAGTATAGATGGATACTGTAATTATCATTATTTGAATGATTTTAAACCAAGTCAATAACTAAACTAACAGTACCATAAAATAATGTTTATTGTTAAATACACAATTAAAAAAGAAATGTGCTTTGTATCATAAAGTAGTGGGCAGGTTATCCCTGCCATTCTAAACCTGTAAAGGAATAAATTTATGGACAAGCAATATAGTAAGCAGAAGAAGAGGTAGGTTCAGGGGTAAAGGCATAAGGGGGTCAAATCGCAATCCGAGCTGCAGAAAGTAAGCACAATGCCTTTATACTCACCAGTGTTTCAGTATGTCATACCTATCCTGCCTGCCTCTCAGCAGAGTGATTTTCTAAAAAGATGAGAAAAAGTTGGGATTGGAAAAAGGGCAAAATGTGTATGAAAGTACTATGTGAAATGCTTCATAAAAATGAGATCTTTATTGTTTGTATTATCACTTATTCTTATGAGTTGAACTGTATAATTTAAAAGATATGTTTAAGTACTAATTCCTGCTACCTGCAAATGTGACCTTATTTATAAACAAGGTCTTTGCAGATGTAAGAAAGTGCAGATAATGTCATACTAGATTAGGATGCCTCTTAAATTCAATTACTGGTGCTGCTATAAGGAGAGATTTGGATACAGACAGAAATACACAGAGAGATGACAGGGTAGGAACTACAAGGCAGCGATGCAGCCAAGAAGTGTAAGAGATAATCTGTCAGCCTTAAGACAGGGAGAGCATCTGGGTAAACCTAATCTAATCACACAAAAACTTAAAAATCAGGGAGTTTTCTACAACTGAGAGTAGAATGGGAAGTCAGAGAGTTTCAAAGTACAAGAAGAATTTAAATCACCCTTATTGACTTTGAAGATACTTTGCGTCTTTTTTTGACTTCAGTTTGGGATTATCTTAGTTGCATCTGCGAGACTCCTTTATCATGTGAGGTATCAACAGAGTAACATGAGGAAATGAAGGTCATAGGGGCTACCTTAGAATTCTTCCTGCTACAACCTACATTCACTTATGTTGAATCCTCAGAGTTTAATGAGATTCTACTTGCAATAGGAGTACAGCAGTGAACAAGACAAACACGGTTCTGGTCCTTGGAACCATGTTTAATATTCCAAGTTAATGCTGAAAATTTAATAAATGGGTGGGTAGATAGATGTATAAAGGTCTAAATGCACATTCAGAAAAAAGCAGAAGTCTGAGACTCAATATTATTGAATATGTTTTAAAGACCCATGTATCATCTTGAATGAAAATGTTGCTCAATTTCTGATGAGGAGACTAATTCATCAATATCTGTTATCATTGACTGATGACCTCACATAATAAAAGATCTTGACTTGAGTGTATATTAATAATTAATGTAATGGGTAATGTATCAAGAGAGTATATGGAAGGAAATAAAAAGATATAAATTAGAATCTTAAAGAATTTTGTGTTAAAATATGTTAAAATATTTTATGTTAAAAATTTATATATTTATTTCAATTTGTAGGTGCTTCATCTGTTACAGGCCATCATGATTTAAATTTAAAAAATGAGAGACCTTTTGTTTAGAGAATAAAATATAAAGTGTTAATAAAAAAAAAAAAAAAGAAGTGTAAGAGATAAGAGATAAGAGATTGCCGGCAACCACTGGGGGCTAGGAGGAAGCAACAAAGAATTCTTCCCTAGAGCCTTCAGAAGGGGTATGGCCTTGCTGATGCCTTGATTTTAGACTTCCAGCCTCAGTAACTATGAGACAATAAATTTCTGTTATTTTAAACCACCCACTTTGTGGTAATTTGTTACCGCAGCCAAAACAAATACATTTATCTAAAGAAAAGCAAGTTGCTTAGGAGATACATTGTGTTTTGAACCCCTGCTTTCTGACTAGCCAAAGCTTCCTTAATCAAGATTTTTTATTTTCTGTTAGTGGCTATTTATTGTAACTATACAAAAATGCAGTAAATGGTTTTTCTTTTTTGAGAGTGGGACAATGCAGAAAAGCAAACCTAGTGAAGTTCAGTGCAGGTAAGATCAGCACCTGCTTTCTTTCACCTGTCTCTCCCAGCTGTTCGCATTGCAGCCCGGTAATTGCCTACCTAAAATCTCAGCCTGGCCATACTTCAAAGACAACCCAAATATAAGGTGTATAGTATTGAAACCTCATCAGTCTATATTAGTTTCCCCATTTATCCAAGCTAGGGGTTTAAATACCCAGTGTTAATCTTCAGCTTCTGCATTATACTTCAATTCCTTCCTCCTTACAGTTAGGCCCAGACTCCAGTGGTCTAAGGCTTACTACTGTGCAGGTTACCTTCCATTTGCACCCCCATCTCCACTTTCCACCTTTCTCTACCATGTTTCTGTAGGAGAAGGCTGAGCTATCTATATACTTAGCAGACTCCCGTGGGCCCAGACTTCTGTTTGAGTTGAACGATGAAGAGCCAAGCAGGACATTAGAAACAGGGAGGAGAATGAGATCGATGTATTTCTCGTATTGGCTTTTGCCATGAGAAGTAATTATCGGCTAAGATCTTAACAAAAGGTCTCCATTCAACACTCTCCATCTGGGCTTCAGGAAGTCCTCCCTCCTTTCCTGTCTTAGGACCCTCTGCTGAAGTTCCTCCCATTTAGTAGCCCCAGCTTGCTATATCTTCATGATTTCTTTATATCTTCAGTATCATTTTGTCAATAATCCTTTTTGTAAAAAAAACAAAAAACAAAAAACCTCCTCAAATTGTTCAATTTGAGTATGTCATTGATTTCCTGTTGGAATTGATTGATAATGCCCCTCTCAATCTCAGCCTTCCCTGTCCTTGTATATCTCTGATCATGCATCAGGCCTTCTGCTACCTCCTGTTTTTTTCTTATCAGTATCCGCATGCCTGATTCTAAACCCCCGCTGAATCATTGGGAAATTTCTCCTCTATAAGTTGACCAACTAGATGAGGATCATGTCATTCATTCATTTATCAATATTTACTGAGTAATACCTCTATAGTAGAAACTGTTCTAGGTGCCAGGAAAAAACTGATGAACAAGGTCAAGACCTTTATTGTTATGGAGCTCACAAATCTAAGGAGGGTAATAATTGATACACGACATCAAAAATAAATTTTAGATAAAACTTTGCAAACTTTTTGAAAAATTTCTTTCTGGAATTCTAGAAATGTTAAATTTTCTTATGTTCTCTGAATCATGTTCTAGCCTGATTTTTACCTTAAGACTCTAATGCTAGTGTCTAAGAGTATAATTTGCTTTTTTAACAGCAGTATTGAAGTAAAATTGACATAGCATAAATTTTACTCATTTTAAGTAAATTTACTGCCTTGTGCAAATATCACCACAATCTAATTTTAGAACATTTCCATCACCCCCAAAAAAATCCCTTTGTGCCCATTTGCATTCACTCCCCATTGTCATCCCTAACCCCAAGTAATCCTTAATCCACTTTTATGAACATAAGTTTTCCTTCCCTGGATATTTCATAAAATGGAATTGTACAATATGTGGTCTTTCATATCTGGCTTGTTTTATTTTTACTTAGCATAATTTTTTTACTGCTTTTTATTGCTGAGTAGTATTCTATGGTATGGATATACTACTTTTTATCAATTTACAAGTTGGTGGACCTTTGAATTGTTTCTAATTTTTAGCTATTATGAGAAATATATACAGGTGTTTATGTGGACAGGTTTTTATTTCTCTTGCTTAGATACCTAGGAGTAGAAGCTCTGGTTTGTATTGTAAACTTATGTTTAACTTTCTAAGAATTTGCCCAGTTGTTTTCCAAAATGACTGCACCATTGTGCATTCAATAAGAAACATAACGAGTGTTCCCGCTTCTCTACATTCTCACCCATTTGTTATTATCTGGCTTTATTTACTTATTTATTTTTTGAAATGGAGTTTCGCTGTCACCCAGGCTGGAGTGCAGTGGCGTGATCTTGGCTCACTGCAAGCTCCGCCTCCCGGGTTCACGTCATTCTCCTGCCTCAGCCTCCCGAGTAGCTGGGACTACAGGCGCCTGCACCACGCTCGGCTGATTTTTTGTATTTTTAGTAGAGACGGCATTTCACAGTGCTAGCCAGGATGGTCTCGATCTCCTCACCTCGTGATCCGCCCGCCTTGGCCTCCCAAAGTGCTGGGATTACAGGCGTGAGCCACTGCGCCTGGCCTATTGTCTGGCTTTTGAATTATAGTAGCAGTAATGAATAGAAAGTAATATCTTATTAACATTTTGTGTTTTTCTCTAATGACAAATGATGTTAAACATCTTTTAATGTACTTACGTAATGCTGCTCATTACGTACGTAATGCTCCTTTGTTGTAATGTCTAGTCAAATGTTTTCCTTATTTTTATTGGATTTATATTGTGTGGTTTAATAAATTTAGGATACAAATTATTAATGTAAAATTTGCAAATATTTTATCCCAGGCTACTGCTTATCTTTTCATTAATATAATTTTTAATATACCATATGCATACATCTAGGCAGATATATGTGCATATGCATGGGTGTATGTGTCTGTGTGTCTGTATGTACGTATGCCCTTTGGACTTTGTGCATTACCTGTAAGTCAGAAAGTCAGAGTCAGCCAGATTCTAAATCCTTTCTTGTAACCTGCCCTGAATTTGAATGAATAGTATGAGAACTTTGGGACTTCAGGAAACACAGAATGTATACCTGTCTGCCATAAATAAACCCATGAGCTAAATTTGAAAGAAAAAAAGCCAAGTGATGACACTATTCTGAATATTGGCATTGTCATATTTGTGTTGTGAAAAGTTCTTATCATTTTACTCTCATGAACTTAAATATCAATAATCTATCATCACAATCACAATCCTTATTGTCTGACATTAAGATAGCTCGAGACGCAGAAAGTCCATCATTTTCCACATTGATGTATAATTTAATTTCATGTCATAGGTACCATTTTATATACCAGAAACTAAATAAATATATGGTAATCATTCCTTACGGTATGATTTTCTTATTTGGGAGCATGACTTGCTACAAAATTTGCATAACCATTAACTGAAAGTACAGAAAGATTTAGAGTATCTAAATGAAATCTTTCTCACTTCTGCTATCAAAGTATTTTGGATCAGCCAGCAGGACATCTTCTACTGCTCATATAATTTTAGAAACTGATGAAATAACCTATTTGTGTGCACGTGGTGGGAAATCTAAATGAAGCTCTGTTATTTTATGAACTGTGATTCTACAACTTTAGCAAAATTTTTATGACAGTGAGAGTGAAAAAGGAATAGCACATTATTGTGCCCAGGAAATATGCCACTAAATTAAAGTATAATATTGTACAACTATGAGATCTTAAGATACATTATCATTAGCAAGCTACTTTTACAGAGAAGTGGGTAAACCGGGATCAGTTACTATGAGCACCATGATCTTTTCCCCAATTAATTTTTGTAATTCACTCCGAAGTTGAATGAAAGAACATAAACATTTTCTTTGCTTTGGTGCTATTGATCATGTCTTCCCAGAATGCTTCATTAGCACCAACTTTGCCCTGGCCCTGCACACAGCTGATTTGGAGATATCCCTCTTTGTTATAATCGGTAGGTTAATCCCTTCAGCATGACAAGAGTGCAGATTCTAGACCTGGACAGGCCCCAGCTACATCCTTCTTGTATTTCTCCTACTTCTCTCCAGATAATTTTTCTACAGACTATAAAATACCCTATTGATTGAAGTCTAAAGATTGTAAATGTAATTTATGAACTGTATTTGATTAAATGTGTGACTGCTGCGAGGGACATAGACATTTCTTCCTGTTAGTGGAAGCCTTGTGCAAATCACTTGAACCTAACCTAGTAGGCTGGAAGCATCTTCTTTAAAATGTTGAGTCAAAATTGCAAGCTATGGGAATACTCGTTAAGCGAACATAAGTAGTAGTCATATCAGCAAAGGTGTTTTAGGTTGATAATTGCTGTGTTATCATTATTAAACATTATGATCTATATTTATCACCTGATCAAATATGTACCATTTAGCATTGAAGCAACTTGAGTGTTTAAAGGGCAAAGTTTTTCTGATTAAAGAAGCAATTGAAATAAATGACCACTACATTTGCCTTCCAATATTAAGATGCTATGAAACATTCAGCATTAGCTCCCATGATAACAAAAATAATGCACTCAATTAATGCAGGTATTTTAGGACCCAATTTGGCTAAACCTGTAGGAATGGAGGAGGAACCATCTTAGTTGATAGAAATTCCATTCATTATGGTGGTTTATTTGTCAGGCACTATCTTTTCCTACTTTGAGAATTGGGCATAAATGCCTTATATAAACATTGCTTTTATTCTTCTAAAATCCATACATCTCAAGTAATCAAATCAGTATATTGGATAAGCACTCAAATACCTAACGTAATTGAGGTCCTGAAAAAGCCTTATGGAAGTCCATGATTTTTGGTCTGATGGAGCCATATTAATGGGAATCATCTTTAAAGCATTAAACAACCTGTTAAATTGCCAGAGTTCAAGTCCCTTGCCAATACTTGTGAAAGCCCCAGAGAATGGCTCAGTAAAATCAAAAACTAATCATGAAAAGTATGAAGTATAATTCATAATTGAGGACATAATCTATGTTTTGTCTTTGTAATTATGTAATAGTCAAGCTCTGAAGTATACATTTTCCAAATTCTAAACCACCTGCACAATTGGAAATCATATCAAAGTAAATATGAAGACTTGTTCATTTTTAATATACATAATTTTAAGAAAGAACAGTTTAAGGTTTCATTGAAAACTAATTTTAAGAAAGAACAGTTTAAGGTTTCATTGAAAACTATTGTTACTTAATACATTAAACTTATTCAAATAAAATCTTATTAAAATTATAATTATAAATTAAAATCATAGATTAACACTGCAATTACTATACAATACTGCAATTACTGTATTAGCCATGACAATTTGAAGCATTCTTTCTATTCTGCTTTGTTTTCATGAAAGATTGTAGTACAAATTTCTTTTAAAATAGACACTCTGCTTTTTTAGTTTTAACAGATTTATTGAGGTATAATTGATATAAAAAGAACTGCACATATTTGATATGTACAGTTTTATGGCCCTACTTATAGTCAGCCATGAACATAATTGACTAAAAATAACTCACTAAACCCATTCATCATTTTTACTAGAAATGTGCACAAACCTTGTCCTGGGCATATCATATTTTATTTAAGTTTCATTTATTTCATTTAACTCAGAGAGTGAAAGATGCAAAAATGCTTAACACAGGGGAAAAAAGTCAAAGATCCAAATCAATACATGCAGTATTTCAGAGGATTTCACTGTAGAAGTAATGGCTAATCTTTCTATTTAGTAGAATTATTTTGTCTGCTTAAATATAGTCAATTAACTTCAACATAACAATAAGGCAGAGGACCAACAATTTGTCTTTTTATTCATTCAGCAAATCAAAATATATTGTTGTTCCATTTTATTTCTGAAGTTAGGTCCTGGCAAAAGCCCTTGTTTCTTGGACTGACTAGGCCATACTAATGGGAAATCATAAACGAAGCATTGAACAACCTGTAAATCTGACAAAGTTCAGGGGTCTCACTGATACATGTAGAAACCCTGCCACCAACTTAAAACAAAGGTGTCACTGGTGAACAATATCAACATGGTGGCTATTTAACTAGCTTTTAGTATAGTGCAAAGGAGATATTGCTAAACAAATAACATGAGGAACTATAGAATTACCAGTATGATTTAAGCATATAAAACTCAGGTGTGCATTAGTATTTCCTCAATTACACAACAAAGTGTTCTTTTTCAACAAATATTACAATTTTTAGAGGGATGTTGGGGGTCAAGATCTAAATCCAACAACTTTTGTAATAATTTTTTCCAAGGCAATACTCATGGTCAAGAAAGAAGTATTTTAAGCTGTAGCAAAGCTATAAAAATATTTTATCATTAAAAAACAAACTCTGTGCTGGGATAAATTAGAGTTAAGATTTGCCCTTTAGCAATTAAGAAGTAAAGTGGAGAAAACAGTGGTTATTTTCCAGGCTGATGAGAAAGACTTCATTTCAATCACTACATTTGAGAGTTTGCCTGCAGATACCTCAAGATCACCATTTAGGAGTTTCCTTTACACATTTTCTGATGCTTCAGAAAGATTGTCTGAGAGTCAACACCTAGGAGTAACACATTTTTCCAAACTGGAAAACAAAATCAACCCCACACTTTAAAATCTTCCTTCGACATTTGTAGAAAAAACAATTGGTCTTTTTCTGATGTGACTAGCATCTTATAAACTAGTTCAGGATTCCTTCTGGAATAGTCTTTCATGTCTGCTTCTCTCCCCTAGCTTCTCAGACTCTAACAGCTGTTTGCTTTCTCTTGAAAGTTAAATGGATTCCAAAGTAGAAATGCATATATCATTTGAAATTTTTCAAATCTCACGTATTTTTCTAAAGTGCCAGATTAATTTTTTTTAAAAAAATCCTTTTGCCTTACAGAAAGATTTGCCTTAAGTCCCATGTGCAAAATATTTTGTTATACAATTAAGTAATATTTACTCCCATTTATGCATGACATTCTTCACATAATAGCTAAACATTTATCATTTTTTTCTCAAAACCTCTTAGTAAAATTCAAAGCACAAATTGTACTGAAATATAAAAATGTATGCAATAAGATAGTTACATATTGGCCAAGGCTATAAATAATTAAATAAAGAATGTGTAGATTAGATTTGTTTCTTTTGGGTGTGACAAAATGTCAGAATATTGCAAAGAGTATTCATCTTTTATTTTAGCTTGGATTTTCTTTCTGAACACTTTTGGAATAAAAAAAAATAGATGAAAGAACTTTTTAAGAAGGCATAAAAAGTCAACCTAAATGAAATGATTGAAATAAGAGCTAATAATTTTTGTAACTTTGGAAGATTAGAAGAAAAAATAATATTATGTAGTATTATACGTATTGTTCTTAATTTTTTTTGTTTTTAGACTTGCAAGGTTTTTTCTCTCTGCTAGAAAACTTTGTATAGGCTAATAGGCTTTTTTTCCTGTTAAAACAATTGTTTCTCCCCATCTAAGTTTCTTTCCAACTATTAAATAATCCCCCAGGTGTGAGACACAAAACAATATTTCTTGTGTTACAGTAGATCTCCTTAACTGCAAGCTCCTTGAAGACAGAAACAGTATGTCTTTTTCCCTTAGTATCTATTTCCATGAGCAAGCACAGTGCCTGGCACAGAACAGCACTCACTAAACATTTTCTAAATGAATTAATACATGAATTCATATGATTTCTGAGCAGTAAACTATGAAGTTTGGAGATATCATAAGGTTGAAGCTAAAATGAATAACACAAACAATTCATATTATTAATTTAGTAGCATAATCTTTATTGTGATATATAAAAATTAATCACAAATGTTAAAATGTTTGTATAGATTAATATGCTATAATTATTCAGGTGCAGCCTTGCCACAACTTCCTTGGATTAACTGGGAGAAAGAAGGGGACCAGAGAGAATAAAAGGTGACATAGATTTTGAAGCCTCTGCTGCTTTCCTTCCTCTGATTGGGTTGAGAAGGATTTGGGTTGTAATTCCTAATCCCAAACCACTGCGCTTTCACCAACAGAGGACTTAGCTTTCCCTATATGATTTTAGCAGAGGGATAATGCCAGATATTATCCCAGATTCCTTCTGTCTAAGGGACAAAGGACACCATACTCAAGCAATCTTAGGAATTCCAGGTGAGCCTTGATGGAGAAACAGAGGGCTGAAAACTCCTGGGATTTCCTGAGTTACAAAATCAGTCATTCCTCCCTGGCTGAGCTGGATACATGGAAATGTAGTGGACAAGAAAAGATATTGCCTTTTTGTTCTTAGAGCATATGGTCCAGTGAAGATGACAGAAATTAATCAAATAACCATAGAAATATTTTATATCCCATTTGTCAATTTTGGCTTTTGTTGCCATTGCTTTTGGTGTTTTAGACATGAAGTCCTTGCCCATGCCTATGTCCTGAATGGTATTGCCTAGGTTTTCTTCTAGGGTTTTTATGGTTTTAGGTCTAACATTTAAGTCTTTAATCCATCTTGAATTGATTTTTGTATAAGGTGTAAGGAAGGGATCCAGTTTCAGCTTTCTACATATGGCTAGCCAGTTTTCCCAGCACCATTTATTAAATAGGGAATCCTTTCCCCATTTCTTGTTTTTCTCAGGTTTGTCAAAGATCAGATAGTTGTAGATATGTGGCATTATTTCTGACGGCTCTGTTCTGTTCCATTGATCTATATCTCTGTTTTGGTAACAGTACCATGCTGTTTTGGTTACTGTAGCCTTGTAGTATAGTTTGAAGTCAGGTAGTGTGATGCCTCCAGCTTTGTTCTTTTGGCTTAGGATTGACTTGGCGATGCGGGCTCTTTTTTGGTTCCATATGAACTTTAAAGTAGTTTTTTCCAATTCTGTGAAGAAAGTCATTGGTAACTTGATGGGGATGGCATTGAATCTGTAAATTACCTTGGGAAGGATGGCCATTTTCATGATATTGATTCTTCCTACCCATGAGCATGGAATGTTCTTCCATTTATTTGTATCCTCTTTTATTTCCTTGAGCAGTGGTTTGTAGTTCTCCTTGAAGAGGTCCTTCACATCCCTTGTAAGTTGGATTCCTAGGTATTTTATTCTCTTTGAAGCAATTGCAAATGGGATCTAATTAAACTAAAGAGCTTCTGCACAGCAAAGGAAACTACCATCAGAGTGAACAGGCAACCTACAGAATGGGAGAAAATTTTCGCAACCTACTCATCTGACAAAGGGCTAATATCCAGAATCTACAATGAACTCAAACAAATTTACAAGAAAAAAACAAACAACCCCATCAAAAAGTGGGCGAAGGACATGAACAGACACTTCTCAAAAGAAGACATTTATGCAGCCAAAAAACACATGAAAAAATGCTCACCATCCCTGGCCATCAGAGAAATGCAAATCAAAACCACAATGAGATACCATCTCACACCAGTTAGAATGGCAATCATTAAAAAGTCAGGAAACAACAGGTGCTGGAGAGGATGTGGAGAAATAGGAACACTTTTATACTGTTGGTGGGACTGTAAACTAGTTCAACCATTGTGGAAGTCAGTGTGGCGATTCCTCAGGGATCTAGAACTAGAAATTCCATTTGACCCAGCCATCCCATTACTGGGTATATACCCAAAGGACTATAAATCATGCTGCTATAAAGACACATGCACACGTATGTTTATTGCCGCATTATTCACAATAGCAAAGACTTGGAACCAACCCAAATGTCCAACAATGATAGACTGGATTAAGAAAATGTGGCACATATACACCATGGAATACTATGCAGCCATAAAAAATGATGAGTTCACGTCCTTTGTAGGGACATGGATGAAATTGGAAATCATCATTCTCAGTAAACTATCGCAAGAACAAAAAACCAAACACCGCATATTCTCACTCATAGGTGGGAACTGAACAATGAGAACACATGGACACAGGAAGGGGAACATCACACTTCGGGGACTGTTGTGGGGTGGGGGGAGGGGGGATGGATAGCATTGGGAGATATACCTAATGCTAGATGACGAGTTGGTGGGTGCAGTGCACCAGCATGGCACATGTATACATATGTAACTTACCTGCACATTGCGCACATGTACCATAGAGCCTAAAGTATAATAATAATAATAATAATAAAAAGAAAAAAAAAGAAATATTTTATAAATGTCATTTTGCAAATGAGAGATTTTTGTGTTCTGACTGAAAGGGGATGTGCATGTGAATCTTCAGAGGGATCTCAAATAATGTTCTCTCCTGACTAGTTTCTCGTGTACCCTTTTATGTGGGTGGAAGGGACTTATACTGACAAAAGCTCACTTTCTTTCTCTTCCCTAGAGGGCTGGAATCTGCGTGTAGGTAGAGCAAGAGGGTATAGTATTTAAGGGAATCTCTCCCCTAAACCTATCCCTATCCTATCAACATCTTCTGGAAATTCCCACAAACCAAAATATATTGGGTTTAACAAACAAGAAAAACTTAAACAGAAAAAATATAAAAGAGATAAATATAATATTCACATAAACAAACTGCAGACTTTTCCTGAAAATCGATCTAGAAATTACAGTAAATGGAGAAATCCTTGAATAATATCAATATCTTACAACTACCAGCTCTCCACCTATATACAGAGATAATCTGAGTCCCTTCTTATTGGTTTGTAGAAACAGGTCCTGCATAGGTCTTTATATAATTCCACTTTAAAATCATTTTCTAATGAAACATTCTTTAAATAATTGTTCATTTCGTATTTAACAAGATAGCATGAAAAATATTCACTTTCGGTGACTCATTATCCCCAGTGTTTGCTGGCACAAAAAAATCATAGGTGCCTTTTATCCTCTTTCAAAATTAACATAAAACATACTTCGGGTACTTCTTCAAAAAGATTACTTCCCACAAGAAATAATCATGTGTTGAAAATGACCTTCCATTAATGCAATTACTAAGACATTATCCCCAAGATATACCACTTGTATTTTGTTGTGGGAGATCTTAATTTGTTTATTACCTCATGACAGCAGCTTCCTACTGATGGGAGAAAAACATTTGCTTCCCCTTGGGTCTGGCATGCCCTAACTGCTGGTTCTCAGTTATCAACAATGTTTCTTGATTAGATGTGGTCAGTCAGATCCTTAGATAGCTATTATTTATGTATCTTCACAGATGGTCTGTCACCTCACCCAGCAGTACAAAGTGTACACTATAGAAACATGTTATTTATTTGTATCTCCTATTAAGAAATTTTTAAAATGCTTGTGCTGTATTTTCAGCAGTTTTTCTATAAGAGTTGGGGAAAATATTGATATAAAATTGGTAATTCAAGTAACATGTTTGTGCCAATTCATTAAGGTGACTGTACATTTAGTAATGAGTCTCTCTTATACAGATTTTTTAATGAAATGAATAAAATCATTTATAATGATATTCTCTGAGGCTTGTGAGGCTTTATTTTAGTCCCCAGAATACCTAGACTGTAAACTAGCATGTGCCCTTCTTGGCAATGGAACAGCAGTTCTGGTGTCATTCACACAAGTATGTTTATGTAGTTCCCAAAGAAATCTATTACTGAAATCTGGGAGTGGACCCCAAGAGAAGATGCATTGCTGAGAAGTCTTTCATCAACCAGTACATAGGCTGTGTATTTGGCAGGTGCACACACCTCCTTTTAAAAATGTATTCTATCAAATAGCTGCACATATCCTGTCCTTCATTCTTAAACATCCCATGGCCAAAAAGACAAAGATGCATTAAAGCAGAAAATGTCTGCATTGAAAAGATAAAAATTAAGTTTAGATTTAAACTACTTCAATGAATTCAGCAGAGGGCCCCAAATTCAAGCAGCTAGTATAATAGCTGTCTTTTTAAGGTTGGTTTTAGCTTTATCTTGAATAAACAATTATCCTATTACAGAAAAGGCTAGATTTATACACAAAGACTAAATATGAGTGAATTTTTGCTTCCATGTTCCCAGGAATGCTTTAACTTGTTAAATATTAAAATCAATCTGGTGTTCAATAGGAAGTCAATATAATTTCTTTAGAAAAAATGATATACACTCAGTTCATGAGAATGAATAACCTAACTTGGACATTTCACGCAATTCAATCCAGTGGTTCAATTTTCAGGAAAATAATACCGTATGTGCTACTGTAATCTAATAAATGTGCTTATGAATTTCTTAGGTACTGTTCAATTTAAAATGATTGTTCCCATGTCCCAAAAGTGATTAGAAAATAAGGCCATAAATCTATTTTTAAATGGCTTTTTACCAGAGATTATAATTATTGAGTGGACAATGATTGGAAGTCATTTTTCACCTGCAAAAACCAGACAAGAGGTGTTTAGATCACTGGGCTGGCAACCCGGTTTTACCATTTCACAACTCTGCGGCCTTTAGTAAGTGAGCTACCTGTTTGTACCTCAGTTTTATTATTTGTAAAAGGAATAATAATCAAATCTACTTTATATACTTTTTTGGGTCAGAATTACTTAATACCGAAAAAATGTTATTATTCCGAACAAAGGAAACCTGTAACAAGCGTAGCATTAAGGCTGGCTTTTAGAACTTCAAACCTTTAAGCAGGCGTTATCTCTAAAGAGCTTTTATTTCCTGCTATAACAAACATTCCTGGGGTGTGTAGACATCCCATACAGAAAGAAGAGTCACAGAATAAAAGAAAACTTCTTAAACAGAAAAAAAAATATATAGGATAGTTGATAGTTGGTTGATAGTTAAAATACAATCAGCTTCCATATCTGTGGGTTTCACATCAACAAGAACTGAAAATATTCAGGAGAAAACTCGGTGGTTTCTTCTGTGTTGAATATGTATAGACTTTTTTTTTTTTTTTTTTTAAAGACAGAGTCTCACTCTGTCGCCCGGGCTGGAGTGCAGTGGCACCATCTCGCCTCACTGCAAGCTCCGCCTCCTGGGTTCATGCCATTCTCCTGCTTCAGCCTCCCCAGTAGCTGGGACTACAGGTGCCCGCCACCACACCTGGCTAATTTTTTAAATTTGTAGTAGAGACGGGGTTTCACCATGTTAGCCAGGATGGTCTCAATCTCCTGACCTCATGATTCGTCCACCTCGGCCTCCCAAAGTGCTGGGATTACAGGCGTGAGCCATCACCACACCCAACCTGTATAGACTTCTTTCTTGTCATTTTTCTCTACACAATACATTATAATAACGATTAACCTAGCATTTACATTATATTAGGTATTACAATCTGGAGATGATTTAATGTATATGGAAGGACGTGCATAGGTTGTATGCAAATAGTGTGCCATTTTATATCAGGGACTTGAACATCCAGGGATTTGGGGATTTGCTGGGGTTTGGGAGCTAATCTCCCACAGATGCCAATGAACAACTGTATATACTACTACATTTTCACTATAGTTGTAATTTTAAATCCATCTACACAGGAACACACAGAAGGCCAATTTTTGCTCATTAATTTGTCCACAACACCCAACACTATTCTTGCACATAGGTGTTCACTAAATGTTTGTTGAATAAATGGAATGAAAGACTCAATTAATGAATGAATTAACCCTGAGCCCATGCCATCTCTCCTTCAAGTACTATAGTGCAAAACATAGCAGAAGTCAGAATGATTTCGTTTGTGGTTAGCGAGTATTAAGATCCTCAAAAAAAGTATAATTATTGCAGTTTGATAGGTAACTTAAACAAATGAGCCAAAAGAAAAAGGGGCAGAGATGTGAGTTAATCAATAGACAGATATTATAACTGGTGACCCAACGATTGTTCAGGTAAAAAAGGTAATGAAGAGTGAGACTGAGTTAGTGACAGAAAAGTGCTCAGAAAGAGAGAGTCTCTTGTAAATGTTGATTTTATGCAAAGAGTGGGAGAGAGTAAGAAAGGAAAAGAGAGAGAGATTATCTAATTAATTCAATGCATATCACTGAGAATCTTCCAACTCACCACTGCAGGTATTTAGTTAGCTACCTGAACAACTATGTTTTTGAACAATTTAGTTTTCTTTGTAGGGTTTTTTCTCAGCATCAAATATTAGTTTGCTTAATCAAAAATATCTCTTTTACATGAAAAAAACAGAAGTTACATTCCATTGTCAACATATTCATTAATTCAGCAAAAGTTTGTTGAGCACTTATGCCTACAACTAATCAATTTTGAAATAATTCAGTGAATAAGAGACAAAAATACTTACATCATGGAATGTACATCACATCCAGGTCACACTGATGCAAGGGGTGGGTTCCCATGGTCTTGGGCAGCTCCGCCCCTGTGGCTTTCCAGGGTACAGCCTCCCTCCCAGCTGCTTTCACGGGTTGTCACTGAGTGTCTGCAGCTTTTCCAGCCAAACGGTGCAAGCTGTAGGTGGATCTACTATTCTGGGGTCTGGAGGACGGTGGCCCTCTTCTCACAGGTCCATTAGGTGGTGCCCCAGTAGGGACTCTGTGTGGGGGCTCCAACCCCACATTTCCCTTCTGCACTGCCCTAACAGAGGTTCTCCATTAGTACCGCACTCCTGCAGCAAACTTCTGCCTGGGCATCCAGGCATTTCCATACCTCTTCTGAAATCTAGGCTAAGGTTCCCAAACCCAAATTCTTGATTTCTGTGCATTCACAGGCTCAACACCTCTCCAAGCCTTGGGGCTTCCACCCTCTGAAGCCACAGCCCAAGCTCTATGTTAGCCCCTTTCAGCCACAGCTGGAGCAGTTGGGATGCAGAGCACCAAGTCCCTAGGATGCCCACAGCATGGGGACTCTGGACCCGGCCCATGAAACCAGTTTCTCCTTGGCCTCCGGGCCTGTAATGGAGGGGCTGTAGTGAAGACCTCTGGCATGCCCTGGAGACATTTTCCCCATTGTCTCGGGGATTAATATTTGGCTCCTCGTTACTTATGCAAATTTCTGCAGCTGGCTTCAATTTCTCCTCAGAAAATGGGTTTTTTTTTTCTATCACATTGTCAGGCCGCTAATTTTCTGAACTTTTATGCTCTACTTCCCTCATAAAACTGAATGCCTTTAACAACACCCAACTCACCTCTTGAATGCTTTGCTGCTTAGAAATTTCTCCCACCAGATACTCTGAATCATCTCTCTCAAGTTCAAAGTTCCACAAATCTCTAGGGCAGGGGCAAAATGCTGCCAGTCTCTTTCCTAAAACATAACAAGAGTCACTTTTGCTCCAGTTCCCGACAAGTTCCTCATCTCCATCTGAGACCACCTCAGCCTGGACCTTTTTGTCCATATCGCTATCAGACTTTTGGTCAAAGCCATTCAACAAGTATCTAGAAAGTCCCAAACTTTCCACATTTTCCTATCTTCTTCTGAGCCCTCCAAACTGTTGCAACCTCTGCCTCTTACCTAGTTCTAAAGTCATTTCCACATTTTCAGGTATCTTTTCAGCAACACTCCCACTTCTAGTACCAATTTACTGTATTAGTTCCTTTTCACATTGCTGATAAAGACATACTCAAGACTGGGAAGAAAAAGAGGTTTAATTGGACTTACAGTTCCACATGACTGGGGAGGCCTCAGAATCACAGCGGGAGGTGAAAGGCACTTCTTACATGGTGGTGGCAAGAGAAAATGAGGAAGATGCAAAAGCAAAAACCTCTGATAAAACCATCAAATCTTGTGAGACTTATTCACTACCATGAGAACTGTATGGGGGAATCCACCCCCATGATTCAAATTGTCTCCCACCAGGTACCTCCCACAACATGTGGAAATTATGGGAGTATAATTCAAGATGATATTTGGGTGGGGACACAGAGCCAAACCATATCATATATATATATATTATATATATATAATACACACACACACATAAACATACACACACACATATATATATAAATGATATGTTTGAGCCTATGTCATCACCTCCAGAGGTAGCTGAAGGGTTTTGTGGAGAGTTCCACATGTTTTCTGCTGTCACTTTATCATTAGGGGATTATTGTGTGGCAAGTAAGGCACTCACACAAAATATAAGGAGACACAAGGAACCTCAGTAATCAAGATAAATAATATTGTAATACAATGTAATATTTTAAAAATCAAAATCCAACAATCTGTGATGAATAAAATATACACATTTTAAATAAATGATCAGATGTTACACAACGTCATTCGCCTTACCCTAAACCAGAACCTGACATTTCAACCCTTCCTTTTTCCACATAGCAAGGAGGCAACTGGTAAAGTTTATATGGTATCCTTCCTAGGGTTATATTAGTATGTCATAAAAGAAATCTCTAATTACGTATTGTCAGACCAACATTGTGAAGCTCAGCCTTTCTATTGACCCCTTAAAAGTTACTCCAATGCATGTGTCTCTTAACTTTGCTTGAAAACAGAGCTGGGTCCACAGAGCCTGGTGCTGAAAATCAGGCACCTATTTCACAAATCACAAATGCATCCATGGCTGCAGAGGACTGTTCACTCTTTAATCAGTCACACCAGGCATATTTTACCAAAAAAAAAAAAAAAAAAAAAAAGTCTGTGCTGCTATGCTGTGCTGGTTGGAAATGGTTGGAAATGATCACACCCTTTTAGATGCTGATGATAAATTATGTCTCAGTCAGTGTTTCCAAAAATAAACTATTGCTTCAAACTGCATATTAGATACAGTATAACATTAAATCCTATGTGATTATTCATCATTCTCTCCAGGGCTAGCCCAAGGCAAAATTATAAAGCAGGTTAAGTTTATCCTTCACAGACCGCCTCTCTCAGTAATGCATGCAGATGCCCATTCTCCTCGACTACCCAAAGGCCTTACTGACCTGCCCCTTGGACTCTGGAGCCCTTTAGAAAGCACACCAAACTTTAGCCTATTTCCTACTATGGAAATATGCTTGCTAGTTTTACAATCCCTCAGGACCTCAAAATAGGTGGCTGTGATTGGAAAACTATCACTCAAAATAATTCACCTGGAGGTATAATAGCCAGTAATATTTCCATGTGTTTTCATGGGTAGAATATTATTTTAATAGAGACTGGAAAGAAAAAAACACACACCTCATGACATATCTCTACTTGGAACACACAATTGTGTATATGGTATACAAATAGTTGTAAAATAGTATGACTGCAAGAAAATATTTACTTAAAGGCAACAATTTTTAAAATTTTAAAATTGTTGTCTTTAAGTAATGGAGTAAATGAGGTATTCTTTTTTGCATTTTCTATTTTCTGATAAAGAGCACATATTATGTTTATTGTGAAATATTTTATTCACATAAACAAAGCACAGAAGATAATGAATGTCAAGTAGCTACCCTCCCATTTTATCAAATTTCTAAATTTTGCTATATTTACTTTAAAATGTACGTAAAATAAAACATAAAAGACAAAGTTGAAACTCCCTGGGAGGCAATTTTTTTTTTTTTTTTTTGAGACGGAGTTTCTCACTTATCGCCCAGGCTGGAGTACAATGGTGTGATCTCGGCTCACCGCAACCTCTGCCTCCTGGGATAGGCAATTCTCCTGCCTCAGCCTCCCAAGTAGCTGGGACTACAGGCATGTACCACCACGCCCAGCTAATTTTGTATTTTTAGTAGAGACAGGGTTTTTCCATGTTGGTCAGGCTGGTCTTGAACTCCTGACTTCTGGTGATCTGCCTGCCTTGGCTTCCCAAAGTGCTGGGATTACAGGCGTGAGCCACTGCTCCCAGCCTGGCAATTTTCAAATCCTCTTTCCTGGAGGTACCATTACTATGCATAAACTTTGGCGTTTATTATTACTTTATAAGTTATTATACTATTTCAACAAATATCTAAAAAAGTAAGTATTATTTTGGAATTTTCAAGTATTATAAAAGTCCTATCATACTGTATCTATCTTTGGATAATCTGGTTTTCTTAGATCCACTATTTTTTAAACATATTCATTTTTTGAGTCTTGCAGCTCTTGTTCATTCATTTTAACTTATCTATATGCTCTCCAGTTGTTTGTATTTTCCCCTTACAGGCAATGCTACAAAAATAAAAAGTTTTGTAAAGGTCTCTTTGTGCACATGTGTAAAGATTTTTCTAACATGTATACCTAAAAGTAAAATTGCTGTATCAAAGGATATCCACATCTTTGACTATATTAGATAATTCTAAATTGCTCTTCATAGTAGCTTGGACTCCCTCCTGTAAAGTATGACAGTTCTTGTGTCTCCACATCATCACCAGCTCTTGATATTGCCTGATTTTATTTTTGCTTAAAGAATGTAAAAAGGTACTTCATAGTTGTTTTAATCTGTCTTGCTTTCCCTAATAACTTATGAAGTTGAAAACATATTTGTTTATGAATTATCTATTTAGTTTTCCTCTTCTGTTCATTACCTGTTTAAATTCTACATTTTATAGTTATAAAAATAGTGTATTCCAATGAAAACAGAGTGACTCTTTAGTTAATAAGAAAACCAATGGTGAGACGTTAATTGGGCTAGGGGCCTTCCATATTCCTTAAATACATATAGTTCTGCTTTCTTTGTGTTTCAAAGACTTATTCTAATTGCCTCAGTCATTGTTCATTGTGATCTACAAAATATGATTACATTTATAAACACAAGTGTCAACATCTCTAGGTTCAAATCCTCATTCTTTCCTGTTTATGTGTGACTATGCACAAAAAAATTAACATCTCAGTGGCTAGGTATCCTTATCTTAAAATGAGATAATAACTCCAACCCCCAAATCCGAAATAGAATAGGATGGCTGGGAGTATATAATGATAACTGTTAATGGATGTAAAGTTGTTAGATTGGTAGTTGGCATAGCACAGTTATTATTATTAGGCATTATACACTTAGAGTATATTATAAATCACATGACATTTTAAGCACACTGAGATGTGAGATAACGCTTTGTAACCACGTTTTAGTTTACGTAATGTGTTTCTTCCTACACAGCATACAATTTTTAAACCATGGTTTTTGCCTCATCTCCATAGGGTTTTATTGTTACCTTTGTCCTGCTAAGCTATTTTTATTCTCTATTTTAGATAAATTTTCTCTCTACTTACATATATAGCCTTGTAAACCTTAATGAATGCTGTAAAAATGATTTGAAACTTTTTAGTCAAAGATATTGTGAAAATCTCATTGGTTTTCCTTCTCAGATAACTCAGAAAGGTGACTCTCTAGATGCAAAATCATAGCCTTTTCCAAAGTCTTAGCAAGAAATGACAATCTTAGAATATGGCTATAACTGAAAATGTCATTTGATTGCAATGGAACAAAATAATATCCTTGACACTGCTTCTAAAAGCTAGGTTAAAATCTTCAAACCCAGAGACATCCCTTGTAATTGACTGTGAAGCCCCTAAACTACTAAAAACTGAGGGATCAGGATAGAAAATTATAGAAGCAGCAAGGTATAGTTGATGCCTGAGAGCACTAAAATCTAATCACAAAACAACACAAGACAGATGCAACCACATTTAAAAATAATCTCTAATATTTCTTCTATGTGACCTATTCATAGCTTGAGTCTCTCTTTGCTATTCATCGAGAGAAAATACCCAGAGTGATAAAGACAAGGAACTTTCAAATTTGTTATCACTTTTTTTCTTCCTCATAATCTAAACATTATGTTTGGAAACCATTATTTTTACAACTTGTCCAGCACTAATTCCTGTCTTCTTTCTAGTCCTCTTATTTCCCATGCTCTAAAGTTGCATATGCATTTTAATGAGCAGACTTCCTTTTTATTTTTTTATTCAAAAAGTTTTCTTGGATTTCTAGTAAACAAGATAAAAATAATTTTAAAATTGAAATAAAACTTTTGTTTAAAAACCTGAATGCATTGAACTTGTGAATTGCACAACAAATATCCCTAAGGAGGAGAGTTAATCATTCAGCTCTAGGAAAGGCAGTGCTCAAAGAAAAAAGCAGAGGCTCAAAAACATCAGAAAATGGTGCCCTTCTTAAGAAAAATAATGAAAATCTAGGAAAAAGTGCCATTTTAATCTATATTTTAAATTACAAATCTTCTATTTGCATGCTATAATAAATTCAAATAAGACAATATATATGATGGTAAAACTAAGTCCTCATTCTTCTCCAGAGTCACCTCCAAATACTACTGCTTCTACAGTTTTGCTTTTGTATTTTCAAGATTGTTTGAAATATAAGTATATAGTCATATCAATATTTTAAAGTGATTATATATATACTTATTTAAATATACATGTGTTGGCACGGTGCGGTGGCTCATGCCTGTAATCCCAACACTTTGGGAGGCTGAGGTGGGTGGATCACAAGGTCAGGAGACCGAGACCATCCTGGCCAACATGGTGAAACCCCGTCTCTACTAAAAATACAAAAATTAGCTTGTCATTGGTGGCGTGTGCCTGTAGTCCCAGCTACTAGGGAGGCTGAGGCACAAGAACCTCTTGAACCTGGGACGCAGAGGTTGCAGTGAGCCAAGATGGCACCATTGCACTCCAGCCTGGTGACAGAGAGAGACTCCATCTCAAAAAAAAAAAAAATATATATATATACAAAAAATATAAATATACACACACACACGTATGAAAACATATATATCTCCACTGTAATTTATTTTCACTGAAGTATATATCATGGATAACTTTAACATTCATTAAACTATCTCATTATTTTTAGATGCAGCAGAGTATTTTAATATATCATTACACCATAATGTAAGTATCCATCCTCCTACTTACAGACCTTTGTATTGTCTCTATTTCTTTCTTATTGAAAAGTTTGAATATGATTACCCAAAAATATTTGTATACTTAAGCAAAAATATACATATGTCATATAAGAATATTTGCCCAAAATGTAATTACTTAGTTATGAGGTATAATCATTTTAAGTGTGCATAGATCCAAAGAAACTTCCAGATATACTGCACCAATTGGTATTCCTATAAAAAGTATGAAGATGACAAGTTCCTCATAAAATTGTTAATATTTGAAGTAATCAGGCCTTTCTAAGGTGTGCCAATCTGATAGATTAAAAAATGGTATTCTTTTAAACTTTCAACTTCGATTTTCTTGACATCTATCAAGAGGGTCTCAAACTCCCGGCTTCAAGCAGTTCTCCTTCCTTGGCCTCCCAAAGTGCTGATGTTATAGGCATGAGCTACTGGGCCCGGCCAAGGTTAAGGATTTTTTTATATGTTTAATGCTTACACATATACCTTGCTATATATTTTGGTACATATATATTACGTGTCTGTGGCTCTTATTTATGAGGTAATTTATGATATAAAAATGTTCACTTTTTATGTAATCAAATCTGAAAAAGGAAATTTAGTAATATCTTTAGATATTTTATTCTCTAAAATATCATCTAAAAATATTTCATAGTACATTTTACTACATCATTAGAAAAAATACTTGAATATTTTAGAAACTCAAGTTCTAGTCCAATTGTTTCTTATATTAGTTGTGTGATTTCATAAGATCTATTAACCACATCTAAAGACATCCCAGCAATCTTGAGATTCTTGCAGGAACAATTCATAAGGATCCCCATCTGCTACCTACATTAAGACCTAAAATCTCTAAAACTTCTAAACAGATCATTATCCTTAATCTAGATTTCTTTTCAGCCCTTTACAACGACTTCTCAAACATAATGTGCTTAAGAACCATCTGGAGATGTTGTAAAACTGCACGTTCTAATTCAGTAGGTGTAGGGTAGGGCCTGAGATTCCACATTTCTGACAAATTCCCAGGAGATGCTAAAACTGCAGCTCTGTGGACGACACTTTGAATCCCAGGCCCTAGAATCATTCTTTACATGAAAGGAACTGAAGGATAGTTCCAAGTATGAAAACAATTAGTATTACCAGTAATGGTGACTATAAAATAGTTCCCATTCATTTGGCATTTCAGTTGACAGAGCACTTTGACATTTGTTAACTTCTTCTGATATTCACAACAACCCCCCCCCCACACCCCCATGAAGGCAGGGCATTAATTATTCAGAGGAGAAAATGAAGGCGTGTTAACATCCGTGCTCAGTGTCACACAGCTAATAAGAGACAAGGTGATCTGTGAGGTTAACTCAGACATAGAGACAATATAACACAATGGCTAAGAGAACAGGCTTTAAAGTCAGAAAGATCTGAATACTGTCTCCTTCACATTTTAATTGTGTGCATTGTACAAGTTACTTAACCTCTCTATTTTAGTTCCTCATTTATAAACTGGACATGCCTATTTCATACACTTGTTAGATTTAACAGCCTCTAAAATGCCTGGTACAAATGTCTATCACGTGTTAGTCCCTAAATAAATGGTAGCTGCTGCTGATGTTTGTCATCTTTATTATCCCAGAAAATTCTGCTGAATTGTTGTACATACTTCTTATCCTCGCAAAATCTTCGTGCCCATCTAAGAGAATATTTAACTTTCCTGCAGCACTTGACCACCATGGGCTCTATATAAAATACATGACAGGATTAGACGCTTGGAGCGAGCCTCTTCGTTGCATCTCTATTAAGCTGGATATGTGGGAGGACTTGCAGTGTAGCTGCCTACTGATGTGTTGTTACGTATACAAAGAATTTCTGCCTGCAGAGTTTCTGCTATAGCTTTCAGAAGCCCACAAATGCAAGCACGTTTTCTCCAAGTGTAGAATAGGAGTTATTTTTTGATAGTGGGATACTAGTGAACGATTATACTTGGCTAAGCTTCAGATGATTTCACCAGTTATGATTTCTGCAAAAAGTAACTAAGCAGTGTCACTAGAAAAAGCTGAAAAATGATATCTATGTCAGGGACAGATAAATGAGAAAAGCAAAACAAAGGAAAATGCTGTACCATATTGATAGTGTGTGGGGTATGACTTATGAAAGTGTCTCAATAATTAAATATAGATTCGTCATTTATGAATACTAATATCGAGGCTATGACAATATATTTTTAACTGTCTTAAAATTTTTCATTTTCTCCTGGGTTTTTTCATCAAATGAAGTAAAGTTGCAATATTTTTTCTATTTGAAATTTATAACTTTTTTCTGTAATATTTCTCAGTTCTATGGTTGGGAAGTTCATAGTTCTACATGTTTTGACTTCCAATCATTTCTCATTCAACTGGATCACTATTAACATGAGTTTTACTGCTATAATTTTTTCAGAGATCCCTGGTATGCAAGAAAAATTGAAACAAAGAAAGTATAGGACAAAGATAAAGACATAAGATGTAAGATCAATTTTAGGGTAAAAAAATACAAGATTATGATTTTATAGGACTGTCAGTGAGGCAAACAGTTGGTCAGCTCAAACACTCAACTGTTATTTTGATGGAATATTTGATTGATTCACTGTAAGCAACTTTATTGATGTGTGAGATAGAATTTAGGCAACATTTGTCATCATAGGGGACTGGGCTGCTGGATCAGGGAACAGATAAAATGCCTATTCTCTTTGTATGAAAAGAAGTAATAAGGAATGTGTATTACATAAGAAAAAGAGCTAGCAGATGAGATAAAGACAAAAAATTATTTGCACACTTTCACCAAGTTGCTTAAAAAATAGGTCAAGAATGTCTAATTTAACAAAACTTAGCAATGATACTTAATATACAAAGTAGGATACAAAATTTTAGTTGCTGTAACATATCTATAATTTCAAAACATACACATATACATATATAGAAAATGAGATGAAATACATACAACAAAATTTTAACTGTGTTTAGACTATAAGATGATTTTCATTTCTGAGTATATTCTATATTTTTCAGTGTTCAAACAGTTCACAAATTACTTTTATACCAAAAATATGATAAACAAAAAAATTCATAAGCAAGAAACAACATTTTGAACCTAAAAGGAGAACAGATGATCTATGAAGTCACTTTGGCCTAGGGTTTTTTGGCATTCTGCCACTCGGTCAGTTTAGTCTGTAATATGCTATGGTATCAGGCAACCCCAAAGTCTCACTGGCTTGACAAAACAAAAGTTTATTTTTCATACATGCAAAGTCCACCGTGGCTGCAGCGAAGCTGCACTCCAGCTGTAACTAAACATTCCAGACTAATTTGCTCTTATGGCTCCTCCGCAGAAACACATGCTTCTACAGTCTGCATGGCACAGGCAAAGAAGGCTGGAGAGGTGAGCATCAGCAATTAAGCACTTCAGTTCAGAAGTGGCATTCATCATTGCAGCCCACATTTTATTGCCAAGCTCAGTCACATGACTGGTAAAGTGTAGTCCTCCTTGTTCTGAAATTACAGGAGAGACAGATAAAGTGTTGGTAAACTTTAGAATTGTCTAACATAGCCATTAGCCTCCTGGCAGGTCATTAGGCAATGGACTTCCCTCATCTATATAATAGCCTCATTTCATGGTCAGTGCCACAGTGCCTGGCATGGAGTGAGGAATTAGTAAATATTTATTGTATTTTCCCTTTGCCTACAGCTGAAACCAAATATATAAACTGTTCTAAGTCATCTATTATTCAGCATTACTATTCCTCCTACCTTTAAGTTATCTGACATGATATTGGTAACTACATTTTATTTGGGTTTACAACACAATTATTTTTCTTGTTGTATTACACCTTCTAAAACAGGGTGTTCAATAGGTCTATGTGAATTAGTGATTTGTTCACAAAGCTCAATCTCCTTTTCTACCATCTCCTTTTCTAAGTGCCAGGAACAATTGATCTCCCAACAGCAGACACTAAAAAAAAGAATAGCAAAGTATTTAACCATCACGTTAGCTTCATCTGCTCCCATCAGCCCAAGTCAGCAACTTCATCTTACCGAACAGGGTCAAGTGTAGATGACTCATTGACTTAGAAGATCTCCCCAAGGAAGCATGTGATGTGGTGGAAAGTGAATGATCTTTGGCATCAGACAAATGCACATTCAGACCTTGTCTCTACTACCTATGTGCCATGCAATCTCAGGCAACTGACCTAGCCTCACTGAACTTCAAATTTTTCATCAGAAAAATGGAAATAAAAATATTTACCCATTAGATGCTTTTAATTTTCCATGTTTCATCTCTTAGGCTCACTTCTAATTTCAGTCCTAATTTTGATAAACAACTGAGTCAGCTTCCAGTGTCCCACCTCAGAGATGTATCTCTACTTTTCTGCTTTAGGGCCATTTCCCATGGTGCTGTTCAACTCAGTGGAGCTTAGTTGGAGTGGAGGGAAATTAACAGCTCCTGGGGACAGAAATATATCCGTAAATGTCCCAGCCTTCTATTATTTAGACTGATTTTGAGAAGCATGTCCTACACTTCTCAAAGTACTGGTGGACCCAAGCCTGCATTCCCCATAGAAGAATCCTCAATGGCATACCCATATGTGCTTTTCCTTCTTCCCTTTTCCCCTGCTGCTTCAGTCCTGTGTCTGTGAATCACATTCCATATAAACTATACTCAAGCTCTTGCCTCAGGTTCTGCTTTGGGACAACCCAAACTTAGATTGTAACAAATTTTGGAAAACATCTATAATATTTCCTTTAAATATAGTAAAATTTCAAGGCTAACGTGTTCTTGTGCAGTGATTAATCTTAAATAAACCCACACACTTCTGGTGACACATTCATATTTTGACATGACTTTTCTATTTGTAATTCCTCATCATAATACCAGGTGAGTGAGTACGATGGATGGTAATATTGCTGAAATTCATTCCTATGTGAGGATAGCTACAAATAGCTATTTATATTCACAAGTGACTGTGAACCTCATAAATATAATCCATGAATCCAAACTAAAATGTATTTCTAGCTGAACTGCCCTTAAGTGGGTACCCACAATTGTGGCCACTTCAAGATTATACAACATGAGGAAAACTGTGACAGAAGATTTTGTCATGAAAAAAAATGTTATATTTTAAGTTAGAGTTACACTATCCTACTTTAGAAGACTTGACAAAAACATAAGGTCATGTGAACACATTGGTAGGGCTCTTCTGAGGACCTTGGAAGGGCTCAGTGTAAATTAGGAGCCCTGAAGCTTAAGCTACATGAGCTTCGTGATAAATCCACCTTGGGTCATGGCTATTAATAAATCATTATTGGATGACAGCAAGACTGGAAGAGAAAGAGGAATAAAGAGGAGCAGATCTTCCTATGGTACTATTTTGCATTCCGTGTGGAAAATGTAGTCTGAAGTCATACAGTAAACCTTTTATTTTTTCACTCAATTATTAAAATCTTAATTTAAAAATGCATGTAGAACTTTCTTACAAGAGTAAAGAAAAAAAGAAAAAGGTTTTAAATTTTAAGCATGTACTTATTCTAGAGAGTGAATTGGAAATGCAACAAGAGGATAAGTAAAGCTTTATTCATTTGGCACTTGTGATTTTTCATATATGGGTGTGAAACTAAAGAAAGAATTTGACAAATAAAGGATTTTAAGAGAGTAATAAAATAAAGTGGCAGTCTTTTCAAACATTTTACATATACTGAACATGGTAATCACACTTTTATTTCTAAGTGTCATTATAGATCCACTGTTTAGTAATGCTATAGTTGTCCAGTTAAAGTGTTGCTTGCATTTTTAAAAAGTCATTTCTTTCCATGCATTTTGTGTGCATTTCAGATTAGTCTTTCTTCTAATTAGTGAATGTTTGTCAGTTTGTAGTTACATCATGTATGTTTAAGACTGATGATACAGCTGCTTAATGTATAATCCTAAAACAAAAGCATAGAGAAATATGGTGAAAAGAAAATTAAAAGGCAAGGAACTATATTAGTCTAAAGGTAACAACAAACATTCTGTAAAATAATCATGCTTCTTATTCAATAGAAGCTGTCAAATTTTCATCCCTCAAATTTATCATCCTTTTGTGTTTATAGAATAATAATAAGTAGTTTATCAGGTAAAATTATATAAAACTGATATATCCAACCACCAAAAGAAAAAGAAAAGCAAACCTTTCTCTGAGTGAGATAGTTAGCTTGCTAGCTAGAGATACACAAACATGTGCACAGGAGGACCCCTTATTGAGAAACTGTCTTGTTCACAGTATCATAGAAAATTTGGAAAAAAGAGCATTTTTTCCATCCATCCCCAACACGTGGCCAGCTAGCCCCTCTTGTTCTGCGCGACCTACTCACATCATGGGACCATAGGTGTTTCACAGCCTAATAGAAGTTAGGCAACTGAAGTTGTCACTTCTTCCCAGCCCTCCCTGGCTGTCGTCTGAGGACCCAGGATGATAACATGGGGTTGGAGAAAGGATGGGGTTTCAGTAAGCAGCAGAAACAGGTGTTCACTTTCATGCTTCAGAGCTGACAGGGCAGCACGCCATGTAGGAGAACCTGGAAAACAAGTGCTGTGACTTGAGAAGTTCCCAGCAAAGGTCCCAGAGTCCTAAGTTAGCATGTTAGGATTAGGGTGCCTGCCTCCAAGCACACTCTGGGCCTCACTTGCTTCATAGCAAATTGAAGTATAGTGCATAAAACAGGACCAGTGGTTACACAGAAAGATTATTGAAGCTATTTTCCTTTTGGAAGAGTTTTCTCTTTCATTCTCTAACCTGGCTAAATAACATGTTAAATATTTCTAGTCATGGCTTTGTGAAACTTAACTAGTTCTTAATCTCAAAAAGTGAAGCAATATGGTAGTCTGAAGCATGAATAAAGTACAAAAAAAGTAATGTCATTTGTCTCATAATACCCACTTTCTGGCTTGCTGTGGCATAATTCTAGACCTATAACACTCTTCAGTGAAGTGAAAAGATGTACCAGCCTGACAGATGCAGTCAAAGCTGTGTCCATTAGCAAACCCCAGCATTAGCAATTCATTTAGCTTAATGAGTTGTCGTACATGCCTGTGAATTTCATTCCCTTAGCTGGAGACCCCTGAAATTCTTAAGTCCAACACACTTCTGAAAACTGTTTTCATGCTTTTGATGTTAGATGAGATAATGAGATCTTGCAGTATCCCAAGCAAAATACATTTCAGAAGTTACCCTGCTTCAAAAGGGGATACCCCAATGACTTCCAAAAGAAAAAGATGACACAGAAATCTTCATCATAAATATCCTTTATGTTCTCCAAAGGATGGCAGTTAATTAAGAATAATTGACTCTATATATATATACCAGAAACTCATTTTGGCTTAGCTAATTATCGGCAGGGTCAAAAACATTTTGCGGAATAAAGAGACTGTGGTCCCTGACTTTTCTTCATGTGTCTGTGGCTGACACATCTGGCTGATAAGCTGAGCACATCCATGCCAGGAGCTGGGGACAGGGTCTGGAGAGAGAGACCCAGTTTTCTGCCCTGTGATGCAGAAACTAAATCCCATTCATTAGTGCATGTCTCCACCTGAATCTCTCAAAGACATCTCAAATTTGAACTTACTTCCCAGAATCTGAGCCATGTATTTTAATACCTTATTTTTAATTGCACTTTTAGGTTACAGCAAAATTGAATGCAAAATATAAAGAGTTCTTCCTATATACTTCTTATTCCTCCATATGCACAAGCTCCTCTACTAAGAATACCTCATACCACAGTGATACTTTTTTTTTTTTTTTTACAATAAATGAACCTGCATTTACACATCATCACCCAAAGTCCATAGTTCATGTTAGTGCTTACTCTTGCTGTTACACATTCTATGGATTGGGATACATGTAGAATGACATTCATCTACTGTTGTAGTATCATACAGAGTAGTTTCCCTGCCTTAAAGATCCTCTGTGCAAGGTCTATTCATCCCTCTCTCCATCATCCTTTGGCAACCACTGATATTTTTACAGCCTCCATAGTTTTGCTTTTCCAGAATATCACATAGTTGGAATCTATACAGCATGTAGCCTTTTTCCACTGGCTTCTTTCATTTAGTGATATGCGTTTACATGTGTTCCACATCTTTTCATGGCTTTCTCACTTTTTAGCACTGAATAATATTCATTGTTTGGATATACCACCTTTTTTTTTTAACAATTTACCTACTGAATCCATTGATTACTGGAGTGAATACCAATCCTCCTCAGAAACACGGTGGTCAGTCTAGATTTCTTCCCTCTCTTACCTCCATATTCAATGTAACTTGTCTCCTGAACGTGTCTGAGATTTGTCTCATTCACTCCTACTGCCTTCCCATACCATCACTAAACTAATTTAGGCTCTCATCATTTCCTGCTTGAAGTGAAGCAACATAACAGTTCTGTCACTTCCTATCAGACTCTATTTTTCTAACCAAACAATGTGTGCCTTCCACTACTGCTGGAATTCATTCTGGATCCTAAGGTTGATCATGACTCCTTTCCTTAATCTCTGATGGCCTTCTATAAACTTAGCAAACATGAGGTGTGCTATGACCTGGTTCCTGCGTACCTGGCCAAATCCATTCTTAAATACTTCTCGTTTTCCCTTTCTGCACTGACTACTATACCTCATACTTTAGAGGCACTGCATTGCTATTTCTCACTGACCTGGCCATGTTTTCCCTTTCTCTTTGGCTCTGAACATGATGCTCCAGTTTTGGGGGCTGTTTTTGTAGCACTTTTCCGGCTAAGTCAAGCCCTTTTCTCAGAACTCAGCTTATAGCTCACTTCTGCTTGAAAGACTTTCCTGACATATCCCATCTGTAGTAAGGAGCCATATGTGTTTCCCTATATACCAGACTATTTATTATACTTCACTATAATTTAATTTCTTTAATTATTGGATACTCTTCAAGTATCCAAGACCATAAATGGGGGGCTGCTCAGAGGTAACGGTCAGCATGGGATCCCTCCATGGTACTCAATGACCCTCTTGAGGAAGATCTTTTTCTCTCCACCTCGAGGACTCCTAGGCACTCACCACTTATTGTCCAGTCTGCTTTGCTCCTTCTTCCCCTAAGGCCAGTATTAGCTGATGAAAACATTACACTTCCAGCTCAAATCTGAATATATCTGATTCACACCTTGGTTGGTAGTTTCGCTGACATGCATTTTGGCTTTTGACTTGGGATTATGAAGGGAAAACTTGCCTTGGGCATGCCAGTGAACATTTGGGTGGGGGAGAGAGTGTACTGGAGACTATAAATATGCAGCAAGTATGCAAACTAGACTTCCAGACATAAAACACCACTGTACAGTCAGTACTAGTTTTAAAGATCTAAGTGTTTAATATTATTCTTACAGTGAAGAAAAACATTGCATATTGTTTTATAAATTAAAGTTAGGCTATAGATCATGCTAACTGATTAAAACCAATTACGAATAAACTAGAAATACCATTCTTATATGATTATATTTTATGAATTTAAATACTTTTTTCAGTCAGTGAATTTCAGCTTGGAATAAAGATATTACATTAAAAGGGCTTATTTTCATGCCTATTAATGATCTTCCAAGTAGTCATTTTTGTTCATTGGCAAAAAAAACAAAAATAAAAAAAGAGGCTGTTTCAGGTATTAACACTTTTGTTCTGACACATGGTCTTTGTTTCTAGTCAATCATCTGCAGTATTAAAAGTAATCAACCTGCTTTCTAATTCAACTAAGAGCTTCTGAGAAGTGATTTCTCTCTTTTCATAGTAAAATTGCATCCTGTGATCAAATATCACTTTATTCCTGCCAGGACAAAAGCCTTCTGGCTTGTTAGCAATTCAACATAGCCATGCCAACCAACATCATTGTCTAAAATGTTTGTAAAGATGGGCACATATATCTATATGTGAAGAATTTCTCTAGAAATCTCTAGGTATCTCACAAGCCAAGGATTAAAGTATTGTGCTACCAAGGATCTGACTTAGTATAAACGAATTAAGAGACATAGCTACATTTATATTTGGGAGTTTGCCTTCCACTAAATGAACTCAAAATGGGAATGAAAATTATGGAATAATCCAATGAAATGCATCTTTAAAATGTAGTATAGTGATACATGGTAAAAGTAGTATATGAGAAAATATTGCAAGGTCATAAGGACACATTTTTACACAGGTTAATAACAAGGTTGTTGATAATGTTTTTGATTTTGCCTGAGTCAGGGTCCCAGTAGGAAACAGATGGCACACTCAAATTAGGAAAATTTGAGGATGGTTTCATGAAGGAGTATTTAGGACTGTATAGCCAAGGAGTAGAGAAACCATAAAGGAGAGTGGGGAATGCCGAGCCTAACAGTAGAGGAGCTTTTTATCATTCCCAGTGCCTAAGGGGAGAAGGCAGTCAGCAGTTGCCAAAACCTATAGTGAGAGAGCCAGCTGTGTAGAGAGGACTGCCTGGAGAGGACCCGTGACCTTCCGTATGGGAATCCAACCTAGCAGGGGACATGATACAGGAATGAAGCTGGGGGCATACACAGCCCAAACTCATTCTGCTCCTTTCCACTCATCTCTTTGCTAGAGTTGCTCATTGGCTGAACTCAGATGGTCATCAGAAGGTAATATTACTCCATTGAAATCCATACAGGTCCACCTCCTTGGGATGAGAGGCAGGTGGAAATAGATTGAGAGTACATCTGAAGAAGTAACACAAAGTATCCACCAGAACTACTAATATTAAACCTCATATGCTGTGTGAATAAACCACACCAAGAATTTTCACTTAAATATTCTGTGAAGCAAGAAATTAATTCAGTATCATCAAAAGCCTCAAAGCTAAGAAATAATCACATAGGGCTTCTCATTATTAGATATGTGCAGATATTGACAGAATATAATTTTGTGATTCAGGTTTATTAATCAATATAAACATTCAGACAAAATAGATGGGGGGTTACCCCAGGAATAGAATATATTTTGGCCCAGATGTTCTGTTTTTCATATTAATTACCTCCCCTTTTCATTCTCATTGCTATCATTATACAACTTCCAAATACCACCATTTACACTCAGTGTTTCTAATGCTTTTCATTTACTTTCTATTTATCCAAGCACTTGTCCATTATCTTATTTATTTATTTATTTATTTATTTATTTATTTATTGAGACAGAATCTTGCTCTGTCACCCAGGCTGGAGTGCAGTGGTGCGATCTCGGCTCACTGCAACCTCTGCCTCCCAGGTTTAAGCAATTCTCTGCCTCAGCCTCCCAAGTAGCTAGGATTATGGGTGCCTGCCACCATGCCCAGCTAATTTTTGTATTTTTAGTAGAGATGGTGTTTTACCATCTTGGCCAGGCTGGTCTTGAACTCCTGACCTCGTGATCCTCCCACCTCGGCCTCCCAAAGTGCTGGGATTACAGGCGTGAGCCGCCGTGCCCACCCTCCCATTTATTTATTTACTTATCAAATATTTAATACAGCTAACTCTATGCCATCTCTGCTCAACTCTTCAATGCCCATATTGATAACCTTTCTAGCACATTAGACTTCAGTGACAAAATCTTATCCCTTTCAAATATGTGGAGCTTTTCAAAACTAAAATCTCAAGATCTGAAATCACTTTCTAACTATAACTTACTACCTATGACTTTCATATTCTCTTTTTTTAAAAAAATATTTTTAATTGTAACTGATTTCTTAGCCACCTAACTCCACCTGCTGAACATGGTAATCAACCATCTCAAGAAAGCCCTTGCTGCCACTAGAATGTATGTCTTCTTTGACTACTCCTTATATCTCTCCTTTAAAGTCCTTAGTTCAGGATACACTCCCAATGACCACTTCCCAGTTGCCAAAGTTTCTTTGGGAAATTCATGAAAATGCATATATTGGATGAACACGAATTCAGGATTTCAACTGGATTTTTATGTTCTGAAGACTTTTTATTCATCTCTCCTTGATTTTCCATACATTTTCTTAGAGTATTATGCCAAAATTATCAGCCTTCTCAAATTCTTTTCTTTTCAGAGTTGGTATTAAAACTTATATATGCTGTACCTGTTTTATTTCCTGGAACTCCCATCCCCGGGCCAACTCTTTATCTAGATCCTAGATAACCCAGTCTATTAACCCACTTATGCCTGAGGTTGCAATTTTTTGAATTTTTGCAATCAGACTTTGGAAGTATCTTTGAGAAGTAGGACATAAATAACTCTCCCAGGCTTAGCATTCCAATAATGGAACACTAGGCATAAAAGTCTACCAACATGCTTCTGATTTTAATTTCTTACCTGCCAACATAACACATCATATATAACTCAAATAGTTTATAACTTAAAGCAGTCAACCTCTCATTTGATGCTATCCATGTCCTATATGTGAATTTTCCACTTGTACAAGCAGGCTGCTGAGTGCTGTTGCAAAAACAGCACAATTATGAGGATGCTTTTTATTTTCTCCAGTCAACTAGGGTTTTTTCCTTTTTCTTGGGACAGTGGTTCTAAATCAGCAGCACTCTCCCAAATGCCCTATTTAATTTCCTTGCCTCTGAATTCACAATTAAAATAGAAGCCATAAGAAGTATACTCTCTTAACTCTCCTCACCCCACATATATCTGTAATTATAGCTATTGTTTTACATGCCCTCTTCTCTTATTCCTGGAAAATGAAATGTTCTGTCTCTGGAATGAATGCCCTATCTTTGTGTGAATTCTGAGTTCCAACCCTTCCTTCTCTGTTCCTCCAAGACTTCGCTGTGTTATATACCCTCCTTTCCCAATATCTTCTTTCTTTCTCACTTCACAAATGCCCAAGATTTTTCCATCTTCATAAAATAGGTATACCAGAAAGATCATTTTGAGTTTTATGTTCCCATTTAGCCATTCCTCTTTTTCTCTTTCTAGCCAGCTTTCTAATGTCAACCCTCCCTCGTCTATGACTTACAGCTCACCTATTTACATCTACTATGTACAATTGAAGTTCTGTTTCAACAGACACAGAAATTGTGCTTGAGTTTAGGAATGGTCAATCCAATGGACACTCGCTAGCCTTTTTCTTGCTTCATCTTGCTTTGGCTTTGACAATTATCATTTCTAAGTGCTTAAAGTCACTATTCTCTCGATTGCTTAATATTTAAAAAAATCTGGCACTTTTCATCCAATACAGGCATACCTCACTTTATTGTGCTTCACAGATATTGCGTTTTTTTTTTTTTTTTAACAGAGTAAGGACTCTGTGACCAGCAATTCTATGGGTGTCATTTTTTTCAACAGTGTGCATTTCTGCGCCACATTTTGATAATTCTCATATTTTAAATTTTTCCAGTATTAGTATATGTTATGCTGGTTTATAATCAGTGACCTTTGATATTACTATTGTCATTGTTTTGGGATGTCACAAACTGCCCTCATATGAGATGGCAAGCTTAACGGATATATATTGTGAGTGTTCTGACTGTTCCACCAACCAGTCATTCTCCTTTCTCTCTCTCTGTCTCTCTCTTTCTCTGGGCCTATTTCCTGAGACACAATGATAATAACACTGATATTAGGCCAATTCAAAATAATAACCCTATTATTATGTCCTCTAAGTGTTCAAGTAAAAGGAAGAGTCACACATCTCTCACTTTAAATCAAAAGCTAGAAATGATCAAGCATCATGAGGAAGGCATGTTGAAAGCTGAAACAGGTCAAAAGCTAGGTCTCTTGCACTAGTTAGCCAAGTTGCGAATGCAAAGGAAAAGATCTTGAAGGAAATCAAAAGTGCTACTCCATTGAACACCCCAATGATAAGCAAGTGAAATAGCCTTATGGCTGATATGGAGAAAGTTTGGTCCAGATAGATCAAACCAGCCACAACATTCTCTTAAACCAAAGACTAATCCAGAGCAATGCCTAACTCTCTTCAACTCTATGAAGGCTGAAAGAGGTGAGGAAGCTGCAGAAGAAAAGTCTGAAGCCAGCAGAGGTTGGTTCATGAGGTTTAAGAAGCCATCTCCATGTCAGAGAAGTGCAAGATGAAGCAACAAGTGATGATGTGGAAGCTGCAGCAAGTTGTTCAGAAGATGTACCTAAGATCATTGATGAAGATCGCTACACTAAACAATGGATTTTCAATGTAGATTGAACAGCCTTCTACTAGAAGATGCCATCTAGGAATTTCATAGCTAGAAAGAAATTAATTTCTGGCTTCAAAGCTTCAAAAGATAGGCTGACTTTCTTGTTAGGGAATCTTGCAGGTGGTGACTTTAAGTTGAAGCCAATGCTCATTTATCATTCTAAAAATCCTACAGCCCTTAAGAGTTATGTTAAATCTACTCTGTCTGTTCTCTAGAAATGGAACAACAAAGCCTAGATTACAGCACATCTGTTTACAACATGCTTTAATGACTATTTTAAGCCCACTATTGAGACCCTGCTTCTCAGAAAAAAAGATTCCTGTCAAAATATTACTGCTCATGACAAATGTGTCTGGTCATCCAAGAGCTCTGATGGAGATTTACAAGTTGATTAATTTTGTTTCATGCCTGACAATACAACATCCATTCTGCAGTCATTGGATTAAGGGGTAATTTCAACTTCCAAGTCTTATTGTTTAAGAAATACATTTTGTAAGGTTATAGCTGCCATAGATAGTGATTCCTCCAATGAATCTAGGCAAAGTCAATTGAAAATTTTCTGGAAAGATTTCACCATTCTAGATGCCATTACGAATATTTATGATTCATGGGAAGGGGTCAAAATGTCAACATTAACAGGAGTTTAGAAGAAATTGATTCCAAACCTCATGGATGAGTTTGAGGGATTTAATACTAAAGTGGAGGAAGTAACTTCTGCTGTGGTGGAAATAGCAAGAGAACTGGGATTATAAGTGGAGCCTGAAGATGTGACTAACTTGCTATAATCTCATGATGATACTTTAATGGATACGAAGTTGTTCCTTAAGGATGAGCAAACAAGGTGTTTTTTTTTTTTTTTTTAGAAAGAATCTACTCCTGGTGAAGATGCTGGGAATATTGCTGAAATAACAACAATGAATATAGAACATACATAAACTTAGTTGATAAAGCAGTGGAAAGGTTTGAGAGGGCTATCTGCAGTTTTGAAAGAAGTTCTCTTGTGGGTAAAATGCCATCAAACCGCATCACATGCTATAGAGGAATCTTTTGTAAGTCAATTAAAGTGGCAAACTTTATTGACGTCTCATTTTAAGGAATGCCCATAGCCACTCCAACCTTCAGAAACTACCACGCTGACCAGCCAGCAGCTATCAACATCAAGACCCTCCACTAGCAAAAATAATCACTAAAGGCTCAGATGATCATGAGCATTTTTTGGCAATGAAATATTTTCAAATTAAGGCATATATGCTGTTTTTAGATGTAATTATATTGCATACTTAAACTACAGTATAATGTAAACATAGCTTTTATATACACTGGAAAACTTAAAAAATTGTGTGACTCACCTTATTGCAGTGGTCTGGAATTGAACCTACAATGTGTCTGAGGTATGCCTGTACTCCTTCTTAAGGTCAGTTCCACCTACACCCAAGCAACCCCAAGTCCTATTAATCTTGTTTAAATATTATCCAAACACTTTTCTCCCTTCCCATTACTCTTGTTTAATTATTTATTTTAAAATATCCCCATAGTGTTATAGTGTCCATTTAAACCCCTTCTCACTCACCCCTGAAACCATCCCTCTGTTTTGATCACAGGAATATTTCTAAATAAAATTTTGATCATATATGCAATTGTCTTGTAATACCTAAACACTACAGCATAATGTTCATAGTAGTTTATGATCTATTCTTTGTTTATAATCACTTTCTGAATTTCTTGAGGACCTCCCATACTGAGAAACTTTTACTTTTCAATGTCTAACTTTGTTTTTCTGTCAAAAAGCACTACTTCTTTTGAGAATTCCCTCTCTGCATCTTTCTGTGCCTACTATTTGCGTACCCACTTATTCTCCAGAAAATCAGGAAATCACCACCTACTCTATGAAACCCTCACTCAGCTCTTCACTTTAGTCTAAAGACTGAGGTATATCCCAGAGATACCGCACGTTCGGTTCCAAAGGCTACTCCTGGTTATGCATATTGTCTTGCAGATGCTTCTATTGCAATGAAAAATTTATTTAACTTTCTGCCTTTCTTGCTAGTTATGAACATTTTGAGAACACAAAATGCATCTCATCATTATATCCATAGCACCTAGCATATGCTCAGAAAATAGATGTTCATAGGTATTTGTGAAATGGATAAGAGACATTTGTCAACCTCACACCTTACCGATGGAGATGTTTTTCCCTCTGTCCTTCCTTTCTCAAAATCTCTCTAGATCAATATGCAGAGCTCCTCGTTAGTCAGGCTGAATCTCGATCTTTACTCTGAATTGTATTGAGACACTGGGTTCCCATTTTCTCATATTTGCTACTTTTGTCTTTAACTTCTTTCTATTGCTTGCTTCCCTTCCATCCACCACACCAACATTCTTGATATCTACATTCTCACACATCTTCTTAATTATACTTCCCTGTCAGGTTCGAATTAAGATTTTTTGCCCTCTAATCCATCGTCAAAACTTTTGACATTATTTCCTGCGTTTGTATTCATTTCTTCATCATTTGTGTGTTCCCTAATCTGGGTATATATTTTCACTAGACATGTTTTTTAGAGCCCTCATGCTTCACAGCCTTTTTAGTATTTGCTATTATTAAAATTTTTTTTTTGCTAAAAACACCTACCTCCTTAGTCTGGAGATTTGAAATACTAAATCATTTTTCCATCTATTCCACCAGCTTTATTATTCTGCAGATGAAGAAATGCAGGTCACTGAAAAGGCCTTCCTCATCATTTCTATATTATTATAAAAATAGCTCTTATCATTCCTTGGCTTAAAACTGGCCAGTAGTTTCTTAGTGAAGTAAAAATAAATTTCAAAACTCTTATCATGGACTGGAAAGCCCAAGATGACCCTGATCCTGCTTCAATAAATCTCACACTTTGTTAGGTTCCACTTTTAGTTTCCCCATGATGCTAGGCTCTACCCTCCCTGCTATAACTGACATCCACAGCACACACTTCCTTAGGAGCTTTTTATCTAACTATTCACTCTCCCTAGATCTTTGCATGGCTCAAGCTTTAGCTCAAAGATCACCACTTCAGAGAAGCTTCCCTTAGCATCCGTATATAAGAACCTTCTCTCACCCCAGTCATCCTCTAGGGGATACTTAGAGATAAACCTCAGGAAAGAGAAAGAAAAAAAAAAAAAAAGGAAGATATGGAATCCAGGAAAATAGGGAAACCCATTTGTGAAGGCAAGTCCTCTTATAAGAGCTATTTAGTTAGGCCCAGAGATCAGCAGTGCAAGCAGGAGAAGGAAAGCTCTAGGAGAAATGGTTCTAGGGAAAAGAATACATGTATGGGTAGCATAGAAAAATTAATGGTAGAGTAACTGATAATTGAATAATGGTAAAAATGCAAGATATGGAGAAAATAAAGTTTAAAACATCATTAAAACGTGTGTGCATATAAATATAAATCGATCTCTGTATTTGCAATGAGCACTATTGACATAGTTAAACCAATACAAATGGATTTCTCTGTGTGTGTGTGTGTGTGTGTGTGTGAAGTAATGCAAAAGAAAGCCAAGTTCTCCTCTATCTTAGAAAACCCACAGATAATGCCAAGCTTAGTGTAACAAAAATAATCAATAAACATTTCTATAGATATGTAGGGAGATATCAGATGAAAAAGCTGAAAATGTTAGTAAGCCTGAGATATGGGAATGTCTACCTTTCTTCAGGCTAGTTTTTATAAGTTTTCTGGTACCACCTGACATTTTAAAAAATGTCCATGTATGAGCTTGATTGCACTTTTAATATTTAAATAAATGTGAACAAGAGTAAGGATAAGTTAATATGAGGAAAAAATCAAAATTAAATTTTTATCCTTTTTTTGTTACAAAAAATACTAATTATTCCTTCCTGAGACCGACTTTAATATAATATTTTATCTGCCCTTTGTCATAGTATGCAACATTTATAGGATTTAGAATGATAATACAAAAGTAAAATGCAAAACATATAATAAAACAGTGTGTAGAGTAATATCTACTAAGTTACAAGTAGTACATTCAATTTTACTTACATATAAACATAAGAACAGAATGGTACACTATAGTGAAAATCCACATTTATATATACCTTAGCATGATTTTTATATGAAAAATTTATGATAGGTACTTATTTCTGCCTATTTTATACTACTGTATTAATCTTCAAGCATTAAATATATGAACATTCATTTGTATTATATTTGTTTCTTTGGTTTATTTTATTGTAAAGTATAAAAATTTTTAAAAACTAGACAAATAGTATTGAATGTACTGACTATTTTTAAATATTTATATAATTTTAAGAGTCCTGTATATTTAGATTTGGAATAAAGAGGCTAAGGCTGGGTTGTGGATATTTTTAATCGTCATAACTCAAATGTAATTGTCTTCTTACATGAGAGACACTTTCTTTCACCCTATAATTAAACTCAGATTTATAATGTTGAATAATTATGTTAAGCTATGCTATGTCTCTTTTCAAAGAAGAAAAGGCACACATGAACTCTTGCAAGAAAAGGGATTCTTGATTTTTAAAATTTGTTATCTCTAAAGATTGTACCACTGTCTCCATAATCATTTTTGGACCTTTTTAATCCAAAGATTATTGGAGATAGTTGCTCCTAAATAAGATAATTCAACTGCTGTCCCTTCACCAAGATAACTAATAACTCATTATATTCAATTATAAGTTATTTATTTTAATGCAGTGTATTCTATGACAGGCCATTTATATTTTTAAAAATGTATATAACCTTTTATACCTTAGTTTTAATACTAACAAAGGAATTTTTTGATCTGTATATGAAAGCAAATCATCTAGTTTCAAGAACATAATTTAGTCTTATGCAATAAAACATCATTGACAGGTATTTTACTCAAAAAAAGACAACTATAATTAATGAAATATAAAAATGAATACATTATACAACAAAATTAATCATCTGAAAAGTTTTAGTCTATAAATAGAGAATATTATTTTGGCTAGCAGTTTGGTAGATTGTAAAGAAAAAAATTAAATGAAGGCTCAGGAAGAAAATAGTCCTTCACCATAGTTTAGTCATATTCATGTTACTCTTCTGGAAAAACAGAATTAATTGCAGGGTTAAATGCAATTGTCCTTGTTGGTCTATGGCACCATGTATGATTTCTGCAAAGTAGTACATTACTATTTGAAGTGTAACTCTCAACAAGAGTCTCCCAGCTGAAAATCGAATCCATGCTTTTCAATCTACTTCCCACTTCTCCACTTGTCAGCACTGAATGTAGGTGACTACTTCTTTACTGAAAGTCAGCCATTTTTCATCTTCATATTCAGTCTCACAGCTCAGGTCACTACCATCTACTACACTTTTACTGTTTTCACAATTCCTAAGGTACTCATATTCCTGCTTTTATAAACACACACACATACTGTACTCCCCGCACTGCCCCCACACACACAAGTCACATAGTCTATGCTGTACACCACAGGCAAAGTGAGGCTGTACAGCCTAATGGTTAAGAGCATAGACTCTACATGACAACTGTTTGGATTCCAATCCTGCCTCCACGATTTGCAAGTGTATCACATTATTTTGAGCAAGCAACATTGCTTTTCTTTGTAAACTATGTATTACAATTACACTTCATAATATGGAAGACTTTTAAATAAATCAATGCATATAAATGACTTACAACTGTGCACATAGTAAATACTCCATAAGGATTAGCTGTAAAATCTCTAAACAACATAAATCATACCACATCACTCCCCTCTAAAAGCTTTCCAATGGCTTCGTGTAATCATGAGAATTAAAAATTCACACCAGGTGCGGTGGCTCATGCCTGTAATCCCAGCACTTTGGGAGGCCGAGGTGGGAGGATCACGAGGTCAGGAGTTCAAGACAAGCCTGACCAACATGGTGAAATTCTGTCTCTACTAAAAATACAAAAATTAGCCAGGCATGGTGACACATGCCTATAAGCCCAGCTACTCAGCAGGCTGAGGCAGGAGAATCACTTGAACCCAGGAGGCAGAAGTTGCACTGAGCTGAGATCACGCCACTTCACTCCAGCCTGGGCGACAGAGCGAGACTCCTTCTCAAAAATAAATAAATATATAAATCACACTGTTTACCACCACAGCCTCCAAGGCTCAGCATAGCTTGTTTGGTTCCCACAATCTCCTCCCACTTTACCTCTTGCTACCTGGGTTTCTTTCAGTTTCTCTAATATGCCATGTTTTGTTGTATTTTGCTCTAAGTGGCATTGCTCCTGTTATGCCTTCCCCATGGAAAGCTCTTTCTCCCCTCTTTGTTCGGAAGGCACCTACTACTAGGGATCTGAAAACTTTTTCTTTTTCTTTTTTTTAACCATACTTTAAGTTTTAGGGTACATGTGCACAATGTGCAGGTTTCTTACATATGTATATATGTGCCATATTGGTGTGCAGCACCCATTAACTTGTCATTTAACATTAGGTATATCTCCTAATGCTATCCCTCCCCCTCCACCACCCCACAACAGGCCCTGGTGTGTGATGTTCCCTTTCCTGTGTCCATGTGTTCTCATTGTTCAATTCTCACCTATGAGTGAGAACATACGGCGTTTGGTTTTTTGCCCTTGTGATAGTTTGCTGAGAAGGATGGTTTCCAGCTTCATCCATGTCCCTAGAAAGGACATGAACTCATCTTTTTTATGGCTGCATAGTATTCCATGGTGTATATCTGCCACATTTTCTTAATCCAGTCTATCGTTGTTGGACATTTGGGTTGGTTCCAAGTCTTTGCTATTGTGAATAGTGCCACAATAAACATACGTGTGCATGTGTCTTTATAGCAGCATGATTTATAATCCTTTGGGTATATACCCAGTAATGGGATGGCTTGGTCAAATGGTATTTCCAGTTCTAGATCCCCGAGGAGCTGGAGGCATCATGCTACCTGACTTCAAACTATACTACAAAGCTACAGTAACCAAAACAGCATGGTACTGGTACCAAAACAGAGATATAGACCAATGGAACAGAACAGAGCCCTCAGAAATCATGCCACATATCTACAACATCTGATCTTTGACAAACCTGACAAAAACAAGAAATGGGGAAAGGATTCCCTATTTAATAAATGGTACTGGGAAAACTGGCTAGCCATATGTAGAAAGCTGAAACTGGATCCCTTCCTTACACCTTATACAAAAATTAATTCAAGATGGATTAAAGACTTACATGTTAGACCTAAAATCATAAAAACCCTAGAAGAAAACTTAGGCAATACCATTCAGGACATAGGCATGGGCAACGACTTCATGTTTAAAACACCAAAAGCAATGGCAACAAAAGCCAAAATTGACAAATGGGATCTAATTAAACTAAAGAGCTTCTGCACAGCAAAAGAAACTACCATCAGAGTGAACAGGCAACCTACAGAATGGGAGAAAACTTTTGCAATCTACTTATCTGACAAAGGGCTAATATCCAGAATCTACAATGAACTCAAACAAATTTACAAGAAAAAAACAAAGAACCCCATCAAAAAGTGGGCAAAGGATATGAACAGATACTTCTCAAAAGAAGACATTTATGCAGCCAAAAGACAAAATGAAAAAATGCTTATCATCACTGGCCATCAGAGAAATGCAAATCAAAACCACAATGAGATACCATCTCACACCAGTTAGAATGGCAATCATTAAAAAGTCAGGAAACAACAAGTGCTGGAGAGGATGTGGAGAAATAGGGACACTTTTACACTGTTGGTGGGACTGTAAACTAGTTCAACCACTGTGGAAGTCAGTGTGTGAAAACTTTTTCTATAAAGGAACAGATGCAAAGATTTTCTAAATTATAGGCCATACGACCTCTGTTGCAACTACTCAACTGTGCTGTGTAGTGCAAAACATCTATAAACAATACATGAATGATGGGTGTGGCTGTGTTTTAACAAAACTTTATTTAGAAAAACAGGCAGGGGGCAAGACTTGACCAGAGGGTTGTATATAATTTGCCTTACCACTCTAATCTATTTCTTCACTGCCAAATTTAAATGTCATCCCTCAGAGAGAACTTTATTGACTGCTATTATTCTAGATCTCAGCCCTGAGATTGATTTTATAGCACTTATCACAGTGTATAATCATTTGATTTATTACCTTGTTTACTGTGCCTTATGAGACCCTTCCATACACAATGAGCAGTAAGCATTAGCATAATGATTATTGTTAGAAGGCATGCAATAAATACTTTTTGAATGAATAAGTACTGTTTATTTGACTTTGAAACAAATAAGTAGAACATTGCTGAATGGGCTATATAGATTATCAATTGTGGGAATGTATCCTTTATAAGAAATCTTTGAAATAAGTTCTGTTATAGAACTTAGAAAATTTCTCTCTTGCAGTTTCGAGCTCACGAGATCATGGAATATTGATAGCCCTTACATTTCTGTCTGTTGCTTAGGAATTGCCTAGGGATTAGAGATAAACATGGCCTCATTTTTGTTGAATATGTATGTTATGAGAATTAGAACTGAACAGGCCATCTGAGGGATAGTATCTTCCTTTAGCATTGTTGATTTCATAGTATATACATGAAGGATATTCATTTCATGGAGAAAATTAAGAAGTCACAGCAATCAAAGCATGCTCCATTTTAGAAAGTTCATGGTATGCTTTAGGGCTAAATATTCACAGCATGTATTTTAAAGATGCAATTAGGGGCAATGATGCACAAAATTGCAAGTGCAATGACAATATTATTTTTAGAAATGCAATTGAAACATCCAAAGGAGCTAAAAATAAAAGATTGTACTGCTCAGGTAAAAACATGTAGCAATGTAATAAGCTCTGTACACATCAGAAGTTACTATTATATTGGAGAAAGTTGTCTTTTATGAAGCTCTTTAGATGTCCCAAGTTCAATAGCCTTTGACCTAGGTAGACAGATCTCATATCTAGGAGACTCAAGATTGTAGATGACATTGGCAAAATGTTAGATGCCAATTTTCATGATTAAATATATTTGTTAAATTTCTGGTGTTATATTTCATATCCCTTGTTAAAATTATTTCAAAATATCAAGATCATTTTTTGAGATACAATTCTTTGCTGAGTTTAAACTTTCTAATTATTTTTCCATATAATAAGTATATGGAAAACAAGCACCTCCGTGCTCTCATTGATGGTCAAGATTCCTTGAAACAGTTTCAAATCTCTATGGATCTGATAAACTGAGATACTTTTCTTTGCTTTTCATTTCGGTGTGTTGCCCCAGATACATTTGTTTTTTAGTCTATTGATTTTTAAACTATTTTTCTATGTCTTGAGCCATAAGTATAGCTTACATTATTTTCAAAAGCTTGTGAATTACATTTTCAATAGAAGCAATTACTTTACATCAATACAAGTGAATGCGAAAATTTTTATAAATTTTAGTCTCTCAAAATAAATGGAAATATGGAGAAATCATTTTGAACACAATATAAACAAATCTGTAGAGAAAAGAAATAACCTAGTTTGTATTAATATTAGACAGCAACAAAAGGGAAAAAATCTGGTCCAACTAAAGCTGAACCTTTTGGTTAAAAGTATCTTTCAATGAAAAGTAATTTTTGCAGCTTACCTTCCTATAATTTTTAGATGATTGTAAGTAATTGTAGCTATTGTATAGCAGTTACTACCATTTGAAAAGTCACTTAGTCAAGGAATTATACCCATACAATACTGTTCAAGTAAATTAGATTCTTTTTCCTTCCATTTAACTAATGTTGAATCTGTATTTAAGCTTTCAGAAACCTAGATACAAACAAGACACATGATATATTATTCAGGTGACAGATTGCATTTATAAAGTAATGTAGTTTACCAAAGTTTTAAAAGTTGTATGTTCCTAGTGAAAGACAGATTAAATATTTCAAATAAACATTTGCCTTTCAGAGTTTAATTTTATTTAAGAATACTTCCAGAAAGTAGTTCCCTTGTTATGCTAGGTCAGCTGAGCATATCACAGTCATCTCTAACCCATAACAATGCTACAGAGTCTATGTCTTACCGGAGCCTAGAATAGGCATTGGACTAGGCACCTGGAATAGACCAGACACCGTATATATTTGAATACATACATATATGTATGTATATAGATATGTGTGTGTGTATATATGTGTTTAAATATATGTGTATATATATTTTTAAATATATGTAAATATATAAACATGCAACTATTACCATCAGTTGTTTCTGGGATTTAGAAATGAAACTATATACAGACATTGACAAGGACCTAAATGATTGCAGGAAGACAGTGAAGAGGGGACTTGAACTGCTCTTTGAAAGATAAGCAGTTAAGGAGGGGAAGTGTGAAGAAGCTGATAGAGCTGGTCAGTAAGAAAGGAGCTGGACCTGGCAGAGAAAATAAGAATTTAAAAACGATGTGCAGAATGTGATGTTTTGGTGGAAGCACCTTAAAATGCTAACAAATTAGTAAGATATCTGAGTGATCATTTCTACAGGCTGGAATTTTAACACACCATTTGATATTCTAGTAACTGCAATATGCTAGAGTCATAGGAAGTGCACAAATCTTGAGGAGACTCAAGAGGAAAACTGATGTAGAAGAGAATAGTGCATTGCATTCCATGGTGTATATGTGCCACATTTTCTTAATCCAGTCTATCATTGATGGACATTTGGGTTGGTTCCAAGTCTTTGCTGTTGTGAATAGTGCCGCAATAAACACACGTGTGCCTGTGCCTTTACAGCAGCATGATTTATAATCCTTTGGGTATATACCCAGTAATGGGATCGCTGGGTCAAACGGTATTTCTAGTTCTAGATCCTTGAGGAATCACCACACTGTCTTCCACAATGGTTGAACTAGTTTACAGTCCCACCAACAACTAGTTTACAATCCCACCAGCAACTAGTTTACAGTACCACCAACAGTGTAAAAGTGTTCCTATTTCTCCACATCCTCTCCAGCACCTGTTGTGCAACATGGCACATGTATACATATGTAACAAACCTGCACGTTGTGCACATGTACCCTAAAACTTAAAGTATAATTAAAAAAAAGAAGAGAATAGTGCAAATATGCATACACCAAATTGGCTGATACAATTTATATTGAGTGTGGTAATCGAGGTTCTCATTCCATGTCTCTGATGTTTGACAGTTGACAACTTTTTTTTTTTTTTTTTTTTTTTTTGAGACGGAGTCTCCCTCTGTCGCCCACGCTGGAGTGCAGTGGCGAGATCTCCGCTCACTGCAAGCTCCGCCTCCCGGGTTCACGCCATTCTCCTGCCTCACTCTCCTGAGTAGCTGGGACTACAGGCGCCCACCACCACGCCCGGCTAATTTTTTGTATTTTTTAGTAGAGACGGGGTTTTACCGTGTTAGCCAGGATGGTCTTGATCTCCTGACCTCGTGATCCGCCCACCTCGGCCTCCTAAAGTGCTGGGATTACAGGCGTGAGCCACCGCGCCCGGCCGACAGTTGACAACTTTTAAACTTCACTCCTTCCACTTCCCTTCATGTCTTACAATTGGGCAAGCTGGTAAGAAAGCCTGGTTAAAAAAAAAAAAAAATGCTCCTTTCTTTGACAACGGGGCATAATTCAGACCATGTAAGGCTGACCCTCGCATGGGAACCTTCAGTCTAACTCCATCCACTAACCACCAGAAAAGCCAAGCCATTCTCTTTTCCCTGCACTCTCAAGATGTTTTGGACCCACTTGAAAGGCCTGCCTTGTTATCCCCAGAAAGCCTGGTTGTATGCGTAATAAACCTGTCATTACTCCTTCAGAGAGAAAGAGAGAGAGAGTGTGTGTGTGTGTGTGTGTGTGTGTGTGTTTGACATCATCAGAAAAAAAAATGGGAGTCGGGCTCTATCCTGCTTGTGCAGAGTGGCCACAGAAGTATATTCCAAACTATATTTAAATTTTGATCAGAACTTTTGTCTTTGTTCAATGGGGGATGACATTAATCACTTTCTGGAAGAAAGGAATTTTTATACGGGACTATCTCATCCTTCAGTGACAAAGTCATTTTCATCCACTAGGTCACAAACCCAAATACTACTCAGGACTGAGGCTAAATCAGCTCTATCGCTCTTTGCACATCTTCTTCTCTCATTTCCTCTGTCCTCACTTCTCCCAACTCCCTTTCTGATAATGTCATGCTGACTTGAATTTCTGATTATGTTTGATTATTTGAAGAGTTTTATTTATATGATACAATGATTAGGGTTCTTCCAACATACCAGTAATCAAGAAATTTGCTTCATTGATGCAACTTCTAGAAACATCTAACACAAGAAAATTTTTGGCCATGCTCTACAACAAGCTGCTGAAATAATTCATAAATCATGGTCTAGGGGGAGCCTAGAATATTTTCAAAATTATATATGGCATAAACATTTGTCTTCCACTGAACTGCAGTAACTCCAATATCAAATGTTGTGTTAAAATTCCGGCCTGTAGAAATGATCACTCAGTCAACAAATATTTGGTTCACCTCCCACAGAGGTCAGATCCATACGTTACACTGGATGCTTAGAGCAATATATTTAACACTTCTCAGGGAAAACTTACTTTTCATTTGTTTCTAGCCAGCTTTCCAAAACTTTCCCCTAGAGAGAAGATAAAGTAGATGAGAGTAGGAGTATCCAAGCATAAAGAAAAGGCCAGAATGTGGAGTGGAGAGAGTAAGAAGAATCTCATATTATCAGTATGTTTCTTGTACTTATTTTGAGTAAAAATAAAAACCAGTGAGATATTTCTAACTTGCCAAAACAAAGTGAATCTTTGCTCCCGGCTACAGCTTTCAAATGAAAATAAGACACTACAAGAATCCTTGCTTTAAACATCTTTTATAGCAGTACACTTTTCCCCGCCTTTTCTTTATATTGTTCCGTGGGGCTTGCTATTTTATACATCATTTTCATTTTCTTTAAGCCAGCAAAATCCTGGTTTGGATGCTTCCCCTTCCAGTGACCCAGCTGCCTTATCATTTTATCTAATAGTTGTAAAATTAGAAAGCTCTGACAAATCTCTTATGGATGTACTGAGCCCAAGGAAAGAATTTTCACTGGAGCCTGGAAATGGGAACTCTGCAAAACTTTGCTGCTGGTAACTTTTAAACCAAAGGCACAATCTTTGAATGGGGATCTTGAGACTAAAATAACTCTGTAATGTAATTGTATCAATTTTAATTTTGTATTTATATCTCGTCCTTTGTTTCTGCCAGGCCCTAAAGGGGACATTTCTGGCTGCCATCTCACTCTGTTTCCCAGTATATTTCCCAGAACAGAACTCCATAGAATTTATGACCCAATTTTTGCCTTTTGATTTAATCTGAAAAATATCCAACTCATACCAAGTACAGAGCTGGCAGTTAGGAACGATAAAGCTGTCTTTCTCCCAAACCAAGGTTGCTAAAAGGTGCAGATCAAGGCTGTGTCTCACCTCCTGTGCAGCAGTCTTTCTTATGCACAAATAGATTTGCTTTTATTTTCCAGTGTTCATTTACCCATGCTTGTTTAGAGAAATTAAACTACCTAGCCAAAATTCTTTAAAAATATGTCAACTAAAAGAATCAATTTAAGAAATTTGCTCCCAGATGAAAATTTGACCTCATATGGGAAAATTAATAATATAAAATAAGAGATAACATAGTATTTTTAATATAATATTAGTAACTGTATGAGGCCTTGTTTTCTCTATTTAAAAAATGCTTTGTAAGCATTTCTGTTATTTATCCTGGGTCATTTATTATTATTAATGATTTCTAAATTAATTTTTGCATCATAAATCTAATGTTTCAAAGGAATATTTTTAAAGATCCCAATAATGCAACTATATTTGCATAGTCTAGGAAGAATTAATCTTTACAGTATCTTAAATATTCTGCTAATTTATTTGTTTGTTTGGCAGTGATAAGGTACAAGTTCTCAAATTCTTTAAAGTATTATTTCATTTTTTAACATATTAATGAGATAAATGCCTTTAATATTCCTTGTTAGAAATAAGAAAATCAAGAATCAGATTGGTGAAGCATCTTATCAAAGTCACACAACTAGTAAATGGAGACAAGGGGATAAAAACTCAAGCAGTCTGGCTCTAGGCTCCATAGTCTTAACCACTCCCCAGTACTCTTTCTTAATACCATAAAATATTTATTCATATTAGGTATATTTATTCACATCAGTGAATAGTAACCTTAGAAAAATCTTTGTGGGTATATTTCCTCAGAAATCTGGAGCTAGAAAGCATATCTAATGAGTTACTTTACTGACTCATATCCTCGAGCAATAAAAAGGTAGTATTCTTCCAGGGAAGATTTCATGCTATGCTATGAAAGTGGTTCTTATATATTTAATAGCAATTTAATACTTAAAATGTATTTTCCAATCTCAGTTTGGTGGCAACAACTCTACAATTCATTTTTATTTACTAATTTTTCATTATTAGATCCTAAATCTGTAGGTAAATTAAATGCACTTGAAGTGCTACTTCAAGCAAGGTTAAAAACTGCGCATGTTTGCAGCATTTGGAAAACAGCTAATATATTTACTAAATAACTAAAAAAAGGTGCTACCCCAAAAATAAGGGTAAATCACACATTATCATTACTAAATATAATGCTAATAGTAATAAAACAAAACAGATGGAAATGTTCTTAATATTTCAAATTAAAAAATAAAAGCATTGGTTACTGACTAGCCTTGAGTACCAAACAAAAACAGGTGTATTGACTAAGCCCTGTCTACAGATGAGCTCCATGATGGGTACTGGGATATCAGCCCTTTATTAGTCCATAATGCTGCAAAGTAGAAAAAGGCATAAAGATGGCAATTCAGGCAAGAAAAATGGTGTCGCACCTAATAGAAACTGGGACTTTAAGAAGGGTAATTTCTTGAAATTGGTTTTGGATGAGTCAAATTTGAGCTAGGTCATAAAATTAGAAAATTGCAGAAGATTTTAAGAGATAGGAGACTATAGCTCAAGCAAGTCCTCAACATTAGAGAGATAAATTTAAGTCTTCTGTATAGACAAGTGAATGGTAACTAAGAAAGTGGATTAACTATATTAAGGGTAATTTAATTTTTTTACCATTAGGCCACAAGATGATGTTAAACGTAACGGTTATGAGTCCTAGCTTTTAAATTAGACAGCTGTTAGCTCTGCCACATATTAGCCATATCAATCTAGGCAAATCAATTACTAAACCTTTCTAAGTCCTAATCTTCTAATCTGTAAAATGGAAATAATATGTACATCACTGTGGTCAGCAGAATCCTGAAATACTTCTAAAAATTTCTGCTCCCTGGAACTCCTGTTCCACATAATTATCTCCTTTTGAATGTGGGTTAACCTATGAATGTAGTAAGATGGTTATTCCTTGATTAGGTTAAGTTATGTGGCAAAAGATCATGGCCTGCTCACCAGCATGATTATGCTAATTTTCATTAGACTGGGTCATAGTTGACTGGAGGGAGAAGGTGGAGAGATGCATTCCTGCTGGCCTGAAGGAGAGCAAACATCCACAGATGTTGTAAGTTGTCTATGGGGGAGGGGGGCACATGGCAAAGAACTGCAGGTGACCTCTAGGAACTGAGAGTGGTCCCTAGCTGAAAGTCATCAAAACAAAAAACAAACAAGCAAATAAACAAAGACTTCTCTCCTACAGATGCAAGGAAATGAATTTGCCAATAATCAGTGAGCTTGGAAGTAGATTGTGAGTCTCCAACCCACACCTTGATTTCATCCCAGTGAAACCTAGATAATGGGCCTAGATAATGGAAACTGTGAAAAAATAAATTTGTGTCATTTTAAGTCACTAAGTCTATGGTAATTTGTTATGCAGCAACAGAAAACTAATGTACTCACAAACTTATATACCTAAATATAATAATGATTAAAAACTACCTATAATAGTATGTTCCTATAAGCACCATCCTATAATTGGACTTTGGTAGCATTGTTAGATATCCTCCTGACTCCCAGTCTATTTCTAGATGTGAAAATAACTATTAATTTATGTTCAGGGGCTTAAAGAAACCTATCAGGAAGCCATAATTCAATGACATTCATATCTCAAATCTAAAGAATTTTGATCTCTTACCTTTTTCTTTTCTATTTGATTTCATTAAAATTTAACTAGAGGAAGATCTCAGAAAGCAGTTTGAATAGGCCATCATTAGCAAGATTTGTATTATCATTGTTTTGGTTGTCATTTGCTTTGTCCTCTAAAAAGATATAAGTTTTTCCTTTTTTTTTTTTTTTTTTTAAGAGATGGAGTCTCGCTCTGTCACCCAGGCTGGAGTGCAGTGGTGCGATCTCCGCTCACTGCAAGCTCCACTTCCTGGGTTCACACCATTCTCTCACCTCAGCCTCCCGAGTAGCTGGGACTACAGGTGCCTGCCACCATGCCTGGCTAATTTTTTGTATTTTTTTTAGTAGAGACAGGGTTTCACCATGCTAACCAGGATGGTCTCGATCTCATGACCTCGTGATCCGCCCACCTTGGCCTCCCAAAGTGCTGGGATTACAGGTGTGAGCTACCACGATTGGCCAAAAGATATAAGTTTTTCTAAAATGACTTAAAAAACACAATAATATGGTAAATTTGTTTAGGTCCAAATGTAATGTTAAAACACTAATAAGTTTTTTTTTAATATTGTGTAATTTTCTTGGAAACTAAGTTCAGAGTAAATTTAAACATAAAAAAGTTAATCATGGAAAAAGAACTGATTTTTTAAGGATCCAAAAAGTAGGGCTAAGAAAATGCCATGGAAAATAAGGTGCACTTTAATCTTTCCAGGATAGTTATCCTGTGCATCTTCACACACCTCTGTGATTTGTGTCTGTGCCCTCTATGTGAAATGCCCTTTATAAGCAATTTCACCTCTGTGCAATCTTTTCTCTTACAAATAAAAAAGTTGAATAAAAATCTCTGTCTATATCCTTAGCTATATTAAGTTTTGCTACATAATTTCTTCAGAGAAAGTATTTTTTTACATTACCCATTACTGAAAATGGGTATGAACTCACTAAATGTTTATTAAATACAATTGAATTGATAAAACCTTACTCACAAATTTAACAAATTTAAATATTTGTTTGGCAAATGAAGTCAAATGAATACAAACTTATTGTACTATCTAAATATCCTTCTATTAATATCTTCTAGCAAGTTGAATATAGTCTTGATAGCATTTTTGTAGGTAACTTTTAGTGATTATACTTATGCTGTATCAAAGCGGCCATTAGGAAGTTGCATGAAATTCAATCAAGTAGTATATCTATCGTAAGCCAAAAATATTTCAAATGTGTTGATAAAGTTTTCTGGTTATACTAATTATTTTAATGTTATGTAAAACTACTCAATAAAATGGTTATTTCAGTGAAAATGGTCTTTATTATTTTTTTAATTTATTTATTATTATTAAACTTTAGGTTTTAGGGTACATGTGCACAATGTGCAGGTTAGTTACACATGTATACGTGTGCCATGCTGGTGCGCTGCACCCACTAACTCATCATCTAGCATTAGGTATATCTCCCAATGCTATCCCTCCCCCCTCCCCCCACCCCACAACAGTCCCCAGAGTGTGATGTTCCCCTTCCTGTGTCCATGTGTTCTCATTGTTCAATTCCCACCTATGAGTGAGAATATGTGGTTTTTGGTTTTTTGTTCTTGTGATAGTTTACTGAGAATGATGATTTCCAATTTCATCCATGTCCCTACAAAGGACATGAACTCATCATTTTTTATGGCTGCATAGTATTCCATGGTGTATATGTGCCACATTTTCTTAATCCAGTCTATCATTGTTGGACATTTGGGTTGCTTCCAAGTCTTTGTTATTGTGAATAGTGCTGCAATAAACATACGTGTGCATGTGTCTTTATAGCAGCATGATTTATAGTCCTTTGGGGAACAAAGCTGGAGGTATCACACTACCTGACTTCAAACTATACTACAAGGCTACAGTAACCAAAACAGCATGGTACTGGTACCAAAACAGAGATATAGATCAATGGAACAGAACAGAGCCCTCAGAAATAACGCCGCATATCTACAACTATCTGATCTTTGACAAACCTGAGAAAAACAAGCAATGGGGAAAGGATTCCCTATTTAATAAATGGTGCTGGGAAAACTGGCTAGCCATATGTAGAAAGCTGAAACTGGATCCCTTCCTTACACCTTATACAAAAATTAATTCAAGATGGATTAAAGACTTAAATGTTAGACCTAAAACCATAAGAATCCTAGAAGAAAACCTAGGCATTACCATTCAGGACATAGGCATAGGCAAGGACTTCATGTCGAAAACACCAAAAGCAATGGCAACAAAAGCCAAAATTGACAAATGGGATCTAATTAAACTAAAGAGCTTCTGCACAGCAAAAGAAACTACCATCAGAGTGAACAGGCAACCTACAAAATGGGACAAAATTTTCGCAACCTACTCATCTGACAAAGGGCTAATATCCAGAATCTGCAATGAACTCCAACAAATTTACAAGAAAAAAACAAAGAACTCCATCAAAAAGTGGGTGAAGGACATGAACAGACACTTCTCAAAAGAAGACATTTATGCAGCCAAAGAACACATGAAAAAATGCTCACCATCACTGGCCATCAGAGAAATGCAAATCAAAACCACAATGAGATACCATCTCACAGCAGTTAGAATGGCCATCATTAAAAAGTCAGGAAACAACAGGTGCTGGAGAGGATGTGGAGAAATAGGAACACTTTTACACTGTTGGTGGGACTGTCAACTAGTTCAACCCTTGTGGAAGTCAGTGTGGCGATTCCTCAGGGATCTAGAACTAGAAATTCCGTTTGACCCAGCCATCCCATTACTGGGAAAATGGTCTTTAAATTAGACTTGGCATTATATAAATGAGAAACCCGTCACTGAACAGTTTCACCTTTCTACTATATCTGAAGATATGAATCAAATGATTATGGAAACCAGTTCAGTAACATAAAAGTGAATTCTATCACTCAAATTAAAAAACAAAATTTAATTTACAGAATGCACATGATATAATTACCAGTATTTATTTTTTATCTTTTTGTTAATAATCATTCTAACTGGGGAAAAATGATATCTCATTGTGATTTTAATTTGCATTTTCCTGATTAGTGATGTTGAACATTTTTTCATATACCTGTTGGCTATTCCTATGTCTTTTCAGAAATGTCTATTCAGATCATTTGCCCATTTTAAAATTAGATTATTATTATCTGTTTTTCTTTTTGTTTGCTGTTGAGTTTTTTTGAGTTTCTTGTATATTCTGGATAATTACCCCTTGGCAGATAAATAACTTGCAAATATTTTCTCTCCTTCTACAGGTTGTCTCTTCATTCTGTTGATTGTTCCTTTGTCACACAGGCACTTTTTAGTTTGATATAATCCTGTTTGTCTATTTTTGCTTTTGTTGCCTGTGCTTTTGAGCTATTCTCCATTAAAATCTTTGCCCAAACCAATGTTCTGAAGTGTTTCACTTATTTTTATAGTAGTTTAATAGCTTTGGGTCTGACATATAATTATTTCATCCATTTTGAGTTCAATTTTGTATATGGTGAGAGATAGGGATCTAGTTTCATTTTTCTGGATACGGATACCTAGTTTTCCCAGCACCATTTGTTGAAGAGACTGTCGTTTCCCCAATTTATATTCTTGGAGCTGCTGTCAAAAATCAACCAGCTGTAAATACATGGATTTATTTCTGCATTTTATATTCTATACCATTGACCTATGTGTCTGTTTTTATAACAATGCTATGTTGTTTTGGTTACTATAGCTCTGTAGTATATTTTGAGGTCAAATCATGTGATGCCTCCAGCTTTGTTTTATGCACAGAATTGCTCTATTCAAGATGGCTTGTGGCCTTATACAAATTTTTAGCATAGTTTTATCTATTTCTGTGAAGAATGTCATTTGTATTTTGATAGAGATTGCATGTAATCTTAGGTCACCTTGGGAAATGCAGTCATTTTAACAATATTTATTATTCTAATCCATGAACATGGAATAGCCTTCCATCTCTTTGTGTCCGCTTCCATTTTTTTTCATCAGTGTTTTATAGTTTTCATTGCAGAGATCTTTCACTTTCTTGCTTAAATTTGATCTTAGGTATTTTTATAGCTATTGTAAATTGCTTTCTTGAAATGTTTTCAGCTAATTCATTATCAGTATACAGAAATGCTACTTATTTTTGTATGTTGATTGTGTATCCCAAAACTTTACTGCATTTATCATTGTCAGTTCTAAGAGGCTTTGGTGAAGTTTTTAGATTTTTTTAAATATATAAGACTATGTTATCTGCAAAGAGGGACAATCTAACTTCCTTCTTTCCCATTTGTATACCCTTTATTTTTTTCTCTTGTGCAATTGCTTTGGCTAGGACTTCTAGTACTATGTTGAGTAAGAATTTTTTTTTTACTATTTATTCTTGGCAGATTGTGTCTAGGATTTTTTTCATTTTTCTAGGGTATCCAATTTGTTGGCATATAATTGTTTATAATAGTCTCCTGTAATTGTTCTTCTAATTTATCTCCTATTATTGTAATGTATTTTTTCATATCTGATTTTAGTTAGTTGAATATTCTCTTTTTTCTTAATTAGTCCAGCTAAAGCTTTCTTAATTTTGTTGATATTTTTTAAAAAACCAACTCTTAGTTTCATTGATCTTTTTATTGTTCATCTAGTTTCTATTTCCTTCATTTCTGCTCTGGTCTTTGTTATTTCCTTCTACTAATTTTGGCGGGGGCCGGGGGGGGTTGTTCCTCTCTTTCTAGTTCCTTGAGATACAAAGTTATGATATTTTAGATCTGCCACATATTTGTGAATTTTCTAGTTTTTCCTCTGTAATTGATTTCCAGTTTTATAACACTGTGATCAGAAAATACACTTCTTAAGTTTGATAAGACTTTTTTTGTAGCCTAAAATGCAATCTATGCTGGAGAATGTTCTGCATGTGCTTGAGGAAGGTGTGTTTTGTTCAATTGTTGTATGCAATATTCAGTATATCTCTATTAGGTACAGTTGGTCTAAATTGTAATTCAATTTTGATTTTTCCTTATTGATTTTCTGTTGGGATGATCTATCCAATGCTGAAAGTGAGGTATTAAATTATTCTATTATTTTTATATTACTGTCTGTCTCTTCCTGGAAGCTCAGATCTTTTGCTTTATATATTTATGTGTTCTGATGTTTAGTACTTATATATTTACAACTGGCATATCTTCTTAATAAAGTGACCCCTTTATCATTATACAATGACCTTCTTTGTCTCTCTTTAGTTTTTGACTTAAAATCTATTTTGTCTGATATAAGTATAAATACCTCTGATCTTACTACCCGTTTACATTGAATGTTTTTATTCATCTCTGCACTTTCAGTCTATGTTGTCTTTAAAACTTAATTTGCTCTCTCAGTCCTTAAAGACATTTCATCTTTCAGTCCTTCAAACTGAAGTGAGTAGGGAGCATATATTTGAGTGTTTTCTTCTTACCCATTCATCTACTCTATGTCTTTTGATTGGAGAATTTAACCTATTTACATTCAAGGTTATTATTGATTGGTAATAACTTACTATTGCCATTTTGTTAATACCTTGTCAACCCTTTGTTCCTTTCTCTCTCTTTGTGATTTGATGATGTTCTACAGTATTATGCTATGATTCTTTTCTCATTTTGTATATCTACTATAGGATAAAATATTGACTGGCAGGTTTTATTTTTCTTTCAGTATTTTAAATCTCCCCATTCTCTCCTGGCCTACCAAGTTCTTCCTGAGAAATCCACTGATAGCCATATAGGGGTTTTCTTGTATGTTAAAAAAGTTCTTCCTTTTCTGTTGCTTTCAAAATTCTTCTTGTTTTTGACTTGAGAGACTTTTGGACGTCTTCAAATGACCTGTCTTCAAGTCCACAGAAGTCAAGTCTTTCTTCTGCTTGATTTTGTCTGCTGTTGATGCTCTCCATTGCAGTTTTTATTTCATTAATTGAATTCTGTATTACCTGAATTTCTGTTTGGTGTTTGGTTCTTTTTTGTGATATCTCTTATTGAACTTCTCATTTTTTTCATGTATTGTTTTTCTGATTATGTTGGGTCAGCTATCTATGTTTTCTTGTAGCTCACTGAGCTTTCTTAAAGTGCTTATTAGGTTGGTGCCAAAGTAATTGTGGGTTTTTCCATTGCTTTTAATGGTAATTACTTTGGCACCAACCTAATATTTTGAATTTATTGTTAGGAAATTCATAGATCTCCACTTTGGGGAGTCTGTTACTAGAATATTACTGTGTGTGTGTTCTATTTTGTGACATCATGTTTCTTTGATTTTTATTTTATTTATCATCTTGAGTTAATGTTTGTACATTTAATAGAACAGTCTTCTTCAAGACTTTATGGACTGGTTTAAGTGGGTAAAGACCTTTGCCTATGGGTGGATGTGAGGACACCAGCTGGGTAGGGTCAGGTGGTTCTGGCTAGGTGAGGGTGTCATTGTAAAGACTCTATGCAGTTCCATCAGCTGAGATCAAGGCTGGCAAAGATTGCAGGGATCCTCAGCTGCTAAAACTATGAGTATCCACAGTAGTGGCAAGGGCTGTTGGAGTCTTTAGTGGTGAAGGCTGCTGGGGTCCTCCTTATCTCTTTTTCTCTCATGGGGAAAATCATGGCCAAAAGGATCCTTCTTGGTGCCAGGTCCAGCTTATGAGCATGCTCACAGTGGTGATGGCAGTGGTGTTTTGTGTGTGGTGCCTGGGTAGTGAGCACAGAGTTGGGATTTGGAGCACAAGTGACACACAATGACTACAGTTCCAGGGTTCAGGGCAATGGTAGCATTCAGACCTCTCTCCAACCCCACCACCGAACTGCAGCATTGGTGCATGAGGCACAGGTGCTTAAAGAGAAGCCCGAAATCCAGGATCTGGGACATACTCATGTGCAGAGCAACCACTGTTCCTGGGTCTGGGCCATAGATGTACCTTCTACAGAGGTAGCTTCAGTGTCCATGGTGTAGGGACTTATGGAGCAGCCATAGAGCCAAGGTCTAGAGTTTGGGCATGCATAAAGTGACAGCAAGTCTGAGTTCCAGGGCACAGAATACCTCATTTTGGCAGTGGCTCCAATGATCAAGGCATAGAGTGGCCGCAGCTCCGGGGTCAGGGGCATGTACAGGGCTGCAGGGGAGCTGGGGATCTAGGTCCCAGGGAAGAACCTCTGTAGCTTCTTGTTGGGTTGGGCGAGGGGAAGCAGCATCTCCCTCCCCTGGAGATCTTCAGCACTATAGCAGCTCTTGGTTACCTCAGTGGCAAAAGCTGCCAGAGTTCTCTGTGGAACAGGCACTGGGGTCCATGCCTACAAACACTAAGGAGACCTTGCTGTGAAATCTGTGGAAAATCCACACCTACTATGGTGGCTGTTGACAGCTCTGTGACAAAGACTACCAGAATTCTCTGCAGAGTAAGCCACTAGAAAGCAAGGTGGCACTCACTGCATGGCTGACACTGATAGCCCCTTTCCCTTATCTTTATACCTAGCTAGCTCTAGATGTTTCCGGCTCATCAATCACCCAAGCTGTCCTCTCTATGCGATTAGTGTTTTTGCACTATTGTGCTGCTATAGGTTCTTGATGAGACTCTTGAGCTCTCCCTAGGGCTATTTTTGTTCGTGGATAGCTGTCTAATTGTTATTTAACAGGATGAAGGCTGGAGTCTTCCACTCTACCACCTTGCAGGTATCAGCCCTTTAGGTGGGATATTTTTGAGTTTAGAAAGGCATTATGAAGAATAAAGCTAATAAAATAAACAATAAACACCAGAAATAAAATTTTAAAATAAAAAGTATAATGGATAGCAAATAATAGAAGACAAAAATACCAGGAATATTTCAATAATTATAACTTCTTTAGTAAATTCCAGAATTTTGCACCTTATATCAATGTTTTTTCAAATCTAGCTCATAATATTGTCTGGAGAAATTTTTTTCAATCTATTTGCCACTTTTTTCCTCATAGCTTTCATGGTTTAAATCAAGTAGAACAAAGGCTGGTAAGTTTTTTCTGTAAAGGGCCAGGCAGTAAATTATTTTAGGTTTAGCAGGTCATATAGTCTGACACAACCAGTCAATTCTGCCAATGTACTGTGAAAGCAGCCATAGACAATATGTAAATGAGTGGGCATGGTTCCAATAAAATTTTACTTACAAAAACAGAAAGCATGCTGGATTTAACCTGCTTGCCAACTCACAATGTAGACTGATGTTAGCAACTTTCGTAGCTGTTTTAAAACAGGACAGTAAGAAACACTCTTCACAGTTACTAGTTGAAATATAAAAGAATATAGCCATCATAACATTTAAAATACAGTACCAAAATTATATGTGATGCATCTATAGATGCTTCCCATGGTAAAGTTTATAATTAAAACTAACTCCATTCAGAAAAAGAGAACAGAACTGCCAATTCCTTACCGTCTAGTCCTGCCATAACACAGGCTGATCTAGAAAGTTTTTACACAATGGAAGGTTCTCTCTTGCTAAAATACTGTCAAGGAATTTTTGCTCCCTTCTTTCTTATTCTATGAGTGCAAAAGTCATATCTGCTATTTATGGAGTAAATACTGTAAACTAGAGATTGTTCTTTATACTTTAGAGACAAATATAGTTATTTAATTCTCACAACCTAATGAGGCAGGTAATGTGCTTCTCATTTTACATACAAGTGAATTGAAGCTAAAAAGATTACATAATATTCAACAACAGCTATCATATAACAGATCTGAGATTCAAACGCCAGTATCACTCTTCAAAACCTATGTTATAGTACTGCAGTGATTAAATGTGAAAACATTCTTAAAACTAAATTTTAATTTGTTCCCAATTTGGAACAAATAAAAGACATTTACTCTTATAAAAATTTATAGCTTAGTATAACTCTAATTATAATTACATTTACAGGTTGAAAAATAGTTTCAAATGGACTTTGTATATTATATTACAGTCTGCATTTTGTCTATGATAAACTTTTTGTTTATCAACTGGTAACAGCAAAACTAGTTTTCAGTTTTCAATCAACATAACCTTAAGGAACAGATAGAATGAAAATTTAATTTATAATTACAGAACTCTACATTGTTGTAATTGCATTTTCATTGTCACGATGCCAGTGCAGTGTCTCCTGACTACAGTCTCTGGGGGATAGATGATGTTAATGCAACTCCCCCCAGGCCCTCATTCACAGTAACATTTGTAACCAAAAAACCACTAAAAAGTGGAGAATCAAATTTCCTGAAGATATATATAGAGAGATATAGATATAGATATTATAGATATATGATATATATTTATTCTAGATATATATCTATTCTAGATATATAGAAGATATATATAATAAAAATTAAGTAAATTTTTATTCTTTAATTCATAGAAAATAAAAATTTACTTAATATATCAAAAACCATTTGAATGTGAAAAGAACTTGTTTCATGTGATGGAAAAGACTAGCGTATAAAAAGCCACCAATTCCAGAACTGGTTGTCAATGTATAATCCTGTGGTTAGGAGGATTAAATGGTAAGTATTTGAGATGATGGATATGTTAACTAACTTGATTTAATAATTTCACATTGTGTGTGTATATATTTTATATATACTATAATGTCATTTTGTACTCCATAAACATATACATTATAATTTGTCAATATACAATTAAAAAATAAAAAATATGTATATACAAACTCAATCTGGTGTTGAACCTCCACCACCTAGTCGCTGCTTTGGGAAAAATCAATTAAACTTCTTGACCAACAGCTTTCTCAGCTGTGAAAAAAATGCATGGAGTCGGGGTATGGAATAGCTATAAAATTTTGTGATTCTATCACTGAGAAAATGATTATTAAAATCCCCATATCTAAGAATTTGGATTAAACTCTTTACAACAACATATTAGAGCGTTATATAATTCACCTTCTCTCATTCAACTTTTTCATTAGTAATTTGGATTAAGGTATTATATGTTTATCATATTTTCAGGTGAAATAAAGCCTGAAAGAAAAGTAATGTAAGGGTTGACAAAATCAAAGCCAAAAAATTTTAACCAGCTGCATGGAATAACAGAGCAACTCAATTAAAATGAAATGTATAATAGGGATAAATATCTGTCCTTATGAGCAGGCACTAATGGCTCAAGTATACCTGGGATTTTATATAACATTAGCCAATGGCAGTATGTGGCTATGAGAATGTATTTGGTATTTATGCATCCATAATATCTTTCTAATATATTTAAATTTTCATTCTTCTCTACCATTTCACAGGACTTTCAACCAGAATTTAAATCTGGATAAGCCTGGGTATCTGTCATCTCCATGTCATCACCCAGGCTTCTGATTACTCTTTAAAAATAAAGTCATCTAGCTGGGAAGATTGGTACTACTGTAAATTCATGGCCACCACTTTACACTGAAACTTCCACACAGCTCATAAATATTATGTCATTTTTCTCAGCCTTCTCTCCCTATCTCCACAATGACTATTTTCAATCTTTTCCACATTTTCAAACCTCAGACATTCACTATTACCTTCAGTCTCAATTTGTGTCCTACTTTTCTGAGAAAAAAAATTGTTGCCCTCAGATGGCATCTTTCAAAACTTTCAGATCATCACCCATTTGCTTTTTCTTATCTCCACTGCCATGGAGACAATTTCTAAACTACTAATTAAAGCCAATTCTTCTATCCATGCTCGACTCCTATAGCATCTTTTTCTCCTATGGCAGGTGCCTATCATCTTTATAATACCTTCTCTATATTTTAAAAAATATCTTGCTATGAGATTTGCCTCTACAACATAACCCCTGCCTTGTAAGGCAGATATAAACATATGACAGAGTCTCTGCCAATGAGGTACAACTATTTTGTTCGGCTTAAACTAGTAGAGTGAATTTTACTTTTTGTAATTAAGACCCTAAGTAACTCAGATCATATTCCCCCCTTCTGTTACAGAAACTATAAAATGTTCACTCTCATTTCTGTATCTACAACTTCTTTTGTTCTACTAGGCCCTTGTGACAGCATTTAAATTCCTCTAGTCCTTCCCATTCAATAAAATTCCTCCAAAAATCTACTACTGTGCAGCTACTGCCTTATGACTCTTCCCTTTTTTTCAAACATTAATTTATAGGTTCTAATTCAGTACTGCCAATTCCTTACTCCCTAGTCCTGCTGTAACACAGGCTGATCTAGAAACTTTACACAACCAAGGGTTCTCTCTTGCTAAAATACTGTCTCCTTTCAGCTTCTCTAATGCCATACTTCCTTGTGGTGCCTGCCTCTCTGGCTGCCTTTTTTAGACTCCTTTGCTATATCCTCTCACTTTTTACAGTTCCTTAGGTCCTAATATCAAACCTCATTTTCTTCTTTATCTTCCCATATTCTCTAAAGAAATCTCTCATACCTAAAATAAAAATGTGGCATATATACATATATAAAATAAATCTCTCCCATACCCATTGCTCAGCTTCAATTAATAAAATTCCCTTAATTCTAAAATGTGCAACTTCAGCATAGATCATGCCTGTAAACTTCAGATCCATATAGCCATAGCCAACAAACACCATACAGGCATCTTCACTCAGATGTCTCTTTAGATATCAAAGTTAATATTCACAACTGATCTTCTGATCTACAAACACACACACACAGAGTCATCCACCAATATTTTTTATAACATGGTATATCCATCCCCTCAGTGCCTAATGCAAGAAATCTGAGTATCATTAAAGGTCAATGTGGAGTAATCTGAGAGTATGTCTAAGTTATACATACATACATATACATATATAAAATATTCTACTTCATTCTTTACCCCAATGTCTATATTATTTATGTGAAGTGGAGTGTAGAAAGAGGGAGTAAGAAAGCCTTTAAATTTCCTCCACTCTTACTTTTTAAAAAAAAGATTCTTTAGATTCTATGTGAACAAAATACCGTTAATCACCAGGTTCATAACGTATAGTACTTTACAATGTATTTTTATCCTTAATCCAACAGAAGCCTATATTCTGTTATAGAAAAAAAGACAGGGAGCCTACCAGCCAAACAATATGTTTGCAATCTCTAGCTGTGATTTCTGAGAGGTTTCTTTGGAAGCACTCTTCTATCCCACTAGTTTTTAATAGAAGAGAGAAAATTGGTTTACAATATGAACTTTTAAACTTTCCCTTATTTTCATACCAATTGCTTGCCCCACACTTGAACCCAACAACTTCCCATATATTCAAGCGTTTTTGTACTCATGGTTCTTAAGCAAAATCAAAGAGTTTTATTGAATGAGACTGTGCTGTCATGTGGGCTACAGATAAAAAGACCAGGCACATCCCAAGTGGTAGCAATTCATGGACTTTCTAATGTATTTTTCCCATTGAACTGTACTACTGAACCTTTTTAGGTTTATATCTGAATTTTGACCTTCATCTGTCCAAGTTCTCCTTGCATGTGAGGCATTTCAAATAGTGAAATAGTATACTCATGTGGTTATAGTCATAATCCCTTACAGTTAGTAGTCATTTATTCATTAACTTTTTTAGAGTTTGTGATTATTTCCAGTGCATGAGATAACTTGATAATTATATCAGTGGCATTGCATTTGTGATCTCAAAATAGGTATAGCAAACTAAAAATTATTTTACATTACATAGAAATATAATTCTTTAAAATGCCTTTCACAGGTTTCAAAGAAATGAAAGAAATAGAACGGACAGATGAATGGGATAAAGGATGGAATAATGAAGAAAATAGGAAGGTTGAAGAAAGTAAAAAACTTAGTGTGATGCTTTGTGTAAAGTATTAGTAGAGTGAGGAAAAAAGAAAATGTTTAAAAACCTATCATATGCATAAAATTGGGAGGAAAGATGTAATAATGATAGAGTAATAATTAATGTTTACAGAGTTAGCTACTTCATATTGCAAAATGGTAAAATACAAAAATACAGCTTATTATCCAAACACATAAGGCAGCTGATGTAAATGTTCTACTGAATGCAATTGCAGTAATATATAGAGGAAGGTCTCTGAAGTTATAGCATCTAGGTTGACATTTCCTAGCAACATGTTCTTGAGAATGTTACGTGACCTTTACTTGTTCCTGAGCATGTTACTTGACCTTTCCAGGTGCCTGATTTCTCCTTTGTAAAAGGGGGTAACTATAGAGTTGTATTTAAGGTCAAAATAGATTATCCAAGTAAAAATCATATTTAGCTTTCACCAAATGAGAGTTCAAAACATGTTAGACAATATCATTGTTAGAGTAATGTGGAAGGAATATTATGGGGATGATGGGGTCCAATAACAGACAAAGTCTTCAAGGCAACAGCGTTAGTGAGGAGGAGAGATTGGGTGGAAAGTGGGAACCATGGCAGTCAGGAATAGAACCTCTGTGTGGGAGTCATTCTTCCATAACCTTTTCAGAGTCAGGTGACATTTTAAGATTCTCAATTTTAGAATTAATAAGCAGAAGAATTAGTCTTCAAAGGCAAGTGTTTCTAACTGCAACATTCAGAAAATTGCTTTCCTTTTAGGGAGGCTTAAAGATTCAGCTATCTTCTCAAAAAAAAAAAAAAAAAAGCAGTAGTGGACTTCTGATTTCCAGTCCATTATGTAAGGAGCTTGGAAGTCACCATTCTGTCATAACAAGTGAAAAGCTGAACAATCTAAAAAAACAAAAACTTTAATGAGCTCCATCAGAGAAGTAATGTCACAAGGCACACAACAGCCCTCAACATTGGAAAAACAGCCAGCTGAATACAGAGAATTATAGTTTATTGGAGCAGAAATCTCTGTGAGAACCAGTCCCAGGGTACAAAAATGTGAACTGTAATTGACAAGTTGCTGGAAGGGTGTAGACAAGTCTGAGAAAATTCCAAGGGGACACAGACATAGGAAGGTCCTCACACTTTTTTGAGTTTCCCCTCAGTAACCCTATCAGGTCCTCACAATCAATGTCAGAGAAAAATTCCTTCCTGCTTCCATCAAGAGGAAAAGCAAAAAATCATTTTGAAATATGACAGAGCATTCTGTTCTTCTCAACAAGATCTACCCTCAAGAGAAACTGTTTTATCAGACCCTAACCTTCTGGGATTTTATCAGAGCCTAAATTACCTCAGGAAAGGGAAATATACAACTCCTGCCCACTCCAACTATCCTTTTGCACCTAAGAGTGGGGAAAGGGAATTAAGAAGTACTGGTAAGTTCCTAGTCTGAGGACACCGGCTATCCAAAAGATTGAGGCCTAATCATAGCTATAGAACTCTTCCCCTCACCCTACACCTTACCACTACATTACTAAAGGCCTATTTACAGCAGTTCCTTTTCCCAATACATTATGACTACTCTTCAACAAAAAAATATGAGGAATACTAGGAGGCAAAAGACACTGTGATGGTTAATACTGAGTGTCAACTTGATTGGATTTAAGGATACAAAGTATTGATCCTGGGTGTGTCTGCGAAGGTGCTGCCGAAGGAGATTAACATTTGAGTCAGTGGGCTGGGGAGAGCAGATCCACCCTTTATCTAGTGGGCACAATCTAATCAGCTGCCAGCACATATAAAGTAGGCAGAAAAATGTGAGAAAGAGACTGGCCTAGCCTCCCAGCTACATCTTTCTCCTGTGCTGGATGCTTCCTGTCCTCAAACATCAGACTCCAGGTTCTTCAGTTTTGGGACTTGGACTGGCTCTCCTTGCTCCTCAGCTTGCCCACAGGCTACTGTGGGACCTTGTGATCATTAAGTTAATACTTTATAAACTCCCCTTTATATATATATATATATATATGTGTGTGTGTGTGTGTGTGTGTGTATGTATGTATATATGTGTGTGTGTATGTGTGTGTGTGTATATATATATCTCCTGCTAGTTCTGTTCCTCTAGAGAATCCTAACTCATACACTGTTTGAAGGGACTGTACAAACATCAGAACCAGAGTCAGATATAACAGGAATGTTGAAATTATCAGGTCAGGAATTTTAAAAAACTATGATTAATATGCTGAAGGCTTCAGTGGAAAAAGTCGACAATTTGCAAGAGCAGATAGTAATAATAATGTAAGCAGAGAGATGAAAATTCTAAGAATAAAAAGGAATATTAGAGACCAAAAATACTATGACAAAAATGAAAGATGCCATTATGGGCTTAGTAGACTGGGCATTGCTGAGAAAAGAATCTTTGAGCTTGAGGATATGTCAATAGAAAATCCTAAAACTGAAAAACAAAAAAAAAAGACTGGGAAAAAAGAACAGAATACCCAAGAACTGTGAGATGACTACAAAAGTTATAACACATATGTAATAAGAATATCAGAAGAAGAAAAAGGAGAGAATGGAAAAAAGAAATATTTGAAGGAATAATGGCTGAGTTTCCTCAAATTCATGTCGGACATCAAACCACAAACCCAGGATGCCCAAAGAACACCAAGCAGGATAAATGCCAAAAACACACACACAGACACACACACACACACAAAACCAACTACATGAAGTCACATTATATTCGAAATGCAGAAAATAAAAGACAAAATAATTCTAAAAGAAGCCAGAGGAAAAAACACCTTCCCTATAGAAGAGCAAAGAATTGCATCTGATTTCTCCTCAGACACCATGCAAATAAAAACAGAATGGAATGAAATATTTAAAGTGTTGAGAAAAAAAACACTACCTATAATTTTGTATCTGCAAAATTATTCTGCAAAAGATCTGTTCATATTTTTTCTATAGTATCTGCAAAATTATTCATCAAATGATTTTTTTCAGGCAAACAAAAATTGAGGACATTGGTTGCCAGGGAATACTTTGAAAGTACTTAAATTAGTTCTAAATTAGTTATATTGCAAACTCTAGTGCAACCACTAAAAAAGTTTTTTTTAAAAAAAAGTTCAATTGATATACTAAGAAATGAAAGAAAATGAAATCACATAAAATACTCCATTAAAACCACAAATGGCATACAAATGTAGAATACAAAAATAGGAACAAAGAACAAAGGCAACAAATAGAAAATACTAACAAATATGGTAGCTATTAATCCAATTATATAAATAATTACTTTAATCGTCAATAGTCCAAATATACCAACAAAAGACATATTTTCAGAATGTATCAAAAACAAGACCCACTGTATGTTGTCTAAAAGAAGCCCACTTCAAATATGAAGACACATATAGATTAAAAGTAAGGAGATGGAGACAGATATGCCATGCTAACACTAATCAAATGATAACTGGAGTAGCTCTGTTCATTGCAGATAAAGCAGACTTCGAAGCAAGAAAAGTTAATAAACTGTGGTAGATCCAGACAGTGGAATACTATTCAGTGCTAAAAAGAAATGAGCTATCATGTCATGAAAGAACATGGAGGAAACTTAAATGTTATTAAATGGAAGAAGTCAATCTGAAAAGTCTACCTATTGTATAAGTTCAACTGCCTGGCATTATGGAAAAGGCAAAACTATAGTGAAAGTGAAAAGATTAGTGGTTGCCAGGGGATGAGAGGGAGGGAAGGATGAATAGGCTGAACAGAGGACTTTTAAGGTAGTGAAATTATTCTATACGATATTACAATGATGGATACATCATACATTTGTTAAAACCCATAGAATGTACAATACCAACAGTGAACTCCAACGTAAACTATAGACTTTGACGATGTTTCAGTATAGGTTCATGGATTGTAACAATCCGTGTGAGATGTCATTAGTGGAGAAGGTTGTGCATGTTTAGGGACAGGAAGTATATGCAAACTACTTTTCTCTTGAATTTTCTGTGAGCCTAATACTCTAATAAATAAAGTTTATTAATTTTAAAAAACAGAGATAATAGTGCTTTTGAGAGCACTGCCTGACACGTAGCGATGTTCAATAAAAGCTATTTTATTTATTTATCTAGTTTACAATTCTTCCATAGAGTGGGTAGGAAAGATTTTCCTCCCATAACCACCATCTGGCAGATTCTGATGATTCTGCTCCTCACACTTTGAATTTTCTTTCCTCTTACTCCTCATTCTCCTCTTCATCCTCTTCTCCTGCTCTCTTTCATCTTCTGTCTCTCCCCACGCCCTCTCTCTCATTCACTCATCTCTCTATTTCTCAGTGTCTGCCTCAGAAACGTAAAATTATCTGTACTGCTTGAACTGAATATGATGCTGTTCATACTTTATCAAGTCCCGGGACACACAAATAGTAGCTGATTTGTACAGCTTATAAAGAGAATTGACTTAAAAGGCTGTTGATGGTTGTGACTACCAAAACAAGATATCATAACAATTTTAAGACTGAACAGGATTAGTGAGAATGCTGCAAAATAACAAGTTTGGAAACTACTGTATATTTCTTTAAAAAAAAAAACTTGCCAGAAGAGAGATATTATAAGTGAGTTTTACCCAGAACATCCTCATTTTCATAGAGACATTACCATCTTTTGAAGGAGTAAAAAGTGGCTGACTTCTAAGCTCTTTTAAAACCAGAGGCTTTGAACTGACTACTATAGTAAGATACCCCTTAGAGGTCCAACAAAGTAAACTACTATCATTAAATTCAGTTCATCCCATATTCAAGACACCTACAACCTGAAGCAAGATTTTAGCTAATGACTAAAGCAGTAAAACAGACATCACAGCAATTCAAACAATGTGTCTTATCTTTACCCAACTTGATATCAGATTCCTATAAGGTTACCATTCCATCTTTGTGGTTAGCTCTTCAGCTTTTATGTCCAGCTCTCATTTCTTCCATGTTTGAAACCACCTACTGATTATTTCCACATAAATACCCGACAAAATCAAAATGTACATACTGGTTTCATTACTCTCCCACTGCTCAACTCTTCATCCTGGGTTTCCCATTTTCATTTCTGTCTCAATCATTATCCAGGTCACTCAGACTTTAAAACTGCTGTTTCACCTTGAGATCTCACTTCACCTTAACCCACAACATACTCATTGCCAAGTCCTGTCTCTCCCAGCTCAGAAAGTCTTTCCAATCTCTTCCCTCTTTCTTGCTATTACCCTCATTCTTAATTTGATCCTGACTTCCTCTCACCTGTACTATTGTTAAAGCTTTTTTGAAAACACTTCTTGCTCTTCCTAATTCAAGTTGCCGGTACATTGCTGAGAGCTTAGTGTTACTGATGAGCAATTCTAATGTTGCTGCTTCTCTGCTCATAGATGTTTAATGTTCCTGACTGCAGAATGAAACTCAATTTCTTTATTCTGGCATATCACCATCTATGATCCTCCTCCTAACTCTCTTTCTAGCTCTATTTCCTATTAATCTCTGCATAGTCTGTGCTCCTGGCCAACTGAACTTCAGACTTTTCTCAATGTACCTTCCAGGTTGCTACATTGCTCCCCTTGTTCATGTTCTTGCCTCTTTCTCCTGGTATAAGTAGCTAATTATATGCTGCCTGAAGTAGTTAATTGACTAATTTCCCAGTTAGAGTGGAAATTCTTTGAATTAAGGGGCTACTTCTAGTATATCTCCGATCCTCACACTTTGAGCAAAGTTCATTTGAAATATTTTTTTCTTTTATTATTATTATTATTATTATACTTTAGGTTTTATGGTACATGTGCGCAATGTGCAGGTAAGTTACATATGTATACATGTGCCATGCTGCTGTGCTGCACCCACTAACTCGTCATCTAGCATTAGGTATATCTCCCAATGCTATCCCTCCCCCCACCCCACAACAGTCCCCGAAGTGTGATGTTCCCCTTCCTGTGTCCACGTGTTCTCATTGTTCAATTCCCACCTATGAGTGAGAATATGCGGTGTTTGGTTTTTTGTTCTTGCGATAGTTTACTGAGAATGATGATTTCCAATTTCATCCATGTCCCTACAAAGGACATGAACTCATCATTTTTTATGGCTGCATAGTATTCCATGGTGTATATGTGCCACATTTTCTTAATCCAGTCTATCATTGTTGGACATTTGGGTTGCTTCCAAGTCTTTGCTATTGTGAATAATGCTGCAATAAACATACGTGTGCATGTATCTTTATAGCAGCATGATTTATAGTCCTTCGGGTATATACCCAGTAATGCGATGGCTGGGTTGAATGGAATTTCTAGTTCTAGATCCCTGAGGAATTGCCACACTGACTTCCACAAGGGTTGAACTACTTTACAGTCCCACCAACAGTGTAAAAGTGTTCCTATTTCTCCACATCCTCTCCAGCACCTGTTGTTTCCTGACTTTTTAATGATGGCCATTCTAACTGGTGTGAGATGGTATCTCATTGTGGTTTTGATTTGCATTTCTCTGATGGCCAGTGATGGTGAGCATTTTTTCATGTGTTTTTTGGCTGCATAAATGTCTTCTTTTGAGAAGTGTCTGTTCATGTCCTTCGCCCACTTTTTGATGGGGTTGTTTGTTTTTTTCTTGTAAATTTGTTGGAGTTCATTGTAGATTCTGGATATTAGCCCTTTGTCAGATGAGTAGGTTGCGAAAATTTTGTCCCATTTTGTAGGTTGCCTGTTCACTCTGATGGTAGTTTCCTTTGCTGCACAGAAGTTCTTTAGTTTAATTAGATCCCATTTGTCAATTTTGGCTTTTGTTGCCATTGCTTTTGGTGTTTTAGACATGAAGTCCTTGCCCATGCCTATGTCCTGAATGGTAATGCCTAGGTTTTCTTCTAGGGTTTTTATGGTTTTAGGTCTAACATTTAAGTCTTTAATCCATCTTGAATTGATTTTTGTATAAGGTGTAACCAAAGCCTGGCAGAGACCCAACAAAAAAAGAGAATTTTAGACCAATATCCTTGATGAACATTGATGCAAAAATCCTCAATAAAATACTGGCAAACAGAATCCAGCAGCACATCAAAAAGCTTATCCACCATGATCAAGTGGGCTTCATCCCTGGCATGCAAGGCTGGTTCAATATATGCAAATCAATAAATGTAATCCAGCATATAAACAGAACCAAAGACAAAAACCACATGATTATCTCAATAGATGCAGAAAAGGCCTTTGACAAAATTCAACAACCCTTCATGCTAAAAACTCTCAATCAATTAGGTATGGATGGGATGTATCTCAAAATAATAAGAGCTATCTATGACAAACCCACAGCCAATATCATACTGAATGGGCAAAAACTGGAAGCATTCCCTTTGAAAACTGGCACAAGACAGGGATGCCCTCTCTCACCACTTCTATTCAACATAGTGCTGGAAGTTCTGGCCAGGGCAATTAGGCAGGAGAAGGAAATAAAGAGTATTCAATTAGGAAAAGAGGAAGTCAAATTGTCCCTGTTTGCAGATGACATAATTGTATATCTAGAAAACCCCATTGTCTCAGCCCAAAATCTCCTTACGCTGATAAGCAACTTCAGCAAAGTCTCAGGATACAAAATCAATGTACAAAAATCACAAGCATTCTTATACATCAATAAGAGACAAACAGAGAGCCAAATCATGAGTGAACTCCCATTCACAATTGCTTCAAAGAGAATAAAATACCTAGGAATCCAACTTACAAGGGATGTGAAGGATCTCTTCAAGGAGAACTACAAACCACTGCTCAAGGAAATCAAAGAGGATACAAACAAATGGAAGAACATTCCATGCTCATGGGTAGGAAGAATCAATATCATGAAAATGGCCATCCTTCCCAAGGTAATTTACAGATTCAATGCCATCCCCATCAAGCTACCAATGACTTTCTTCACAGAACTGGAAAAAACTACTTTAAAGTTCATATGGAACCAAAAAAGAGCCCGCATCGCCAAGTCAATCCTAAGCCAAAAGAACAAAGCTGGAGGCATCACGCTACCTGACTTCAAACTATACTACAAGGCTACAGTAACCAAAACAGCATGGTACTGGTACCAAAACAGAGATATAGATCAATGGAACAGAACAGAGCCGTCAGAAATAATGCCACATATCTACAACTATCTGATCTTTGACAAACCTGAGAAAAACAAGAAATGGGGAAAGGATTCCCTATTTAATAAATGGTGTTGGGAAAACTGGCTAGCCATATGTAGAAAGCTGAAAGTGGATCCCTTCCTTACACCTTATACATTTGAAATATTTTTATAATGAATAAGTGTTTCCTTATCTCATAATATCTTCTGGCATTTTAACAATAGTATTCATGTTAGTTTATAACATTTTTCTTTTGCTGGTAAGTTATTTATCTAGTTTACAGTTCTTCCATAGAGTGGGTAGGAAAGATTTTCCTCCCATAACCACCATCTTGCAGTATATTCTTCCTCTAGGAGTTTGATTCAAACCATCTTGTTCTATCATCATCCAGGCTTTAGACTGTTTCTGTTGTAAAGGCATCATGTGGGGCATCTTTTTTCTCTGCCTATCATATTCCCTTTCTTCTACACAATGTTTCAAATGTTCTCTGTTAAGTAAGGATTTTTTAAATTACATGTGAATGCTCTGCCCTCTACTAAGCTAGGAAGTTGTAGGTTGGGAAAAAATCACTACAGATATTTGAAATCATGACGAAAAGATATGTTTGTATTTCTGAAAGGTATGTTGATAACTAAAAAAAGAACTTATCATTAATTATGTGGATTCATTTAATAAATATCAAATTATATTACAATATGAAACTTATTTTACTTTGGTAATGTTGCTTTTACAATCAAAATAATCATAATCATCACAATGTGAATCAAATATACAAGAATTTTTATAGTATTTTAAAAATCATGTAAAACTTTAGATTTTTCTTTGCTTATAATCTATTCTAAAATAAAAAATACTAAATTCATTTTGATACAAATACTTGATGTAGTAATTAGATTTTGAAAAATATTCTCTTCATTCAACTGCAGTTTATCATAAACAATGGCTATTTTTAAATGGACTAGAGTATTTGATATAATCAAGATTTTCTGATTGGCAGCTTAATCATCTTGGTTTTGCCTTATGGGAAGGGTTTCTTTTTATTATCATTTAAGATATTTTTATGAATTAGTGTTATTGCCAATATTCATCATTTTAATAGTCGGAAAAGTCTGCCAAAATTCACTCTTGAAATGATAGCTATTTACTTTAAAAAATTTACTCTTCAAAAAATCTTCTAAGCTTTTTCTTAAGTGTGTTTCAATATTTTTCTGGCAATTTTCTATGTATTTTACCCACACTTTGAAATACTTGGGAACTTAATATTATATTTAAAAGTCATTATTTCAAATACATAAAGAAGAATATTACGCTACACATTCAATTCTTTAAATTGTCTACAAGTGGCATAGACCAGGGGTTCCTAGCGCCCGGGCCATGGTATCAATGTGGAGTGTTAAGAACCGGCGGCACAGAAGGAGGAGAGTGGTGGGTGATCCAGCGAAGCTTCCTCTGTATTTATAGCCACTCCCCATCACTCTCATTACTGCTTGAGCTCCACCCACTGTCAGATAAGCAGTGGCATTAGATTCTCCTAGGAGCACAAACCCAGTTGGGAACTGCACATATGAAGGATCTAGGTTGCACGCTCCCTATGAGAATCTAATACATTACCCCCAGATGGGACCATCTAGTTGCAGGAAAACAAGCTCAGGGCTCCCACTGATTCTATGTTATGGTGAGTTTTATAATTATTTCATTATACATCACAATGTAATAATAATAGAAATAAAGTACACACAAACGTAATGAGCTTGAATCATCCCGAAACCATTCCCCCACCCCATCCCAGTCTTTGAAGAATGTCTTCCATGAAACTAGTCTCTGGTGCCAAAAACAATGGGAACTAGACTATTAGACTATTACTCTACATTTTTCATATTTGTAGAGACATACCAATAAATCTAACAAACAAAATCATTTTTTTTGTTGCCAAGTTTGTGGTTTCTGTTTTGTTCTGGTTTTCTATTTTTGTTTTTGTTCTGGAGTTTTTCTTTATCTCATTTTGTTTTGCTTTTATGTGCGTGCATGCATCATGAATATACACGAATAAGAAATACTGAAGAAACCATTATTTATTCTATAAGTTATTAGGCTTTTTGATTTGTCTGTGCTCTTAAGGAAACTTTTCCTGTTAGGTCTCCAGGCAAGTTTAATTGAGAGAGATGGTGCTGTTACTTGGGTTTCAAATAATCTACACAATCTTAAAAATATAGCACTGGGATTCTACTTTTGACAGTTGGCACAGAAGATAGTCTGAAAACCTTCCCACTAAAAAAAAAAAAAATCGATTAAAATGTTGGACAAAATAAAATAAACATTCTTTTGAATTTGTAGTTGAGTTCAGAATGTCATTTCCACAGTTCCAAAACAAGGGAATGTAGTAAGAGCCAAAAAACTGAGAGGAATCCATTTTTAAAAGCATGACAGACAGTGATACCACAACATTTGCTGGTTTTAGCTACTTAAGATATAGGGTTTGAAGACCAGCATGAAACACACAAAAAAAAGATCTTTATGCCTGAACAAAATCAAGAGTTGAAACTGAAAACTCTTAATAAATAAAGTTTAGAACTCCAAGGGACTTCAGATTCAATGACAATGTGCAGGTGGAGGAGGGGGAGTGCCTAACAGAAAAGAAAAGCAACAAGAAAACTACTGGTGCTCAGCCATGTCAGCTACAGTTTGGTAAGTAACCACCCCCTACCCTAAGAATTCTTTGATGACCCTTCTCCCATGTAAGCTCAGAGTTCTGACTTATTCTACAAATGTGGTTGAAGAAATTCTCAACTAGAAATATAAGAAGTGCCAGTATGAAAGTGTCAGGATATTTGGAAGAAGTAAATGTAAGTTTACTTTTGCAAATGCAAATTCTACAAATTGGGTTACTATTGATTCTCACCAATAAATATCAATTAAAAAACCCACATAATAAAAAAGGGAATACCAGCTAAAACAGATGAGCTCCCCAGGCAAAATGTCATGGAAAAAAAAATAAACAGCAGCATTATACTCCAAAGGATTTTGGCTGTGAGATTCATTAAACTCAAAAATAAAAAACTAATATATGTTAAATGCTCAGGAAAATGCCATAGGAAATTGAAAAAGAAGCAGGGCAAAAGAGAAACTATCACAAAATTCCAGGCAATGTAATAAAATATATTATCATTGAAATTTTAAAAGGTGAATTAAATAGCAGATTAGATATAGCTAAGAAAAGAATTAAAGAACAGGAAGTTAGGTCTGAATAGTGTAGCAGAGAGAGACAAAGCAAATATGCAAGATAAGTTAAAAATGATTGACAGAAAGTAGTATAATTATTCTAGCATATATACAATTATTTTAAATCAAGAGCGAAATAATATTTTCAAATTGCACAGAGAAGCTAAATATCAGTCTAGAAATATCTGCACAGGTAAACCTTCATTAGACAATAAGGTCCAAATAAGTATATCCTCAGAAAAACAAAAAACTGAGAGCATTTAGCATCTTGAAAAGGAAGTTTTCCAGAATAAGAAAAACTATTTCAGAATTACAGTCTCAAATAATCAAAAAGGAAAAGATTATCTATATAAAGCAATAATTTAAATATATTTCTTGAGTTGAAAATCATACAGAAAAATATACAATTTTTTTCAAATTCTCTGTGATGTTATTCTCAGTGTGCCAGTTGTCCTCAGCGTGCTGCTTTATGGTTGTAGTTAACCCACCAGCTAGCGTAACTTTTTCTGTTTGGAAAGGGATATTTTAGGTGAAAGGAATGCTCCAGATGAAAGGACCCATGAAACTTTCCTAAGTGTCAGCCTCCTTAAAACCATGAGATTTATCCTCCATGCTTAAGTACTCATATATTTTATTAAGGCATCTAGATACTGTCTATTTCTGTGTCCGATCACCAGGTATTATCAACAAGATATCATCAACATGGAAGATCATCAAACAGAATACTTGGCAAACAAGTTCCTCATAGATTGAATTGTGATACAGTGTTGGAGAGTTGATATAACCTTGAGACAAGACTGTGAAGGTATAATTTCATCCTTGCTAGGCAAAGGCAAACTAATTCTAAAGTTCCCTTCTTTTCAGAATAGAGAAAACAAAGGCTTTGCTGAATATTTACATACTAGGTAAAGAAAACATTATTCATTTGGTTTAATAAAGTGATCACATCTGAAACAGGGGCTATTATTGCAACCATGCTTAATTAGGCTTACTACTTACTAATTACTATTCATTGTCATTCTCAAACACTCATTTCCAAAGACTTTCCATACTAGCCATACCAAAGGGGGAAAAAATGCGCATAAAATATGAATTACTATGCCTGTATTTTCAAATCTTAATGAGACATTGAATTCAATGATAATTTTAGTGACAGTTGTTTCATTGGAATGATGAGGACAGAAGATAAATTAGAAGGATTGAGGCATTAGAATATCTCACTGTGGCCTTATAAGTGTTCTCTAATTTTCTGTGTGCTAATTTTTATAATTATCAATGACTTTATAATTATAACTTGTCTTGCATAAAGATATAAAGAGTAATGTAACAATAATTTGTATACCCACTACCTAGTATAAGAAATAAAACATTACAGCCAGGTGTAGTGGCTCATGCCTGTAATCCCAGCACTTTGGGAGGCTGAGTTGAGTGGATCACGAGGTCAGGAGTTTGAGACCAGCCTGACCAACATAGTGAAACCCTGCACCTCTACTAAAAAATACAAAAAATTAGCTGGGCATGGTGTCACACACCTGTAGTCCCAGCTACCCGGGAGGCTGAGGCAGGAGAATGGCTTGAACTCTGGAGGCAGAGGCTGCAATGAGCCAAGATGGTGCCACTGCACTCTGGCCTGGGCGACAGAGCAAGACTCCATCTCAAAAAATAAAAAAAAAAAGAAAGAAAGAAAACATTACTAACACATTTGAAGCTTTTGCATAACCCTACCCCTTCCTCAGGAATAAACACTACCCTGAGTTATCTTTATCATGAATGTGTTTATTTGTATTCTTACTATATATCACTAAATAACATATAGGGTTATTTTATTTTTTCTAAAAATTTATGTAAATAACAAATGCAGTATTGTTTTGCAGCTTGCTCCTTTTGCTCAATATGCTCTAGAAATGTATCATAATATAAATTGATCCATTTATATTTGTAGAAGTTATTTCACTGCTCTATAGTATTCCTTTCTATACCTGTATCATAATTCATACTTTTGATAGTCTATTAATGGAAATGTGTCTTTCTTATTTTATAGTACAAAATATACTATTCTGGATATTCTTACATATGCTTCCTTGAGTACATTTGCAAGAGATCTAGATTCTTCCTTGAGTACATTTGCAAGAGATCTAGAAAGATCTAGGAAAACGATTGATAGTGTTACATACTTCTTAATTATTGCTGGATACTGCCAAATAGTTTTCCAATGTGTTGTACAAAATGTTTACTAGACCCAGTAATATATAACAGTTTCATCTAATCCACATCTTCACCAACTCTCACAATTATGAGATTTATTTTTACCAGTCTGAAAGATATAAAATTATGATACCTAATAGTGATTGAAATTTGTATTTTCCTAGTATTCATGAGGTATTCTTTAACACATTTCACTTTTTATAAATATTTTTTGCCAAAATGTCTCTTTTTGTGATTTGTCCAATTTTTTGTGTTCTGGTTTTCATTACCAATGACTTACTAATTATAATTTTCTTCCATATTCTCCTCCTTCCATTAGCATGGCTGTAGGATACAATACGACGATCATAACAATATCAGTGTACTGAGCGTCAGCCAAAGCAGGGCAAGGCATCGCCTCACCTGGGAAGAGCAAGGGGTCAGGGAATTCCCTTTCTTAGTCAAAGAAAGGGGTGAGAGACGGCACCTGGAAAATCGGGTCACTCCTACCCTAATACTGGGCTTTCCTAACCCTCTTAGCAAATGGCACACCAGGAGATTATATCCCATGCCTGGCTTGGAGGGTCCTATGCCCATGGAGCCTCACTCATTGCTAGCACAGCAGTCTGAGATCAAACGGCAAGGCAGCAGCGAGGCTGAGGGAGGGGTGCCCGCAATTAATGAGGCTTGAGTAGGTAAACAAAGTGGCCAGGAAACTCGAACTGGGTGGAGCCCACCGCAGCTCAAGGAGGCCTGCCTGCCTCTGTAGACTCCACTTCTGGAGGCAGGGCATAGCTAAACAAAAGGCAGCAGAAACCTCTGCAGACTTAAATGTCCCTATCTGACAGCTTTGAAGAGAGTAGTGGTTCTCCCAGGATGCAGCTTGAGATGTGAGAACAGACAGACTGCCTCCTTAAGTGGGTCCCTGACCCCTGAGTAGCCTAATTGGGAGGCACCTGCCAGTAGGGGCAGTCTGATGCCTCACACGGCTGGGTACTCCTCTGAGACAAAACTTCCAGAGGAACGATCAGGCAGCAACATTTGCTGTTCACCAACATCTGCTGTTCTGCAGCCTCCGCTGCTGATACCCAGGCAAACAGGGTCTAGAGTGGACCTCCAGCAAACTCCAACAGACCTGCAGCTGAGGGTCCTGACTGTTAGAAGGAAAACTATCAAACAGAAAGGACATCTACACCAAAACCCCATCTGTACATCACCATCATCAAAGACCAAAGGTAGATAAAACCACAAAGATGGGGAAAAAACAGAGCAGAAAAACTGGAAACTCTAAAAATCAGAGCACCTCTCCTCCTCCAAAGGAATGCAGCTCCTCACCAGCAATGGAACAAAGCTGGATGGAGAATGACTTTGAGGAATTGAGAGAAGAAGGCTTCAGATGATCAAACTACACCGAGCTAAAAGGAGGAAGTTCGAACCCATGGAAAAGAAGTTAACAACCTTGAAAAAAAATTAGACAAATGGCTAGCTAGAATAACCAATGCAGAACAGTCCTTAAAGTACCTGATGGAGCTGAAAACCACGGCATGAGAACTACATGATGAATGCACAAGCCTCAGTAGCTGATTTGATCAACTGGAAGAACGGGTATCAGTGATGGCAGATCAGATGAATGAAATGAAGTGAGAACAGAAGTTTAGAGAAAAAAGAATAAAAAGAAATGAACAAAGCCTCTAAGAAATATGGGACTATGTGAAAAGACCAAATCTACGTCTGATTGGTGTACCTGAAAGTGACGGGGAGAATGGAACCAAGTTGGAAAACACTCTGCAGGATATTATCCAGGAGAACTTCCCCAATCTAGCAAGGCAGGCCAACATTCAAATTCAGGAAACACAGAGAACCCCACAAAGATACTCCTCGAGAAGAGCAACTCCAAGACACATAATTGTCAGATTCACCAAAGTTGAAATGAATGAAAAAATGTTAAGGGCAGCCAGAGAGAAAGGTTGGGTAACCCACAAAGGGAAGCCCATCAGAATAACAGCTGATCTCTCAGCAGAAACTCTACAAGCCAGAAGAGAGTGGGGGCCAATATTCAACACTCTTAAAGAGAAGAATTTTCAACCCAGAATTTCATAACCAGCCAAACTAAGCTTCGTAAGTGAAGGAGAAATAAAATACTTTACAGACAAGCAAATGCTGAGAGATTTTGTCACCACCAGGCCTGCCCTACAAGAGCTCCTGAAGGAAGCACTAAACTTGGAAAGGAACAACCGGTACCAGCCACTGCAAAAACATGCCAAATTGTAAAGACCATCAAGGCTAGGAAGAAACTGCATCAACTAATGAGCAAAATAACCAGATAACATCATAATGACAGGATCAAATTCATACACAACAATATTAACCTTAAATGTAAATAGGCTAAATGCTCCAATTAAAAGACACAGAGTGGCAAATTGGATAGAGTCAAGACCCCTCAGTGTGCTGTACTCAGGAAACCCATCTCACATGCAGAGACACATACAGGTTCAAAATAAAGGGATGGAGGAGGATCTAACAAGCAAATGGAAAACAAAAAAAGGCAGGGGTTGCAATCCTAGTCTCTGATAAAACAGATGTTAAACCAACAAAGATCAAAAGAGACAAAGAAGGCCATTACATAATGGTAAAGGGATCAACGCAACAAGAAGGGCTAACCATCCTAAATATATATGCACCCAATACAGGAGCACCCAGATTCATAAAGCAAGTCCTTAGAGTCTTACAAAGAGATTTAGACTCCCACACAATAATAATGGGAGACTTTAACACCCCACTGTCAACATTAGACAGATCAATGAGACAGAAAGTTAACAAGGATATCCAGGAATTGAACTCAGCTCTGCACCAAGCAGACCTAATAGACATCTACAGAACTCTCCACCCCAAATCAACAGAATATACATTCTCTTCAGCACCACACCACACCTATTCCAAAATTGACCACATAGTTGGAAGTAAAGCACTCCTCAGCAAATATAAAAGAACAGAAATTATAACAAACTGTCTCTCAGACCACAGTGCAATCAAACTAGAACTCAGGATTAAGAAACTCACTCAAAACCACTCAACCACATGGAAACTGAACAACCTGCTCCTGAATGACTACTGGGTACATAATGAAATGAAGGCAGAAATAAAGATGTTCTTTGGTTTTTTGTTCTTGCGATAGTTTACTGAGAATGATGATTTCCAATTTCATCCATGTCCCTACAAAGGACGTGAACTCATCATTTTTTATGGCTGCATAGTATTCCATGGTGTATATGTGCCACATTTTCTTAATCCAGTCTATCATTGTTGGACATTTGGGTTGGTTCCAAGTCTTTGCTATTGTGAATAATGCCGCAATAAACATACGTGTGCATGTGTCTTTATAGCAGCATGATTTATAGTCCTTTGGGTATATACCCAGTAATGGGATGGCTGGGTCGAATGGAATTTCTAGTTCTAGATCCCTGAGGAATCGCCACACTGACTTCCACAAGGGTTGAATTAGTTTACAGTCCCACCAACAGTGTAAAAGTGTTCCTATTTCTCCACATCCTCTCCAGCACCTGTTGTTTCCTGACTTTTTAATGATTGCCATTCTAACTGGTGTGAGGTGGTATCTCATTGTGGTTTTGATTTGCATTTCTCTGATGGCCAGTGATGGTGAGCATTTTTTCATGTGTTTTTTGGCTGCATAAATGTCTTCTTTTGAGAAGTGTCTGTTCACGTCCTTCGCCCACTTTTTGATGGGGTTGTTTGTTTTTTTCTTGTAAATTTGTTGGAGTTCATTGTAGATTCTGGATATTAGCCCTTTGTCAGATGAGTAGGTTGCGAAAATTTTCTCCCATTTTGTAGGTTGCCTGTTCACTCTGATGGTACTTTCTTTTGCTGTGCAGAAGCTCTTGAGTTTAATTAGATCCCATTTGTCAATTTTGGCTTTTGTTGCCATTGCTTTTGGTGTTTTAGACATGAAGTCCTTGCCCATGCCTATGTCCTGAATGGTAATGCCTAGGTTTTCTTCTAGGGTTTTTATGGTTTTAGGTCTAACATTTAAGTCTTTAATCCATCTTGAATTGATTTTTGTATAAGGTGTAAGGAAGGGATCCAGTTTCAGCTTTCTCCATATGGCTAGCCAGTTTTCCCAGTACCATTTATTAAATAGGGAATCCTTTCCCCATTTCTTGTTTTTGTCAGGTTTGTCAAAGATCAAATACTTGTAGATATGTGGCATTATTTCTGAGGGCTCTGTTCTGTTCCATTGATCTATATCTCTGTTTTGGTACCAGTACCATGCTGTTTTGGTTACTGTAGCCTTGTAGTATAGTTTGAAGTCAGGTAGTGTGATGCCTCCAGCTTTGTTCTTTTGCCTTAGCATTGACTTGGTGATGCGGGCTCTTTTTTGGTTCCATATGAACTTTAAAGTAGTTTTTTCCAATTCTGTGAAGAAAGTCATTGGTAGCTTGATGGGGATGGCATTGAATCTGTAAATTACCTTGGGAAGGATGGCCATTTTCATGATATTGATTCTTCCTACCCATGAGCATGGAATGTTCTTCCATTTGTTTGTATCCTCTTTTATTTCCTTGAGCAGTGGTTTGTAGTTCTCCTTGAAGAGGTCTTTCACATCCCTTGTAAGTTGGATTCCTAGGTATTTTATTCTCTTTGAAGCAATTGTGAATGGGAGTTCACTGATGATTTGGCTCTCTGTTTGTCTGTTATTGGTGTATAGGAATGCTTGTGATTTTTGCACATTGATTTTGTATCCTGAGACTTTGCTGAAGTTGCTTATCAGCTTAAGGAGATTTTGGGCTGAGACAATGGGGTTTTCTAGATATACTATCATGTCATCTGCAAACAGGGACAATTTGACTTCCTCTTTTCCTAATTGAATACCCTTTATTTCCTTCTCCTGCCTAATTGCCCTGGCCAGAACTTCCAACACTATGTTGAATAGAAGTGGTGAGAGAGGGCATCCCTGTCTTGTGCCAGTTTTCAAAGGGAATGCTTCCAGTTTTTGCCCATTCAGTATGATATTGGCTGTGGGTTTGTCATAAATAGCTCTTATTATTTTGAGATACGTCCCATCAATTCCTAATTTATTGAGAGTTTTTAGCATGAAGGGTTGTTGAATTTTGTCAAAGGCCTTTTCTGCATCTATTGAGATAATCATGTGGTTTTTGTCTTTGGTTCTGTTTATATGCTGGATTACATTTATTGATTTGCGTATATTGAACCAGCCTTGCATCCCAGGGATGAAGCCCACTTGATCATGGTGGATAAGCTTTTTGATGTGCTGCTGGATTCTGTTTGCCAGTATTTTATTGAGGATTTTTGCATCAATGTTCATCAGGGATATTGGTCTAAAATCCTCTTTTTTTGTTGTGTCTCTGCCAGGCTTTGGTATCAGGATGATGCTGGCCTCATAAAATGAGTTAGGGAGGATTCCCTCTTTTTCTATTGATTGGAATAGTTTCAGAAGGAATGGTACCAGCTCCTCCTTGTACCTCTGGTAGAATTCGGCTGTGAATCCATCTGGACCTGGACTTTTTTTGGTTGGTAAGCTATTGATTATTGCCACAATTTCAGCTCCTGTTATTGGTCTATTCAGAGATTCAACTTCTTCCTGGTTTAGTCTTGGGAGGGTGTATGTGTTGAGGAATTTATCCATTTCTTCTAGATTTTCTAGTTTATTTGCATAGAGGTGTTTATAATATTCTCTGATGGTAGTTTGTATTTCTGTGGGATCGGTGGTGATATCCCCTTTATCATTTTTTATTGCATCTATTTGATTCTTCTCTCTTTTTTTCTTTATTAATCTTGCTAGCGGTCTATCAATTTTGTTGATCCTTTCAAAAAACCAGCTCCTGGATTCATTTATTTTTTGAAGGGTTTTTTGTGTCTCTATTTCCTTCAGTTCTGCTCTGATTTTAGTTATTTCTTCCCTTCTGCTAGCTTTTGAATGTGTTTGCTCTTGCTTTTCTAGTTCTTTTAATTGTGATGTTAGGGTGTCAATTTTGGATCTTTCCTGCTTTCTCTTGTGGGCATTTAGTGCTATAAATTTCCCTCTACACACTGCTTTGAATGCATCCCAGAGATTCTGGTATGTTGTGTCTTTGTTCTCGTTGGTTTCAAAGAACATCTTTATTTCTGCCTTCATTTCGTTATGTACCCAGTAGTCATTCAGGAGCAGGTTGTTCAGTTTCCACGTAGTTGAGCGGTTTTGAGTGAGATTCTTAATCCTGAGTTCTAGCTTGATTGCACTGTGATCTGAGAGACAGTTTGTTACAATTTCTGTTCTTTTACATTTATTGAGGAGAGCTTTACTTCCAAGTATATGGTCAATTTTGGAATAGGTGTGGTGTGGTGCTGAAAAAAATGTATATTCTGTTGATTTGGGGTGGAGAGTTCTGTAGATGTCTATTAGGTCCGCTTGGTGCAGAGCTGAGTTCAATTCCTGGGTATCCTTGCTGACTTTCTGTCTCGTTGATCTGTCTAATGTTGATAGTGGGGTGTTAAAGTCTCCCATTATTAATGTGTGGGAGTCTAAGTCTCTTTGTAGGTCACTCAGGACTTGCTTTATGAATCTGGGTGCTCCTGTATTGGGTGCATATATATTTAGGATAGTTAGCTCTTCTTGTTGAATTAATCCCTTTACCATTATGTAATGGCCTTCTTTGTCTCTTTTGATCTTTGTTGGTTTAAAGTCTGTTTTATCAGAGACTAGGATTGCAACCCCTGCCTTTTTTTGTTTTCCATTTGCTTGGTAGATCTTCCTCCATCCTTTTATTTTGAGCCTATGTGTGTCTCTGCACGTGAGATGGGTTTCCTGAATACAGCACACTGATGGGTCTTGAGTCTTTATCCAGTTTGCCAGTCTGTGTCTTTTAATTGGAGCATTTAGTCCATTTACATTTAAAGTTAATATTGTTATGTGTGAATTTGATCCTGTCATTATGATGTTAGCTGGATATTTTGCTCGTTAGTTGATGCAGTCTCTTCCTAGTCTCGATGTTCTTTACATTTCGGTATGATTTTGCAGTGGCTGGTACCGGTTGTGCCTTTCCATGTTTAGCGCTTCCTTCAGGAGCTCTTTTAGGGCAGGCCTGGTGGTGACAAAATCTCTCAGCATTTGCTTGTCTGTAAAGTATTTTATTTCTCCTTCACTTATGAAGCTTAGTTTGGCAGGATATGAAATTCTGGGTTGAAAATTCTTTTCTTTAAGAATGTTGAATATTGGCCCCCACTCTCTTCTGGCTTGTAGGGTTTCTGCCGAGAGATCCGCTGTCAGTCTGATGGGCTTCCCTTTGATGGTAACCCGACCTTTCTCTCTGGCTGCCCTTAACATTTTTTCCTTCATTTCAACTTTGGTGAATCTGACAATTATGTGTCTTGGAGTTGCTCTTCTCGAGGAGTATCTTTGTGGCGTTCTCTGTATTTCCTGAATCTGAATATTGGCCTGCCTTGCTAGATTGGGGAAGTTCTCCTGGATAATATCCTGCAGAGTGTTTTCCAACTTGTTTCCATTCTCCCCGTCACTTTCAGGTACACCAATCAGACGTAGATTTGGTCTTTTCACATAGTCCCACATTTCTTGGAGGCTTTGCTCGTTTCTTTTTATTCTTTTTTCTCTAAACTTCCCTTCTCGCTTCATTTCATTCATTTCATCTTCCAGGGCTGATACCCTTTCTTCCATTTGATCGCATCGGCTCCTGAGGCTTCTGCATTCTTCACGCAGTTCTCGAGCCTTGGTTTTCAGCTCCATCAGCTCCTTTAAGCACTTCTCTGTATTGGTTATTCTAGTTATACATTCTTCTAAATTTTTTTCAAAGTTTTCAACTTCTTTGCCTTTGGTTTGAATATCCTCCCGTAGCTCGGAGTAATTTGATCGTCTGAAGCCTTCTTCTCTCAGCTCGTCAAAGTCATTCTCTGTCCAGCTTTGTTCCGTTGCTGGTGAGGAACTGCGTTCCTTTGGAGGAGGAGAGGTACTCTGGTTTTTAGAGTTTCTAGTTTTTCTGCTCTGTTTTTTCCCCATCTTTGTGGTTTTAACTACTTTTGGTCTTTGATGATGGTGATGTACAGATGGGTTTTTGGTGTGGATGTCCTTTCTGTTAGTTTTCCTTCTAACATACAGGACCCTCAGCTGCAGGTCTGTTGGAGTACCTGGCCGGCCGTGTGAGGTGTCAGTCTGCCCCTGCTGGGGGGTGCCTCCCAGTTAGGCTGCTCGGGGGTCAGGGGTCAGGGACCCACTTGAGGAGGCAGTCAGCCCGTTCTCAGATCTCCAGCTGCGTGCTGGGAGAACCACTGCCCTCCTCACAGCTGTCAGACAGGGACATTTAAGTCTGCAGAGGTTACTGCTGTCTTTTTGTTTGTCTGTGTCCTGCCCCCAGAGGTGGAGCCTACAGAGGCAGGCAGGCCTCCTTGAGCTGTGGTGGGCTCCACCCAGTTCAAGCTTCCAGGCTGCTTTGTTTACCTAAGGGAGCCTGGGCAATGGCGGGCGCCCCTCCCCCAGCCTCGCTGCCGACTTGCTGTTTGATCTCAGACTGCTGTGCTAGCAATCAGTGAGACTCCGTGGGCGTAGGACCCTCTGAGCCAGGTGCAGGCTATACTCTCCTGGGGCACCGTTTCCTACGCCCGTCGGAAAAGCACAGTATTCGGGTGGGAGTGGCCCGATTTTCCAGGTGCCGTCTGTCACCCCTGGAAGGGGAACTCCCTGACCCCTTGCACTTCCCGAGTGAGGCAATGCCTCGCCCCTACTTCGGGGGGCGCACAGTGCGCTCACCCACTGACCTGCGCCGACTGTCTGGCACTCCCTAGTGAGATGAACACGGTACCTCAGATGGAAATGCAGAAATCACCCGTCTTCTGCGTCGCTCGCGCTGGGAGCTGTAGACCGGAGCTGTTCCTATTCGGCCATCTTGGCTCCTCCAGCACAATAAAGATGTTCTTTGAAACCAACGAGAACAAAGACACAACATACCAGAATCTCTGGGACACATTCAAAGCAGTGTGTAGAGGGAAATTTATAGAACTAAATGCCCACAAGAGAAAGAAGGAGAGATCTAAAATTGACACCCTAACATCACAATTACAAGAACTAGAGAAGCAAGAGCAAACACATTCAAAAACTAGAAGAAGGCAAGAAATAACTAAGATCAGAGCAGAACTGAAAGAAAGAGAGAAAAAAATCCCTTCAAAAAATCAATGAATCCAGGAGCTGGTTTTTTGAAAAAATCAACAAAATTGATAGACCACTAGCAAGACTAATAAAGAAGAAAAGAGAGAAGAATCAAATAGATGCAATAAAAAATGATAAAGGGGACATCACCACAGATCCCACAGAAATACAAACTACCATCAGAGAATACTATAAACACCTCTATGCAAATAAACTAGAAAATCTAGAAGAAATGGATAAATTCCTCGACACATACACCATCCCAAGACTAAATCAGGAAGAAGTGGAATCTCTGAAATTGAGGCAATAATTGGTAGCTTACCAACCAAAAAAAGTCCAGGACCAGATGGATTCACAGCCGAATTCTACCAGAGGTATAAGGAGGAGCTGGTACCATTCCTTCTGAAACTATTCCAATCAATAGAAAAAGAGAGAATCCTCCTTAACTCATTTTATGAGGCCAACATCATCCTGATACCAAAGCCTGGCAGAGACACAACAAAAAAAGAGAATTTTAGACCAATATCCCTGATGAACATCGATGCAAAAATCCTCAATAAAATGCTGGCAAACTGAATCCAGCAGCACATCAAAAAGCTTATCCACCATGATCAAGTGGGCTTCATCCCTGGGATGCAAGGCTGGTTCAATATACACAAATCAATAAATGTAATCCAGCATATAAACAGAACCAAAGGCAAAAACCACATGATTATCTCAATAGATGCAGAAAAGGCCTTTGACAAAATTCAACAATGCTTCATGCTAAAAATTCTCAATAAATTAGTTATTGATGGGATATATCTCAAAATAATAAGAGCTATCTATGACAAACCCACAGCCAATATCATACTGAATGGGCAAAAACTGGAAGCATTCCCTTTGAAAACTGGAACATGACAGGGATGCCCTCTCTCACCACTCCTATTCAACATAGTGTTAGAAGTTCTGGCCAGGGCAATCAGACAGGAGAAGGAAATAAAGGGTATTCAATTAGGAAAAGAGGAAGTCAAATTGTCCCTGTTTGCAGATGACATGATTGTATATCTAGAAAACCCCATCGTCTCAGCCCAAAATCTTCTTAAGCTGATAGGCAACTTCAGCAAAGTCTCAGGATACAAAATCAATGCACAAAAATCACAAGCATTCTTATACAGTAATAACAGACAAACAGAGAGCCAAATCATGAGTGGACTCCCATTCACAATTGCTTCAAAGAGACTAAAATACCTAGGAATCCAACTTACAAGGGAGGTGAAGGACCTCTTCAAGGAGAACTACAAACCACTGCTCAATGAAATAAAAGAGGATACAAACAAATGGAAGAACATTCCATGCTCATGGGTGGGAAGAATCAATATTGTGAAAATGACCATACTGATCAAGGTAATTTATAGATTCAATGCCATCCCCATCAAGCTACCAATGACTTTCTTCACAGAACTGGAAAAAACTACTTTAAAGTTCATATGGAACCAAAAAAGAGCCCACATTGCCAAGTCAATCCTAAGCCAAAAGAATAAACCTGGAGGCATCACACTACCTGACTTCAAACTATACTACAAGGCTACAGTAACCAAAACAGCATGGTACTGGTACCAAAACAGAGATATAGACCAAAAGAACAGAACAGAGCCCTCAGAAATAATGCCACATGTTTACAACTATCTGACCTTTGACAAACCTGACAAAAACAAGAAATGGGGAAAGGATTCCCTATTTAATAAATGGTGCTGGCAATGAGATACCATCTCACACCAGTTAGAATGGCCATCATTAAAAAGTCAGGAAACAACAGGTGCTGGAGAGGATGTGGAGAAATAGGAACACTTTTACACTGTTGGTGGGACTGTAAACTAGTTCAACCCTTGTGGAAGTCAGTGTGGCGATTCCTCAGGGATCTAGAACTACAAATTCCATTTGACCCAGCCATCCCATTACTGGGTATATACCCAAAGGACTATAAATCATGCTGCTATAAAGACACATGCACACGTATGTTTATTGCAGCATTATTCACAAGAGCAAAGACTTGGAACCAACCCAAATGTCCAACAATGATAGACTGGATTAAGAAAATGTGGCACATATACACCATGGAATACTATGCAGCCATAAAAAATGATGAGTTCATGTCCTTTGTAGGGACATGGATGAAATTGGAAATCATCATTCTCAGTAAACTATTGCAAGAACAAAAAACCAAACACCGCATATTCTCACTCATGGGTGGGAATTGAACAATGAGAACACATGGACACAGGAAGGGGAACATCACACTTCGGGGACTGTTGTGGGGTGGGGGGAGGGGGGAGGGATAGCATTGGGAGATATACCTAATGCTAGATGACGAGTTGGTGGGTGCAGCGCACCAGCATGGCACATGTATACATATGTAACTTACCTGCACATTGCGCACATGTACCATAAAACCTAAAGTATAATAATAATAATAATAAAAGAAAAATAAATAAAAAATAAAAAAATAAATAGATGGTGCTGGGAAAACTGGCTAGCCACATGTAGAAAGCTGAAACTGGATCCCTTCCTTACACCTTATACAAAAGTTAATTCAAGATGGATTAAAGACTAAATGTTAGACCTAAAACCATAAAAACCCTAGAAGAAAACCTAGGCAATACCATTCAGGACATAGGCATGGGCAAGGACTTCATGTCTAAAACACCAGAAGCAATGGCAACAAAAGACAAAATTGACAAATGGGATCTAATTAAACTCAAGAGCTTCTGCACAGCAAAAGAAACTACCATCAGAGTGAACAGGCAGCCTACAGAATGGGAGAAAATTTTTGCAATTTTCTCATCTGACAAAGGGCTAATATCCAGAATCTGCAATAAACTCAAACAAATTTACAAGAAAAAAACAAAGAACCCCATTAAAAAGTGGGCAAAGGATATGAACAGACACTTCTCAAAAGAAGACATTTATGCAGCCAAAAGACACATGAAAATATGCTAATCATCACTGGCCATCAGAGAAATGCAAATCAAAACCACAATGAGATACCATGTCACACCAGTTAGAATGGCCATCATTAAAAAGTCAGGAAACAGCAGGTGCTGGAGAGGATGTGGAGAAATAGGAACACTTTTACACTGTTGGTGGGACTGTCAACTAGTTCAACCATTGTGGGTATCAGTGTGGCGATTCCTCAGTGATCTAGAACTAGAATTACCATTTGACCTAGCCATCCCATTACTGGGTATATACCCAAAGGATTATAAATCATGCTACTATAAAGACACATGCACATGTATGTTTATTGCAGCACTATTCACAATAGCAAAGACTTGGAACCAACCCAAATGTCCAACAATGATAGACTAGATTAAGAAAATGTGGCACATATACACCATGGAATACTATGCAGCCATAAAAAATGATGAGTTCATGTCCTTTGGAGGGACATGGATGAAGCTGGAAACCATCATTCTCAGCAAACTATCGCAAGGACAAAAAACCAAACACTGTGTGTTCTCACCCATAGGTGGGAATTGAACAATGAGAACACATGGACACAGGAAGGGGAGCGTCACACACCAGGGCCTGTTGTGGGGTGTGGGGAGAGGGGAGGGATAGCTTTAGGAGATATAGCTAATGCTAAATGACAAGTTAATGGGTGCAGCACACCAACATGACACATGTATACATATGTAACAAACCTGCACATTGTGCACATGTACCATAAAACTTAAAGTATAATAAAAAAAAGACAATGTCATTATCCCAAGCTATATTAAAGTGATATATTTTAAGAATTATTAAATTGGCATCTAGTTCCAATCACATGGTCATGTTTAAACAGCACGAGTCATATTCTCAGTGCCTGATCCACCCAGCCATGATGGGAACAAGTCTGGGGACCATCAACGTAGAGGCCTGGGTCATAGCATGCAGCAGCTTAATTGTACCTTCACGTGAAGTCCTGCATGCCCTTTCTTAGTAAAACTTTGCAAACATATTTTGCAAAATATTACTTGTGAACCCTCAATAAAAAACAGAACAGAGTGGAACACTTTTAATTAAAGCATCACAGCAGCCCAGACCCTTGCTGGCCTTGTCTGTCTCTGGAAAAGGTTAATCTGGGGATGATGGAAGAAATTTTAGAACAATAGAGATAAAATAAGGACATAACCATTGACAAAGTATACTTTAAAAGTATTATATTCTATATATAAATCAATGGCAATGTGTCTGAAGACTTCTCTGAAAGGGATAAATGTTTTCAAAAGATAAAATTACTGAAATGATTTAAGAGGTAAAGACCAATAAGCTTTAAGTATATTAATGGAATCATTAATGTATGTTAATTACAAGATTACAAATTTATTAATTTCAAAATTAATGAATGTTCAAAGTGCCGAGTAGTAGAGTGTGACTATCACATGGGGTAATTAGGGAAATCAGACAGTTTTGGAAGGTGAGTTAAGAACAGTCTCCTATGCCAAACTGAAAGGTTACTGTTACTATTTGCTGCCAATGAAGGACCAGGGAAGACTCTTTAAACAGAATAAATTCAAATTTGTGTTTAAATAACATACATTTGGCAGTAATTATCAGAGGAGATATGAAAGTAATGAAGACAAGTTAGGAGGTATTCAAATAGTACAGGCAGAAGAAGATGGCATTACAAGTGAAGAGGAACCATTTGAATTAAATAACAAAATATAGAATGATGTGGTGAGTGGAAGGATGGGAAGAGGAACAAAGGAAGAAGTTTGGATGACTATGACAAAATTGTTATTTGAATAACTTGGTAGATGGAAATTCTAAAATTAAATGCAAGACAAAAATTAGAGGCATGTTTTTTCAGCCATCAAACATTGAGTATTTGCCAAAAATGTGTTATTTTCTGGGGGCACACAAAAAAAATTAAGCCATTCCGCCTGCATTTAAGGAACTCACAGCTGTCACATGGTGAGTCATACAAAAAAAATGGACTATGCAGTTGAATAAGAGCTGCAATAGAAGTTATATTTGTGTTGATAACAAGAAAGGTATTATCAATTCTATATTGAAAAAGATTACATTTCAAAGAAGAAAAATAATAAAATGGGTTTAAATATGTTAAGTATAGGTTACCTATATTTTTCCAAGTGAAGCTGTCCATTAAGCAGATGAATATGTTAAGTCAGGCACTATCTGTGTTAAAGATTAAAATCTGACAGTTTTCAGAAATTAGAAAGTAGCTAAAGTTATAAGAACAAATGAGATCACTCAGAGAGAATTTCTAAACTAGAAAAGAAGATTTAAGAATAGACTAGAGAGAGAATGGTAGCTATTATGGCATGTCAAGTACAGTGAGAAATATTGATAGTTTTTCATGCCTTTCTTGTCCCAGTTTTACAGTTTTATTTTTCCTGCATTGAAGATCTTGTTGCTGTGCTAAACAATGTTTTATTTAGTAAGAGAAAGGAAGTGGGGTCAGAGCTTTGGGGCCTCAGATTTTTGACAGGATCAAATAGCAAATAATGATGATCAACTGTTAACAGAGAAATCAGGGATGAAAAAGTAATGCTAGATTGGAAGTGACAGTGAAGGATGAGAAAGAGTGTTCTAAAACATTGTTTCCTTGTGCATTGCTTTGGTCAGATGTAGAGCAGTTCTTTTCATGCTTTAAATGAAGGAATGAAGTAAGTACAATCAAAAGGAGAAATGTTAGTTCTGCTGATTTTTAGAAGTTCTTTTCTGTGGGGGAAAAATAGATGTAGCAAAAATAACAGCTTTACTAACAGAAACAAGAGAGCAGTAAATAATTTTTATCAGCACTTAACAAATTTATCAGTGTTTATGGATTAATAGAAATGTGAATGCCTAATGTGAAGAAATTATTCAAGTAAATGTAATAATTTAGTCTATGAAACTCAAGTCATATAAATCTAAAATTAATTAATTTAATTAATTAATTAATTAATTAAAATTAAAATTAAATTTAATTTTTTAAATTCTAAAATAAGCAAAAATGTATAATGTGGTAAAAAAGTTTAGTATAATTTATATATACTATATTATAGTATATACAGTATTATATTTACATACAGTGTACTATATGTAAATAAGATATTGATATCATAATTATAATCATTTTAATTGTAATCACTGAAAATTATAAATTGTTTCTTATTTATATATAGTATTTAAAATTTCATGCATCTTGAGATTTAATTTTACAATATTGTAATAAATGTAGGTAATTATAGTTTCTAAACCTTTGAATATTACTGGTTAGATTTATTTTTTAATGAATGCTTCTTCAGGAAAGGAGATACATGGACTTATAAACTGGTGATATTCATTTAAATCACAGATTTTAATAAAATTAGACTCATAAGTGGAAAATGTAATATTTTTAAATTAAAACAATAATTGCATCATTTCAGTCACCTTTTTTATAAACTTCGTCAAAGAGTTTGTATGATGTTCTTTCTGGGGAAGGTGAAAAACTACTCAACAAAAACATCAGTAATATTAATTTTTAATTTCTATTGAGTAAATCAAATCTATTTCCATTATAGCAAAGAAATAGCAAACAATATTCTGTTTCTTCTGGTACCAAGAAATACAATAAACTTGTATATGAATAATTTGTGACCCATTGTATTTGTAGCTTTATGTGTATTAGTGTGTCAGACTCTGAGGTTAGCTCATAGAAGGCCTTTATAGAAGGCTAAGGGGATTTGTGCTGTAGACAAAGGAGCATCATTTCTATTCAGAATCAATAATTTTTATTCTGCTAAGTTGCACTGTGTTCAGGGTAAAGATACTCATCTCTTTTCTGTTTTCTTTATAACATTCTGTTGTACTCTCTTGGATAAAATTTCAATGAGTTGTTATTGATAGTGGCCCTGATTCATACTATAGAACTATGCTTGGTAAAAAAAAAATAATAAAAATGATAATCCATAATTTTAGCATAAGTTATTTCAAACTCACTACTGTGCTTTCATAGCTTCCTTTGCCAATTTGAGATTTTTTTTAATATAATTTAGGAACTTAAAAGATTCTCCATCTTGGTTAATTTTTTAGATGTTCCCATGACTCAAAATTAACTTTATTTTGTGAGTCACATCAAAGTTAATATAATTAGTTTGATAAGTCTATATGATCTTTTAAGACATTCAAACATTGCAGAGTATATTTTAGATGTTATTTTGTAGTCAGAACCCAGTAATTCAATACTATAAGTAATATAGTATACTATATGTAAGATGTTTAATACATGTTTCATATAAAGACCTTGTTGGTTTTTTCATTTATAATTGGAAGAGAAATAAATTTGGAGTGTGTTCAAATAGCATCGCCTGAAGAGGCTTTTGGAAGCAGCGGGAAAACACTCTGCCTAACCCCAATTAGTCTTGTTTTCCATATTCAGGGCAGTTCTGTTTTTCAACATATCCACTAAACATGGTGATAATGAAAATTAATATGGTTAGAAAGCAATTCAATAGCAAATGTTTATTGCTTATAATTGTTGTTTCCTGTCATAATTTTCATAAAACCTGTCAGCACCGAAAAAAGGTTCAAAGAGTATGTGAGCCAGAAAGTGGGCAGGTGCACCTGAATTATATAATAGATGTGCTCCTGCAAAGCAACATGGAAGTCATTTTTTAGCAAATTGAATTATATTTTTATTGTACTTTGTGAGTTCATTGCTTCTCAGAATAAGTAAAACCTAATTATAAAACCAAATAATTTAATTCATACATAAACCCATATATAAAGACTATCCTTTCGCAAACATTTTCTGGTGGACTTATCAATAGTGTGAAAAGCCCTAACAACAAGAAAAATGCTGGAATCTCATCATTACCTTTTCTCATCCCATTTTATTTATAAAATATTTTTCTGACTTTTGTTTTCAAACTACCACATATGATCATTTTAGTTGTATTTGTATTTATCAAAGAATATAGCATTTGCCTAACATGCAAAATTGGATATGCCATAGGGGGATCAAAGGAGAATCAAATACAGATCTTTTCTTCAGAGAATGTATACTGTAGGAGGATAGATGAGATAGGCTTATGGACTTTCCTTTTTATCTAGTCTTCCATCTCACATTAGTTTCAATGCTCCTGGTGACAACAAATGCCAGGAAAAATGGTCAAGGGAACATGATGGCACATTTGTCCAGGACCTCCCAAAAACATCTACAACTCCTAACTTGGGGTTTCCTTCCATGAAGCTAAAATGTAAGCTCCATTAGGGTAATCTTTATATATTTGCTCAACACTGTATTCCTTGACAAGTACTTGGGATGTAGTAGTCATTTGATAGATGTTTGTTGAATGCGTTGAATTCATTAGTGACTCCCAGTAAGATAGGCAAAAATAACATGAAGCAACAGTGTCTAAAACCATATCTATGGTAGAATCAACAGATATGCAACATCCAAATAGTTTCCAAGTTATATGCTAAGGATCCTATTTATTTACAAGCCAAGTCCATCTCTTTGTAAACTTAACCATTTTCCTCTACTAATGGCATCCAAATTCATATCCAAACTTCTCCTAGTGTCTAGCTAGTTACATTGCATCTTAACTTGATTGGTATATGGCTTTTCTTCTATCATTAAAAGTTGATGCATGTGCAGTTCAGCATCTGCAAATCTTCTGCTCCATCAGTGACATTCCAACTATGTTATAATAATTTCTGGTGACAAGAAAGGAAACTCATCTCCTTAACTCATATTTTCCCCAGTGTCTTCTTAGAATTCACATGCTTAGGACATTCTATTTCTACTAACTAAAGTCACTTCACTGCCTTCATCCAAATTATTAGGTTTACTATATTATCAATTCTATATTTATGCCAACAATTGTAATGTAGGATAAAAAAATACATAGACTAAAAAAGTTGTGGATACAATGCTTTGAGGAGTTCAAATTTGGGAGAATATTCAAGTAGGCCTTGAATTAAGGGAGAAATTTTATATCTAGGATTTGAGGAAGAAGGTTCCACAAAGATAGAACAGTATGAACACAAGTAGAGCAACAAAAGAAAGTTGGTTCAGCCTTAGCAGGAGATATGTATGTGTAGAAGCACTAAAAAGTAAGACCATGGAGGGCCTGGCTTACTTGATAATTATACTGTAGCCACTGAAGTTTTTGACCAAAGGTCTCAGGTAATTATGATTGAATAAAATTGACATGGCAGCAATGACAACTAATAGACACTGTAGGAAGGAAAGCAAGTTAGAAAGAAGCCACTGCAACAGTTCAGTTGAAACAATGAGAACTTAAAGGGTCGTGGTAGCAGAAGGAAAGATAAAAGCTTTGATTTAAGCAAGTGCCAGGATCTAGCAACTAGTTTGGGAAGAGACGAGTAGATAATGACGCTGAGTTTCTAAGCTTGGACCACTAAGTACTATGAGTTAGAAACTGAAGGAGCAGCAGACGTAGAAAAGTCAGAAATGATTAGAGGACTCAAGACAGAGGACAGAGCCTTGGAAACTATGTGTGTTATAAAGTGGTTGAAGAAACAGTCTGCAAAAGGTAGGTAAGAAGACAGCCAAAGTGCAGAACAGTGTCATGAAAGACAAGGAAAGAGAAAGTTTTAATAAAAATGACGGCTTAGTATTATGGAGATTTCTAGGCATCAGTGCTCATAAGCACTGATGAAGGACTTGCTAACAAGGCCTTAATAACCTTTGAAAAAAAGATTCAATAAAATGCAGAACCAGGTAGGTAAATTTCTAAGAGTAAAAGATTGTGTGTAGAAGGTCAAGAAACGGTAACTTTTGTGATACCATATAACTTAAGTCAAGCAGTTTAGTAATAGTTAAGTTGTATTGTTTATACCTGATTCTCACAACTAACCTTCACAAGTTATAGGCATAAACAGGATATTAAAAATAAACTTTCTTTTGCACAACAGGATATAACACTGTAAACAAATGAAGTGCCATACCTAAAAGCAAGATTTAACTAGAAAGTATTCTTGATTTAAAAATGTTCGTATTTGGACGAGAGAATTTTAAGAGATAATTTTGAGAAAATGTTTTTGAAGAAGGCTATCTTGTAGACTTCACTTCTCACCCTCTTCCACCCACCGTATCTGACAATGTGTTTGGAGATAGCTACAGCTAGATCACTTGGAAAGTAGCACCATGGACTGTTGACCTACAGAGTCATACATTCATAGCTGAGCTAAAGCAGCACTGTGTGTGTGTGTGTGTGTGTGTGTGTGTGTGTGTCTGGAAGGAGAAGGAGGGGGAGAAAGAAAGAGACAGAGGGCTGGGCAGGGTGACTCACACCTATAATCCAGCACTTTGGGAGGCCGAGGCAGGTGGATCACTTGGGGTCAGGAGTCCAACCAGCCTGGCCAGCATAGCAAAAACCCATCACTACTAAAAATGCAAAAATTAGCCAGACATGGTGGCATGCGCCTGTAATCCCAGCTACTCGGGAGGCGGGGGTTACAGTGAGCAGAGACTGCACCACAGTGTTCCAGCCTGTGCAAAAGAGCAAGACTCTGTCTCAAAAAAAAAACAACAGAAGAAAAACAGAGAGACAGAGTTTGGTTGGAAATTAACTACACCCCGCATACAGTAGGGCAGGAGATGACCGGGAATTTAAGAGTCTTTACCACGGACTAGATATGTACCCCTCAGGAAAAGCAACTGGCCTGAAGTCATTTTATGTTCTTCCCAAATGCTGCTTGTTAAGTGACTAAGACGGCCTTAACACTCTTCTTAGCTTAACTAAACTTTAGAAAGGTTTCTTCGTGACTAGGTCCCTGGTCTCCCTTTTCTTGGAGCATTTACTTTAGAAAACTTTCCATATTACATTATTTCTCTGTTGCCTTTGAAACATAAATCTTTTAAAGATCTTGTCAGTTTTACCAGCCAGGAATCTTTCTTAAGGTTCTTGGAACCACTGCTCCCCTGACATGTAATCATAAAAGAAGATAGCAGCCCATCTGTCCACCTCTAGGGGAGGGTATAAGACTAACTTCAATGGGTGCCTTGATTCCCAGTTGTAAAACTATGTCCTAAGAGAAGTTTACTTATCCTTTGAGTAAAGTCAATTAGCAAACACAGACAGCCTGTGTTCTCTCTCACTCCAGCTCTTAAAAACTCTCCCACCCTTTATTACAAAGGAGTTGAGCTCAGACTGAGTTCTGGCCTCTCCCTTACTGCAATAGCCTTGGGAAAAGTCATCCTTGTCTACTTAACTTAATCTGTGCAATGTTTGCACTGACACAGGCAAGTCACTGTCAACAATAAGAGTTTGAAAAATCAGAGCAAGACCAAGATAGAAGTGACCAGCCAAAGAAGGCAGGGTATGGCTGCAAATCCTAGGCGTGGCAGTTGACAAAGGGTTTCCAAAGATTGAATAAATGCTCATGAGTCATAGTGTTGCCAGATCTAGCAACTAAAACTACAGGATTCTTAAATTTAAATTTCAAATAAACAACACTATTTTTAGTATATTTTGTGTGATGTTTGAGACATACTTATACTAAAAACTTATTTTGGCTGGGCACAGTGGCTCATGCCTGTAATCCCAGCACTTTGGGAGGCTGAGGCGGGTGGATCACCTGAGGTCAGGAGTTCGAGAGCAGCCTGGCCAACATGGTGAAACCCTGTCTCTACTAAAAATACAAAAGTTAGCCAGGCATAGTGGCACATGACTGTAATCCCAGCTACTCGGGAGGCTGAGGCAGGAGAATCGCTTGAAGCCGGGAGGTGGAGGTTGCAGTGAGCCAAGATCGCACCATTGCACTCCAGCCTGGGCAACGAAGCAAGACTGTCTCAAAAAACAAACAAGCAACAACAAAAAACTTATTTGTTATTTATTTGAAATTTGAATTTAACTGACCATCCTGTATTTTATCTGGCATCCTACCATGAAAGAAACAACCAGTTTTAAACATGTTCCCTTCCTAAAGAGCAAGATGCCTGGTTACAACAGTACAATTGCCATTTCTAACAGCTCTTCTTTACTGTGTAGTCTTTCCTTTCCACCCCCCCTTGCTTTCTCCCCATTCAAAGCTGGAAGGGTCAGAAACAGCAGCTAACCTTAGGAGAGGTGATAAAAAGAGAAAAAGAACAGAAACCAGGTTACTTCTGCCCCTCAAGGAAGACAGCAGGTGTCAGGCCACCCTACAGAGATAGGCTGGTGAAGGAGGATAGGAGAAATCATATCTCTGATGTAAGATTTAAATGTTACTAAATTTCTTAGACTGGATATTAGTTTCTCACTCACTGTATGACTTAGAGAGATGGTAAAAATAATCAGAAATACTAAATTTCCATCCAGTGGGAGAGAAAATTCCCCCCATTGTGAGGAAGACAAAAAAGAAAGTTGGCTGGGCATGGTGGCTCACCTCTGTAATTCCAGCACTTTGGGAGGCCGAGGTGGGCAGATTGGTTGAGCTCAGGAGTTTGAGACAATCCTGGGCAACATGGTGAAACCCTGTCTCTACTAAAAATACAAAAGTTAGCCAGGCATGTTGGCACACACCTGTAGTCCCAATTACTTCAGAGGCTGAGGCAGCTGGATCACCTGAGCCTGAGAGTTTGAGGCTGAAGTGAGCGGAGATTGCTCCATTGCACTTCAGTTGTGCTGATAAAATTAGACATTATCTCAAAAAAAAAAAAAAAAGAAGTCGCATTTTCTTTTTTTTTTAGTTACCAAATGTTAAAGAAGTTGCATTTTCAACATACCATGTGTTACACTTGTTCTATGTACCAATTATATTTTAATAGATATGAATATAGATCTATAACAATGAAATGTTTCAAATTTTATGTGCACCAAGATTTTGTAAGATTATTTAAGATACAAATAATTCTATAAGTCTAAAACTAATAACCTTGCATATTATAGTAATACTACTTATAAAATAACTAAGTATTATTGAAAAGCACTAAATATTAATTAATGAACATTAATAAAACTCCTCTGTGTGACAGTTCTCTAACCTTTGTGTGTCACAGAATTTTTTTCACTTTACTGACATATAATTACATCAAATAAAATTTATCAATTTTAAGTGTATAACTTGATGTTTGTAACCCAAAGGATAAATGCTTAAGGTGATGGATACTTCATTGATCCTGATGTGATTATGATACATTGTATTCCTGTATCAAAATATCTCATGAAACCCATAAATATATATACCTACAATGTAAACACAAAAATTAAAAATTAACAAAAAATACAACCTTTACATCACAAAATATCACAAAAGAATCTGGTGAAACACTGATTTCACAATGCAAGTATACAAATTTTTTTCAGACAATTTTAGGGTGTTTGTTACATCTTAAAACCCATCCATGAACATCAAATTATAACTCTTATTCAGTCTTTTCCTCTATACTGGTAGTTAATTATTTGAGGCAATAAATATAAATTTATTACACTTTATATCTAAAGTTCTTAAAATTGGACCTAATATTTTAAATATTAGTGTTACCTTTTTAAATGAATGCTAACTATAAATGCTAAGTTTTTATCTACTTGAGTAGCAATATAATGCTATCAGAACATATTAATACGATTTTCTTTTTTAGATGCAAGTTTATTTTTTCCATCTTTCAATGGGAATTCCTATTTAGAACTGCCCTTTTTGAAGTTTGTCCTGGAGAAGGAACATAACAGAACTGTTACCATCTACTTGACTATAAAAACAAACAGTTTAAATGGAACTATTCTTTACAGTGAGTATTAAATGTTTGACTTCTTGTATGTCATGTTTCTTTCTCAAACGTTAATCTATTGAATCAATGATTTATTCATTTAAATATTGTGAGAGAACTTTTCCAGACCAGTGCATGAAGCATTACCAAAGAGAAATTTTAGTTCTTTGTAGTTTCTCTAGAAGTTTCTTTAATTTCTGAGTCATTCAATGGAACGTGACTTACAAACAGGATCTGAGCTGGCAAGACAGAATTTAGCAAGCATATGAATTTGACAGCATATGGCTATAGCAGTAAAACAAATGCTGCAAATGTTTCAGAGCATACTTTTATGATATAAATCACTAAATATGAATTACATTCAATACTTGATAACTTGGGAAAAGGCATTCCAAAGCTGGGGTTCATTTGACAATCAACTAAATTCCTACCACTCTTTTAGCAACATCTATTATCTTGATATAAGCTGTTTTTTTTTTTAAGTAGTATTAACAGTATTTGCTTAAGGAAATGTCTTTACATCCAGAGTTCTCTGCATTATTATGCAATTTGCTCATAAAGGTCTCTATAAGCAGAATGTATGGGCTTCTTTCTTCTCTGAATGAACATCACTAAGGTGTATTACCAGCAGTATTCAAAATTTGACAATTCTTTTCTCTTTTGAAATAAATGCACAATCATTTTAACAATTCCTCATATTGGAAGTGTAATGTCTTTGGTACCTTAACAGATTATCCCTTGGACAGTATGGCCATTTTCTGCCATCCTCATAAAGTTACCAATGACTTTCTTCACAGAATTGGAAATAACTACTTTAAAGTTCATATAGAACCAAAAAAGAGCCCACACTGCCAAATCAATCCTAAGCCAAAAGAACAAAGCTGGAGGCATCACACTACCTGACTTCAAACTATACTACAAGGCTACAGTAACCAAAACAGCATGGTACTGGTACCAAAACAGAGATATAGACCAATGGAACAGAACAGAGCCCTCAGAAATAACGCTGCATATCTACAACTATCTGATCTTTGACAAACCTGATAAAAACAAGAAATGGGGAAATGATTCCCTATTTAACAAATGGTGCTGGGAAAACTGGCTAGCCATATGTAGAAACCTGAAACTGGATCCCTTCCTTACACCTTATACAAAAATTAATTCAAGATGGATTAAAGACTTACATGTTAGACCTAAAACCATAAAAACCCTAGAAGAAAACCTAGGCAATACCATTCAGGACATAGGCATGGGCAAGGACTTCATGTCTAAAACACCAAAAGCAATGGCAACAAAAGCCAAAATTGACAAATGGGATCTAATTAAACTAAAGAGCTTCTGCACAGCAAAAGAAACTACCATCAGAGTGAACAGGCAACCTACCAAATGGGAGAAAATTTTTGCAATCTACTCATCTGACAAAGGGCTAATATCCAGAATCTACAAAGAACTCCAACAAATTTACAAGAAAAAAACAAAGAACCCCATCAAAAATTGGGTGAAGGATGTGAACAGACACTTCTCAAAAGAAGACATTTATGCAGCCAAAAGACACATGAAAAAATGCTCATCATCACTGGCCATCAGAGAAATGCAAATCAAAACCACAATGAGCCATCATCTCACACCAGTTAGAAGTGATCATTAAAAAGTCAGGAAACAACAGGTGCTGGAGAGGATGTGGAGAACTTTTACACTGTTGGTGGGACTGTAAACTGGTTCAACCATTGTGGAAGACAGTGTGGTGATTCCTCAGGGATCTAGAACTAGAAATACCATTTGATCCAGCCATCTCATTACTGGGTATATACCCAAAGGATTATAAATCATGCTGCTATAAAGACACATGCACACGTATGTTTATTGCGGCACTATTCACAATAGCAAAGACAGAACCAACCCAAATGTCCAACAATGATAGACTGGATTAAGAAAATGTGGCACATTTACACAATGGAATACTATGTAGCCATAAAAAATGATGAGTTCATATCCTTTGGAGGGACAGGGATGAAGCTGGAAACCATCATTCTCAGCATACTATCGCAAGGACAAAAAACCAAACATCGCATATTCTCACTGATAGGTGGGAATTGAACAATGAGAACACATGGACACAGGAAGGGGAACATCACACACAGGGGCCTGTTGTGGTGTCGGGGGAAGGGGGAGCGATAGCATTAGGAGATACACCTAATGTAAATGACGAGTTAATGGGTGCAGCACACCAACATGGCACATGTATACATATGTAACAAACCTGCACGTTGTGCACATGTACCCTAGAACTTAAAGTATAATAAAATAATAAAAAAATTTTTAAAAAAAACGAAACAGATTATCCCCTTTGGGGCAACTTATTATTTCCCAAACGATTTGCTCCTCTATTTTGAAAGAGTTTGCTAAATTGATTCATCATTCTATACTTTCTAAACAAAATAGATAAAAGATTTTATTATTTGACTATGAGTAAAATACCTAAAAGAAGCATTTAGGAAAGCCAGGTGAAGTTAGTGGTTTTTAACATTAAATTAAAACAAAGAATTTATGTTATATTTTAGAAAGAAACCAACTTGCCAGGCTAGGCCAGTATCATTTATTCCCCAGGAGCAGAGGCACCCATGTTTAAATGATAGATTTAGAGAGTGTCTGACTGATTTATGTTAAAAGAGAGAGAGAAGAAAATATAAAAGAAAAATTTGTTTTTTATACAAAATCTAAGTGCTGGTAGATGACCATGAAATTTGGAAGTAATAGTGCATTGCAGAGTAAACAAAATAAAAACAGAACAAAAGACACAAACATAATAATTGAAAGACAAAGAAAAGTGATTTTCTGGCTTTGCAATTTTTTAAGTTATATAGAATTGGAAGGCATTTTCTTGGGGAAAATTTATTTCTACCAACTAAAAACAGCTCATAGTTAAAGCAGCACCTAACCACTGGGAATTCTCTTGCTCTGGGTTCATGCTCCTGGCTCATGTCCATACCAACATTTGGATGTATTATCTTTGAAGGCCAGAGAAATACATGCCAAGCATATATACACTCCATTCAAGTTCGTACTTTAATTTAAATCCAATAAAAGTCAAGCTGATGATAGTGCCATAGGATCATTTTTGCCTTCCTTATTCAATGACCTACAAAAACAATCAAACTAGAAATTATTAGTAAGAAAATAATGCCACTGTAATGATTATCCATTTCTGCCCTTGTCTTATATAATTGTTGTTGTTATAGTACCGGAAACATCAAAGCTGTTTACTCTAGAGAGTTTCAGAGCCCATGAAGGGAGAAAATATTTTTGTTTCTAAAACATTCTTTCTGTTCATTTTTAAGGTGGTAATTTAATCCTACACTGTTGGGAATAGCTCAGCAGAATGTTTCCTGGGTTGCTACTTTCTATCCTCTTAGAATCTGTCAACCTCATAAAAGCCTCAGAACAGATAAGCACAAAAATTTTTGTAATTCAGTTAGATACCGGTAATTTAAAAGGTGTGTCCCTTAACTTAGGGGATAATTGCATTTACTTTGAAATCAGTATATTATGTGTAGGAGCAATTAAAAGTAGTGAGAAAATTAAAACAGATGTTTCACTTCAAATTTTAGGTGTTGATTTTGTTTGAGTTGCTCTGTTTTTAATTTTGCCATTTTTTAATTCCTAAACATTTCAGTTCAACTCAATTCCATTTCACAAACATTTTTTGAACATTTGTATTTTATATCAAATCAAATATTTAAGAGACAAGGATAGAGAACTATCAGGCTGATAAACCACTGTCAGCTTTGAATTATATTCCTGGTTCAAAACTGCACATTTATTTTGTCTCAGTTTGCCTCACCAACTAATTGATGTTGAAAAGGAACAAAAGGAAGATAAAACTTGAATCCTTACGGGGTTACAGTAAAAATCCTTAGAAAGGATAGCTTAAAAAAGAACGCTCTGTGGGAGAGAGACAGCTCCGAGAGCAGCAGTCAAGATGAAAAGAAACCTTTTTGAATCTGCCACTGAACCAATTCAGAATTCCGGAACCTAGTCAAAGGAGCTACTAATAGATCACGAGAGAAGGGATGAGACCACACAAAATTCTTTAGGTGCACTTTCAGAAAATGAGCTCTATTACACAAGCAGTATCAATCAGGAGGTTTCGTCATAGGATTTATTACCATGTAGTTGGATCCATTCTGTGCTGCTTCTTTGAAAAGAAATAAGCATGCTATTTGGAAGTATGTGATCTTTGAGAATTATGAGCAGACATCTGACCAAGTCCCAGGAGGCAAATTACATGAGCAACTCCAGTGGGAGGAGAGGATTCAGAAGCAATCTTTATATTACTTAATGTTTGTATTTAAAATAGGAAGCAAAAGAAGGACCAATCTTAGATAAGAGTAACTGACACGCTAGTGGAATTATTGGGGCCTCTTCATTTGCTTTTATGGAAGACTAAAAAATTTCTGATACTCCTGGAGAAAACAAATTAAATCTAAAGAGTCATAAGACCTGCCTTTCTCTATAAAATGATTTCCAGCAGAATATATAACATCTTCATTAGACACTTATTGTATTTCATTTCAATGATGTGGCAAGGCCAATGAAGTCCCACAGCATTCCCTGGCATCATATTAGATAGCATCTTTTTTCTTCTAAGGAAAAAGATTGCTCAGTTGTTTTAATCAATTTTATTGTGTATACCATAAAATTCTTTGAATATCTTTATCCCTCTTTAATGGGTCCCAATAGAGCTAGCTCCAGACAGATATAGGAAGGAGTAAGCTGCAAACATGGATGGCTGAATTAATGCATTGTCATTCATGAGAAACTTCTGTTCATTGTATTTCATCTTTTTTATGACAGCAAAGACAAATTCAACAAATTCTGAGTGCCTAAAATGTGCATAGCTTTCTTTGGGCAATGTGAGGGATACAAAGTTGAATAAGTGATGGTCTATACATCCCTAGTTTCTCACCTTTTAGTAGATAGCTACATAATTCTTTGGGAAACCTGGTTGTGACATGTCTTAAATTAGAAGTATAAATTAAGAACTGGCATAGAGATTCATTTTACCAGGAGTCTGTGCTTACATCTCCTCACTAAATAGCAAACACCTCTGTATTAGCCTGTTTTTACACTACTAATAAAGACATACCCAAGACTGGGCAAATTATAAAGAAGAAGAGGTTTAATGGACTCACAGTTCCACGTGGCTGGGGAGGCCTCACAATCATGGCAGAAGGCAAAAGACACATCTTACACAACAGCAGGCAAGAGAGAATGAGAGCCAAGCGAAAGGGGAAACTCCTTATAAAACCATCAGATCTCATGAGACTTATACCCTACCACCAGAACAGTATGAGGGAAAATGCCCCCATGATTCAGTTATCTCCCACCAGGTCCCTCCCACAACACATGGGAATTATGGGAGCTACAATTCAAGATGAAATTTGGGTAGGGACACAGCCAAACCATATTAACCTCTTAATCTGAAACTGTGTTTTGTAGTTCCCTATTCTCCCCACCCTCCTCAGAACCTCCTCTAGTGCCTTGCACAGTGTAGGTACTTGGCTAGAATAGTTCTTAAGTTTTGTTTGTGAGTTAGTCAACCCTGATAGTTGTGATAAAAAATAAGTTGGTATTGAATCTTTAGGAAATTATCCCATTGAACATTGTTATAATTTCTTCCTCTGATAAATAGAAACAAACACACAAATTTCAATGGTTTAGTCAAAATGTAGCTTGAAACAAAGATAATGTTTCCATGCATTTACTTAAAAAGTCAGGAATATAGCAGGGGTTGGCAAGTTTTTCTATAACCATCAGAAATAGATATTTGAAGTAGATATGTTTGCAAGCTGCACAGTTCAACTCTACCATAGTAGCCTGAAAGCAGCCATGGACAATATGTAAATGAATGAGTGTGGCCATGTTTCAATTAAGCTTTATTTACAAAATCAGACAGTGTCGGAATTTGGTCCATGGGCCACATAGATTGCCAACCCTTGACCTAGAATTATGTGATTCATTAAACTTCGCCTAAAATAGAACAATTATATTCTACTTATACAATTGAAATTTATGAAGAAATAAGTCAATGAGAGATACATATAACCTGCTTAAAACAGTGCTTGGCAAATGGCAGGCCTGAAATAAGTGACTTATTCAGATAATGCTTTAACTCCTTTCCTCTTGTACCTTGTCTAGGGAATTAAGGTCTTAAGATGCAAGATTTTTGTCTAAGAGGTGTTACGAATGTTATATCCATTTAACAGCCATGTTCATCCTAGCAACAAATAGACTAAAAATCGTGGCATCAAAAATGGGAGACTAGGAAAACAGACAATTGGTGAAATTTGGAGTTTTCATTTTTATTCATTTCACTCAAATGAAGAAGACCCATTTCCTCTAAGAGTTGTGATTTACTAGTGTTTTTTACTGGTTAAGCACAATTAGCAGACTTGAAAAAATTAAAATAGGATGTCTATAAATTTCAGAAATTGGCCTGAAGCCAATCTCCAATAGCATGTAATAAGCATGGGTGTAATCATTAATTATGTACCAGGCTGCTGCCATGATCCTTCAGTTCTCCCCAGAGCTTCTCTGTCTGCCATCTTCCCACTGACAAACTAGCTTACCCTAACACTGGTTATTATCAGCCCATGTCATCATTGTTGCTGTAAGCTGTCTTAAAATCATGAGCAACTGCTGCTGAGGTTGCTACTGGAATTACTGCTGTATACAAATCCAAACCTTTAGGGGAAACCAGGAAAGAGGAATTCTAAAACTACAGAAGAAACATCTGTGTTCCAACAGAGATCTCAATGCAAGATAACCAAACAGTCTTTATCATATGTCATGAAGCAGCACCAGGGATAAAGAGATCATCTGACTGCTCCCACAGGTAGCCCTGATTGAAACATCAGTAGATAACCAAGGATAGATTTGAACCCAAGTCAGTGTGAGCTATTGTACAATATAGGGTACGTCTATTCATCTTTCTATGTCTTAGTTTGACTACAAGTGATGCAGGTATGTTTATATTATCAAACTTCACAAGGTTTGAAATGTATATCTATATAAGTGTTTTGAAAAATACAAAACACCATAAAAATGTAAGGTATTTTTCTGTTAAGGTAGATGACACAAATCCATGTAACTTTATGGAAATTTCCAGATTTAATAATCTAGGTACCTGATTTAATAGTGCTTTATCAGTACTGATAACTATTAATTCTATACGGAATGATGTTAGATTTTATTTAATTCAAACCGATAACCAATGAACCTCTTTTGAATATTTATAAATGATCTCAATTCAAATTGTTGATATTGGGAGCATTATTACAATAGCTCAATTAGAGAAGAATACCCATGTTTAATGGGAGTGGTACCATATAAACAATGAATATCTTCAATATTTCAATAAAGTGATAAAGTATCCATGTTTAGCAAATTCCAGATCTACAATTCAACTAATATCTAAAAAACTAAAATTGTAAAATAGGTGACTAGAATATCATTGTTTCTCCATGTGATATTTATTTCATTATTTCTTTTTATAAGACTAATTATATACACATATATATTTTCATATATCAGATTCAAACTTGTTAGAATTATCTCTCTAAAAGCTGTGAGATTTAGATACTGGAATCTATGTTTTGAGAGGAATACTATTATTCATTGTTCTAAGCAGCACTTTTATGCTTAACAAATCTTAAATTAGCAGACAATCATTTTATTAGGATAAATAAAATTTGAGAACTAGAGATTTTATAAAGTTTTGAAATGTAGTCTGGATAAAACATTCCGAAAAAAAATCAATAAATGATTCATTTTAAAACTTACTACAAAGCCTAAAAGCATAAAGAACTATTACCGCATTACTTCTGCACCAACTTAATATTTCAAGAAAAGGATAGGTTCATACTTCTCTAATGGATCATCAAGCATCTTTTCAGTGAAAGAACAGAATGACTTTCTTTCAATGGCTTAATGGTAAACTCTTCTAGAGCTTTCAAGTCCTGCCTGAAGGTAGCACAAATTAGAACATTATGGGGAAAATGTTCCAGACACTGCCTTTAACATTTGCCCTACATATATTTGCAAACATACATACATATATATATATACACACACACACATATATATATTTAGAAAGATTCACATTTGCTTGATGTCTAGATTCAACGAGCAATGTTGAACTAAATTTAATATGACATATGGATTACTCAATCCATAAGGTTTAATGTAAAAATACACACATTTATCTAAGAATAGTTATTACTTAGAATTTTCTCCAGTAGTTCTATTTTGAAAATTCAAGTTTCTTTCTCTTTTCCTAATTGCCACTAATTTTTCCATTCTAAAATCAAATAATTTTTACCATAATTGTGTTTGAAAATTGTCTTTAATACTGTTTGGAAAAACCAGAGTTCCTCCTGAATGTGTTTGTTCATAGCTTTTCTCTACTTACAGAATCCTAGGGTTACATGATACAAAGTCAATTGATTTGAGGGTGAAAAAAGTCAATCAAATGATATGTCTTTTCTTCCCTAAGGTGATTAATTTGCTATAGAATCATGGAAACACATCAGCAGCGTCAGATCCTCCGCTTTCCCACCTACCACCATATGTTATTTGCAAAACGCTTTGACCTTTGTAAAAAATATTATATAAAACTGCAAATTGTTGTTAATGGAATAAATCAATATGATAAATTAAAACTTGTTAATATATAGCAGACTTTGAAGAGAACTAAGCTTCATTGTTCATTTTTGTTCCCATTACCTTTATTAAAGCAGTCTTATTTTATACTGTACAATAAAGCAGCTACAGTCCATAATGGGATGTTGGTATACTTGAATAAGACTATTCATCTCTGTCATTGATGTTAGTGGCTGAGCTTCCTTTAAAAATAACTCATTCTTGCATAGTACTACATACATCTTGTTGAATGTGTATAGTCAATCTTTAAAATTCAGTTTTTGAAGTTTTGAAAAACAAACTTTGTGCATATGGCACAACAGCTTGACCTAAATGCTCAGCTGTTCTGTTCTACCCTACGCTATATATCCTATTTTTAAGTCTTATCTCAAAAATATGAGTCTGAAATGGTAACATAAAGCAGTTTATAAAAATATTAAGAAATAGAAAGCTTCTGAGTAGAAACGATAGAATGGAGCAGGATAACAGACTGTCCTTTAGTGCATTAACACCCTCCCCACTCACAAAATGATGGGAGTGGAGAACAAGTCAACAATTCAAGAAAGAAGAACCGCCTTATGCCATTTTATAATATAACCTTTTACAGATCCAAGGAGAAAAACACACAAGTGCTGGTGCAGTTTTGTGTTTCTAAATATGCTCCAACTCCCAACCACCACCTCACCTCCACTCCAGAAAAAAAGAAGTCAAGAATACAAAAAAATTTTAATTATACTCTCAAATTCAGATAAAAGCAGCCTGATCAGCTGAATCGGAAGCCATGGGAAAAACAAGAAAAAGTACTAAAGAGTAGAAGCCGGAAAAAAAAAAAAAAAAAAAAAAAAAAAACCTGCTAACGGATCTCAGAAGATGCAGAAAAGATAAAGCTGTATTGCCCTATGCCATGCAGTGGGCTAATTTGCTCATTGCCCACTTCATTCAGCCACAGCTGAAGTCCTCAGAAGTGATAAACCCAGATGGGTTAAGTGGATCCTAAAATAGGACATTTAGAAGGATCTCAAATGAGTGATTTTCAACCATATGCCTTTTGTTATTCTAAATTTGTAAATCTTTAGTGCTGTTGTTTTATCTGTTTCCTTACTTCTGCAATATTGACTTAATCTATTTTTATTATTATGTATTACTTTGTGTTGCTCTCATACTGAATTTATATTCTCAATAAGTTCTATAGCTTGAAGCACAGCACTAATGGGAAACGTACTTCTGTGCCTTGGATTTTTTATGTCCCCCCCGCTCTATCTGTTTCTTCAACCATGTTTTGAATTCTTCCTTCCTTCCCCAACTTGGTCATCCTCAGTGTGGGCATCTTTGTCCGGTGCAAGAGTAAAATGTTCCCTAGTATCAGGGACCCCATTTGCACTGTTTTTATGCAAATTTTCCTCAGAGTTGGTTTTGGTTTTATTTGTTTGGATATGATACAAATCATTCCTCCTTATATGTGTCGTAACATCAAAAACTAGAATTAGCTGATTTTTCTTTGTTAAAGAATAATTTTTAAAAGGGTATATAAAATCAACACATGTCAAAGATTTTATTTACTTATTAATTTATGTAGTAACTGGTGAGATATTATAACAAGTTCAAGAAACAATTCAAGGGGCACAAACATGTATAAAGAATAAGGAATTCTGAAGTAAATTTACAAGTAGATGAAAAATAGTCTCCCCATAGGGTAATAATCAATTTCATTTCATCAGAAAATTAATATGCATTAGTATAGTCAGGAATCATTTGAATTATTATTAGTTTTCTGTAACTTACAGTGTTGGGAAATAGCTCAGAGACAAAGAAAGGTTCAGAGAACCTGGATGAGTAATATTAAATATTACTCATTAAATTATTTTCTCATTTCAAAATCTTTCATAATTTTTCCAGACACCTTTCTCTGAACCATTCTTTGAGACCTGACTGTTGCTTTTAATCCATTCATCTAGAACCTGAGGTAGGGGGAACAGATAACCCAGGTTTCTACATATTCTTGCTGAATTGTTAAAGAAACACTTATTAATGTTGAGCAATAAGTCTAGTTTCATTCTGATTTCTGGTTTTTCCTTTTAAGTGGAGGTAAGCTCTAACACAGGGATACTCTGAGTGTATCCATAGACTCCTGAAGGATCCACAGGAGTTTCAAGTGTCCACAAGGTCAAAATCACTGTGTTGACATTTTCACTCATGGTGTAAAAGTCATAATGAATACAATTATTAACACCTTAATATTAAGGCAGCAGCACCAAATCGTACTAGCAGTCATTGTATTCTTTTCCACTGTCCACTCAAAACAAAAATGGACACTTAAAAAAAGTCCTTAGAGATGCAATAAAATTCAATAATCTTATTAAACCTCAACACTTGAGTATACAAGTTTTAATATTCTGTGTGTAACATTGGAAGTACACATTAAGAAAGTTGGCTACATATTAAAGTATAATAGTTGCCTTGAGACAAGTTGCCAGTTTAACTAGACACTATGAAAACAACTCAAAAAATGACTAGCAGATAATGTATGGTTATTCACACATGACTATTTGGCAGCTATTTTCTGAAAAAGTAATAAAGTAAGCCTGTTACCTCAAGAAAAACAGCTAACAGTATTTTTTGCCAATGATAAAACTCAAGCTGTCTAAGAAAAATTAGAATTTTGGAAAAATCTACATTCCCCATAACGAACTTGAGAGCCTTCTAACATTTTCTGATTATCTTAGTGGTAATATTAATGAATTTGATATTATATAATAAATGTGTCATATCTGAAAACTCTGCATAATTCTGAACCAATATTTTTCAAATGATCAATTAGTGATGTTATAAAATTATGAATGAGTAAAACATCCATTTAAAGTGCAAGAAAGACCAATGACATTTTAATGTAACAAGGACGTGAAGTTCATTAATACACTTTTAGATTCCACACTGCAACTAAACTTTAAGGAACTGTCATTTGTTCAGTTTGTATGTATTTGAAAAAGTTTTTAAAATGTTCCTCCTCTTCCAATAACATTTTGTGTGAGGCTGAACTTCCTATACTTCGGCCAAAGAAACAATTCACAACAGATTGAACACAGAAGTAGATATAATAATCCAGCTGTCTCCTATTAAGTTTCAAAATAAAGATATTTGTAAAAGTATAGAATAATTATCTCGCTGTTTCGTATTTGAAAAAAATATAATTACTTTTCACAAAATATGTTATTTAGGTTAACATGTGATGAGATTTTTAAATTAATAAACATTTGAAAATTTTCATGGTTTTAAATGGTAATTCAGTAAATCAAAAGATGTGAAACATGTAAACAAAAGCTCTTTAGAGTTTTCGCTAGATTTTAAGTGTGTAAAGGGGTCCTTAGATCAAAGAGTTTGAGAACTACTCATTTCATATAATTTTCTTTTTTAAATACTTTATAGTATGATCCTGCCCTTATTTTAACAAATTCTACCTATCTATCCATATATCAATCTTTGTATCTATAGATGTTCACTGAATATTAATGCTGGCCATTTCTGAAGGTTGTAATTTTGGAGAGATTTAAGACATTTTTATTGGTCCATTTTTGTATTGCTTGAGTACAAAAACAATGTCATTATCATAAAATACATATACTGATATAGGTATATCACATGTATATATACTGATAGGTGTATACATACATATACTGATAAAAACAATAGAAGAAAAGTAGGGAATGGGAAAACTCAAAAATAGTAAAATATATATATTCCACAAATAAATATCTGAAAATTCAATATTTACATCATAATAATTATTTACTTTGACGATTTTGGGTCAATTAGAAATCAAAACGGAAAATGAAAAAATGATCCCTGCATTATTTTGTATTGCTGCTATACCATTAAACTTACCATTAAAACAATAGAAATTTATTCTCTTACAGTTCTGGAGGTCGGAAGTCTGAAACGAGTCTTATGGGGCTAAAGTCAAGCTGTCAGCAGGACTGGTTCCCTCTGGAAGCTCCAGAGAATCCTTTCCTTGCCTCTTCCAGCTTCTGGTGGCTGTCGGCATTCTGTGGCTTGTGGCTGCATCACTCCAGTCTCTGTTTCTGTAGTCACATGGACTTCTCCTCATCTGCCATCAAGTCTCCCTCTTCCTCCCTTTTACAAAGACACTTGTGTCTACGTTTAAGGCCCACCGAGATAATGTAGGATAACCTCTCCATTTCAAGCTCCTTAATTCAATCACATCTGCAAAGTCTCTTCAGCAATATCAAATAACACTCACCGGTTCCACCAATTAGTACATGGGCGTCTTTGAGTGTCATAATTCAGCTTATCACAACTCCACAGAATTTACACAGAAAAATTAATTCTAGGTAGAGTGTAGAACTTAAGTAAAGCTTACAGAAGCTAATGTAGAATAAATTCATGACTTTGGGGAAGGCAAATAATTCTTTATATATATATATTTATTATACTTTAATTCTAGGGTACATGTGCACAAAGTGCAGGTTTGTTATACATGTTTACATGTGCGATGTTGGTGTGCTGCACCCATTAACTCGTCATTTACATTAGGTATATCTCCTAATGCTATCCCTCCCCCCTCCCCCCACCCCACAACATTTAAACATGACATGAAAGGACTAACATAACTCTGAAGGAAACAATACATAAATTGATTTACACTAAAATTAAGAATTTACATTCATCAAAACTCACCCTTGAGATTGGCAAGTCAATCTACAGAACCGAAGAACGTATTTACAATCTATGTAGTTGACAAAGAGCTTGTATTCAATAAGAAAAAAGCAAACAACTAAATATAAATATGAGCAAGAAACACAAAGTGACATTTCACAACACAGTATATCAAAATAGTCAGTAAACATGAGAATATGTTCAACTTCACCAATATCAAGAAAGTAAAATTAAAGCTATAATAAACAGAATAGGTAAAATCTACAAAGTGACCATACCAAATGATAAGGCTATGGATCAGCTGGAACTCTTGTACGCTGCTGGCAAAGTGTTAAATATAAACAATTATTTTGGGAAACCGGCAATAGCTACTAAAGTTAATCATATTTATACTTTCTGACAGAGCTATTCAACTCCTAGATATATATACACAACAGAAGTGTATGCAATTTAACTGAAAGACATATATAAAATGCTCATAGCAGCACTTTTCACAGTAACCAAAACCTAGGGGGAAAATGTCTACCTACACTAGAAACAGTAATTGAATTTTAAATATTAATTTAATGGAATATTACAAAACAATGATAATGAATTAACTGTGGCATAATGCTATCTCTCAAACATAACGTTGAGCCGAAACAAATGCAGTAGTCCCTCATTATTTGCAAGGGATACATTCCAAGATCCACCTGAAACTGTGGATAGTACTGAACCCTATCAATATTATGATTTTTTCCTGTACATCTATGCCAATGATAAAGTTTAATTTGTAAATTAGTAACAGTAGGACATTAATACCAACACATAATAAAATAGAATGATTATAACTATATCCTGTAATAAAAATTATGTGAATATGGTCTCTCAAGATACTTTATTGTACTGTAATTACCTGTTTTGGGACTGTCATAAAGGGAGGACTACAGTAGACTTAAAGAATCCATACAATATGATTCCACTAATATGAAGATTAAAATCAAGTAAAACTAACTATAGCTGTTAAACATCAAGATAGTGGTTACTTTTGATGAAGAGTAGAAAAGAGTAGTGATTGGTAGGACTTCTGACAATGCAGATAATGGTCTTTTCCTTAACTTGGGTGATGTTTAGGTGAGCGGGTTCACTTTGTGATTACTTACTGAGCTTTATGCTTATAATTTCTGTGATTTTCTGTATAAGTTATACTTCAATTAGGAAAGTTAAAAAGAGATTAAGTAAAAAGAGAAAGATGAATGAAGCCATTTATGAATTTATGAATAAAGTATGATCTCATTTTTAAAAATAAAATTGGGATATGTAAATATTTGTATGTGGGGAGATAGGTGGTAGAAAAGAACATTTCAAAGTGGGGGTGAAGAATGAGATTGGGGAAAAGAAATATTTATCTTTTTTCTCTATATATTTATTATTTTGAATTTTATAGAAGATGCATATTGCTTTGTAATTAAAATACAAATAAACATAAGAAATTAGAAATCAAAAATAAAATTTAAACATTAGATTCAATAATAATACAAGTTATTAAAAACTCAACATGGAACTTTTCATTTATTATTTTATTTAATTATCACAGGAGTTCTAATACTTACAGTAGTTACTCTCACTACCCCATTTTAACATATGGGGAAACAGGTTTAAAATACTTAAGGACATCTAGCTACTAGCTAACAGAATCAGAAGTTAAAATTCATGTCAAGTTAATGCGGTTAATACCATGCTATCCTCAGCCTGTGGACAATAATGTATGTTTTAATATGGTACTTATTACACTGAATAATTATCTAATAGCACTCCTACCAACCCGCTAAATCATTAGTCTTTGATGGCAAAGATTGTTTTTAATTATTATTAACCAATAAAATATAAATCTACATCAATTACTAATATATTGCTTTTTTCTTAAAGGTAATGGGAATAATTTTGGAAAGCAGTTTCTTCATTTATTTCTTGTGGAAGGAAGGCCATCAGTTAAATATGGATGTGGAAATTCTCAAAATATTTTGACTGTTTCTGCTAATTACAGCATTAACACAAATGCATTCACCCCTATCACAATACGGTAAGTACTGTACTCCACAGTAGTTCTTTCGTGCTGAAATTTTGTTTGTTTGTTTGTTTTGAGATGGAGTCTTGCTCTGTCACCCAGTCTGGAGTGCAGTGGTGTGATCTCAGCTCACTACAACCTCCACCTCCCGGGTTCAAGTGATCCTCCTGCCTCAACCTCCCCAAGTAGTTGGGACTACAGGTGTGCACCACCACGCCTGGCTAGTTTTTTGTTGTTGTTGTTTGTTTGTTTGTTTTAGTAGAGATGGGGTTTCACCATGCCGGCCAGGCTGGTCTCAAACTCCGGACCTCATGATTCATCCTCCTAGGCCTACCAAAGTCTTGGGATTACAGGCATGAGCCACCGTGCCCGGCCTGAACTCTACTTTTTAAATGTTATTTACGTGTGTAACAGTCACCCAAAAATGAGAAGAATTTTAAAAGTCTATCTGAAAATTGTTTTGTTTTGTTTACTTTTTTATTTTTGCTTTTGTTTTACTTGTTTATTTTTATAATTTGGTGGAATAAACTGCAAATTGAACTAAGCTATAATTTAATACTATCCTATGGGAATCAAATTGCACAGAGTAAATCAATTTTATTTGAAAATATTATGGTGCAAGCAAATAAATTAAAGCATCAAGTTGTTCAGTTAAAACTAACATCCAGTTTAATTGTTCAACAAAATATCTGTGGAGTACAGCTGCTAGGAATTGGTTAGTGGGAGCCATTGATTGCACAAAAAAAGGAAAACTCAGTAGAAAAGAAAAACCAAAACCAACAGAATGTTAAACGGAAATGTCTTTCTGGATTATATAAATTTTTGGAAATCAGTCTTTGAATTCATTTATGCTTCAAAATTATAAAATATCAGAAAAGAGAAATTGCTAAATGATGGTCACATCTCAGGGACATTACTAAACAAAATTTACATGTAGCAACTAAGAATTCAAAATTTTTCATCAGTATAGCTCAAATTTTTCATCTAGTAATAATGGTCTCCAAAGTTACTCTACATCATTGAAAAATATTCTGTGACTGAGTTTGTCTTTAAAATGACAATTAGATAAGTTAGTCTAATCAGCAGGAATCTTGGCTAACCTATGAAGGTTATATAAATCAAATAAACTTTCTCTGAAACTGCATCAGTCCAAAAATAACATCAACAAAATTGACACCAATCTGAAAATGAAACTTCTTACAGGCAGGGATGGTTTCTTACTCATTTTTAATGCACTTAACAGGGCATCTGACAAATAGGAGATACTCAGTAAATGTCTGAATGAATGAAGAAATGAGGGTGTCTGGGCTGGGCAATTCATTTGCTTATAACAAGAAGGCAATGAAATTACTCTAAGGTAATGAAATCATTATTTGTAAATTAGGTATACCCTTTGCAACACTGAGTTCTATACAGACAAAACAAACTCCTTCAGAGCAACAGACAAATATTTCAACCATTTCTGTTATAAGTGTTTGCTGTTGATCACTAAAAAGAACCAGACGAGAAGCTAAATAACAGAAAACTGTTTAAAAGGCATTTCTATTAATAAGAACATCATTTTATACAATGTCAACAATTTATACAAACAATAGTACTTTCAGTTATACATGAAATAATTGCCATTCGGGGGTTAAATTCTTAGAGAAATGATATTCTTCTTTACTTTTAAGTAATAACCTAATAGAGCAGTCCTCAAACCATTCAGATTCTGAGATAGCCTCAGGAAAAAAAAAAAACCTGTAAAATAAATATTGATGCTTCCAGTAAAACTGAAAAGGACTTTCCAAGTGTTTAGATTAATTTTATCAAAACTTAAGAAAGTAAAAAGGAGATATTCCTATGAATGTAAAAATGCAAATCTGCTCTGTGTTATAGGCAATAGCCTACAAGAGCTCAAAGTAACAGTAGGCTGACCCTAGGACTATATATTACCTATTATATATCATTAATTTAAAACTCTTGAGTGCTCATCTGCTAAGCATGCTCTCGATGTCTTAATATTTGCATCTCATTTTTCCGTTTCTCCTGGTTTTATTCTATATTTAGTTTCATATATTCATTTAACAAATGTTTCTTAGTCTATTTGTAGCACTATACTAAGCTACTAGAATTCAATGGTAAGCCAAAACAGAAAAAAACCTAATTCTTATGTGTATATGGTTTAGTGAGGGTGATTGACAAGTAGACACACTAAGAAAGGAATAATTTGAGATGTGTTGTAAATGAAAGAAGCATGATGCAGGAAGAATAAGTTAAAAAAGTAACCTAGCCTGTGCTAGAGAGACCAAAGAGCTTTAAAAATGAATAGAGATAAACCTGGTAAAAGAAAACACAGGCAAAGCAGTGGTTATGAGTTTCAGGCAGAGGGAAGAGTAAATGAAAAAACCATTTGGGAGGCGGCTGGATCACCTGAGGTCAGGAGTTCAAGATCAGCCTGGCCAACATGGTGAAACCCCATCTCTACTAAAAATAGAAAAAAATTAGGCATGGTGGCACAGGCCTGTAATCCCAGCTACTAGGGAGGCTGAAGCAGGAGAATCCCCCTTGAACCCAGGAGGCAGAGGTTGCAGTGAGCCAAGATCCTGCCACTGCACTCCAGCCTGGGAAACAGAGCAAGACTCAATCAATCAATCAATCAATAAAACAAAACCCTATGCTAGAAAAAACCATGGCATATTCAGATTCGGAGGCCCCAAAGAACAGTGTGTTTTGAACAGAGAAGCAGAAGAGGGTGGCTTAGTAATGAAAGCCAAAGTTTGAAAGGTAGACAGTTTGCAAATGCTGTCTGGCTTTGCAGCTATGTTAAGGAATAATTGAGGGAGCGAGTTAGAGGGTTACTGTATATCCAAGTAAGATATAATGGTGGCTTGGACTAAAGTGACATATTTATGACATAATTAGGAGCAAAATGACTCATTAAATACTAGGAGTAAAAATAGAGGTGTCAAAAACTAATACTCGTTTCCTTATGTGCAATTGGATAGCAGATTTTATCATCCACTGAGATAATAATAAACAATGCAAGAAGAGCAGGTTAGATTGAGAAGATTGTGAATTTAAGCTTGAGCATGGTGAGATTAAGGTGCCTTTGAAATACAAAGTGGAATTTTCCATTGAATACATGGAAGTAAAGGTCAGAGAAGGGATCTGGTTGGAAAATATGAATTTATGAGTCATCGCTGTGCAGATGATAATTGAAACCATGGGAATGGATGAGAGTATATAGCAGAAAAAATTGCCTGGAATGACTCTTGAGGAGCTAACATTTAATAACTGTATACTGAAAGATGAAATCATAAACGAGTCTGACAAAAAGTAGGAAGTAACAGCCAAAAAAGGAGTAGAGTGTCATGGAAGGCAATGGCAAAGTTTATCGAATGCTCCAGTCCACTGGACTGTCCACATGATTCCATGACCTGAAGACTTCAGTGTAGCAGAATAGAGGAAGAAGCCCAATTAGAGAAAAATCAAGATAATATGTATATACGACTCTTTGAAGTTTTAATGTGGAAGTATAAAAAGAGGGAAAGTGAGGAATCAAGAGAAAAAAACATAAGATGAAAGAAATTTGAGTGTGTTTAATTCATTGGAATTACTAGTTGAGTAGAAATTGTTAATACATAGAAAACTGATGAAAAAGGGAGAACATAAGTTTCTTCTTCTTCTTCTTTTTTTTTTTTTTTTTTTTTGAGACGGAGTTCTGCTCTTGTCCCCCAGGCTGGAGTGCAATGGCGCGATCTCGGCTCACTGCAACCTCCACCTCCAGGGTTCAAGCGATTCTCCTGCCTCAGCCTCCCGAGTAGCTGGGATTACAGGTGCCCACCACCATGCCTGGCTAATTTTTGTGTTTTTAGTAGAGAGGGGGTTTCGCCATGTTGGCCAGGCTGGTCTTGATCTCCTGACCTCAGGTGATCTTCCCACCTCAGCCTCCCAAAGTGTTGGGATTACAGGTGTGAGCCACCAAGGCTAGCTGAGAACATAAGTTTCTTAAAAGTTTAGGCCAGTAAGATACAATGTACATGAGAGAAGATTCCTGTCAGAGGGCAGGGAAAATAGAGATGCATAGCTTGAGGCTTCTGATTTCTGTCATTGTGGATGTCCCTGGATTTATGATTGCCTTTGCTTTATCTCTCCAGTTGTTTATGTCACCTTCTCTTGCTGTCTCATCTGTTTAGTCTTACTTCATCATTAACTGGGCAAAATTTAGAATTTAAAGGTCTTTTGGTATGGCTTTTTCCAACTTAATTCTCACTAACAAAATTCTCACTATGCAAATGCAGGGTAAATTTCTCCCTAAAAAGCACGTGAGTTAGGTTCCTTTTTCATCATATGAATGTTGACACGATGTCTTCAATATTAAAGTATGTCTTGACAATAAAAAAATAGCATGATTGCAAAAAAACTTTTTTTTTTTGAAAGAGCCTCGCTCTGTTGCCCACGCTCCCACTGCAACCTCCAACTTCCAGGTTCAAGCAATTCTCCTGCCTCAGCCACCCACATAGCTGGGATTACAGGCGTGCGTCCCCACACCTGGCTAACTTTTGTATTTTTAGTAGAGAACAGGTTTCTCCATGTTGGCCAGGCTGGCCTTGAACTCCTGACCTCAGGTGATCCACCCCCCGACGGGCCTCCTAAAGTGCTGGGATTACAGGCATGATCCACCATGCCCAGCCTAATAAAAACTTATTTTCAAAAATTAATGGAATAAACCATAAGCCCAACTTGTAAAATATGGCTTTATTTTTTAATTTGTTATTAGCTATTATTTTTTATTTTGTTATTAACCAGTACTTCCTCCAACTAAATCTATCTTACATCTGTAGGACAGAAGGGAGAAGTAGAACAAACTTGAATAAGCCACTTGTAGTGATTGAGGTCAATTCAGTATCAAGATAGAAGTTCTTCTTAAATGAAATGGAGCAGAGATCACAGTTCTACAGATACATTGTCATTCATACTCATGCACAGTTTGTCTTTCATTTCAACGAATTTTGAAAGGGATCACATAGAGAGAGCTATTGGTTTTCACAAGGGTTATTCTCTTTTGGGGAAGTTCAGAAAAATTGTCTTACTATATATATACACTTTTTTAAGTTTCTGAAGTTTAAAATTTTCTGGCACCTTTAGTGTCTGTTTTACACAAAAGCTAACTTTTACCCAGTATTTTATTCTCTAAAAAAGCCCTGTGTCCTTTATTCTAGGTGATTTACTGCGTTATCTGCATGTTTTAAAGGCACATAGCCTATTCCCCCTTCCTTAGATGCTACTATCTAACACTCCTGAGAACATTTCCTCAAAGATTTATCCAGAGGTATAAAGTTATCCATGTCTATTGAAGGTACACCCTAATACCTAATAATTTATTTTGGTTAGCAAACTCTTAGGGTAGCCAAAGTGGGATGCTGGCCAAGAATTGCATTACTGCCAGAGCAACACATCTCCAATAGCCACTTTTTAATAGCTCAGTGTAAAGAAATGCATGGTTTAAGATCATCTGGACAGAGGCTGGAAAAGTTTCTAATAGTTGGGCAGCAACAACCCTTATTAGTATTTGCTAAAACCCAAACATATGTCAAGTGAAATCATTGTAGACATATTTATCACATTACCTTTGATAATATTTGGTTCAGAAAACAAAATAAAAACTGCTAAGTTTTATAAAAGGACTAATTTTTATCTCCTGTTGATGTCTCCATGTCTATGAGATAAAACCTCATACATATTATATATGTATATCGGTGCAGATTTTTTAAAATTCATTTTAATTAGCTCATTTCTCACAGTTGTTTAAGAAAGAAATTTATTGTAATGCAAAATCCACATTAACTTCACAAAATGGGAAGAATGATTCTGAGTAGGATTGATTTTGGTCATATCAAATTAAGATATTAGTAAGTAATTTATAGAAAACAGATGACTTCTTATAATACCCATATTTAATTTGTTAAAGTCTCTCAGACACCTCTGCTCAACATCAGATTCCAGTTATCTGCCTTTTCCCCACATATATCCTCTGCATTGCAGCTTGCTTGCCCAGATGGTATTGACCTATAACTCAATATGGAGAATGAGCAAGAGACCATTCAATTTCATGTAAGAAAAAAGAATATTCATACTCTATTATTTATAATTTTGACAGTAACTAAAAATGTTACCTATGTTTCTAATTTTCTAAAATATATAAAAACTTTTCACATGTTCCTGATAGTTAATATTACATAAGCTATGGATTGCATGCTGGTAGTCTTAGAGCCAGGAAACTATGTGAGAGCCTTCACTTCTTGAAACAGATGGTGACTTTTGAATTGTGCTAAATCTATAAGATATTAGATTTATTCATAAAATGTTGCCATGTCAATATGGAAAGTTTGGCAAGATTTTCATATTAAAAAGGTCAAACTTCATCACTTCAATATTAATTTGTGTATCTTTTTATCAGCTCTTCCATCTGGTATTTCTTAGAGGAAATGTAGGAAAACTCAAGTTCAATATGGGAAATATAGGTAATACTTTATCATTATGTTGGCGTGTATGTAAATATATAAAGCTAAACATTACTCTTGCACCTTTATCCATGCATAGCCTGTCTGTACATAGCATACATAAAAACTAGCTGAATAGCAAGTTACAATGCAGTTTATTTGTATTAAATTTTGAAGATCTACTGTAAAACTAAAATTTCTTTTATTACATAAGCTTAAGAAAATCTTTAAAAGATATCTATGAATCTGTAAGTTGGTAATTTTAGTACTATTTTGGATTATTGGGTAGAATGCTCTACTATATAAAGTTGTCTCTAAAATTTGCCTACTTCTTGAGAAACGTGGAAGTATTAGTTTGGTGTTTATTGATTCAAAAATAAATAAGGTGGAGCATCTCAGTCTGAATGTGAACCTGAGTCTACAGAGTATCTTTATGGAATAATATGCCAGTGGATTCTACCTGCCAGTTTGATGTTTAAAAAACATATTTGAAGTGACTTGACTCTGTAATCACATTTGTGCCTTTTAATTGTGCAATTCATTTCAAATTGTCAAAACAGAGTGGCAATTAGCAAAATTTAAAAAGTCAAGACTTAGGGCCCAAATCCTCATCTTACCAAATGCCGAGATGAGAAGACAGAGAACTGGTTGACCCTCAAGTCCTGAGAGCAACCACAAAGACCCTACTGAAGAGAAAGGGACAGGTGGCAAGTACATCTATAATATAAAATGAAAAATGAATTCCATTTTGAAGATTAGAAATTTATCAGAGGACAACAGATGAAAGAGGATCTGCAAAGATATCAAGGTGTAGATAATAACATGCTCATGGAAGAAAATGTATGATGAGAACAAAAAGTTCCAGGTGAAAGGATATTTAGCTCTTCAGTAAGTCACCATCAAACACTGTCATTTCTAATGCAGAGGATAATAAATAAAAATAAAAGGCAAGAAATGTTTTGAGCACTAGCAGTGTATGCTAAGGAAGACTCCAGATTTTCTTCATCCTTTGTAATTAGTGGTAAATTTCTACCACTGTCAGAAAAGACTATCGAGGAAGTTTAAATTGTTTTTGTGCAGTGGCAGAGTATACAGCAAAATAAACTTCAATTCTTAGAAGCCTTCTAATTCTAAAATGTGTATAGTTTATCACTTTCAAGACAAGATTGTGACAGTTATATAAGAAAGTAATGTGAAACAAATGAAGACTTAGGGGCAAATTAAATTTATAAAAATTGGGGCGGAATAGCAATAATTGATAGGGGTCAGAGAACACTCTGGCATATAGCACAGTTAAATAATAGGATTTAACATATTGAAAAGTAAGATTCAGGGGAAACATCAAGAAATTTATTAATTAAGTGATGAAGTGGTGATTTAACAATACATTTATATTTTGTATATTTTTCCTTCCACTTCTGTAGTCCCCCTAGTTCTCCTTAATTGGAATTTATCATTATGGTTAGAGAGTATTTGATTCCTGCCTTAAAATGACTATCGGGAAAGAGACTTTATTGTGAAAAATTTTTGAAGCCTATTCTTAGTGGTAGAGCTCAATCCTTGGAAATGTTTCTCTCAATTAACTTCTTTAGAATAATTCTCACTGAGTTCTCTCAAAATATAGACCATTCTTTTTTGTTTTGTTTTGTTTTTAAGAGGTTTAATGGACTCACAGTTCCACATGACTGGGGAGGCCTCACAATCATGGCAGAAGTTGAAGGAGGAGCAAAGGCACATCTTACATGGTGGCAGGCAAGACAACATGTGCAGGGGAACTGCCCTTTATAAAACCATCAGATCTCCTGAGACTTATTCACTATCATGAGAACAGCACAGGAAAACCCTCCCACTGGGTCTCTCCCACAACATAGGGAGATTATGAGACCAGCCTGGGCAACATGGTGAAACCCTGTCCTACGAAAAATTAGCTGGGTATTATGGTGTATGCCTATAATCTCAGCTGCTTCAGAGACTGCAGTGGGAGGATCATCTGAGCCTGGGAGGTCGAGGCTGCAGTGAGCCAAGATCGTACCACCAAACTCCAGCCTGGGTGACAGAGTGAGACTCTGTCTTAAAGGAAAAACAAACAAACAAACAGATTCAAAAATTAGCTGTCTTTGAACTTAAATATTAGTCTAAAGTATGCTAATATATGAAAGTAATATGTTTGATTTTTGAGTGTGAAATAAGAATACTCTAAAAATTAAAATAGCTTATGAAATTCAAATAATTTTTACTTATTAGTGGCTTACAATTACTGTGAAAGGTATATGAACTAAACAGACAAATAGCATACTTGTTTAACAATTAGACAGTGGTTAATTCATAAACTTCTAATCAGATATCTTTCTTTGGATAGTAGCTCTGTCATTCTTTCCAAAAGTTTATTTACTTTTTAAAAATGAAATGTTAGAAAGCTGTTGTTTTGGAAATGTATAATTCCAAAAGTAAACCTTGCTTTTGAAAAATTGAAATTATTATATGTGAAGGAGGATTATAATAACAGAGCATCATTGTTAATAAAAACACATTTGAGACCATTCTATTAAAAAAAAAAAAACTTTACTTTATAAATGAAGCTAAAGGAAGCTATGCCAGATTCCTCTTCAACTAATTGCTCATGCTTCCTCAATGTATGAATAAAATGTAGGTATATGTTGATATAAATTGTTTTACAATTTAACGTCTGAACTCTTTTCCACCCAACACTATTCAGTTAAGAATAATTTAATGCTTTTTTAAAAATTTACCAATTTTCTTTAAAATTGAAAGCTGGTTCCATAGACAGGTACTGGTATTGAGCCAAAGTGTTTGAACTCAGTAAATAAGAACAAAGACTTTTAATATTTCTTCAGATAATTTATTCTAATGCCATCATAAGACACAGTAAATTTCTGTTTTATTTCTATTTGAAATAGAAAATTTCTATTTGAAATAGAATTCTGTCCTAGTCCCTCTTCTTCTTTCTGTTAGCTGGCCTAATTCTAATTGCCAGTAATATCAGAACTCTATCCTGCCCTTCAAAGACAAAATGTTACAAAGATAAAAAGGAGATTGCAGGACAAAGCCCTATACCAATTACCATAAAACAGGAATTTACTGTGCCTCATGATGACATTATGTTCACAGTACCCAATGGCATCTGCTGATCTACATAGGGGCTGGTTAGACACCTAAGCACAGCTCCCACCATTTGAAGCGCAAAAATTTCCAGTCAAAGGCAATGGACAAGATAGACTCAACCATGCCCTGAGAATCCCTTCCCCTCTACCCAAGGAATAAAATACCAAAGGAACATTCTCCTGTTTGCATGGTAATAGCAGTGTCACTCATCCCTTTCACTAGGGTGCAGTAGCAGAAATTAGGGTGAAGGAGAATCCCAATTCCTCTGGCACCTCAGCCTCAGGGAAAGAAATAGAAACACAGTTCCAGTTTGGTGTAGCCTCTTAGAATGGGATTATATAGAATTCTTAGAATAGGAAATATAGGAATGTAATAGGAATGTATTCTTAGAATAGGAAAAAGTAAAGTCTTGGATTGATGATGCACAGAAATCACCAACAAGCGAATCTGATACTTGGCACACATGCGCAAACAAGTCCTGGGGATTTCTAAAAATCTTTGGAGAGGGAGAGTCTATAATGGATTGTAATTCCTGCAGTTAAGAGGGTGTATTCTCAGCCCCTGAAACTTAATAACTGCATCTTAGGTCAAATTCCTTGGAAACAGTCTGTGCCATGGAGATTTGCATGCACAAAGTTTATTAGAGAATGCTGTTAGTAACAAACACTTGGAAGGCAGTGAGGGAAACAGGATCGAACAGAGGCAAAAGTTGAATTGCAAAGTAGTTGCACCAGAGGCCTCAGCTGTCTGTAAGGGGAGTCTGGACTTGAGATGTTCATAAATTAAGATGTCCTTAATTTAGTCAAGAGGACCAAGCCTTTGCATCCCCTCTCATCCCGAGGGGCCTCTGGGCAGCACACCACAGTATTCACTGTAACTGACTGAGGCTGATGGCTACAATCCGCACTTACTGGCTGAAGAAGCCTGAGACATTTGGGTTTGACTTACACCTAAGCAAGCCAAGGTTGTTTTTAGCTAAACTAGGCAGGTATCCCCACACCCACTATCGCCCCGCCATAGTAACCAGGGAGGTAAATTCCTGTGTTAGCGACTGTTCCCCGTGTTCTACTGTTTCTTATGAGGAGTGACCCAAAGAAACAGTGACACTTCAGAAGAACAGCTAAATACTCATCATACCAAAACCACAAAATTCTAATTGTATAGATGTGCATCAGCAGGGACACATGTAACTCCAAATAATGCCACTCACTGATATATCATTAGAACATACAGCACAGCCCAAGTAGGGTATACCTGGGTATAGAACAAAAGAAGGAATCTTTATAGATTCATCTGCTTTAAAATGAAGGCACAGGACACGTAAAAGGCAGAATCCTGCGAGTGGGGAAGTGAGGAAGCAAAGCACTCTTTGTATAACTACAAAGGATCTTACATGTTGCTTTTTTGAAACAAAGATAATAACACTCATTTTTCTGCTATATAGGCTTCTGTGAATATCATGTATACGAAAGTGCTTTAAAAAACATCAAGTATCCCTCAAACGAAAGTATTATTTTTATGGTTTTTCACACACACATACACCTATTTCTTCTATTGCTGCTGTAGGACTAGAAAAAAAAATGCTCACTGCTTTTTATTTTACAGCATCTTATTAAAAACACTTCATAATTAGGCAGTTAGCAGAGTGACTGATCCATTATCCTCTGGGGCAAATGTCTTTGAAGGTTCTTGCTTGTTAGGCTTGCCTTCCTTTGCAGCTTCATAAATGGGAAAGTAATAGTCCTGGAGCTGTAAGAGGCCAAGCTCCAGGAGGGTCATGCCTCTTCTTATCTGTACTACAGTAAGCAGATCTGTTTCCATGACATCAGGAAAGAAAACTGTCCAGATGATTGTGAGGTGGAGAAGTAATTGTCTGTTAAGTTTTGGGCCTGTTATGTTTAAAGGATATGCTGAAAACTTCACTTGCATTACAGTAATCTCATTCAGTCATTTCTTCATGTCCATTAATAGCTATGTAATACATACCTATTTTGCACTTATGTGACAGCCACCATGAAATATTTTTATACACTATCTCACTTATTCTTTATAATATCTTTAAGGGGTAGTTATTTTTCTGATACTCATTTAAGAAGTGAGGAAATTGGGACTTAAGGAAATTAGGTAATTATCTAAAGTCATGCAACTATAACTAATTGAAACAGGGTTCCTACATAGGCCATTTAACTCTACAGCCCTTATATTTAACCATGCTATACAACTAATTCCTGAAATATTCTTTAAATGAGGTCACTCTCAAATCAAATCAACAATAGAAAACCTCCCCTTTCTCCATCATTTATTATTTTATGAACAAATCATGTGTCTTATAATCAAGCTTTTTTCTCAGCTCCTTCCATCTTTATCCTCCTCTAATACCCAAGTCTCATGGGCTTGCCACTCCATTGAAGCCATAATCTCTACTGTCCCAAACACAGTCCTACATTTTCCTACCACATGCATCGTAGCTAATAATACAGCTCCTTCCTAAATATTCTGGGGCTTTTTTCTATGAAATTGTACCTTATGCTTTCTGCAAGGCATTCACCTTCTGAAAGCTAGCCTAGACTGGTCCCAACTCATACTCAACTCCTTTGCTGTCAATTCACAGCATGCTCATGTCTTGTAGAGGATTTTTCTATTGATCTTTTGTTATCTCATCTCCAAAATCAAACCATAAATGGTACAGGATCTCTTCCTTTTCTCTCATGTAAACTAATATAAGAATGCAAGGAATAATGTATTTATTAGAGATAATCCCTAAGACCACATGTGAAACTAAATCAACACAATATAAACAAGTATATAAGGGTTGAAATGTTATAGTCAGAAGAAAATCAATTATACAGACTTCACCACAGAAATCTTACTAAAGAGGATTAGTTAAGTATGTAAAGGCCATGGAAATTTAGCTTTATAGAGAGATTATTTGCAGGAGATTTGCCATATGCAAATATACAAATAAAATGCTCATATGAGAAATTAGAAAATTGTCTCAAACCTAATGAGAACTCTAAAAGTTGCAAAAAAGGAAATGGCATTAGTAGAGGGCCTTCAGGGTTAAATGGAGAGGCTGTTGATTCTAACTTTTTTCTTAAAGAAAATGTCTAAATTATATTAATGATAAAATAGCTATCACTAATTAAGCTCTTACTATTGTCTAAGCATACTTCTTGGTCTTCACCTGTAGTTAATTATTTACACCTGTATTTAATGATTATTTCTAATATCCACCCAGTGAGTTACTATTATACTTATTTTAAAGAAGACAACATTGAGGCACATAAGCCAGAGGACACTGAAAAATCACACAGAAGTTTTCAAAGTCAAGAAATTTGAATCCAGAGTCTAACTCTAATCACTACTCAATGTTGCATGGTCTATGTTACAGGCAACAAATGAAGTTAAAATCTCTTATACTTTACATTTCATGAAAACCTTAAGAAATATTCAAAATTTTCTTATGTTTTTAATTCTAAAATATGCTTTATAAAATTACTGAACATAATTTTGGAAGCTCAACTTTAATAAAAATTAAAAATGTATAAAATCTAAAACTTTTATTTTCTATTTTCACTTATATGACTGCCATTTTTCTATTAGAAATTTCACACAACAAAATTTAGCAAAAGTTTTATTCTAATTGTGATAATATATTGAAAGAAACATGCAATTGGTATGTCATTTATAAACTCTGAAATTTCAAAAAAAAAGGAGTAGAAAAAGTTATTTTTACTTATCCCACAAAATACATATGTATGATACATTTAAACATATTTTAAAGTTGTTTATAAATTATTATATGCTGCCATACTTATTATAAATCAAAAATTTTAATGTATTTGCTATTATGAAAAAAGCCATGTATTAGTCTGTTCTCACGCTGCTGTGAAGAAATACCTGAAACTGGGTAATTTATAAAGAACAGAGATTCAATTGACTCACAGTTCGGCATGGCTGGGGAAGGCCTCAGCAAACTTACAATCATGGCAGAAGGCACCTCTTCACAGGGTGGCAGAAGAGAGAATGAGTGTAAGCAGGGAAATGCCAGACGCTTATAAAACCATCAGACCTCGAGAGACTTACTCACTATCAGAGAATAACATGGGAGAAACCACCGCCATGATTCAATTACCTCCACCTAGTCCCGCCCTTAACACGTGAGGATTATTACAATTCAGGATGAGATTTAGGTGGGGACACAGAGCCAAACCATATCAAGCCATAACATTCTATTACTTAAAATTTGTTAGGCTATAATTGGTAAATACTGTTTAAAAAGTTTTTAGAAAATATTTTTTTCATCTTAGAAAATTACATGGATCAATTATAGTTCTATTGTAGACACATGTTTTTAATTCCATAAATACAGGAAAGTTTAGCACATTCCCCTTCTATCTAATAGAAGGAGGTGTGTTATACTAAAGTGAATATTTATTTCTAATTAAAAGACTGATGCAAATTGAAATGCTAGTTTTCAGATTTTTCTCCACCAAGATTACTGATTATTATTTGAGTGAACAGTGGCTTTAAAATACCACATGTGAGTTGTTCAAAAGTATGTCTAAGTGCTTAATTAAAAAGTTTTCACTGCTGGATTTATTCCTAGGCTCAGGAATAAGAGGAGTGATTTTTTAATTACATTTGATGACTCTAACTGATCCACTGAGAAAATAGCAAATTTTATTTCTATACTATTTTAATGGTCCAAAATAATTAAGTGTTCTCACAAAATATGTTTACTTTTTTCTAAAATATTTAAATGTAAGACTGAAAAGTTACATTAACAATAATGTAGTTCAATCCCCTCATTTTTCTGATGAAGAAACTTCATGCCTGAGAAGAAAGGAGACTTGCATGGAGCCACATGACTCAAGGACAAAATGAGAAAGTTAGAACAACTAGATGCACATTTGGCACTCTTTCCCCTGCACCCATCTTTTATATCTATTATTATAGGTGACATACTGCTACCTTTATCTTTCCCCTGTCTGTGACCTGTGTTTTACTTCCTATTATATATAAAGAAAAGAGCTATCAGTTGTTTGTTCATTATGCCAGGACTACAGAACACTTGACTCTTTTCTTTGTGAGAGGATCAAGAAGTCCAAATGAAATAACTCCTCTTTTTCAAACCTGACCTGGAAGACTTCTGTTTATAAGAACAATCATGCTCATTTATCTGGTCATCATAAGTGAAAATTAGTGATCTCAATTAACACAAAAATCACAGAATCTTAATTTTAAAAAACTATGGGCAAGTCTCTATTCTTATCCCTAATGCATATGGAATTTATCTAAAACCACCTTAAAGCTTGATAGTATTAACTAAATTTTAACAATAATGGGAAATTGCTATTCCAGGAAGCATCCTATTCCGTTCTACATTGATAGACTCTGTACCTGTTAGGGACTTGTTTACATTAATGAAATGTATTTTTCCTTGCAATTTTGTGTGCATTAGTCCTCTACCTGTTCTTTTAAGAAAAAAAGAAAGGGCACATATAACTCTATAAATTTATCTTCCTGTTTCTACTTCACTATCCTTAACTATTTCCTAATCATGAAATATAAACTCTATGCAAGCAGGACTAATGTTTTTAATCACTATTTCTCCACAGCACTTAATGTAGTGCTAGTATACAGTACGTGTCTAATAGATATATCTCAAATGAATGAAGCAAGTTTTCTTATCTTCCCTGTGTTTTTTCTATAAACAAAATACTCCCAGCTCCTAACCCATTTTCAGCAACATGACTTGGGAAATCCTCACCTTCCTAACTATTCCCTACATTCATCATTCAATGTATCAGCTACCAGATAATCTACCAGAGACAATGGAATTCAGTATTCCCCTTATAATATAAAAATGCATAACAAAAGTGAGATTATAATATGCTCAAACAAGAACGAATTCACTTTTCTCAATTTTCAGATCATTCAGATTGTGATTTTAGCCAGCTAAGTCCCTATGTCTTTTTAACATAAACTGCCTTAAATTATTTAAGTTGCTTAGTCATACTGCCAGATTTTACCACTTTCATAATATGTAAACATCCTCGGGAGATTTAACACATTAAGCAAAGTTCCCAATCATTCACAGCTTGTGGTCAATTGCTTCCATCAGATATAACTTTCTCCTAACCCCTAGCTGAGAGAGCAGCATGCTGAAGGAACGGAAGTTTGCAGAGATGGAGTGAATGATTTTGTAACTTGTGGCACTGCCCAGAAAGTCAAGTTTGAGTACAGCCCCCAATACTAGGAAAGAAAGAAAGAAAAAAAAGAGCCAGGGTGAGAGTTTAACACAGTACGGGCATTTAGGATAACACTGAAACAAATTTTTTCCCTATTCATGTATTTTCAGTATACATGATTCAGTACATTTTAATTAGGAGTCTACTATGAGTCAGGTACTATAAGACTCTCTAGTTAAGAGGAGAGGGGAAAAATGTGTTTCTGACATTATGAAATTTTAGCCTACTAAGACAAATGTAAGAAACAAGTAAACAAGTGTATAGTTAGTCATTCTGAAAAATGTCCCAGGTAAAATAGAATTCAGATATACAACATAATGGCAGGGGGTGGGAGGGATTCAATAAAAGAGTCAGGAGAGAATTCCAAAGAGGGGATGATCAGAGATACTTGGATGAGAAGAAGCCTGTCATTTGAAGAATGAAGGAATGTATGTGGATGTGGATATGAGTATAAATATATCTCTGTTAAAGAAAGAAGGCAGGGTGAATAATGACTGCTATAATAACATGTTTTAAAAAGTGTTACCAAATCTGAGAAGTACTGTGACTTTCTTTCCCCTAATAAGATGTCAGAAACTCACTGCCTATGCAGGTTCAGGAGAGCAGCCTCCTTGCAAATCCATCGTCTTCCTGGGCCCAAATTGTCTACCTGGAGCGTGTGCTGGCTCTGTAAGGAGTTGAATTTCCACCCACTTGGGTGTAATGGAACAGGCTGTCATAGGCTGCTGCACATGAACCCCGTTTTTATGACTATTTTATAACCTCATTTCTATCTGTCTTCAGAAAAATTAGAATATCCATCTGTTGTTTCTGCAATATCAATGTTCTTAGTATTTTAGTCAATCAGATGGTGCCCTGTCTAGTTTCTCAGCCAAGTGTCTCCTTAGACTTTGCCTGAACATACTCCTAGGATATATTTGAGAGGTCACAAGTTGGGCTAATACAAGCTACATACAGGGATGTCTTTTCCAGAAGTCTGTAAAACACATCCACCTCTATCTGCCTCTGAGGCACCAGAGACCACTTATCTGGGCTTAAACACCTTTCGTTTCTAATGCTTTTCAAAGTGGTACCTAAATTCAATCCAATGGGAAAGAATTGAACATGTATGATGTGGTCAGTACTCTGCTGGGTGCTATGGAGTATAGAAAAGTTAATCACCAAAATATAAAAAATATTAACTGTAGTGATAAGCATGCTAAAGTATGCCTTAGCATATGGTGAAATGTGCTCATCTCTGCAACTTATTTTGCAATTTAAACAGAAAATAAGGTGAAGAGATGGATGAATAGAGGGATATATATGTGATAGTGCAAATATAGAAAAATGTTAATCAAATACAGCAAAATGTTAATTGTAGGATCTAGGTAGGTACATGACTGTTTACACTGTGAAATCCTTTTAACTTTTCTGTATGTTTAAAATGTTTGATAATAAAATATTGGGGAAAAACAACTGATCACTGTTTATGTGAACCTTACCATTCAGCTAAATACTCACACAAAATAACTACTATACTGTGAAGTACTGATTGTAAGTGCTGTGGGAATTCAGAGAGAACTCAACATAAATTGACACATGAGGAAGTAGGGCCACTTAAGATTTGAAGATGGTATAGGATTTTCAACAATAAAGTGGGTGAGAAAGAGCATTTCAAGTGGGAGAAAGAGCATGAGCAAACATCTAGAGGGGAGAACGGAATGGCAGAAGAATGACTGAACCTGGTAGACAGTAGTCAGAATAATTGGAAAACCTAGTGGAGCTACATATGACAGGTCACGGTGGGTGGAAAAAAAAACCGTGGTCCCTTCTTTTAAGAAGTTGATAATATTTAGTATCAATCAGAGGAAACAGAAACCAGATTTCCAAAAAAGTGGTCATATTGTCATATAAAAATGAACAAAAAAAATGACTAGATGAACATGGGCACTTCATAACACTTCAGACCTCCAGGTAATCATGAATCTGATGATGTAAAATAATTAGATGAAAAACATTTGAGCCCACCTTTATCACCATGATTTTATTGTACTAGAGAAGTTAGATGCCATGTTTGTACTGGGGCCATTTGAATCCCTCCTTTCCCATGACCAAGGTTTCTACAACTTTAGCTTTTCTAGGCCAGCTCAGGTCACAGCACAGATGACTATGACAAGGCACTGTCATTTTCCTCCCTCATATACCACATCCCCTCACCCAAGCACAGAGCCATGCAGAACCAAAGTCACAATGGAAACAACTGAATGGAAAGTTATGGAGTAGCTCAAGGATCAAAATAAATTCTCCAGAACCGCATTCAGAAACCACAGAAACGGGTGTGTGTCCCTGAGATCCAGATCGTTCTCTAGAGGGATACATTCCAACAGTTGTCATTACCACTTAAAATTCAAAATCAAGGCCGTGCGCGGTGGCTCACACCTGTAATCCCAGCACTTTGGGAGGCTGAGATGGACAGATCACCTGAGGTCAGGAGTTTGAGATCAGCCTGGCCAACATGGCAAAATCCCGTTTCTACTAAAAATAGAAAAATTAGCCGGGCATGGTGGCATGCATCTGTAATCCCAGCTACTTGGGAGGCTGAGGCAGGAGAATCACTTGAACCTGGGAGGCAGAGGTTGCAGTGAGCCAAGATCGCGCCACTGCACTCCAGCCTAAGCAAGAGTAAGAGTCTGTCTCAAAATAAATAAATAAAATAAAATAAAATTCAAAATCAAGGGAAAGTACATCTGAGGAGACCAGCCTCTGCTGCAACCCAACCCTTGGCCAGAGGACGGTCACCTTAATGATAGTTCCCACCAATGCAATATTCAGTAGGGACATGTAGTTTGTCCAAGCAAGTGACTTAACCTTCTAAGATGCACCTGAAAAGGGAATAATTGCAGTAGCCACCTCATAGAATTATGCAAGGACCAACTGAGATAAAAATAATAGAAGGGAACTGACATGGTGCTTATTATGTGACAAACACTCTTCTGAATATTTTGCAAATACTAAGTCACCTAATTCCATAAACAGCTGTTTGAGGCTTACGTGATTAAACTTTGCAATTCACATTTTAAAATTTAACTCAAAATTAACATGAAACAATTCTCATTCTGTCAGGCATTTTTATGCCTGAGTTCTGCACGCCTATCAAGTATATGTCTCTAAAAGCATCGACTTGAAAATTTGAGCGTGTTTATTCATTTCTCATTTTGTAGATTCTGTCACACTTTTTCCCTACTGCACGTTGATATAATCAGTTTTTGTGTTTCTGTTGTTTTTAGCTGATGATGGTCCCATTTGTTTCTCTCTCTTTGCCTACAGACCATTTTTAATAACAACCTCTGGTCTCCTAAGTGGAATTATTGAATTATTACTTCTCACCAAAATAGTTTATAATGTAATTACCACAATTTTATCTTGTTTTTTTTTTTAGCCAAATGACACACTTTAAAATTAGAGATGGGAATTGAAAAACATCTTTACCTGGGGAAAAAGGTGCCTAATTTTAATACTTGGTTAATTTCAAATATAGAATAATGAGAGGGGGAAAAAAGCCATTAGGTGAAATACTCTTGGTGCCCCATGTTATCATTAACACTTAGCACAGCATATTATGAGAATAAAGGGAATTTGCAGTGACTAGCAAGCTAAGCCTGACCTCTGCTCTACAACCTTCAAAGAGGAGAGAGAATGTAAAGCTAAGCCTGACCTCTGTCCTACAAACTTCAAAGAGAAAAGAGAATGGAAAAAGTATAGAGCCACAGACCTACTGACAGACTATACCTCATTTCTAGGGGAGGATCTGGAGGTAGTAAATATGGAAACAATTTTTCAGGCAAAGAAATATTCTGATGGTAAGAAATATAATCAAATATGAATATCAGTGTCTGATGTGCTGACTGTCTGGATGAAGTTTATTTAGAGAAAAGGCAGCAGTTACAATTCAGTTGTCCTCTTGTTTTTAAAGACACTTAGGCAGCTTTTGAAAATACTATTCCCCTACCAGGACACTGTTTCTCCCTCAGTAAAAAGAAAGGAAATAAATTCTATTGTGTTTCTGGTTGAAAAAAAAAAAGAATAAAGCTTAAGCCTCCTTTCAGGTCAAATTCATGCTTCAGAATTAAGATGTAGAGGATGATAGGCACAGGCCAGCATGTGTCCTCCCAGCTCACCGAAAGATGCTCATAAAGATGATCCTTTTCATCCTCTGGTGAATCCAAATAGATGGACAGATGGTAAAAGAGAGAGAGAGAAACAGATAAATCAATAGATAGATACGGACAGGAGACATTTTAAATGTTCTTCCCCTTAGATTCCTTTTTGTATTTTAGGTCTGAAATCGATCCCTTCAAATTGTCACTGCTTACTGTTAGGCAGGCAAGATTCAGGCCTGATCTTAAATCTCAAAAAGCTAATGTTCTCAACTATATTAAAAATCTATAAAATATATTACATATGTATTTTATATATGTAAAATATATTTCTAACGTATTTAAATACATTACATATGTAATTATATGTAAACATATGTAAGATATTTATTATATATAAAATACATATATTATATATTACATATATAAAATATATAATACATATGTATTATAGATTACATATATAAAATATATAATATGTATTACAGATTATGTATATAAAATATATAATACATACATATATGTATTATATGTTACATATATAAAATGTATGGTACATATGTGTGTATTACATGACACATATCTATGCATATATACATATATATCAATGTACACATACATACATATATATAATATTACATATTGCATAATATGTAACTATTGTTAATAATTTGTTTCAGGCCAAGCATGGTGGCTCATGCCTATAATCCCAGCCCTTTGGGAGGCCGAGGCGGGCAGATCATCTGAGGTCAGGAGTTTGAGACTAGCCTGGCCAATGTGGTGAAACCCCACCTCTACTAAAAATATAAAAAATTAGCTGGGCGTGGTGGCGGGTGCCCGTAATCACAGCTACTCAGGAGGCTGAGGCAGGAGAATCATTTGAAACCAGTAAGTGGAGGTTGCAGTGAGCCAAGATCATGCCATTGTACTCCAGCCTGGGCAATAAGAGCGAAACTCTCTCTCAAAAAATAAATAAAATAAAATAAAATAACTTGTTTCACCCAAACATTAAAAAATGAGTTACTCTTAAGAAAAAATAGGGAAATAATAACAGTATCCACCTCAGTAAAAACATTTGTCAACAAACTTAAAATATTCACATTCACCTTTTTAAAGTATTCCTGAAAAAGTTTTTTATTATTAAAAAAAGGTAAAAACTAGTCAGAGCTTTCATTATCAGATGGCAAGTGCCTGTAGCCAAAGGATGCACACATAGTCATGGAGACGACTCACTCTGACCCCAGTAGCTGCTGGCTGAAAACAATGTTTGTTCTATGAATGGCCTGTGTGCTCACAGAGAAGGATGGCTGAGTAAGGGGTGTCCTTTTCCACTGGATTGATTACAATGAGACAATTTTTTTCTGCCAAAGATTATCTCAATGTTCTATATACAATGTACTACATACAGCTAATTCCCAAGGGAATTAGGTTTAAATTTAATTTTAACCACTGCATTTCATATTTTTCAGGAGTTTGTCATTTGGTTTGTAATATCTACTATCTGATCTAAACTATTCACTTCTGCCTTTTATTTTTGTGCTCATCTGGAAGCTAAATCAACAAAACAGCTTGGCATAGTAAATCATATGTTCTCACCATAAAGTTTATCATATTTTTTAAAGTAAAAAAATCACTCAAAATATTCTATAATCAACAGTAAAAGAAAAAGTAAATTCTTCCCCTGAAAAGAACAGAAAGAATGTTAAGCACTCTAAGAGATGTGTGGGGAATGTCGAAGACCAAAGGGCAAATACATTTTCATAACTACATTAAGTAACCAATGGAGGTGCACAGAATTATTCAGCTAAAATTCAAGCTGAGTTGAACACCAGGGTACGGCCACTCACCTTACATGAGTGCTTTACCTTATAAGCCAACTTACGTTCCACCTGAAGTGCTCCCCGGCTCTTTGCCATTTTGATTTTAGCCTTCATCACATTTTAACCAGAAAGCCTTTGCTTTAAATCATCTTGAGGTAATACTGATGGGCAGAAAGCCAGTAATGCAAGGGCTGTAGCAAATCTAGATGTGAACAAAAGCAGATAAATCACAATTTAACCAGTGATCAAAGCTCTCTGTTAATTAATGGAATTATTTTGAAACAAACTTTCCATTCAATGTAGGACCTGCAACAGCATAAAACAGAAGACAGAAAATATGTGTTTTCCAATAAACTGTTTTAAAAAGGAAGTAAATTTTTTGCTGAAAAGACCGTTGAACATATTTGGAATCCTATTTTCAAAAGATATAGAAATATGACATATTAACATGCACAAGGATTCACAAACAAAGCTAACTGAACATGTGCCTCATTAGCATAACTAAAGAAACCACTCCCCAGGTCAAGGAGTTGCAGGGGAAGGAAGGTTTTCATGAAAAGTTCCTCAAGTTATGTGTGGAGTTTAAAATAACAATGAACAAGAAGTTTACTCAGTATATTTCCCTTTATGTTTTAAGGGGAACAATAATGGTGGCATATTAAATTAGTGTGTTTTCATTTCATCTTTAAATCTACTTTAATCAACGATATCCAAAGCTGAGGCTTCTTACCCAGGAAGTTACCACACAGAGCAAAGCCTCTTAGCTTTGACCTCCAAATGACTTTCTTGAATCTGCAGCAAAACCGTGTTAGAGAGTATTATAAGGATGCTTGGAGTAGATCAATGAAGTGATTGCCAGGATCTTCTTCTCTATACCCTCAAGGACCTACCCAACCCTTGAGAAAAGGAGGTGACTCTATAGGACTATCCAAAGGAAAATGAGGAACTAGAAAGTAATGGGCATGTTTGTGGCAGAACCTCTAGGTGTTCAAGAGGACTCTATTTTTGAACTCAGCATTGGTTCCAACATGGTGCATGTGTGATGGCACAAAAGTAATGGTGGGAAGTGGCTGAAGAGTGATCAAGTAGTGGTCCTGGTTCCTCATGACCTGCGTGTGACACACATGCAATCTAGATGTCCCCATGTTCTTCAGTAAGGCATGCAATAAATATTCATCCTGTTGCTATAAACATTCCAGAATGATGCTTACCTATATATGGAGTACTGAGCCTTGTGGTGCATTTCATATTGTACATGAAGGCTGTACCAATTATACTGCTGCCAGCAGTGTCCACTTACCCACCAGCACTAGATATTTTCAATCTTTTATAAAATTGACAAATTATTAGGTGAAAATGGTATTTTATCATTAGTTTAAAAAATGTCTATTCAGTACCCATGTCATAAACTTTTATGGGACCCAACTTAAATAAAAACAAAGTTCTTAAGATGATTAACATTTAATCATCATAACAACTCTATAAGAAAAATACTACTATCATCTCCTTTTTATAGAAGAGGAAACTGAGCACAGAGATAGTAAACAACTTGTCCAAGGTCACCCAGCTAACTAGAATTCAAACCCAAGCAACCTGGCCCCAGAACCTGCACTCTATGTTATTATGGAAGCAATTTTAGAAAAGTATATGACATGAGGAAAGTGGAGTGGAAGTCCTTAAAGATGGTGGATGCGGAGACAAAGGAAATTGTTAATTGACTAGAGGCAAGTCAGCCGAGACCAGCCTAAAAGTACATGGTCAACTCCTGATCTTCTGATCAGGAAGAGTATCTTAAGTGTCCAGAGAACAAAAAGATATAGAAAATTACAAAGTCCTGGAAGAAAAAGCGAAAAGCCACTACATTGAACTCAGGTCGTATAAAGACTGTGGTTTCCATTCAGTCACAAGAAGTGAATCTGGAGAGGTAAAGAGGGAAGTGTGTGCACAAAATGGACAAAGAGCTTTCTTCCCAGGGCACTACCTGGGATATTCATGGAAGGTCTGTTGTTCGCAGTCTTCCGAACACTGTGGAGAAACATGCACTTCCTATTTGTATGAGCATTTAATAGAAACTGTCCTGACTCTACCATGAAAAGTAACCCGAAAGTCAAATGCTTTTGGAATAGAGCAGGGCATACTTATTCCCCATTTTCCAGTCACTAGCTAAATGTTTCCCTAAAGTGGTTTACAAAATAGTTAAGCCCTGTTACTAACTGAGAAGCAAGGCATTGCATGCACATTTATGTAAAAATTGTAAAGATTCAGAAGAAACTTTAATAATCATGGAATTAATTATTATTTCCTGATCCTGACCAGTACTCCAAATTAATTCTGCAAATGACTCCAAGTCCAGTCCATCAGTAACCAAAAATATGACCTGCTGCCTTATAATTCTTACTTTTTTAAGTATAAAGAAATTTCTGCTCTCATTCATCATTAATATGTTATCTTGTGTGTTAGTGAACTTTCTAAAGGATAGAGATTTTTTCTAACAGCTTTTTACCTTTTCTCACTTACACTGGTATTTTAGAAACTAAAAAAGAACTATGAAGAGGAGAGTGAGTGAGTTTCAAATGCATGAAAAGCAAAGGCAGGTAACACATGATGACAGTGAAAAGAACCTAAAATGCTTTGAACATTTAAAAAAATGATTATATTTACTTTGGATTCCAGCTGACATATAGACCCATATTTGTTTTCTTTCTGCCTCAGATATAAACTTACAGCTAGATCTATTAAGATTTCCAATTAATATGTGGACAGCAAAAATTTCAAAATAAGGAAAATGAAAGAGGCAAAGACAGTTTTATTCCTATTCAGTATTTTCTGTCACAGTTTCTCCAATTTCCATCCCACATAGGGAAATTGGTATGTACTGAAGATTGTTATTGCCTTCTGAACATGTAAGAGCTTTGACACAAAAGGAACTTTGGTGGTTTAAGATTTATTGCTTTATCATTTTTAGTGCCATCTCTGTTCATTCTCAAATCCAGGGCAGGCTACAGGACATATTAAAAGGGCAACATTTTCCAGATTCTCTTTTTAAAGGGCAAAGCACTTACCATTTTCTACATAGAAAGCACTTATCTTTTGGCTCAGTGTTTTCAATGAGCAATACTGAAGGCTGCATTTTAGACCTCTTTAATACCAGAAAATTTATTTTTCCCGTATTCAACCAACTTTTAAATTTTTATGTACCATGATTCTTATTTTCCTGAAAACTGCAACTATTTTAGTCTACTTTAGTTCTACGTTTAAGGGAATTGTTTTTTTCATACACATTATACACACCATACACACACACACATATACAGATCTATGATGGAACTGATTCCAAACTGTGGGGGTCCATGTGATCCTTTCTGTCAGAATCATCAGTCTATCACCCACTATCTAAAGAGGCAAAGCTCCACTACCACCTCCACCCCAAAGGTGCAGAAATCTTAAAGGTATAGGTCATCTAAAATTACAAACACATTACCCATACTTAGTAAATGACCATGGTTAAAATTAAAATGTAACCGAATACCTTCTCTTGAGTCTATTCTAATTTTTAAAATTTTCTTTTCTATGAACCAAAATCTGATTGCAGATTTTGAAATGAATACCTCTATTTAAACACAGGTTGTATTTTTCCCCCTTATACTAGTGCCCTTAATTATTATTTTTCATAGGCAATTGTAAAGCTCAGCTCCAGCTTTTTAGGAGCTTGAGGATAAGGAGCTGACAAACTAAAAAGCCAGATAATGAATATTTTAGCCTTTGCAGGCCATACAATCTATGTTGAACGACTCGACTTTGTCACTGCAGCTCTAGAGCAGCCACAGACAATGTGTAAATGAGTGGATATGGCTGTGTTCTAACAAAATCTTAAGTGTGCTGTATTTGACTCTTTGTCCTTAGTTTTTCAATCTTGGGTCTAGGTCATAAACTAATACTTTTTATCTTAGTTGTGTACCACATTAAAATTTCCAAAATCAATTTAAAATGTCAGAAAATAAAATCGAATTAACATTTGAAAATCAATAGGTATATGTTCCAAATAATACAAAATTTAAAATTCTACCTAAATGTTTACATAGAACAGTTTTTAAAAGCTCATTAACTTTCACAAGATTGATTATTTTCAGAAGCAATGAGTTATCAAATACACATAATGAAATGAAAGTGCATTCCAACTACAATTCCAAATTACACTTAAGTAATTTTTGTCCTGCTATTCACCACCACCCCCATAGCATTACAAGTAACTCTGAGGCATCTTCCATATATCACCACATTACCACAAGCACAAAAGACAGAAACAAAGGTTTAGTGCCAAAATGTTTGCTGGATTTAAATATAGTAGCTTCAAACTCCCAATTTACACGTTATGGAAATGCAGAGATGAGAATTATTTAAAAAGGATACCTCTACAAAAGAACTGAAAACATTTTTTCAGTTCTAACTTGGAACTGATTAAGTTACTGCTAATTAAGAAAAATTAACTTTGCAAGCTCTATCTTGCCATATGGACACATTGCCATTCAAGAATTTCTTCTTTCCATCTATTTCAGTCCCAGTGCTATGAGGTTATCTTTCTAAGAACAAATTTAAGTATGCAATGTGGAAATCATATATTTAGAAATAATCCCTATGTTATTAAGTTTAATTCTGCACATCAAAATTCTTAAAATTGTTGATAATAGTAAAATAATAAAATATGTACAAATAAAAGTAAAGGGAAATTATGAGAATTTTCTAAAAATTGTGGAGAATCCAAAAATAATAAAATGTGTAGCTTTCTAACTTTCTACTTCATCATCTAAATTCCTGCCTCTCAAGCTACAACCACACATTCATTTCATAAATAAATTTCATGGAAACATTTCTTTTTGCCATTAAAACAATGGCAACCTTATATTCCCATTTAAATAAATTTTAAGACTGCAGCACATATTTTATTCCAGTTAGTAACCAGTATATTTGCAAAATTCCAGACTCTCAAACCCAGAATGTCTTGACAGGGATCTATTTAAAAGTAGAATTATTCATAGGTAAAAACTTTAATTTGGAAAGAGCTTCCTCTTTTATTTATCCCTCTAACATGCTTATTGAAGTCGAATTTCCCAAATTTACTCGTACTATACCGTTTCTAATATTTTTAACATGTATTCCCTTGCTTTGCAATACCGTGCCTCAGAAATTTTACTCTCCTTTAAGCAGTTGACTTGAGTTAGATTCCTGTCCAAAAGAGTTCAGTTTTCTTCTTTAGTAACCATCACAATAATACTTACCTAAATAATTCTTATCTAAAGTAAAAATTCAATCTGTCTGAATGAATGATCTATTAAGAAATTTATTTTGTGTAGATCAAGGTATCTGATATATTGCTTTCTACATTTGTCAGTCAGGTATTTGAAAATTTTAGGTAGAATAGGCCAGTCAGGTATTTGAAAGTTAGGTAGAATAGAACAGACTCACACCTGTAATCCAAGCACTTTGAGAGCCCAAGGCGGGCGGATCATCTGAGGTCAGGAGTTTGAGACCAGCCTGGCCAATGTGGCGAAACCCTGTCTCCAATAAAAATACAAAAATTAGCCATGCACAGTGATAGAGACCTGTGGTTCCAGCGACTCAGGAGAGTGAGGCTGAAGAATCGCTTGAACCTAGGAGGCGGAGGTTGCAGTGAGCCAAGATCGTGCCACTGCACTCCAGCCTAGGCTACAGAGCGAGACTCCATCTCAACAAAAAAAAAAAAAGAAAGAAAGAAAAAGAAAACAAAAGTAAAAAGAAAATTAGGTAGAATAAAGTAAATAAACCACTTAAAAATGTTCTACTTTGTGAAGACATCTTCAGAATAAGAATTAGTCTCATATCACTAAAAAAAAAGGAGAAAAAAGAAATTGCCCATGATATTTTTATGCACATAACATTTTTTAGTTAATTTTATAAAACATTTTATATAATTTTATAAACTATTAGGCTATACAAAGTATATCCTAATATTGCACAATGAAGTGCTGGATTTTGATAGTCAATTAGGAATGTGGATATTAAAAGTGACAAAACCTCAGCTGTAAAAGATAAGACTTTTATTTTAATGTATTGTTTATTTTAAGACAGGTAAAATTCTATATATTTATCATGTACAACATGATGTCTTGAAGTACACATACATTATGGGACGGTTAAAATATAGCTAATTAACATATATATTACCTCACAGTTATCATTTTCATGGTAAGAATATTAGTAGGCATTCTCTTAGCATTTTTCAAGAAAATGATATATCGTTACTAACTGTAGTCACCATGCTGTGAAATAGACCTCCTGAACAGATTCATCCTATCTAAGTGTAAGTTTGTATCTTTTAACCAACATCTGCCCTATCCACATCCCCCAATCCACATCCCCACTTAACCCCCAGCCTCAACCACCCCAGCCTCTGGTAACCACCATTCTATTCTTTATTTTTATAAAAGAAATTGCACCTGATTAATCTTGCATAGGGAGATTTTAGATGACCACTAATCAGAAAAAGTCAATTTGATCTAAAATATGTTTTAGTTCATTTTGGATGTTTATTCAATTTTATTCAGATAAATTGAAACTTTACCCAGTGCCTAAATTACAATTTAAGTATCTATATGATTGATGTTTCCACAGTTTTAGAAAATGAAATGCCACATTTCAACTCATCTGAACTAATGAAATATCATTTAATAAATTAAACCCTTTTGTGTTTTGAGGCAGGCATAAAATTCACAGTGACTCTATACCCTATTAACGATTTTAGGAGGAGGCGAAAAATCAGAAATAATGACAGATGGGATATCTAGTAAATCCATAGCAACCTAGCATCTCATCTGCATGTGTGTGTTTATTCATTGTTTCATAGTTTACTAATGATTCATATTCATTGAATATGATCTTGTTAAGATGCTGCCAAGGGGAGTACTTTATTCAAAACCTCATTCCCTCATTGGGAAATCTATCATATTTCTCATAATCTTTGCCTTTTTTCCATGAATGTTTCACATTTTACATTTTTAAGTGACTATAGCAATCTATTTTGTTTGAAAATAGCAATTCCATAAAAGAATGAATTGCACATTTTGTGATACAAACTCAAATACATTTGTCTGGTTTTCTATTAATATTCATGAAATTTTTTGCACTATTTGTTTTCTAGATTGTATTTAATTTAGTTTCCACTTTTGTACTAAATGTGGTTGCATACAAAGCCCAGATTGCTATTTTGTGAAGTGTACTGAAGTGTTAATGTATAATGTGGTTAAAAATGACGATTGAAAAAGTTAATAGAACCGTTTTCCACAGTCTACTTCCCAAGATGTTCTGGAACAATCTTCCATTATCACTGGTCTTTTTAGATTTGGGAAAAATATAAAAATATTTGCCACTGTAATCATTATAAAATACAATAAGCTGTAATGTAAAGTGGCAGGGTAGTATATAACCAAATTTTTTAATTCCACTTAGTTGCCTATTATATAATCTAGTTTTGTGTTCCATGGGCATCTGAGGCTCCACATTTCCAAAACATAATGCATTATTTTATCTCACACCCCAAATGTTCTCTTCCTCTTGTAATACTCATCCTAGTTACTAAGAATAGTTGAAATCATGTGCATTGCAATTAGATGGTCCTGAGTTCAAATCCTAGCATTGCCACTATCCTCCGTGTGGTCTAGAGCAAGTTACTTAAGCCAAGTGTCCTCATCTGTAGAAGGTAGATAACATTTATTACATCATAGATTAAAAGAGAAGATATACGTAAAGTATTTAGCAGCATCCTAAACTAGTAAGTATGAGTCTTACTTAGTCTTCTTCTTTATCACACACTTTACAGCCAATCCAGGCTCAAGTTTTTGTTACTCCTTAAATGTCTCAGTAACTCAAACTACTCTTTTCTCTTTATCCCCACTGTGACAGCCTCAGTGTATGCCCTCATTGTTCACCTGCGTGATGTCTGTAGCTCCTCAATAGTCTCCTTACTTAAACACTAACCCTCTCTAATCCATCTTCCATAAGATTAAGATTAGAATTGTTCCACTTTATTCCAGAATAATAACTCTTCTATAGTATTCCAGATTAATGTCACTAATGTCTGGAACAATGTCATTACATTACAATTCTCATTATTTTACTTTTCCAAATTAAGTTTTCAATATTCTATATCCAAAATTATTTGTATGATTATTAAGGCCATCCATGATCTGAGACATAGCTCCTGCATTAGCTCTCACTACTCACTCCCCATTCTGCACCCAAACTCCATCACCCTTAACAGTCCTATCATCTTTTTTTTTCTATTATACTTTAAGTTCTATCATCTTTACATGCTTTTGTGTATGCTGTTTCCTAGTCTGGAATGGCAGACAAGCAACAAATACTTCTCCAGCTAGATCTAAGTTGTCACTGTACATTACTGTATTATACAACAAAATTTGCTGTATAAGATCTCTTAGAAGATTACTTCTTTGGTTATTACAGAAAGAACAAGTGTAAATCAGAATTCTAGTTCAAAATCTTTTCAGTCATACAGCACTACTCTTCAGTACTAACACAAACTAATGCCTTCAAGAAGATCAGAAGTACAGCTTTCCAAACCAAAACTTCAGAGCTAAGCCCAGAATCCAATTTTAATAGGCTATGCTAGAGTGAATCTCTGAGAACTTATAATCAGATTTTCTAATAATCACTTTCTTATATAAGGTTAAATGTAATAGAATTTAAAGAGATAAAAATTAAAAATTTTTAAAGCACTGTAGTGAAAAATGTTTTAAAAGAAAAAAGCATTTAGGATGACATGAAAATACAATTATTATGCAATAAGACAAAATAAGATGCATCACTTTGAAGGTTATCCTCTTACTGTTATTACTTTGAGTAATGTGTCAAATTTCCCTTGCACATTTTAAGGGATATAGTTGCATCTTACGTGATTCTTTACTCTGGTTTCATAGAAGGTGTATTACTTCTTCATAGGCAGGTGAAACTAAATATAATCTAGGCTTCAAAGAACCAACATCAGAGTATTTGCAAGACCTGGCTCTGATTTTCTCATTCAGTGGTCTGGACATGTTTGAGATGTCATTCCATATCTAGCCCTGCCCTACCTAGTTTTCTTCTCCTCCCTATGAGTCATAGATTTTTAAGGCTGTAAATGCATTTACCTTCACGTCTAAAGGATTTTCTAGCCATGAAAGTATAGTTTCTAGGAATTCAATGGTTGTTGTAATTATTCTAATACTGTCATATAAATCAGTCATGCTTGTTGAGTAAACACAAATTAACCATAATCCTAGATGAAGAAAAATTGAATTCACTTAATCTCTTTACTGTCTCTGTAACTAAAATAGTCATTATTAAAGAGTTTATCACACTGGACACTATTGACACTAAGGACCAGATAAACCTTTGCTGTGGGGCCTGTCATGTGCACTGCCACGTGTTCAGCAGTATCCCTGGCTTCTCTATGCTACATGTCAGTAGCCTCCACCCCACCCTTCAGCTGTAACAATCTCCAGACATTGACGTCTAGCTATTCTCTGTTTATGAACATAACACCCCTTTTAATTCCAAATAGAAAGCAGATGCCTTATTCCTTAAAATTCTCATTACCACATGTTGCTTTGGTAAGATATTAAAAATAGAAATATATAATTTCATCTCACTGCAGCTTACACATTTTTTTCTTTAGTTGTAAGAGAATGCCTCGTGTTGCTTGTCATTATTCACTGTGTGGTTAAGATTGTCCATTATTCCTCTTAATGCCATAGATGGATTATTTCCTGACCTAATGACTCTACTTCCATTGACCTCTACAACTTTAAGACAGCATAGCATAGTACAGAAAGTCCCAAACTTGGTTGCACATGGGAATCACCTAGGAAACTTCAAGAACCCTTGGCATCTGTGTCCTACTCCCACAGACTGGGAGTTAATTGCTCTGGGTTATGGCCTGAGAACTGATATTTTTTAAGTCTCTCCAGGATATTCCAATGTGGAGATGGTGTTGGGAACTACTGGGATAAGAGTTAAGTGTGCAGACTCAGGGCCAGGCTGCTTGGGGCCCCATCCGGCTCTGCTCTTTGAGAGTATGTGCAAGTCACTTGCATTCCTGTGTTTTGATTACCTTATCTGTAAAATAAATACTGTAAGATAGCATTGCCTACATCTGGAGGTTATGAGCTAATATATGTAGTACATATATAAAAGTACTTGGTCTCTGACATTTGGCAAGTATTATTCAATTGTAAGATAGTTGTGGTGGTAGTACTAGTAGTGGTGGTGTTAACAAGTACCATGTATTATCACTTTTTATTGCTCCTCTCAATCATTCTGTCTTCAACTTTATTTTTGTTTGTTTGTTTTAATTTTAATCTAACACTTACTGGACCCTGGATTTGGCCTACCATTTAATTTGACTGCTCTGCTATTGCAGACCATTACCCAATACAGGCATGACCAGTAACAATCTATTAGGAATCTAGATCCATTTTTACTTCCCTTTGTTTTGTTGAATTTATGTTAATTAAATCAGTGCTCCTGACAAATTAGACTACATTGTAAAAATGTTCAAGATACTACTCAGCTACTCCACACCTTTCTCAGCTACTCCACACCTAAATATTTGTTAAGGCCAAATTCTTTAGATTATATGTATATTTTAACAATGTAAGTCCACTCCCAATTTTATATATATGTATATAAAATTGTATATACATGTATATATATGTATGTACATATATATATTCTAATCTCATTTTGTCAGAATTACATTGCAACAATTGAATGTATGTATATATGACATTATCAACATAACCAGTTTGGTGAAGTTCTAGAAAACAATAATTCTAATTTTTCTAATAATTTTAAATTTGTTTTTGTAGCAACCATATCTGATCTGAATATAATTAACCTGTTAAATATTTTAAATGTAAATTTAAATAGATAAAAAATTTTGACAATTAATGAAGGTGTTATGTCCAAGTTTACATAATTTATTTAAAAATATTCATAGCAGGACTTCTGACCTATTTTAGACAGTAATTAAACTTATTATTATAGTTACCATTGCTTGCTTAGAAATTTATTTATTAGTACTCTTTTTCAGGTTATTAAAATACTTTTAATAAAAGTATTTATTAGTACTTTTTTCAGAGATGAAAATTATTTCTTGAATTAACTTAAAATACTTTAGGGAATAAAACTTTCATATGTTTCACTTTCATCTTTATCTCTTGAAAAAGTCTTTTCAGAATTTACCAGAAAACCACATTTAGTAGCTGTGTGCCTATTAGAGTAAAAGGAGCCTTTTTTCTCTAAAGGAAGTAGACTTATGATGAGTAGGTGAAAAATTATATGAGAAGTGTTTTGACTCACTGTTTGAGAAGTAGAAACAACAAGACAAATAACATCATGAAAAATGAGCAAAAACTTGACTAGACATTTCTTCAGAGTAGACATATAGACAGCTGTTACAAAATAATAAATGTACATTTGGTTTCTGTCTCTAGCTCCTGGCAGAGCTTCTAAAATTCTTGTAACCTCCTGAGTGATAGGAGCATCTTCTGTTACAATGTTTGGTCTTAGCCCCTGCTTCCTGACAAAAGAGCTTCTAAGACTCTTGAAATCTCCTCCAGAGAGGAGAGAGTGGCTGGGGAGTGAGTTAATCACCACTGGCCAATGATTTACTCAATTATGCAGTGGAACCTCCATAAAAATGTTAAAACAGTGCAGTTCAGAGAATGTCTGGATTTGTGAACAAATTGAGATGCTAGGAGGGTGGCATGGCTGGAGAGGACATGAAAGTTCTGTATTCCTCCCTCATACACAGCCTCATGCCTCTCTTCTATTTGGCTATTCTTGAGTTGTATCCTTTATAATAAACCAGTATTAGTAAGAAAAGTGTTTTCCTGAGTTCAGTGAGCTGAATAGCAAATTATTCAAATCAAGGGTGGACTGCGTGTACCCCCAATTTGTAGCCAAGCCAGACAAATGTATAGGTAATCTAGAGACCCACTACTTACTTCAGATTGAAGTAAGTAAGACTAATCCTTGCTTCAGATGAAGGATCTGAAGCAAGGATTAGTCTTGTGGACCTGAGCCCTTAACCTGTAGGGTCTGTGCTAACTCCAGATAGTGTCAGAACTGAGTTAAATTGTAGGATGCTCAGTTTGTGTCCACAGACACGTGGTGTAGAAAACCCACACATTTGGTGTCAGAAATGTAAATATAGAAAAAGTTTTTCCCTTTAATGGCCAATAAGCACACAAAGAAGTGCTCAAAATCATTTCTCATTAGGGAAAAGCAAATCAAAACCATGTAAGATACTGTGTCCAGAATTGGTTGGTTCTTGGTCTCACTGACTTCAAGAATGAAGCCGCGGACCCTCGTGGTGAGTGTTACAGCTCTTAAGGTGGCTTGTCAGGAGTTTGTCCCTTCTGATGTTCAGATGTGTTTGGAGTTTCTTCCTTCTGGTGGGTTCGTGGTCTCGCTGGCTCAGGAGTGAAGCTGTGGACCTTTGCAGTGAGTGTTACAGCTCCTTAGGTGGCGCGTCTGGAGTTGTTCATTCCTCCCGGTGAGTTCGTGGTCTCGCTGGCTTCAGGAGTGAAGCTGCAGACCTTCGCGGTGAGTGTTACAGCTCATAAAGGCAGTGTGGACCCAAAGAGTGAGCAGCAGCAAGATTCATCGCAAAGAGTGAAAGAACAAAGCTTCCACAGTGTGGAAGGGGACCCCAATGGGTTGCCACTGCTGGCTGGGGAAGCCTGCTTTTATTCTCTTATCTGGCCCCACCCACATCCTACTGATTGGTAGAGCGGAGTGGTCTGTTTTGACAGGGCGCTGATTGGTGCATTTACAATCCCTGAGCTAGACACAAAGGTTCTCCATGTCCCCACTAGATTAGCTAGATACAGAGTGTCACCACATAAAGGTTCTCCAAGTCCCCACCAGAGTAGCTAGATACAGAGTGTCGATTGGTGCATTCACAAACCCTGAGCTAGACACAGGATGCTGATTGGTGCATTTACAATCCCTTAGCTAGACATAAAGGTTCTGCAAGTCCCCACCAGACTCAGGAGCCCTGCTGGCTTCACCCAGTGGATCCTGCACTAGGGCGGCAGGTGGAGCTGCCTGCCAGTCCTGCGCCCTGCGCCTGCACTCTTCAGCCCTTGGGTGGTCAATGGGACTGGGCGCCGTGGAGCAGGGTGCGGCGCTCATTGGGGAGGCTCGGGCTGCACAGGAGCCCATGGAGCAGGGGGGAGGCTCAGGCATGGTGGGCTGCATGTCCTGAGCCCTGCCCCATGGGAAGGCAGCTAAGGCCTGGTGAGAAATTGAGCGCAAAAGCTGCTGGCCCAGGTGCTAAGCCCCTCACTGCCCAGGGCCTGCAGTGCCGGCCAGCCCCTCCGAGTGCGGGCCGCCAAGCCCACGCCCACCCAGAACTTGCGCTGACCTGCTAACACCACGTGCAGCCCCAGTTCCCACCCGCGCCTCTCTGTCCACACCTCCCCGCAAGCTGAGGAAGCCGGCTCTGGCCTTGGCCAGCCCAGAAAGGGGCTCCCACAGTGCAGTGGTGGGCTGAAGGGCTCCCCACGTGCTGCCAAAGTGGGAGCCCAGGCAGAGGAGGCACCGAGAGCAAGTGAGGGTGCACGTCGTCACCTCTCAATCCCCCCTCTAAACAGGACACCCCAACTGCTGTTGGAAATTTGGCCGATGACTGCTCTAGCTACTTCCTGCTGGATAGGGATGATGAAGGGGCCCTGCATTTGTAGTGTCCTCCAGAGGGGAGGTCTCTAGGACAGGGAAAGTGCCAGTGCATTAGTCCAGGGCTCCTCGGTAGAAGTTGTTAGTTGAACTCATTTGGGGTTCCATTTGTAAGACCATCTATAGCTTAATAGCCTCGATTCTAGAGGAAACAAATTTGACAAGCAGGTTAAAAATACAGGGTCCAAAGGCAAGTAATAGCAAGACGGCTGCCACTGGACCTAGAAAGGGGAGAAGCCATGTTGCCCAACTCCAGAGGTTAGTATAAGAATTTGAAAGGTGTTGTCTGATTTCAGAAGCCTTTTCCTGTAAATGCCGGGCAGCATCTCGTACTATCCCTGACTGGTTAGTGTAAAAACAACACTCTTCCCCCAAGAAGGTGCAGAGTCCTTCTTTCTCAGCAGTGAGGAGGTCTAGTCCTCGGCAGTTTTGGAGAGTTACTGCTGCCAAAGAGTCCATTTGGGATTGTAAAGTAAGAATAGATTTCGTTATTTCTTGCAAACTGTCTGAGAGGCAGATATGGGTTGACATTCCATGTAAGAAAAATATGCCTTGGCTGGGTAGACAGAAATTTACCCTGGCTTTTAAAGGAATAGGGTACACTATTTTTTCTTTACTACTTCCATCTCTCTCTTTCTCCCTTCGGCTTCTTGTCTCTTCCTTTCTTTTTAATTCTGTCTTTGACTTTCTGTGTCTGTCCCTCTTTCTCTCTGACTCCTTTTATTTGTCTCTGTTTCTGACTCCCTCTTTGACTTTCTGTCTCTCTGTCTCTTCCTCTCTCTGTCTCTTTCTCTGACTTTGTCTTTCTCTCTTTCCTTCTTGCTGGTCTTTCCCTACCTCTGCCAGCTGCTTATGCTGCTGTTCTCCCCTCTTCTTCCCATTTTGATGGCTTTGGCAGTGTAAGAGTGCCACCTCCTTGTGTTTTTGCATTGCATGCAATAACTCTATAATTTCCTTGTGGTATTTAATAGCCCCCCCCCCATATTGCAGCATGGGCATGTAGGATTAGATAAGCATACTTGCTGTCTGTATACACATTTATTCTTTTTCCCTTTCCCAGTTTTAAGGCTCGGGTAAGTGCCACTAGTTCTGCTAACTGGGCACTGGTCCCTGGGGGAAGAGGCTTACTTTCAAGTATGGTTACATCACTAACTATGGCATAACCTGCCCTTCATATCCCATTCTCCACAAATGAACTTCCATCAGTATATAGGTTAAGGTCAGGATTAGTTAAGGGGACTTCTAAGAGATCATCTTGGGCAGCATAAGTCTGGACTATAATTTGTTGGCAGTCATGCTCGATTGGTTCCCCATTCTCTGGGAGAAAAGTGGCAGGGTTGAGGGCCACACACGTGCATATTTTGAAACACCAGTCCCTCAAGGAGGAGTGCCTGGTATCTAAGTAGGCGGTTGTCTGATAGCCATAAACTTCTTTTGGCACATAGTATGCCATTTACATCATAAGTAGTCCAGACAGTGAGATCCTTTCCTTTTATTATTTTGATAGCCTCTGACACTAAGATGGCCACTGCTGCAACTACCCTTAAACAGTGAGGCCAGCCTTTTTCTACTACATCAATTTCCTTACTTAGGTATGCCACTGGTTGTGAGGTTGTCCCACGAGTCTGAGTAAGGACTCCAAGAGCTATCCCAGCTCTCTCTGTGATGTATAAAGAGAAGCTGTGTCCTGTGGGAAGGCTTAAACCTGGAGCTTGTACTAGGGCCTGCTTTAAGGTTTTGAAGGCTGTTTCTGCCTCTGGTTCCCATTCTACTAGATGAGTATTTGCCCTCTGTGTTTCCTTGATTAGAGTATAGAGGGGCCTGGCTATCTCGCTGTATCCGAGGATCCATAGTCGGCAAAAGCCGGTAATTCCAGGGAACCCCCTCAACTGTTTTAATGTCTTAGGGTGAGGATAAGCCAGTATGGGCTGTATTCATTCCTTGCTGAGGGCCCTGGTCCCTCTGGCTAAGATTAGGCCTAGATATTTGACCTGCTGTAGGCAAAGCTGGGCCTTTGACCTAGACACCTTGTACCCTTGATTAGCTAGAAAGTTCAAAAGGTCTAGAGTAGCCTGCTGGCATGAGGCTTCTGAACTGGTAGCCAAAAGTAAATCATCCACATATTGAAGGACCAGAGTGCCTGGAATTGAAAAGTGGCCTAGATCTTGGGCCAGTGCCTGACCAAACAGATGAGGGCTATCCCTAAACCCTTGGGGCAAGACCGTCCACGTAAGTTGGGACATGTTGTCTGTGGGATCCTCAAAAGCAAAGAGGAACTGGGAATCAGAGTGCAGGGGAATACAGAAGAAGGCATCCTTGAGGTCCTGAACCATGAACCATTCTGCTTCCTCTGGTATTTGAGAGAGCAAGATATAGGGGTTGGGTACAACTGGATATAGAGGAATTACTGCATCATTAATGAGTCTAAGATCTTGCACTAGTCTCCACTGACCGTTCAGTTTTTGTACTCCTAGAATTGGGGTGTTGCAGGGACTGCTGCATTTCCTTACTAAGCCTTGAGCTTTCAAATGTTTAACAATATTCTGTAACCCTTTATGAGCTTCAGGCCTTAAAGGATATTGCCTTTGATAAGGAAAAGTGGTGGGATCTTTTAACCTGATTTGGACTGGGCGGGCATTTTTTGCCCTTCCAAATTGTCCTTCCAATGCCCAGACTTCAGGGTTGATTCCCTCCTTAAGTAGGGGACAACAAATGGGTAACTTGTTCCCCATATTCATGCAGATAATAGCTCCAGCCTTGGCTAATATATCGCTCCCTAATAAGGGTTTGGGACTTTCAGGTATAACAAGAAAGGCATGGGAAAAGAGCAAAGTCTCCCAATTACAACTGAGAAGGTGGAAGAAATACCTGGTTACAGGCTGTCCCAGGATTCCTTGGATGGTAATGGACTTTGAGGACAGTCATCCAGGACAGGAGATTAACAATGAGAAGGCTGTGCCAGCGTCCAGGAGGAAGTCAATTTCCTGGCCCTCAATAGTTAAACATACCCGGGGCTCAGTGAGGGTGATGACATGAGCTGGCGCTTGCCCCAGGCACTCTCAGTCCTGTTGTTGGATCATCTGGTTGGGGGCTTCTGACCCAGGGAACCTTTGTCCTCTGGGGCAGTGCACCTTCCAGTGATTGCCTCGGCATAGTGGACATGGACGAGCGGGCAGCTTGTTTCTCACTGGACAATCTTTTTTAAAGTGTCTTAGTAAACCACACTGATAACAAGCCCTACCAAGTGATTGGCCTGCTCCATTTTCTGTCCTCTCTGAACCACCAAGGTTTGTTTGTCTGAGGGCCATGACTAAGGCTGCAGCCTTTCTCTGATCTCGCTTTTCCTTTTGGGCCTGTTCCTCTTGGTCCCTATTATAGAACACCGAGGTTGCCAGATTTAATAATTCCTCTAGATTTTGTTCAGGGCCCAGGGCTTGCTTTTGGAGCTTCCTCCTGATATCTGTGGCTGATTGGGTAATCAACTTATCCTTTAGAATCAATTGACCCTCAAGTGATTCAGGTGACAGGGGAGTATATTTTCTTAAGGCCTCTCATAGCCGCTTGAGGAAGGCAGAAGGATTTTCTTCCTTTCCCTGAGTTATGGTGGACATTATTGAATAATTCATGGGCTTTTTTCTAATTCTCCTTAGTCCTTCTAGAACACAGGTCAACAGATGTTTATGACTCCAGTCCCCATGATCTGAGTCAAGGTCCCAGTGGGGATCCATACTGGGGATGACTTGCTGACCAGTAGGGAATTTGTCCTTTTCTTCAGCTGTCATTCTATCATTTACTTGACTAAGATACCAGGTATCTCCAAACTCTTGGGCGGCAGCTAAAGCCGCATTCTTTTCATTAAAGGCCAGGGTTTGATCTAACAGTAGCATGACATCTCTCTAAGCAACATCAAAGGTTTGCCCTAGACCCTGTAGGACATCTATGTACCTATCAGGATCATCTGAAAACTTCCCCAGGTCTGACTTGATCTGTTTTAAATCAGAGAGGGAGAAGGGGGCATGTATCCGGGTTGGGCCAAACTCCCCTCCCTCTACAGGTTGAAGGGGACATAACTGACAGCCTGGGGGGTTTTGTGGTCCTTTGGAGATTTATTTGCTTATTTCCTTCTGGGCAGGGGAGATTAGAGGAGGATTATCATTAATAGGAAGGTGAGCTATAGGGAGGCTAGGATATGGCGGTAAGCTGAGAGGTCCTCCTGTGGGATGTAAATTGCAAGCTTTGCATAGTTGTGTATTCTCCCTCAATGAAAAGAAAGCTTGGACATAAGGTATTTCACTCCATTTGCCTTCCCACTTACAGAAAAGGTCAAGCTGCAGCATAGTATTGTAATTTGTACTTCCCTCAGGTGGCCATTTTTCCCCATCAGAGAGAGAATATTGGGGCCAAGCCATAGTGCAGAAAAAAAATGAGCTGCCTCTTTTTCAGGGTTTGTGGGTCAAATTGGTCCCAATGGCTTGGGATGCATTTCAAGGGTGAGCCTGTTGATGCCTGAGTGTTTCCCATCTGAAAGACAAAATCGCCCATGGTTTTGGTTTGTTTTGTTTCTCACCCTGCCCAAGAACCCACAACAGTCCCTGGACCCTGCTGATCGGAATAGTTGCACTCACTGATGCAGCAGCAGAAACAACCCCTGCCCAAGAACCCACAACGGCCCCTGGACCCTGCTGATCAGAATAATTGCGCTCACCAACGCAGGAGCAGAAACACTAGTTTTCCTCCCGGACCACATGGAGGACTGAGGAAGGTCAGATTTAGTGGTCCTTACTGACACATTCTCGAAAAGCTGCACCCTTGCCTGTCCTCCTAGACCAAAAGGAGGACTGATGGAGAAAAATTGGATTTAGTGGCCCTTACTGATGCATTCTTGAAAACCTGTTAGAGTCCTAAGCATTCTCCTGTTACTACTGGGACTTTACCCCTTTCCTATAAAGATGTTATGCCCCAAAAATGAAGTGGAGGGCCATACCCTGAGGGAAGGAAGAGATCTGCAGTGTTGGAAGAGTGACACCTTTTGTCCTCACTTATATGAATAAGAAGGATACAATTTCTGAGTCTCCCCATATCCTAGCTTCAGGAAGAGCTTTTGTTGGGCCTGTTAGTCTGAGGAGGGATCCTAAAATTCCAGGTAGTCTCCACTATGACGGAGATTTGGGCAAAAATTATGTCTTTCTGATTGGTGAGCACGGGTGCCTAAAGAAGGTAACAGAGTCCTGGAGTTTATACTAGAAATCATTCTTTTTTTTTTTCTTTTTATTATTATTATTATTATACTTTAGGCTCTATGGTACATGTGCGCAACGTGCAGGTAAGTTACATATGTATACATGTGCCATGCTGGTGCGCTGCACCCACCAACTCATCATCTAGCATTAGGTATATCACCCAATGCTATCCCTCCCCCTTCCCCCCACCCCACAACAGTCTCCGAAGTGTGATGTTCCCCTTCCTGTGTCCATGTGTTCTCATTGTTCAATTCCCACCTATGAGTGAGAATATGCAGTGTTTGGTTTTTTGTTCTTGCGATAGTTTACTGAGAATGATGATTTCCAATTTCATCCATGTCCCTACAAAGGACATGAACTCATCATTTTTTATGGCTGCATAGTATTCCATGGTGTATATGTGCCACATTTTCTTAATCCAGTCTATCATTGTTGGACATTTGGGTTGGTTCCAAGTCTTTGCTCTTGTGAATAATGCTGCAATAAACATACGTGTGCATGTGTCTTTATAGCAGCATGATTTATAGTCCTTTGGGTATATACCCAGTAATGGGATGGCTGGGTCAAATGGAATTTGTAGTTCTAGATCCCTGAGGAATCGCCACACTGACTTCCACAAGGGTTGAACTAGTTTACAGTCCCACCAACAGTGTAAAAGTGTTCCTATTTCTCCACATCCTCTCCAGCACCTGTTGTTTCCTGACTTTTTAATGATTGCCATTCTAACTGGTGTGAGATGGTATCTCATTGTGGTTTTGATTTGCATTTCTCTGATGGCCAGTGATGGTGAGCATTTTTCATGTGTTTTTTGGCTGCATAAATGTCTTCTTTTGAGAAGTGTCTGTTCATGTCCTTTGCCCACTTTTTGATGGGGTTGTTTGTTTTTTTCTTGTAAATTTGTTGGAGTTCATTGTAGATTCTGGATATTAGCCCTTTGTCAGATGAGTAGGTTGCGAAAATTTTCTCCCATTTTGTAGGTTGCCTGTTCACTCTGATGGTAGTTTCCTTTGCTGTGCAGAAGCTCTTGAGTTTAATTAGATCCCATTTGTCAATTTTGGCTTTTGTTGCCATTGCTTTTGGTGTTTTAGACATGAAGTCCTTGCCCATGCCTATGTCCTGAATGGTAATGCCTAGGTTTTCTTCTAGGGTTTTTATGGTTTTAGGTCTGATATTTAAGTCTTTAATCCATCTTGAATTGATTTTTGTATAAGGTGTAAGGAAGGGATCCAGTTTCAGCTTTCTACATATGGCTAGCCAGTTTTCCCAGCACCATTTATTAAATAGGGAATCCTTTCCCCATTGCTTGTTTTTCTCAGGTTTGTCAAAGATCAGATAGTTGTTGATATGTGGCATTATTTCTGACGACTCTGTTCTGTTCCATTGATCTATATCTCTGTTTTGGTACCAGTACCATGCTGTTTTGGTTACTGTAGCCTTGTAGTAGAGTTTGAAGTCAGGTAGTGTGATGCCTCCAGCTTTGTTCTTTTGGCTTAGGATTGACTTGGCGATGCGGGCTCTTTTTTGGTTCCATATGAACTTTAAAGTAGTTTTTTCCAATTCTGTGAAGAAAGTCATTGGTAGCTTGATGGGGATGGCATTGAATCTGTAAATTACCTTGGGAAGGATGGCCATTTTCATGATATTGATTCTTCGTACCCATGAGCATGGAATGTTCTTCCATTTGTTTGTATCCTCTTTGATTTCCTTGAGCAGTGGTTTGTAGTTCTCCTTGAAGAGGTCCTTCACATCCCTTGTAAGTTGGATTCCTAGGTATTTTATTCTCTTTGAAGCAATTGTGAATGGGAGTTCACTCATGATTCGGCTCTCTGTTTGTCTGTTATTGATGTATAAGAATGCTTGTGATTTTTGTACATTGATTTTGTATCCTGAGACTTTGCTGAAGTTGCTTATCAGCTTAAGGAGATTTTGGGCTGAGACAATGGGGTTTTCTAGATATACTATCATGTCATCTGCAAACAGGGACAATTTGACTTCCTCTTTTCCTAATGGAATACCCTTGATTTCCTTCTCTTGCCTAATTGCCCTGGCCAGAACTTCCAACACTATGTTGAATAGAAGTGGTGAGAGAGGGCATCCCTGTCTTGTGCCAGTTTTCAAAGGGAATGCTTCCAGTTTTTGCCCATTCAGTATGATATTGGCTGTGGGTTTGTCATAAATAGCTCTTATTATTTTGAGATACATCCCATCAATACCTAATTTATTGAGAGTTTTTAGCATGAAGCATTGTTGAATTTTGTCAAAGGCCTTTTCTGCATCTATTGAGATAATCATGTGGTTTTTGTCTTTGGTTCTGTTTATATGCTGGATTACATTTATTGATTTGTGTATATTGAACCAGCCTTGCATCCCAGGGATGAAGCCCACTTGATCATGGTGGATAAGCTTTTTGGTGTGCTGCTGGATTCTGTTTGCCAGTATTTTATTGAGGATTTTTGCATCAATGTTCATCAAGGATATTGGTCTAAAATTCTCTTTTTTTTGTTGTGTCTCTGCCAGGCTTTGGTATCAGGATGATGCTGGCCTCATAAAATGAGTTAGGGAGGATTCCCTCTTTTTCTATTGATTGGAATAGTTTCAGAAGGAATGGTACCAGCTCCCCCTTGTACCTCTGGTAGAATTCGGCTGTGAACCCATCTGGTCCTGGACTTTTTTTGGTTGGTAAGCTATTGATTATTGCCACAATTTCAGCTCCTGTTATTGGTCTATTCAGAGATTCAACTTCTTCCTGGTTTAGTCTTGGGAGGGTGTATGTGTTGAGGAATTTATCCATTTCTTCTAGATTTTCTAGTTTATTTGCGTAGAGGTGTTTGTAATATTCTCTTATGGTAGTTTGTATTTCTGTGGGATCGGTAGTGATATCCCCTTTATCATTTTTTATTGCATCTATTTGATTCTTCTCTCTTTTTTTCTTTATTAATCTTGCTAGTGGTCTATCAATTTTGTTGATCCTTTCAAAAAACCAGCTCCTGGATTCATTTATTTTTTGAAGGGTTTTTTGTGTCTCTATTTCCTTCAGTTCTGCTCTGATTTTAGTTATTTCTTGCCTTCTGCTAGCTTTTGAATGTGTTTGCTCTTGCTTTTCTAGTTCTTTTAATTGTGATGTTAGGGTGTCAATTTTGGATCTTTCCTGCTTTCTCTTGTGGGCATTTAGTGCTATAAGTTTCCCTCTACACACTGCTTTGAATGCATCCCAGAGATTCTGGTATGTTGTGTCTTGGTTCTCGTTGGTTTCAAAGAACATCTTTATTTCTGCCTTCATTTTGTTATGTACCCAGTAGTCATTCAGGAGCAGGTTGTTCAGTTTCCACGTAGTTGAGCGGTTTTGAGTGAGATTCTTAATCCTGAGTTCTAGCTTGATTGCACTCTGAACTGGGATATAGTTTGTTATAATTTCTGTTCTTTTACATTTATTGAGGAGAGCTTTACTTCCAAGTATATGGTCAATTTTGGAATAGGTGTGGTGTGGTGCTGAAAAAAATGTATATTCTGTTGATTTGGGGTGGAGAGTTCTGTAGATGTCTATTAGCTCCGCTTGGTGCAGAGCTGAGTTCAATTCCTGGGTATCCTTGTTGACTTTCTGTCTCGTTGATCTGTCTAATGTTGACAGTGGGGTGTTAAAGTCTCCCATTATTAATGTGTGGGAGTCTAAGTCTCTTTGTAGGTGACTCAGGACTTGCTTTATGAATCTGGGTGCTCCTGTATTGGGTGCATATATATTTAGGATAGTTAGCTCTTCTCGTTGAATTAATCCCGTTACCATTATGTCATGGCCGTCTTTGTCTCTTTTGATCTTTGTTGGTTTAAAGTCTGTTTTATCAGAGACTAGGATTGCAACCCCTGCCTTTTTTTGTTTTCCATTTGCTTGGTAGATCTTCCTCCATCCTTTTATTTTGAGCCTATGTGTGTCTCTGCACGTGAGATGGGTTTCCTGAATAGAGCACACTGATGGGTCTTGAGTCTTTATCCAATTTGCCAGTCTGTGTCTTTTAATTGGAGCATTTAGTCCATTTACATTTAAAGTTAATATTGTTATGTATGAATCTGATCCTGTCATTATGATGTTAGCTGGTTATTTTGCTCGTTAGTTGATGCAGTCTCTTCCTAGTCTCGATGGTCTTCACATTTCGGTATGATTTTGCAGTGGCTGGTACCGGTTGTGCCTTTCCATGTTTAGCGCTTCCTTCAGGAGCTCTTTTAGGGCAGGCCTGGTGGTGACAAAATCTCTCAGCATTTGCTTGTCTGTAAAGTATTTTATTTCTCCTTCACTTATGAAGCTTAGTTTGGCTGGATATGAAATTCTGGGTTGAAAATTCTTTTCTTTAAGAATGTTGAATATTGGCCCCCACTCTCTTCTGGCTTGTAGGGTTTCTGCCGAGAGATCCGCTGTTAGTCTGATGGGCTTCCCTTTGATGGTAACCCGACCTTTCTCTCTGGCTGCCCTTAACATTTTTTCCTTCATTTCAACTTTGGTGAATCTGACAATTATGTGTCTTGGAGTTGCTCTTCTCGAGGAGTATCTTTGTGGCGTTCTCTGTATTTCCTGAATCTGAATGTTGGCCTGCCTTGCTAGATTGGGGAAGTTCTCCTGGATAATATCCTGCAGAGTGTTTTCCAACTTGGTTCCATTCTCCCCGTCACTTTCAGGTACACCAATCAGACGTAGATTTGGTCTTTTCACATAGTCCCACATTTCTTGGAGGCTTTGCTCATTTCTTTTTATTCTTTTCTCTCTAAACTTCCCTTCTCGCTTCATTTCATTCATGTCATCTTCCAGGGCTGATACCCTTTCTTCCATTTGATCGCATCGGCTCCTGAGGCTTCTGCATTCTTCACGTAGTTCTCGAGCCTTGGTTTTCAGCTGCATCAGCTCCTTTAAGCACTTCTCTGTATTGGTTATTCTAGTTATACATTCTTCTAAATTTTTTTCAAAGTTTTCAACTTCTTTGCCTTTGGTTTGAATATCCTCCCGTAGCTCGGAGTAATTTGATCGTCTGAAGCCTTCTTCTCTCAGCTCGTCAAAGTCATTCTCCGTCCAGCTTTGTTCCATTGCTGGTGAGGAACTGCGTTCCTTTGGAGGAGGAGAGATACTCTGCTTTTTAGAGTTTCCAGTTTTTCTGCTCTGTTTTTTCCCCATCTTTGTGGTTTTATCTACTTTTGGTCTTTGATGATGGTGATGTACAGATGGGTTTTTGGTGTGGATGTCCTTTCTGTTAGTTTTCCTTCTAACAGACAGGACCCTCAGCTGCAGGTCTGTTGGGGTACCTGGCCGGCCATGTGAGGTGTCAGTCTGCCCCTGCTGGGGGGTGCCTCCCAGTTAGGCTGCTCGGGGGTCAGGGGTCAGGGGTCAGGGACCTACTTGAGGAAGCAGTCAGCCCATTCTCAGATCTCCAGTTGCATGCTGGGAGAACCACTGCTCTTCTCAAAGCTGTCAGACAGGGACATTTAAGTCTTCAGAGGGTACTGCTGTCTTTTTGTTTGTCTGTGCCCTGCCCCCAGAGGTGGAGCCTACAGAGGCAGGCAGGCCTCCTTGAGCTGTGGTGGGCTCCACTCAGTTCAAGCTTCCAGGCTGCTTTGTTTACCTAAGTGAGCCTGGGCAATGGCGGGTGCCCCTCCCCCAGCCTCGCTGCCGACTTGCTGTTTGATCTCAGACTGCTGTGCTAGCAATCAGTGAGACTCCATGGGCATAGGACCCTCTGAGCCAGGTGTGGGCTATACTCTCCTGGGGCACCGTTTCCTAAGCCCATGGGAAAAGCACAGCATTCGGGTGGGAGTGGCCCGACTTTCCAGGTGCCGTCTGTCACCCCCGGAAAGGGAACTCCCTGACCCCTTGCGCTTCCCGAGTGAGGCAGTTCCTCGCCCCTGCTTCGGCTGGCGCACGGTGCACTCACCCACTGACCTGCACCCACTGTCTGGCACTCCCTAGTGAGATGAACACGGTACCTCAGATGGAAATGCAGAAATCACCCGTCTTCTGCGTCGCTTGTGCTGCGAGCTGTAGACCGGAGCTGTTCCTATTCGGCCATCTTGGCTCCTCCCCTAAAAATCATTCTTATAGGAGAAACTAGAAAAGCACCAGAGACAGGTAGCAATTTTTAGAAGCGGGACTAACCTCAGAGAAAGGAGGCGAGAGGAAGTTTGTCTGGCAGGCATTAGGACCCAGGGGGCAAGGGTCAGGATAGATAGGATAGATGGGTGAGTCTCGCTGGGGCGACATGCCTTTGAGAGTTCCGCTCACGGCCACAGGGTCAACCAACTTATTGTCGGGACCCTGGAGCTGCATGGCTTGCCTCTCTGTCAACCCTCAGCTCAGCCCATAAGTACAGGAAAAGTGGAAGCTGGTTCTAGGCAAACCAACGGTCCCAACTCCAAAGAGTTGGGGGTTGTTAGAGAGCCCTTTCCCAGAAAGCCTGGCACCCGTGTCTTTAGTCCACGGGCCGCACTAGTTGCTTTTAACTGGCCGACAGGTGCCCAGTATTTAGCTCCCGAATTCTAAGGAAAGATAGGACAGAATAGCAAGCGAAAGGGGTCTGATGGTACTCACTGCTTGGTAATAGGTGATTGTCTCACCGCTCGGCAATAGGTGATGGTCTCACTGCTCAGCGATTGTCTCACCGGTTGGCGACAGGCAAAAGTCCCTTCGTGGTCGCCAAAATGTGTCTGGAATTGGTGGGTTCTTGGTCTCACTGACTTCAAGAATGAAGCCGCAGACCCTCGTGGTGAGTGTTACAGCTCGTAAGGTGACATGTCGGGAGTTTGTTCCTTCTGATGTTCAGATGTATTTGGAGTTTCTTCCTTCTGGTGGGTTCGTGGTCTCACTGGCTCAGGAGTGAAGCTGCAGACTTTTGCAGTGAGTGTTACAGCTCTTAAGGTGGCGCGTCTGGAGTTGTTCATTCCTCCCGGTGAGTTCGTGGTCTCACTGGCTTCAGGAGTGAAGCTGCAGACCTTCGCAGTGTGTGCTACAGCTCATAAAGGCAGTGTGGGCCCAAAGAGTGAACAGCAGCAAGATTCATTGCAAAGAGTGAAAGAACAAAGCTTCCACAGTGTGAAAGGGGACCCCAATGGGTTGCCACTGCTGGCTCGGGCAGCCTGCTTTTATTCTCTTATCTGGCCCCACCCACATCCTACTGATTGGTAGAGTGGAGTGGTCTGTTTTGACAGGGCGCTGATTGGTGCATTTACAATCCCTGAGCTAGACACAAAGGCTCTCCACAGTCCCCACCAGATTAGCTAGATACAGAGTGTCACCACACAAAGGTTCTCCAAGTCCCCACCAGAGTAGCTAGATACAGAGTGTCGATTGGTGCATTCACAAACTCTGAGCTAGACACAGGGTGCTGATTGGTGTATTTACAATCCCTTAGCTAGACATAAAGGTTCTGCAAGTCCCCACCAGACTCAGAAGCCCCGCTGGTTTCACCCAGTGGATCCTGCACCAGGGCGGCAGGTGGAGCTGCCTGCCAGTCCTGCGCCCTGCATCTGCACTCCTCAGCCCTTGGGTGGTCGATGGGACTGGGCACCGTGGAGCAGGGTGCGGCACTCATCAGGGAGGCTCGGGCCACACACGAGCCCACAGAGCCAGGGGGAGGCTCAGGCATGGCAGGCTGCATGTCCTGAGCCCTGCCCCATGGGAAGGCAGCTAAGGTCTGGTGAGAAATTGAGCACAGCAGCTGCTGGCCCAGGTGCTAAGCCCCTCACCGCCTGGGGCGGCGGGCCAGCCGGTCGCTCCGAGTGTGGGGGCCCACTGAGGCCACGCCCACCTGGAACTCACGCTGGCCTGCAAACACCGCCGCACAGCCCCAGTTCACACCCACACCTGTCCCTCCACACCTCCCTGCAAGCTGAGGGAGCTGGCTCCAGCCTTGGCCAGCCCAGAAAGGGGCTCCCACAGTGCAGCGGCAGGCTGAAGGGCTCCTCAAGTGCCGCCAAAGTGGGAGCCCAGGCAGAGGAGGCATCAAGAGCGAGCGAGGGCGCACGCTGTCACCTCTCAATACCACTTCACATCTACTACAATAGCCATAACTTTTTATTTAAAAAATGAAAAATAACAAGTGTTGGTGAAGCTGTGGAGAAATCGAGACTGTGCCATTTTACACGGTACCATGTAAAGTATAAAATGTACGTGTACATTTTACCATGTACAGTGTAAAATGGTACACTACAAATGGTAGAAACAGTTTAATGGTTGCTCTAAAAGTTAAACACAGATTTACTATATGACCCCCACAATTCCACCCCAGATGCATATGCAAAAGAATTGAAAACAGGGATTCAAACAGATACTTATATGTCAATGTTCATAGCAGAATTGTTCACAACCCAAATGGAGAAGAATCGATCAACAGAGAAATAGATTTTAAAATAAGCTATATGCATACAATGAAATGCTATTCAGACCTAAGAAGAAATGAAGTTCTGATACTTGCTACAGCATGAATTAATCTTGAAAACTTTATGCTAAGTGCAATAATCCAGACACAAAAAGACAAGTATTATATGATTCCACTTATGTGAAATATACTATATAGAATGGGCAAATTCATAGAGACAGAAATTAATCAAAGGTTACCAGTGGCTAGAGAAGGGCAGAATGGGGAATTATTGCTTAATGGTTTGTTGAAGTCGAGTAAAAAAATAAAGACAAATCTCTAAATATAAAACGTTTTATTTGGGAAGCAAGAATTTCATTTCAGGGCATACACGCAGACGGGGTGGTCTTTGCTATGTCCAAAGAACAAAGAGAAGGTTGGAGGTTTTATAAAAAGGAGAAATGTTATGTATTGTTCTTCAGGAAAATTCATTGGCACTAGTTTTGGGGAGCTGGTAAGCTCTGAATAAGTGATAGGTATGGGTAAAACTATTCTTAGAGTCACAGCAGCCTGTTTCAGTAGATATTGAATAAAACTGGTTTCAGGTTGGAGCAGGCAGTTTCAGCAGCCACGCTTGCAGAGAATTACCTTCTTGAAGAAATGCTATGTGCCCTGGGTGCTTTTTTCTTTCTGGCTTCTAAACTCTATTTTAGTTGGGTATGACAAGAATGACCAAATTCTTTCAGCTTTCACAGATTAGTTTCTTTTTGTTGTGATGAAATAATTTAGAAATAGCCAATAATGATATTTGCATAACATTATAAAATTACTTAATGCCAATGAATTGTACACAATAATTGTGAAAATGGTAAAGTTTATGTTATAATTTTAGCACACTAAAAACAGATTAGAAAAAAAATATCTCCCACGAATAGATTCTGGATACCTGAGTGCTGAGAACATTTTAGATGCAAAATATTATATTGTGTGTCCACCCTCTATTTATTCTCAGGTTTTGATGAAAAGAATGAGAAAAACTTTTAAAATTATAAAGTTATCCAAACTCCTTTATATATGTATTGCCAGTGTGAATGGAAACATATTCAATTCAATGGAGAATGGAGGGTAATTTGGACAACATCTGATAAAAATTACAAGCACAAATGTGCCTATTTGGCAATTCTGTTTGTAGGACTTAAACTCACAGATAAAGATATTCATTGATCAGTGTCTGTAACAGAAAAAAAGGAAATAATCTAAATATCCATAGAGAGGGGAATGGTTACATAAAATAGAAAACTAGCATACAACGTACAATGCAATACTCTGCTATCTTAAAAAGAAATAATGAGGAAACACTTTGTATCATGATAGAAAACAATCTCCAAAATGAATTAAGTAACAAAAGCACAATGCAAAGAATATGTATAGTATGTTTCTGTGCATGTATACAATTTCTTACAGAGGCCTAGAGAATTTTAGGTAACTAAATAAGAGATTACTAACAGTTTCCTCCAGGGAGGGAACTTGGGTGAAACAGGGATGGGGTGGGAGGGAGACTTGGACTGTAACTTCTTGAGTGTTTTTTGAATCTTGGACCATGTGAATATAGTGAATGTATTCCCTATAAATAGAAAAATGTTATAACATATGATAATCTTTTCAATTCATCCATTGTAGAAAAACCATGTCCCATTTTTCCTCCTACTTATAACAAGACCTACCATTTATTTAGCTGATGAACAATCACTCAGCTTTTACTTTGAAACATTTTTCTCAAGATGTGCATTGTTGACAATTTAGGCAGTCCTGTGCATTGTAGGATGTTTGCCAGCATCCCTGACCTCTACCTACTAGATGTCAGTAGCATCCTCATTCCCTGTTGTGATAAAGAAACATGTCTCTAGGCATTGTCAAATGTGCCCCAGGAAGAAAACTCCCCCCAGTCTAGCACTACTGCCTTGAGATAGATCATGTGTGGTGTTGAATCCAGTACCTGGCTTAAGAAAATGCTCAATAAAAGGTAATTGTGATGGAAAGAAAAAGAATGGCTTTTGCAAAAACAGCAGCAAGGCTATTAAGCAATAAAGAAAAGACTTGTTTTTTTCCTTTGAAAACTATCACTGCAAGGAATTTTAGTCGCTGGATGAGAAATAGACAAAATGAGAACCATTTCTCAATTAAGAAAATGCTTTTGGGTAGAAAAGGTTTTTAGGAAGACTATAGTAACAATGATAAGGTTTCCTCATTTGTGGACATTTCTTGGTTCTTCCCCTAACATTTTCACAATATAATGTAGAAGATCTTCTGTAGTCATCATAATTCTTGGATTCCCAGGAAATCTTTTAATACAAAAATAGGGTTTTTCCATCTGTCTATAGCACCACCATTGAGATCTTTCTTTGGTATTAATAATACATTATTTTAACATTTATAATATTCTCCCCAAGATTAGGACATTATCTAGCATATCAGATGATTCAAAGTTAACATAACCCACCATGGAAAAGTTTGCTACATTGACTGTCTATCAATAAAATACAGTTGGTAAAACTCTGGAATATCAATATTTCTTTTTATCATAAGTAGGAAATATAATCCCTCCCCAAAAATCACCCAAAATAATCAAGTGGGGATGTTTTAGACTCTAAAATATCACATGTGAAAGGAATGGAAATTGTTGGATAATTTTTACCATTTCTTTTCCAGTTACTACCACATCTATATTCACCCCATGAAGCCCTTGGTATCAGGAATAATAGTGAACATAATCTACCTTATACTTTACAGAGGTCTGTTAGAATGTTTTCGTGACTTGGTTTGGTATTTTTTTGGTTAAATAAACAAATGTGTATGTTTATGTAATTTGGATGAAAACATTTCATCAACATTTTTAAAGGAAAAGGTATTATGATATATTACATTTATACATATTTATAGGTACATGTAAAATTTTGTACATGCATTGTATGTGTAATAATCAAGTCAGGATATTTAGGGTATTCACCACCATAGTATTTGTCATTTCTATGTGTTGGCTGCATTTCAGGTCCTCTCGTCTAGCTATTTTGAAAAATGCAATTCATTGTTGCTAACTGTAGTCACCCTACTCTGCTATCAAACAAGAATTCATTCCTTCTACCTAACTGTTATTACTCTATTTGAATAGCAATAAATGTAGATACTAGATTTTAGATGTTTGTAATAGAGTTATGTTGATTTTATCAGTGTTTCTTGTCACTGATTACTCTGCGAAAATGTTAAGAGGAGATACACTATTGCTTTCTGATCTATTTCATAGCCTCTGCACAGCTGAGGTATTTGTTAAACCCAAAGCATTTAGATTATCTGTATATCTTAATAGAGTGTCCACTTACAATTCAATATATACACATTCTAATCTCATTCATCTCCAAATTCAATTTTAACTATTGAACACTGTTAGTATTCAAGCCTTTGCTTCTTATTTTTAACATTACTTCATTTAAAAAAGAAAGAAAAAGGCTGAGCGTGGTGGCTCACGCCTGTAATCCCAGCACTTTAAGAGGCCAAGGTGGGCAGATCACAAGGTCAGGAGTTCGAGACCAGCCTGGCCAATATGGTGAAACCCTGTCTCCACTAAAAATGCAAAAATTAGCTGGGCATGGTGGCATGTGCCTGTAGTCCCAGCTACTCAAGAGGCTAAGGCAGGAGAATCACTTGAACCCAGGAGGCAGGGGTTGTAGCAAGCTGAGATCATGCCACTCAACTCCAGCCTGGGAGACAGAGCAAGACTCCGTTTAAAAAAAAAAAAAGGAAAGAAAGAAAGAAAATCTCTTGACCTGTATTTGTTTCTTGTAGCTACTATAAGAAATAGACACAAACTATGTGGCCTAAAACAACAGAAATTTATTATCTCACAGCTCTGGAAACCAGAAGTCTGAAATCAAGATGTTATGTAGGCAGGCTGCACTCTCTCCAGAAGTCCTGAGGGAAAATCCATTACTGCCTCTTCCAGCGTCTGCCAACTGAGGGCATTCCTTGGTGTTCCTTGGCTTGTGGTTGCATCATTCCAGGTTTTGTTGTTATCTTCATATTACCGTTTCCCCTGAGTCTCCAATCATTCACTCTCTCTGTTTCTCTCTTATAAGAACATTTGTGAGCTGGGCATTGTGGCTCTTCATATTACCGTTTCCCCTGAGTCTCCAATCATTCACTCTCTCTGTTTCTCTCTTATAAGAACATTTGTGAGCTGGGCATTGTGGCTCACGCCTGTAATCCCAGCACTTTGGGAGGCCAAGGTGGGCGGATCACTTGAGGTCAGGAGTTCAAGACCAGTCTGGCCAACATGGCGAAACCCCGTCTCTACTAAAAATATAAAAATTAACCAGGCATGATGGCGTGCACCTGTAGTCCCAGCTACTCAGGAGGCTGAGGCAGGAGACTTGCTTGAACTCAGGAAGCAGAGGTTGCAGTGAGCTGAGACTGTGCCACTGCACTCCAGCCTGGGCAACAGAGTGAGACTCTGTCTCGACAAAAAAAAAAAAAAAAAACACTTGTGATGACATTCAGGACACCCCCAGATAACCCAGGATGATCTCTTCATCTCAAAAAACTTTAACTTAATCGCATTTGCAAAGATCTTTTTCCAAATAAAGTAACATTTACAGATTATAAGAATTAGGATATAGAAATACCTTTGAGGGGGCCATTTTTCTACCATATGCATATGAAAACCAAAAATGTTACCAAAATCAAATTTCAACTGAGACACCACAAAAAAATTTTTGCTATTCGGCTGTATAATTGCAAAACCTATAAGTATTAATTTATTCTTACTCAATGTGCAAGTCAAAACATATTCTTAATGCAGATATTTAAAGAGTTTAGATTTGATGAGAAAGCAAGAAGAAACATCCAAACAACAACAACAAAAAAACCCTAAATATATAAAAGAGATCACTTTCCTGAGGTATGCTATTATGAATCCAATCTGAGCTTTATACTATATCTAGGTCACAACTATTTCTTTATCTACTTTCCAAAGGAAACTGTGTTAATTTACGTTTTCAAATGAAATATCCCATGGCAGCATATTTTTCAAATATATCTTGACTCCTGAATTCAGCTTCAATTTACATATTTATATATACATATATGTATATATATATGTGTGTGTGTGTGTGTAAGTGTGTATTCCATGTCTTTTCTCAGGACTAAGTAGGAATAAACAATAAACTTGGCACCAAGGTTTACATGTAAGACATGGTTATAAATAAAATGGGGGTAGAAATGCTACTGCATGTATCTCTGATTTCCCATCATTTCTTATACAAAATAATGGAACATTGGGCAATATGAAAGAATATAAGGGTTTAGAAGGTCAATGAAAATGTATAAGTTCCTTTATGTATCAGGAAACTCAGAAAGGTTTAAGTAAATTGCCCAGAGGTTTAAGTAAATTGCCCTAACATAGACAGCTAGTTAGGGTGAGAGTTGGGTCTATCATTACGAGCATATTGACTGTTCTCGCCACTTCATATTAATGAGCAGATGTGCTAAAGGATGAACCTTTCACACAGGGAGAGCAGATAGAATTGTCACTGGGCTGTGGGTAGAGCAGACAGCAGGTAAAGAAAAATGTTTTGTCTAAGAAACAGTTCCACTGGCCTGTTTGGTCCCACATCACCCAAGTACCCTGGCTTCAGGTCAGCGTATGTGCATTGTGTGCATTATGCATCAGGCACTGTACTTACAGCTGAGGCTACCAGGAAGGAACCTGAGAAACAGAAGGCCAGAAAGAAAAACAGACACAAAACTAACAACTATGGAATAATATAACATTACCCGATTTTTATGAGACCTCACCAGACCATGGAAACAAATGAAATCTCGTATTGTAGTAATGCAGCTTCTTGAACATCTTCAGTACCCACAGATCTCCCACCCCCAGGATGCAGAGAGTCCCACAATTGTAGATCACAGATGTTCCCAAATAAATTCACTCCCACAGCCCTAGCAGGCACTGTAATTCTCTTCCAGGTACCCTGCCAGGAACCTGCCACCAACACTACAGGGTGTGGTAGTATGCCTCCCTCTCCTTCCTGTTACTTGCTATTAACAAGGACCAGAAAGGAGTGTTTGTGGGGTCTCAACAGATTTTGCTTTCAGCTTTCCCTCCTTGCCTTTGCACTCATATAAGAGTTCAGTCCTAGTGATGGATATGACAGCAGCCTAGGAAGGTTCAGGCAGAGGACAGGAATTAGAGGAAAAAAGACCAAGGACATGCGGAGTGCAATTGATGGAAAGATTATGATTAAAGGAGACAGGAAGAAGGGAGTCCTCCATCTTAAGAAAACAGAGTGAGTGGTGGAGACAGGGATACCTTCAGAAGCAAAGGAATTGAAAAGCTTTCCTGTCTCAGTTAAGCTAAATAATTAGTCATTTGCTGCTAGTCAGAGAGATTAGCTAACAAGAGACAAATAAGAAATGTACAATACCCTCATTAGAAATCAAAAAGAGGCCAAGCATGGTGGCTCACACCTGTAATCCCAGCACTGTGGGAGGCCAACATGGGCAGATAGCTTGAGCACAGTAGTTTGAGGCCAGCCTGGGCAACAGAGTGAGACCCTGTCCCTACAGAAAACACAAAAATTAGCCAGGCATAGTGATGTATGCCTGTAGTCCCAGCTACTTGGGAGTCTGAGGCAGGAGGATTGCATGTGATCAGGAGATTGAGGCTACAGTGAGCTGCACTCCAGCCTGGGTGACAGAGCAAGACCCTGTCTCAAAAAAAAAAAAAAAAATCAAAAAGGTATGACACAGCAGCCAATAGCATAGATTCTGGAGCTACAACGTACAGGTTGTACGTTGTACATAAATCACAGCACTGTGATTTATGAACTTTGTGACCTTGAGCAAATTACTTAACCCCTAGGTGCCTCAATTTCCTCACCTATAAATGGGAAAAATGTTTCCATTTACCTCAGAGGGTGGCTGCTGTGTAATATTTTAAAGTACTTGAGATAATGCCTGGTCCATAATAAATGCTATATAAATGTTTATTACGTAAAGTAAATAATTCCGTTATACAGTATTTGATTATAAGAAGCTATTGCTAATAATAAAAACATACCCCTGTGAAAGTCTCTGTCACTTTGAAACATGTTATTCCAATCTGTCCTGATTGGTTGCGTTGCTTTTAATAGGAGGTAGGACAGAGCAGCCCAAAGGCACCAGGTGGTGAAATGGAATTTGCTAAAGAAGAGGAGCAAAAAAAGCCAAAAATGGGAGAAAACATAGTTCCTTTGTTTGTTTCTTTGTTTCCTAGAAGCAACAAAGCTCAGCACTCAGAATTCCTTACTTTCCTTTTTGCCTCATAAGCCTGGAAACCAAGAAGTCCCAGCTTGTGTTCTATGTGTAAACTCATCCTGGCATTACTTGCTGTCTCTATTTGAATGCAGCCTTGAAGCTGGTGCACAAACCTGTCAGCTCTCATTAACACTAACCTATACTGCTGATGCGGGTGCCCTGGCTATGCTTCCTCTGGTTCCGGTGAAAACTGACCTCTCAGAGAATGACAATGTCTTTCCTTCTTACCCTCTGTGAGGACCTTCAGATTACAACAATTTTATTCACCTTCACCTATCACCTATCACCTACAATTCTTATATAATAGGCATTCGATCATTTGTCTGTTGAATCAATAGATCTCTTTTCATTTGTATTTTAAATTATTTCCCTGAAAACTGATTTCTTTTATCCTTTATTGTGTTATCAATTTTTTCTTTTTTCTTCTATTTTTTATTATTTTACCTTATATTTAAAGCTACCTTAAATCATTATTGGACCGAGAGTTTATAAATAAAATTAACACAGATTATAGATTTTAGAGTTTATTAAATTTGTCTGTGATCTTGAGCCTATGAGCCTTGCAATATTTGGTTTGCTATTTGTATTAAGCAGTACAAAACATTCAAACCATTGTCTCTAACCATCAGTGATTTTTCTCTTTATATGAGACGATGTGGATTTTGGTTCCACTCAAATTTTATGTATCATCTTCTGGAAAAATTCCAAAATGTTTAGTGTGATTGTTTTTTATCAAAACAACTCCAGGTATGTATTATCTCTATTGTAAGAGTGCAAAACAAAGCAATATTTTTCATCATGATTACTTATTCAATTAAATTTTTCTCAATCTTTAAATTGAAAGTGTTCTTGTGGAAGCTATTTATAAGAAATTGACTTAAAGAAGGGCTAGTAACTCTTCTTTCAATCATTAAGCCTAGATTACAGATATTCATCAGTTCTACCTATTTTTATATTGGTTGAATTTCTAAAAGTTTACATGTGTGGGTTATCTCCAAATTGAAAGTTTGCTTGGGGTAAGGTTTTAACTGCTCTTCTCTCCCTATAGGAAATTTTAAAGATGGGGGAGTCATGTTTGACAAAGGGTATAGAAAGGACAGTTAGAAGGGGAAGTGATGTACATACAACCTCAGAAACCAAAAAAAAAGAAAAAAAAAAGACTAAATAAGCCAAGCCAAAGGATATTTAGACCGTGTGCTAGCTGGTAGAGAAACAAGAAACCAAAGAGGTATTGATCCAAGACTCACCCAACGGATCACACTATAGCCTTTTTACACTTAGAGTAATAAGTATATTTACAACTTTAGCTCAGAGAGTGCTTCAGAAATTTAAATGTTTTACATCTCTAGTCATCTACTCTCTCTTCATATTTTTAATAAAAATGTGAAACTAGGATTATTACTGACTTCACTGGATTAAACATAATACAGTATAATATCTTAACATTAAAATATTTTCTGTTTCTTCATAAATCTCAGTAAAATGCACTGCCAGGAAAATTATTTACTGCAAATAGTACCAACCATTCGGAAACTGAAGTATTACTAGAAAACAAAAAATCTACGTACTTAACATTAAGGCAATTTTATAAAAAGAATCCCTCACTGTAACATATCTTTGTAAAAAAAAATGGCAGGGACACACATGGCCTTTTCATTTACCACCTAATGTGAGTGAATCTCCACCTACCAATATCATCTGAATTACTTTTTGTTTAAATTTTGGTAAAGTGATCTGCTTGCTACCTAATTGAGTTTTTCCATATGGTCTTTTAACTTGAAAAAAAAACTTCATTCTTTCAAAATATGTGTGTGTGTGAGTTCAAATGTTTGAGATGAAAGGATCAGAAATCAATGTTTTAAGGCCTGAGTTTTGATTGATTACTCAGAGGAGTGAACACCCCTAAAACTACTAAAAACCAAATAAATTGAGTACATAATAAGTACTGGAAGTGGAGAAAAAAATTAAATACTATCTGGTATTTGTAAACTGAACATGTGTAGGTTTTAGGGTAATATTCTTAGAACTTACATTCACCATCAGAGTGAATTAGTCCAATCTAGAACTGTGAAATAATAGATTCCAAAAAGAAAAATAATTTTTTTGCTGAAATCTCAAACGAAATGGCAACAGTGAAGTTGAGCTTTTCAGCTTTCCTAATGCCCTGTTCTAAGTGAATGCTTAAATGCTACTAAGAAATGTTCAAGAAACTCAGTGGCATGCTGGTTTTTAAGAATCATCTCTCAGGGGAAAAAAAAAAGGGGTGGGTGGTGATTTGTAGCATTTGCCACTTTCCCTGGAATAAATACTTTTACCATGGCCTATATTTCAAGCTAACAATATGAATTCACTGAATATGGCGTTTGGGAAAGATATGCAAAATTAGCTCTCACGAGCTAGTGCCAGGCTCCTCCAGCATCCCGTTGACACTCCTCATCATCATGTTCAGAGAGGTTAGAAATGGATGTCAGGTCAAAAAAACAGGAAGCTTTCTGGATGCAAATTTATATTTGTGTAATTGTAATTGTCATTATATGAATGCTTTTACTGGGTAAAGAAAACAAGAGAATTCTGGGCATTTACACATTTAGAAGAGCTACCAGGAAACCATGAAATCTAGAGAATATGCTGCGAGTCCCATTGCACATGAATTGGATAGCGTAGTCGGAAGGAAAATCACAGTTCTTGGAAAATCTCCAGTATCTCGTGATGGCTAGTTGTATGTTCCCTTGACGACTGCTCTGGTTCATCAAGGGAGTAAGTGAAGCTTCTGCTTCAGTGGTCCTCAGGAATCATCACAGATCCTTTTTTAATATCAGTACATCACAGGAAATGGCTTGGTTTTCTCTGTAATTTATTATAGAGTGTATTTGGGCTGTTTTGTCAGAGAGAAGTCTAACTAATATAATCTAAAACTAGTGACCGCCACATGACTGTCATCCAGAGGCAGGAAGTGCTCAGAACAATCACTTATTAGAGGTCATGGAGTGCTTTTTATACAAGCTGTTTGTATGGTCAGGCTGGCCAACTCTGTGATGATCTAAACAGGAACACGATGCTTTTTAAAAACAGTGTGTTTATACTGCTTTTGCTAGACAGAAGTCCTGACACTGTGGCTTTTATGCCTGATCCTTTTTTTTATACTGTTTAACATTTATTTTGTGCTGAGTTGCACAGACAACGTCAAGAAATATGGCTGTGTTGATAGGGCTGTATGAAAACCATCCCACTTTTAGGAAACAGCATTTCCTTAAATTTGCTTACCCAGCCATGACAATCACACTGGATAAGTGAAGTGGTAAGGAAAGCTGTATGTCTCTGGACAGTTTCACCCATACTGCCTAATGTCTAATTTTTGAAATATATTTTCCATGTTTCCCTGTTACAAACAGGGAGCTAAAACAATAACGCTATCAATTAGATCTTAAGTTAGTCTTTGAAGGGATCAGATTCCTTTCAGTGCCTCCATCTCTGCCGTGTACCTTTACTGCCATCTGCTGATACTGAGTCTCTGGGCTCCCAGTCTCCCATCCCAGCTATTCTCACGTAGAGCTGTCACTAGTCAGCTAAAACTTCTGGCTGAGCATGGAGATCATAGTTTCTAACAACTGAACTTACCCTCTTTCTATCCTAAATGTAGCCTAAGAAGATTCTTTTAAATAAAAGTTCTGAGTTAATGCTTAATTCATATGCTACTATTCACTTCAGAGCAATAGACATATTTATTCAGTATACATTAAGACAAATTATTATTGGTCAGAAATTCAAGCTATTAATCTGGAAATAATTAAAATCTAGAAGACAGACATTTTTGCATTCATTTTTAACATTTAACTGAGAAAAGGAAAGGAAAGAAAGGAAAGGGGGGAGGGGGAGAGGGGACAAGAGGACAGGAGAGGAGAGGAGAGGAAAAACTTATTAGCAATGTTAATGCATGCCCAAAATCTAAAATAAACAAGCCAGTGTTATTGTTGGGTAATTGCCAAGCCTAAAGACAAGAGAAAAGAACATTTATGTTTTGCACCTGTGAAAGCATTCAGTATCATCATCAATTTTGCAATATTCCCTAGAAGCAGTTGGTGCTGTTCAGTTTTGCTACTGTTATATCATGGCTTCATGCTGCAATTATACATGAACTAAGTTTTGCACACTTTCAGCCCAGCAATGAGATACTGCTTTAAAGCATTTAATTTCATTATGATTTGATGCCAATAACTCATATAACCACCAGATTTGACAAATAAAACATAGGTACCTTAAAAAGAAAAAAAAATCCATACGTTCTATTTCTCTCTGGAAAAAAAAACAAACTGCTTTACTTATGTGCTTTTGAAATATGCCACTGGAAAAAAAAATATGAGACAGATGCATTCAAATGCCTATAGCACAAAACAAACCTGAGATAGAAAAGCCAAAGAAATTAGTCCTTCCAAATTTAAAGACTGCAAAATCATGAAGGCACTTCCAAATGGCTTGGTTAACTTTTTTTCATCCTACCTCTCACAAATTAAAGACAATTTTCTATGTACGTGTCCCTTCAAAGGCAAGAACTTAGTTTGATCTTTCATTTTTGTGTTTTCTTATAATAAAAAAAGAAAATGTGGGATTTCGGGTCAAGATGACTCTGTAACTTCACACTTTTATGTGCTAGCAGTGATAGGAAAAATAAAGCGAAGAAAACTGAAAACATAAAGGCAAGTTCAAAAACAAGACAAACATATCTTTAGACAAGAAATAGACAAATATGCAAAGCAGCAAAGAAGGTAAGAGTACGTAGTTGCTAAGATATAAATCTAGAAATAGAAAAGCTTATCTCCTGTAAGGTAAAAGGAACTAAAACTATTTGCTCAAAAAGATTTGCGAAAGGTCTGATATAGATATAGGTTTATAAAGATAAATAAAATATATAAGGGAATATAAATATATTCATATATACATACTCAGAAAAAGAGAAAGGCTGCCATCTGGAATTCTGACTTTTAGCAAGCTGCCAGCCCAGGAAGAGAACAGAAGGCAATCAAAGTATCATGACCTGAATTATGCCAAGCAGTCTGTCAGCTCTGTGAATGGACCTGTGAATATTTCCAGTATCATTGTAGGACAGAACTACCAAATACCTTTTAGCAAAGATTCCAGTTTCAGTGTCAAAAGATCAGGTACTGTTCTCATTCAGCAGGTAGGGTTGGGCACAGCAGAAGAACACAGCACATGAAGAATGGGAGTACACAAAAAGAGAGAAAAAGAAACATACATCCCATTCAAAATGGGCCTGCACAGTACAATATCAGAACCCATGATGATACTGGAAAAGGAACCAAGCAAACCAACAATGGAACAGGAATCATTCTAGATAAGACAATTTTTATGAAAGGGCCTGAAAAAACTCTAAAATATTTTTTAAACACTAGAAAGCATAAATGAAGGAATAATTTTACTATTTAAAAAGAGAAATTACAGGCCACAGCCCTGTCCCCCTTCTCTCCGTACCACCCCCCACCCCCCCACACACACAGCCAATGCCACCAGTGCAAATGCACACCTGGAGGCTGGAAGCCCTGCACCTGCCAGCACCCTGCCCCTGCCACACCACCACCACTGTCAGAGCAGGAGCACCACATCCCCACTCCCGCCAGTACTCTGCCCCAGCCTATGTGCACGCACCCTACTGCCCTGCCACGGTGCAGGCATGTGCAGCTGAGCACAGATCCTGCTGCTGCCATCCCGACGCAGTGCTTTGGCCAGCTCCCCTTCATCAGAGCGTTCTGGCCAGCAGACTGGAAATATCTCAGCCCTGCCAGCACAGCAGGTTCATAACCTCAAGGGGCCAGAGAGAAAAAGCCAGGAGGCTGGTACCAGCCCCACCCCCAGAGTTAAAGCACACAGCCCAGGAGTGCTGAGTTGAACACTGGCCCCCTAAAACCTTCCAGAAATGAAGCCAGTTGACTGAACCCACTTTGTACCACAATCAAACCCCCAAGGAAATCAAAGAAGATAAAAGCAAAAACAAACAAACAAAAAACACATCCAAAGGATAGCAACTTCAAAGACTGAAAGAATATCAACCAACATAGATGAGAAAGAACAAGTGCAAGAACTCTGGCAACTCAAAAAACCAGAGTGTCTTTTTACCTCCAAAAACTGAACTAGTTCTCCAGCAATGGTACTTAATCAGGCCGAAACGGCTGAAATGGCAAAATTGAATTCAGAATACGAATAGGAACAAAGATCATCAAGATTCAGAACAAAGTCAAAAATCTAAAGAATCTAAGGAGTACAATAAAAAGATATAGGAGATGAAAGATGAAATGGTCATTTTAAGAAAGAACCAAGCTGGCTGGGAGAAGTGGCTCGCGTTTGTTATCCCAGCACTTTCGGAGGCTGAGGTGGGCAGATCACGAGGTCAGGAGATCGAGACCATCCTGGCTAACCCGGTGAAACCCCATCTCTACTGAAAATACAAAAAAATTAGCCTTGCGTGGTGGTGGGCGCCTGTAGTCCAGCTACTGGAGGCTGAGGAAGGAGAATGGCATGAACCTGGGGGGCGGAGCTTGCAGTGAGCCGAGATCACGCCACTGCACTCCAGCCTGGGCAACAGAGCGGGACTCCGTCTCAAAAAAAAAAAAAAAAATTCGAGAATTTCCTAACACAAATTAACAGCAGAATTGACCAAGAGGAGGAAAGAATCTCAGAGCTCGAAGACCAGTTCTCCAAAATAACTCGGTCAGACAAAAATAAAGAAAAATGAATAAAAAATGAATAAATGAATAAAACCTCCAAGAAATGAGATTAGGTAAAGACCAAATCTACAACTCATTGGCACCCCTGAAAGAGCAGAAGAGAAAGCAAGCAACATGGAAAACATTTCAGGATATCTTCCATGAAAATTTCCTCAACCTCACTAGAGAGGCCAACATTCAAATTCAGGAAATGCAGAGAACACCTGCTAGATACTATACAAGATGACCATGCTCAAAACACATAGTCATCAGATTCTCCAAGGTTGAAATACATTAAAAGTGTGTTAAAGGCAGCTAGAGAGAAGGGGCAGGTCACCTACAAAGTGAACCCCATCAGGCTAACAGCAGACCTTTCAGCAGAAACCCTACAAGCAAGAAGAGATTGGGGCCCTATATTCACCATTCTTAAAGAAAAGAAATTCCAACCGTGAATTTCACACCCAGTTAAACTAAGTTTAAAAGCAAAGAAGAAATAAGATCCTTTTCAGACAAGCAAATGCTAAGAGAATTCGTTACCACCAGGCATGCATTGCAAAAAATCCTTAAGGAAGTGCTAAATATGGAAAGGAAAGACTATTACTAGCCACTACAAAAACACAATTAAGCACATAGACCGTTGACACCATAAAGCAACCACACAATCAAGTCTGCATGATAATCAACTAACAACATGATGACAGGATCAAATCTGCACATGTCAAAATTAATCTTGAATGTAAACAGGCTAAATGCCTCAATTAAAGGGCACACAGTAGCAAGTTGGATAAAGAAACAAGATCCAAATATTCAAGAGACCCACCTCATATGCAATGACACCCATAAGCTTAAAGTCAAGAGAGAGGGAAAAATCTACTAAGCAAACAGAAAATGGAAAACAGCAGGGGTAGCTATTCTAATTTCAGACAAAACAGACTTCAAACCAATAATGATCAAAAAAGATAAATAAACTTATTACATAATGGTAAAGGGTTCAATTCGAAAAAAAGACCTAATCATTCTAAATATATATGCACCCATCACAGGACCCAGATTCATCAAGCAAGTTCTTAGAGACTTATGAAGAATTTTAGATAACCATACAACAATAGTGGGAGATTTAAACACCCCACTGAGAGTATTAGACAGATCACTGAAGCAGAAAACTGACAAAGATATTCAGGACCTGAACTTGACACTTGACCAAATGGACCTAACAGATATCTCCACCCAAAAACAACAGAATATGCATTCTTCTCCTCTGTGTGTTGTGCCTACTCTAAAATAAATGACAAAATTGGCCATAAAACAATCCTCAGCAAATTTAAACAACCAAAACCATACCAACCATACTATCAGACCACAGTGCAATAAAAATAGAAATCAATGCTAAGAAAAATGATGAAAATCATGCAATCACATGGAAATTAAACAATCTGATCCTGAATGACTTTTGGGTAAATAATGAAATTAAGGCAGAAATCAATAAATTCTTTGAAAATAATACGAATAAAGATAAAACATACAAGAATTCCTGGGGCACTGCTAAAGCAGTGATAAGAGGGAAAGTTATAGTGCTAAATGCCCATATCAAAAAGTTAGAAAGATCTCAAATTAACAACTTAACACCACATCTAAAGGAACTGGAGAAATAAGAGCAAACCAGCCACAAAGCTAGCAGAAGACAAGAAATAATCAAAATCAGAACTGAATTGAAGGAAATTGAGATGTAAAAAACCACACAAAACATCAAAAAACCTATGTGTTTCTTTTTCAAAAGAATAAATAAGATTGACAGACTGCTAGGTAGGCTAATTAAAATAAAAAAAAAAGACTCAAACACAATCAGCGATAACAAAGGGGACATTACCACCAACCCCACAGAAAAACAAAAAACCTGAGAGACTAATTCAAACACCACTACACACACAAACTAGAAAACCTAGAAGAAATGAATAAATTCCTGGATACACATATCTCACAAGATTGGACCAAGAAAACACTGAATCCTTGAACAGACCAATAATGAGTTTCAAAGTTGAATCAGTAATAGAAAGCCTAACAACCAGAAAAAGCCCAGTACCAGATAGATTCACAGACAAATTATATCAGAAATATAAAGAAGAACTGGTACTGTTCCTACCAAAACTATTCGAAAAAGTTGAGGATGAGGAACTCCTCCTTAATTCATTCTATGAGGTAAGCATCATCCTGATATCAAAACCTGGCAGAGACACAGCAACAAAAACAGAAAACTTCAGGCCGATATCTTCGATGAACATCAATGCAAAAATTCTCAGCAAAATATGGGCAAACCAAATCCAGCAGCGCATCACAAAGCTTATCCACCATGACCGAGTAGGCTCTATCCTTGGGATGCAATATTTGCATAAACATATGCAAATCAATAAATGGGATTTATCATATAGAACTAAAGACAAAAACCACATGATTATCTCAATAGATGCAGAAAAGGCTTTCGATAAAATTCAACATCACTTCATGTCAAAAACCCTCAATAAACTAGGCATTTAGGCATTGAAGAAACATACTTCAAAATAATAAGAGCCGTTGATAACAAACCCACAGCCAACATCATACTGAATAGGCAACGGATGGAAGCATTCACCTTGAGAACTAGAACAAGAAAAGGATATCCACTCTTACCACTGCCATCCAACATAGTACTGGAAGTCTTAGCCAGAGCAATCAGGCAAGAGTAAGAAATAAAAGTCATCCAAGTAAGAAAAGAGGAAGTCAAACTATCTCTTTCTGCAGACCATTGATTCTATACCTAGAAAACCCCATAGCCTCTGCCCAAAAGATCTGCTCCTAGGAGTCTCTGCTTCTAGAAATGAGAAACAGTTTCAGCAGTTTCAGGATAAAAAAAATCCACATAAAAAAATCAGTAGCATTTCTATACACCAAAAACATCCAAGCTCAAAGCCAAATCAATAATGCAATCCTATTCACAAGACCCACAAAAAGAATAATACCTAAGAATACAGCTAACCAGTGAGGTAAAAGATCTCTACAAGGAGAATTACAAACACTGCTGAAAGGAATTGGAGATGACCCAAACAAATGGAAAATCAATCTTTCCATGCTCGTGATTAAGAAGAATCAATATTGCTAATATGGCCACACTGCCCAAAGCAATTTACAGATTCAATTCTATTTCTATCAAACTACAAACGACATTCTTCACAGAATTAGAAAAAACTATTTTAATATTCATATGGAACCAATAAAGAGCCAGGATAACCATGGCAATCCCAAGCAAAAAGAGCAAAGCTGGAAGCTTTATGTTACCCAACTTCAAACTATACTACAAGCCTAGAGTAACCAAAACAGCATGGTACTTGTACAAAAAACAGACACATAGACCAATGGAACAGAATAGAGAGCCCAGAAATAATGCCATACACCTACAACTGTCTGATCTTCAATAAAGTTAACACAAAAAGCGATGGGAAAGGACTCCCTATTCAATAAATGGTGCAGGGATACCTGGCTAGCCATATGCAGAAGATTGAAACTAGACCCCTTTCTTACACTATGTATAAAAGTCAACTCACGATGGATTAAAGACTTAAATGTAAAACCCAAAACTATAAAAACTCTGGAAGATAATCTAGGAAATACCATTCTAAATATAGGCCCTGGCAAAGATTTCATGACAAAGACACCAAAAGCAATAGCATCAAAAACAAAACTTGACAAATAAGACCTAATTAAACTAAAGAGATTCTGCAAAGCAAAAGAAACTAGCAACAGAGTAAACAGACAACCTGTAAGATAGAAAAAAATATTTCAAACTATGCTTCTGACAAAGATCTAATATACAGATTCAGTAAGAAACTTAACAAGCAAAAAACAAAAAACCTCACTAAAAAGTGGGCAAAGAACTTAACAGAACTTAACAGACACTTTTCAAAAGAAAACATACATGTGGCCAAAAGCATATAAAACAAAGTTCAACATCACTAATTATTATAGAAATGCAAATCAAAACCACAAGGAGATACCATCTCACACTAGTCAGAATGGCTATTTTTAAAAAGTCAAAAAATAACAGATGCTGGCAAGGTTGTGGAGAAACAGGAACTCTTATACACTGCTGCAGGGAATATAAGTTAGTTCAGCCATTGTGCAAAGAAGTTTGGCAATTTTCCAAAGAACTTAAAACAGAATTACCATTCAACCCAGTAATCCCATTATTGGATACATCCCCAAAGGAATATAGACAGTTCTGCCAAAAAGACATATGCACACATATGTTCATCACAGCACTATTCACAATAGCAAAGGCATGGAATCAACCTAAATGCATATCAATGGTAGACTGGATAAAGAAAATGTGGTAAAGAGATACCATGGAATACTACACAACCATAAAAAAGGAAATCATGTGTTTTGCAGCATAATGGATGGAGTTGGAGGCCGTTATCCTAAGTGAACTAATGCAGGATCAGAAAACCAAATGCTACACAATCTCATTTACAAGTGGGAGCTAAACATTAAGTGCTTAGCTCAAAGGGAACACAAAGAAGGGAACAACAGACACTGGAGCCTACTTGAGAGTGGAGGGTGGGAGGATGATGACAGTCAAAAAGACTACCTAACAGTACTATGCTTACTACCTGGGTGATGAAATAATCTATACACCATGACACACAATTTACCTATATAACAAACTGCAACAGGTACCCCTGAACCTAAAATAAAAGTTAAAAAAAAAGAGATTCAAAATTTGATAATACTTATTGCTCCTTATTTAAAGAGTGGAAACTGAATTCCAATATTTTCAATTAAAAATAACATAAGAAAGTATATTAAAATATTAGTTAAAATATGGGAAAAAGTTGTAAAAGCATAACAGGCAGAAATAAAACAAAAAAGAAATATATTCAAAATCTTGAGAATAAAAAAATTCATAGACATTTAAAACTCAGTAGATAGGATAAACTCTAGTCTAAAAATGGTTGAAGAAAAAAATGATACCTAAGAAGAATGTCAGACAGAAAAAAATAAGGGAAGATTTTTTTAAGAGTAAAAGCGAGATTAAGAAATTTAGAGGACTGCTTAACAGGCTTCCAAAAAATGTCTAACATAAGTTCTATAAGTAGAGATTTCAGTGTTCTGTGTATTAGTCCATTCTCATGCTGCTATAAAGGACTGTCCCAGACTGTCTAATTTATAGAGGAAAGAGATTTAATTGACTCACAGTTCCACATGGCTGGGGAGGCCTCAGGAAATTTACAATTACGGCAGAAGGGGAAGCAAACATGTCCTTCTTCATGTGATGGCAGGAAGGAGAAGTGAAGAGCAAAGAGGGGGAAAAGCCCTTTATAAACTATCAGATCTCATGAGAACTGACTCACTATCACAAGAACAGCATGGAGGTAACCACCTCCATGATTCAATTACCTCCTACTGGGTTCCTCCCATGACATGTGGGGATTATGGGAACTATAATTCAAGATGGGATTTGGGTGGAAACACAGCCAAATCATATCATTCAGAGAATACCAAAAAGCAATATTCAAGATGATTCAGGTAAAATTTTTCCAAAGTTTGAGGAATTTTTTTTTAATTTTTAAGTTTCGTGGGTCCATAGTGGATGTCTATATTTACGGGGTATATGGGATGTTTTGACACAGATACACAATGTGTAAGTCACATCAGTTTAAATGGGATATCCATCAACATAAGCATGTATCGTTTGTGTTACAAATAATCCAATTATATTATTTATTTTAAAGCATACAATTAAGTTGTTATTGACTATAGTCACCCTGTTGTGCTATCAAATAGTAGATCTTATTCATTCTAACTATATTTTTGTACCCAGTAACAATCCTTCCAACCCCCCAGACCCCTACTACACTTCTCAGCCTCTGGTAACCATTCTACTATCTATCTTCATGAGTTCAGCTGTTTTAATTTTTAGCTCCCACAAACAAGTGAGAAAGTTTGTCTTTCTATGCCTGGTTTATTTTACCTACATAATGACCTCCAGTTCCATCCATGTTGTTGCAAATGACAGGATCTCATTCTATTTTATGGCTGAACAGTACTCCATTGTGTATATCTACCACATTTTCTTTATCCATTCATCTATTGATGAACCCTTAGGTTACTTCCAAATCTTGGCTATTATGTACATAGGTGTACCCAGAAGGAAGGCATGGAATCCAGGAAACAACAGAAAAATGTTGGAAAATTCTTTAATTCTTGTTTTTTAATAAAAGCTGAATTTTTGTCTTAAGAGATAAGATTAAAAAACATGTTCAGTGTCCAAAATTTAGAAAATACAAATAAGCAAAAGACACAATTTAAAAATCATCCTCAGGCCAGGCACAGAGGCTCATGCCTATAATCCCAGCTCTTTGGGAGGGAAAGGCAGGAGGATCACTTAAGCCCAGGAGTTCAAGACCCGCATGGGCAACATAGTGGGACCCTATCTCTACACACACACACACAAAATCATCTTCATTCCCACTGAAACAGGAAAGTTCCCAGATTCCCCTCACAGAACATGTGACAGGGATGTGGCTCCCCTGTTTGGTCACCCTGCAGCTCAAAGCCCTAGAAGTAGCATGCAGATGGGCAGGTACAGAGGCTAGGGCGAGTGCTTTGGGCTCTCGGCCCTGTGGTAGCATCTAGGGGTGGGAGTCTGTGACTCCCGAAACCCAAGTGGGCATGTGTTACAGTGTGCTCCTTTAGCTTTGCTATCTGTGGATGGCTTGTGTGTTAATCAGCTCAATGGGTCCTCTGCTTTACTGCAAGGGCAGGGGGCCAGTGTGACAGCCTTCTGTATCCTGAGCTCTTGCCCAGTGTCCCAGAAGAATCAGATCATACACAGGCTCAAAGGAAGAGTGCAAGGTTTTATTGAGTGGTGGAGGTGGCTCTCAGCAAGATGGATGGGAGCTAAAAGAGGGGATGGAGTGGGAAGATGGTCTTCCCCTGGAGTCGGGCCACCCAGGGGCTGGACTCTTCTCTGACAGCCCCCAGCCAAACTCCCCTTGGCATCCAGACATCCCTCCTATTCTCTCTTTCTCTGCTACATTGTTCCACTGTGGCTGGTCTGCTAGTCTGCTGGTCTCGACAATCAGCTGATTCTGTGTGTGCCTGCTAATGTCTCAGGTTTATATGAGCATAGGATAGGGGACATGGTGAGCCAGAGTGGTCTTGGGAAATGCAGTATTTGTGCATGAAAACAGGAGTGCCTGTTATCATTTAGGTTCGCAGGCACAGGCCCAAGGGTGGAGCCCTTGCCAGGGACCCTGCCCTTCTCTACCCAGCACTTCCCTGCCTGCCTCCCATATCACCAGGATACAGAGATAGCCACTGTTAATATTAGTAAAAGTAGCTCTGGTATTATCCTATGCATATTTTCATTAAAATTATGTTATGTAATTCAAATTACATGTATCCCTTTTTCTATTTCATACAAATATCTTTCTGTGTTACTATTATTCTATAACTCTTGTTTAAGAGCTGGATAAATTATTTAAATTACTTGATTTAATTAATTAAGCAATGAACTCTTCTTTTTTTGCCTTTTTGCAGCCCTTTCATTTGTTTTAGATAACCTGAACTTCCATTTGGGCAGGTCTTCTAAAAATCTACAAATAAATTGTCTTTTCAAAATCAGAATGTTTCCACCAATATTGCTAAGCATACCTAAAAATTATAAATCTAAAGTGCAAAAATGTTAAGGACACTGAAAAATAAAGTTGATTGCATTGAGTTTCAGTTTTTAAAATAACGCAACTTGAGTATTTGATTTTGAATTCCATTATGAGCAATATTAGTAGAAGTGGATGAACACTTCAACTTGACTGTGTAATTTATTTTTACAAAAATCTCTTTAGAGATCCCTGTCTAGTCAGCAAATAATTGCTTTAACTTGGATTTTAATATTAGCACTGAATGATTTATGTACATTAAATAATGTGATTCTCACTAACCATTTATGAGCTTAGAATGATTATCTCCCTTCTGTACATAATCACACTTCAGGGAAGAAAGGTTAAGTGGTTTGCCTAAGATCACTCAGCCAGTCAACGGATTATCTCAAAATATGATCCTTAAGTCTTTAAATCATTAGACTCGGCTGGCCTCAGCAATACTTGAGAGGCATAAGGGATATGCTCTTAGGCTTTTCCTCAAATGATTTATGTGGCATAATATCTCATTTGTTTATAGGGTTTTTTGTTTCTTATGACACAAATTGGTCTATAAGCAAGCATGAGACATCATAAAAATGAACATTAAGAATCAACATGTGGAAAAAATTCTGGAAGACAGCATATCAATTTCCAACATAGTACATAAACCAGGCAGATAATATAAACTATCATTTGTGGAAGGATCATAGGGGAGAAAAGAAGGAATAACAGAAAGCAAATAGTGTGAATAGCTTCCTTTGGTGGAGCTTCAGTTCCAGGTTAGATTTCAACAAGCTCTGAATGAAAGAAGCAGAGATCTCGTGCATTCCCTGAGAGCAGTTCTCTCCATCTCCAGTATAAAAGCATCCATACATATCAACCTGGCCATATCCACACTGGTGGCAAATATGCTTCATATATTTTACAGAATTCACACTACGTCGGAAATTCTTAAAATTCAAGTTTTTGTTTGTTTGTTTGTTTGTTTGTTTTTGAGACGGAGTCTCGCTATGTCGCCCAGGCTGGAGTGCAGTGGCAGGCTCTCCTCTCACTGCAAGCTCCGCCTCCCGGGTTCACGCCATTCTCCTGCCTCCCGAGTAGCTGGGACTGCAGGTGCCCGACATCATGCCCGGTTAATTTTTTATATTTTCAGTAGAGACGGGGTTTCACCGTGTTAGCCAGGATGGTCTGGACCTCCTGACCTCGTGATCCGCCCGCCTCGGCCTCCCAAAGTGCTGGGATTACAGGCCTGAGCCACCGCGCCTGGCCAGAATTCAAGAATTTTTAACAGTGACCTGATCAGAATTAGAAATGACCTTGGTAAACTAAAGTGGAAGCCAAAACGGTAGTGGAATGATTTACTGGAAGGATCGTATCAGATTCTTATTACCTAGTAGGCAAGGAGAAGGAACCAGCCCACAGTTGTGCCTTTAAGAGAGGTAAGCGAAAGAGGAAGCTTAGGGTTTGTTTTTTGTTTTTTCATTCAACTAAGTCAACAAAGTTATTTTAAGAAAAAATATTACTAAATTATTTAACCAATAATTGTTTAATAAAATTGACTTTTTGTTTTAAAAATAAAATGACCAGCTTCTCCAGGTCTGCCAGGAACTTCTCTGGTTTTAAAACAAAGTCCTGACGGGCTCAGTGGCTCACGCCTGTAATCCTAGCACTTTGGGAGGTCGAGGCGGGTGGATCACGAGGTCAGGAGATCGAGACCATCCTCACTCACACTGGTTTCCGTCTCTACTAAAAATACAAAAAAAAAAATTAGCCTGGTGTGGTGGCGGGCGCCTGTAGTCCCAGCTACTAGGGAGGCTGAGGCAGGAGAATGGCATGAACCCAGGAAGCGGAGCTTGCAGTGAGCCGAGATCACGCCACAGCACTCCAGCCTGGGCGACAGAGGGAGACTCCGTCTAAAAAAAAAAAAACTGAAAGTCCCATGTCCTGGGAAACTCCTCAGGCCCAGGCAAACAAGAAAGTCTGGTCAAAATAAAAAATAAAAAATAAATGTGATCATTGTCCAAAATTTAAAAAATACAAATAAGCAAAAATGAGAAATGAAATCATTCACACTCTCAGTATGCAGAAACAGCCACTGTTAATATCAGCGAACATATTCATATTATCTCTACGAAATAAACTTTATAACAATGCAAGTTACTGGTGTTACAATATGGCAGGTGCCAGGGTAATATTGTTTGAATTTTCTTTTAAACTCTAAATAAGTTTTAAACTCTAAATAAGCTGTTTAAAAAATATGCCAAGTACCTTTTCATATGATTGCATCATTCTATAAACTCTGATACATTTTCAGTTGTGTGTTGACCATTTTTGCTATTCATTCTACAAACTCCCTTAACCTTATAGTTTTATCTCTGAGATACAGTACCAGCCGATACATTAGCAGCATGCTTTCTGAGTTCTGATAACTGTATCACAGTGTAATCTCTCTGCTCAGGGGTATGCAGCCTTTCAATTCTTATTCCATTTCAATTTCCCTGTAGGCCAAGGAGGGGAAATTTCTACCTAGGGAGTTTAGCATCATTTAGCATTGATGTTACTTGTCCAACAATCTCCTACATGAGGGAGACCATATGTCAACCACAGTTAGCACTTAAAATTTATCAATATCTACTTATACACATGAAGCTCTTTTTATTTTGTGGGAGGTTTAACTTTCTGAAAGCATTCCATGTCCAGTTTTAAAGTCAGTAGGAGAGAAAAAAAATAAAACGCAGTGTTAGAAAAGAAATATATCTTTTATCTACTTGAAAATGTCCACACTTGGCTGGAGCCATATTTCAGGATTGTTGTGATCCAGAAAGTACCTCTCTCAATGAAGAAGTACTTACTATCCATGTGTGAAGTTACTCCTTTCTTGCCAGTAATGCATATCATAATGGCCTCTTCTGTTTTACGTTTAGCTACACAACACCTGTTGGCAGCCCTGGAGTTGTTTGTATGATTGAAATGACTGCAGATGGAAAACCTCCAGTACAGAAGAAAGATACAGAGATTTCCCAGGCCTCTCAGGTAGGTATGCCAATATCCAGTTCCAAACACTAATTGTGCCCTCATTATTTCAGATAAGTATTTTTTATGTTACTAAGCAATAATCATATTTCTTAATTGAACAGATTCCTTGTAAAAACTCTCAACAAAGCACCAGAAAATTCAACTCATACTTTAGGGATGATTAAATATATTTAATGTTGCCTGTCACTATCAAAGTTTTATCAGATTTAACAATAAATTGATTTTCCTTTCACACTTTGGGTTTAATATATTGTGCTTGATTTAAAAAAAAAAAAAGACAGCTCCCGAGTGGGGAAAGATTGGCAAAATATGACAATTTTTTAAAAACTTGTGTTTTTATAGGATATGATAGTACCTGCACTGTTAAAAAAAAAAAGGCTGTTTCCAGTCTTCCAGATTTGCATTGGCCAGAAAATTTCTCTTAGAAACATTGAATGAGTCTAAATTGAAAGAAAAGAGAATGTCTATCCCTCCAGAGACCAGGAAATTTGCTGAATTCTTTCTGTTTTAATGATGTGGTTGGTTACATTTTTCTTAGTATAACTTTATTGCAATACATTTATGATAAAAATTCCTAGTTCATTTGATCATCATGGAGAATTAATCTGTATAATTAGAGATCTAATTTTAGTAGACGTTAAAGCAGCCACTATGCACTGCCTTAATGAATTGGAAATTTCATTTTATTTTCATTTCTTCTATATAGTCTCTTGAGTATATATAGGCATCCAAAAGAAGCACATAATAACATCTAACATTTCTATAAGCACCTTGTATTTTCCAAATTACGGCCTTAAATATTATCTCATTTAATATCTGCAAGAACCCTGAAAAGGCAGAATGATTATCTCCTTCCTACAGCTGAAGGATACTGAGTATCTTATTTGACCAGAATTTTATAGTGATAAGAAAGGAGGCTCTATCTCAGGTTCTGTTTCCCAGCACTTTTGTGTTCCTTTATAATGCACTGTACTGATCTTCATTTGCTACTGCAGCTGACTCAAAATTGTTCAAGTGGGTTGTTAGGGTAGGAACAAAATTGTTTTCATGTTTTAAAAAGTCATTCTAGATCCCGAGAGGGCCACATATTTAGATTTAAGACATGGAATATTCAAGCAGTAGAAAATATATGAATCACTCATAGTGAAAAATGTAAAGCATTCAGTATGACTACATCTTTATTAACTCCTTATAGTTGCCTATTTTTTATATTGAAAGATCTGTATTTTCTTATGAATAGCATAAAATATGCTACTAACTTCTACATTAGTGAATCACATTTTTAACACATAGAATCCAGTAAGTGCTCAATAAATATCTTTTTGTTGTTGAAAATGTTAAATATGACATATTTATAGCCTCTTTGACAAACCAGTTACCTTGCCCTTTAGGCTGACCAAATGAAATACCGATCAGAATGCTGCAAGTTGCACATGCACACACAGAGGAGTAGAATTTATTATTTCAATGGAAAATAATGTGGATAATTTTAGGGTGGTAAAGAGAGAATGCATGTAGGCACTCTAAAGCCTCAGTGGCTGTTCCCTGCTGCCACTACAGGAGCTGTCACATGCTTTTATAACTCTGCCTCCTTAAGTTCAGCCCAATTCAAGTGCTCCTAAGCCTGGGTGAATCACTGCTGCCTTCTAACTTGTGTTAACCCCAAAGCTCAATTTGGTCACGCTTGTGGAGGCTATATGTGGTGAGATTCTCTCAGACACACTTCAGTCCCAGAGTTACGGTATATTACAGCCTCCAGGGCCCAACATCTACGGCACATGCCCTTTCTCTCCAAGTCCTGGCAGGATCTTGTCTGAGAAAGAGCACCTAAGGGTGGCTTTTCTACTGCACATTTTCTACTGCCTTTTCCTCTATTATTACAGTAGGAGGATGATGGAGGTTTGTGGAATAAAGATACAAGAACTGAAAATTTTGCAAGCTGAAGCTATTTAATTTTAAGAGTCATGGACTTTGGCACAAAATATCAAAATATGTTCCAGCGCTGCCTCTACTCATTATAATTTAGTAGGGGTTGTTAAGTATATTCAAAGAATCATTATGTACAAAATAGTATTTTTCAGTACATAAACCCAAAACAAAGCCAGATTGACACCAAAGGGGTTAAATCTCAAATGTGATATTCTAGGTTGGATAAGAATAAAACACCTATATTAATTTGGAGGTTTTTCTGGTAATTTTGAAAGTAAAAAGTAAAAATTTATTCTTAATTCTGATAATAGCTAAAATATATAATACTATGTTCCAGACACTGTTCTAAGCACTTTTCATATTTTAAATTATTTAATCATTACCAAAAAATATGGAGTAAATACTATTATTATCTCCAAATACAGAGAAGGAAGATAAAGCACGAGGATGAGTTTCCTGCCCAAGATCACACAGCTATTTGGGGATTCAAATCCAGACATTCTCACTAGATAGTCCACGCTTTTAACCAAAACTATGTGGTCTCACAACATTTTATATGATGTTTTCTTTTTTTTTATTTCTGATCTGATTTATTGTTTTGTTTTGTTTTTTTACTTTAAGTTCTGGGATACCTGTGCTGAACGTGATTTATGATGTTTTCCTTTATTGCAACTATTACTAAGCAACAAAATTTTATGTGTACAGTTAATTATATACACATTATTGTTAATTACTGTTCATTATATACACATTATTATAGAACAGATCTCTAGAACTTTTTCTTCTTATCCGAAACTCTATAGTCATTGAAGAGCAATTTTTCATTTCTCTCTCCCCGCAATCTCTGACTACTTTCTGCTTCTGTGAGTTTACTTTCTATACCTTATTTAAGTGGAGTCATGCAGTATTTGTACTCTGTGGCTGGCTTATTTCATTTATCATAAAGTCCTCAAGGTTCATCTATGTTGTACCATATGATAAGATTTCCTTCTTTTAAAAAATTGAGTATTCCATAATATCTATATATATATCATTTTCCTTTTTTATTATATTTTTAATTGACAGACAATAATAGTATATATTTATCAGGTACAATGTAGTGTTTTGATACATTGTATACTTTGTGGAATGATCAAATTCGGCAAATTAGCATATCCATTACCTCAAATATTTATCATTTCTTTGTGGTAAGAAATTGAAAATCCTCTCATTTAGTTGTTTTTAAATATGTTATTATTAACTATAGTCACCATGCTGTGCAATAGATCACCAAAATTTATTCCTCTTATCAAATTGGAACTTTGTACCCTTTGACCAATGTTTTTCTTTTTTCTATCCACATCCCTGACCAGCCTCTGCAATCACCATTGTACTATTTCTATGAGTTCAACATTTTTAGATTCTAAATATAAGTGAGATCATACTTTACCACATTTTCTTTATCCATTCATCCATTAATGAAGATTTATGTTGTTTCTATCTATTGAATGATGTGACTAATGCAAATAATGCTACAATGAACATCCAATTGCAAATAATCTCTTCAATATCCTATTTCCAGTTCTTTTGGGTAAATACCCGGAAGTGGTATTGCTAGATCAGATGGTAGTTTTTTAAATTTTTTTAGAAACCCCCGTACTGTTTTCTATAGTGGCTGCATCATCTTACATCCTGACCAAGAGTGCTCATAAATTTCCACTTCTCCACATCCTCACCAAGACTTGTTATTTTCTGGTTTGGGTAATAGCCATCCTAACAAGTATAAAGTGATATCTCATTGTGGTTTTGATTTGCATTTCCCTGATGATTGGAGATGGTGAGCATCTTTTCATATACCCGTTGGCCATTTGTATGTCTTATTTGGAAAAATGTCTATTCAAGTTTTTTGCCTATTTTTTAATCAGGTTATATTGGGGTTTTGTTTGTCTGCTTTGTGTGTTCATTGCTATTGAGTTGTAGAAATTCCTTATATGTGTTGGATATTAACTCCTTATCAAACATATGGTTTGCAAATATTTTCTCCCATTCTGTAGGTTTCCTTTTCACTCTGTTAATTGTTTTCTTTGCTGCATAGAAGCTTTTTTTGACATAGTCCCATTTGTCTATTTTTGCTTTTATTGCCTGTGCTTTTGGTGTCATATCCAAGAAATCATTGTCAAAACTAATGAAGCATTTTCCCCATGTTTTCCTCTAGGGGTTTTATGGTTTGGGGGTTAAGTTTAAGTCTTTAATCAACTTTGAGTAGATTTTTGTGTATAGTGTGAGACAAAGATCCAATTTAATTTTTTCAGTTTTCAAAATCCTTGCTTTTTAAATTATACCATTAATTTCTTATACAATAAAGGGATTTCAGAAGAAACAAAGGAAAACGTATTATTGATTGTCTTACTGATTCATTGAAAATATTATCATAGAGCTGAACAAATTGATTCCTGATGATGAGTAGAGGTTACCTTCTTGAAAATAGTTTCCTACTGTGTGGAAAATATTGTGGAAAGTGGTCTGGAGTCTTCCTTAGAATGTGAACTTGCCTTCATTCTTTTGTTATTATAGTCAATATAATGGTCAGTAGAATGTTTGCAATCCAAGATGTTGCTGAAGCTCTTCTGTCAGGAATTGCCTTAGTGAAAAAGGAATTCAAGGCCTTTCAGGGTCTCTCATCTCTCAGTTACTAGTGGAAGAGAATTGACTTGTGACTAACAGGGAATTCCTGGGACATTCTTAAAATAATGAGAATCCTTGGGAACATACGCTATTTCCTACTCCCATTAGAGTAATTGTTGCATAAGCAGATTCAACATATTTATCTGTTCCTACTTAAGGTTTGCCACTAGACTGATGTACCAGAATTTTAATGCCATGTAATTATATATTGTAAATTAAAGCAGTGTAGCATACTTGTTGAGAATAGAATATTTTACATTTTATGACATCTTCAGTGACTGTACCTCAGCTAAGTTCTGAATTTTCTACTACCTCAAGACATCTTTCAGATATATGCCAAATGCTTGCTCATTATAAAATGACACTCTTTTGCATGTGAATAGCCAGTTTTCCAAAAATCATTTGTTGAAGATTATTTTCCACATGCATTTGTGGTACCCTTTTCAAAGATCATTTGACCATGTGTCCATGGGATTTTTCACAGCCTCTTATGTTTCATTGGTTTATACATTTCTTTATGCCAGCACCATACACTTTTGATTACTATAGCTTTGTAATATACTGTGAAGTCAGGAAGTGGGAACCTCTCCCATTTTGTATTATTTCTCAAGATTGTTTTAGCTATTTGGCATCCTTTGTGCCATATGAATTCCAGCATTGTTTTTTCAATTTTTGTAAAAATATCTTTGGAATTTTGGTATGGATTGTATTGAATCTGTAGATTACTTTGGATAGTATGGACATTTTATTGATGTTCCATGAATGTAAAATGTCTTTCTTATTTATTTGTGCCTTTTTTCTCTTTCAAGAATGTTTTGTAGTTTTAAGTTACACGTTTTTTGCCCTCTTAAGTTTATTCTTATGCTATTTTATCCTTTTACATGTATTATAGATAAAATTGTTTTCTTATTTGTGATAGTTAATGGTTAGTCTATAGAAATGTAATTAATTTTTCCTGATTTTTGTATCCTGAAATTTTGCTAAATTTGTTGGCTCTAACAGTTTTTGTGTGTGTGCATGTGTGTCAGAGACATCATTAAGGTTTTCTACGTATATTATCATGTCATCTGTGAACAAAGATAATTTTACTTCTTTATTTCTTATTTGGATGCATTTTATTCCTTTTTTTCTTTTGCCTAACTGCTCCAGCCAGGACTTCCAGAACTATGCTCAATAAAAGCAGTGAGTGGGCATCCTTATCTTGTTCCTCAACTTGAAGGAAAAGCTTTAGGTGTTCACCATTGAGTATGATGTGTATTCTGTTGAATTAATTTCCTCCTAATCCTAATTTGCTGAGTATTTTTTCATGAAAGAGTCCAAATTTTGTAAAATGACATTTTGCATTTATTGAGATGATCCTGTGATTGTTATCTTCCAGTCTGTTAATGTAATGTATTATTACATTCTCCTTCCTGCCTTACAAGGCGGCAGGAAGGAGAATGAACGCAGGAGGAACAAAACACTTATAAAACCATCAGATCTCAAGAGAACTGCTGCTTTCACAAGAGCAGCATGGGAAAACTATCCCCATGATGAAATTACCTTGATCTGGTCTTTCCCTTGACATGTGGAGATTATGGGGATTTAGGGGATTACAATTTAAGATGAGATTTTGGGTGGGGACACAAAGCCTAACAATATGATCATGGAATATATTTTTCCATACTTTCACTTTCTGATTGTGTGTATCCTTAACTCTAAAGTGAATCTCTTGTAAGACAAGTTTTCTTGTACCTCATTTCATTTCTTGCTTTCTTCCTTTTTGACTTTTTAGTGACATAACTTGATTTCATTTTTTGTTTTTGTATCTTCTATGGGTATTTTTTATGGTTACCATGAAGCTTACACAAAATATTTTATAGCTATAGCAGTACATTTTAAGGTAATAATAACTTCAATATCACATACTAAAACTCTATTCCTTTATTGCTCCCACACACACACTTTATGTTATTAATCATAAAAATAACCTCATTTTATATTGTGTACATGTTAACATATTTTATAATTATAGTTATTTTATACTTTTGCCCTTAATTTCTAAATTCCTAAAGTTAGCATGCAATATACCCATGTAACAAACCTGCACATGTACCCATTGTATCTAAAATAAGTTGAAATCTTTAAAAAGAAAATATTCCAGAATAAAAACCATAAAAATAACAATACAACAATAAAAAATAACACAAACTGAAAATAAATAAATTCCAAAAGTTATTTACACACCATGATTACAGTATTACAGTATTCTATATTTGTATACATATCTACCTTTTTTAGCAAGCTTTATACTTTCAGAAGTTTTTGTGTTGTTGTCTAGTATCCTTCTATTTCAACTGGAAAAACTTCCTTTAGCATTTCTTGTAAGGAAGATCTAATGATTAAATTCCTCAGTTTTTGTTTATGGGGAAAGTCTTTATGTCTTCTTCATTCTTGAAGGACAGTTTTAGCAAATACAGTATTCTTGGTTTGCAGGTTCCTTTAAAAAATGTTTAGCACTTTAAATATATCACCTCTTTCCCTTCTGATGTGCAAGGTTTCTGTGGAAAAAAATCTACTGATAGTCTCATGGGAGCTCCCATTTACATGACAAGTTGCCTTTTTTGTGCATCTTTTAAAATTCTCTGTTTTTGGCCATAGTATGTCTCAGAGTGGACTTTTTTAGGTTCATTTCAGTTGGAGTACTTCAGCTTCTTGATTCTGGGTGTCCATTTTCTTCCCCATATTTATGAAGTTTTCATTCATTATTTCTATGAATAAGCTTTTTCTTCTTTCTTTCTCTCTTCTCCTTTTGAGACATCCAAGTGATCCATCTTTGAATTTTATGATTCTTTCTTCTCCTTGGCCAAGCCTGCCATTGAACTTCTGTAATGAATGAATTTTTAAATTCAGGTATTACAGTTTTCAGCTCCAAAATTTTTGATTGGTTCTCTTTCATATTTTCTCTCCTTTTTGATATTTTCATTTTGTTCAGCATCACTTTTCTCTCCTCACTGAACATTTTCAAAATGGTTACTTTGAATTTTTTGTCAGGTAATTCATATAGATCTCTTTTTAAAGGGTTGTCTCCTGGAGATTTATTTTGTTCTTTCGATTATGCCATGCTTTCCCCTGTCTTCCTTTGCTTTCTAATTTTGTAGTGGAATCCACACATTTGATAAAACAGTCACTTCTTCCAGTCTTTTTGGACTGGCTTTTTGTACAGGGAAAGACCTTTAACAGTCAGTCTGAGGTCCTCTCCAGTGTTTCCTATGGATGTGTCTTCCCTGAACTTGTGCCTGCAGACTCCCAGTTAAAGTGATTTTCCAGTTTCTTTTTTCAGGAGCTCATAATCTCTTGCTCCGTTTACTTTCTGTATATGATACTACAGGTTCTCTGGATCTGCCACAAGCTGCCCATCTCTCTTATTCTCAGAAGCCCTCAGACTTCTAGAGTATGCCAGGTCCCATTAGCACTCTCAGTCAAACAAGATAGAAATACAAGATAGTCTCTTGTAACATTCTGAAAAGCCAGAACATTGGATGCATGATCCACTCTTTTACCCACTCCCTCCTGAGGGAGAGGCCATGAAGCTATACCAGCCTCTGTCTTCTGTATTCTGGGTTCTTTGAAGCAGAAGTAAGCCTCCCAACACTCTTTTTTTCTCAGCAGTCCCCAGATATTGAGAGTAAGCCAGGTCCCATCAGCATTCTGAGACAGGTGAGACAGAAACTAGTGAGACAGAAGCCCCCAAAAAGCCATAACACTGGATGCATGCCCTAATTCTTTACGTCCCTAGTGAGAAGCTGGAAGGTGAGAATTTTCTCTGATCCCATGCCAAGCCAGGACAAGAGACTGTGGTGAATGAGTGCATATTAGTCCAAACCATCACCTTTGTTCTCAGTGATCCCCAATCCGGTACCCTTTCCTGAGTCAGAAAAGACAAAAGCCAATCACCCAAACAGCTCCCCAAAGAGTCTGCATGCTGGACATGTTTTAGTTTTCTATTTCTCTTCCCAAGGCAAAACTGGGAGCTGGGGGTTTTCTCTTAATTATGCCATGCTATGTTAGGGAGTGGACCTATAATGAATGAATGCCATAAATTTTCCTTACAGCTTTGATACAGCTGGTTTCACGATCACCTGACATGTGGGACCCTCTTAACTGTTTTCTAAATTCCTCACAAAGGGAATTGGTCCATGTATTTTTGTTGCTTCTGTGTCTCCAGAGGGGAAGGAGGGTCTGGGGCTTCCTGTTCTGCCATCTTGCTGACCTATATGTTATTATTTTGCAACAAATTTTGTTATTATTTAATTCCCCAAATTATATTTGATTTCTTTATAGACAAGAGTAATCCCACATACTTCTTTTCTATTTACACTTTCCTAGATCAATGTGTTCACAAAGTAGAAACTCAGTTTATTGATTGCTTCTCCAAAGTTTAGTTGTCCCTTCAAAAAGGTGAGGAGATATTATTTTGAGAAAATTTCCTAGCCTAGAAAGCCTTAAGAATCAAATATTAACTGTGAATTATTGATCATAACATCAATAATCACTTCACTCATATTTATCAAATTTTTAAAGAAATAACCTTGTTTGAGCTACTGTTCTATACACTATGCCATATATATATATATATATATATATATAAAATATAGAAGGGTATATTAGAATAATAATATAACATTTATTCTGAGTGGGATCTTGTAAGGACATCCCATGTGCTGAATCTAGCAAAATATTGAGATTCTAAGGCAACATAACACGGGGAAAGAGGCCTAAAAGACAACTAAGAGATTGAGGAAAAGCTGGATTGGATTTCACGTCATTTGTAAAAAAATGTGTATAAAACTTTCTATTTTCAAGGCACTTCTATGGACTCCAAGAATCCAAAGATAATCAGGGTGAAGTCTCTGTCCCAAAAATAAAAATATATATTAACATAGAAGATATCCTATGCTCACAGATTATTGTACTTTAAGGCAAAGTAAGAGAAAGAGAGGGAGAGAGAGATCTTTTAACTGTAAAAGAATGGGAATTTTGATAAATATTTCCAGTGTTATTTTTTATCCCTTTTCACTTATTTCCCTTAAACAATTTTTAAGAATTTAAGCTTTTTTAACATGTGAAGTTACTTCAATAAATCCTTCTGAAACACTTTATCCAACATTTCTTATCCACCTTTATTCCAAAACTTAATGTTTCTGATTTTAAATTTGTTTCCATACAATTCAGATAATGTTAAAAACCAAAAATGGTAATGACTCTTAAATAAAAGCTAGTTTGTTTCAATTGTAAGTCATCATAACATTAAAGACAAGTGCGCTCTGATAATTAATCTTAACCGGAGTATATTTATAATCACCTCTCCATATTTTATTAACACAAGTCATTTAACTTCAGACGCAGAATTGAGAATGCAAAATAAAAGTAAACATTAAATCAGGATGTCATTACAGAAAGATATGCAGTACTCCAACACCTAAATTTAAATTAAAACAAAACAAAAAATAAGTAGGACAGCTTCTTATCTACCCTCTCCCCTGCCTGATGGATTTTAAATTTTACTTCCCCTTTGCCTATTTTCTTATTTTATTCATACATATCACAAAAGAATAACTATATTCTTCCTTTAAAGAGAAACTCTGAAAGGAAAAGGAGTGTTCATTTCACTCCTGTCAGATATGGAGTCCTTTTCTCTCAGTTATCATTGATATTTTTTATTATTTTCATGATTGCTCCTTGATTGTCCATGTCTGTTCTCTGTGCTTTCATCTTGTAACATCATATTTTGATGTCAGACTTTATTCTTCATAGTGTGATTCACAAGGAATTATTAGAAAAGGCTTATTTTAAAGACCTGTCTCCTTAGAAATAATTATACACACAAAAGTCATCTCTTGGATAATTGAAAGTCTGGGAATAGAAGAAGTCGACCATTTTAATGGTAATCTATGTACAGCCAACAGCATCTGCTTTTTCAGACATTTCAGGACTCCAACTAAGCATGAGCCTCACATCAGAAGAAATACAGGAGCCATCTATTTCCATTGTTTGGGTGTTTTTTAATGGTCTAATAAATCATTGATAGCTCTATAGACTTTCCTTCATACCTTCCTACTGCTGACAGAAAAGGAGGGTATTCTTCCATTCTCTACCAGTTTTGTGCTAAAACAGCACACTTGTCAAAACAGTGAAAGGTTCACTTTTCCCGGTGTATGATCAATACACAAAGATGTCAGAGATCCTCGGTGAGAGGAAGGTCATCCTTTGGATGCAGAGTCTTGAAAGTTCATCATAGTTCCTAACTGTATTAACAGTGGATCATTTATCTTAGCTGATAGACAGGTCTGCTAATAGTTTGTAGAATGTGAAAACAACAGAAATATACCTATGCTATGTGACAGCTCTATTGATACATCTTGAAACTTTTAGCTTCCACCATAACATACACAAAGATAATCACCCTCTGGGACCTAAATAAGAAATACTCAGGAAAAAAATTAAAGATGCCCTTAGGAGCAGGGACTTAGTCTTTTAAAAAGGACAATATCTCAAATACAGAGTTAGTTTGGCCTGTTATGGGTCATGGAGATGCTTTGCTCTTCCTAGAATTAAACATGTTTCTGCTCTCTAAAAGTACATCCACATGAAAACAGCACGTATTAGTATAAATGTAAAGCAATATTGCTGGGCATCTCTCACACTGTCCTCTCGCCAGACCCCTAACTTAATTATTTGGCTTTAGTTTTTTAACTCTGGCAATGACAGTGTTCCATTTTATTGTATCTGTAATACCGATTTAAATACTTTTCAGATGTCAGCTTGAGGTATGAATGTGTGTTTTGGGAATTGGGATATCAGAGATGTTACCCACACAAATGTTGCTGCATCTACCTGCCATATGCCTAACAGCCTTGAAGAGCAGGGTCTTATTTCCAGATTATTTAGACTTCAATTGTAGCTCATAAATTCTTACAGAGATGATCTGCATTTTATGTACATCTAAATTATGAGAATTCAATTATATATGTTGCTGAGGGTGGGAAAGTAGAAATCAAGTAGCAACTTAAATCATGTAAAGTGATTTTAGCATCATTCTGGTCAATGTGCATAAGCTCTGCAATGAACATCAGATGTGAGAAGTGAATTTATTGTACTCAGTGTCAGTTCCCTTTTGTGTCTGACAGTGGTACATCTCACCACACACTGGGGGGCTCTAGAGTTTTTATATAACATGACATGAAATGCCAGCTTCATCTACAGCTG